>NC_072489.1:11366785-12649642 GCF_027574615.1 Eptesicus fuscus | reverse complement strand
TTCATTTCTCTCTTTACGCCCGTGGCAGAGTAGTCTGCACACCTCGCTGTGTTTGGTTTTCAATCTGTGTTTTAAGCTACAGGATGCGTGTGTGAGATGCTCTTTTGAAAGGCAGTTACCCCAGACGAACTAGAAAGGTCTTTGAGGGCAGGGGCTTCGTGTCCTTGCTCCGTGGCTGTCCTTGGGGCGTGGCCTACAGCGGAGCACAGCATGCAGGGCACAGACCTTTGTAGTCAATGGAATCACATTCCTGTCCAGCTTGGTGGCCTCCGTTTTCACATTATAAAACGGGGACCATAAGAGTCCCTTTCTGAAAAGGTTGCCACGATTCAGTAGAGTGTACAGTGCCTGGCACATAGTAGGTGCTCAGGAAGTGACTGAAATAAGAGCATGGTGACTCTGCACAGTGAGGGCTGTCCCTGTGGCCAGGATGGGGGTCGGCTGTGGGGGCTGCTCAGGAGGCCTGGTGCTTCCACTGCAGCCGGTGGGGCAGGCAGAGTGAGGGGATGCAGCTCAGCAAGGGGTCCCTGTTTACAGCAGCACTGGCAGTCTCCTCGTTTGGGTCCTGTCAGAGGCGGGTGGTAGTAAATATTGCCTGAGTTGCAGTGTGATGGTGTGACGGTTGGAAGGGCCCTGTCAGGTCCCATCAGAATCCTGATGGGTTGTCAGGGCAGAGGCTCGGGAAGGCAGCCGTCGCTCATCAGCATGCCTGCCCCGCCCCTGTCTCCAGTGCGCTAGGCAGGGTTAAGCACCCCTCATCACACTGTCATTTGGATCCTTTTACATGTCTCCACTGAGCTCCTTAGAGCCCAGCGAAGTCGCTCGAGGTGCTGGTGGAGAGGGAAGGGAGAGGCCCCCGAGGTCTCTTTGCCATTCCTGGTGGTTCTGGTGAGACAGAGTAGAGGCCCAGGTGGGATGTACCCAGATGGCCCACCTGCAGCCCATCACCTCTGGCCTCTGCCACTGCAGCCGACGCTCACCGCCCCTTCTGCCTCCTCGGATCTCTTCCTTGCTGTCCCTGGAGTCACTGACTTACAGATCAACGTTGACCGCCTTTCTCCCGGGGTTACTGAGTGCACGTCTGGCCGATTCCCCTCTGATAGGCTGAGTTGCTTCCTCTGCCCCAAAGTCGCTGGTTTGGGCAGGATTCAGAGCCCATAGAGACGACCTCCAGCCCCTCCTACTATTATGCTGACTCTTCCCATCTTTACTCCCAGCACTAGTCTCACCTCCTTCAGCTCCACTCCTGACACCTCTCCCTCCCACTGCTGGACACCAAGAACCAAGCGGACTGCCCCGAACTGTTTTCCCAGGTGTCACTTTCTTCAGGGGAAACAGTTATACTACAGGAGTGAAGAATATGGCCTTCAGAGTCAGACTGTCTGGGTTCAAATTCCTTACTAGCTGTGTGTCTTTGGCAAGGCACTGGCCTCTCTGAGGCTCAGTCTCCTCATCTGTAAACAGGAGTAATTGTACCCACCTCAGGGGTGCTGATTGAATGAGTAGATGCAGGTAAATTGCCCTGCATGGTGCCTGGGACAGTGTAAGCTCTTAGTTTATACTACTAATCTCTGATTTTTATCACAGGAAGAAATAGTCACACAATCGTCCCACCCACCTGTTTGAGAGAGGCTGGCCTGATGGAGGTGGTAGAGAAGGTAGTGGCCGTTTATTTTGGGAATACAGAAAAGATCAAATCTATTTCATTCTAGTCCCTTCAGGCTTCCCCACTCCCCATCCAGGCCCTCCCTCCTCCCCCTCCTCCCACCCCTCAAAGGGTTTCCCAGGCTCCAGAACCCTGATGCGTAGTCCTTGAGCCCTTCAGGCAGGTGCCAGCCACTGGAGTAGTGGGTTTACAAGGTAAGGGTGTATAAGATGTGACAGGCCCGGAATTAGCAATGCAATTCCTCTGTCATTTTTATCATTGGCCCCTGCAGGGAGGAGCTGATTAAATGGATATTCAACTCTTTGCATTAATGCGCATCCAGCTTCAATTTGCATTTCATTAGCCGCACAAAAAGCATAATTTTATTATTTGCCGTTGGAAAGCAGATCTCTGCTAACAAGCAGCTACATGCTGTTACTGAAATATGATGTGACTGACTCGCTTTGCTGTCTTGCTTGCTCTGCTGTCTTCTGCCCCTCCTCAGACTTCTGGCTCTCTGTTGAAGGGTGGCACATGGTAGTCTTGGTCTGACCAAGAGACTGTGCTCTCATTCTAGCCCCGATCCCTCAAGAGGGCATCTTGGCTTTCCCAAGGGCACCAGGTGAGGACCCACCAGCTCCATTTTCTGATGCACCACAGGAAGCAACTCTTTACTGCTAACATTGTCTTGGACAGTCATTGTTGCCACCAATAACGTTTCCACTGCCAAAACAGTATTTCTACCATCACAACACACCACCATTCCTGCCATTATTATCACCCTCATCACCTCCACTACCACCATCCTCACTTACAGCACCTCTACCCTCGTTACTTCCATCATCATCGCCTCCCTTGTTTCTACCATATGATACTACCATGCTACAATCATTATCATCACCATCATAACCCCCACACCTACTCTACCACCACTACCACTGTCATCACTTCTATGACCACCATCCTCATCACCTCTACCACCACTACAATTTTTCCTTCCATCACTTCTACTATCATCACCTCCATCATCATCACCTCCACTACTTCCACCACATTGATACTACCATGGCCACAAACATCACCATCACCATCACCATCACCACCTCCATCCCTACCTCCACTACCATCACCACCACAATTGTCACATTCTTCACCACCACCCTAATCATCACCACCACCATGACCATCATTATCAATTCCATCACCACTGCCATCATGACCATCACCTCCACAATGCCAATAATATCTTGGCCATGTCCATTAGCACCATCACTGTCATCCCCTCCACAGCTGCCATCCCACTACTTCCACCCCTACCTCCATCACCCCCTTACCAGCTTCACTGCACCAATACCAATGCTATTTTTATCACTATCACCACCACTACTCTCAGCACCTCCATTATCCCAATACTCTTATCCCCACAACCAATATCATCATCATCACTTCTCTATTGACATAATCAAAATTATCTCTATTATCATCACTATCACTGTCATTGCTAACATCTGCACCACCAACATCACTGTCTCCATTACTTCCACTTCAGTGAGTACCTTGACCTTGTATGATGTTGATGGAATAAGCAGACTGGATGGAACCTGCGAGAAGAGCAGGGCCTAGGTGACCAGTGCTGCGAGGGGCTGGAGAATGAAGCAGAGGGAACGGTGCAGTACAATCAGTGAGAGCATGACTTTGGAGGCAGATAGAATTGATCCCATTTACTGTGGGTCCTTGAGTGAGTTACTTTTCAGAATTTTAGTTTCATCCTCTGTAAAGTGGGGCTAATAATACCCTGTTCATTGAGTTGAATATTAATTAAATGAGAACATGTATATTGAGGATCCGTGTAGTAAACACTGTCAATTCTCTACTCAGATCCCTTTGGATTTCCTTTATGAATTCCGCTTGTCCACCCCTAGCTTCTGCATGCTTTTCTCCTAACAGCTTACAGTTGCAAGCTTCTTCTGAGGACCACCTTTAGGCTATTGTAGTTGCTTCACCCAGAGGTTCTGAGAACAGGAAGTGCCTCCAGAGTGGCTTGTAGCCAATGATCAACCGAGGCAGGAGTAGGAAAGCGTAACTCCTTTGCTTCAAGGTGGGACAAACTCTGGAGGTATAACTAACACTCGAGTTCCCTGAAGGATCAGGCCATGCTGGGACTTTACCTGTAATTGTGTCACTACATGGCCTCTTCCTCATCTTGATTCCTCCACTACCTTAACATGTTCTCCCAGGAGCAGTTTCATAATCCGTCATTTGCATATTTATCTTCATCTCAGGGTCTGCTTGTGACATGGCACACAGCAGGATTTCAATGTGCACCAACCAGTTCCCTGCCTCCTCTTCTTACAGCTGTTAAGCACATCAGTTAACAGAGGGCTTTCCCACTTGTTGTTCACTGGAAGTGTCTGCTAACCTGGCAGTTTCTTAGAGCTGGTTTAAAAGAAAGACCATGCAATGATATTCTGCTCCCCTGCTTGCATACAGTGTGACCTTGGGCAAATCGCTTAATTTACCTGAGCCCTAGTTTCCTATCTAGTCCTCCTAACCTCTTGGCGAGGCAGGGCTATTATTATCCCAATTTTTCAGATGACTGAAAGTGATGATAGATGTTCTGAGAAGGGGAAGAGAGATCAGAACATAGAGTGAGGTGCTCTTGCCCCCTGCCCCCAGCTCAAGAATCCTTTGAGCTACATTCCTGACAGAGTACATCTGGCTTCAGGTCATATAGTTCTCCCCACCAGGGTCCCCGTGCTCTTGCAGAGTGGCCCCTTCCAGCTCACCTCCCTTCTGAGCTGGCCTTCCTATGATGTCTACCCCCTGTGTTTGGTTGAGTTTTGGGGGTTGCTCTGAATGACCATGCCCTTTGAGGACAACTTCCTAGACCTGCAAGTCTCCTCTTTCCAAGGCCACTCCTCGTGAGGAGGGGGTAGGGCAACCCCTTACACATCACCAACACCCAGATCTTTCTCCTCTGCATCTGTGCTCACCAGCCCTCTATCAAGGAGCTCACTCAGCATGCAGGACTGTTTCTGGGCCTGGCCCCTCTCTCCTCCCTGAGATGTGCTGGCCCAGAAGACATTCTCAAAAGGAGCCTAGTAAGTTAGACTTTGGAGTCAGACAGACTTGGATTCAAATTCCAGCTCTACTGCCTCTTAGCTGTGGCATCTTAGGCAAAGCACTTTGCTCCTTTGAACCTCAGTTTCTTAATCTGTGAAATGGGTCTAATAGTATCACCCATGTCACTGGGCTATTACTGAGGATCAAATGGCATCATGAATGGAGAGGACCAAGTCCTGCACCCAGCCTGCAGTGAGCAGCATCTGGAACTGATGCTGCTGAACTTGGGGAGCTAGAGCATTCTGGGCCTTTCACCTCCTACTGTCGGCACCATCCTCACTCTGCCTGGTGCCCCAAACATGGCTGTCTCCCATTGGAGTTGTGGGGGTGGAGAGGTCTGCAGGCAGCAGGTGCAGCCTGAACGGAGCAGGTCCCAGCTCTGGCGCTGATCACTGGGGTTTGACTGGATACACATCTCCAGACTTCAAGGCAAGTGTCTCTGGCCAAACCCACCTTGGAGATCCTAAATTGGCACCCCATGGAGTGAGCTGTCTGATTCTACACAGAGAGTATTTCCAGTTTTCAAAGAACGAAATAATTTAAAATGCACAAGGCAAAGAGTGGGATTAAGTCGATCTGCTAGGTTCTCCAGGCTGGGGGATCAATTATCCACACTCGACTCGTAAAGCCTTATTTGTGAGTTCAGAATTTATGATCTGTCTGAAGCTCTAATTACCAGCCTTCTCTCTTTTAGTCTCACAGGTCTCTTTTCAAATTTATTTTCTTGTTTTCCCCTGTCTGGGGCCAAATAGCTCCTGCTCCTGAAGGGGAAGCTGCCTACTTGAGGACAGAGAGAAGGAGATGTGTGGGTTAGGCCTTCTCCGGGCACTTTGGGGAACAGGAGGGAGGGGGGAGGACCTTAATGTATCTGTATTAATACGTGGACTGTTTTTATTTTTAAATGTTGTCAAAGTCATTATGCTTATTGTTTAAGGAACCATCTAATTCCACGTGGTATACTTTATTTTCCTTTCCTGCACAACTTTTTGTTTTCCCGAGAGCAGATAACCATCTTGTGTTTTTGCTTGTTTACCTGTCTATGTATTTATCACTAATTTGGTTCCAAAGGCTCTGGCGATTGCCTGTATCATCTCTCAAGGCCTTCACGTGCCTCAGGGACTCTATCCAATTAATCGTCCTGAATGGTCCCACCCCAGTCTTCTGACCTGGGGCCCTCAGAACACAGCCCTCTGTCCAGCCACCGGCTCCTCCAGGGCCTTTGTCACTCCCCTAGAGACGCCCTTCCCCTTGCTCCTGGGTCGTTTCCTATCTTTTCAGTCTTCCTCTACTTTGGTTTACGACTTTGTTTTGACAGAGCACACCCTCCCATAACTTTTAAGAAAGGATTCACTCGAAGCAAAAATTTTGCCTTTGGAAGATAACCCTTGCTTAGTTGATTGACTATAGATTTCAGAGTTGGAATTTTTTCTTTAAAAAAATCCGAAGCGTTTTCACCATCATCTTTTGGTTTCCAGTGATGTAGAGAAGTCAATGTCATTCTTCTTCCTAATTCTTTGTAAATTACCTTTTTCTTCTTTTCTGTGAAAGCTGCCAGGGTCTGCGAGGTGACCTTGCTCTTCGGTCTGTGCTGAAGGCTTATTTTTATCCATTGTGTCATGCACTTAATTGAACTTTTAGTTTACAAACTCATGCCCTTTAGTTCTGGGAAATTTTCCCAATTTATTTATTTGATGACGTCCTTCCCTCTATTTCTTTGGCTCTCTTTTTCTGGGAACACATAATAATTTATACATTAGCCTTCTTGGATTAAATCTCTAACTTTATGTTTTTCCCTTTGTATTTTTGACTTGCTTTTTGAAATATTTCTTCAGCCCCTCTTTAACTCTTTTATTAAGTTTTAGCACTTTCTTTTACATGTAGTTTTCAGATCATTCTCCGTACAGCCCCTGCGTGATTGTGCTAAGATAGACGTATCATCTCGAAGATGTCCACGGCTCTCCATTGCCTCAAGGAGAAGTCCCTTGCTTGTGGTGACCTGCAGGCCTGGCCTGTTTCTCCAGCCTCGTCACGTAGCCTCTCCATGCAGCCAGAGCTGCAGTTGTCCAGCCAGCGCCCCACACTGGACACGCGAAGCAGCCTCTCACCGTGCCTTTGCCCAGCCTGCTGCTTCCGCTTGGCCTTCTCTTGCTCTGGCTGCTCCATAGCTGACTTTGGCCTGTCGTCCCCACTGGGTTGTGAGGTCCTTGCGTGCAGAAGCTGTGGTGGAGTCACATCTGTTTGGCCAGCACCTGTAATAAGGTGTTCAGTCCATAGTTGATGAAACTTGATGAACATGTGTTTGTTGAGTGCATTCCTGTGTAAACCTCTGGACTGGGCTTAATGGAAATCCAAGGATGATCCCAACATAACCCCTGTAGTAGGGCGATTCCATAGGGTGGGTGAGGGCTCACCATGGGTGTTCATGTATACACACACCCACGCTCACACACATCCACACACATCATGCCTATACATGCAGACCCTTCGAAGTATACTAAGAGAGGGACACACACAGCACTGGAGAATTGTTGAGAAATAAACTCCCAATCCAGTTAGATTAAACATCAAAGGCTTTGGAAGGGGCGTCAGAGTGTTGTCTCTTCAGATAAGCACACAGTCTCAGATGTTTCTGCCCAGCCTCTGCCCCCCGGGCGGGCCTCTCTCATTGGTCCCTGCTGTCCCCTCTCTGGGCTTCTATTTGCTTCTCTGCCCTGGTTTCCTCGAGATGCCTCCTGCCAGGGGCCCTGGGATAGGAGTTCCAAGTAAGGACCTTTGAGCCCTCCTTCTGTCTTGTTTTCCTCCTTGCTGTGTTAGAGAATGGAGTTGTTGGACCTGAGTCTGAGTCCTGGCTGGCTTTTCTGCCTGTGTTACCTTGAGCGAATCACTTAACCTCTCTGAGCTTCGTTTCCTTGTATATAAAATGATGACAACAGGCTGGAGTTTCCAAACATTCTCTCTCTGTAAATAGTAGCAAACGGGGAAGGCCGAATTCTCCAAGTTCGGGCTAACTGGGCCATACTTCGGGGGAGCCCTGCTTTGATAGCAGCTCCCCTTCCGCAGCATGTCCTGTGTGCTGGGCATTGCGCTAAGTGCTCCAGGTATGTGATCTCCTATCTGAGGTCACTACCACACAAATAAGCCTGTGAAGTATTGTTGTCATCCATGTGTACACGAGGAAAAGGAAGCTCAGAGGGGTTAAGTGATTAGTTCAAGGTTGCACAGGCAGAAAGCCAGCCAGGACTCAGGTCCAGGTCTGGCAACTCCACTCTTTAACACAATAAGGAAGAAAACGAGAGAGAAGGAGGCACAAAGGTCCTTATTCGGAACTCCTCTCCTCCGGCTCCTGGCATGAGGCGTCTCAGGGGAACCAGGGCAGAGAGATGGGATTGTGGGGGGCCCATGCAGCTTTTGTCGCTGGGCCAAAGCAAGAGAGACGTGAACCTGGGAAACCCCTGTCTCTTCCCACTGCACATCTTGCACGATGTTTTGGGGTGAGGGCCTGGGCGAGGAGCCAGGATGTGGCCCCAGTCATTGCCTCACTCTGTGGCTGACATCGTCAGGCAGGTGCCAGGGCAGCGGGAAGATTTAGTGGTGCAGCTTGAAAGTGGGAGAGGCCTCAGAGACTACCCAGCCTGAACCCTTGCCTCATTCTGCAGCAGGAAGGCTGATCTCCCCAAGGCTGCCCAGTGAGAGGGGCAGGACTGGCCCATGGTCCAGGCCTACTCTTGCCCATCCCAGGGCTCCGCTCATGGCACTTCAGAGATGCCTCTCTGGCTCCAGAGGGCAAATGACTCTACCAGGAACATGGCTCAGAGAGCCCAGAGGGAACCAAGAAAAATCGAAGATGAGTTGGGAGAGCAGGACGGGATTCAAGTTATTCTAAAGTGTGACTTGCGTTTTTAAGAAAGAGGTGCCATTTTATCACTTTAGGTGCCTGACAACAACTCCAACAAACAGGGAAGGTGTGTCCTTGGAGGGCTTCATGGAGGACACATCTTCCTCACCTTGAACCTTCTAAATAGATCCCAGTCTTGTCACTTAACGCTTTGGTTGGCACATCATTAGGGACAACAATTAGGCATCCTCCAGAAAAGTCGGATCACCCTACAATCCAGAAGGTCTGCTCTGCGGAGTGGAGCCTGGGAAATCTCCTGGACAAGCGCCTAGGGAGACGTGCATGAGAATGTGCACACCGCGCTACCGGTGGTGGAATGGAGGACCAACGCCCATCACAGCAGGATGGCTAAGTAAGTCATGGATGTTCAGAGTTCTCTCTGGAACAGAATGCTGAGCTTTTGCAAGCCTCAGAAAAACATGCAGCGTATACTTTTATTTATGGGAAATTTAAAAACCTGCCAAGTGGCTCTTTAGGTATACAAACATATATAGCACAGTTAGAAATATTTGCAAAGGACCGAGAAGAACCAAGTTAGAATGGTGGTGTTTGTGGTTCCTACCTGGAGGAGGGAAGGAGCTGGGGTCATGGAAGGTCATGCAGGGGCCTAATAGAGTGATCAATTCAATGTATTCAGCTGGGTGGTGGGGATGTGTGTGGGTTATGGGTATTCTTAGTCTTATAAAATTTGTAGCATATTTCATCATTGTTATCCTGCATTTCAATAAGTATTTAGAAGATTTAAAGGTGCAGATTTAAAGAGAAAATTTTATAAAATGCAGACAAATAAACAAAAAATACAAGTCACCCATTCTCTCACCACAAGGAGATAAACACAGGTAACCTTTCGGCGTAGGTTGTCTGGGCATTTATTTACTTTGGTCACGTTTCTGTCGCTGTGTGTATACTGTGCAGGCCGAGACTGAGCCGGGACCAGGTTTCTTCCAGGGGGAGACCTGGTGATTCTACCCCATCACCCCCAGCAGTTATGAATGCAGGGGTAGTGTTCCTTTCTGTGGTTGGATGGAGAAGGTTTGGGGGATTATTTTTCTGGGGCATATGGGTGGGACAAGGAGAGAGCCTTGTCTGGCCTGAAGAATCACAGTTTTGGCTCAGGTGGGAGAGGGATTGGGCAGAAGCTGGTTGGGTGGCATTAATAAAAGATGTGGTGAGACTTGGGGCTGGAGAAGGCCCACTTTGGGGTCCAACACAGCATCACTTCAGCGCTAGAACTGAGTGACAATGTGGGATGGGCCAGCGACAGTTCCTGCGTGGAGCAGTCCCCAGTAAGTCAGAGGGCGGTTCCTGTCCCAATAGTGTCTCCCTGATTGGCCCATGGTCCCTGCAGGAGGGACGGCCAGGTTTGCTCCCGAGGACCGGGAGGCACCTGCAGCATCTCCCAGAACAACTGGGGCGATTTTGAGGGAGGAGGCAACACATGGGAGTTACGCAGGTGAGAGCTCAGAGCTGCCTCCATTTGAATATGAATGCTAATATAACTGCATTTATATGCACAGCTGTCATTAAATAATATTTGATTAAATAATTTTTAATGGTTGCCATAGTATTCCGTTGTTTGATGTGTTGTGGTTAATTTATCTGATCCCTTATTGCTGGGAAATTAAGTTGCTTCTCTCTACAAGAAACTCCGCAATAAATATTTGTGAGAATTCATGACCGCTTCTTAAGGAACACTCCTGGACAGGGCCTTCCTGGGGCAATGGGTTTGCAAAATTGTGAGGCTTTTGATACAAATTGCTAAACTGTCTTCCAGGATAGATGCGTGAATTTATACTCCCACCAGCAGTCAGTAAAAGTAGCTGTTTCCTCACACTCTTGCCAAGATGAGATATTATTTTAAAATACATTTTGCAAATTGAATGGCCAAAAATTATGGCATGTCATTTTCATTTCTTTGGTTTCAAGAGAAGTTAAACTTTTAAAAATGTCTATTGAACATTTGTTTTTTGGCATTATTTGTTCATCTTTTGTCATTTTTTCCTATCTGGGTATTCATATTTTTCTAATACTATTTGGAGCATTGTTTATATGTTGAGGATGTAACTCTTTTTCCATTATGTGATTTGCATTTTTTTTCAGTTTGTCTTTTACATTTTATATGGTTTTTGTTGCTTACTTTTATTTTGAAATAATCTCAAGCTTATAGAAAAGTTAAAAGTACAGTACAAAGACCCTTTTTCCCCCCAGATCCACTTGGGAGTATGTTGCTGACTTGATGCCTAGCATCCCTGGATACTTAGTTCGTATTTCCTGCACTCAAGTGTCAAGATCATTCTCCCACAGTCATAACCGCAATATGACTGTCAAAATCAGGAAGCTGACCTTGTACGTGGGCACCAGTTATTCCTCAGACCCCATTCAACTTTTTTAAAAAATTGATTTTAGAGAGAAGAAGAGAGAGAGAGAGAGAGGAGAGAGAGAGAGAGAAACATTGATCAGGTGCCTTCCCCCCGGATTGGGGATTGAGCCTGAAACTTAGGCATGTGCCCTGACTGGAAATCGAACCAGCCCCCTTTTGGTGAACAGGACGACACCCAACCAAGCCACACTGGCCAGGGCTCAACTTTTGCCAATTGTCCCAACAACGTCTTTTGTGGCAAAAGGATCCGGTTCAGAATGACATGTTGGATTTAGTTGTCATGTCTCGTTATTCTCCTTCAATCTGGAACAGTTCCTCCGTCTTTCCTTGGCTTTCATGACCTTGACATGTTTGAAGAGCACAAGCCAGGCATTTTGTTGACTGTCCCTTGCACTTACACGTCTGTGCACACACATGGGTGGCTGAGTGGCTGCTGCGTTTTCTGACGCTGCCTCTTACTTGCTTAGCGCATTCCCATTTGGCAGGCTGTCAGAGTGACGCAGGGCGCTCCGCACCGCAGCGCGTCAGCTCACGCCTGACTTGCCCTGGTCTCATCACAGGAGAGTGGAGCTTTGATCACTTGATTAAGGCGGTGTCTCCCAGGTCTCTCCACACAAAGCTACCTTTCCCCTTTGTAATTAGCACATATTTTGTGGGGAGACGTAAATATCCTGTTCCTTTTCAGACTTTCAGTGAATCCGTCTGTATGTTTTTATCTGTACCATGGGTTTCTACATGATGCAATGGGTTATGATCCATCAATGCCATTGTTTATTTTGGTGCTCAGATTGCCCTAGGTTTGGCTAGCAGGTGCTCTTCAAGTGGGCTCTGTGTCTTCGTGACTGTGGTCCCATCATTCTTTCAGCACATCCTGATTTTTTTGGCGAACAAGGAGCTCCTCCTCAGCACGGGAATCGGCCATTTCTCCGAGGAGCCCTGGCTCCTGTCAGTGGAGAACACCCTGAAGCCAAACATCCGGGTCCTCGGTGTGCTTATTGCCACTGGAGTGTCCCTACGCCCAGCTTCTCTCCGCGGACGTGCGCATACATAAGCATACATTTCCACGTTTACATCTATATTTATTCTATACATCTACATGTGTTGAAAGCATGCATATGTTCATAAAAGCACGAGTTTAGTGCCTCCAATTCTAGCCATACGCCACGGGGCACTTTCCAGCTTTCCCCTCTCCATTGCTGTAACTGTGCTCCATGACCCGAGAAACCTGGATCCCCTCTCATCACCCACAAGACGTGTGCTTGTGTGCTCAGTGCTTTGTATGTAATCAGGTTCCCATCGCTGTCACTGCCCAGGGACGCCCCTCCTCTTCCCTCAGTGCAGATAGCCTTCTCCTCCCATCCAGGCTCCAGCAGCGCGGGCCGGCCCACTCCCACATGGACATCTCACTCCACTTGGCTGTGACACCCTGTTCTGGCTGTCCCCACCCAGATGCCTTCCTCACCCCACTTGGACTCTGACACCCCAAAGGGCCACCTCCCACCCTCATGTGTGTCCCCTTTGCCCTGCTCAGGCTTTGACCCCCATGTTATACCACCCCCAGTCCCTGCCCACCTCGCATGGATGCCTACCGCCTTGCTTGGCCCCACCTAATGGCTTTTGGTTTAAATTGTTCTTCCAGGGGGAAGGGAAGGGAAGAATGTGCATGGTGTTTTGATGTGCGAAAGTTCTACACAGTAAGCAAAGGGAATCTATCCATCTTTTCTTAATATTTTCTCAATTTAGTACCACGCTCAGCCTTACCCACTCATCTTATTTGGGTCCTTCCAACTGCAGAGCCTGTGACAGGGTTGTGTGCAGTTTATTTTGGTGATGATCCCAGAGTATAGGGATGGGGGGCCTGGGAGTAATGGTATAGGGACGGAGGGGAAGCCAACACAGGGAGACGGTGCCTGTGCGGACCCTATCAGGAGCCGTGTGCGAGATGCCTCAGAATCCCCTTCCTGATGATAGAAGTGGGACCATTCACCCTCGGCTTTTATCTCCTGAGGCCAAGGGCTGCCTAAGGGGGTGTAAATCCCTTACACTTGCACGTCTGTGCACACACATGGATGGCTGAGTGGCTGCTGCGGGTGCCCCTCAGAGCTGTGTCAGCGAGGCGGGAGGGGAGAGAGAGGTGTGGTGTAGCAGAGGCGAGGGCTGTAGGATCACACCTAGCACAATGGTTGCCACAGCAATAGCCAGAGCAAAGGTGGGCTGAGAGGATGTGTGAAGGACATAAAAAATATCTGGCGTACACCCAGAAGATGAGGTGAGTTTTAATATCAATCTGTATTGTCTTTTAATATTATTTATTTCTCACTTTAATATTTAACCTATATGGAATTTATTATGAAGTGCAGTGTGAGGTAAGGACAGAGTTTAAATTTGTTTCCTAATGAGTTGGTCGGTTGTCCCCAAACCAAAGTTCACTGATGAGTCCATATTTTTCTACAACCATATGAAATTCTGTCTTAGAAGTATATGAGCTCTGGCCTGTGTTGTTAAGTGGTTAGAGCATCAGCCCATGCACCAGAGGGTTGTGGGTTCAATTCCTGGTCAAGGGCACACACCTGGGTTGCAGGTTCAATCCCCAGCCCTGGTCTGGGCACGTGCGGGAGGCAACCAATGAATGGCTCTCAAATTCATGTTTCCCTCTCCCTCTATCCCCCTTCCTCCCTTCCACTCTCTCTAAAAAGCAATGGAAAAAAATATCTGTGGGTGAGGATTAACAAAAAAAATAAAAAATAAAAGAATATATAAATAAAAATACACTTAAAAATGTATATAAAATTTCAAATATAGTGAGTCTGTTTCATTGCTCTGTCTGCCAGTTTCTTTGCTGGTACCACACTGTTTTAATTATTGTAGCTTTAGAATGCATTTTAATATTTGCAGAGCAAACAGCCATATAATAATGTTTTTTTTCCCCCAAGAGATTTATTAATTTTTCTAGAGGAACTTTTGAATTATTGTTTTCTCCTTCCCCAGGGGAAAAGCCTTGTGCTTGCACATTCCTCAGCCAGGAAGCAAACCCTGTTTCACAGACGGCCAGATGACAAAGGCAGGAGCTATAAAGACACAGATGTATTCCCGCTCACCATGCTGCCTGCCTGTTCATTCAACCTTCACAGCAGTCCTGTGACTTTAGGAAGGGGTAGTCATTCTATAGATCTCAGGTACAAAACCTTAGAAAGGTTTTGTCCAAGTTCACACAGTAAATATCAGAAATAGGACTAAAACGCAGTGTGGTATTAGTTTTTTTTTTTTTTTTAAATAATACGTTTTTATTGATTTTAGAGAGAGAGAGGAAGGGAGAGGGAGTGAGATAGAAACATAGACTAGCTGCTTCCTGCAAGCCCCCTACCGGGAACTGAGCCCGCAACCCGGGCATGTGCCCTGATAGGGAACCAAACCATGGCCCCTTGGTGCATGGGGCGATGCTCAGGTCACCGAGCCACCCCAGCCGGGCGCAGTTTGTGGTCTTTAGACTACAAAGGCTCTTTAGAAAGAGCATTGGTCCAGGAGCCGAGACCGCAGTCTGTGCTTCTAATGGGAAATCTTCGGTCCTGATTCGTTTAAATTGAAGCATGATTTTGAGCAAGACTTCGGGAAGACCTTCCGAGGAGTGCGGGGTATAAAAAATCAGAACAAAAAATAGCGGGGCATCTTCTGTGAGGGTCTTTAAGTAGAGAGCCTGGTTCTAAGGACCGTGTTCCTGACACACGAAGTCAGTCCTCCTCCACACTCTTTTGGCTGCCCCCGCCCCCTGCCCTTGGGCCCTGCTGATGCCTGGTGCTCCCGTTGGCAGCCAGCGCTGGCCTCTGCGGTGCTGCCGCCACTGGCCTGCGCCGCCCTTGCCCCTTGGTCTCCTGGGCCGCTTCCTCCTAGGCTTGTGGCTGGGTCTCTGGTTACCACTGAGTTGGACCTTCGTCCTCCCTGTCCAGATCCTTCCCAGCCTGGTCCGCCTCAGCTTTGCAAAAGTACCCGGGGAACACAGGTATGCAAACAGGGAAGCGGTGGGTTCTTTGGTGAACTTGGTGCTGCCCCTCTCAGACACTGCTCTTTTTTTTGGTAAATTCTAACTATTTGAAAGACTCAGGATGCTACGTGTTTCTTGGTGGTGAAAAGAAAACATAATTAAATGCCTGCTCTGTGCCCGGCATTTTATAGGTCACCCAATTTAATCTTCGCAGCAACCCTAGAGGAAGGGGTGCTGATTTCCATTTTACAGTTGAGTAAACTGAAGACACAGGGCTTATTTGTATTAGGTCATGTGGCCACGTTCATGGCGAAACCAGGGCAAAACCCAGGTCTGCATGACTCCCAGTCCGAGTCTTCAGATGGGGTGTTGGCATCCTACTATGTGCCAGGCACTGTGCTTCGGGCTCACAGATATCTCCCTATTGCTAAGTGTTTTAGCTGATTAACTGAGGTGTGTGTGTGTGTGTGTGTGTGTGTGTGTGTGTACTTTTCCTAGAGCCATTCTCTGTTTTAAGCACGTGTAGACGTGGGAGTCTGGGCTTCTGAGCGGTGTGTGTGTGGAAAGCCGTGAAACCCTGGCTGTAGGAAACCGTGAGATGGGGCCCTGTCTTGTGGGCCAGGGGAGCTGCCTGCGTTTGCTGCTTTCATTTTCCTCTGGCTCCGGAAAGGATGGTTTGGTTTTGCAAATGAAGCCTGAGGACTTTGCCAGCTTTTTTTTTTCCCCCTTCGCAAGAGAGGCGCCCAAAGCAGATATTTCAATATATTCCAATTTAGCCAAGGGAAGCCAGAACATGGATGCTGTTGCCAAGGAAACCACCTCTTTCCTCCCCGTGTGCTGTGCATACGTGTATCACTTCATCTCTTCGCTCTCCAAGGTAATATCATAGCCCCGTGCTTGGGGAAGGGTTTTTAAAAAGGCATATAAAACCTCTTAGCATCGAGAAGATTCATTAAATGATCTCACTCCAGAGAAGCTTAAATTATTCTTTTTAGACCCTTTTATGCCGAGGATGGGGAAATGGCTGAGTCAGTGCTATCTTTCTGAGCCCAGCTTGGTGTCTTGGTGGAAACAGTTTTCAGAAATAAACAAATCAGGGTTCGGAAGCTTCGACAGGGAGAGTGTGTTTGTAATAATAACGAGGCCGTCATGTAGCTGTATGTCAGCGGCTAATCCCTTCTGGTAGCTGTGTCGAGACCACCTTGATCCACGGGCCTCCTGGGGGCCAGGCCACGTTTCCCAGGCAGCCTTCAGAGCTCAGACAAGGGAGGGTCTCTGTGGTAGGGCCACCTGTCAGAGACCCCTGGTTGGGGAGCTGCGTGGGGGTTTCTGCTGCCCAATCCTCTCCCGCCCACGCCCGGGGCTGCTTTTGTCCTCCCTCCAGTGTCTGGTCTCAGGCTGCCTCTCTCGCCTCCCGATTGCTGCCGGCACCTCTGCATCCCCGCCGGCCTGATTCTGTATGTTCGAGTCAGCACAAGCCACCCTCGTGCCTCACAGCCCAAAAGGCAAACCTGGCTCTGAGCATCGCCCCGATTTCACACCTTCTCTCAGCCATTCCGGGCCTCCGGTGCTCAGACCCCCTCCTGCCCATGGGGTGAGTAGATTCAGTCTGGCTTCCCTTGTTCCATTAGTGGAACCAGCCAAGGATAGTGGCTTGTATTAGTGGTTCTCTACTGGGGGCAATGTTGTCCCCCTCTCCACTCCCCCCGCCCTGCCAGACATTTGTCAATGTCTGAAGACACTTTTGGTCGTTACATCCGGGAGGGGTTACTATTGGCATCTAGTCTAAGGCCAGGATGCTGCTAAACATCCTACAAGGCACAGGATGTCCCCACAACAAAGAATTAGCCAGCCCCAAGTGCCAATAGTGCCGAGGTGACAAACACTGGCTTAGATGTCTTCTCTCTGCTCACTCACTTAATAAAGGTTTACTGAGTATCTACTATGCACCAGGCTCCAAGGCAGGACCTGGGGACATGAGTTGAACAAGCTAGACATTGTTTGCTCACTTTCTCACTTAGAGCCAACTGGGCGTCATTAAACAAATTATACACGAAACAAATGATACAACTAAGTCATTTAATTCCAGCTGGGATCCTGACCTGGCTTAGACCCCCTACTCCGGTTCTGAGGCCCACCTGGTGCTGCAGCCCTACCTGCCCCGAGGGGGGAGAGGAGGGCATGGACATCTTTAGTGTCTCCCAGTGCCACCGGACCAGGCCTGGCTGCAGCGCAGGTTGCAGTCAGCCGCATAGCTCCCTTCCTGGACAAGCCACGGGCGTTCCTAGTTTAAGCGCTTTGTTGTTAATCACTGCAGGAGAACAGTCAGGGACAAGCAGAACTCAGAACAAGGGAAGCCAGACATGGCACTGAGATGGCACTAGCACACCAGGACTCTGTTGTCTTCTGAAGCTCCAATCGCTCCCTACCTCTCCTGAATGGCAGACAGAAACCTCCCACTTCACCCTCTGCTTTCGTCCTAGGTGGGACTCATCAACCCTCACCTCCCAGCCCTCTCACCAGCCCCTCCTCTGACAGGCTTATGCGATACCACTCAGTCCTTTGGGGTTAGGAGCATGGACTTCAGAAGCAGATGGCCTGAGATTGAATTGCACCTCCACCACTTACTAGTTGAACAGGTTAATTAACCTCTCTGTGCCTCAGTTTCTTTTTCTGTAAAATGGACACATCTGTAATGTCTATCTCGTATGGTTATTGTGAGGATCAATGAGTTGCTCTATGCGGAGTTCATTTATGTTTTGCTGTCATCGTCACTGCTGCTACTTTCCCGGCATGTTGGCCTGGTGATGCAAACAAAGGAGAAACTCCCGTCTCTGCCCCTCGTGGCCATCTGCTCGCCTCCACGGAGCTCAGCCACGCCTGATGCGTCACAGACCTTTCTTCCGGCTGCTGAGAGGTCAATGGATGCTCTACCTGGGCATCTTGAGGGATTCCGTGTGTAGGAGGAGGATGACAATGACCGTGGAAGCGGAGAGTTGTCATGGAAATCACCTGTTCTAGGTCATTGCAACCTGGGCTCTGGCTGGCTTTGCAGGGCCTGCCTCGCACTGGGTCTCAGCCTCCTGTTTGTCATGGGGCTCTGAACCAAGACGCCTTGCTTCCTGCCACTCTGCTGCTGGGCTTCCTCTGCCCAGCGTGAAGAGTGGCTCGGGCTTTCGCTGTCTCCCAGAGCCGCTGGGGATCACACTGGCAGCACAGTGACTGGATGGCTACCCTGTGTGTGCGGCGTGGGCGAGGGAAGGGCCGCCTCCTTCCCACTGGGCTAAAGGCTTACACGTGCCATCTCACTTGACCCTCCGATAACACCGAGGACGATGGAGCGTCCTGACCTCATGGGTGGGGAAGCTCCAGTGTAGACGTATTAAGTCACCTGCTCAGGGTCTCCCAGCCGGAGGTGACAGCCAGGGTTAGGAGTCACCATCTGTCTGCCTTTCACGCTCATGCCATGCCTCTGGATGTGTAGTTGCTTCTGGCCAGTTGAGGAAACGCCACGTCTCCCAAGGGCTGCCTGCACCGGCTCCCCATCTGGGTGACCAGAGTCAACACAAATGCCAGCAGGGGGCACCTGCACTACCGCTGTCTGGTGGGCTGGGGTGGCCCAGGTGGTCTGCCACAGGGCTGTGGACTCCAGTGTGCTCTGTGGCCTGCCAGCTGCCCCGAGGCCAGAGGACCAGACGCCCTGTGCCCACCGGGCACCTCCTGGGAGGCCAGTGACTGGTGTCAGGACCCACGGCCCAGCACTGACGTCCTGTCTGCTCTGGACTTTCCTCCCTACCCGCCTGCTAATCGAGCGCTCGCACACAAAGCCCCCTGCGCTCCTGCTTCCCTCCTCAGCCCCTTCCCGGCTTTGTACTTTATGATGCAGGGACTTTGGCGCGGAAACTCATTAGAGTCATTATTCTGTGCGCAGAAGAGTGTCTTTCATCCCATTTATAGTTCATGTTCCTCCCACTTGATCTTTCCCCGTTCATTAATTCCCGGCGTTACACGACGCGCACAGCTTCTCGTTGGGGATCGCCTTTCCGTGGCGTTGCCATTGTTGCTCTCCACGCGAGAAGTGCCCCTATGTGTGTACTTATTAATTTCTAAAAAGGATTTCAGTATTTCAGGATTGATGTCTGATGCCATTGACTTGGAGTGATCACAGGGAGTGGGTGACATTGTAGGAGGAGATGTGGGGGCAGGGGACAAACATTGGATTCTCATTCCCGCTGTCACAGGGGCCTGGCATCCACCTGTGAAATGGGCAGATCCATATCCTACAGCCTAGTGCAGTGGTCGGCAAACTCATTAGTCAACAGAGCCAAATATCAACAGTACAATGATTAAAATTTCTTTTGAGAGCTGAAAACTGACTTCTGCACATGGGCCACGAAGTTTCAATCGCACTGTACGTGCACGCCCGCACGTGGTATTTTGTGGAAGAGCCACACTCAAGGGGCCAAAGAGCCGCATGTGGCTCGTGAGCCACCATTTGCCGACCACTGGCCTAGTCCAACAATTGCATTTGGCATCAGCTGCTTTTTTGGAGGTAGTTTAAATTCTGTCTAACTTACCATGAAAGGACTGTGTGGGGAGGAGACAGGGCCACGCACAGAAACAGAAAAGGCTGAAGAATTGGTCCTGACTGGGGCCGACCAGGGCAGCTCTGGGAGCTTTGTGGGAGGGAGGAAGGAGATCTAATGGTTGGCAATGGTTCTCTTCTCAGCTCAAGGCTCAAATTGCAGGGAGAGAACATGGGATCGGCTCAGTGTGGGTCACATGTTCAAGGAGAAGGTGGGGTGTTTTGACTGACAGTTGTACTAAGATTTCATCCAATGAGGACAAGGGGTTCTCCAAAGTAAGGTGTTGTTTCCAGAAAAAGGGCCGTGCATTCTGAGTAGATGGAACAACCTATGCCCAGTCCACAGTCCAAAGAGTGGGGAGGTGGTGAGACCTCTGGACAGAGAGGAAGAAGCAGGTCTTTCTGGCTCTAAGTCTTCAACCAAAAGACATAGCTCTGGGGCTTAGCAATCACCTTCTAACTCAGGGGCTGGCAAACGTCTCTGAAAAAGACCAGATAGTAACTATTGTTGGCTCTTTGGGTCAATGGTTCTGCCATAACTACTCAACTCTGCCACGATGGCCCGAAGCAGCCAGAGCCAATATGTATTTATGGGTGTGGCTGCATCCCAATAAAACTTTATTTACGAAAACTAGCAGCCACTGCTTTGGCCACTGTGTGCTGGCCCCTGTCCTAGTGGATCGCTCTCATTTCGCAGAGGAGAAGGTCTCTCCCTGCTGTAGCGATCCATGTATCTCTAAGACCGTGGTTCCCCAACTTGGCTTTACTTCAGAATACCCAGGGAGCCTGTTGACAATACAAATGCCTGGCTCACCTGAGACTCTCCAAATCAGCATTTCCAAGGATGGGCCCAGGGGTCTATTTCTAACATGTGCTCTAGGTAATTCTGAGCCATGCAGTGCTGTGAGCGGGTCCAAGAAGCGGTCCAGGAGACACGATCACCTTAGGTGAAACATGGAACTAATGCATGAGAGAGGACAGCTGAGAAACTGAGCGGAGGGCGAGGCTCCGGAGGGGAGTGTGTGTGCAGGACAGGCTTTTGGGGAGGGACCAAGCTGGCCCTGCAGGGAAGTCTGAGCTGCCACAGCGCTAACCTGGCTTTTCCTAGCTGTCATCTCATATTAATTAGCCAGGAGGGGAGTGGATTAGAAGCCCAGGCGCTGAAGCTGGGCCATTTGGTTCCCTGCAGGAAGGCAGGGAGGTCTCTGAGCAGTTTTCTACTTTCATCATTCTGGAGGGGCCACGGTCTTAGAGATACATGGATCTCTAAGACTCAGCCTCATTTCTCTGGCTTCCCTCAAAGGCTCCCTTCCCCTGCAAGTGTGTCCTGCTGCCCCACGGACCTGCTTGATCACAGCCCCCCTTCCCTTTTGCCCTAGATGACACCCACTTGTGCATCTTTCTGGTCCTGGCAAACTCAGCTTCTTCTTGCTGTGATTTTTAATGGGACTAAGAGATCTGAGAGTGGCTCTCTCCCATCTCTCTCCTCTTTCCATGTTCCCCCTCCCCCCAACAAATATCCACCCCTAAAATCTTCGGGGCCCCTTCTGCTGGAGGGAGTGCACCATGTAGGTGAGAGCAGATCAGCTTCAGCCACAGATAGAAGAAGCTATTGCTCCTAGGATGTGGCTCTGGGCCCAGGAGGCCTCTGGCCACCACTGCCCCCTCCTGCACCCAGGGAGCTTTGCTTTTTAAAATAGTAGGCACTTATTGCCTGCCCAACATTCATCTAGCTCTCCTGGCAACAGGACATCCTTTTCCTTGGGAATCTGCTCTACCCACTCTGAGTCCATGTGGATTGAGTGTATTAACCCCAGGGCAGGCACATGACCCGAGCCTGGCAAACCCATGCGTCAGGTCGACCCAGCACAGTCGTGGGTACAGGATGGATCTACGGGTAAATTTTCTCCAATGCCGGCACTGGTGTGGGGTTGTGGAGAGAAGTGAACTTTCTTCCTGGATTTGGGGTTATGATGCTGAAATTTCTGGGGTCCTCCAAGTGGGGAGCGTATGCCCGAGATTGAAAGCAGCACAGAGGAAAACAAAGCCAAGAGATGGACCAGAGAGAGGACCAAAGAGTAGGGAGCAAACACCGGTCCTGAGGATGTGGTTCGAGCCTCTGGATCCAGCTGCACCTGCAACCAGGACCTACTTGTAGGCTTTTCCACTGCATGAGCCTCACATTCTCTTTTCAGATTAAGCCGGTTTAAGCGGCAACTGAGGGAGTCTTGATCGGTAGTTTACTTGATGCTGCAGGGTGAGCCCCTCGGCAGCATTGCCTGAGATGTAGGTAGATCACCGCAGTCAGCTGTGAACTTCGTATTGTCCTAACGGAACAGAACAGATTAGTGCCCAGGAACGGGCACAAGACAGCTCATCGGAGCAGTGTGAATCACAGGCCTGCTGTGCTATGAAAGCTGTCAGATTGGCACATGTCCCTTTCTGTCTCTGTCCAAGCCCCTCCTGCAGCACCCAGCATGGTCCTCAGTAAATGTGTTGATTGTCTGGACGATCCAAGAGCAACACGACCCTCCTCATCACTGCCCAGTCCCCCCACACTCCCCTGCCTGCCCAGTCTCCTTAGTGTCACTCCTCCCGCCCAGTCTCCAAGCTAGAAGTGTTGCCTCCTTTTTCCCTTCACTATGACTCCAGCCTATTCCCATTTTCCATCTCCACTTCCCCTTCCTTGGCTCAGACCTCACCTTTCCCGGGAGGAAGCCATATGCCTTGGGATCTGACACGAACCTGGGTGAATGTGGATGAGGCAGGATCCTGAAAATGTGAACGTCCCTAGGGGTTGATGAAAGGGGAATACAATGGCCCTGAGCACTCAACTGAGACATTAACCCATAACATGGAATGGAACAAAGACACAAGGTCATTTTCAAGAGGCAGTGGGCCAAGGAGCTTAGAAATGACTTACTGTATGCATGGGAAGGCAGTGCCTGTCAGCAGGGAGTCTCATCAGCCAATAGGGACAGAGCAAATGAGGTGGCCAGGGGCACGTGTTGACAGGGCCCTGGATGGCTGGACTGGGCCTTTGGCCCACCTGACAAACCTCTGTCTGTCAGGAAGAAGGACATATCATAGCCTGATGCCACTGGTCCCCCTGGCAACACCCTTATGCTCTGGCTTCCTGTGTTGCTAGCCACGGGGGAGAAGATATGGTCAGACAGCAGAACAGCCTGCAAATGAATATACTGGCATTTGGGTTTGGGTCATTGCCCTTGTGAGTGTGAGTCAGCATCCGGCAGCCTGTCAAGTCTGGTGGCCGGTGATTCTGCATTCCTGTTTGCAGGGCTCCCGCAGGCCCTGGCCCAGGTTCTCAGGGTTGGGAGGGTATCAGTGGAACCTTCGGGCCCCACCTGAGAGGTTCTGACTGATGAGGTTGGAACCTCATTAGGCCCTTTGATTACACCACTCCTCGGGGGATGCTGAGCACAAGCAAAGCCAGATCGGCTGCCCGGAGGCAGTGACTGCAGCGCCAGGCCGCCTGCTGACCTCATTTCCTGCCTCCATTGAGCCTCTCCACTGGGTGCTGCTGACTGGCTTTGGGGTTCACTTGAGTAATTTACACAGAGTCCATTTTAATTCCCCTACGACCCCCGCAGGCTGTGTTGAAACTAAACACACAACAAGGAAAGGAAAAATGGCCTTTTTATTTGGAAGCTGTGAACCTAAAGGGAAGAGACGCTCGCTCCCCCTCTGAGTCTTCCACCTCTGGGCCCATAGTGGGTCTCATATCTTCTGGGCTTTGCTGCCCCACTGGGTGTGGCTTAAGGTAGGTAATATGGTCATGATCCTCCACCTGCCAGGATTTGGCTGGGATGCCCCCTGCTTTCAGTGACTGTGGCTTTTTGGTACTGAGAAGGTTGTGAGTTATCTCTCAGAAGCATTTGAGAGACTGGGCTGAGCACAGAAGCAGCAGCCCCACTCCTGCGCTCCAGAGCGGCGAGTCCTCAGGTGCCTCCCAAGACTGCGGGATCCGGAGGGTCACAACTCATCTGGCCCCTCCTAGGAGCCAAATGGACAAGTGGAGGTCTATTCGCTACGGACTCTACTGCTTTATGTGACTTAGAAGTACACAGCATGGTGCTTGTAGAAAGTAGAACATTTTTCTGGCTAAGCTCTGCTGACCTGGACAAAATCATTTCAACTCCATAATACACTGTGAGCCAGTGTGTGCTCACTATTGGGACCGTAGACATCATTAGCACGGCCTCGCTTCTATTGCTTTGTTCCTTCTCCAAACCTCTGCGCTCACTTCCACCTCACTCTCTTTTTGCAGTTAACCCCATGCCCTGCTTTGCAGAGAAAAATAGAAGTCGTCAGATGGGAATGCCAAATTCTTGTCATAAGGATTTTAAATTTAAGGACACTGTCTGCCATCCTGTCTTCATTCTCCAGGCCTGTTCTTGACCAAGGCTGATGCCACCTCTTGCTGCTGACTTCAGGCCCCTCCTTCCTCTATCTTCATGCTCTCCCTTTAAACCAGTTTGGTCAGCATTATATCCTTGTGTCTTCTCCATATTTACAAGGAGTGGAGTTCTTTCCTCCCACTTCTTCCACCTCCTCCCCGCCCCCCATAAGACACTCTGTCTTATCATCCTCATCTCTATTCACAGCCAAACTTAGTCTACACTCACTTTCTACTTCCTCATCTCCCACTTACCCTCTGTCTGTTTCATAGGGTCCCTGTCCGCATACTCTTCCCAGAATGCTTGGCATAAAGTCCCCAGGGACCTACATCTTCCCAAATCCAAGGGCACTTCTCGGTCCTTAACTCACTCAAACTTGAAGAAATATTGGACACTCTCAACAGTTCCCTCCTGCAAAATCTCTTCCCGTGGGTTTCTGTCCCAGTTTCCTTTGGGAATACTCTTCCTCTGTCTGTTCCTTACTTCAGTGATTTCCAAATTTAGAGGTGCCTAAACATCATCTGGGCTGCGTGCTAACATGCAGACCAGATTCTCAGGTCCCATGCATTTTGGTTTGGTGGTTTTCATGCAGGCCCGGGAATCTGATGCATGCAGTCCCTGGACCACATTTTGAAAAACCTTGCCTTTCGTTATTGGCGGTTCTTGATGTGGACATTCTGACTCTTTGCCAGTCACATGGCTTTTCAAATTTCATCTGGCCCAAGGCATCAGCTGCCACCTACAATCCACTTTCTATCTCTAGTCCAGTCATTGCTTTTGCACTTCAGAGCTACATACCCAAATACCTACTTGGAGAGAACTCCAAGAGCATGTGCCAAGGACCCTTGAGACGTTCCAAGTAGACTCTCTCGTCTTCTCTAAGCTGCCTGCCTTCATGTTCCCTTCCCGTGACTGGCACCGCTACCCACCCAGTTAATCAAGTGAGAAACCGTGACTCCCCTTTCTCACTGCCCCTCACCGAAGACCCAATCAATTTCCAAGTCCTGTACACTCTAATTCCTAAATAGGTCTCAAATTTAACCATCGCTCCCTATTCCCGCTGCCTTCAAGGGCCCCATGATTTTTCTCTTGGAGATGCCCCTACCTGGGTTCTCTGCCTCAAAGCTTGCTTTCTCCCATCCAGTTTCTACCCAATGATCAAGGAGCTTCTCCGGAGCTCAGCCTAACCTTGCCATTCACCAACATTCAGGTCCTCGGTAGTGTCTGGTGGCCTCTGTTTGGACAAAATGCCTCCTCAGCCTGGCATACAAAGCCTGTCATGGCTCCCCTCCCACCTCCAGGTACCCATCCATCAGCAAGACCAAGTAGCTACTTCCCAAGCTTGGCTCCATCCCAGCGCTGGGCAGAAAACTCAAAAGATGATGGCAAAGTTCAGTAAGTTTCTGTCCTTGAGATAAAATATAAAGGTTCAGATTGTCAAATCAGATTCCTAAGAATTAGAGATCTCATCCAGGATTAAGTTTTTCTAAAAACTGCAAGGATACATACAAATAACTACGAGGCACAGAGAAAGTCTGTGGTCTGGACCCACCAATACTGCTCCCAGGATCTTTCCTGCCACATTGAGAAGTGCCCTGGCTTGGATTTATCAGAAGAGGTCTCTATGTGATACAGTGAGTTATTCCTTACCACAAAGGGAGCTATTTTGGTGATGAAATATCTCCATTTTATTCTGTGATAGTTACATAGCTTGCAGAACATTTCCCAGGGAGCCATACTCCATAAATCCATAGGGTCCAGGTTTGTTTACCCTCAGCAGCCCTAGACAGCTAGGCTGTATCTTGCTAAAAGCATTCCATAGATAAGACTTCTTCTGCTAGCCAATACCACTCTTGTGTTTGCCAGGGGCTCTGTCACTAGTGATATGAGGGGATTTGACCGGGTCATCTTTCTCTCTTCTCAGTAAAGGTGGAGAATGCTGCTAACCCTTTCCTCCCCGTCCTGCTCCGCTCACCTCTACACGTCTGTGTTCCTGGAGCTCTGGCCTTGGCCTTCTTGCTCCTTCCTCTTCACATGGGCGACGGGAGACTTCCTCCTCCATTCCCGTGGCTTCCTTTCTCTAAGCATAGTCTCCCACATCCATATCATATACCCTTGAGTTGCAGACCCACATATTCCATTGCCAACCAGACACCACCGTCTGCCTGTCCTCCAGGTCCTCTACCTACATGCCCAGTGCTGACCCCCTTGCTGGCTCTCCAGATCCACATCTCCTCCTCTGGCCCCTGCTCAGGGCAATAGCACTGGAACCCACCTGGTTGCCCAGAAACCTGGAATCGTCCTGGTCCTCCCACTTGCTGGCTCTTTAACTAAGGGTAAGTCAGAGAGGATAGCCTCTCTGAGTCTCAGTTTCCACATGTGTGAAATGGGGATAATAGGAAGATCTGCATCACAAGCTATTGCGGGATTAAATGAGATGATGCAGCTAAATACTTAACACAGTAGCTGGCACACAGTAAGTGCTTAATAATGATCAGCAAGTGTCCTTAACTCCTCTTTCTGCTATTCTCCACAGCTACTCATTACCTGTTGCCTCTCTCATTGGTTGACCATTGGTGGCTTTCCTCTCTGCTCATTTTCTTTTTTTTAAAATATATTTTTTATTGATTTCAGAGAGGAAGGGAGAGGGAGAGAGAATCATTGATTGGCTGCCTCCTACATGCCCCCCACTGGCGATCGAGCTCCAAACCGGGGCATGTGCCCTGACTGGGAATTGAACCATGACCTCCTGGTTCATAGGTTGATGCTCAACCACTGAGCCACACCAGCCGGGCATCTCTCTGCCCATTTTCTGCTGTCTCTGCAGAGGGAGGGCTGAGCCCTGCTCTGAGAAGAGGTGAAGTGAGAGGGCCAGGGAGGCTCTCACTCCTGGCTGGGGCTGATTTCTTCCGGACCAGCAGCAATCAAACATGCCTCACTGTGAGAATTGATTCCCTTCCCAAGTTCCCCTCAGCTGGTGAGGAATGTGTGCGCCTCCCATTAGCATGAGCGTGACCTCGTTTCTTGTGCAGTGACAACCCTGGGCTGATTATGCTCAGGGAGCATCCCCACCTGCAGGCCTGGGCTGTGGGACACAAGCTCCCTCACTTTAACCAACAGAGTGGTCCCAGGTCCATATCTTTGCTGCAGTCCACAGGCAGTGCGTCTGTCCCCCGCCCCCCCCCGCCCCGCCCCCCACAGGACGGGTGAGGGAGAAGCTCCATTCCATTCCTCCCCTCCCCGCCCCACCCCCTCAAGTTGAGGACTTGCCCAGCAGCTTCAAAAGTGAAGGGGAGCCATTCAGAGCAGTGGCTGGAAGAGTGAGGGGCTGGGCGGCTGGGTCCAGGCTGCTGTTTGCTAACTGTGTGTTGGGGACCGGAACCTCCCCTTCTAGGAGAGCAGAGGGCTGGCCCGTGAGCCCTGGGGGCTTTTGAGTCTGATACTTGCTCATTCAAGGCCATCACTGAGCACAGCCTTAGAACCCCCAAACCTGGGCTCCCATTTCAGTGTTGGAGGAAGGGACTGACAGTTCTCTGGGAGACTGAGTTAGGAAGCCATATCCATGGTTGGATAAAGGCCCTCCCCCAAGGCACACCCCCACTGAAGGCACCAGAGGGCTTCTCTTCCAGAGGGAAGGCTGAGCTCAGAGCCCAGGCTGGCCCGAGTGCCTGCTGGGAGGCGCAAGGAAGGGGTCCGGGGCTGGAGGGATGTGTGTGTGTTCCTTCAGACACTCTCACACACCAAATATTTACCGAGGGTCTCCTGTGACCGGGCAGCAGGGGAGAGTGGAAAGATGCCTGTGGTTAGCGGGAGCTCCGCTGGCACCCAGCCCAGCCTCTGACTGGAGTGTGACCTGGACACAGAGCTCATGGCCCCTCAGGCATGGCTGTGCACCCCATCCGCTGCTGCTGCCAGCATGGGGGTGCACGGGGATGCTGTTCCTGGCAGGGAGCAGGCCTCACCCCACGCCCTCTCCTCACTCCTCTGCAGGAACTAGGTTGTGCCAGGCCTCACGGAGGGCACCACGAGGGCACGGAGGCCACTCAGAAAACACTGCACTCCTTCCGGGCAGGCAGACCCAGGGCAGCAGGCAGACCCAGGGCAGCAGGCAGACCCAGGGCAGCAGGCAGACCCAGGGCAGGGCATGTCCGGAAAGGCCTGGACAGAGGGGACCAACAGACTGCAGTCTGGGGACTCAGAGGAGTGAGGGATGTCCCCAGAAGTAGTTTTGTGGGTGGCACTGAGTTGAGCCTGGAAGAGCAGAGAGGAAGGTCGTGCAGGGCAGGGAACAGCTGAGTTAATGTTCAGATGCACAGAACTTGGGGGGCTGAGGAGAAGCCTGTGTGGTGGGGTATGCGAAGGCGAGACCGTGTGCAGGCTGGTGTTTCTGGGCAGGCACTGGGCGGGGGGGGGCGCGGGCTGTTTAGACCACGCAGTCTTTAGAGGTGGGGGTGACCCTGGTGTCGTGAGGAGCTAGTCTAGGCTCTCCACTCTCAGCACAGCAGTCTCGGGGCAGTGTTCCTTCCCTCTGCTCTCCAGAGCCAGACACGCTTCATGCCGTCTCTGTTCTCTGTTATTTACTTTCCCTCAGCTCTTCAATGGGGAAACTGCCATTCACTCGGTCTCAGAATAACTTGTCTTTCTTATTGCAAAATAGTAAACCGCCCGACTCCAGCCCTCCTGTGCCTCCTGCTGCCGTGTAGTTCTGTCACACGTCTCTCCGCCCTGCACTCTGCACTTCTGCTTTGTTTCGGTTTCGGTTCCGGTTCCGGTTCTGGCTCTGCATTGGAATCTCAGCTCCGAGAGGACAGTGACCTGGCTGCGTGGTGGGCTCCTGCTCCCCCAGCCCTGGGAGGACTCTGCAAGCGGCAGGCTTTCCATGTGCGTCTGAAGAATCATGGAATGAATGGCAGTTGGGCTGATGGCTCTGATCACTTGTGATGGGGCAGGTTCATGCGGCAGGAGGCTGAGTAACTTACCCAAGCCCAAACTCAATGACCTTGCAATGCTCCTGTGTGAGTGATAAATATCGCAGCATGCTCAGTGCTCCCAAGGAGGCGGTGACATGGTCCTGAAGCTACACTAGGGCTATGCCGCGGCTGGCTCTTCTTATCTCTCCCGGTGATAGTCATGGCTTGTCGTGGGGCGTGGATTGCTAAGGGGACGGCATGCTGAACTGATGGCAAAGGTAGAGTACAGCAAAGGGAGAGGGGATTTTTAACTTATCCACAGTCTTGTTTCAAACAATGTCCTTCAAAATGGCATTGGGAGGGGGTGTATCCTTCCCCCCTGGTGTTGGTCGGTGTCATGACATCAGTAACATTTGCTGATCTCCAGCAAGCAGCCAGTCTGGTTTCTGTCTTCCCTATGTTACTCAGGCCCCCACGGGACCAGTGATATTAAAAGGAAGGAGGTCCTGGTAGAAAATGTAGCCGAACGTCAGTGGTTCTGAATGGACATCCAGTGCTCCAGCCCATTCCGACCTTCCCCATGCCTGTGGGCACTCTCAGTGAATGCCTCTCCCACATTTCCCCCAAGCTGGGCACCAGTGATGGAGTACAGCTATATGGCAGGACAAGGTATAGACCCCGGGCAGCAGGAGGGGGTGGGGATAGGTGGGGGTGGCACAGGGGATTCTGCAGATGCAACATGACTCCTGAATATAAGCCCAATGTCTCAAGATACAGCAGGATTGTGGAGATTCCTGTCTCAGAGCTTATTCCCAGGGTGTGGGGAAGGGAGAATTCCAGGTGTAGAGAGCAAGTATAAAGGTGTAAATGGTGTGTGTGTGTGTGTGTGTGTGTGTGTGTGTTTGTGAACTTATAGGTAGGATCCTGAAGAGTGATAGGAAGGAGGACGGGAGGAGGTGGGAGGAGAGGGAGCTGGTGAGGGAAGTGAAGGCCTTGAATTCCCTGGATGTGGGGGGAAGTCACTGATGGGTTTAGGCAAGGGAGTGATGTAACCAGATCTATTGCAGATGGTGAGTGTAAAGATGAGATGAGGGGGTGAGGCCAGAGGCAAGAGCATCAGTTAGGTGGCTGTTGAAGGAACCTCATTAAGGCGGTGGCACTGAGGACAAGGGCAGGGGACAGTAGACTGGCCGGGCCTGGTGATGAGCAGATTGGTGTGAAAGGAGGAGGCCTAGGGGAGAAGTGAGTCTGAGACCCACCTGCTAGCTGAGTGGGAGGAGTTAGTGGTGCCGTTCACCAGGATGGGGGAAGGAAGGCCTCCTCTGGTGGGGGAAGGTATGCTGTTCCCTGGGTGGATGTTCCATGAAATTACATGTCCCCCTCCACCCCTGACCCAGTCCACCGGGGAAGGGCTGGTTCCTGGGATCTTTCCCCTCCGCTTTCCCTTCTCCTTCCTTTCCTCCCTGGTATATTCTTCTGGTCCCCTCCAGTCCCCTTTCTCAGACATTTCAGGATGAGCTGCTGAGGACGAGGAGCATGGAATCATGTTCAATCAGGGAAAGGTTATCCACTGAAGATGATAATCGTGGTCTCTCCCCATGTCTCTGACTTGGCAAGAAGCCAGACTCCATAGTGTAGGTAAACGCAAGTTCAGGACCTTCCCAGCAGCGGGGCAGCCCGTGGCTCACAGCATCCTGCCGGACCCTCGGAATATGTACCCTATGCCCCATCTCTTCCCTGAGAGGGGTGATCCGTCTGCCCCTCAGTGTTTTCTTTGAATAGGTGAGGTCCGTGTTGTCTAAGCCTGTGATTGGCAGCCACATGAACTGAACACAGCTCCTGGTTTTAGTGTCTGACAGTTGGCTGTTGAGTGGCTGCATTTTGTCTGCCTGCTTCACTTGCAACGTCACCTCTCTAGGAGCCACGAGCCGGGGCTGTGTCCTCACTTCTGATGTGGAGGAAGGACCCCTGGCCCAGATGACTTTTCTCTGAGCACCTGTTTTATGCAAAACTCTGGACTCAGTGCTGGGGACCTGCAATGGACCAGATATTTTTTGGCACTTAAGTCACTAGAGCTTGGAGGAGGGGCCTTTGACCTTGACTGCATGTGTCTCTGTGAGTGGGTGGGAAGGGTTAGAAAATACTGCTGTTATTACTAATTTCTAGGTGACTTTAACAGCTCCTCTGTGACTTCACAGCTCTTTCATTGCCTGTGTGACTAATTCTCTGTATTCGACTCCCTCTGTTTGAAATACTGAGAGTGGTCTTGTCTTTCTGGCTGGATACTGACTGATACAGGTGTCTGATGAGGGTGGAACATGGGTAGCTCTAGGGGAAGAAACAGAAAGTGAGAGGGTGTGGTGGATAGACTAATATCCTCTATAAAGATGTCCACAACTTAATCTCAGGAACCTATGACTGTGTGACCTCACATGGCAAAAGGAAATGGATTATCCTGGATTATCTGGGAAATTATCTTGGGTTATCTGAATGGATATCATGTAAGCATAAGGGTCTTTGCAAGGGGAAGCAGAGGAAGAGAGGCAGGGAGAGGTGATGGTGGAAGCAGCAGAGGTTGGAGTGATTGAATTGCTGGCTTCGAGATGTTGGAAGGGGCCAGGAGCCAAGAAATGCTGGCAGCTTCTAGGTCCTGAAAAAGGGAGGGAAAGGGCTCTCCCTAGAGCCTCGGGAAGGAACGCAGCCCGCCAACACCTTCATGTTAGCCCAGTGAAAACCATTTCAGATTTTTGACCTTTGTAACTGCAGGATAATACATTTATGTTGTGTTAAGTCAGTAAGTTTGTGGTACTTTTTTATAGCAGCAATAGAAAACTAATACAGGCGGCCAGCGTTCAAGATGCTATAAATCATGCAAAGAAGTGTGGATCTTTTTCTATAAGGCTAAAGGCTCATCACATTTAGGGGTCATGTATGTTAAATATATGTGCTCTGAAGTCAGACTGTGTGACTTTGAATACCAGCCTTGCCGATAACCAGCTTTGTTAGGCAGGTGTTTTAACTTCTCAAAGCTGAAGTGTTTCCATTGCCACAACGAGAGAACTAGTTCTCATGCCACCGGGCTAGTGTAAGGGTTAAATGAGGTGATGTGTGTGTAGGGTGTTTGGCACAGCATAGGCCTGGAAAGTGATCGTTACTTAAAAACAACAACATATTTTTTATTGATTTCAGAGAGGAAGGGAAATAGAGATAGAAACATTAATGATGATAGAGAATCATTGATTGGCTATCTCCTGCATGCCCCCCACTGGGGACCAAACTCTAAACCTGGGCATGTGCCCTGACTAGGAATCAAACCATGACTTCCTGGTTCATAGATCGACCTTCAACCACTGAGCCACACCGGCCAGGCAACGCGATTGTTGCTTTTTCTTGCTTTGCAACATTGGACAAGACAGTGTCGTGGAGACTTGTTTTCTACATCTGCTGAGAGGAGGTCATAGTAAACCCCTCAGCCTCCATACCCACATGAATAAGTGGATTTTATTATATGAATTGGAGAAAGATGTTACCCTTATATGCCCCTGGCATGGAGCTCTCTGCCCACCCATGGAAGAAGCAGGTCCTGCTCGCCTTGCCTGCCCAGCCCCTCCTGCCTTCATCTTGCAGGCTCCTGAATCCCTGTGCCCCTTAAGGGCTATCCTAGTTACTGCTCCTGCACTGCGCTCTAGGCATAAGCTATTTTAGTTACAAATTCCTTGAAATGCTACACCTTCCCCTGCCCACCCAGACCGACCTCCCCAGGCCCAGCTGCCAGGTATTGATTTCCCCTTTAAATATGACTGCAGCCCAGGAGCATGTATGGATTAATCGACGAGGCTAGGCTTGTACCTGCACACTTCATTAACAGCTGCTACTAATTAGTGGAGTAGTCATTAAGAGACCTACTGGGGTTTTGAGGATAATAGTTTTATTTTTTTCCCCATGACTCTTAAGCATATAATAAATTGGGGAGTGCAACACCGTGGTCCCAGGTTGGGATGCAAGTCACAAGGTGGCCCCCTTAAGAACACAACAGAAACCAGAAAATCACCATTGTGGGACCAGAGCCAGAAGGGTCTTAGAGTCATCTGGTCTACCACACGTGACTACTGTGTGGGGAGAAGGGCAGGGCCTGGCTCTCAGGGTCACAGAGGGATAGGAAGGCGGAGCTGGAACAAGCACCCAGGGCTGCTGGCTTTGCTCCAGGCAGGGCTCTGCCTGCTAAATGGGGACTCTGCTGCATGCATTTCCATAGCCTAATTGGGGAGGTCTGACTGAGCACACAGCCACCTCCCCTACCTGCCCCAACCTGCTGTGCTTTTCCCAAGGTGGCCTTCTCCCACCTCATCCCCATCACTCCAGCCTTCCCTCTCCCAGTGGGAGTCCAGATGTGCCTTGCTCCTTTTTCTGTCTTTAGTATGTTTATCTCCAAATGGCAGGACTCAGCAATTGGCCTGGGGATGCTTTGTGTTCTCCATGAGGACAAAGGACTTAAGCCTAAAATGTGTGAATTTGAATTTGGACAACTGGAGCTTCACCCTCACTGGATCAAGTGGGCTGTGTGTAGAGGGCCAAGCACAGGATGAGCATAGAGAAAGTGGGTCCTTACTAGATGGTAGCCATTGTGCCCTTGATCCTTAGGAGGGTGTATCTTTGGCCCATTTATAGTGCATTCCTGAAGCTGTCTCGAATCATTCACTGAGCACACAATGAGATGTTTCACAGCAAAAGGAATAGAGCCTTGACTTATTCATTCCTTCTTGTTTTAAAGATGTTGATGATAATAATAACAATAACAATAACAATAATAATCACTAGCCTTCCTTGAAAGCTTACTATGTATCAGGTGGTATTGTTCTAAGTGCTTTACATGGATTAATTCACTCTATCCTTTTGAATACCTTATGAGGCAGGTGTTTTTATTATGATTCCTATTTCATAGAAGTGGAGATGAAGGTACTAAACTTTCCACAAGAAGGAGGTGGAGATGAAGCCAGCATTCTAGCCCCTAGTTCAAGTGCTAAAGCCACAAAACTGCTCAACTCCTTAGAGAGTTGATTTCCTGGCTAAGGACAATCCCTGTCCCAAGTGCATGCTGCGTGGGTAGCAGCTGTGTCTGTGCCACGTGTCTGCCTCCTCCAGACCTCAGCTGATTGATCTGAGGTGGGCACTTGAAGTGAGGCTTCCCCAGGTTACATTCTTTGGGTGGTCTGGCTCAAAACCATGAGCTGGGCCAATCTGACTCCTACTTGGGGAAGTGTCAGAAAGAGGCTGAGCCTCGGGGTGGGAATTGTTGATGAACTAGACTGGAGACTGAAGACTCATCATGATCACCAGCTCTGAGTGACCAGAGGGAGCTGGCCAGCCAAGAAGAAGGACAGAGAGACCCCTGGTCTTGGAGGGGCACCTCGTGATGATGGTTCCCATGGACCCTGGCTGCTCCTGGCTGTCTGTTTTAAGATTCTGACGAGGATCTGCTTTATATAAACTAGTCTTTTTCCTTGAGTCTCTCACTGAGCTCATGCCCCTTTCTTCTTTGTGAACAGAATTGAACACGAACAATTCTCCTGTTAGGTTTTAGGGTACTGCCAATGCGAGGAGGGGCTCAACCCATCTATTAAGCAGGCTTCCTGCACAAGAACAATAGCCCAAACTAACATGACTGGGATCTGTAGGTGAAGAACTCTAGAGACAGGGCCCAGTTGGAGATAAACAGCTATTCCAGTGTAAGGATGGGTTGCTATATCATGATCATGTGGTGGTATAGACAGGTTTGAAGTTTTTTTCTTTATCTTTTTTATTTTCATTTTTTAATTTATTTTTTCTTCCTTTCTCACCTCACAGTTCTAAGGTAAATGACCCAGGTTGGCAGAGCAGCTGTGAGTCTCATAGTCATTCAGGGACTGGAGTCCTCCATGCCATTGCCCTCTGACTGCTGAAAGCCCTTTGTTGGTCTCCTTGGTTAAAGCTGGGAGCTGCCATGCTTGGCTCCAGCCAGAGACGGAAGAGAGCAGCAAGGGGCACACAGACACTTCGCCTCCACTTCCACTAATAAGAACCTAGCACATGACCCCATCTAGATGTAAGGGAGGCGGGAAATGTAATTTTGACCTGGGATCAGCTAATGTTTTCTGTAAAGAGCCAGACAGGAAATATTTTTGGCTTTGTGAACAATATACTCTTCTTGCATGTACTTTACTCTGTCCTTGTATCTTGAAAGCATCCCTAGACAATATGCAAATGATAGGTGTGGCTATGTCCCAATAAAACATTATTCATGGACACAAAAACTTGAATTTTATATAATTTTCATGTGTCGTGAATATTATTCTTTTAACCTTTTCCAACCATTTAGAAATGCAAAAGCCAATGTTAGCTCATAGGCCATTCAAACACAGGCGGTGGTTGGAACTGGCTGCGTGTGGACTCCTTGTCTAGATGGTGACCTTGGCCCAGCCACATTTTGCCAGCGGGTATTGGCTTGTAGTGGAGAGTGAGTGGTCTCACAAGATCCACCCCAGGCTTTGCTAAGGAGGGGCATTTTAGCAGACACAAGGTTTTCTTCATCCCCTTTCTTTCTAAAGAGGAGAGCAGAGTGTGCTGGGCGAACACAGCCATGCCCCTCGCCCCACACTTTCCAGGAGTGAGCAGAGGAAGCAGCTGTGCCCTGGCGGGTCCCTGAGGTCAGTGGTTGTGGAGAGGGTTACAGGGTCGCATAAGGAGCTGGCAACTGGCCTCCGCCCGTGCCCTCATAGGCCAGCCAAGGTGAGGACGTCCGGTCCGTGGCCAGAGTTAGGGGGCGGTGTCCTGCAGGGCAGCATCCAGTCCTCCGAGGAGGGGCAGCCAGTCACTCATAAGCAGGACACTCCCATCCCTGCTGCTGCGCCTCATGGAAGCTGTGCAGAAGGTGTCTTTGAATTGGACAATGACACTTTTTAATAATTAGAAAGTGACAGCTACAGATACTAAATGTGACCAGAAAACTGTCAAAAGGGATGAAGACAGTATTATATGGCAAGTTTGTTTTCTCCCCTCCCTCCCTCCTCTTCTTCAACTGCCAGCTTGTGGGGTTGAGGCTTGCAGAGTAAGGCTGATAGCAGTTATTGAGAAAAATAAAATCACTCTGTTTGTACATCACCAAGCTTATACTGTCAATCAAAACAGCTACATATATTTTTGACATCAACTGCCAGTATTCTCTCCGTGCCTCAGAAAAATCAGAACTAAAGACAAAGTCACCTAAGAGTGTTAGATCTGGAACTAGACCAGCCTGGGTTTGAGTCCTGGTTCTGTCACATGCTGTGTGACCTCCATAAGCCCTTTGGCTCCTCTGGGACTCAGCCCCTCACTTGTTAAATAAAGAAGACGGAAGCTGTTGTGCGGATGTGTTGTGAGAGGCCATTTCAAAGGCAAAGGAGGATTTTTGCTTCTCTCTCTGGGCCTCAGTTTTTTCATCTATAAAATGGAGGAGTTGGACTTTTGAGCTATTCCTGTCCTGACATTCAGGAATTGTGTAACCAGTGGTTGAGTCTATGACCCACAGAAGGAGAAAGCTGGTCTTCAGAGGTGCTTCCTCCTGGCAGGAAATTTTGAAGATAAAGGAAGCAGCAGCTTGATTAAGAACTTCTTGCTTTCCGACCCTCCCCATCTGTCAAGCCCACCTCCTCCAGGAGGCCCACCTGGATTCTTCCAGGCAGGGGTCATCTCACCTTGTTTGACCTTGACCTCCACTCCAGCCTTCCCCCCCGCCACTTGCTGGTCTTGCCTGGGGGGCTTGAAGGCTGTAGACTCCCTACAGCCACTACTGTAACTTTGACTCTAACTCTTACCCTGACCAAACCCTACCTCTGAGATCTGTGAATGGGTCTAGCGCGCACACACACACACACACACACACACACACACACACACGTGCATACACACTTGTGTTCATTTGTACAGGAAGCCCTTGAAGCTTTTGGGGCAGCAGTACTTGTGATGGGCTTTCATTTTAGGACTCCTCCTGCCCCATGTGGAGAAGGATGCAGGGGGAGGAGGATGGGCAGAATGGAGTCCAATGTGGAGAAGAACATGGGTTCAAGAGCTATGAGGAGGAAGAGCCAACAGGACTTGGAGATAGGGGAGAACGAGAGGGAGCATTGAGATGATTCCCTGGTCTCTGTTGAGCTACTGGATGGATGGTGACATCTTTAATTGAGATTGAGACAAGAAGGAAAAGTGGATGTTGGGAGGAAGATGATGGATGTGTTTGGTATGAGAGGTTCGGGAGACATCCAAGTGGATCCAGGCTTTTATCTGGGGTGTTGATAAAAATGGGGGAGCTTTGGGCATGGAGATGGGGACTGACTCCCCCTGGAGGAGTTGAATCACTTGGTGAGAGTATGGAGGCTTGGGTGGGGCATGGCACACTTTTCTCAGTGCTCCATGGCCTCTGTCTATAAATGAGACCAATCCTCAATTATGCACCAGTTATCCATATATATAAAACCCTAATATGCAAATAGACCGAACTGTGGAATAACTGAACAACCGAACAACTGAACAAACGATTGTGATAACCTGCACTGACCACCGGGGGGGGGGGGTGTGGCGCACAGAACATGGCGGGCATCAGCAGCAGGTGGCAGAGCGCGGAACATGGCAGGCATCGCCGCAGTGGGACAGTGGAGCAGGTGAGCGGGGCACCAGACCAAGGCGGGGCACCAGTTGCTGTCATCGGGGCGAGCCTCTGTTGGTTACTGAAAATTCTTTGCTCCCATGCGCTGTGGTCGCACCTGGTGCTTGCACCTGCTGCCAGCGCCGGCCCCAATTGCTCCATGCCATCAGTGGGTCCGAGTCAGTGCCGTCAGCTTTGGGAGTGGTGGTGGTGGGAGTGGGACTTCCGGCAAACAGGGGACTGGGGGCCACGGTTGAAGGAGCGACGGGGGTGGGGGTGGGGGCGTGTGGAGGATGTGCCAAGACCCACCCTTGTGCCCACCACAGCTCACAGCCACAGTTTCTTTCAAGATGCACGAATTCATGCACTGGGCCCCTAGTATAATATACCCATCTTGGTCAACCAGAGAAAAGCAAAAACAGAACTAAGAGAGAGCAGTGCAGTGGGCAGATTGGCAAGGGCAGTCCTGGTGCCTCTCCGACACCCCCACCTGCCACCCAGTGTCAGGGCCTTTGCACGTGCTGAGCCACCTGAACCACCTTTGCCCCGATTTTGGGCTGGCCGGCCCCTCATTTTTGAGGTCTTACTTCAGACATTGCCTCCTCAGACAGGCCTTCCCTGACCACCCTGCCCCAGATTGTGCCGCCAAGTAGTCCCCACAGCAGCAGCCCATCCACGGTCTTTACCGAGCCCTCTCCCAGCACCTCCTGAAGGCCTTCGTTCATCCCTTTGTGTGTCTTTCTCCTGTTTCTTCTGACCGGAACGTAAGACGCTGTGGGCAGGAGCTTGTCTGTGTCCTGTGCGCAGCTGCTTCTCCAGCGGTCTCCTTGGCTGGGGTGATCCTTGGCTCCCCCGTCCCCTCCCCCACCAACCCCCAGGAGCGACACCCTGGGCTCTAGCTTTAAAGTCTCCCTGGGACCAGTGGGCTGTCTCTACCTCAGCCACCTCTCTCAACTCCATTCCTCAGCAGGTCTGCCAGGTGACCCCTCCTCTCCCATCTACCTTTCCAGTGTGGCGTCCACCTGCATCTGCCTAAAATGGAACTCTTATGTGGTTCTTTTACCTGAAACTCTCAAAGGGCATCTGAAAATAACTCCAAATGCCTACCTTTCCAGTTTCCTCTGCTCCTTTGCCCCCCATTCCTGCTGGACCAGACGTTCGCTCAGCCTCTCCAAGGCGCCTCTCCCTCTCGCTCACCTTGGAGCCTCCGCCTGGGCTCCCGGCTCTCCCTGGAGCACCCAGCAGGAGCTCTGTAAATACTTACAGACCAATAGCTGACAAATCCAGGAGAACAAAGGGAGGAAAATCCTCACCAGCACATATTGGCCTCCCACTTGCCTCCCCTTCAGGGAAAGCCCGGCAGGTCATGCTCATTGCGTTTCTTTCTTAAGCCTCACACTCTCTTCCGCCTCCTAGCATTTGATGCCTGAGCCCCAACCCGGTGCCTCCACCTGCCTCCAGGGCCCCGGTCCCCCAGGCAGCCTTAATTAATTGTAAAATTGATTAAGCAGCCCCCTTTGTTGGGCTGGGCTGGTGTTTATTTGTATTTTCATATTATTATCCTTTTATACTTCTCTGGGCGCCTTCAGCTCTCTACTGACACCTTTTATTGGGGAAATGTTAATTTAAAAATCATCTATAATGCAGGTGTCACAAATCAAAGCTGTTCGGTAATGAGTTGCTCTTATGTCGTATAAAAACAATTAATTAAAACCCTTTCTGAGAGAGCCGCGCCGGCAGATTTATGTTTCCCAGCGTCTCCCCGCGACCTTCCTTCTTAAGGACCCTCACGCACTCAGCGCTTCCACGGGAGGTGGTTTCCTCCCACCTCTGCTCGGGAATGGAGTCCCAGCCTGGTGGCGTGGAGAAGGCTCAGGGAGGGCGCCTGGCCCGACCTCCTTGTGGTCTAAATCATGGAAAGGGACTTAGCTGTGGTCAGAGCAACGGAGTGGCAGTGCCAGGCTCAGAACAGACTCTGCTGCCAGGCCCTGCCCCTGTCCTTGCTGCTGGCATTTCTCCTGCCGTCCTCCTTGGAGGAGCAGGCACAGCCTCTCCAAGGCGCCACTGGAGGGGGGAGGGGGTTGAGGATGGGGGTGGAGGAGTCCAGGTGGGTCAAGGTGTGACAGGGGAGAACCAAGCTTGGGGCCTAGACCCTGACTTCGGGATTGTTCCACCTCGGTGTGGAATGTGCTTCCTTCCTGTCCAACACTGTGTGATCTGGGGACTGTCCAGCTCAAAATGAAAGATGCCAACAAGGTGGCGAGCTGCCCCTCCCATTTCGGAGTCGCCCCTCCTTGGGCCCTCCTGCCCTCCCAGCTGAGGGAGGGCCCCCCCACCCCCCCCCCCGCCCCGGTGATCTCATCCTCCCCCACTGAGTGGGGCTGGGAAGTGTCTAATCCAGGCTTTTATCTGGCATCCACAATTATAATGTCAAGATTGAATAATCTGCCTTTATCTCCCGGGTGACAGCCATGTAGAAACTTCAAAAGAAACAGTTTTGCTGGCATCTAACGGCTTTTGTTAATTACTATATCCCAGAGAAAATGAAATAAAGGAGGAAGAAAAATGATATTTCTCTGTGACAACTTTGTAAAAATATCAATGATGAAGCGGCACAGTTTAAGGGCTTTAACTATTCATGCAGCTAAGAACATGCCTCTACCCACCCATGCAGGGCCTCGGAGTGTCTGAGGATGCCTGTGCGAGTGCACACGTACGCGCACTAACACACACAAACACACATACACACACACAAACACATAAATCTGCCTTCACACAAGATACACACTGTCACATACACTCACTTTCATAACTCTCTCTCTCACACACACAGCACCTACCCAACACACACACACACACACACACACACACACACTCACACGAATACATGCTCTATACACTCCTGTACCTGAGTCTTGGCCCTCTCACATTGTAGCTGTGTGGCCTCAGGGAAATCATTTTACCTCTTTGTGCAGCAATATCCTTACCTGCAAAATGGGGATCATACTAGGACATCCTGTATAGGGAAACTTGAGGACTACAGATACAGTGTCCCCCAAATGCTAGCTGTTATTTGGGGGTGTTCAGGGTGGCTGACTCTGTCTGTGAGGGAGGGGCCTAGCATTTAGGGCGTCTTCATGGAGGAGGTGATATTTGAGTTTGGAAACAATTAAGAACACATCCCAGGCATGGGGAACAGCATGTGCAAAGGCTCAGAGGCATGGCAGGGCTTGCATGTCCAATGAATGCTGGGGGTTGTGACTGGAGGAGAGTGTGAGGCATCAAGAGGAAGATTAGGAGGGAGAAGATTCTGGAAAGGTAAGCAGGATCTGACAGTGACAGAGCATGTGTTTCACTCTGAGGGGGTGTGGTTTTCCTGTAGAAGTGAGGCCACTGAGGGTACCAGACTGGCAGTACTATCAGAGTGGAGGACAAGGAGGGTGGGGCTCCATGGCGGGCAAGGCACAGCCCACGCGTCACAGGACTGGGGTGCTGAGCAGTTCTCAAAGCAGGGGGTGCACCTTGGCGACCAGCTGCCTGTCTCCCTCACTTTGGCCTGGAAAGCCTGGCGGAAGATAGAACTTGCGTTGGGAGGCCGGAGAGCCTGGCAGGCGAGGAAGGCTGGGCCGGAGTGGGAATGAAAGCAGGATTTCCTAAACCTGTGGGACTTAAGACAGACCCTCCTCCCTTTGGCCTGATGGGATTCCTGTTGTAAAATTCTTCTTCCCTGTGAGGAGCAGCTAGGGGGCATTTCCTGGTATTTGTGGGTCGGGTCTCAGCCCACAGAGGCAGTAGGGAGACGAGGATGGTCTGACCTTCCACCTGTGAGGGGGGCTGGGATAGGAAGCTGGACACTTAGACTAAGAGGCCACCCTGTTGTCAGGGGGAGGAGGATGGGGCCGCCTGTGGACACTCACGATCTTCCATCTTGGTCTGCCTGTCTGCCCGGGAACCAGGTGTCCCTCTGTGATGTTTGGAAGGATGGCAACAGAATCAAAGGGCGCCAGAGAGGAGAGGTGTCACCTATTGAGAGAATGACTGGAATTCTGCTCGTTTTCAAACTCCTCAGCAGCAGGCGCCTTCAGTCAGATGAGTGCCGAGGTGGAGCCTGGGCATACAAAGCAGGGGCCTGGGCTGCTGCGGGGAGGCTGGTGACCTCAGGATTGCTGCAGAGGGTGGGAAAGGTACCCCTGCAGCTGTGCAAGATCTGCATGGCCGCCTATGCTGGCCTGTGTCCACTGCTTGGCCCCACGCCGCCTCCTAGAAGCTCACTGAAAACCCCACCCCTGGGTGAGGCCAAGAGGGGAACACCAGCTTGGCCAAGGCCACCCCAAGATACTGGTGGTCAAATGGGGTTCCTGCCCAAGGCAGGACTGTACTGAAGTGACTGACTTTGGAAATCGGGACAAAGACACTGGGCTTTCGGTTGCGAGGCACTGGTGCATAGAAGAGGTTCAGTGATGCTGGTGCGTTCAGGTCACAGCATCACAATGAGGGGCAGCCCTGTCCTTTCCAGACCCCTGGACACTTCCACAGCTGGCAACCCTCTCTCCAGGTGCTGATCCCAGGGCGTTGGAGCCCTCAAAGCTCTGAGACGTCTCTGCACTGTAGCCAGCATCTTCCTCCTGCCCTGGCTAAGCCCCCTCATCCTCAGGGCCCCACGCAAGGTGGTGAGGAGGGAGATGGGCTGTTCACACCCCCCCTGCCCCCGCCATCAACCCTGCCAGGCCTAGGGGGAGCCATGGCCCCCGGATCTAATCCCAGCCAGGTCCGGGCACCCCCCCCCCGCCCCTCCCTCCCACTAGTCATTAGTCTCCCGCTGCAGGTGGAGTGACAGGCCAGCTCAGAGCTCCTGAAAAGGCCTTTGTTTTATCGCCTTCGGTTCAGATGCTTCAGAGCACTAGCAGGCCATATTTTAATCTCAGGTCTTTGCAAACAAAATCGTTAAAAGCAGATGGCTGTGAAGACTGCCATGAATATTAATAGATATTGAAAAAAAAGGCCCCTTAATCTTTCCATAAATCTTTTCCGAGGAGGTGGGGGAAGACTCAGAGGCGATGAGGACAGCAGTTAGCTGCAGGTACCCGGCCCTTCCGATTTGGGCTTGATCCTAAAGGCTGAGTAATTAGCACAGGTTAGGTGCGTCCAGCCCAGTGCTGGGCAGAGATGGGCCTGGGCAGCGGCCTGGTCTTCTGCTCTCCTTCCCCTGTGGAGCTGGGGGGCAAGGACAGCTCTGTTAAGCACCGTGGTTCCTGCTGAGGCCAACTGCACATGCGGTCCTCCATGTACCCTGCTAATCTGTGCTGACCACACACTGTGTGCACATTTCCATGCATGCCAGTCTCACATCAACCCCATCTCACAGATTAGGAAGTAGGCTCAGAAAGTGGGACTCCCTGGCTCAAGATGACTGCGTTAGTACATGGAATGGAAGAGATTTGAACCCAGATCTGTTGACCCTGAGAGTCTGTATATTAAGAATCTTCTGGGACCACCCTGCCCCTCTGGCCCCAGCCCAGTCTTTCCTGTGCACATGCTTTTGTTCTGGACTTTTTACTATTCACTATTCATTCATTTGGATTATACATTTCCCTCTCTTTTTAGTTCTCTTTTAAAATGCAAACACCCTTGAGAGAGGTAACCTATTAAGTGGCTGAGAAACATTAAAAGCTGTTCAGCCGCATAATCCGGAGGACCCGAGTGGAAGTCTTCTTAGCTCAGCCATTTCCTGGCTCTGCGACATTGAGCTAACATTTAATTCCATGGAGTCTGCTTCCTCTAGAAAAAAAGGGGGAACAATGAAAGAACCCCGTGAGATAGACGGGATCGGCAAAAACGTGAGGAGATCAAAGGTAGGAAAACACTTTGAAAACCACATACCAGGGTACACCTGCCGAGGAATATTGCTTTCATTGTTGTCCAAACACCTCATTCACTTCCAAGACCACGTTCACACAGGATGGACTAAGTAACCCAGGGGAGCAGGATGATGAGACCTGGACAGGGCACAGCCCTGCTGGGGAGGGTGCTGGTGGCAGGAAGGAACATGACTGTTCTACAGAGCCAAGGACATTGATGCCAACATTTCTTTTTTGGCCAGTGGCCTGCTTTGCTTTATGCTTTAAATCTAATTCAATCAGCATTTCTTCCTCCTTTCTTTCCTTTTCTTCTTCCATCCCTTTTCTGCCTCCTCTCCTTCCTTCCCTCTCCCTCTCTCTCTCTCTCCCTCTCCCTCTTTTCCTTCCCCTCTCTCTCCCTGCCCAGAAATATTTCCTGATCACTTGTTAACATTCCAGAAGTGGGGATTCCATAGTGAATGCTAGTGGCATGGTCTCTGCACTAAATGAATAACAAATAAATAGTTACAAACTGTGTCGGCTGCAACAGACGCAGGTCTGAGCTGAGGAATAACCAAGGAGGTTCATTTTAAATAGGACATGGTCTCTCTGTTCTCCCAAACCAGTTTCAAAAAGCTTAAGGAAGTATGTTGGCATGGTGGCCTATGACCAACACTGGGAAGTCTTTGGGAGAAGGAGGTGAGAGCCAGACAGCTGGATGAGCATAGGGTGATCAAAGTAGGGTATCTTTTGTACATGCTTCTTCCCTTACTAGGCCAGGGCCCAGACTCTGCTCCCTCGTGTCCCCGTCCCTGCCCCTGGCCCATCTCTGCCCCTGGCCTAGTCCTGCTCTCAGGTGCCCACATTATGTGGAATGATCTGGCTGGGCCTCTGTTTAAGCAAATCCCCAAGGCCAAGGTGAGAAGAGAGGGGGTGGGGGCTGTGAAAAGCATACTGCATCCTCCAGCTCCAAGTTTTCATGTACAGAGTTCTCAGGGCAGAAGCCCAGGGACTAGGTTTGCGATAAACCTCAGAGATGGAAGAAGAAATCCATCACTCGAATCCCATTAAACTATTGCTCTTCCAAATGCAATGAATTCTTGGTGCCTGAGTACCAAGAGGCAGAAGCTTGTCATGTTTCAACAAACATACTTTATTAGACTGTATAATTTAAGGTATCATTTTATTCAAGTGACATTCAAACGTGTGAAAAACGGTTGCATATGCCATAGCCATTAATGAAATCATTATGTACAAATGGTTATGCTTTACCAAGTCATTCATTAAAAGTAAATTAATGAGGGGGACAGCATTAAAATTTTTTGCAATCATTACCAGGTCCAGCCTAACCCACTTTTATAAATATTCATCAACAAAAACGTGCCTCAAGAACTCACCCAGTAAATTAAATTCTTGTCTTGAAGTGTTTTGCTTCTATTAATGGCATCGGCCATGGTACTTTCTTTGATTTGTTTTCTGGAACTTTGGGATATATTGTATGGAAATAATGACAAACTCCCAGTAATCGCTGATAATTAGGCCAAATCTATTATTCCCATGGTATTTACATTTTGATTACTATTTTCCCCCCAAAGGCAAGGTCTTGAATCTGTTCTAATACAAAATAGTATCTGAGATTTTCAGGGCTGGAGGAAAAGTCAAACGAACTAGGCCAGCTCTCACCTGGTGTTTGAATCTCTGGTCAGCATCTCTGCTGGTGGCCCTTTGCTTTGTGCTGAAATACCTCCAATGATGGGGAACTCATTGCCACCTCAGTTGCCCATTTCGTTCTTGGAAACTTTGATCGTCACCTTTATCTCTAAACTGTAGCCGGCATTTTCTAACTTCCATGTGTGTCCTAAGCCCTGTGTATTGGGGTGGGGGGAAAAAGGACTTCACAAACATGGAAAGGTTATCCTGTAGATCTTATCACATTCTTGCCTCCCCCCAAATCTTCTGTCTCCAGACTAAACATTTCTGGGGTATTTGAAACTTCCTCCAAGAGAGGGAACTCCAGGCTCTAGATCTCTCTCTCTCTCTCTCTCTCTCTCTCTCTCTCTCTCTCTCTCTCTCTCTAATTTCTGCAGAGAAAGCCTTCCTTACCTCTAAGGTCCTGTATGATCTGGTGTCTACCTACCTTTGCAGTTTTATCTCTCCCATCACCTACTTTAGTCCAGGGAACCCTAAGCCGTGGATGGTGTCCCTACACAGACTGTCCTCTAACTCTGGACCTGTACTCAGGCCTTTCCCTCTGCCCGAAATGCTCTTTCCCCTTATCTTCCTGAGGGACTACTTACCCATCCTGCAGGACCCCTGCTCAGTGGTCACCATCTCTGCGAAGCCACCCATGACCGATTCCAATTCCCATTCTTCTTCCTATACTATTTCTATTCCTTATAAGGGTTCAGTAACTCCCAAGGGAGTGGGAGAAGGGGCAGGTTCATGGAGGGCCTCAAGATTAGTCTCTCTCTCTCTCTCTCTCTCTCTCTCTCTCTCTCTCTGCTTAAAACAACACATTTATTATCTTGCTGTTCTGTAGATCAGAAATCCGTTCCTTGGTTCATGGCCCCCTTTCTCCATTTTCACAGCTAGCAACATTGGGCTGATTCCTCCCACGTTAGACTTTTGAGTTACCCCCTAAAGAGGTTAGACTTGAAGACTCAGAGAGAACTGATTGCCCACCACTTACATCTTCTGCCCATCACAGCCCGCCTTGCTGTAGTGCTCTATGAAGTCACATTATTGTTGTAAATAATGTAACTATCTTGGAAAGAGCATACTTTTTATTGCATTGCATTTTGAGGACTAAAAGCACCAATTTGTGAGATGTAAGCATTTAAAACCTTCTGCAGTGTTGGTAAACCTGTTCTGACATTAAAGAAACCCTTTATCCCCAAGAAGTCCTGATCGGCGCATGCTCCGCACACAGTGAATGAGCTGCTCACTTACCTGCTCTACCTTCTAGTCTCTATACACTACACGGCACCTAGGAGAGGCCGGGTAAGATCACAGATTCTGGAACCAGACTGCCTCGGTTCAAATCCAGCTGTGTGACTCTGGGCAGTGACTCACCCTGTGCCTCACCTTCCCCACCTGTAAAATGAGAGCAAATGCTAGCACCCTACCTCATTGGAGGTTGTGAGCACGGGTGAAGCATTATACATCAGATGTCTGGAGTGAGGCTGTACTCTCAGAACTTTCCCTAGCGTGGCCGGAGCGGGAGCTTGTCTGTCTCGGCTTCAGCACAGCCCCTGGCCCAGAGCCTGGTGTCTGCACCCTGCACCTGCCACAGCTCCACTCACCACATGGTCCAGGGCCCCTCGTCCAGACATCTGCCCACAAATCCTGCCCGTGGACCATGTACACATCCCACGGCCTCTTCTGGGCGCTGAGAGCGTCTGTGTGGATGTCTAGACCAGTGAAGGCCTATTACAGCGGTGTTTTCCTCTCCTCAGATAGACCTTCAGATAAGGCTGCTCCCATTTTCCTCCAGCCCTCGGCAAGGCACTGAAATCAGGCGATCGAATAAGATTTTCCCACTGTCAGTGTGCTATCTGGGGCTGGATTTAGTTTTATTTTCACAGAGCAACAGCCACTTAAGGAACAAGTCTCCTTCCTGCTTGTCTGGCAAGGAGCTAGGAGACAGCCTGGCTCTTCTCCAGGCAAAGTGGCTGATCCTACACCCGATAGAGAGCTCTGTCCTCACCACCCAGGGCAGAGGTTCCTCTGGGGGAGAGGGGCTGATCACCACTGGCAAATTCGGTCTTCCTCCCTTAATGGGAGGCCTTCCCAGGGTAATTAGTCCTAATTACCCTCTACAGGAGGGGTCGGTGGAGAAGGCAGCGTGATGCTGTGTAGGGAACCTCTGGGGCTGTGTGGCACAGAGAGGGTCAGTGACTGGCACCAGGTCGCACAGCTGAGGAGTGTGGGAGCAGCATTTGAGGGCTGCGTGGGGGCAGAAGAGGCAGCACTTTAACTGTGAGGAGTGTGGAGCGGAGACGAGCCTCGCTGAGTCAAGGTGTCCTGGGTGTTTTGCCAGCACAAAGCTTAGGAAAGCAGGTGTGTCTGTGTGTGTTGGTGGGGCTGGAGGCTGGGATGAGAAGGGGGAAGTGAGTTTTGCAGTCTGACTGGCTTATTTCAAGGATAGCCCCTTACCAGAAGGCAGCTTTGAGGGCCAGAAAGAGACACCTCCACTTCCCTATTCCAGGTGGGTTAAGAGAGAGAGACATGCCCGGCTACACAACTGAACAAAGAGAGAAACAGAGACAGGTAAACACAACGTGGAAAGTGAAGGGTGATCCAAGACACACGGAGCTGCTAGGCAGCTGAGAAGACGGTGCTCACACAGCCGCAGAGATGCGAGTCCGAGGAGAGAAACCATGACAGAGCCCGGGAGGTCTGCCCTGACTTAGGGAGACAGGCCAGAGAGGTGCGAGCGGAGACCTCAGGATGCAGGGTCACGGAAGGGACATTAGCTCATGGATGCAGAGGGGTGAAGACAGCAGGACAGGAAAGACAGCCAGCTGCACAAACCTGACAGCCCCTGCCCTGCTCCCAGGCTGGGGGCCAAAGAGCAGAGCAGGTGGCTTGTTGGATGGGGACCTGGCCGGCTCTCAGAGTGCCCTGATGGTCAGTGGCCACATGGCCCAGAAATCGGGGCCAGTGAGTCAGGGCTGCTGAGCAGGTGCTGGGGTGAGGACACACCTTCCCTCTGCATGCACGCCAGGTGCCCAGAGCCCAGCACAGGGTGGGCTGTGGCCTGTAGCTGTACCTACCTGCCCAGGGCCACTTAACTGAGCCTCCGAGGTGTGAAGGGAGGTGGCAGTGTTCACTGGCAGGGAGGACCCTGCCACCATCCCCATCTGCTCACTTGAGCTTGGCTGGCGTGGAGCAGACAGCCTGCCCGACAGTGCCGGCTCCTGGTCGCACAGCCTCATGTTGCTCTGGCCTCTCCATAAATCTGCCCCAAGGATGCTTCTGAGGGAGAGGGGAGGGTTGGCAGCTGTCTACTTGAGGTGCCACACAGACATAGCAGATGTACCAGGACCGGCCTGATTCCCTGCAGAGTGAACGGAGCCCCAGGTAACAGGGCCCAGGTAAAGGTTTGTATGAAGGTACAACCTGTTAAAAATGATCCTTAGCTGGCTCGGGCCTCAGTTTGATCACCTGTAAATGGGAGAGCTTGACCAGATGAGCTGCACAGCCCAGTCCAGATTCAAAATCACTTTCAACCCAGACTGATTTGGCTCTAGAAATTTCTCTTGAACCAGGAGTTCCCACCATCTCCCCCATGCCTGGCACTGAGTGGGCACTGGGTGTGTATTGACCAGTGAATAAGTTCTAACATTTCTGTTCATATTAACCATGGATTGATTGAGCCCTTGCTCCAGGTCAGGCATTTGGCTGAGGGTATGCACCATTGCATTCCAAACTTGCCAGGACTCTCGGGGACAGGGCCTCTTAGGACCCTCTTTACAATTAGGAAGCTGAGACCCATGGGGCACCGTGATTCCCTCGAGGTGGGACACCTGGGAAGACAAGCCGTTGGCATGTGCACCCAGGTGGCCTGGTCTAGATTTGGAGATCTTGCAGTTTCATCGTGCAGCTTTTCATAAAACACTTTTTTAATTGGCACAAGAATTTTCATACCTGCTACTCATTTGCTTTGCAAACCTGTCAACTGCAGCTGCCACCATGTCTCACCGGCGGTGGGAGCAGCAGCCTCCTCTCTGGGCTCCCTGCCTCCACGCCTGCCCACTCCCATCGACTCCACGCAGCAGCCACCTGACCTTTTCAAAATGCGAGTCTCATTAGATTGCCCTGCTGAACAGAACCGGGGCTTCCCATCGCTCGCTAACTTGCTCGCTCGCTCGCTCGCTCGCTCGTGGGGTAAAGGTACGCAGCCCGAGAGGCCATGCAAAGCGTGGTGCCTCTTAACCTGCAGCCCCGACCCTGTAGGGGGCTGGGAAGTCAATGCGGCGGTTGGTGACCTGCATTTTCTTAAGTCAAAGACGTAGATCAGGCTGGAGTGGGAATAGAACAGAAACTCTCAGGCTGGATGGCATTTAATGGGCAAGAGGAACTTTGTTTCACCGATCTCTTAAAGCTGACGGACGCATGTCATTGTGTGTGTGTGTCCATGTGTGTTCTGTGTTCCGGGCCACCACGTAAAATGTCTGTCTTACGGCTGTGTCAACCACTCAGGAAGCCACTGTTCAGAAACTCCTGGTCTAGCCTCATCTTGCCACACGCTCCCGTGCTCCACCTCTATCCAGAGGTCAGCTGGAAGCAAGGCAGCTGTGAGTGAGAGACACAGGGCTTTCTCCTGGAATGTTTTTCCTGCCTCTTCATTTGGATGACTTCACTTCATCCTTCACGTCCAACTCAAGCACTGCCTCCTCAGGGAGCCCCGGTGACCTGCCCGCATGCCACCATGAACCTCCTTTGCCAGCACTGTTGCCACTTGGCAATTATTCATGTGCTTATTCAATCAACACCCATCTATCCCGCTTGTCTATATGCTCCACTGGGGGAGGGGTTGCCCAGGGGACACCGCTTGTCAGGAGTGCCCCATGAGGGTAGGAACAGGTTTGGGCCAGAACAGGTTTGTTTCTGCTTGCCATATTCCCTGTGCCTACATCATGCCTGGGATACAGTAGACATCCCACAAGCACTGTGGAATGACTGTTGCTGCCGAGGGCAGGTTGTGATCTTTACAGGTGAGGAAACGGAGGCTCAGAGGGCCCACGGTCCCAGGCAGATGGTTCACTGGAGCCCTCCTGCCCTACCCTCTCATGATTGCCCCATGGACACCGTGTGTGGTCCTGGAGCTGCGGCTCAGGTGTCCGTCCTGACCTTCCCCACTCCCCTGCTCTTCCTGCCTCCCTGTGTACCCGCTCCGTCCCACGGGCTTCTTCGCTATCCGCTCCGTGCTTTTTCATCCCAGTGTCTCTTCTCCCTCCTCAGCTGGCTGAGCGTGGTGCATGGGGTGGCTGGAGGAGGCAAGCTCAGAAAGTGACAGCGACAATATTAAGAGTGAAAAAGATCAATTAAGCCCATCGAGCTGATTTGTGAGGCTGATTAAATTAGGAGCCTCCCTGGGGGCAGATTCACTCTCAGGTTGACAGACCAGCTGCAGGCTCGCTGTGGGGGTACTTGCCAGCCTCCAGGGTGGGGTGGGCCACTTTGCCTGGCTCTGTGCATGGAGGGGAGACGAGGGGAAGGGCACTTGGAAAGCACAGCCCCTGGCCTGCTTCCCTGTGCTTCCTCTTGGAACCATCCCGACAGGCCTGGGGCTCTGGTGGGCTTCAGAGAGCCTAGGTGACCTGTGCAGAGTCACCAGCTGACAGGTGCAGGTACGTGGTGGAGCTGGGACTGGAACCCAGGACTGCTTGTTCCCTCTGCTTCAGTCCTGTCTTGTTTTTCCGCTCCCACTTCTGGCTTCAGCATCCTGGTTTGTCTTTTTCCCTAGTTTTCTAGGCCTAAGACTCCCTCGCCCCCCACCATTACCCCCTCTCTAGGTCAGATATAATCAGATTATCTACCCAGTAACCTGACCCCTCAGCCTCAGGACTCTCTTTCATGCCTGTCCCCAGGGCAGCTCCGGCCAGAATATCCCTGGGCTTCAGAATCCAGCCCCCTGCCCCAGCCCCTGGATGGGGGCTGGGCGAGCAGAATTTGGACAAAGGCTCTTGTGTGTGTGGGGAAATGGAGCCTGGGGGGCGGGGGGAGCAGGTTGCAGAAATGAGGTCAGCTTGTCCAGAGTGCAAGGCTAGGGAGGGCCTTGAATGCCAGTGGCAGGATTTGGTCTTCTTCAAACATCGTCTTTTGTGGCAACGAGGCAGGAAGAACCCCTATGAGACGGAGGGATGCTGCATTTATGGATGGAAAAGAAGGACAACACCTGGAGCCACAGATGCCTAGGAAGGAGCACTGACACATGGGTGAGGGGAGTGAAAATACAGGAGGGCTTCTCGGCAAAGAAGGCCTAGAGCTGGGAGAATCCCTTAGCGATGAGGCTGCACAGGATGGGAGGAGGGGAACCGACCCTCAGAAAGGCCTGGTATCTTATATCCCGGCCTGCTTTCTTTCTTAGAGCAAATCTGGGCCAAGCCTACGATCAATTTAAAGGCACACACACAAGCAAAACAAGCTCAGAGTCATGCTCCATCAGCCGTAGCCTTAGGATTCACACCCAGGCGGAGGGACATCCAAGCCTGGGATCCTTTCCTGGGCTAATCGCCAAAGCCTTTCTCTACTTCTAGAAGTCTGGGGGCCGAGTCAATGGGACCCACAAGCCTCGAGAGGCAGATACCTGGCGTTAAGAGCTCCGACTTTCAAATCAGACCGAGTTCACTCTCCTGGCCCTGCAAGTGGCTTGCTCTGTGGCCTTGGCCACGTTGGCTGGCATCTTTGTGTCTTACTTTCTTCCTCTGTAAAATGGGGATAATAATAGTACCTACCTAGTAGGGTTTTGGGGAGGATTAAATGAAGGTACACAAAGATCATTCAGAACAGTGCCTATCACTCAGTAAGTGCGAGCCATTGCTGCTTGGGATGGAGCCAGGACCTAGGGGAAGGGCTGCAGCAAGGTACAGATCTCAAAGCTAGTGCCCTGTGCTCACTGCCCCCTCCAGCTCCATGAATCGGTGCCATCTGAGCTGCTGGCACCCAGACTGTCTGGCTGCAAACAGTTTCTCACACAGAGGAGAGATGATAGCCCACCTCCAGAGTTGAGTCCCGCAGCCTCTTTCCATTTCGCAGACTTGGAAAACGAGGCTCAGACAAGTTGCAGCAAAGCTTCTCTGTGACTTTGGACAAAGAGATCCTAAAGCACTGCCCTAGACCCAGGTTCCCGAATCCTGGCCCAGGGTATCCACTTGGCACCCAAAACGGTTTAGTGTTTTCTAGGCAGATACCAGCCTCATGGCAGAAACATCTTTCTGTTATCTTGTTTGCAATTGCTAATGAGAAGCGGGCTGTTCTCCACTTCTAAACCTCGTCCTCATCTTTAATTTGTTTCCAGAGGCTGGGGCTTCTGCCATCTCTGTGAAATATTAGCAATTATTTCTCCATTACTTCCCAACTAGAAAGCAACACTCAGAGATGGGGCTCTGGAAGCTGGAAGAAGCCATAAGGATGCTTTTTTGGATCTGGCGTGAACCGTGCCAAAAGGCACACGTGCTCCACCGTCCCTGCTCTGGCATGAGGGCTGCGGTGGGTGGCCTGTGACTGTCTTCTCCCTCGGCTGGCCTCCAGCCCTGCTCGGCTTCCAAGCACAGGGCTGCGGCATGTCTCAAATGCCAGAGAGAGGTGGGGAGGGCAGCTCCATCCTTACAGCTCAGGTCCCAGGCCAGAGGGTCACCCTTGCCTTTCTCCTACACCCCAAATCCAAATCCATTGGCAATTCCTTGTGTCTCTACTTTCAGAACACACCCAGACCCAACATTCTCCCCATCTCCACTGCTCCTAGCCTAGTCCAAGCCAGCAGGCCACTCACCTGAATTATGTCAATGACATCCTAAGCGGGTCCATGATCTCACCCTCCTATTCTTCAGTCCACGCAGGAGCCATAGTGACTGTTCAGAATTTGATCTTAATGTGATTATTTGGCCTTTTAGCTATACTGCTTTGCATTTTTATAAGTACTTTTTTTTTATTCATAGGGATTACAATAGACATCTTTAACTTTAAAAATATATATATATATTATTGATTTTAGAGAGGAAGGAGAGGAGAGAGAGATAGAAACATCAATGATGAGAGAGAATCATTGATTGGCTGTCTCCCCTTCCCTCCCCCACCTACTGGGGATCGAGCCCACAACCCAGGCAGTGCCCTTGCCTGGAATCAAACCTGGGACCCTTCAGTCTGCAGGCTGACACTCTATCCATTGAGCCAAACCAACCAGGGCGACATTTTTAACTTTTCATAGCCAATTTAGAGTTAATATTTTATCACTTTACATAAAATATAAAACTCTTGTAAACATTTGCTACCCTCCATCCTATCTGCTATACTTGTCATAGGTACTATACTATATACATTATAAACCTCATCATGTACAATGTTATTTTTACTTTAAACAGCCATGTGCAAATAAAGAAATTAAGAGAAAATACTCTTGTCATTTTATATATTTACCTAGATATTTACCGTGTGATGCTGTTTATTCTTTTCTGAAGATCCAAGTGCCCCTCTTGTGTCATTTATCTTCAACTTGGAGAACTTTAGTATTTCTTATAGTTCAGGTCTTCTGATGACAATTCTATAAATTTTATTTAAAATGAAAATGTCTTTGCCTTCCTATTGCAAAATATTTTCACTGGATATAGAACCCTGATTGGCAGTTTTTTTTCTTCTATGTGCTTTATTGATGTTACTCTGTGTCTTCCAGCCTCCACGATTTCTGATGAGGAGTCTGTGGTGATTTGAATCTTTGTTCCTCTATGTAATGCCTTTTCTCTCTGGCTGCTTTCAAGGTTTTCTTTGTATCTTTGATTTTTAGCAGTTTGAATATGAGTGTATATGTAAATTTGTCTTTCATAGAATTTGGAAAATGAGGTGGTATTTCTGGCCATTATTTAAAATTTTTTTTTACTTTATTCTTCCCCTTTCCGTCTAGGATTCTAATTATGCACATTAGATCTTTTATATTATCCCACAGATTCCCAAGACTGTTTATTTTTTCAACCTTCTCTCTCTCTCTCCCTTTCTCTCTCTAGCTGCCGTGCACTGTGCCACAACTGCAGTCTACCCTGTGGATAAGCCATAAACTTACCACACGCAGACTCCTTCTTCGAAGTTTCAACATCCTTCCAAAGTCTGCCTGTAGAGCCATCTAGTAGTTGTTTTCTGTGTAATATTCAGAGTTTATAGGAGTTTTCTTTCTTTCTTTTTTTTTTTAATCCTCACCCGAGGATATTTTTTCATTGATTTTCAGAAAGAGTGGAAGAGAGAGGGAAAGGCAGAGAGAAATATCAATGTGAGAGAAACACATCAATTGATTGCCTCCTGCACATGCCTTAACCAGGGCCCAAGCCAGGGAGGAGCCTGCAACCGAGATACATGCCCTTGACTGGAATCGAACCTGGGACCCTTCTGTCTGTAGGCCAATGCTCTATCCACTAGTCAAATTGGCTAGGGCTACACGTGTTTTATGTGGGAGGATAGATCTGTTAAGAGCTTACTTCAGACCATGGGAAACCAAGATGGCGGCATAGGTGAAACACCTAACCTGCAGCCGGGCACAACAATTTCAAAGGCACAACTAGAGGTCAGAACGGACATCGTCCAGAACCACAGGAGAGCTGGCGGACTGAAATGCCCACAGCTGGGGGGAAGGAGAAGGCCACGGGGACAATCGGGGGAGCCGTAAAAGCCTGAGGTATGGAGAAACTGGCGGAGACACGAGCATGCGCGCCTGCGGGGAGGATGGAGCCGGAGAGGAAGGGGCGGCTGACGGCCTGGCCGGCGTTCACTGGCAGGAAGGAGATAAAGGCTCCGGAGTGCGCTAAGCGCCGGCTCCGACTGCACTGAGCGCCAGTTCCGGGCGAAACCCTGGGAAGCCAGGCGCAGGCTGGGGGAATGAATCTGGGCTGTGGGGCGCAGGCACAGAGGAGCGGGGGAAGGCAGAGCTCCAGAGGCGCGCACGGGAAGGGGCGCAAAGGACGGACTGTTGCCTGCGCCACTGAACTGCCCTAGCGGGAAGGAGACATAAGCTCAGGACCGTGCTGAACCCCAGTTCCGACTGCACTGAACCCCAGTTCCGGGCGAAACCCTGGGAAGCCAGGCGCACACTGGGGGAATGAATTTGGGCTGTGGTGGCGGAGGCATAGAGAAGCGGCGGCTCCAGACGCGCGCACTGGAAGGTGCGCAGAGGACGGACTTTTGCCTGCGCCACTGGGTGGCCCTGCCGGGAAGGAGACAGGGACGCCAGACTGCGCTGAGACCCAGTTCCAACTACACTGAAACCCAGTTCCAGGCGAGAATCTGGGAGTCCAGATTCATTAGGGGAGGGACTGGACTGTTTGGCAGTGGGCGAAACTCCAGGGCGCGTTTCTCTCAGAGGTGTTTGCAAGGAATACAGAGGGACACAGACACAGGAGCCTCATAGGGCGGGGCTGACAGGAAGCCAAGGTTGTAGGCTCCACCCTGTAGCTCCGCCCCAGCCAAGCTGAGCAGAAGCTTTTTCCTGCTGAGTGCCTCAGGTAGTGGCTGACCCACACTACATTGGAGACCCAGAAACGAGGGCATCTAGTGGTTGGTGGGAGATGACACCAGATTTCAATCACTTGCATAAGGGAGGCATTCTAGAGGCAGACTCAGTGAGCGCCAAGGCATTGCTGCATCAAGACCCGGCCCACAAACATGTCTCCTGCACAGTAACTCTTCCTATATAGACAAAGAGGGTCCTCACGGCCAATTGGCCTGGAGGACAATTCCTCCCAGTGACACCAACAACAATCAAGACTTAACTGTACAAAGGAGGACCAAGTTGGAGACATAGGGCGGCAGCCTGATCGTTGCCTACCACAACAATATTGAGACTACGACGGGAGAGCAGAGCAGACACCAGCCAGAAAGACCGGGGGGCTGGCTGAGCAGATGCTCTACAACTAGAATAAAAGAGAGGGGTACGCAGGATGATGCTGATGCCGGTGACCCAAAGTCCACACTTTAAGAACTATGGCTCAGGCGACACAATGGTGGCCTGGAACGTGCTCGGCGCAGTTCCCCCGGCGGTCTCCGGCTGAGGGGACGGCTCCACTCGCTGCCGAGCACGGACAGACGAGCCCCTGGGAGACATGGGGAGGGAGACTCCGTGCTTGCTGACCTCCGAGTCCTTCAAGAATCTCAATGCCCCGAAGTGGCCAGGTGCGCACGCTCAGCGACTGGCCACCGTTGCAGACCCAAGGGCCGACGCAGCGACACCAGACCAGCCCACCGCCGGGCACCAGGCACACCAGAGCCTTGCCGAGCCCGCCGCCCAACGAGTTCTGCGGCAGCCGCCCTGGAGCTCTGAGAAAATGACCGAAGGAATTGCTGAGAGGGAATTGACCAACAGGAATTGGGATCAAGAAGACGAAACCCCGCTGAGACCCGAGTCCAGGCGAGCCTGTGAGCCTCTGGGCTCAGATGTGGTCACACGCCTCTGGGTCTAGGTGAGGCCTCACGCCCCTGGGTTTGGGTGAGGCCACGTGCCCCTGGGTCCAGGTGAAGCTGGATTCCGGGTTCGGGTGAGGCCATGTGCCCCTGGGTCCGGGCGAATCTGAACCCTGGGTCCGGGTGAGGCCGTGGGCCCCTGGATCCGGGTAAGGCTGGGTCCCGAGTACGGGTGAGGCCGTGAGCCCCTGGATCCGGGTGAGACCACGCGACCAGGGGTCTGAGAGAGATAACGCGCCCCTGGGTCCGGGTGGCTTCGTGCACCTAGGTCCAGGTGAGGCCACGTGCCCCTGGGTCTGAGAGAGGCCACGCACCCCTAGGTCCGGGCGAGACCATGTGTCCCTGGATCCGGGTGGGGCCTCGTGCACCTAGGCCCGGGTGGGGCCGCGTGCCCCTGGGTCTGGGGGAGGCCAGGCGTCCCTGGGTCCGGGTGAGACCATGTGTCCCCGGATCCGGGTGAGGCCTCGTGCACCTAGGCCCGGGTGAGCCCAAGTGGCCCTGGGTCTGGAAGAGGCCAAGCGTCCCTGGGTCCGGGTGAGACCATGTGTCCCTGGATCCGGGTGAGGCCTCGTGCACCTAGGCCCAGGTGAGGCCACGTGCCCCTGGGTCTGGGAGAGGCCAAGCGTCCCTGGGTCCGGGTGAGACCATGCGTCCCTGGATCCGGATGAGGCCTCGTGCACCTAGGCCCGGGTGAGCCCAAGTGGCCCTGGGTCTGGGAGAGGCCAAACGTCCCTGGGTCCGGGTGAGACCATGTGTCCCAGGATCCGGGTGAGGCCTCGTGCACCTAGGCCCGGGTGAGCCCAAGTGGCCCTGGGTCTGGGAGAGGCCAAGCGTCCCTGGATCCGGGTGAGACCATGTGTCCCTGGATCCGGGTGAGGCCTCGTGCACCTAGGCCCGGGTGAGCCCAAGTGGCCCTGGGTCTGGGAGAGGCCAAGCGTCCCTGGGTCCGGGTGAGACCATGTGTCCCAGGATCCGGGTGAGGCCTCGTGCACCTAGGCCCGGGTGAGCCCAAGTGGCCCTGGGTCTGGGAGAGGCCAAGCGTCCCTGGCTCCGGGTGAGACCATGTGTCCCTGGATCCGGGTGAGGCCTCGTGCACCTAGGCCCGGGTGAGCCTAAGTGGCCCTGGGTCTGGGAGAGGCCAAGCGTCCCTGGGTCCGGGTGAGACCATGTGTTCCAGGATCCGGGTGAGGCCTCGTGCACCTAGGCCCGGGTGAGCCCAAGTGGCCCTGGGTCTGGGAGAGGCCAAGCGTCCCTGGGTCCGGGTGAGACCATGTGTCCCAGGATCTGGGTGAGACCTCGTGCACCTAGGCCCGGGTGAGCCCAAGTGGCCTTGGGTCTGGGAGAGGCCAAGCATCCCTGGGTCCGGGTGAGACCATGTGTCCCTGGATCCGGGTGAGGCCTCGTGCACCTAGGCCCGGGTGAGGCCACGTGCCCCTGGGTCTGGGAGAGGCCAAGTGTTCCTGGGTCCGGGTGAGACCATGCGTCCCTGGATCCGGTTGAGGCCTCGTGCACCTAGGCCCGGGTGAGCCCAAGTGGCCCTGGGTCTGGGAGAGGCCAAGCGTCCCGGGGTCCGGGTGAGACCATGTGTCCCTGGATCCAGGTGAGGCCTCGTACACCTAGGCCCGGGTGAGCCCAAGTGGCCCTGGGTCTGGGAGAGGCCAAGCGTCCCTGGGTCTGGGTGCGACCATGTGTCCCTGGATCCGGATGAGGCCTCGTGCACCTAGGCCCGGGTGAGCCCAAGTGGCCCTGGGTCTGGGAGAGGCCAAGCGTCCCTGGGTCCGGGAGAGACCATGTGTCCCTAGAACCAGGTGAGGCCTTGTGCAACTAAGCCCGGGTGAGGCCACGTGCCCCTGGGTCTGGGAGAGGCCAAGCGTCCCTGGGTCCGGGTGAGGCCGTGCGCCCCTGGATCCATCCGGGTGAGGCTGGGTCCCAGCCCCGGGTGAGACCACGCGCCCCTTGGGTATGGGTGAGGCCACGTGCCCCTTAGTCCGGGTGACGCCGTGCCCCTGGGTTCGGCCGAGACCAAACCAGAGGGAGTCGGCCCTCCATTACCACCATTTGTCCACCATCCAGAGCTGAGGGGTCAGTGCTGACATGTACACATAAGGAACTACTGGACATTGAAATTGGGTCTCAAAAGAACTGTTGGTCCAGGGGGAAGCTCGCTACAGATTGATTCATTTGCCTGTCAGCATAACTATTATTGCTCGTCTCACATTCAGTTCTTATTAGTATATATCTAGTGACATATGATCTCGCTCATCTAGGGGAAATGATGAACAACATAGACTGAGGAACAAGAACAGAACCAGAAGCAAGGAGGCATCGATCGGACTATCGGGCCTCAGAGGGAGGATAGGGGAGGGTAGGGGGAGGGTGGGGGGAGGGGGAGAGTTCAACCAAAGGACCTGTATGCATGCATATAAGCCTATCCAACGGTTAAGTTCAACAGGGGATTGGGGCATGCGTGGGGAGAGGGGTGGGATGGGAATGGGGGGATGAGGACAAATATGTGACACCTTAATCAATAAAGAAATTAAAAAAAAAAAAAAAAAAAGAGCTTACTTCACTCATCTACTGATGGACACTTGGGTGTTTCCATAGCTTGGCTATTGTAAATAGCGCTGAAATGAACACAGGGGTGCATATATTCTTTTGAGTTAGTGTTTCAGGTTTATTCAGATAGATTCCCAGAAGTGGAATCTCTGGATCATAAGGCAGTTCCACGTTTAATTTTTTGAGGAAACTCCATGCTGCTTTCCACAGTGGCTGCACCAGTCTGCATTCCCACCAACAGTGCACGAGGGTTCCCTTTTCTCCTCATCCTCACCAGCACTTGTTGTTTGTTGATTTATTGGTGATAGCCATTCAGACAGGTGTGAGGTGATATCTCGTTGTAGTTTTAATTTGCATTTCTCTGATGATTAGTGATCTTGAGCACCTGTGGTGCATTTACACAATGGAATACTACTCAGTCATAAAAAAGAAGGACATCATATGCTTTGTGGCAGCATGGATGGACCATTATGCTAAGTGAAATAAACCTGTTAGAGGAAGACAAGTACCATATGATTTCACTCATATGTGGGATTTAATGAACAAAACGAACTAACAAGCAAAATAGAGACCGACTCATAGATAAAGAGCAGGCTGACAGCTATCTGGGTGGGGGAGCTGGGTGGGAGGGGTGGAGGGTAGAGCAAAAAGAAAAAAAAAAGAAAAAACTGATGGACAGGAACAACAATGTGGTGATTGCTGGGAGGTGGAGGAGGGTATAAGGGGCTAAGTAGTGATGGACAGAGACTTGACTTGGGGTGGTAAATACACAATACACGCAGGGGTCCCCAAACTTTTTAAACAGGGGGCCAGTTCACTGTCCCTCAGACCGTTGGAGGGCCGGACTATAGTTTAAAAAAAAAAAACTATGAACAAATTCCTATGCACACTGCACACATATTATTTTGAAGTAAAAAAACAAAACGGCAAAAACACCCACATGTGGCCCGCAGGCCGTAGTTTGAGGACACTTGCAATACAGCGTACAGTTGATATGTTGTGTAATGATGCACCTGAAAACTGTACAATTTTGTTAACCAGTGTCATCCAATAAATTCAATGAAAAGAAGAGCCTACTTCACTATATTAGAAGCAGAATGCCTGGAGTGTTCTTTAAAAATTTCTCAGACCACATCACTCTTCTCAACACACCCCACCCCCGATGGCTCCCATTTCATTTAAAAGCCCAAATCCTTACAGGACCCTCAAGTTCTTGAATGATCTAGCTTCAGACTATTTATGACCTTGTGCCCACGTTGCTCACTTTATTCCAGCCACACTGGTGGCCTCTTTGCTCCTCAGACATGCCTGCCGCACACACCCTCTTGCAAGAGAGCTCCAGGACCTCCAGTGCCCTGCACACCCGCCCCTGCCTGCCTCTTCAAGCCTCCTCTTTAAGTATGGACACTCCAGCCCTGCTAACCCGTGGCCAGGCCTGGGCCATGGCGTGCTCTTCTTCACCTCAAGGCTGTCCCCTGTGCCTACAGCCCCCTTCCCTGCACTTTTTTCTGCATTATTCTTTCTAATGCTCACCTCTCAGGAGAATGACTGCTCCTCAGAAAACCCATCCCTGAGCCCCTTCTCCTTAATTACCCCCCCGGCTAGGCACAGTGATTTTAACTCTCAGGGCACTTGATGCTGCTTCACGCAGACCTCACACTTGAACTCACTTGTTTAATTATTTATTGTTAAGGGCTGTGAGAGCAGGTGTTCCATTTGTTTCACTCACCCCTGCATCCTGGACACCTAGTACATAGTGGGCACTCAATAGAGACCTAGCAACTGGTTGTCAAGACCCAGGACGGGGCTGGAGGCTGCTGGACAGGAACCTGTCGCAGTCTCTATGGTGTCCACATCCTCGAAATAACCTTGTGTAGGTATTGCATCTCTTTGTTACACCTAAAGAAATGGAGGCTCTGAGAGGAGAAATGAATTGCCCAAGGTCACACAGGACTAGAAATTCTAGCTGAGCAGTTCATGGTGGGAGCTCAGACCAGGGAGAGACACCTTGATCAGACCCAACCTCGGCCCCCACTTCCTCTTGGCTGTGCTGGCTGGCTGCAGAGCTGTTGGCAGGGCAGAGTTCTCTCTTTTTCAGTGGTTTTTCCCGTGGCTCATAACTAGGTTCCCTGGCCGACTTGCAGAGAAATGGTTCATGTGGAAACCATGCCTTACGTGGCAATGGGGCGAGGCACCGAGGCTGTGTGGCACTTCAGGACGGCCACTGGGCCCGGAGTTGAGAGACCTGGTTCTCCTTTCCCTTCTGCCATGACTTCCTGTTTATGGCCAACAAGTCTCTCCCAGGGACCGCTGAGCTGCGGGGCCCTCGGGGCCCATCCAGGGCAGCACGCACCCCTTGCTGGTGAGGAGCCCGAGATGCTCGGGAGAAGGTGATGGAACTCACTCCACGTGCAGAGCCCCTCCTCCTTCTCCAGCTCTGGGTTGAGTCTCTTCCCAGACAGAGTCCCCCTGAGACTTGGCGATGCTCTGGACTCATTGCCATTTGAAACGTCAGCATTGTTTCCAGTGAGAGACGACTGGCTTATTCAATACTTTATCATTCCTATAGACGATTACACAGGCAACAGAAACAGGGAGGCAGGAGAGTTAAGGATACGAGGAAATGTTCAAGCTGTTATGTGGAAAGAAAAAAAAGGTTTCAATAGAGCATGTTCCCATTTGTGTGAAAAAATATGTCTACATAAATAGATAATATATACGACGCACAGGAAAAAGCCTGAAAAATTTATGCAAGAGGAACAGTTGTTAGTGATGATGGGATAAAAGGCAATTAAAAAAATTTCCCATTCTTCTCATGGTCTCAAACAATATGCATTACTTTTGTAATAAAATTTAAAAAATAAATATTATTTTTAAAAGAAACAAAGGAAACCACGATAGTGGAGGCCATGTTTCTTGTGGATTCAGAGTGCCTGCTGTCCCCAGGGCCAGGACAGTCCTCTCAGGAGAGGCCGCGGGCTGGGGGCTGAGGGCTGGGGGACAGAAAGAGCTCTGGCAGGCCACACAGTGAGAAGAAGGGTGCACAGGCCACATTGCGGAGGACACCAGGCCTGGGTCCTGACAGTGGAGGCCGTCAGGGAGTGCCGCAGTCACAGGCCAAGACCCTGCTTCCCTGGAGAGCCTGCAAAGCGTTTCCCTAGCCCGGATCCTTGTTCTCTCCTTTCATCTCCCACGCTCCGTGTCTCCGTTTCAGAAGCCAGTTCTAGTTCAGAAGGTCCCTGAGCATGCTGGCCATGTGGGGGCCTGGACCTTGCCCTGGACAGCTATTCCCACTTTCATGAACTTTTCACAGAAGGCAGCCTGCTCTGGCCCTCCCCGACTGAGGCCCAGAGGCCGCTGCCCAGTGCAGCCTGGGTGGATGGGAGGAGGAGGGCGATGGCCTTAGAGACAGGGCTGGAATTCAGCTGTGCGTGGACCCCACTGGCACAGGCAGGAGGACTGCGGCAGCCACCACCCAGCCCCACGTCCTCCTTTTACAGACGAGAAGCCAAAGCCCAGAGAGGGCAAGGACTGGTCTGAGTCACACAGCAAGCCAGGGACTAGAATCCAGGGGCCGTGACCCCTATGTCTGGTTTTTTAAACATACAAACTTGAGGTGGAACTGACAATCCTGGGCTTGGCTCCTTAGATAAAAAAGATCTCCTTATTCGTTTCAGAGCCTGAATTCCATTTCTCAGGTTGGATTTCTGGGGCGAAGGGCTTTTCCTTCTGGATGTGGTCAAGTGCACTGATCTGGGGGTGGCAATGACCCTCGACATTTCACATGGTTCTCCTGCAGACTGGAAGGCACCAGTGCCACCCCAGGCACTCAGTCCCCCGGCCGGCCGGCACTGTGTCAGACACAGGGGAAGAAAGGATAGTGCCTGGGCCCTTCACAGAGCTGGTGTGGGAGGACTGTGATGGCCCAAGATAGGCATCCAGTTGAGGGATGTGGGGGCTATGAGAACTGGAGGGGGGCAAGCTTCCTGGGAGAGGTGACGCCTGCCCAGCCTCCTGAAGAATGAGGCTTTAAGCAGACAACGGGAGGGGATGTGGAGGAAATGGTGGCGGAGGGCAAAGAGCCAAGGGCATGGCAGCAGCGGCTGGTGGAGCCGGAGGAGAGAGGTAGGCAGAGCTGGGCTGGAGGCTGTAGGTGTCAGCAGAGGCGCGGCTTTGGGGTCCGGGGTCAGGCCCCGCCCACCCCTGGGCCTGCGTGGCCATTGTCTGCGCGCCTGACGGCGCCTTGGCAGCAGAAGGTGACATCTGGTGACTAATGGCCAGGGCTGTGCGCCTGCTCCTCTCTCCTGCGGGGCCGGGGTGCAGCTGCCGCGCCCACCCTTTCCCTCGCTCTGCGCCGGCGCGGGGGAGGGGTGGAGGGTGGGGAGGGGCGTGGACAGGGACGATCAAGAAGGCCCTGGTGTGCAGGAGGCCAAGGCTGCCACCTCCAGCCCGCCAGGCACTGCGGACCCTGCTGTCCCCACTGTAGCGCGCACGTGTGTCCCTGCGGTCTGCGGTGTGGACATGGCTTCTCCCATGGGAAAGCCGCAGGACACTGCCGTGTCCCTGGCTGGTGCGCATTCGTGTGCAAACACCTGCGCGCATTGGAGCCCCTATGCCCGTGCTTTAACACACACACGCACTCACACTGACACAAGAGCTCATGCTCACACGTGTTGTTCCACATTATATGCCGGTGCTTGTTTATAAATGTTCACAAACGCACATGTGAGGACCATGCACACACTAACCCACAGACTTACCTACAGCACATGTATGCATGTGCTCACATAGGCACATGCATCCTGTGAACTCCTGCAGCCACGCCTGCTTACATGTTCACATGAAGTACACCCGTGGGCATGTCCATGCACACTCAGAGGCACAAGCAGGTGCTGTCCTCGTCCTTGCCAGGGCCTTGTTGACAAAAAGCCGAATTCCAACCCTAGACATGACCTGGGCTAGGCTAGCCGCCCCATTGTTTACACTATTTATACGTTAGTTGTCTACACGGAAAACCTGGGGCGTTCACATAAACATTTGGGTTTCTGCCTTCTCTTGCAAAATCGGGAGCTCTGGTAATTTGAGGCCTCTTTCCAGCTGGCCGTAATGGGCGGGTTGAGCAGCAGGGCCCCTCAGGCTGGGCTGGAAGCCCTGCCCCGCAGCTGTCCCCTCTGCCCTGCGGTGGACATTGGAGGCTGCCAGCTCAGGGGAGGGTCAGCGCCCCCATGGGGAGCCCTTGTCAGGTAGCCAGGAGTCCAGCTTGGCCCCCCAGCCCGACCTTTGGAGCCTGAGCTGGGCATGGGAAGGCCTCGGTTCTCCTAAGTAGTTCTAGCCCTTATACCCCTAGGGAGGAGTCCCCACCCACTGTGGGGTGTGCGGGTTCTGCCATCTGCACAGAACCTTCTGCAAGTGAGGCCCACGGGGTCCTACTGATTGCTCTGAGAGGAGGGTGTCATGCCCCATCTCACAGCAGATAAGGTGCTGGCCCAGCAGTGATTGCTACCTGGTCAGAAAGTGCAGAAAGAGTTTGCTGTCAGCATAGCGGGGTGGGTGGGTGAGGCCAGGAGGGCTCTGTTGTGGAACTCCTGGGCTGTGAAGTACTGGTGCCCCCTGAGGCCCTCTGCCTGGCTCTGGCACATCTGTCTCCCTTCTCTGATCAGGTCTGCTCTCCCAGCCTCTGCCCTGGTGGGAGGCGTGGTTCCTCAAGGTTCCTGGGGTCTCCTCCTAACGTTGGGCCCCGGCTAAGCCAGCAAATGGCAACCCAAGGGGCAGTGGGAAGCTGTGTGGTTATTTATCCCACCCCCCGCCTCCTCACCAACTCTACCCCCTATTACTCCCCCTTCCCATCATCATCTCATCCACTCAAGGGCTCTGGCAGCCTTGTGGGCTGACATCTCACCTAAGCCTCTGTCCCACTCATTCTTCTCTCACTGGAGTCTACAGGCCCTGAACTCCCATCATGTTGGAAGCCAGTGCACAGAGTGGGGTGACAAGGTGGTCACGGCCTGAGCTCAGGCCAGCTCTCCTACTTCCTGCTAGGTGACTCTGAGTGAGCAAGGTAGGCTTTCTGCTTCTGTCTTCTCCTTTGTAAACTAAGGACAATGACAGCACCTGCGTGGAGGATTGCTGGCCGGGGACACATTGAGGAAGTCCATGCAGAGTGCTGACGATGGTGCCCACCGGAACAAGAGCTCAGTAAGTACTGGTGCTTATTACCTTACTCCCATGCTGGCTCTTTCTCCTATTGCCCCTGCTTTGGTTGGTTTTTACTTTCACCAAACACAAGCCTGGGTCCTGAGAATTACACCCGCTCCTCTCTTTGCATCTTCCCCACATTCTGCCCTACCAATTTGACCTCCCAGAACTTTCTGGAATCTGAGTTCTTCTCTCTGTCTGGGTTGCCTCTGCTGTGCTTTGGTTTGGTGTCACCCCTGCCGGAACAATTATGATCCCTAATCGGTTCCCTGCCTGCAGGTGACTCACATGGAGAGGCAGCATCACTTGTGCCTTTGACATGCAGTCTGCGTGAGTGGGCAGGCACTTAACCCACCAGGCCCAAGCTCCTTGGTTGGCCATCAGGCTGTGGTACCTGCCCACCCCCTGTGGGTGGTTGAAGGGGGCCATGAGTCTAGGGTGGAGTGTTAGGAGGTAAACCTGAGTGTGCTTTCTCTCTCATGCTTCTGTGTCAGGACCTTGCACTTAGCAGCCGGTGGTTCCTGCATCCCCAATCCAGCATACACACCTCTCCCCTCTACGCCTTTGCTCAAGCTGTGAAGGCTGCCTGAAAACCCCTCCCCCCACTGAAACCCACCTTTTCTGTCCTGAGCTCTCCTTCCTGCCCCTCCCTCCCTCCCTCCTTTCATATTCAGCTAGTTACCGCTCACCATGTCCTCAGAACCTTGTGCATTCCTCTAAGATTGCACTTACCTCGTTTGCTATATTTCTCCGTTTCCACGTCACCCAGATCAGTGCTTCTCAAACTTTATTGTGCACATGAATTGCTTGGGACTTTTGTCCGAATGCAGATTTGACTCGGCAGGTCTGGGATGGAGCCTGATTTCCAGCAATGCAGGTATGCTGCTGCTGCTGCTGCTGGCCCGGCCCATATTTTGAATGACAAGAACCTAGTGAGTCCCTAGAGGACAGTGGCTTGTGTTCAATTCATTTTGGTAATCTTAGTACCAAGCTGAGGGCTTTACAAGCGGGAGAACCAAATAAATGCCTCTGACATGAAGAAATGAATGAATAAAGAAGTGAATGGAAGCATCTCATGCGGATGAGGGTGTCAGGGGGTCTTCTAGTCGGAGGAGCTGCCCTATGAGTTGAATCCTTAGGGGAGGGGTGGGAGCTAGCCCGGAAGGAGGCTGTGGTGGGCTGAGGTATTCCAGGGGAATACTCAAACATGTGCACGGGCATAGGTGCAGGATAGTGTGGGAATGGAAAACTTGAAGTTCAAGAGGGTGGGAGGGGCCGGGTCACCAACAGGAAGAGATGCCATACTGGGGGCGGAGAGACGCCGTGGTCTCTATTTTAACCTGGAGCCTCTGGGAGGTCACAGGAACCAAACAGCGGCCCCCTTCTGCAGCCGGACAGGAACAGATAACAGAGAGGAGATGCGAGACCAAGTGGTCACGCGGGGGACTCCCCAGTCATCTGTGTGGAGCTCAGGCTCCGGCAGAGAGAATGAAGGCAAGGGCACAGATTAAAGAGGAAGTGAGGAGGAAGAACAGACAGGACTTGGTGACGGGCTGGGAAAGAGGGTGAAAGAAAGCCTTCTCCTTTTCCTGGGTGAATGGTGGTGCCACTGACTGAGGCTGGAGTGCAGAGGAGAAGCAGGTTTGGGGAGAAGGACGAGGGGTTTAATTTGAAAGCTGCCTGGGCACGACGTGCTTGTGGGGCACTCACCACATCTGTGTCAGGAGCTCCTGAGAGAGACCAGGGCCAGAGAGACCAGCCTGGGAGGCTCTGGCTGGCAGATGCTCACTGAAGTTTTGGGAGAGAAAATCCATCCAGGGAAATCTTAGAGTAAGAAGAGAAGAAAGCAGAGGAGAGACCCTGGAGGAAATGTACTCATTTAAAGGGCAGGAATTAATGACAACGTGTTAGAGATGAAGTGGGAATAGAAAACACTTACAATGGCAGCTAAAAGAGAGAGAGAGAGAGAGAGAGAGAGAGAGAACAACAACAACTAGGAATGGATGTAACAAGAAATGTGAAAGATCTAAATAGAGAAAGCGTTAAAATGTTTGCAAGGAACAACAAAAAAGGAAGTATTTGAATAATGTTCTTGGATAGGAAAACTAACAGCATAATATTTTCCATTCTCCCTCAGATAATTTGGAATTTAATAAGATTCTCAATAAAAACGAAGCCTTTGTTGTTAGACAAACAGATCCTCAAGTTCATATGGAGAAATAAACAAATGGGGAGACAATTCTCCATGGGCCTCTCATGTTTCTGAATGAGAAAAGGCAGCACCACCTTCCTTCTAGCCTGTCTCTTCAGGGATGTTCCTACAGGAAACACACTCGCAAAGCAGAGATAGTGTCTCCTTCGGGAAAAAAGGCAAGTTTGCTTACTGTCCGGTAAAATAAAGAGAATGCCTCTCTCGGGCTAAAACCAGGCAGGTTCACTGCCCGATGTAAAAGATTTGGATTCCTGAAACGCAAGGTTCTTCTCCTGAACCACAAGCCACACTGCCTGGCATCCCCGGAAGTTCTTCATGTCACCCTCTGGGAACTCCAGCTCGTGGAACTGACACAAATGCTGACGCTGTGGCTGTTGCCATTGTTGTGAGTAACAAAGTCTTTTGTCTCTGACCCACAAGTCTCTTGTCTCCTGTGGGTAACCAGGAAACAGGGAGGCTAATGTGTTGGCTTATGAGTAGAATAGAAACTTGCTCAGACTCTTCATACTTCTTAACAGCAAGAATACCCACAAAATTGCTGCAAAAGAATGGTAAAGAGGGTGGACTAGTCTTATCAGAAATTAAACTGTACTATAAAGTTATATTTTATAAAACAAGATGGTACTGGAAAACTGTTTGTTTCAGTGAAACAAAATATAATCTCAGAAGTTATACATGAGAACTTAGTCTAAGGTAAATACGGTATTTCAAACTGAGTGGAAAAATGCAGTATTCAGTAAATGGGATTGGGACAATTGGAGAACCATCTGGAAAAAAATGTTGTATTCATACCTCATACTTCATAGTAGAATAAATCCCATATAAAACAATGATGTATTTGTAACAAAACAAACCCAAAAATGTGCCAGAAACATAGGAGTATTTTAAAACTTTCTAGGTAAGAGACTCAACCAAGAAGGCATAAAAGATAAGACTGATGATTTAAACTATTAAAATAAAACTTCTGCATGGCAAAACCCAACATACACAAAATCAAAAGACAAACTTGAAAAATATTTACAACTCCACTGACCATGTGCTCATTCCCACAAATCAATATGAAACAGATCAACAATACAAAAGGAAGATAAACAAGATATAAAGAGTTAGTGAAACCTGAGAAAAGACGCCCCCTTATGTACAACAGGAGAAATATAATTAAAGTTTTACTGAGATAGTCTTATCTCTCAGTTTGACAAAGATCAAAATGTTTGTATCGGGAAGCATTGCTGATGTGAGTGGAAGTGGTTCAGCTGAAGGGGAGGGGAATTTGGCAATATCTTCAGACATTACAAATGCTTTTGATCTAACTAATTCTAAGAATTTATCCTGTAGAAAGACTCTCACATGTGAAAGTAAAAGAGGGATGATAAAATAAATCAAGTACATGCATACAAAAGTATACTATAAAGGTATTTGTCTTGTCCTGTCTGACTTATTTCACTTAGCATAATGCCCTCCAAGTCCATCCATTTGGTCGCAAATGGCAGGATTTCATTCTTTTTTATGGCTGAGGAATATTCCATTGCATATATGTACCACATCTTCTGTATCCATCTACTGATGGACATTTAGATTGCTTCCATATGTTTTCTATTATAAGTAATACTGCAATGAACATAGGAGTGCATATGTCTTTTCAAATTAGTATTCTGGGTTTCTTTGGATATATATCCAGAAGTGGAATCACTGGGTCATAAGGCAGTTCCATTTTTTTCTAAAATATGTTTTTATTGATTTTAGAAAAAGAGAGAAAGAAAGGAAGGGAGAGAGAGCTAGAAACATCAGTGAGAGAGAAACATCATCTATCAACTGCCTCCTGCACACCCTGTCTACTGGGGATCCAGCCTGCAACTCAGGCATGTGCCCTGACTAGGAATTGAACTATGACTTCTTGGTTCCTAGGTCAGTGCTCAACCACTGGCCTGGTGGCAGTTCTAGTTTTAATGTTTTTTAAAATTGTCACCCAAGGAGATGTTTTTATTGATTTTGAGATAGAGAGTGGGAGGGAGGGAAGGAGGGAGAGAGCGAGAGAGTCAAATCTATATGAGAGATAAGCATCCATTGGTTGCCTCCAGTACCTGCCCCACATGGGGATTAAAACCACAACCTAGGTATCTATTCTGACTGGGAGCTGAACCTGCAATCTTTAGGTGTATGGGATGATGCTCTAAACAACTGAGCTATCTGGCCAGGGCCCATTTTTAAATTTTTAAAAAGAATGAACATAGAGGGTATTATGCTAAGTGAAATGAGTCAGACAGAGAAAGACAACTATCATATGACTTCACTTATATGTAGAATCTAAAAAACTAAACAACCAAACAAAATGGAAACAAACTCATAGATACAGAGAACATTTAAAAAAATATATTTCATTGATTTTTTACAGAGAAAAAGGGAGAGGCATAGAGAGTTAGAAAATTTGATGAGAGAGAAACACCGATCAGCTGCCTCCTGCACACTCCCTACTGGGCATGTGCCCGCGACCAAGGTACATGCCCTTGACTGGAACCGAACCTGGGACCCTTCAGTCTGCAGGCTGACGCTCTATCCACTGAGCCAAACCAGTTAGGGCAATACAAAGAACTTTGATGATTGGCGAATGGGAGGGGGGTTAGGAGGATGGGTTAAAAGATGAAGGGATTAAGATGTACAAATTTCCAGTTATAAAATCAGTCACAGGATGTAAAGCACAGCACAGGGAATATAATAAATAATATTTTAATAACTCTGTATGATGTCAGACTTAACAAGGTGATCACTTTATAAGTTATATAAATGTGTAATCACTACCTTGCACACCTGAAACTAAGATAATATTGTATGTCAACTATTAAAAAGATAAAAAAAACTCAGCATTCTTTCATGATAAAAACACTTAAAGCTAGGGGAGACGGAAAATACCTCAACATAATAAAGCCATGTATGAAAACCCCAAGGAACATATACTTAAAGACTGAAAGCATTGCCTCTAAGACCAGGAACAAGGTAGGTATGCCCACTTTTACTACTTCTCTTCAACATAGTACTAGAAGTTGTAGCTATAGCAATTAGGCAAGAAAAAGAAATAAAAGGCACCCAAATTGGACAGGAAGAAATGAGATTATTTCTGTGTAGAGTTGATATGACTTATATGTAGAAAACAATAAGGATTCCACCAAAAAATTGTTAGAACTAATAAATGAATTCAACAAAGTCAATACACAAAGATCAGTTGCAGTTCTATACACTAACAACAAGCAATCAGAAAAGGAAATTAAGAAAACAATTCTATTTATAATAACATAAAATACTTAAGAGTTAATTTAATGAAGGAGATAAAAGATTTGTAGAATGAAAATGTACATGGAAAGGCATATCATATTCATGGATTGGAAGGCTTAATACTAAAATGTTCACACTACCCAAAGTGACCTACAGAATCAAAGCAATCCCCATCAAAATCCCTATGATGTTATTTTGCAGAAGTAGAACAATCCATCCTAAAATGCATATGGAATCTCAAGGGCCCTGAAATAGCTAAAACAATCTTGAAAAAGAAGAACAAAACTGGAAGACTCACACTTCCTGACTTTAAAACTTACTGCAAAACTTCAGTAATTGAAACAGGGTGGTACTGGCATAAAGAGACATAAAGACTAATAGAATAGAATGGAGTCTAAAAGTAAACTCTTACATATATGATGAGGTAACTTTTGACAAGGGTGTAAAGACCATCCAATGGGGAAAGGACAATTTTTTCAACACATGTTGTTGGGGAAACTGGATATCCATATGCAAAAGCATAAAGTTAGACCCTTACCTAACACCTTATACAAAATTAATTCAAAATGGATCAAAGACCTAAATGTAACACATAAAACAATGAAACTTTTAGAAGAAAACATATGGCAAGAGCTTCATCATGTTGGATTTGGCAGTGATCTTACCGATATGACACCAAAGACACAGGCAACAACAAACAACAACAAAACAAACAAACAAACAAACAAACAAAAAGCAATTTGGACTTCACAAAATAAAAAAAAATGCATCAAAAGACACTATCAATATAGTAAAAAGGCAGCTCATAGCATAGGAGAAAATATTTGAGAATCATATATCTGGTAAGGGATTAATATCCAGAAAATAAAGAGAACTATAAAACTCAACAACAGTAAAACCCACCAAACCCTATTCAATAATGGAAAGAGGACTTGAATAAATATTTCTTCAAAGGAGAAATAAAATAGATAATAAGCACATGAAAAGATGCTCAACATAATTAATCATTAGAGAAATGCAAATCAAAGCCACAATGAGATACCACCTCAAACCCACTGAATGGCTATTATATAAAAACTAGGGGCCCGGTGCATGATATTCGTGCACTGGGGTTGGGGGGTCCCTCAGCCCAACCTGCCCCCTCTCACATACTGGGTGCCCTCAGGGGATGTCCTACTGATGGCTTAGGCCCGCTCCCCACTCTCCTTTGTGGGAGGCAACCGGGCTGATCAGGTGAAGGCACCAGCCCCATCACCCCACTGCTGCAGCCACTACCAGTCACCACAGCCACGAAGGTGTTTTCATCAACACGGACTCCAGTCCCTTCACCAAGAAAAAATGACAACTTTCTTTAGGGAGGGAGAGACAGAGAGAAACATCAATGTGAGAGGGACACTTTGATTGGTTGCCTCCTGTATGAGCCCTGACCATGGGCGCCAGGCTGGGGGGCATGCAGGGACCCCTGGGCCGCACGCAGTGGTGGCCCCCAAGGGTCTCTACACACCCCAGAGGCCAGCAGCCAGCCCCCCATCATGTGCGCCAGGCTGGGGGCGTGGACCCAAACTGCCTCTTGGTGCTGGAGCATTCCCAAGCGGCTGGGGGCACAATGGTGACAGGGGATGTTTCCACCCCGCCCCGCCCCCAGCCCCTTGGCTCCTGCACCTATAGGCTCAAAGTGGCCAGGGGGCGTTCTGGGAACCCTGCCACTCAGGACCTAAGCAAGGGGCCTACAGGCTCGGACTGGCCTGGGTCCTGAGGATGTTTGCGGGACCCAGCCCCTTGGCGCCTGCACCCTTAGGCTCCAAGTGGCCAGGGGGCATTCTGGGACCCTGCCCCTCAGGACCTAAGTGCAGGCCTACAGGCTCTGATCGGCCTGGGTCCCGAGGATGTTTATGGGACCCAGGCTGCTCAGGACCTAAGCGCAGGCCTACAGGATCTGAGAGGCTTGGGTCTGAAGGATGTTTCCCAGACCCCAGACTGCTGCACGTGTTTGGGGGCGGGAACATTCCCGTGTCGCTATGGCAACACGGGAATGTTCCCGCCCCGCCAAGGCTCCCAGTGGCCAGGGGGCTTCTGGGGCCCCTGCCACTCAGGACCTAAGCACGGGCCTACAGGCTCTGAGCGGCTTTAGGTCCCAGACCCCAGACTGCTGCAAGTGTTTGGGGGCGGGAACATTCCCGTGTCGCTATGGCGACACGGGAATGTTCCCACCCCACCAAGGCTCCCAGTGGCCAGGGGGCATTCTGGGGTCCCCGCGGCTCAGGACCTAAGCGATCCCACCTGGGTCCGGAGGATGTTTATGGGACCCAGGCCGCTCAGGATCTAAGCGCAGGCCTACAGGCTCTGAGCAGCCTGGGTCCAGAGGACGTTTACAGGACTCAGGCTGCTCAGCACCCGCATATGCAAATTAACCGCCATCTTGTTCGTTCTGATTGGCTGTGGGCGTAGCGAAGGTGCGGTCAATTTGCATGTTTGGGTATTATTAGGTTAGATAAAACAATACACAAACACCAGAAAATAACAAGTGTTACTGAGGTTGTGAAGAAATTGGAACTCTTGTGCCCTCTTGGTGGGGATATAAAATAGTTCAGCCACTGTGGAAAACAATATATTAGGTCCTCAAATAATTAAAAATAGAATTACTATTTTATTATTGATTTACAATTTCACTTCTAAGCATATACTCAATATAATTGAAAGCAGAGTTTTAAAGAGATATAAGAACTCCTATGTTCTTAGCAGCATTATTCACAATAGCTAAAACATGTAGGCTACCTAAGTGTCTGCCAACTGATGAGTGGATAAACAAAATGTGGTATATACATATACTGGAATATTATTCAGCCTTAAAATGGTAGGAAATTCAGACTTATTCTACAACATGGATGAATGTTGAGAACGTTAGATTCATTGAAGTAAACCAGTCACAGAAAGACAAATACTGTATGATCCTACTTTTATGAAGTACTTAGAGTAGTAAAAATCACAGAGACAGCCTCTGATGGTTGCCCAGGGCTGGTGGGAAGAAGGAATGGGGAGTTATTGTATAATGGAGCCAGAGTTTCAGCTTTGCAAGATGAAAAGAGTTCTGGAGATGGATGGTGGTTTGGTTGCACAACAATGAATGTATTTATTACCACTGAGCTGTATCCTTAAAAATGGTTAAGATGGTAAATTTTATGTTGTATTTTACCACAATAAAAGAAATTGTGAAACAGAAAGAATAAGCTAGTCTGCATTTATGATTTCAGAGTAGCAGTTCGAGGTGATGACGAGGTTCAGAGTGTGGCCAAAGACGTGGGTGGCTGCAGTGGAGAGAAGGAGAAGGTCATCAAGGACAAAGTTGAGGAGCTAAGCATTGAAGGTGTTGGATGGGACATGCATGTGGAAACTGAAGTCAGCAGGGTAAGGTCTGGGAGGAGATGAGAGCTGTGGCTGCAGTGCCAAAATCTTCGATGATCTTGGGGAGAGACTGGGAGACTGGTGAATGACTCAGATAGGACGTGTGGGGGTTAGGGTGGGGGAGTGGTACTGTAGCCAGGTGGCACGAGCCTCAGCGAGCAGGGAGTTTTCATATGTGGTGGTGAATCATGGTGTCCCAAGTAGATCCCGGGAAAGGATCTGGGGTGTTTATCTAAGGCAGTGGTTCTCAACCTTTCTAATGCCACGACCCTTTAATACAGTTCCTCATGTTGTGGTGACCCCCAACCATAAAATTATTTTCGTTGCTACTTCATAACTGTAATTTTGCTACTGTTATGAATCGTAATGTAAATATCTGTTTTCCGATGGTCTTAGGTGACCCTGCTAGCGGTTCTCCCACAGGTTGAGAACCGCTGCTGTAGAGCCTAAGACCATCGGAAAACACAGATATTTACATTACAATTCATAACAGTAGCAAAATTACAGTTATGAAGTAGCAACGAAAATAATTTTATGGTTGGGGGTCACCGCAACATGAGGAACTATATTAAAGGGTCGCGGCATTAGAAAGGTTGAGAACCACTGATCTAAGGTGTCCCTTGAGATAACCTTTAACCGTGCAATTGTTGGGACATTTAAGTAGTTGCTAGCGAAGAGGCTACTCTACGCAAGCAGGACCAAGGGCAGGCCTAGGACCGAAAAGACCAGGAGCTTTAATTTCAATTTTAAGCATACGCAAAATGATTCAATTAACTGCCGGAGGAATTACACCACATGAAACATATGCAATTGCAAATCACACAGCACTTTATTACTCACAAAAGTTCCTTATGCTGTGGGTACAGGCTTTAACAGGATCCCGGTGGTGCTGTCCTCTGGGGTCCGGCAGCTGGGCTGGTCCAGTCCGGATGTAGGGGGCTGGTGTTCCTCACCTGAGAGCTTGGTTGCATCTCGATCGGGAGGTACTAGCCCTTCTTCTGTCGTCTGGCAGGGAGAGGAGCTTGAAGCGGCGTTGCTTACCGGACTGACAAAAGGATGTGCCTTTGTGGTGGTCTCGACAGGTGAGCACCGCTGGCTGGTCAGGACCCATTTTTAAAGCCTGTTTCGTACCCACAGCAGTTCAGGTGGCTATCAATGAAATACGTCAATGCACACATGTTAATCTCAAACAGGGCAAGGGGCTACATGTGGTTATCTAGGTAGAGTACATCACTCACACATAGCAAGTCACTTCTAAGTCAGTAATTGAAGTTGAAATCCTTATCTATGGGGTACACACGCTTCAGGGCAGTGGGGAATGTGTCCTTAATATCACACTTAAGTTTCAAGAAAGTTAACTCAAACCTTTTAAAACCTTTTTAACATTTTTAGACATTTTTAAAACATTTTTAAACATTTCTATATATTACTATCACACATGGTGAGGAGTGAGAGACATGGAGCCGTTCCCAACTGTGGTGGAGGGAGTGTGCGAATGAGTGGCCTTCACTGCCCAGGGGTCTGGGAAGCACTGTCCTTCCTCAGGCTGGGGTGACCAGATCTGGCTCTATCTCCAAGTCCCTTTTTCTCCAGTGTGGCCATGCACTGTGGCTGTGGCAGTGAGGACAGATTGTAGGAGGAAGCTTAGAGAAACCTAGTACAATTCTGTCCACTATTGCAACCCTCTTAGTTGAACTTCTGAGCAGCCATTTTGTCGGCAACCAACCCACCTCAACTTACATTATAAATAGGCCTTGTCTGCTAACAGAACAGAACTTCAGTTCACTTGGGGCAGGGAATGGCGAGGAGAAGGGGATGCTCTGGAAGCCAGGGCTTCTGGTCCTGTTAGAGCCCAGTATGGAGCATTCACCGGTCAAGGATAAGCAGGAAACCCAAGGATACCCATAGACCCCTCATCAGACTAGCGAATAGATTTGGGGGAAATTCAACAGAAGTAGGGTACTCGTGTGTGCATGTGTCAGAGTTGGGGGAATGGAAGGGAGAGGGACATTTGACTCCCTCCCTCAACTCTTTGTAACAGCCAGAAATACAATCAAAAGGTCAAAAAGACATCAACTCAGCCACAGGAATCCAGAAACATAAGTCACAGTTCTAGCATCTAAAAATGCCAAATTTCTCATCAGGAAGGAATAAAAAACAAAAAATAGCTATGAGCCCTTTAGCATGCCTTATGAGATGACCCCCTTAGTGGGGGGTCTCAGCGAAGCCTGCCATGAGCATGTCTGACTGGTTGGGCCTCCTCAAACCCTTCTCTTGTGTTCCGCCCTGAGTGTAAATCCCAGCAGGCTCCAGAGGTTTGGCCTTTCTGAGGGCAAGTGAGGGCACGTCTCAGTCAAGGTCTATTGTTGCAAGTAATGGAAACTGACCTGAGTTGACTTTTAGCAGGGAAGAAAATTCACTGGAAAGAATCTGGCTAATCTCATGAAGACACAGCCATTGGAGGAACGGGACACAGGAATCAATGGTTGCCAATGTTCCATGGGTTGCTAGTTCTGGCAGATGCCTGAAGACATGAAGTGGTCCAGTGAGTTTGGGAAATGCTACATATCTTTTGCTCAAAACACATCGGCATATTAAAGTTTCTGACAAGTCCTGCACCAAGAAAGATTAATTAATTAGCTAAGCATTTCACCCAGATATTTTCAGAGTAAGATATAATTGCTAATAACCCGACCCAGGAGAACGAGACTCTACATTACCCTGAACCTCGTCCTGTTGTGATGGAATTGACTTTACCTTAGAGGGAGTATACTAGAGAGGCTGCATGTCTAGTGGTCAAGGATGTGGACCATCTTGAATCTTTCCAGTCATTCCTTCCTTCTTTGCTGTGAGTACTAGACTAGCTTGGTGAGAGAGGGCCAAGGAGATTTAATGCACGATATTTTGCCAACACATCCAGGTCCTCTGTCCCTTCTTTCTATTCTTAAGCCTGAAGAAGAGAAGGCATATAGGTGAAATCTTATCTCCATAGGGATCACCCCAGATCAGAGCCTGATGATGGTTTAAATGGGGATTAAATGAGCTAATAATGCCCATGTGATCCCAAAGGGACAACTGGTGTCTGATTTCACTGCATGCTGGTTGAATGATTTGGGCAAGTTAGTTAACCTCTCTAAATCTCAGTTTCCTACCTACACATCAGGATGATAACAGTAATATCTCTTGAGACTGTGGTAAGGGTTAAATGAGCTAATAATACCTGCAAATTCTCTCGCCCATAGTAAGTACTAAACACATTTACACATTTAGCTATTATTGTTACTATATTACTATGGATTGAACACACCCTCTGCCATGAACTTTACAACATCTGGGGGAGCTCATGGTTCTGTTTAATAATCGTTCACTACTGTCCACTCCTAATGGGGACTGAGATATAAAGACAATCCTGATTTGGACTCATCCTTCTTGGGGTTTCTAATCTTGTGGGGTAGACAGACAAATTGATATAATGACAAAAAGGGATGTAAGACCATGACACTGTGACAGGCCACAGGAAGAGCACGGAGCTCAGAATGAGGGGGTATGGAGGTAGAGTGTTGCAGACGAAAGGCACGAAGGTGCCTGACAGCTTTGGGTATCACAGTGTGGCTAGCGGATAATGTGAGAGTGGATGGTGTTGAAGATGTTGAAGATGTAAGCAGGGAACAGACTGAGGAGCTGAATGTTATCCTATGGATGACAGGGAGCTAATAAAGTTTTTCAATCTAGAGAGTGTCATGGCACATGTGTGGCTAGCAGGCTCTCTCTGGCAGCTGTGGGACTCATTGTTTAGAGAAGCACAAGCCTAGAGGCCAAGAAACCAAGCATGGAAACCAGTTGGTTATGGAAATCAAACTGGGAGATGGAAAAATTCTTGCCTTGGGTGACTTGGTGATGCCATCAACTGAATTGGTGGTGATTGGTGCTGGTTTAAAGGGAAGGACCTGAGTTTGAGTCATGTTGAGTGTAGGACCCTGTGCGCAATAGTCAACAGAAAGTTAGATGTATGCGCCTGAAGATTTGGATCTGGGAGCCATCCGTATTTCAATGGAAATCGAATCCATAGGAATTGATGGGATTGTTCAAAGACGGTCAGGATCAAAGCAACCCTGGGAGCTTGACCCCTGAAAGGAGGCTGGGAAGAGAATCCTCCTGTGAGAGAAGATATCCTATAGTCCAGATTTCTCACAAATTCAGCTTCTCAGAGGAACTTGTTTTCCTCATCTAGGAAAGCCTCCTCTACCCCAAAATCTACTATGTCTTAGACCTGGCTGTCATGATAAGGCCCCAGCATGACTTAATGACTTAGGGGCAGAGAGAAGAAACCCAGGGTCCCAAGCTCTTTACTCTTGCCTTGTCATCCTATGCTTTACCAGTGCTCCTGGACCAGTTTTCCTCTACACTGTGGAGAGAGCTGGGTTTTGTCAGCTGCTTCCATACCAAAGAAGGATGGAGCCAGCAGAATGGCAGCCTGGGAAGCTGTGCCAATTGTTCTCATTTCTGGGGACTTATCCAAACCCTTTGCACTTTGGGGTACCTGAACATGCAACCATTCCTTCATTGCAGGCCTTAAAATGAAAATAAAATGAGCTAATAATGCCAATGTGGTCCCAAAGGTAGAACTAGTGTGTCAAGAAGCAATGTCTGAGGTGGAGCAGACCCTGTGCCTGTGCATAATTTGATTGGCAACTCAGTCTCACTCTTCTGCTTCCATGCTCTCCTTTCTCTACCAGGGGCAGGAAGCCGTGACACCCTGGATCCAGGTTAGACTTTTTCAATGAGAGGGAATTGCGTGAGATGCAGAAGGCGGGAGAGAAGCAGGAGCCATATCAGTGTTCTCCATCTGGGGTAGGTGGATTGGTGGGCTTTGGCAGATGTGAGGTTTTGAAACAACCTCAGAAGTTTCCAGTGGGTCAACAAGTCCGCAGCATCTACGAGCGCCGCAGCAGTTCCTGAAGCTCTCACAACATCTTTCTTCCTGAAGTTTGCAAAGAATCTTCATTCTTTAAATATCCCATGACATTCATTAAAAAATGTTTTTATTGATTTCAGAGAGAGGAAGAGAGAGGAGCAGAGAGGTAGAAACATCAATGATGAAAGAGAATATTGATTGGCTGCCTTCTGCATGCCCTTTACTGGGGATCAAGCCTGCAACCCGGGCATGTGTCCTCACTGGGGATCGAACCATGTGACCTCCTGGCCCATGAGATTAATTTTTTCAGCTGTTCCAAAAGTTTTGTAAATACTGCATCAGTTAGCTTTTGCTGAATAACAGATCACTCCAAAAGTTGTCATTTAAAAGCAACAATTATATTTTTAGCACACAATGCTGTGGATCAGAATTAGAGCTGGGCTCAGTGGGTGGTTCAAAATTCAAAGTCACATCACATGGTAGAGAATAATCAAGGCCAGTTTTATAAATCTACCACAGCACCTATTTCTTGTATTAAATCCCTTCCTGCTTGAAAGATCTGTTTTCGTTTCCCTGAGTAAACATTGACAGAGTGCCATTCTGCATCTCAGAAGACAACCAGAAAGCACAAGCGGGTATTAAATTTGGATTCAGTGTGGACATAAAGTTAAGGATTTGATTTTAAACCCTGAGCTCCACCATTAACTATGAGTCAACCTTGGGCCAGCCTCTTCATCTTTTTGAGCCCGAATCCTTTTCTTCCAAATGGAGATGCATAAGTTTACGTGCAGTACTCAAATAAAATACTGGTTGTAGCAGAAGTCTGGCTAAGTTAATGGTCATCACTTGAATAGCAAGACCTTTCACCCAGGGGCTGGTGCAGCTGGGGCCCAGGGCAGGGATGGAAGCCAGGAAGATGTTGGCTCTCTACCCTGTCAAATGGTACATTTTGGGCCTTAGAAATAAAAAAATGATTGCCAGCCAAATCTTCCATCTGGGACCTCTGTGTTGGAATTATGCCAGAGTTTGGAAAAGCCCTAGAATTGCTGAAGCCAGAACAAACTCCAGGGCTGGCACGAGCCACCTCCCATCCACTGCTTCCATCTGCCCTCTTGGCTCTTAGGGCAGCAAGGCCCATCCCCTCCCCAAGCCGCCTGGGCATAGCTACTTGAAGGACCACTCCTCAGCTCCTTGTTAAACCCCAACTCAAGCTGAACATGATTCACAGGGATAATTAGCTTGTAAATAAATTCCTGTTGCATCAGCTCATGGAGCTGAAGGTTAGGCTGGGGATGTGGCCAGGGCAGGCAGAGGGAGAGCCAGGCCCAGAGATTTGAATGTCTCTTGTGCTCCCTTCAGGGGTTGTATAAGGAGGGTGATGAGAACATAACTGATTCTGTGAACTCGTGGGCATATCATACTCTCATGCTGGGCTAGTTATATGTGCAGAGATTCTGGATTCATATTCTTATACCCAACTCCACTTTCAGAATCCAGCTCTTATAGAAACAGGCTTTGGGAGGACAGTGTCCAGGGGCTGTGCCTCAGCAGAGCAGAGCCAGGCAGCAAGCTCTGTGAGGGCCCTCTGAGGGCTTGGGGATGCATTCAGACTTGTTGGGTTTACCAGTAGCGGAGGCTGCAGGAAAACGAGAAAGCTCAGAGCCACCCTAAAATACAATGAGAAGCCCTAAAGGAAGTGCACTCTCTGTCAATGGAAATGTGCAAGAAGAGGCCAGGGAACGGCTTACAAGCATCGAAGTGGGGGCCTGTGTGACGGTAGCTCCCCACACTGCGGGGGGTTGAGTAGTTGCCTTTTGAGACCTCCTTCAAGCTCTGTGTCTGTAAGCTCTGGAAAAGGCCATCTGCCTCGGTGATTGGGCTATGTCTGTTTCTGGGTGAAACCCTCCAGTGGTTTTTCATCAAACCTAGAATAAGATCATACAAAGTTTCCCATCTTTTTAATAGTTTCAATATTATTTCAGACCCTTCTCTCCCCTATCCTTTTTATGCCACCTGCCTTTGTTCTGGTCCTCAAACTTGCTATAATAGTTAGGATAGATGGGGCTGTGCTGCAATAACAAATAAACCCTGACGTCTCAGTGGCTCAGCTCCCATGCGTTTTTTCTCCTTTACGCACTGTCTGACGTGGGCTGGGTCTCTCCTCCATCTGGTGACGTAAGCATCCAGGCTCCCTCTTCTTCATGACGCTGCTGTCTCAGTATGTGCTTCCAAAGTGGCCATGGTGGGAAATTTATTTGGCCCAGAAGTAACACTTGTCACTTGTGCTCATAGTTTCTTGGCTAGAACTAGTCTCATGGACCTAACATAAACGCAAGGGAGTCTGGGAAGTAGTCGGGAGCATATGGATATTTAGTGGGCACCTACTCTCTCTGCCATACTTGTCTGTATCAGTCAGGGTTCTGAGGAGTAAGCAACAGAAAGTGACGTCAGGTTTGCAGGCTGAAAAGGAATTAGTAAAACAATATTATGGACTTCAGAGAATTGCCTGAAGGGCCAGAAAGCCAAGCATGGAGGCTGTGCAGATAGAAGGAAGGTCCCAACCGTGCTGAGATGCTCTGAGATGCTGCGCACAGGGGCACAGAGGCCAAGGCCACCCCCACCAACAGGGCCGGTCCTGGAGCCACAGCCATGGCCTCCCCCTAGAGACAGGATCTGGCTACTGCTCTGGGACACTTGCCAGCCTGCAGCCGGCACAGCCCCTGTTTCTTTGTGTCCCTCACTTCTGACTAAGCCTGGGACCAGCGTGTCTGACTGAGGGGCCTAAGCGAGCCATGTGCTGGATACAAAGGAGGCTGGCAAAGCAAACACCTGACATGTTATGTCCTGTGGAAGCAGTGGCCTGACTGTAAGGGAGCCCCCAAAAGAGCAAGGAGCATTCACCTCAGGGCCTTTACACTTTCTGCTCCCTCTGTCCGCAGGCATTTTCCCAGATGTGGCTCCTCGGGGGAAGGCAGAGGGTGTGACCTCAGGTGACAGGAAGCGGGCGTTGGAGTGGCCAGGCGTGGGCAGACATTAAGACTGAAGGCCCAGGCGGAGGGGCGGGCTCTCAGAGGGAGGCCAGGGTCCCTGGGTTCAGCAACACATTCTGGAGCAGGACATGGTACCACTCTCTACTTCCGTGTCCCCTGGCTGCCATGCCACCTGGAAGAGGGCACCGAGGAGTTAGGAGGAGCTGCATTTCCTTGACCTTGTCAGCCTTGGTGACTCTTCCTGAAGATGTGGCTTTCATGGATGAAAGCAGGGCCGCGGGAGATTGCCCCGTGGAGTGGACGTGGAGGCAGGAATGGTGACAGCGCCCAGAGAGCTCTCTCAGGAGCACGTTAGCCACACCGGCCGCTGACCCAGCGCAGCCGGGACGTGACTCTGACAGGCTGGCATGTGGCAGCCAGGCCTCCGGGAAGGAGACCTGTGAAAACGGGAGTCTCAGGAAGAGGGTTTGGGAAGAGGGGTTGCTGAGCAAACCCATGTGACTCCTGGGGAGAGCAGTGTGGTCACCACGTTCTGTGTGCAGTCCCGACCGGTAGCTGCTGCCTGGCTTCCGCGGGCAGCCTTGGGTGCTGTGGGCTGAGTTGGATAAATCATGTAACACAGACTAGAGCAGCAGTCAGCAAGCTTTTTTCTGCGAAGAACATGATTTCAGCTCTGCGGCCCGTAGGGATTCCCTTGCAGCTCCTCAATCTTGCTGTTGCAGATGATAGGCAAACGAATGAGCGTGGCTGTGTGCCAATAAAACTTTATTTATGAGCGCGGGAGTTGGATTTCATATAATTTTCATGTGTCAGGAAGGATTCTTTTTCCCTCCAACTATTTAAAAACGTGAAAACCATTCTTAGCTCCAGGCTGTGCAAAAACAGGTGGAGGGCAGGATGTGGCCCCAGAGCTGTGCTTTGCTGACCCTTGAGCTAGACCATCTTTAAAGACTGGCCCAGCTCTCATTCCCCACTTTGGTGAGGAAGAGACTGAGCATCTGAGAAGAGAAGTGGGTTTGTCTCAGGTCAGCAAACAGGGCTGGGAGGGAGGAGGGACAGGCTTTACTCATTTCTGACTCTTAGGCCAAGTCCCTGACCCAGAGCAGGAGTTCAGAGAGCCTTTGCTGAATGAATGAATGAATGAATGAATGAATGAATATAGGACTTGAATAACCAGAAGATGGCAAAGATTATGTGTTTTGGTTCCCTGCTGGGGTGTGAGAAGACCTGCCTGACAATGAGGGGAGACAGGGGAGCTTCGTTACTCGGGCCATTCGGTGTGGGGTGAACAGAGTGATCATCCTGCCTTCCTGAGGCGCAGAAAAGGATGATGATGCGGCGACGTGGTCATCAGAGAGAAATGCACGAAGCCTGAGGGGTCAGGCTGCAAGATGCCTCACCCACACCCCAAATGGAGAAGCACAGCCTTCGCCAAGCACAGTCTTTATTTTAGTAAGTGGAAATCATCAGTGCTGTGGAGCAAGTCACACCTCGTGGGCAGCTCACTGTTCTCATAACTGAGGCTTAGCTCCAAGAAGTGTCAAGCCTGATGGGAGGGTGTGTGTGTGTGTGTGTGTGTGGGGGGGGGGGGGGGGGGCATTGACTTCCTCCTGGTTTGATTTTTGAGGCAGGAGAAGAATGGCTGCCTCCGGTGTCGTGTAACTAACAGGTGCTCGATGAATTCTGATAAATGTGTGGTTTCCGCCCTACGCCTAGCACGGCACCCTGGCTTCTAGTGGAATATTCAGGGAACGCATTCCTGAGAAGTGACTGGGTTAGAACATAGTTTCTCTGATTCAGTCTCTCATGTAGGAGATCTCAGGAGTATTTGATTTATTTTCTTCTTCTCATGCCCTGGAATTGCTGGTGGCAGAATCAACCTGAAGTTCTAAGTGACCTGGCTGGCATGGCTGATGCAGCAAGAAATCGAGGGAAGACGCATGTAACTGGCGGAACAAGAATGTTCTCTCATGGTGCCTGTTGTGGACCCTGGAGGGCAGGAATGGCTCTCCCCTCTCCCCCCACCCCCGCTCCAATGGGGCAAAGGCAGCCAGCACGCCCGCCCCTTTGACCTGAAGAGCTCCTTACGCCTTGAAGCTGCAGGGACCTCTGAACTGTGTGCCTAGCTGCTGAGGAACACGCTGCCCGGGACCGTGCCCACCCCGGCAGGGTCATCTTGCGCCCATCCTTGGTGCTGCTTGTTCACTGGGTTAGTAGTACTTCCCAAATGAGCCCTCCCTGAGCCCAGTCTGAGACAGGTACGCCCCAGCCTTCCAAGGAGACCCTGCCCTTGGGGATTTGGCCCAGTTCAAGCCCATCCCTGGAAAACCCATGGCCCTGGCTTTGAAAGACCAGCTTTCCAGGAAAAGGATGACTTGATTATTTTATTAATGCTTTTAAAGATGCATGGAGGTCAGTGACTTCCTGTAGTGGATGGGTTTAATCTCAGCTCTGCCCTCACTAGCTCTGTGACCTTGGGACAAGTCATTGTCATAGCAGTTACTGCTGGGAGCTTGGATTACGGAGTGAGCGGCCCTGAGCTTGAATTCTGCCTCTTCCCTCTCCTAGACCCGGTGCTTTGAGCAGGGTTTGGACTTTGTTGTTATTGTACATATGTGTGTTTGAAGTTCTCTGATCTCTTAATTTCCAGAAGTGTCAGATGGGAGTGATGGGTGTGCCTACCACAGGGTTGTATGTGATAGCAGCAGTAGCAAGCAGTGACTGCATAGTTATGGTGCACTGGCTGGAGCTGCTTCTTTTAATTCTTAAGACAGGCTGGCACCATCACCTCCCCGTTTTACAGATAAAAAAACAAAGTGCGCTAAGGGAGGAAAGTAGCTTTCCCCAAACCATGAGCAGTGATTTTGAACTAGGGGTGAAAGGGCCTGGCCCAGAGAAATTCCCAACCCAGCTTCCTCTTCTTCAGAAGGAAGGGGTTGAGACTGGTGAACGTGGGAAGGTCTAGATTTTCCTAAGTCCTCCTCCCCCACACAATGGGTGTTCTTTGCATGCCAGTTCTGTGGTAAATACAAAAGACACCAAAGAGCCAGCCTACCTAGTTCCAAAGTGCTTTAAAATATATAACCCACCAATCTTTAAAATACATTTCATTGCTTTTTATTATACCACTAGAGGCCCGATGCACAAAGATTTGTGCAAGAATGGACCGTCTTTCCCCTGGCTGCTGGCATCGCCTTCACTCTGGCTCCTGCCCAGAGCTGCCTTTCCACCTTCCCATGCTGCCCAGAGGCCCGCAGCAGCTGGGGTGGTGCAAAACGCCTGTGTCGTTGCCATGGCACTTGGCGCCTGCATATGCAAATTAACCCACCATCTTTGTTGGGTTAATTTACATTCTCACTCCTGATTGACTGGTGGGCGTCGTGAAGGTATGGTCAATTTGCATATTACTCTTTTATTAGTGTAGACTAGAGGCTGTGTGCATGAAATTTGTGCAAGAGTAGGCTTTCCTTTCCCCGGCTGCCAGCACTGGTTTCCCTCTCGCATCCGGGACCCAGGCTGGCTTCCCTCTGGCCCTGGCTTCATTTGGAATGACATCCGGTCTAATTAGCATATTACCCTTTTATTATTATAGACTAGAGGCCCAGTACACAAAATTCGTGCACAGGTAGAGTCCCTAGGCCTGGCCAGCAATCAGGGCCAATCAGGTTCCTCGCTTTCCTACCTTTTCCTTCCCTTGCTCCCTCAGCATCCTGCAGCCACCGCTGGTCACCCGACATGTTCTGTGCCGCCCCCTTATGGTCAGTGCACGTCATAGTGAGCGATCGAACTCCTGTTCTCCCAGTCGAACTCCTGAGGGGATACTTTGCATATTAGCCTTTTATATATATAGACTAGAGGCCTGGTGCACAAAATTTGTCCACATGAGGGTCCCCTCTGCCCATCCTGCATCCTCCCCAATCCAGGACCCCTTGGGGGATATCTGACTGCCAGTTTAGGCCTGATCCCTAAACCGGCTGTCGGATATCCCTCTCACAATCCTGGACCACTGGCTCCTAATTGCTCACCTGCCTGCTTGCCTGGTTGCCCCTAACTGCCCGACCCCTGCTGGCCTGATTGCCCCTCACTGCCTCTGCGTACTGACCTGATTGCCCCTAACTGCCCCCCCTCTGCCAGCCTGGTCACCCCTAACTGCCCCTCCTGCTGGCCTGGTCGCCCCCAATTGCCCCCCTGCCTGCCTGGTTGCCCCACACAGCCTGCTGTTCAGTTGTTTGGTCACTAACCTCCATGCCGATCTGGTCACAGGCAGCCATCTTGTGAGGACTGAGGGTTAATTTGCATATTACCTCTTTATTATATAGGATTATACATATTGACTATTGAAAATGCAGATAAGAAGAAGAAAGAAAAATTACTCATAATCATACTATTCATATAAAAATACTGTTTAGTATTTTGTTTTAGAACTCTTGGGATCCCTTTTCTATGCACATGTACTAGTATATTTGATTAAAAAATGAACACTTAGGGTGCATCTTGTTTTTTAACTCCCATTCCCCCAGATTAATATATAATCAATATATTTTCATATACATTTTTCCCCCATCACTTATTATTATTTTTTATTTTTCAATCCTTACCCAAGGATATGCTTTTTTTATTGATTTTTAGAGAGAAGGGAAGGGAGAGAGAGAGAGAGAGGGAGAGAAATATCAATGTGAGAGAAAAACTTCCATCGGTTGCCTCCTAGGATCAAACCTGTAATCTAGATATGTGCCCTGACCAGGAATTGAACCCACAACCTTTCAGTGTAAAGGACAATGCTCCAACCAACTGAGCCACCCAGCCAGGGCCCATCACTTGTTTTTAATAATTGCTTGGTTGTTCATTATATGAATATTCTGTAGTTTATTTAACCAGCCCCCCATTGTTGGGTACTTAGGTAAATTCTAAGAAATTGCAATCTTGCTTGAGAAAACAACAAGCCTATAAAAGTAATTACATGAAAATACAGTTGGGACCTGCCCGTGCAGAGTGTCAGAGATGCAATAGAGGCACTGGAGTGAAGGTGTGACTACTGAATGGTGGTGTTGGGGTTGGGGGTGCTTTAAGGAGTAGAGAGAGAGGAAACCAGGCCTTGAGGGAGGGGCTGGGATAACTGGTAGAGAGAGAGTATTTGAGGCAGGAGACTGGCTACAGCAAATGTGCAGAGCCTGCCAGTGAGGGATAGGTGCTTGGTTCACTAGAGGGCTCGTATGGGGGAACAGAGCTAAAGAGGGCTGTGGAAGGCAGAAGAGACCAGACTCAAGAGAAAACCTAAGTGCGAGCCTAGTGAGAGTGACTGTTATATTTTTGGGCAATGGGGAGCCACAGAAGGTTTTTGAGCAAGGTCATGACATGGGTAGGTCTGGCTTTACAGTCATCCTGCAAGCAGCCAGGCAGGGGATAGACGGGCAGGAGACAGGCTCAGAGACACGGAGCCTGTTAGAGGGCGGGAGCAACTCAAGAGAGATGATGAGGCCTGGTCCGGGCAGTGGTGGGAGGTGAAGGGAAGGGAATGGAGTAGGTGCCCACGGCTGCAGAGGGGTGGAGGGAGGAGCCGGGCTCCTGGCTCACTAAGGAGGCTGCCTGCCGCCTGACACCCAGGGTCCACGGGACAGATAATGGGTGAATGTGGGCGAGCTAATTGGGCCTCCAGCAAGGCTGACTCATGCGGGCATCCGAGCCAGTTATTACTAATGCTGGAGAGAGAGGGGGAGGAAAAATTTAAACACATCCCGAGCAGCGGGGATTCTCTGATTGAAAAGGTCCAGGGCTGGCCTCCCCTTTCAGACAGGGGCCTCAGGAAGAAGGGGCGTCCACATGGGGCGAGCAGGAGGCGTGCCGCTGGCCGAGGGACAGTTCCATGATGCCTGCTTGACATTTTCCACATCTGCCTTGTGGGGTGCAGCTGGGGAGGGCTGGGTTTCCCCCCAAACAGCCCTGGTTTTCCAGTGCACTCACGGCACACTCAGCGGAGGAGAGCTGGGCTGGCAATGCGGGCTCCAGGGCGGAGGGAGACAGCTCAGGCTCTGGCTCTGTCTGTTTAAACCCAGGCCAGAGTCCTGATCCCATTGTTGTTTCCTTGGATTTTTATGTTCTTAGCATCCAGCGGTCAACCTGGCTTGCTGGGAGAGAGAAGCAGGGGCTGCCTTCGCAGCATGGGAGGTCGGGCTGTTCGCTGAAGGAGGTGGGGATACTTTCCCAGGGGAGGCCTCAGTGGGATGGAGGGCCCACCTCCTCCTGGGTGTGGGCTCCTGGAGCAAACGCTGCCCAGCACTTACCGGGAAGGTTCCTTCCCCACCCTGCCCCTCTGGGAACCTTGGCCAGGACATTCCCCAGTCAGGGTCTCTGTTCTCAGGAGGGTCCTCACTTGCCTGAAGGCAAGTGGCTGGAGCTGATGCTGCGTCTGGCGTTGTGCAGCTCACTGTCTCTCGACAGGCACTTTTCTTCTGTGCCTGGAGTTCGGGTGACCAGGCCTCTGGTTCTCCCTGGTCAATAGGCCATTTCCGGGAATGCAGAACTTGGCTCAGGTGAGGTCTCACTGGGCTAATCGGATTGTCAGAGAGCCTGGCCTCTGGGAGAGGAGCTTTTATGCCTCTGTTGTTCTTTTTGGGGATCTAGCTGGTGGTAGGTTCATGTGAGCCCCTATATCATGTGGTGGCCACATAAGTTACACCTATAGGGTGAGCATGGGTGTGGGGGAGGGGAGGCTGTCCTATGCTACGTGCGGGGCGGTTCATACTGTGATGTGGCCAGAGTCTTGACTACTTGGGCCACAGGCCAACCGTGTGGCTGACTTTATGTTTTGAGTCCAGGTCTCCCAGCCACAAACCCCACACATTAGCAATGGGCGGCCAGCCTGAGAGGAGGGCCCGGCCAGCCAGGGGTGGCAGCTCAGGTCCCCCACACTGTAGAGCCGGGAAGGAATGCCTCCCTCTGAGGGCGTGGACACAGAGGTGGACCTAAGGAAAGACCTGGGTGAAATGGAGCAGAGAAGGGGGGCGGGGGTGAGGCCTGGAGCCTGGAGCCAGGAATAGAAGACACGGGGGCTGCTCTGCTGGGGAAAGGAAGACTCGGGTGCAGGAGCGCGAGAGCCAGCCCCACATGAATGAATGGAGGAGCGGGCAGCGGTGTGGGCCTGTGTGATGTGGAGGCCAAGCTCGGAGCCCTGTGTGGAGGCCACAGCGGGAGGAACTTCCTAACAAGGGAGTATTTATGTGCCCCCCGATGGGGGACGTACCTCTTCATAAGGAAAAGAAGCCCTCCCTCTTTGATCTGCTAAACTCTCCTTTGCACAATGAGATGGTTCTGAAGAGGTAACTTCATTATTGATTCAGTCAACATGAATTTATTGAGCATTTACTATGTGCCAGACACCGTGCTCAGTCCTGGGAATAGAGAGGCAAATGAAGTACATCAGGTTACTGCCCACATGGGGCTTGCAGTGGGGAAGCCAGTAAGGACAGAAGTAAATAAAATGAAATAAATATACATTGATCTTTGTGCTCTGGCAGGGGGTGGGGGGAACAGGGTGCCAGAAGAGAGACTCTACATGAAGGACTCTGACTGGGTCAGGAAGGCTTCGGGATGGTGAAAGCGAGACCTAAGGAGGATGGGAGTTACCAGGAGAAGGGTCACTGAGACGAAGAGCAGGGATGAGGGTGCAGAGACAGACAGTTTGGTGCCCAGGCCCCTGAGCAGGAGGGTGGCAGGGAGAGAAGGGAGGGCTGGGGTGAACTCAGCGAGGGTGGCAGGGTGTGAGGTGGCAGGTGGATATCCCTCAGCATGAATTTCCTTCTCCAAAGTGCAGGGAGCAGTGCTTGCTTTCTGAGCAACCAGGCGTGAGGACAGGTGGTTCAGGGCAAAGGGTACCAGGGAGAATCCCCTTTCTACCTGGGGGCGGCTTCCTCAGCCTCAGTGAGCAGTGGGAATGTCCCCGACCTGCAGGGAAGCCACCCAGGCCTGGGCAGCAGGCAGCAGCTCGGGGGCACTGAGCTGAATCCTGTTCCTGCCTCCCCAACTCATGGCCACCCGGAACCCATGACTATGACCTTATTTGGAAATAGGGTCTTTGCAGATGTGCTCAAGTTAAGATAAGGTCACAGTAGCCCAACAAATGGTGTTTTTACAAGAGAAGAGAAATTTGAGCACAGTCACACCCACAGAGGGAAGGCCATGTGAGGATGGACGCAGAAATTGAAATTATGCTGCCATGAGCCAAAGAATGCCAAGGATTGCCAGCAACCACCAGATGCCGGGAGAGAGGCCCAGAACAGATCCTTCCTAGAGCCTTCATTGAGAGCCTGGCCCTGCCAACACCTTGGTTTTGAACTTGTGGCCTCCAGAATGGTGAATGAATGAATTGCTCTTGTTGTAAGGCACCCCGTTAGTGGTACTTTGTCATTGCAGCCCCAGGGAATGGAGATCCTGGGCCTGGGAAGGTGAACTCAGGGTGCTGAGCCCATCCCATGTGCTGGGCCATCAACATTCATTATCTTGTTTAGATGACAACTCAGTGAAATTGCAACGATCTCCATCTTACAGAATAAGAGCTGGGTGATCAGAGAGGTATGACACGTCCAAAGGCCCACAGAGACACAGTGACAAGGCTGGGCTTTGAGCCCGGTCTGACCTGGCCCCTGCTCTTTCTGCCTGCCTTGCAGGAAAGCCCAGTCTTCCGGGTTGTTCCTGGCCCTTCCCCAAGTGCCATCAAGTGTTCAAGTGATGGTGAAGAACAAGGGCTCTGCAGATCTGCACTCAGATATCTGTTGGTGAAACCCATGCCTGGCATCTGTTTTAAAATTCTCTAAAAGAAAAAAAAAAGTCATGGGCATAGGGATAGATGAAACAAGTACAGCAGAATGTTGGTAATTGTTGAAGCTGGGTGAAGGGCCATGGGGTTCAGTGTATTTTTCTCTGTAGTTTTGTGTATGTTTGGAAATTTCCATACTAAGAAACGAAAAAGTAAAGCCACAGAGAACCAAAATTTAAAAAAATAATAAAGGAAAAAATAAAGAATGAGAGCTCTAGAATCAGAGAGTCTAGGGTTCAAATTTCAGCTTTAGTTTGTCTTAGCTGTGTGACCTTGGACACGTTTCTTAACCGTACTGAGCCTTGGTTTCCCCTGCCCAATGAGGCTGTCACTATGTCAAACCTCAGGGGGTGGTGAAGGAATTAAGTGGTAGAATCAGAGTGCTTAGCCCAGGGCTGGGCACACAGGGGACATTGCAGAAATATTTGCATCCTTACCTTTAATGCACATGGGCCTTGCACCAGCCCAGAGTCAGGACTCACTTCCTTGCCAGTGAAATAAGGGATGAGAATGAGGCTTGGATGTAGAGGGACTTGCTCACGATCTCATAGCTGATAGTGACAGAGACCTGACCCAGAAATCTTTTCCCAAGTAACTGTTTCCTCTTCTCTGAGAGCCGCTCAGAGACCTGCTTTCATGGGGGTGGGAAGGGTTCGGGGCCTTTCCCACCAGGAGGCCAGCTTTCTGTGCCCGTGGTTTAGGGATCAGCCACGGAGGGGAGGAGACTAGGCCACCGCTGGCTGACCCTGGCGAGTTCTGGTCACTCTGTTTGCTCAGCTGCGAGGTGCAGGTGGCAGGAGCGGATGCTGCGGGCCTGGCTGATGTGTTCACACAGGACAGGCCGGCGGTAATTGATGGCCACTGGGGGCTGTTGTTCCACAAGCATCGCTGGTGTAAGGATGACAAAGATCTGACACTTGCCATAGCAGAAACCAAAGCAAAACAAAGGACACCCAAAATGGAAAATGCCTGCCTTCTCTGGCCCTGGGCTGTGTTGGCTCCGATGGTTCCCAAAAGCTGTGTCCGTGGGTTTTCTCAGGCCGCCACTGCCTGGCCAGGATCCTGGCCTCCCGGAGCGCGAGGTCAGCCAGGGTGGAGGAAGTGCCCCATGGCAGCTCGCCCGTCTAGGAGGGAGCCAGGGAGGGAGCCAGAGGAGCAGTCCAGCAGAGGTTCATGGAGCAGAGGCTGTGCCCTGGGCTGTTTTGGGCAACCCGCTTCCCAGGTTGGCATGCCTAGGGAGTAGGGTGCAGCTGAGGGACCTCCATGCTGTGTCGTGTTCAGAAAAGGGACAGCAAGAAATTTTCTACTGAGAAGACTCCCCAGGGGCCCAAGACGGGAGGCAGGGGGTGGGGTAATAGGAGAGGCAGGGCCTGGCGTCAGAGACCTGGGTGTGAATTAGGGCTCTGGCAAGAAACAGAATTCGACCAGATGGTTCTAATGAAGAGAAAACTGCACCGCGGGGGCAGCATTAGAGCAACACCCAAGAGATGACGAAGCTCTCAGTGACCAGTGACAGCAGGATGTCATGACTGTCCCCAAGGCTGAGGGGACCGGGTGATGGAGGCAGTGCTGGTAGGACCCTGTGAGAACTTGGCACACAGAGGAGGGGAGCCTGCCGTCATGCTGGCTAGGGCCTAGCAGGAAGGGAGTGGGAAAAAATGCCCTCGCCATCCCCCGTCCCCCCTCTCCTCCCCCCCGCCGCAATCCTGACAGTGGCAAAGGGCGGCTGATGCAGTCATTAGGGGCCACCGCCCAGGCCAGAGCAGGGCTCAGAGGGTGAGAAATGGATGCAGTGGGCGGGCGAACAGGGTGTAGCCAGCACACCTCTCTTCTTTCCCTACAGTGAGGACAATGATACTTGCCTCGCAAACTCAGAGGGAGGATTGTTCATAAGGAAAGTGAAGTTCCCAGCCCCAGGTGCTGGCGTGTGATAGCATGACAGAGAGTAGCTTCAATCTCTCTCTCTCTCTCTCTCTCTCTCTCTCTCTCTCTCTCTCTCTCTCTCTCACACACACACACACACACACACACACACACACACACAGCCCACATTTCTCAAATCTGTGAATGGCTGTCATTAGGAAGCAGGAGCAACCACGCTCTGGGATTCTGGGAGGGCCGAGGGGAAGCCTGAGGACAAATTGTGTAGCTGTCAGGATTCCGTGGATCCTGGAGTAGGCATGCTCCAGAGGCGCTGTCTGTCACGGGAGGCACTGAGCCCCTAACATGCACCTACTGTGCGTGAGGGGCTGCTGCTCACATCTGCACGCTCCTTCTCTAACCCTCGCCAGTCTCTCAAGTGCAATTGATTGCTACTTTCCAGTTTTGCGCTGAGGATGCTGGCCTCAGGGGGGTGAGGTTGCTTGCCCAAGGTTGCCCTAGAGCCAGGCTGTGTCAATCAGGATAGGCTAGGTGTTGCTGCCTTAACAAGCCCCAGCAGCTCAAGACAACAAAGCTTTAGTTCTTGCACATGTTACATTTCCATCCGGTGTGGGCTGGGGGCTCTGTTTCTCATCACTGTCGCTCTGGGACCCAGGCTGTCAAAACAGCCGGCGTCTGATGCATTACTGGTCCCCGTGCAGAGGGGAAGAGAGACCTTTGGCGGATCTCATATTACAGGTCAAGTGCTTGGCCTGGAAGTTGCACACCTCCCTTCTGCTCACAACTCATTGGCTACAACTAGTCACATGACCTCATCCAAGCAGAAGGCCGTGATGGACAATCTTAGTATTTGTCCAGAAGGTGCAGAGCTGGACATTTTTCATGAACAACATTACAAGCTACTACGTGAGCTATGGCTTATCTCAGGCCTAGGAAACTCCAGGTCCAGAGCTCTTCCTGCTGCTCCACGGGAGGCCTGTCCCAGCAGAGGCTGGCGGAGCATTATGGCAGAGGGGAGAGGTCTGGTGCAGCAGCTGTCGCTGACCCCTTGAAGGTCTTGTTCTGAGATCAGGATGCCCAGGAAGACAGGGGTTTTCAAGAAAGATGATGCTTGGGCAGGTGAAGCAAGTTCAAAAGTTGAGGCAAAGTGCTGAGGGTAGAGAGAGGGGTGTGGTGCCCCTCTGGCCTTCAAGACCCCTAGATCTCTGTCCTTGACTTTCCTTGATCTGCTTCCCACATAGGGGGAACCCCCCACTGTTTTTGTAGGTGGGATCCCTATCGGAGGCTGTCTTTCCAGTGTGAGTGCTCTGGGACAGCTGGGAGAGGTGTCCTGCAGCCAGATGAGGTCCTTTACTTGGGTGCTGGAGCCTGGCCCTTTCTCCTCTGTGACCCCAGACTGCATCCTGATGGAATCACTGGGCCCTTCGTCCTGACCAGTGACCAGTGGCACAATTTCAGGAAATAGAGGAGAGTGATTCTACTCAGGGAGCTCAGCAGAGAGAGGAAGCCAGCCTTTCCCGAAACCCTGCTCTGAGCCTGGCCCTGTGAGGAACACAGCCCTGGCATTATCTCCTGTTACCCACACCTGCTCAGCCACTCCACTCTACACAGGCACTCTACTTGAGAGAGTCGACTTCACTCCCCTGTGCACCCCACTTCCTCTCTCATGCCACCAGGACTCGATTGCACATGACCTTGCAGAAGCATGTGGCACTGCTGGTTCCTATTTCTTACAATGTTCTTCCTCTCGGCCTTCTGTGCCTCCAAACTGCCCGCCCCCACCAACTTCCCGGCCTCACTGAACCCTACTTCTCAGTGACCTCCTTCCTGGGGCCTTCTTTCTCAGTCTCCATCTGCCCCCCTGCCTGTGGATTCCAGGGTTCCATGCACAGCTCATTGGTCTCTCTTCTGGGATCATCTCATCTTTGTCTTGGCTTCTACTATAGCTGATCCTTTGATGAATTCCAAATCTAGATCTTTCTTGAATTCAGATTTGTTCATCCATTTGCCTAGTTGACATAGACACTCAGATGTTCATAAATTCCTACAACTGCATATGGGCCTTTCCCCCAAATTTGCTTTTGGACCAGTAATTCCCATTGGAGTGAAGAGCACAACCATCCGCCAACTGCCAAAGCCCGGGCCTGGGAGTCCCCTTAGCTTCCTTCCTCTGCCTCACCCACACAGTAGGTGCCGAAGTCTCACCTCTCCATCACCACTGCCACCATTTCCACCTAGACTATTACAGCAGTCTCTTTGGGGCCTGTTCCCTCAATCCATCTTCTTGTTGCCATGGAGATTTCTAAAACTCTGGCCACAGGATTTCCTTCATTTTAAAAAACCCCAGGGCTCCCTTCATCCCAGTTTAAAATCCAAATTCTTAAGCAGGGAACACGGCACCTTTATGATCTAGTCCTTGCCTCTTATCCCCCTACCTCAGCACCCATTCTCACCTCTAATCCTTTGTACTCACTCTTCCTTTTGCCTTTCTCGGACTCCTCCCTAACTGGATGGCTAATTCCTGCTCATCTTTTATGATTCAGCTCAGGTGCCATTTCTTTCAGCAAATCTCTGACTAGTCCCTAAAGTAGGCGGGGCCCCGCGTCTGTGTTCTCTAGAGTCCTGTGTTTCTACACGACGTGGTAAGGCAGAGGTGAGTGCTGCTTACCTGTACCTCTCCGCCTCTCACCTTGTTGTTTTTTGAGTGTCAGGCTCAGAGTTTGGCATGAACTTTGGCATCCATCTGACAGTCAATCAATTCTTATGAATAAATAGATAGATGAGCTGCCACGTCTTGCAAGTCCCTTGACTGTGGTCTCAAATCACAGAGTGACCTTAGACATTATGTAGCACCATCATTCATTCCTCAGATGAGAACTGTGAGATTCAGGAGGTGAAAGCCATCAGCAGCCCACACAGAGTCTTCAAGAGAGTGAAATGGGGATCTAGACGGGCAACTTCCACAGGCCAGAGTTTTTACATCACACAAGGTCATATCAAGTTTATGTTTTTTTTATTGATTTTATATAGAAGCACTGAACATTCATTTGAAGTCATTTAAAAAACATAAACAAGGGTGAGGGCACAAGTGTGGGGGGGGATAGGGGGTAATGGGGGAATAAGGACACATATGTAACACCTTAATCAATAATAATAATAAGAAAAAACATAAACAAGCAAAAAGAAAGAGATGGAGTTTACCTAGAAATTGCCCCACCTATCCAGAGGTAGCCATTGCAGATTACTTGGCGGATCACCTTCCCTCCTTTTCCTTGGGCATATAAATGTAGGTCCATGTTAAAAAATAATATTATTGGTCACACCACAAGTATATTTCACCCATGTTTTCTTTACATTTGTTTCTGAATGCCTACTGATAGTTGTCTAAGACTGCACAGTTGTGATGTTTTTAGATGCATCATAATATAATTCAGTAATCATACATGACTGTTGGTTACATTTTTTTGTTGCTATTTTAAACAGAACTATGCAGAACATAATTAAAGTGCAATTTTTGGATCATTCTTAGTTATTTCTTTAGGATAAGTTCTTAGAAGTAGAACTGAAGTAGCACTGGTGGGCTGAAGGATATGTACTTTCTCACATCTAGCCAAATTGCCCTCCCAAAAGCCTGACTAGTCAGGTTTTATTTTCACCAGTTTATCATCTAGAAAAGGTGAGAGCAAACTGTTTCCACTGCACCAAGGATGGAAGGACCTGCATTTGGTGGCAACTGTCCTTCAAGCCACCTGTCTCAATCTGGCAGTTGCAATCTGGTGCCCCTTCCCACCCATCTTCTTCTGAATCCACAATGTTTGAAAATATTAGATCCAGGAACCAACTTTGCATATCAATAAACTTCACATAAAAATCTGAGGTTGAGGCTTGGGACAACTGGCTCTCCCTGTAATGGGGCTTGGACTCTCACAGTTTGCTGCAGTCCCCACCGCTCCCTATTGCCACTCAACCTGCCTCATTCATTTACTTGCCAGGCCCTGGAGGCATTAGGATTTGCAACCCCTCTCTCGGTTCCTTTTCCCCTTTTAAAATTAGCCCACCAGCAAGGAATTCCATGCTTATTATTCTGATTAACCACATAATTAATTAAAAAAAAAACAAATTCTATTTGTAATAATAATCTTCAGGTTAATCATTTAGGAAGCTGCTTCAGAGAAGCCCCGAACGTCTTTAACCAATATAAAACACCATGAATCACTTTGGACTCCACCGTGCGTTATGTATTTAAAAACAGAAAATTAGACACAGGAGAATTCATCTTAAATCATTATATATGAAATATTAATTCTCTTCTGGCTTTCATATTATTTACATATTTAATAACATGTTAGCTACAGCCTTAGACAGAGAGCAATTAGAGGCCAGGGGCTATCTCCTGCCTTGATCTTAAAGATGCCAAGATGTTTTGATGTTGTGGGGAGGAGGGGTTGCTAAGGAGAATTGGATGCTGCTGCTTCCATTACCCTTTTCACGCCATAAATTGTTCACCATATTTTCCTCCTAAACAGGATATTCATGACTTTGGCTGCCTCAGTGAGAATTCTGTTCCACCACCTCATCCCTGTCCCTGCTCTATTGGGGAGGAGGTTGCAGCAATTTTGTTTTTACAAAAAACAGAGGCAAATATTGATCCAAACCAAGATTCCTGTTGTCTTTATTAGGTCCCCTTAGGACCTCATTTTTAAAAAACTTTACCCAACAATATGTTTATTAATTTTAGAGATAGAGAGGAAGGGAGAGAGAGAGAGAGAGAGAGAGAGAGAGAGAGAGAGAGAGAGAGAGAGAGAGAGAGAAATACTGATGTGAGAGAGAAACATAAAACAGTTGCTTCCCATATGCGCCCTACCAGCGATCAAATCCCCGCAACCTGGGAATGTGCCCTGACCAGAATTGAACCTGAGACCTTTTGGTGTATGGGACAGTGCTCCAATCAGCTGAGCCGCTCGGCCAGGGCAGGACCTCTGTTTTCTCATAAGTAAAGTGGGGGTGAAAGAACGGATGCTGTTAGATTATCTTGAGGGTGAAGGGGGCTCATGTGGATGACCACACAGGCCGAGTCTCACATGGGGCAGCTTCCTGATGGGACTTCAGTGCCCAATTCTCTTCCGGCCACAGGGATGGGCAGAGCCTCGGGCCTCAGTGCCATCTTGGTGCATATCCCAGCACACGGTTCTTGCCATCATGTTGCTGACAGTCCACACGAGTGCTGTCAGAAGGCCACTCCTGCAGGGTCAGAGCTATGCAGATCAGGTGAGTGAAAGGCCACTCTGGCCTTGAGAGGTCAATGGGACAAGATCAGCCTCGACCTGGGACTGGAAGGGAGGGAGGTTTGGAGAGAGGCCCTAGAGAGGAGGGAGTGGTCAACATGTGCAAAAGCAGAGTTGGTGGCAAAGTTGGCACAGAGGGTGATGGTGAGCTAGCCAGCTTGTGACATGGGGGAGGCAGTGAGTGGGGCTGGAGGTGGGAGGTGGAAGGAGGTGGGAGATGTTTTTAAAATCATGGGATATCACAGTTGTAAGAGACCTACAGAAAAGTTTAGAGTAGGGGTCATAAGCTGGTTGGCCAGATAATGCACATTGCAGATATGTGTTTGGTCCATAGAGTGTTAATTATAATTATTCCTTTTGTTAATTTTCAAATTTTTGTAGATACAGCCTGCATTTTCCAGTTTCCCCCAGTTCCCTCTTCTGCTCATTTGCATGACTTACCTGGTCCCTGCTCTCAACTAAGTTTCCCTTTCAGTTTTAAGAATGAGCAACCTGGGGTCTTGAGAAGGGAAATCACTTGCTCAAGCTGCACACGGACTATCGCTGGCCTGGTGCAGGGCCCTTGGAGGAGCTTGGCTGGGATAAAGGGGGCCGCGCCCTGCAGGCCCCAGGGCAGGGTGGTGTTGTCTTGGGAGCCTGGGCATCTTACAGCCGTGGGCCATGCGGCTGACATTGTGGCCTGAGTGCAGGCTGGTGTCCGGTCACCAGAGTCCTGCAGCTCCTCATGAAGCGCAGGCCCCCAGGCTGTGGCTGCCTCACTGCACCCCACACCAACCTCTCACTCCCATTCCCACCAGGAACCCTAAGCCTCTCTTTGCTCTGTTCCTGGTGGGACACTGAGGCATTAGCATGTTTCCAATCACATCCCCAACCTCCTGACAAAGAATTACTGGAGGGCTTTTAGAAGAGTGTCCCAGCTATTCCAGAATGAAACTCAACAGCCATGACGTGGGGGGACTGGGTATACACGGTGTTCTCTTACCTTAAGCCTAAATGAGTCTATCAGGATTAATGTCATAGTAATGACTCCAAAAGGAACTAAGCATGACTTGTTGTGGTTGTAAGTGCTTCCAGACATCACCAATCCAGCAGGTTCCAGTGAGTCTGTGAGATGCTGATGGAGAGAGCCAGGCTCCCCCCCCAACCAGACCCGGGCTCTGATCCCAGGGAGCAGCAGGGCCGGGACAGAGGCCCAGGTGATGGGGCTGTCAAACACACCAAAGATAAGAAAGACACCCCCAAACCTTCCATGGAGCAACTCCCCGCTGCACCCGGAGTTCCTGAATCTTTATGCATGTCCTCTCCCCCTTTTAGCACCAGGGCTGGGGTTTGGGAAATAAGGGCTGAGAGGAAGCCCCTGTTGCGGATGGAAACTTTGAGTTAGGGGCTCAGTGATGCCTCAGGTCTGTGGCAGTTGGATAATAGCTCCAGACCTGGCCCTGTCAGCCATGTGCTGTGTGACCTGGGTTTGGTTAACACCCATTTATGGGCCAGAGTTTCTGCACTTGTAAAATGAGAGAGTTAGGAGGGAGGATGTCTTTTCTAAAATTCTAACCAATCCAGTGTTTTAGAGGACACAAGGTTTTTTTTAAAGATTAAAAACCACTTCATTGAGATATAATTCACATATCATACAATTTACCCATTTAAAGTGCAGACTTCAATGGTTTTGGACAAATATGCCCAACTATCACCATATCCAGTTTTAGAACATTTTCATTATCTCAGAAAGAAACCCTATATCCTTTAGCTATCACCTCCCCTGCTCTCCCAGTCTTTACCCCAAGTCCTGAGGAAAAACCAAGAAACCTGACTGGGGATCAAACCCACAACCTAGGTCTCTGCCCTGATCAGGAATAGAAACTGCAGCCTTTTGGTACACGGGATGATACTTCAACCAACCTAGCCACCCAGCTGGGGCTATTATTAACTTTATTTCTAAGTATTTTATTCTTTTTCATGTGACTGTAAGTAGAAATGTTTTCTTAATTTCAGTTTTGGATTGTTTAGTTCATTGCAAGTTTAGAAAGAATTGGTTTTTATATATTGATCTTGTATCTCGTGCCCTGCAACCTTGATAAACTTGTTTGTTAGTTCTAATAGTTTTGTAGTGGACTCATTAGGATTTTTAATATACAAGATCACTTCATCTAAAAATAGAGATAGTTTTACTCTTTCCTTTCCAATCTGGATGCCTTGTCTTTCTTTTTTCCCCTTGCCTAAGGGTCCTGGTTAGAACCTCCAGTGCAATGCTGAATAGCTGTGGTGAGAGTGGACTTCTTGTCTTGTTCCTGACCTTAGGGGTTAGGCATCCAGTCTTTCACTGTTGACTGTAGATTTTTCATAGGTGCCTTTTATGAGGTCGAGGCAGTTTCTTTTTGTTTCTAGTTTGATGACTGTTTTTAGCATGAAAAGTTGCTGGAGTTTGTCAAATACTTTTTCTGCATCTACTGAGATAATCATGTGATTCTTGTTTTGTATTCTAATTGATATGATGGTTAACTGATTTTCAAATGATAAACCAACCTTGCACATTCCTGGGATAAATTCCACTTGGTCATGATATATAACTCTTTTTAGATTTATAGATTTAATCTTGCCAGATTCAGTTTACTGGCATTTTGTTGAGGATTATTGTGTCCATATTCATAATATACATCGGTCTGTAGTTTTCCTGTGATGTCTTTGTTTGTTTTTTGGTATCAGGTTAATACTGGCTTCATAACAAGTGTTGAGAGGTGTTCCCACCTGTTCTATCTTTTGGAAGAATTTGGGAAGAATTGGCATTAGTTTTTCTTTGAATGTTCTGTAGAATACAGCAGTGAAACTATCAGGGCTGCGATTTTCTTTGTAAGGTTGTTTTAAAATCACCGATTCAACCTCATCATTTGTTTCACGTCTATTCATATTGTTTATAAAGAGGACATCGTTTTGTGTGGGAGGGCCTTCCGCAGTTAAAATCGCCTCAGGAACCAAAGGCTCTCTGGGTGACTGGTCACTGGGAATCCCTAGTGCCATGCCATGGCAGGGGGCTTCTTGCTGGGTAAACTCATGGCATAGGCTGAAGCAGCCTGCGATGTAGGCAGGGCAGTCTACCAAAGGCTGGAGAAGCTCTGCAGGTGGGTTTGCATAACTGAGAGGGATGGGCCTGTGAACCAATTTTGGATAAAAGGATTTCCAATTCCCAGGCTGGCCAGTGCCTGCTGGCCCTTTTCCCGTCCCGACCACCCTCCCTCCCAAATGGTGGCTGTGTCCTTAGGACTCTGGGTCTTGTGTAGCTCCATTAGGGAAAGAAACCCCTCTGTCTTATTACCATACACCCTCAGTGCCCTGTGGAGCAGGCTTATTGGTTGAATGAAGAACAGTCAGAGATGCCTCTTGGTGCTTGTCTCCAGGCAACCAGCAGACAGACCTGGTCTGAAGCCAGATAACCAAAGGAATCAAACTGTTTTACCTGAAAGCCCACTTTTCTAAGTCAATGTGCATCAGGTGTCTTAACCATCGGCCACAAATGCACAGCACTTACTGCACTGTGTGCTACATACAAGGCATTGTGGAGGATAGCAAAACCTAAGGCATTGGTCCCTGCCTTGAGATGCTAACAATGGAATCAATGGAAAAAACAACACAGTGGATTCAGTGGAAAGAGCCCTCCGATGTCTTCTCTGTTTCAGCTCTGTAATGGTTGCCACTGTTGTCCTTATATTCCTGCTTCCAGTAAAAGTGCCCAGCGTGCTGATGCCAATTGGCGCAGGGACTACATAAGGAACTCTCCTAGCTCTCTGGGCTTCTCTTGTTCTCTGCTCTTTTTGGTGGGTGGTCCAATTTCTGAAGTTTCATTCGACCTTGTATATCTGCAATTGTCTGCCTCGGCCAAGTCATAACTGTCTCCTGCCCTCACCTCCTGCAAGACTACTGAGGCACTAACCTGGCAGTCTTTGCCAGCCTATGGTTTTAGTGCCAAACCCTACCGGGGAAGATAGATGGAGCGCGCGCACACACACACACACACACACACACACACACACACACTCACACTCACACTTACAATAGCAATTCTCCCACCAGTGAAGAATCTCCAGGTCACTGTGGCTTAGTGGTTGGAGAATTTGGTAGCCTCTTCATGAGACCCCATTTCCATATTGGTCTAAGAGGGGGGCCATTTTGGAAAAATACCAAGAGATTTGGCCTAGTTTAATTGAGCTCATACAGGAGCCGGGTGCTAACTCAGGCTCTGCTGGATAAACGGGCTCATCCGAGGAGCCATGAGGGACAGTTATTCTCCGTTTAGGAACTGGAATCGAATCCACAGTAGGTGCGTGGGTGCTGAGCAGATGGGGTAGGAAGTGACATCATGAACCTCTAGGTCTGGATGGGAGGAGCTAAAGGGTGGGCCCTGCCTGCAGAGGGAAGCAGTGAGCCCACACTCCACAGCCTGTCCCCTGGCAGGGCTGGGTACTAATCCAGAGGGTGTCTGGAAGTTCTGCCCTCACATCCTCCTGGCATTGTCAGCCCTGACCCAGGTGCCAGTGCCCTGGGGCTGGCAGAAGCCAGCGAGAGCTGCAAGGCTGTGAAAGGTTGGCTAGTTCGTCAACTCTGTTAGATCTGACTCTGTGCCAGGCCCATGTGGGCCCATGTTTCTCAACCGGGGGCTATTCTGCCCTCCAGTGAACATTTGACAATGTCCGGAGACAATGTAGGTTGTCACAATTGGGAGGTGGGGGCGTCTATTGGCATCTAGTGGGTAGAGCCCAGAGATGCCACTACAAACATTGTAATACACCGGATGGCCCCAGAGCAGAGTTATCTGGCCCCAAACGTCAGCTGTGGTGGGGCTGGGAATCCCTGCTGCAGACACGGGGCTCCCAGCGGTGCTCAGCCTAGGCCACCGCCCTGCCTTCAGGGAGGCTAGCTCCTGGTAGGCGTGGACAGACAATCTACGGAGCAGGCCCCTGTCCTCCAAGTTGTGTCCTGAAGACAGTTCACTTGTCAGTTCAATCATTCCATTCATTCATTTACGCATTCAATTTTCATGTGTTTAAATTTTACTGTGTGCCAGGCCCTGAGGAAACAGAAGTGCCATGGATATAGTGCCTGCCCTCAAGCAGTCCATGTCGAGTGGGGATCTCTCTCTCTCTCTGTCTCTGTCTCTCTCTCTCTCTCACACACACACACACACACTCACTCACACACACACACACACACACTGCACAAACACAAACAATAACACATTCACAAACATACAACACATCCACAAACACAACACAACACACACACACACACACACACACAATCCCCGTACCAAGCCCTGAGGGCTGAGATAGAGTATGATATGGGATTGTAGGAGAGGAGGGCTTTATAGCTCAGCCTCAGGGTGGTCAAGGAAGGCTTCCTGGGGAAGCAAGCTGAGTCTTAAAGGGCAGGGGGACTAAGAAGGGGGAAAAGCTAGTTTCTTAATAAGGAACTCTTTGTAGAAACCAACACGGAGCGTTCACTTTCCTGTGGGCTCCAGGGAGCCCCTTGCCTGGCTGGGAAAGCCTGCCACCAGCCCTCAGCAGCAACCCACACTAATCCCTCCTCCTTCTCTCTGCCCCTAGTCCCCTCCCCCATAGCATCTTCAACTCCTCTGTGAAATTGCATTTCTAACCTTGGCTGCCTCCAGCCCCTCCATCACTGCCAGGAGAGGCTGTCAATTCCCTGACCCAGCCTCAGCCCTGCGGCTGGGAGTCAGATGGCGGCCTCAGTTATTTTCCTAACCATCAGTGGGATTTGGTGGTGAGGCAGAGGGGGAGGGAAGAGCACTGTGGCCTCCAAGAGCTTTAACTTTGACCTGGTGCTCTTTCATACCTCCTGACCGCCTCCCATATCTTGTCTCTCATATGTAAACAGCATGAAAAATAATGAAAGGCCAGGCCCTGGAAGGGCTCACTGTAGAGTCCACTGGGAAGAGAATCAAAAGATGTTCACAGCTGGCTGCCCTGAGAAGGCTCCTGTGAAAGATGCCAGGAGTCTGGGGTCAGCAAAATTGGATCCTTGTCATGACTGTTTCATTATCTTGCTGGGTGACCTCAGGTAAATTACTTCACCTTTCTGAGCCACATGGGCCTCATCTGTGAAATTTGGAGAAAGCCCTATCCCCAGGATATCTCATCATACAATAACACCATCTGGTGACATCACTGGCCTTTAATTGATAAGAGCAAAGCAGGAAATTTGAAAGGAAATACTTCTGCATTTTCCCCCTCTCCCCTTATTACCATGTCCCCACAGGTATTAGTGGCCACAGTTGATAGCTGATGGGACCAGCTGAGGTCAATAGCATACATCAGCATTCTCCAAATGAGCTAGATGCATCCATGCCCCTCCCTTCCCCATTCCCATTGCCTGGAATGCCCTTCCCTCCCTCTCCCCACCCTTCCTGCAGGGGATATGGCATCCCCTCTGTAAAGTCTCCTGGACTCCCCTGTCTGATATCTCTTCTGATGCTCAATAAACACTGTTTTATCCTCTGTCCAAACTTCAATGTTGTTCACTTTCGTGTCCCTGGTTTGTAATAAAAGTTCAGTAGCACAGAGTATGTCCAACATGGTGCATGACTAGGATTTCACCATCAGGTGAGTTTGACCTGAGTTACTTGTTCCTGTCAATAACTCATTGCAGCTAATGACCTCGGAGAGGTTCTGGGCATTTCTGTAGCCAGGACAGGCATCATAGGGGAGGGCTGTGCCTTGCAATGCCGATGCTTATGCGCCTCTGAGAGGAAGAAACGATGAAACCTGTGGTTTAGCGAGATGGTCATAGACACCTTCAGTTGGGTTCACTTCATTGCCAAGAGTAAAGGTCTGTTCAAGCACCTCTTCAAGAAGGTTTGTTCAAGGACACAAGGCTTTCATGGAGCTTCAGAAAGAAGATTTGCTTCCCAGTGGGACCTCACGGGAATTGAGACCAAAGGGTAATCATATGCAATATGGTGCTGTGGGAGCAGCCTCTTTCTGTAAGGTATCCTGGCTTCTCCCCACACATTGGCTCCGCCCTCCTCTTGCCTTTGTACCGCCCCCCCACCTCACATCCTCACCTCTACTCTTATTAAGTCCTAGGTACAAAAATGATGTAACCAAAACATACATTTCCCCTTGAATTTTTACTGAAGAACAAGAAATATCTAAGACATGACTTCCAGATATGGATGCATGACTATTCATATCTCCCTTGGGGCTAGGCACAGATTTAAGCTCAACCTCACCTGGTGGATGAAGAGGCTGCTACTGGGGCGTGTATGCAAGAGCAATGGACTGGAGCCCAAACACCTGCTTCTACACTGACTGACCAGGACCCTGAGTGCTGAGCATCACCTCTGCAGGCCCATGTTTGTCCTGCCCTGGGATGGAGATGACCATTGTGTCCTGCTGAACCCACAGGATAGGCACGGCCTTTGAATCATTCCATCTAGCATCAAAAATAATCAAACTGAACAATCCGTTAATTCTAAACTCTTTCCTTCTCCAGCCTCTGGGGCCTCAGTTTCCTCGTCCATAAAATGGAGAGGTCTCTTTCCTCCAATTGGCTCTGCGGGCTTATGGGAGTCGGGGCTGGCCAAGGATTTCGGGTGCTTGTCTTCCGTCAACTGCCTGTAGAAAGCAGTTTTCTCAGCCTCACATTTGCACGACCTTGGCCTGACCCCCGACTCTCTGGATGTGAGACCTCTAGCTTATTATTTAAATGTGCCATTCCGGTGACAAGCAGCTGGATGTCTGGGAACAGATGCGTGAAAGCTTGCCGAAACTGAGACCATCACCACCCAACCCCCCTACCAGAGATTTATGCTCATTGACCAAGATGTATGAAATTGTCACCCTAAGAATAGTTCACTGGCAGCCAGGGTCAGCCTAAGGCTTTCGGAGGAACATTTTGGAGTAATTTTGCAAATGTTTTGCTTCTTTCTCTTTTCTTAGTAATTGGCACAACTACAGGGAGAAGCCCAAAGACCATCCCTCCTTCTCGGCTATGAAGGAAAAGCAGGATGCCGCTGTCCCTGGTCTCTCCCTGGCAGAATTTACAGTCTGCAGCTTGCAGATTACTGGAGGGAATATGGAAACCTGGGTAAGATGTGGGAGAGAACACCGCCTGGCATTGACGTGGGTTCCCCTGAACCCGAGAACCAGAGTTTGGGTTGTTGAAGCTCACTCTCTGAATGGCTATAGCAAGACGGCACTGGAAATAGCCCCACCGCCTGGGAAGACTGTGATGCTGGGGAAGCCAGACTTTGATGAAAGACAGAACCAGGGAGCCCTGGGCTTGGGCTCACACATGGCCCTTGGGTCTCAAGGAACTCAGAACTAAGTCAGGGTTTGCCCCGAGTGGGGGCCTTTTCCTCACAACGGGGTCCTGGCTGGGTGGGTAGAAGTAGGGAGCAAGCTGAAAACTCCATGAGAGTAGGGACTCTGTTTTTTTAGCTGCAACCATGTGCCTGGATGCTTCAGAGAGCCTTACAATTTTGTTCATTGAATGAATGAATGAATGAATGATGAGTGAATAAATGAATGGTTCTAGAAAAAGTGAAATGATAGTTCCATTCCATTTCACTCATGCTTCTCTCATGGCTTATGCCTTGGTTTGCCCAAAAGAGAGAACAGTGTCTCACTCCTAGGATGGTGGGGTGATGCACACCTATCCTATAAAATAAAGATGTAATATGCAAATGGTCATTATGCCGTGAAGCGTAACGACTGACCGTGTAACGACCGGATCATGGATCAGCAGGAGGGTGGGGCAGCGAGCTACAAGCAGCTGGCAGAGAGCTACAGGAGGGGGCAGAGCAGCAAGGTATGAGAGGGGGTAGGGGGGAGAGGGACTGGGGGGGAGCTACAGGAGGGCAGGGCAGCAGGTGGAGAGCTACTGGAGGGTGGCAGCGAGCTACTGGCGAGTTACTGGTGCATGGATTCGTGCGCAGGGCTACTAGTGTAGTATAAGAAGCAGTAGAAAGAATGAGGAGTATCTAGCTGTGAGCATTAAAAGAAAACCATCTTCGGGTTTTGGGGTGCTGGTGGGGAGCAGGCTGTTCTCCCTGGCACTAGAGGGTGAAAACCAGGGCCGATGGGGAGAACTAGAGGCAGATCTCAGCTCTACCTAATGCCAGTTGCTCACGTTTATTGAGAACCCCTCTCTTTCTGCTCTCTGTCTGCACGCAGAAAGAAGAGGTCCCGTGAACACAGTGAGATGGTGGAGGGCTGGTGCCTAGGAGCCACAATAAGAGGCCTCAGCTGAAACCTTCTTGCAGGCACCTCGATCTTGGACTTGCCAGCCTCCTCACTGAGGAATAAATGTCTGTTGTGTAAGCCACGTGGGCTGTGGTATTTTGTTCTGGCAGCCCGAGCTGGCAGGTCCAGGAGCCACCATCCAACCACTTCTGGGAGGGTCGATGGCTGTAGAGGTCACAGGAAGCCTCAGCTTTGCCCCCATTCTCCATGAGAGCCTTTGAGAGGTTTTATGTCTATCATGGGGGCACTTCCCTAGCGGGTAGTGAGCTCTGATAGTGGGAGTTCAGGTGGCTGCACTGATCTTGGATAATGTGGAGGGACCCCCTTTGGGTCCTGGGATTCTGTGATGGTGCTGGACTGCCCTCCTTGCTTTTTGTCCACTAGCAATAAGCTCAGAACCTCCAGGCAAAGCCACCTCCATGAACGGAACTTAAGGCATCTGCCCCATATTTACGGAGGCCCACCCCTTCCCCAGGACCCTGACTCCTGACCCCTGGGGAGTATTTCCCCCTGAAGAAAGGTCTGCACCCTTATCAGCCTCCGGGGAGTAGAGGCTCAAGACAGAGGAGGTGGTTATAAATCACCCACAGGCCAGCTCACACCCAGAAAGGGCTGGGAAGTCACAGGGACCTTTCCCATCTCTCTGGCCCTTTTGCAAAGACTGAGCCCGGGGAAAGCTCTATTCCATGCTGGGGTGGGAGGGGGAAGTTTCACAGGGCCACAGGCCTTGCTGAACTCGGAATCAGCGTCACCCTCCCTGCCCTCCCCAATCTAGCCTTCCCTGGCCTCCCCTGGCATTTATCATTCCGTTTGTTGTGCTCACAAACACCGTGTGGGAAGATTTCATGCTAATGAAAGGGTTTCTTGATTAGGTTATGCTGTTACTGTAAATGTTCCCTCATTATCTATGTTATGGTAGGAATTTGAAAAAGTATAAATTGAGCGTCTTGCATAATTTATAAAACCTGAATGTTTCCTAATTAGTTCGGTTAGGTTAACGATGGTGCAGCGCCACATCCTCCGGGTCCCTGCCAATGACCTTTCCCCTCTTCATTTTCAACACTTTCTGTTATTTACAACCGCCACCCCCAAATCCAACTCGCAGCCTCCAGAGCAGCCCCGTCTAGCTCCGGATGGGAGGATGAAATGCCTGCCTTGGAAAACGTGAATAGCTCCTTTTTTCTCTGCGTGTCCCTCACCCTCCTTTGAGGCCAAGAGGCAGCCTGCTTCAGGTCGGCCGGCAGGAAATGTGGCTCCGCGCATCCCCTGAAGGATGCCGGCGAGGTGCATTCCTTGGCGTTTGCAGCTGGAGAAGTGAAAATGTTGAAGGTGGGGGGGTGGGGGGGAGGGAAAAAAACCCTCTCAAAAGGATTCTAAAATAACATTTTGCATCCTCAAGTAATTCCCAGTTCTCCCTGGCAACCATTCATTTCTTCCGAACAGCAGAAATTTGCAATATGAAAGTGGATTGGCTTCTCCCTCCCTTGGGGCCCCTGTATCTCTTCATCCAGCGCCTTGGGTAAAAAGCAATGCATACGTTTACAATATAAATGTGATTTAATCGACCTCCCTGTCAGGGAGAAATGGCAAGCATATCAAACAAGACCAAGATGTTAGAAAGAAAAATCATAAATTATTTCAGTGACGAGTTTCTGAGCCGCCTCCCGACTACTAGATGATGCTATATAAGGCTGTTCCTTGAAACAATAATTAAGATAATTCTGTATGACAAGGAGAAAAATGTCCAGCTTTGTATGAAATGTGCTTCATGTTAGCAAGCTGAATGCTTGGTATTGATTACACACACCCCCATCCCCCACCCTAGCCACTGCGATTCAAGGCTAAAATTAATTGAATGATGCAACGTTTCTTTTCTTGCATCCTTATTTACCGCACATGCCTCCTAGAAGCCGTGCAAAGTGGGCTGGCCTCTAATTCTCCAAATTGATCCCTTCCTCTGGTGGTGTCTGGGCGACCGCTCGCATGCACACAGGCATCCTCAGCCGGGTGCCCATTGTTCTCCGCTCTGCAAGGCACCGTGTCTCCCCTCAGGGGCAGAATTGATGGACATATCAGCACAACAGAGCCCTAACTTTTCCATTACGAGGCCACCATGGGGCTCTCCTACAGAAATACGGCCAATCTCCTGGGGGAAATACGCAGCCGCCTGGCCACCACCCCCTTCGGTCTATGGAAGGGCACCTGGCCTCTGTCTAGCAGAACATCCTTTCTCCCTCCCCCTTCCATCCTCCCAGGGTACAGTGTGGACCAGAAGGGACCCTTCCCCCTCCCCCTTTTCATTCTAGCTGACATATCCTTCCACTGTCACCCCCACCCCCTCCTGTGAGAGGCACCAGCGATTCCTGGCAGAGAGCGATGGTTTATGGCCACGGCTCTGCTGGTTTCTCCGCGGCTCTATTTCATCCTGACTGCAGTCGCTGCCGCAGTGGCGGCTGCTGGAGAGGGAGGCCTCAGGTAGTTAATCCACAGCGAGGGCCCGGGTGCCTACAGCAAGGCTGACACTTCCCCCGCCTGGAGAGGCAGGGGGGCGGAGGCAGAGGCAGCCGCTGCGGGCAGGTGCCCAGGGCCAAGACCCAGAGCCAGTGGGGGCTGGACTCAGGGTGCCCTGACTGCAGGTGACTTGAATGAGTCCCTTCTCTGAGCCCACCTTCCTCAGAGGGTGGTGGTGGGGGTTCAAGGCAGAGCGAGTGACAGGATTGGCATGCTGCGCATAAACGGTAACTTTTTTAAAAAACCAGAGGCACTTAGGCGATTGTGAGATGAATAAATGGCTCTCAGTCTGACAATCCTGTTTGTGACTAAGCAGAGCCTTGCCCCCAGGGAGCCATTCTTTCCGGAATGATGACAAAGGAGAGCTCTTCTCTCTGCCTAAATGCCAAGGAGGGGCTGTGGTTCCACTGAGCCTCAAAGAACCGTCTGTCCTCGGGGACAGGCATCAAAGGCGCCCTGGACCCCCTGCCGGAGTGGTTCCCAGGAGACACGGGAACAGGGCTCCGCGGTGGTTACAGCGTTACAGCTCATGAGTGAAGACCGATGGTGACAACCAAATGGCGTCTGAGGGACCCAGAGGAGAAAAGGCAGCACTGGGCCCGGAGCAGCTGCTGGAGGAGGAGGGCCACCTAGGTGGGCTGGGCGGGGGGCGGAGGGGGCGGGGGCAGGAGATGCCAGAACCCACTCACAGGGAGGTCTGGGGAGAGAGCAGACTAGTGGGGCTGGTCCCATGGAGCATTACTGCGAACACCTATCCTTAAATGCACCCAATCCCAGCGTGGGGATGAGAGTGAGGGCAGGTGAGCCACCCACTCAAGGACCACAGGCATCATGTCCATTCTCCCTGCTGTGAGCACAGCGCCCAGCACCTAGTAAGCGCTCAATCGAGGAGGGAGGGGAATCTGTGTTGAGGGCGCATGGCAGAGCCTTGGTCTGGAGCAGTTGGAGGCCAGGGCACCTCGGGACCAGGCTGTTGAAAGGCAATGTACGGAGTCCCTTTATAGTCTGGGTTTCTCTCTCTGCCTCCCCCACTGCCCCCCAGGGGCCTGGCGGAGCACCCAGAAGGCCTGGGCCTTGCTTTCCTTGGAAGCCTAGCATCTGGCCTGAGGCCCAGCCCAGGCAGCGTCTGAACCGTCCTCCTCTGACCCCAGATGATCCATCAAATCCTCAGGCATCGCTGATCCCCCTGCACGGCCTGGTGCCCCTTGGAGCTCCAGGAGGGCTTGCGGGTGGTTGGCTGCTTGACGGAGAAGCAGCCCTTCTCCACTGACGAAAGAGCAATGAGACTTTAGGAGTCTGCAGTCTAGACTGGGAGCTGTCGAGTCTCACATAAGTGTGTCTGGGAGCTGGTAACAGGAGATTAGGGGCTGCGAGGAAGAGAAGGGGTGTTGGACATGGCAGGAGGGAGCCTGGGCTGGCGTAGGCGGCGAGGGCTGGGCCTGCTTACTGCTGGGGAGAGCGTTAGCAAGCACGGTCCCTCTGCCCGCTTGCTGGCTTCCAGGCTCGTTTTTGCACTGTTTTCTTTAAAGACTTTTCACCGCAGTCAAAACAACTCTCCTGTCAACTTCTTCCCTTAAAAACAGTTGAAAAGATGACACGTGGGGAGAAAGGGCCTGGAAGGAACAGCTACTTTCCCTGCGTGCTGAGTTGGCTGTGTGTCTGGGAAGAGCCCTGTGCTCGCCGACCTGGGTTTTAATCCTGCTGTCTCTCCAGTTGACTGGGTGACCTTGGCCACCTTACTGCACTTTCTGAGCCCTAACTCCTCATCTGCAAAGAAGGGTTAAGGCTCAGGGGTGCAGAGGGGCTCATTCCCAGTGTGTAGTTTCACACCAGTTCGTTACACAGCAGCCTGAAGGCTTCCTGGAAGAGGTGATGCAGAAGGGGGCTGCTGGATAAAAGATGAAGCTAGGAGTTCAACCACTGCTTGCTGAGCTTCTGTGTGACTCCCGCCAGCAGCAAGCCAGTTCCCTGGGCTCTCTCATCATTGTTCGCCTCATCATCCCGAAGACACCCATCCCTGTCCCTTTCCCTCGGCTTTGCATCTCGGGTCCTTCATGCAGCACCCCTGCCGCCTGCACCCTCCTCCGAAGCCTGCCTAGCTGGAGGAGGGGCACGGCTTAGGCTCTGAGAATTTGGGAGACTTTTCATTGCTCTCTTTTGTCCATGGACGATGAGGGTGAATCCAGCTTGGAGACATTTAGTAAATTATTATTATTGTGGCGCTGCCCTTTGAGGAGCCAGCGGATTTAATCAGGGCTGGTTAATGGGAGCACAGCTCCCTCACTCCCCATGCGCCTGCGAAGCCAGAGTGAATAAATGGATGGTGCTCACGGGAGCTCAGCATTTTGCGAGTAATGAGCCACTCTCCAGTGTAGGACGCCTGGTGCTCCCGGCTTGCAGGCGGGTCTCCTGGGAGCGGAAGGGCTGGGGAGAGGACAACCTGGCCCGGATGGGAGCTTGCTTCTCCTATCCCACTGCCCGTGCCTCACCTCTTGCCTCCCTCACCCTCTCTCTCTCAACCTTTGACCTGGGTCAGAATCCCTGGAGCACTTGTCAGCACAGATCGCTGGGTTCCACTTCAGTGTGTCTGATTCGTGGGTAAGGGGCAGGGCCAGGGAATCTGCGTTTCTACCAGTTCCTGGGTGATGCTGCTGCGGCTGGTGCAAGAACCACCCTTTGGGAACCGCCTCTGGTTCCCCCTGGCTCTCACCCCTGGCTGCACGTGAGAATCACCCGGGGCCTTTTCAATTGGTCCAGGATCTGAAGTGGGGTCTGGGGTGGATATCTTTAAAACACGCCCCAGGTGAGGCTGATGTGTCATGGGGTGAACACACAGGCTAGACCCTTTCCCGGGACACAGGGCCCACCTTCCTGGCTTCAGAGGAGCCCTGTGCAGTTGCTGAGAGGCTGGGCTTGGTGTGGCCGCAGGAGCGTGGGCAGATTGGGGGTGCCCAGGTACCTGCTTCCCAGCCTGGGCTTCCAAGGCAAGTCTGTCTTCCCTTCTCCTTCCTTCCTTTCTTCCACTCCCTCTTTCCACACCCCCTTTACCTCCCTCCCTTCCTCCCTTCCGTGACTGGTTGGGTGAAGGGTCCCAGCTCAGTGGGCACTGGTCGGGACATGGTTTTCCTTTACCCCCCTCCCCCGACTCCGTTCAACCTCTTCCTTTGTCCCTCACAACGTCGTGGGCAGTCCCTGGCTTCTGAGCCCTTTCAGATGTCAGAACCTCCTCTGGTCTGGTCTGGCCTGAAGCTTCAGCGCCCCAGCTGTGTCTAAGCTCTGTCCTTGGTGGGGAAGGAGAAATGTCTGCTCGTCTGAAACCCCACCTCTCCTCCCCTGAGTTTCCAAGAATGGGTGGTTCTGAGACCTTCCGCTTCGGTCATCGCCCATCAGTGAAAGGGATGATTTGGTCTCCTGTCCCACCACCAGAGGTCCACCAGGTCTCTTCAGCAAGCCTCCTTCCTGGAGAAACCGCCAGACACAAAGGCGCCCCTTCCTGTGCTCACTGCCACCCCAAATCCCAGGGGACATAGGTTAAGCCCCCCAAAGAACTCCCCCAACCCACGTTCACACTTCTGCACGGCCAGCATCCAGCTGGGGGTGAGGCACCAGTCTTCTCTCCCGCTGGGCATCCCTGTCTCTGGGAATGATTCTCCGGGAGGCCTCGCTCTGCTCGGCTTGGAGGAGAGCATCCTCTCACCATGATTCCGCTCCTCTGCAGGCCCAGCTCCCAGCCCCTCCCGCGCTCCTCGCTGAGGACAGGGTGAGACGAGGGGCTGGAGGTGGGCCTGCGGGGAGCAGCCAGCCCAGCCTGCTTGGTATGTTCTTATTGCTGCTCCTTCATCACCTCTGTGGGCCCGAGCAGCCAGCCTGGGACCCTTGGGAAAGCCGCACTCAGCATCCTGTGGTCCACCCACCCATTGTCCTTCTCTCCTTAAGTCCTCCCTCCCTCCCTCCCACTGGCCATTCAGTGAGTCCGGCTCTCCCAGGCCCTGTTCTAGATACTGGGAGGCACAGATGTGTCTTACAGGTGGATTGTCAAGAGTTGGGGCCAGACAGCTCCCCACTGCACTTACTGAGAGGCAGCAGACTGTCCTCCCGTCACCCACACCACCCGATGCTCTCCCCAAGCTCCTGGCCTGACAGGACCAGAGCGTGAGAACAGGGTGCTCACGCTGCAGTGGAGGCGAGCCCGGGGGTGCGGGCACAGGGTAAGCCAGTGCGCCTACGCTGGGGGCCTAGGGAAGCTTCCTGGCTTGGAAGAAGCGACCCCTGAGTGAGCTCCTGAAGGGTGGACAAGAAGTCACGCCCAGAAGGGAGAAGAGCACCTTGTGTTGAGGGACTAAGGCAGCAAAGGGGGCTGACTGTGTGGGGACCGATGTGGCTGTCTGGTGTGGCGGGTGCATGGCGGAGGTGGCGGGAAGGGATGAGGGGCAGGCAGGACCAGGCCATGAAGGGCCATGGGCCATACTCTGGCAGGAGCACCTCTAAGGGAGGGTCTCCGGGTGAGCAGGTTAAGCCCCCTCCCTCCCCACAAGGCTTCTGTGTTGAAGGATCTGATCGGTCACGTTCCTCAGGAGATGTGGCAGCTCTGAACCCCCCACTGCTGAGCAGCCCCCACTCCTGATTGTGGCAGGGCTGAGGGCTGGTGGGTGGCAGAGGCGGGGCGGGTGGGAGGGAGGCAGCTCCCTCAGTCCGTACTCAGACAGGCTGGCACGGAGGAGGCTCGCATGCAGGAGGCTCACACGGAGGAGGCTCCATGGAGGAGGCTCAGCCTGTCTGGGGGTCTCTGGCCAAGCTATGAGTGGCAGGAGTCGTGGCTGGGAGGTGAGGAGTTCACAGGACTCGAATGATTGACCTATCAGAGAAAGCAGAACAGCGATTATCTTTCAGAGGTGGGACTTAGGCGTGACATTTCCGAAATGCCTGTGTTCATTTCTCATGTTTTCTGTGAGCACACGCTGCTTTTCAGCAGGGAGAAGCCCACGCTCACTCCACGGCTGTTTATTCAGTTCCAGGCTGTTTGAGACGCCCCGTGTCCAGAGGCAGCCGGCCCTGCCCTCCCCGAGGTGCCCCGTCCCCAGCCAGCCGGCACCGCTGTGGTCCGGGGCACTTCCTACACAGCCCCTTCAGCCCTGCCAAGGACTCCGGACACGGGCCTAACTACCACCAACTACAGAGGGAGGCCCAGAGTGCTTGACTCTCTCAGTGTAGGTCACACAGTTAGGAAGCAGCTGGACTGGATTCAAGCCCCGATGCACTTGGTTCCAAAGGCTGGGCCCTCTGAGGCGGATTCTCTTGGGGCACCAGGCTCCATGTGCCGGGCCAGACCCCATTCTCCTTGGGAGGCCCTGGGGGAGTTACGCTGCTTGTCTTAGCCTCAGTATCCCTGCCTGTACAATGGGGGTAATTGCATGGCCCTTGCAGGCTTGATGCAAGGAGCAGAGGGGATGAACTGCATGTAAGTTACTCAGGACGGTGCCTGGCGCTGGGGGAAGCTCGGCCAACGAGAGCTGCTAATCACAGGAGACGGAGATGTGACTGGCGCTGGGCTTCCGTTTCCCGCACCAGCAGGGAGTCCATTTCTCTTCTCTGCCTCCAGTGCCTGGCTTTGGGAGATGCGGGTTGTGGCGTGGGCCCCTTTACTCAGGCACGGAATAGGATCCTGATGGGAAAGGCAGTGCCAACCCTGTCCTTAGTCCCCTGCCCCTGTCCCCAGCTCCATGGCTGTCCAGCCTCAGCCCAGGCTCACCCGTCCTGAGCCAGCCCGGGCACAGGTGTCAGCATAGCAGCAGCCTCCCCCCAGTCACGGAGGTCTCAGGGTTAGTTACCAAATCCAAGGTGAGCCGGGGGCAGCGAGCCTGTGAATGTTTCTTCTGCTGCCCACAGTCACTGCTGTTCTGGACCCGGTTATTACCAGGCACCTGGCACAGATAACTCCTACCTTCTGCTTGGTGGACGTCCAAGCACGTGGCTCCACCTTCCTCTGCATACGGGATACTTGCCCTGCTGGCTGCTCTCACAGGCGGCCGCCGTCAACTCTCTGCAGTCCGCAGAAGAGGAATTCTATTTCTAGAGGGTTGTAGAAGGTCGTGGTATCCACCCGCCCCCAGGAGCGTCTGCGCTTGACCTTCCTGGCTCAGCCTTTCCCCACCTTGCCGCCTGCCTCTTCCCGGAGAACTGTCTCCTCGAGCTCCGCGTTGGCGTCACGCCCTCGGCTTGTACTGAAGGCGCAGAGTTAGGTGACTCATCCCCAAGAAGGTAGTTATGGTGCCTCTGACCGAGAGGTGCTGCCAAGGACATTGTTGGGAGACATCTCTCTTGCCCGCAGAGCCGGGAGAAGGCGGGCCGAGAAGGGAGAGCTTCTTTCCATCGACAGGAACTGAGCCTGAGGTTGTCCGTTCTTCTTCCTTGCTTTTCAGGGAAGCACAGAGCCAAGTGCGCAGCATCTCTAGAAGGTGCGCAGGGCTACGGCAGCAACACCTCTGTGGGCGACATCACCCTGGTCCAGGGCTTGACCAGAGCGTGCTGGTCCTTTTGGCCACTCCTTGGGCTGTCCGTGGGGTCCGACTCTGCGTCTGATGTAGATCATCTCACTCCCACCAAGAAAGCTTGGGAGCAGGTCTTCCATGGGTCCTGGCTGCCTCTCCTCCCTGCACACCTGTGCCTTCCTGGTGTCCCAACAGACATGGCTGACATTTCACGTTTCCATGGGAACAGAGTCCGCCTTTAGCCAGATGACTAGCTAGAGAGGTTGAGGAGGAGTGAGTGGGTTTGAGTGTGTGTGAGTGTGTAAGTGTGTGAGTGTGTGGTGCTCCAGGAGCCCAGGTCCTTGCTCAGGTCCCTCTGTCTCAGCTGGTGGCAGCAGGCTCCTCCTGGCGGTAATCGCGCCTCGTCTGCAGCTCCTACATCTCCATCGCTGACATAATATTGCACCAGGGTCCATCCATCTGCATAATCATCTTAACCTGCTCCCACAAGAGAGTTTAAAAGGTCTAGGCTGTTGGAAAATGACCATAAAGCCTGCACGCAGATACCTTTAGCAGCTATGCCGACATCTATCACAGGGTAATTACGAGCAGGAGCGAGGGCACGGCCGTGTCTGGGAGCTGTTTGGGGCTGAGCCTGCTCTGACTTGGAAGGGAGGGGAGGGAGAGACACAGACAGACGGGAGCCTGCAGGAGAGGGGCAGCGCCTGCAGAGGCCAGAGGACTTTCTCTTTACCAGAAGGAGTGCTCAGCTTCCCCAAGGGGAGGGCCTGGCCCCAGACTGTCCATGATGGGCCATGGTTTTCTGAACTAGAAAAAGAATGTACTCTACCCTTCCAGTTGTGTCCTACAACCTTAGCTCTTCTCCAGAATGGCTGTGTGGCTTTGAATGATCCCCTTCCTTTCTCTGTGACTCAATTTTTCTATCTGTAAAATGTGGGGGCTGGACTAGGTCATTGGTTTCCAAACCATGTTCCGAGGAATCTAGGGTTCCACAGCAGGGTTAGGGAGGGGAAGGAGGTAGGCAGGAGTCAGCCCCACCTGCTCACTCCAGCCACAGCAGCCTTGCTTTTGCTCATTCTGGTTCAGGGGAGAGGGGGTGAAGAACAGTTCCTTGTACTGGAAGGCTGGGCTCGCACTGGCTCCGAGGCTGTGCAGGCTCTCCAGGGTCCATGCACCACTGGTACGAGATTCAGGAAACTGGATCTGCCCCCCCCCCCCCCCCCCCCCCGAATATGGGCCTGTTTTGTAACCACCTTTCTTGTGCTGGATACAACCTCCCTTTGGGAACATAGCTGGGTCTGTGCTATGGGAGTGAGGCTTGAGAGCATGAGGATGCCTGGATGGAGCGAGTACAACCCTCAGAAAGCACTGACCGGGGCTGGGGCCAGCCGACCAAAGCCCCCTCCCAGGCCCACCCAGGGCTTCAGCAGGGAGGCCCCTTGCTCAGGGGGTCTGCTCTCCTGGTCCTGGTCCCGCTGATGGTCAGCTCTGAACGGGGAGCCCAGCTCCCTGCCTCAGACTCAGGTGAGCCTCCGTCACCTTCTCCTTGTGCCCATACCTGCTGAGCGACCTCTTGGCCAACAGCCTCTGGTCTGCTGTGGTCTCCCTGCCTGCTCTGGGGTGGGGACTCAGGCTCCCAGGAGGACAAACCTCAGCGTCTCCTCCACCTCACTTGCTTAGGCTCCAGGCCCTTCCATTCCCGGCAGTGGGGTCTTGAAAACTTGTCTGTCTGACCCTCCACTCTGTCTCAGGCCACGCCTTGGGGAGGCTGGGGAAGGCCTGGAGGGTTTGCTGGTCTGTCATTCAGGACCACGGGAACACCCATTTCCGGGTCTGTGCTGGCTCCACCCAGCGGGTCCCCGCAGCCCCTCCTGGCACAGCCTGCAGCTGGGGCTGGTCTGCCAGGCCCAGGGCTCCCAATGTGGCCATTTAGAGAAGGAGCGATGCGACCTCTCTTCCCAGGTGGCGCGGCCACCTCTCCTAACTGCTCAGCAGCTGCCTTGGAGCTCATGTGTTCCTTGTAGCGAGCGCCGGTGTCTATGTTTCTCTCACTTCTCACAACTTTGCCCTGGCTCAGCGGATGGTTCAGAAGCTGAGGGTGTCACAGTGAAAGGCTGCTGGGACCCTTTGCCCCTGTGCTGCTCCTCCCACAGTACAGCCCCTTAAAGAGTCTGCCTCCTGGGGACAGAGGCGGGGGTAGCAGGTGCCACAGAGTCATGTACTTTTTGGGTAACCCTAAGCAGAGGCCTCAGATGAGAGCAGAGCCACTTGGGTGAAGGCAGGAGGGTGGGATTCTGGACTCCTTTCTTATAGGGTCCCCTGCTCCCCACTTCCACCTGCCACCCTCGACCCCGACGCCACACACACATTTGCTTTGACCTAGCCCATGACCCTCCCTTCCGACTTGAGAAGCTGGCCTCTGAGGCCCTGGAGCCCAGGAAGGGGACGTGCGGTGGTGGGGCTGGAACCCAGGTCTCGGCTCCCTGCACAGTGCTCAGCCGGCTGGAGCTACGTGGCCCTCGGCAGTTGTCATGGTAGCTTTGTGGCTGCGGAGGCCTGACAGTCACATGGAGACACAAACACACCCGAGGTGCTGGGGTGTTAGGAAGGGCAACTTCCTGGGGGGCAAGGGGCCTGGTTTGTGGTGTCAGATTGCTGAGCCACCGTGTGATGCCAGGCGAGCAGCTTACCCTCTCTGGGCCTCAGCACCATCGTTGCACTGTGCGTCACTGACTCCGGGTCTCTCCAGGCCCCTGAGGACCTGCCCCAGATAATGCTGAGGTCTTCCCTGCGGCTGAGGGAGAAGCTCAGGGAGTGGACACGAGCACCGGGAGTCAGATGGCCCAGCTGCTCTGTGGAAGGAGGTCCAGGACATGCCTGGCATCCTGCTGCCCTTGCCTTGGGAGCCCTGGCTGAGCACGGAGATGCTGGGCCTTCCTGCCGCCCCAGCTGGGGCAGTGAGCGGCCTCTTGCGGTGCCCTCATCCCCCTGCTCCTCCTGGGAACCCACTGCTGACCAGCACTCTGTCTCTCCCTGAGGGAAGAGGGCACGAGGCATCTCCCACAGGGCAAGGGGGCCGGCCTGCTGGGTGTCGCAGAACCACCTATTCTTGTGTGGAGTGACAGGGAGGAAGGAACACAGTGCCTGCCCTCGGGGAGCACCTGCTGGCAGCAGGGGTAGGGGGGGTGGGAGAGTGGGGGGAGGGGGACTATGGTTGTGATTCTTTGTCACCCCCTCAGGCACATCCCTCATCTGTTTCCTATGGCTCACATGGCCCATCCCATGAGGCTGGCAGACACCCTTCACCGCAGCTCCTCCGGGATCGTCCTCCTGCCTCCCAGCTGGCACGGGTCAGCCTGCCTGGGCATCAGAGGGAGGGCCCTCTGTCATTACTCTGCAGACCCCTAGGACCTGCTCTCCCCGCCTGTGTGGCCCCTTCAGGGTGCAGCCTGCTCTTTGCCACTGTCTAGTCCTATCTAGGGCACAGGTTCCTTTCTGGGGCTGCCCATGGTCCTGGGCCCCACGAGTCCCCACAGAGCCATCTCTCATCTCTTACTTGTTCCTGGGAGCAGCGGGCAGGCCCCCGCCTGGGGGGACATCTCTCCTGCTCTCCGCCCCGCACCTTGAGGACGTCTCCTCGGTCTGCGGAGGAATCTCTCCCCATTCATGACTCTCCGGAGATCTTGGGCTTCTCACTGAGAACATGGTTTGCCCTCTTTTCCTGCAAACCCTCCACATTCTTCTTCCAGGTGAAGCTTTGGGAGGCAAAAGCCAGCACGCCCTGCAGGCACCTCTGCTTCTGTTGCACAGCAGTCCGCTGTGAAGCAGGGATGGCAGAGACCAGGGCAGGAAGGAGAGCAGGACATTCCGCAAGGAAGAGTCTCCATGAGCTGGTGCGTTAAAATAGCACCAGAAACACCATTTGTGGCAACAGATGTGCACACGAGTGCCTGTGACTGGGTTCCTGAGCAAAGTCCCTGTGAAACAAGCAGGGCTCACACAGGCTGGTTCTGTTGTGCTGGCCCAGGCCTGGGGTGGCCTCAAAACTGGGAGCCATCCATGACGTCAAGGGAGCATGACGCTGTACCTGGGCCAAGCGGGCTGTCCACCAAGAGCCCTATTCTTGAGGTGCGAAGCGGAGAGAGGGCAGCCAGGTCCTGGGCAGCAGGCGGGGAGTGGAAACTCAGCCCAGATTCAGAAGAGAGGGAAGAGGTGGGGCCTGGGGCACAGACCGGGCGGGGCACGGTTTTGCAGTTCAGCCTGAGGAGTTCAAACCTGGTCGTCAGGCCAGAGGGAGCTTGGAAGGTTTTGATCAGAAGAGAGGGTGGCCAGAGAACTGGCATGGTCCTGAGTCAGTTTGAAGAGGAGAGAGGACTGAGCTGGAGGATGTTTGGAAGGCTTCTTGATGGACTCCATTCATTCATTCATTCATTCACTCATTCATTCATTTGCTCAACAAACACTTATTTCACACCTTCCTGGTGCCAACTACTATTCCACAGTGATGAACAAAATAAACAAACTGTCTGTCTTTACATTGGGTTTGGGGGAGACAGACGAAATTTAAGCAACATATAAACACATCTACCAGCTGGTGAAATAGGCCCAGAGGAAAAATACCGCAGAGTAAGGAGACTGAGAGGGAGAGGGACACCCTTTCAGGTCGGGTGTCCAGTGTTAAAGAAAAACTTACTCATGACACTTGTTAAAGAAGGTAAGTCAGACTCCTCAGGGGTGGCTGCTGCGGTGGGATTTTGTAGTAGGGGCCAGAGATTGGGCTCAACACAGGATACAACATGAGCGGGGCGGGTGTGTGTGTGTGTGTGTGTGTGTGTGTGTGTGTGTGTGTCCGTGGGTGGAAAATTACTAAGAGGAAACATCAGGGGTGGGGGGTGGGGGATTCTGGCTAAACCTAACAAGATTCCTGCTGAAGGCCGGCCAGGGTGGCCAGACATCACCTGGGAGACGGGGAGGATGAGGAACCCCATCTGATAAAGGTGATGGGTTCTGGTTAAATTGAACTCAGCAGGATTCTTGCTAACACTGGACAGTGCAGAGATGAGCATGGAAGCCCGAAAGTCCAGGTTCGGTTGGGAAGCGGATTCGGAGGAGCCTGTCTGGAGTCTGGTTAAGGAGAGGGTCTTGGTTGGTCCCACCCTTGCTCCAGTTACAGTGGCCTTGGAGTAGAGAATGAAGAGAAGGTGGGGTTGCGTTATCCTGGGGAAAGTGTCGGCTTCAGACAGCTAAAGTGGAAGGCGGTTCAATTCAGGTGAGAAATGGTATGAGCGAGGCCTTTGAGGAGAGTTCATAGGAGCTGCGACCGCCTGTCTTGCTGAGTCCTGTGAGGGGAGGGAGCTTTGAGTGAGGAGGTGGGGAGGGAGGTGGTGGCATTTGAGACAAGAGCACTACGGCTGGCTGCGGACTTCAGTTTTGCTTTCTGAGCTGTAGAAGGCTGCTGAGCAGGTGGGGAGTGAGGAATGAAAGATGCTAGGGTCTCTGCAGAATGTACCTTCCAAAATGTGGTGGGGGTGGTCAGGGCAGAAACCGGGAGCCCACTGCACAAGCTCCCAGAGCCCCTCCTTGGCAATTACAAGCCCAGTCTCAGGGCAGGGCCAGATCACACGCGGATCTCCTCCATATCCAAAGGGAGATTAGCTCGGAGCCCTAACAATGTTAGACGCGCTGCCCTCACTCGGTGGCGACGCCTCCGAGACTGTCAGCTTTATATCTGCCTCTTTTTATCAATACGGGCAAATAATTCTCTAGACATTTATCATTTTAAACTGTCACAGCCCAGTGCCTTTCCTGAGGACCAAAATCAATACTGATCTTGGTTTGAATACTTTTCTGACAAGGTTCCTATTTGTAGATTCACAAGTAGAACTAATGTGTGTTAAAGCTATTCAGTTTGGCATTTTGCAGCTCCATTGACACATTAAATATAGGCGTTCACCACGACGATTAACCTTACAACTATTAAGTAATAAAAATCCTGCATACATATTTATTAGCTCAACATCCTACTCCGGCATAATGCCTTCCCCATCGAGACGGAAATCAGAGAGGTGGAGACAGCTGCCAGGGAGAAGAGCTAACTCGTGGCCGAGGCTGTCAGGGGGACTGGGGGGTCTCTGGGCCTTGATGGAAGGAGGGGCGCTGCTCTGGGGATGAAGGCCCGGATGGAGCTGGTGCTGACAAGGGCTGAGGTTGGTAGGAGCAGAGGTGTCCGGGATGGGGACTCAGCAGCGGCCCTGGATGAGAACCCCGACCTCTTCATTTCTGATGTCTCTTAGGAAGTGCCCCTTCTCTTCTTGGGCCTTAGTTTCCTCATCTGTATAATGGGTTGGACTAGAATTGGTGCCTTCTGACCTGTTTTTGTGATGTCATCAAGAAGGATAAACATTAGATAACCTATTAGGGTGCTCAGGCAAGGCTGCCACAGCCAGGAGATCCGCTCAGGTGTTCTGGGTGCCCTGGGCCTGCTCTGGCCATTGCAAGGAAAGGGAATCAATGTCTTTGCCAGCTGGCAACTTGCTCAGCCTTGGCACAGTAGGGGGACTGTCAAGTGGATGAGCCAGATGTCCCTCTTAGGGTGATACTTGGTGACTCAAAGTGCTCCTTGCTGGGGACACCTGCTTCCTGGACTCTCTCTCCTGACCTGGCATCAAGAAGGGTCCTGAGTGCCTGTTTCTGGCACACCAGTGCCTGGGCCCAGTGCCCTGGATTTGGGCTTAGGCTAAGGCAGGGCAGATACCTACTGATGTCTGCTGCCCTTCTGAGCTATGTAGTGTGTGTGTGGGGTGGGGTGTGTGGAGGACAAAGATGCTTCATACAATTACAGCACATTCCAGTAATGCCAGAGGGGAGGGGGCCCAGATCAGACAAAGCTTCCTGGAGGAAGGGACCTCTACTTGAGACTCGCCGAGACAGACTGGGGTTAGTCAGGCCAAGAGCAGAGGAGAGGGCTGCAGGCAGAGGACTGCATGTGGGTTAGCTTGGGGAGAGTGGTGAGGCGGGGCTTTCATACCTGCCACTGTGGGGTGGGGGGAGAGGGGGCGGAGGCAGAACCCAGCCTGGCCCAGCGGCTGGGCTCTGCCCACCTCAGCTGCTTCTGACAGTGTGGCAGGGATGTTGCAGGTGACAGGGATGTGCACTGGCCAGGGCTTTGGCCTTGCCAGAGCTTCCCTTGCAGGCATGTGCCCTCTTCCTCTCCGGTACTCATGGTCAGACCTGCACTGTGACCTGCGCCTCGCCAGCCTTTTCTAACGCCCTCCCCGTTTTCTCTCCCGGGGCGGTTCCCTCAGGAATCCCTCCCCCTGAATCCTGCTTCTGGAAGGCCCAGACTAAGACCAGCGGGAAGGGCCTCAGGAACCGAGGGGGTTCACAGGGCTTCCAGGGGAAAGTGTGAGGGTGTAGCTGTCATTTCCAGTTTACAGAGGAGGGGACGAGTGCTCTGCAATGTTCTAGATGTACAATCTTTTCAACGGCAGCCTGGCCTGCAAGGAGGAGGCCCCGTGGATTGCCGTGGAAGGGGCTAGGCACGAAGCCAGCCCCTCCTGGGACCCGAATGCACATCTGGTGTTTTATAAAACCCTCGTGGTGGATCCAAAATGTAAGTGTTCCCTTCTCCACAAAAATCCGAGGAGATCAGGGCTTGGAGGTGTCCAGGTGCTTCGGCCAAGGGCACACGGACTCTGGGTCTGAGAGCTGCGGCTGGCTGGCCTGGGGCACAAAGCTCCTCAAGAAGAGGGGACCCTAGAGCCCATGCGTGGCAGCTGGGAGGCCGGGACCTGTGGGCCACTTACATAGCATGTGGTTCCCTCAAGACCTGGTTCCCCCGGCCTGCCCTCCCCGTCCCCTCACCCAGGGCCCACACTGGCTTCCTCATGACCTCAAGAGGGAAGAGCAAGGCAGCCGGGCTTGTGGTTGCTCTTCCTCTGCCCAGCAGCCAGGCCGACAGTGACCTGGTCAGTGTTTGGGATTCTCGGAAACCTGCCGTCCCGGGAGGACAGGACAGCCACCAGCGGGAGGCGAGGCCCGGAGTGGCTGACCTGGCAGCGAGAAGCGCAGTCCTACTTTCTCAGACAAGGGGGACTGAAGGTGTGGCCATTTCCCCCGGGGGTGGGGGTGGGGAGCCCAGGTCACTGGATCCTGCTGGGGGTTGGGGGAGGGGAGAGGCGGGTCTTTGCCTAGGACCTACCTCGGTGGGACTTGCCAGTCTCGGCGGGTGCACGCTCAAGTGCTCCTGGCTTTTCTCTGTTTCTATTTTCTATCTTGACAGAAAAATTGTGATTTTCACACTGTCATGAAACCAATAGGTCCCTGACATATGTTTTTGTAATCTGTGTAGCTGAGTTCTGTACTTCTGACAGTTCTATTACATCTCTGACAGTTTCATAAAATGTTTCCTCTGGGAAGCTGAGGGGGCACCTGCCTCTCCCCCACCGTCACGCCCAGCCCCCTGCTAACTGCGCCTGGAGATGAAAGAACAGGGTGATGCTTCTCTTGTTTCTGCTCAGCGCTAGCTGGCAGCCACCTCCTGGGAGAGAGGAGGGCGAGCACACACCAGCAGGCATGGGAGGACGCCCATGCGCCAGGGGACGTGGCGGAGGCTGAGAGTGGAGAGAGCACAGGCCACGCTGCGCTGACGCAGGAACCCATGTGGGGTGAGGGCGCTTCCTCCCTGGGCTCCAGATCAGGCTGATTCCCTCTGAGCATCCTGCCCCCACCCCTTCTGACGGAGGGAGAAGGGCTACCCTGCCTTACACTGGAGTCTGGCCAAGTCCGGGCATAATGCTTATGGGCCTTATGGGCCGGGACAGAGCCGTGTGTGTGTGTGTGTGTGTGTGTGTGTGTGTGTGTGTGTGTGTTTGACTCTGTGTATCTGTGTGTGTCTCTGTGTATGTCTGTGTGTGTCTCTTTGTGTATGTTTGTGTTTGACTGTGTCTCTGTGTGTCTCTGTGTGTGTCTGTGTCTGTGTGTCTGTGTGTGCATGTTGAGTTCAAGTGTCACATCCACCCCTTGCAAGACACTGTGCCAAGCCATAGGATGACAGACCCATGTCCCCTGAGCTAAGGGCTCCCCGGGCTGTGTTTGGGTGTGTAGGACGTTAGGGCCACACCCACAGAAGGAACACTTGCTCTGTGTGGCCCCGCCCCTGTGCTTGGAGAGCCGGCCCCGGGAGCACGTGTCCATGGGCAGGCATGAGTGTCTCCGCCTGTGTGGACAGATGCTGGGCACACGTTTTCATCTGAATCAGCTTCAGGACCCTGGGCAAAGGAGCAGAACCAGTGGGGTAGGAGGGAGGGTGTCCCCTCAGCTGTGGGCATGACCTGCCTGAGGAGGTCATCTCGGCCCTGGCATGGCCTTGTCTGGTGGCCTTGAGCAGATCTCATCCTGCAGTCACCAAGCCTCTGACAGAGGAGGAGGCGCTCTGTGCCAGCCCGTGGATTTCCTATGAAGCGTATCGGAGGTGGCCCGAGACCCCAAATAGCACCCCAGGCGCTGCGAAAGCCGGAGCCACATCTCACTCAGCCTGCTCTGGAGACGTTATTTGGGGCCTCTCAATCGACTTAGCCACTCTGATTTCCCTGTCTATGGAAAACGAGGCATTGCCATGGCAACTGCCACATTACATGGTTCTGTCCTGGTGATGCCTCTGAGATACAGAGCAGCTTCTCAAAGAGATACACTTTTCAACATGTCATGTAGAATTCTGTACTTGTTAGGGAAAATCGCATTTCCAGCAAAATGACATGCTTCTCCCGGGCTTGCAGTCGCGCGGCTCTCGGCTTTCTTAAACAAAGAATTTCATTCACTGCTCTCTGGCCTCCCTGGCTCCCACCCTCCCAAGTCCCAGGCTCCACAAAAACACAAAGCTGGAGGCGAGGGGTGGGGGGAGGGCGGGGCTCAGCCAGCCAGGGTGGAAGTGCCCAGCACTGGCTGTCCCTGCGGTGGCACTGGTGGGGGCCTGGCCTCTGACGGAGGGGTCAGCTCGCTGGGAGGGTGGCCGGCCTGTTTCCCAGACACCCTGATTTCTCAGGGTGGCTTTTAGAAGCAGGATCTTGCGTGCTCCCGCCCTGCTCTTCGTCAGTGCTACCAAAGGGCGTCAGTGGGGGCTGGTGTCCGCCTTTGGGTCCATCGTGTACTCAGAGGCTCATTGGGATGGCACCAGCTTCTTCCTTACGGGGAGCACTTTCCTAGGCACTGGGGGGCAAGGCATGAAGACAGGCAGGCTGTGGGACAATGCCCAGTTTCAGCTCTGCCATCCTTGGTGTCACCTTGGGTCTTACTTGTCACCTTGGGCTACTTCTCCCTCTTGGCCTCAGAGATGCCATCTGTCCAGTGAGCAGGTAAGGCTCTTAGAAGAGGCTGCTCTGAGAGTCTGTCCCCTCTGCGCCAGCGGCTTCCCCAGACCCAGAATGTCTTGGAGTCCTGCCAACACTCTCTAGTCTGTCTGGAGCCCCTCTTTCAGACAGCTTGACTGGTAAGTTGGCCACTGGATATTCCAATGGAGTCTGTGCTGACACAGGGTTGAACTGCTACTTGAACTGGTTGCCTTCATTTTTGAGCTCAAACTGGGCCTCCGTTCCTTGGGGCCTGCCCTTGCCGAGGCTGTGTGGACAGCTGATGAAGAGGCAAGCATCGATGTGCGAGGAGAACTGATGAATTGATTCTACAAGTGCTTCGTGGGGATCAGTAATAAATGAGTTAATGCATGTGAAGCTGCTTGAAGAGTGCTTGGCAGTGAGAGGGACACTTGTGGCCACACTCTGGGCGGGCAGGGCGAGGGGCTGGGGAAGCTGAGAGGTTGAGTCCGGACACTTTCTTGGAAGAGCTTGCAGCGGGCAGAAGGCAGCCCAGTGGGGGACAGTCTTGGCCCGGGCAGAAAGTGTGTGCACACATTGGCCTGGTCCTGGGCTGGGGATCCCCTCTTGTCTAGTCTAAGTTTTTGTAGGGCCCCTTCATTCTTCCCTGTCAGAATGTCTTAAGAACTAAGAAGCTGCCCAGGAGCTAATCCCACAGCTCACCTAGCCAGTCGTCTGCCTTCCCCACTGTCCCTGAAAGGCAGTCTTTGCAAGGTCCCAGGACTCCAGGTGGGCAGCGAGGCTGGTCACCTGGGAGTTTGCCACTCCTGGCAAGCTGATCAGCAGCTGTCCCTCTGCCAAGGGCCACAGGTAACTGCTGGAGGGGTGCGGTGGGTTGGCATTGGACGCTGGAGCAATTACTAGTAAGAATAATAAGGTTTGCAGCAGACACAGGGAAACCAGCCTTTCCCTGGTCCGAGAAGGCAGCCTTCCATGAGGAATTCAGGCTCCTCTCATCTTGAAACCAGTGATATTCAAAGTGTGGTCCTTAGACTGGTGTTGGGCTGCAAACTCTTATTGGTCTACAAAGAAGGAAGGAGCTTACACCAGGATGTAAAGCAAATACATCACTAAGTACATGTTTAATTCAGCTGGTTATATGTGCACAGGTGCAATTGTTGTAGCAAGACTCTCTCAGTGAAGGAAGGCGTGCATTGCATTAGGTTCTGGTGAAGCTTGGAATCTCACGCAGACAAGCCCTCTGAGCAGCGCTATTGGAAACCATCCCTCATCAGCCTTCCAGGGAGAGGCAGGGCCTGCCAGTGTGCTGCTGCAAGCCAGTGTCAGCCGCTTGTCAGCCTCCAGGAGCCGCCCACTGGGTCTCCCTGCCTCCAGCTTTGCCCTTCTCCAGCCCAATGCATCCTCCACCCTGTGACCAGAATGAGTTTTCCAAAATGCAACCCTGGTCATGTCACTTTCCTGCCAACACTCTCCAGTGGGTCTCTGTCATGCTTAGATTAAGCCCACGCTCCTCCCCATGGTAAAGAGTCCTCCACAGCTTGGTTCCTTGCTGCCTGTCCTACCTCTCCTCTCACCCACTTTGCTTTTATCATCTAGCAATAGGATTTCTTCCGGTTCTCCAAATGTACCAAGTGTGCTTTCACTTCCAGGCTTCTGCCCGAGCCATTGCTTCTGTCCAGAACCCTGTCCTCCCTTCCTTTGTCCTGGCTGCCTCGTAAGTCCTCTCCCTTCTTCATCAGAGAAGTCACCTTTGAGCACAATTGTCAGCAGCAACATGGATTATCAGGTTGTTCAGAGGCTGCTGATTGCTCCCAAATAGCCCTCCTTTCTTTATGATCAATAGATTCCTTCATTTTGGGTAAGCTAATGGTTACTCAGAATAGACATGGTTCCCGACCTCCCTTGTAGCCAGATGTAGCCAGGCCACTAAATTCTAGCAAATGGGACATAAACAGAACAGATTTTGAGAAGTGTGCTTTAAAGGATGGGTGCACCCTCCCTCCACCTCTTCTCTTCTGTTCTGCTTGCTGGAATGCAAATGTGCCGCCTGGAGCTTGGGCAGCCATCTTTGATTGACATGAGTAGAAGTCACATGCTAAGAATGGCATGGCAGCAAGAGAAAGATGCTTGGTTCTCATAACTTTAAAGCTTCCCCATCACCCTGGACTGCTTATCTTCAGATTTATTTATTTATTTATTTATTTATTTATTTATTTATTTATTTACTAGAGGCCCCGTGCACGGTGTGTGCCCCTCAGCCCAGCCTGCACCCTCTCCAATATGGGACCCCTCAAGGAATGTCCGACTGCCTGTTTAGGCCCAATCCTGGTAGGATCAGGGCTAAACGGGCAGTCAGACATCCCTCTCACAATCCAGGACTGCTGGCTCCCAACTGCTCACCTGCCTGCCTTCCTAATTGCCCATAACCACTTCTGCCTGCCAGCCTGATCACCCCCTAACCACTCCCCTGCCAGCCCGATTGCCCCTAACTGCCCTCCACTGCAGGCCTGGTCACCCCTAACTGCCCTCCCTTGCAGGCCTGGTCCCTCCCAACTGCTCTCCCCTGCTGGCCTGATTGCCCACAACTGCCCTCCCTTGCAGGCCTGGTCCCTCCCAACTGCCCTCCCCTGCTGGCCATCTTGTGGTGGCCATCTTGTGTCCACATGGGGAAAGGATCTTTGACCACATAGGGGCAGCCTTCTTGTGTGTTGGAGTGAAGGTCAATTTGCATATTACTCTTTTATTAGATAGGATAGAGGCCTGGTGCACCAGTGGGGGCCGGCTGGTTTGCCTTGAAGGATGTCCCAGATCAGGGTGGGGGTTCCTTTGGGGCGTGGGGTGGCCTGGGTGAGGGGCCTGTGGTGGTTTGCAGGCTGTCCACGCCCCCTGGCGACCCAAGTGGAGGCCCTGGGATCTGGGATTCATTTATCTTCTATAATTGAAACTTTGTAGCCTTGAGAGGAGCCAAGCCTCCTGCTTACTCCATGGCTGCAGCCATTTTTGTTGGGATTTATTTATCTTCTATAATTGAAACTTTGTAGCCTTAAACGGAGGCCAAGGCAGGCCAGGGCTGCAGAAGCTTGGCTTCCTCCATCGCCGGGGGCAACTCAAGCCTCCTCTCTCCAGCTCTGTGGCTGCTGCCATTTTCGTTGGGATTTATTTATCTTCTATAATTGAAACTTTGTAGCCTTGAGTGGAGGCCTCGGCCTGCCAGGGTGTGTGGAAAGCTTGGCTTCCTCCATTGCCAGAGAAACCCAAGCCTCCTGCTCGCTCTGTGGCTGCAGCCATCTTGGTTGGGTTAATTTGCATACTCGCTCCTTATTGGCTGGTGGGCATGGCTTGTGGGTGTAGCGGAGTGATGGTTAATTAGCATATTACTCTTTTATTAGATAGGATTTATATTTTGTCATCAGGTTTGTTATCTCTACTTGGTCTTTATATTTTTTACATTATTTTTTTTTAAAGTTTACCCACCCCTTCACTCCCTCCCCTTTGACAAACATCAGCTTGTTCTCTATATCAGTGGGTCTGTTTCTGTTTTGTTTTGTTTATTCATCTATTTATTTCTTTAGATTTCACTTATAGGTAGATCACATGGTATTTGTTTTTCTCTGTTTGTCTTATTTCACTTAGCATAATGCCCTGTAGGTCAATGCATGTTGTCACAAATGGCAAGATCCCATTCTTGTTCATGGCTGGGTAATATCCCACTATATATACAGTATGCACCACGTCTTCTTTACCCATTCACCTATCGATAGACCTAGGCAGCCGAAGTTGCTCCCATATCTTGGCTATTGCAAGTAATGCTGCGATGAACATAGGGTGCATATGTCTTTATGATTTAGTGTTTTGGATTTCTTTGAATAAATACTCAGAAGTGGAATTGCTGTGTGGCTTGGCAGCTCTATTTTAAATTTTTAAAAAAGAATCTCCATACTCTTTCCATAGTGGCTGTACCAATTTGCAATACCACCAACAGTGTATGAGGGTTCCCTTTTCTCCACATCCTCACCAGCATTTGTTATTCATTTGTTATTTATTGATTTTTTTTTTGATGATAGCCTTTCTGACAAGTGTAAGGTGATACACTTGTGGTTGTGATTTGTATTTCCCTGATGATTAGTGTCATTGCGCACCTTTTCCTATTCCATTGGCCACCTGTATGTCCTCTTTGGAGAAATGTCTCTTCAAGTCTCTGTCCATATTTTAATTGGGTTGTTTGTTTTTTGGTGTTGTGTTGGATAAGTTCCTTATATATTTTAGATATTAACCCCTTATCAGGTGTATCATTTACAAATATTTTCTGCTATTCATCAGGTTGTCTTTTCATTTTGTTGATGGTTTCCTTTGCTGTGCAAAACCTTTTTAGTTTGATGTAGTCCCATTCGTTTTTTATTTTGTTGCCCTTGCTGGAGGAGACATATCTAAAAAGATAGTGCTAAGACTGATTTTAAAGGATTTACTGCTTATGTTTTCTTCTAGAATTTTTATGGTTTCAGGTCTTACATTTAGGTCTTGAATCCATTTTGAGTTTATTTTTGTATATTGTGTAATAAAGTTGTCCAATTTTATATTTTTGCATGCATCTTTCCAGTTTTCCAAACACCATTTATTGAAGAGACTATCTTTTCCTCATTGTATATCCTTGTCTACTTTGTCATAGATTAATTGATCATATAAGTGAGGATTTATGTTCTATATGTCTTTTTATTACAGTACCATGCTGTTTTGATTATTGCTCCTTTGTAGTATAATTTGACACCAGACTTATTTTATATACAATAAACTTCTCTTTTACATAAGTCACAGTTCTTTTGAAGATTTCTGTTAATCACAGTCAAATCGCATTGTAATTGATGCAGGTGCAGGTAATGATTACCTGAAAGCAAGGAAGACTTTTTAGTTATCTCCTTTAACAAGAACTCTGGAGGGCTACTTCAATAGCATTGATAATTCTGTCTGGGATTCTCTCAGGCTTCCCCTCATGGTCATGAGATGGCTTCAGCAGCTCCAAATATCAAGTCCTGTCCCAGCAATATCCCAGGTGACAGGTTGAGGATGGGTTGAGGATGAGCGCTCCTCACACACCTGTCCTGTTACCTTGGGGGAAAACCCTTCCTAGAAGTACCCACGCCAAATTCCCACAGCATCTCATTGGCCAGAAGCCCAGCTGCAAGGCAGGCTGGGACAGAAATCTCTGGCTTTCCAGCCTCTGCAATGGGAGGCAGGGGGAGATGAGTTGGCAATGGCTGGTGGCTGGACATCCCACAGTGCCCCTCTCTGTACTGCTGCATCTGACACGGGGTTCACCTGGCTGTTGGTTTCTCTCCAGAGCAGGAGCTCCGTGAGGACAGCAGCTGGTACGAGGAGATACTATGGCAGAGCTGTTAGAAGTGTGGCCTCTGGAGGAGCCTGACACCTGGGTTCGAATCCTGCCTCTGTTCCTCTGGCACAGCTGATATAACATCTCCGTGCTTCGTTATTAAAAAGCACGTAGTCCCTCTTGCCTGCCTCTGAAGGCTGTTTGAAGATTAAATGAGTCATGCATGTGGAACACTTAGGGTCTCAAACTTGGCTGTGCACTGGAGTCACGTAGGCAGTTTTAAAAATCAATGGAGTCCGGGCCCCACCTGCAGAGACTAGGAGGTCTGGGGTTTGGCTGGGACACTGTGATTTTAAAAGCTCTCTATCAATTCCAATGTGCAGCTAAGAACAATGCCTGGCACAGAGTAAGTGTCTAATAAATGTGAATCCTGATTGGTTTTGTTCATCTTTATGGCCCCAGCCTCTAGACTGTAGCCCAGCTCATAGTCCACCCTCAATAATGGTTTGTTGAATGAATGAATGAGAGTTTTGGAGCAAGAAGTTTTGGATTGAGGTCATTTGGCTCAGCCCTCTGGCAATGAGGTGGCTATTCTGCCCATCTCTCCTGGCCTCACTTTAACATCTCCCCAGGGCTCCCTCTCCATGCCATTTCCTCCCTCTCCAGACAGACCCCCGGGTCTGTGCAGACCAGCACAGTCTCCCTGTGCATCCACAGTCTACAAAGAGGACAACAACAACAAAAAACCCTAAGAGGAAGATGTGTGGACCCACACAGAAGCTTTCTGACTGGCTGCCTGGCTCTCCTATCTCTCATCTGGCCAACAGCTTTGTCCCAGCTGCAGCGCCCCTGGGGAAGTGTCATGGGCCTTAAAGGGGGCGCTGCCCTTTTATTGGGTGCCATCCTGGCTGGGTGGTATGGATTTCTGCTGTCACATGGCCCATCTGGGAGAGTCCCAGGTGCCACGTTTTGAACAGCTCTGAAACTTAAAGCTCAGAAGGCTTTGAAATGCAAATATTTTGAAGGAAACATAAGGTAAACATGAGTGCTTATTTCCCCCTGATGAAAACAATATGCTGTTTGCTCTGAAATGTAAATAGGACCTAGATCGCTTTAAAAGAAAGCCATGCTCCTATTTTCAGGCCCAGGGTGATATCATTTCTGAGATTATGCACATCCGGCGGCCTTCCCATCCTCCCATTCACCAGAATCCACACACCCCCTTTTGGGTCCTGGATGCCCCTCATTCCAGGCGTTGATATCTGCTTTGTAACTGTTCTAAACCACCTCCCTTCCTCCTAATCTGAAATGCTACACTCCCCTCTCCTGGACCCTTATCTAATTTTCCCAATACTCTCTGAGTACTTGGGAGTTCCTTTTGTATTGAATTCAGGGGTGGCTGGGGAGTGGGGGGCGGGGGGGAGTGAGGGGAGGGGCGGGGAGTTGGGGAGGAATCTGTAACCCTAGGCATTTCGTTGACTTGAAAGAGATTTTATGGTGCGTTGAGTTCTAATCAACTTTAATAAGTATTTAATGCAGGAAGAAGACTTTGCCCCCAGCCCGGAGGCTGGCCATGCCTGCTCATGGCCCCTGTTGGCCATGGGAGAAGGAACCCGTGTGGGGCCCTGTGGTTGGGGTGGGTGCATCCAGTGACAGCTGCAGAGAAACGAATAATTAGCGATTTCAACCCCTGATAATGAGTAGCTCCATGATCCTTCTTGGAGCCATTAGGAGCATCTATCTTATTAATGATCCTGCCAGGCAGCCATGGGCCCAGGCACTGGCTCCTCTCCAATGAGGCTCTCGAATCTCATCTGTACCCTGAAGAGCAGAGACGGACGGTGGTCATTCCTCATCTCTCTTGTAGTGGGGTTAGGCCTTTCTGGGCTGACGGCACCCGGGGGCTGATTCCCGCAGAACACCCCTTTCCACCCAGCAAAGGAAAACACTAACCACACCCTTGTGTGTGCCCAGCCTGTGCCACGTGTACCAGGCGACGTTTTCACCTGCAGGGTCCTCCGCTCTGCCCTCCCTGCCACCTGGGGAGTACTAGGGTCATCACATTTTCGCAGAGGTCTGCAAGCTCGCCCAGCCAGTAAGGACCAGTGCCAGGCCTGCGATGCCTGCCTTTTTGGTGGGTCTTCTTGGTGCCGTGTACTGTCCTAGGAATAAGTTCAAGGAAATGGCAGCCCTTCCTGGCTGGGTTTTCTGAAAGGCAGTGCCTGAGCCAGGAGCTGCCTACTGACCGACCATCCACCAGTCGCATCTAGTTCACAGGTGTGACTCTATATGATCTGCACAGGTCTTAATAATTGGAAAATATCCACATAAAATTCCATATTTACTAAAGAAGTGGAAGACTTGGACACATTAATTTGTTGTCCCACATGGCTAGATCTCAGGGCCACCCGCTCCTTCTACGCTCTGCCAAGGCCTAGCTGTTTCCTATTGTGCCATGCCTGGCCTGATTTGCTTATTTATATTACCTGTCTCCGTAAGTGAGTTTGAGTGAGTGATTTGGATCTGTGATTTTTTAAACCTTATTTTATCAGCAGATCCCTTTACTCAAACTACAAAGCAGGGGATAGGGAATATCTTGGTTAAGGTTAGGATCCCACCCTACCTTCCAGCCCAGTAGTCTTTGAAGTTTATGGATACCCTAGCTCCCACAGAACACAATTTGTGAATGATTTTTAGTGAGAAAAAATAAGTGGCAACTCCCAAGAACCCATGGAATGCAACAGAAGATGCCTTACACTTGGAGCATCTTTAAAATGTAGAGCATCTTCCTGGTACCGGTATATTTACTTAACTGGTGGTAATTTAGAAATTATTTGTATGTGAAATGTGTACACATAGACATGTAAAATAGAAGAAAATGCAACATTTACGTGAGTCTTCAAAATGAGACTTGAAAGGGATTTGGAGGTTGTAGTGTTGGCTTGGATAACATTTCCTGGTGCTCCTTAAAGGGCAAGATAGAAACTATTCTAGGGTTAGTAGGCCATGCAGTCAGTGTTGTAACTACTCAACTCTACTATTATAACTTGAAAGCAGCCATAGACAACATGTAAAGGAATGGGCATGACTATGTTCCAATAAACCTTTATTTATAAAAACAGGGGGTGGGCTGGATTGGGCCTGGGGGTCAGAGTTGCTGATCCCTGCTCAGTCTATGTGGGCACTCTGCTTTGTCTTCAGAAGTTTCCAAGTAGACAAATCTGGCAGCAGTGTATGGGACGGAGTCAGAACTTCCCAGCACCAGCCCTGTGATACCAACTTGGTGTCCTACAATTCAGTTCAACTCTGATCCTAACTACCTGGAGTTAGCACAGGCCCCACAGGTTAAAGGCTCAGTGTCACAAGACTGCCCCTACTTCCGACAACAGCTGCAAGTCTCAGGTATCCCCAAACTACATGCAATTCTGCTCAGCCAACTGCAGATTCAGGGGTTTCCATGACACCTCTTACCCCCACATCTCCCACCTGTTCATTAATATTATCATTTTATTATAAACTAGAGGCCAGGTGCACAAAATTCATGCACGGGGGGGGGGGGTGTCCCTCAGCCCGGCCTGCACCCTCTCCAATCTGGGACATACCTCTCACAATCTGGGACTGCTGGCTCCTAACCTCTTCTGCTTGCCAGCCTGATCACCCCCTAACTGCTCCCCTGCTGGCCTGATTGATGACTAACTGCTCCCCTGCTGGCCTGATTGACGCCTAACTGCTCCCCTGCCAGCCCGATTGCCCCCAACTGCCCTCCCCTGCCTGCCTGGTTGTCCCCAACTGCCCTCCTCTGTTGGCCTGATAACCCCCAACTGCCCTCCCTTGCTGTCCTGTTCACCCCCAACTGCCCTCCCCTGCTGGCCTGATTACCCACAACTGCCCTCCCCTGCTGGCCTGTTCACCCCCAACTGCCCACCCCTGCCAGCCTGATCGCCCACAACTGCCCTCCCCTGCTGGCCATCTTGTGGCGGCCATCTTGTGACGATGTCGCGTGAGGGTGTCACGGGAGGGCGTGATGCCACCTAGGCTTTTATTATATAGGATGATACACATGAGCAGCCAGTTGATGAGTTATGGGGCAAGGTCTTTAGTGGGGAGTTTGCTGGCTTCCATGCCCTATCCTTAAGGAATCCCCTCCCAGAACCTCAATGTTTACCAACTGGAAGCTGCCTGAGTCCTGTTGTTTCAGGTTTTTTCCTGGGGTTTCACTAAGTAGACACAATTGATTAAATCATTGGCCAGGTGATGGAACTCAATGTCCAGCCGTCCCCCTTCCTGATGGTTGGGGGGTGGGGCTGAAAGTGCCAGCCCTCTAACCACATGCTTGGTCTTTCTCATGTGGCCAGTCCCTCCCTAAGAACCTACATGAGTCCTCTCATTAGCATAAACTCAGGATAATAAAAGCTACTCCTATCATTCAGGAAATCTAAGAGGGTTTGAAGCTCTGTGCCAGAAACAAGAGACAAAGACCAAAGATGTGTTTGTGGTGTTTTTTTTTTTCTTTTCATTTTACCATAATTGGCAAATGGGTTTCACTTCATTTGCCAACTTTGATTGATTGGTCGTGCCTGCTTGGAGATTCTGAGGCAGGATCCAAGTTCCCTGGAAAAGACATCCATTGGTGGTGTCTGCCCCAGGTGACATAGGAGGCTTCAGTAACACGTGCCATATATTGGCCATTCCTAAAGAAGGGAAATGTCTCTATCAGGCACCTGTTTTCTAAATAGTATCTTCTAATCTTCTGAATTTTACCATTTAACCTGTGATCGAGCTACATAACTTCCTCAGGGGTCCAGACTGAGATCAGCTCATGCTAACTGCTGGAGGAAAAGCTCGGAAAAGGACCCCGTAAAAGGAAACTAATTTTCCTGACTTGATTTTAAGTGTTAGGAAAGCAGGTATTCAGGTCTCTAAGTGTGAGACCTCAACGGTGAAGACTCTAAGACAGCATCGCCCAGTGTAGCCTTTGATCACGAGCAGAGTTCCAGCGGCTAGAGGTGGGGGTCAGGGGTCAACCAGAGCATAAAGAGATCAGCTTCCTCAGGAGCCGAGTGCCCCTCGGGCGCCTGGGCATGACAGGGTGGGCAGGGGAAGTGCAGGAGGAGGACAGGGTATGGAGTAGAGCATTAGTGTGAGGGAGGAGCCGGGGGAGGTAGTGCTGAGTACCTGACTCTGGAGGGCCTGGGGGTCCGAGGAAAGCCGGTAGCAGTGGGAACCTCTGTTCCTAGCAGGCGAGTGACATGGGAAAATCTTAGGCTGCCAAGGTGAGGAAGACAGAGGAGGCAGTGCTCCTGGTGGGACTGCTTGGTCACGGGAGGAAAAGGGGACCCTCTCCATGTGCATCCCCTGCCCAGTGCATGGGGGAGGCTGATCACTTACCTTCCCACTTCCACTCACCAGCAGTCAACCAAGGCCAGAGAAAGGGAGTCCTCCCAAACCGGGACAGCATCTGCAGAGGCTGGTGGTGAGAGCAAACAGAACAGAAACTTCTAGAGGATGGAGGATGCCTAGAAGAAGATGCTTAGAAGATGCAGAGAGCAGTGGTTTTCCAGACTTCCTCGTTGGGGCTGGCACTTGGGTGCCTGGAACTGAACTGTGCACTAGGAGCTTTGGAATCTACAGGGCTGGACCAGGTCTGATGTTCCGACTGAGGCCTTTCACCATCATTGAGGAGCACCAGCCAGCACTGTGCTGGAGACACTCAGGTGCATGACCTGGGTAAACCTGAACCCATTTAACAGATGAGGACACCAAAGGGGGAGAAGTTAGTGACTTGCTCCAGCTAGTAAATGGCCAAGTTCTGTTTTAAAGTTAATTCTTTTGACTCAGCACAGTTTTTAACATAACTGGCTAATTCTGTTATCAGATACAGAGCAGACAGGAAAACCAGAAGAGAGAATGGCTTTGCAAGTGAGTCCCTAGAAATCTTTTCTCTGATTCAGCTTCTGGACTCTAGTAGACAGCTACTGTGTCACTACCAGCGTCTGCAGCCTGTACTTGGGACAGTCCCCATCTTGTGAACATTCCCCATCCCCTAGAAGTTTGTGTTCTCCTTGCTCCCACCACAAGCCCCCGTAGATGCCACCATGTTTTTAGAAAACTTCACTTCTTTGGTGTGGGCCTCTCACCTGCACTGGGCTTATTGGAGTCCTTGCCTGGGATTTTTCATGATGGACCTGGAGAGGCGTCTGCAGGCCCCCTGCACAGTGCAGGCTCTAGGAGGGTAAAAGGGGGGCACCTGGCTTCCAGGCTTTCTGTCGTGCTGAGGAACTGGCCTGTAGGGAGCGGATAAAGTCCTGTGCAAAAAGAAGCAGAGATTAGAGATGGAGAGAGAAAGTTCTGGTCCCCGTTGTTCTGAGGTCCAGCTGTGTCCTGCCTTTTCTCCATTTGATCATTTAATCTTCGTTTGGATTTTGAGTGAATCAGTTCCCCTTTGGCCTCAGCTAGTTCAAGTGGTGTTTCTGTCACTGGCAACGTGAGTCCTGAGGGACACGGGGCTCATGAGGGAGCATTTGCTGTTTTTATAGGCGTTAAAAATGTACAGGGGCCTGGCCAGCGTGGCTCAGTGGTTGAGCATCGACCTATGAACCTGGCGGTCACAGTTTGATTCCCAGTCAGGGCACATGCCTGCGTTGTGGGCTCAATCCCCAGTGGGGTGCAGGGGAGGGTGCAGAAGGCAGCTGATCAATGATCCTGTCTCATCATTGATATTTCTATCTCTCTCTCCCTTTTCCTTCCTCTTTGAAATTAATAAAAGTATTTTAAAAAAATGTACTGGGCTTGTCCTGAGTGCATTCCTCACAGCTGCACTAGACGGCATGGTCATGGGGCTAGGGTGGCTGTGCTCAAAGATTTGGGGTGCAGACAGGATCCATCTAGAGAAGACAGGTATTTATGAGCTTATCATAGACTCAGAGATGGGAAGGGACCCCCAGATGTCACCTAGCTCTGGTCTAGGGTAGAACTTATGACCCTGGAGGGTGAACATGAAAATCTCCAGATCTCAGGGAAAAGACTTCCTGACTCCTTGAGCCAAAGCAGTCAATGGACCATGTTCATGGATGAACCCCAAGAGCCAAGCTCAGTGCCCGGCACACAGGAGGCACTAATATGAGCTGAATGAATGGATACATGAACCCCAGCTCCTCTGAGTTCAAAGCTGTGGGAGGGATGCAACCTCAGAGGTGAGCTTCAGCGCTTTGCTCTCTTCCCAAAGCTTCCCCACCCCTCTGCACACACACCCAGGAGACACCCAGGAGGAGGGTCCAGGCTCCAAGTCCCAAGGGCAACTCCTCCCCACCACAGAGGGAAGTCCTGCCCACACACTCCTGCCTTCAAGCACGCGCTCTCTCTCTCTCTCCCTCTCCCCAGCCATGAATCTACTGCACCCCCCCCCCCCCACATATATGCAAAGCTGATACTGTCTTGGCACTCACTGTCTTAGAGGCACTCAACAAATGTTTGCTGAGTGAATGTGGAGTGAATGAGATTAAATGGATACACTTATCTTCTCTCGTCTTGGTGAGATGATTCACTTGCAAAGAGCTCGGCGACTCAGGGGACCCAACACCTCGGGGGCTGAAATGAATAATGTACACAGTGCTGGACTAGATGGCGGTGCAGGGCACGGGGGGCACTCAAGGGAGGGACTCTACCCGGAGGCTGGACAAAGCTTCCCAGAAGGAATAATGTTTGTGCTGGCTTGGAGGACATGGATAAGAGTGTCCGGTCAAGATGTGGGTCTGTCTGTCAGGATGCTTTCAGAATTACAAGTGACAGAAGAAAAAATTATTGTCTCAAACAGGCAGTTCTGGCTTCAGGGCTGGTGGCTTCAGCGGCTCCATGGTGTCACCTGGGTCTCAGGTGATTTCTCTCTCTCCACGGCCATCCACTGAATTGGTGTGAGTCTGCAGTCAAAACGTGGCTGTCAGCAACATTGGAGGCTATGCATGTCCTTGTTCTTGTCTAATGGGAGAGGGAGGAATCTCTCCCCCGGGCATGGGTTATAATTGGATTGGCGCCACTTTGGAGAAGAACCAGCCCTGGACCAATAAGTCACCATGGCAATTCCCTGAGTTGAGGGGCTTAGACTAATGAGACCTACCCCTGGGGAGGATGAGATCAGCGTCCCTGGAGCCCCCTGGCTTTGGGAGAAGGAGAGGACTCCAGGACTGAATTGAGGCCAGGAGAATGGGGGATGGTAGGCAATGAAGAGGAGCCACAGGGGGAGGGGGTGGGGAAAAGAATCTCTGGCTGCCAAGTTGAGATGTCCAGAAAGGCATCATGTGTTTGGGGGACAGCAGGAGCCAGGTGGGTGAAGGGCAGCTGGGGAATGGACTCCCCCAGGAAGTGGGATCCTGTGAACAGAGGGGAAATGGGGAGCAAGCTGGGCAGACCCACACCACCCCCTGGCCTCACTCCAAGTTGCTGTTCCTAGAACCACCATCTGCACTGGATTGGATCCTGTCCGCTAGGCCAAGGAGGGGAACTACATTTCCCAGAATCCTCTTTTCTGGGGGGTTCTGAGTCAGGATCAGCCAAAAGTAGAATTGTGTAAGATTTGGAAGGTGGAAGCAAAGAGGAATTCATCATTTTAGAAGGCTGTGTTGATCAGATGTGACAACATGTCCCCCGAAAGCAGCAGCCTCCACAGCACTCTCTGCGAGCTCCCCCTTCAGGGGCCAGAGGCACTGGGGTTTCCTGCCGGTGCCCACCTGCCCGCCTGTGCCCATGCTTCGGGCTGATGGAAGCTTCCTCTAGTCCTTCCCAGACTTCCACCTGCCAGCCCCACCCACAACTGGGTAAGCTCCTCTGAGAAGTAGGGCTGAGAGTAGGCTGTGGAGAGTGTTGGAGGATCTTAGGAGTTAACAGGCAGCACACCGAGCACCCTGCCTGGCACATAGTAGGAACCTTGAAGAGTGAGCAGTTGTTGTCAGCACCTACCTACCCTGTTCCAGGCTCCAGCCAGGTGAGTGCACAGGTGTGAATTCATTTCTTCCCGCCACCATCCCTTTGAGAGTGATACTGCAATTAACCCCATTGACAGAGTCACAGCGAGACTATTAGGTTGGAACATAAAACATTGCTAGTTTTGTAGGTCAAACAGTTTGGTATCATCAAGTGCATGTGGCCCACAGCTAGCACAACTGTGGGTCTCTAAGCCGAGCAACCTGCCTAAGCTCGGCAGCCTGCCCACTTACTGAGTACCTACTGTGTGCCACGAAGACTGTGCACCTCCCATTACAGCGGTTACAGCATTACAGCAGGGCTATTTGTTACAAATGCTGTGTGCACGAGGGAGAGGGGGCAAAGGACTATTTTAAATACCTTTCCCCAACACTTTAGCTCATTCCTTTAGTGTCCAGCATAGGCATCCCCTCCTCCAAGAAGCCTTCTTTGATTCTCCCAACAGAGGAATCAACCTGTGTAAGGGCTCAGAGGCAGGAAAGGGCCTCGTGCACGGGGGACAGTGGGAAGTGTGTGGCTGGAGTGTCAGGTGTGATTGTGGGAGAGGCTGGAAAGGGACCTGAGTGGTGAGGGGCAGACCTGAGGCTGAGGGGATTTGCTCCGTTGTCATCATGAGAACGAGATGCCAGGACCAGCTCGCCTTTCTCCTGAGATGTCCCTGGATCTGCTGTCACTCTCTGTGCCTGTTCATGGGCCTTCTGGGAGGGGGCTCTTTGGGGAGGGCCTGTCATGGGGGCCTGAAATGGACAATCTGGCAGGAGGCAGGAGAATTTCAGAGCCTGGTGGGCAACATGGCAGCAACCTCCCTGTTTATGCCCACAGGCCCTGTGAGTGACTGAGGCCCTTGGCCTCTGCTCTGGACCCTCCGGCAGCTCCACCTCCCACTCTGCTTCCCCAAACCCATGCCCAAGGCTTTGTTCTGGCAGTTGCTTTCCTGACCCAGGCCTGATGCTGCCTGACTCGGCTTCCTTTCCCCTTTTGCCTCTTGAGACACCCTCATGGCCCTTGGCATGTACTGCCCAGCCCTGCTTCTGCTCCTTCCTCTCGGCAGGGGGACCAGATGCATGTGCCAGAAAAGCAAACTCTCCCTGGGGGCTTGCCCAGCACTGCGTGGAGAACTGGGGGTGACAGGATGCCCCTTCCCCTTCCTTGTGCTTAAGAGCTTGGACTCAAGGCTGGGCTGCCTGCAGGAGTCCTCTCTGCCCCTCCTGATCCGTCTCCCTCTGTAAAATGGGCTTCCAGCCAACCCCTCCCTGGGAGGCAGTGTGTCCAGTAAAGACTCACCAGCCGGCTCATCAGGTGTAGTTCCCTCAGGGGGGTTGATTGGCACTGGCCTTTACATTAAGGAAGAGGGGAAATGGAAAATGTTTACAAACTTCACTCACTCATCCAGGGCCCTTGTGGCCTCTTTGCTGAATCATTTTTGAATACAGGGCAATATTTTCCTTTTTTTTTTTTGTAGGGAAAGCTATTCACAAAATAACAGCTGCAGACTCAGGCACTCCTTTTCAGTTTCATTCGCATGAGAAATATTTCCTCCATCACTTTCTTAGGTCTAGGAAATCAACAAGAAGTACATCAAGCCCTGATGTGTCACCCTCTGCAACCTCCCTGTGACGTCACCAGCAGCAGAGCCGGGGAGAGACGCCTGGTGGCACCGTCAGCTCCTGCTCCCCTCACAGACTCACAGACGCGAGTGGCCACTAACAGCAAGGACAGCGTGAAGCGCAGCAGGAGGGTTAGGAAGTGATGAGTCTTGAGGATGTGTTACTTTTGTTTTTAATATAATTTAATTGTAAATTGATGTAATTTAATTGTTTAATAATAGCCATATTTCACACGCGCCCTGTAAAATTCCTGAAAACTGAAGAGTTAGCTATGGCGAGCTGATATGAGCTGGCTTTAGCATGCCACCGCAGGGTTACTGTGGGGAATAAATAATTTAATATTTTCCAAATGTTCAGAAGACCTTGGCATACAGAAAGCACTCAATAAATGCTGGGTCGTCTCCTTCGTGTTTACTGTTACTACTCTTGAGTGGCAGTTGGTGGCAGAGTGTGTGTGTGTGTGCGGGGTGGGGGTGGGTATGACTTTCCGCCCTAGGACAGGGACCTGCTTCGGTCCAGGTCTTTGTTGCCTTCTGCACCTCGCACAGGGCCTGGCGTGGAGAAGGTGCTGGGCAGGTGCCAGCCGGGCTGGCATTTTTCTTGCGTGAGCTGGACGCAGTGATCATTCCATCTTGGCTGACCATGGCCATCCCTGGGTCCTCCCTGGCCTCACCAGGCGCGGACGTTACCAGGCAGGGCTGCTGGTCTTCGCCAGGGCTTGTCTGCCAAATCCCACAAGTCGGTGTGCATGCGGGAGCCCTGTTCTCATGTCCTGACCCGGACACATAAGTCAGATGTTCTCCTCGGGCTCCCTGCCTGCTCGCCGCCCCTGAAAGCGACCTGGGATGTTTACAAGGTTAGCTTCCATCTCCCGGCTGAGGCCAACAGAGCAGCAAGCTCTGTGCAGGGAAAGCCACGTGGGATCTCATCCTGCCCAAATCCTGCCAGCGGGGAGGCATCCTGAGGAGGGATGAGCAGAGAGATTTGCTTGAATGCTCGTTCTTTTATCCACATTTATTGAGCATGTGTTACTGTCTGGGGATATGCAAATGAACCTCACCGCCTTGCTCTCAGGGTGTTTACATTTCTGTGAAAGGGAGCAGAGAACATACTGGAAGGGGCCTCACCAGTCCCACATGCAAAGATAGGGGTTGATGTTGGAAGTGGGGAGTGTTGGGGAAGGCTCTGTGGAGGGCAGTGCTTGTTTCGTGGATTGCCAGGTAAGCAGGTGCTCACCAGGTAGTTAAGGCAGGAGGTGCAGCACGGACAGAGGCAAGTGGGAGGACTCGTCTGTGGACAGAGGAGAGTGGGAGGACTAGTGTGGCTAATGTGCAGGTGGAAGGGCACAGGGCGGGGCTTTGGGAGGTGCTGGGCAGCAACAACAGTGTAGGGTTCACTCTTAAAGGAGCAGTTTGTGAAGAGACAGAAAATGAAGGGTCGGAAGGTAAAGAAAGACAGAGACAATGGTGCCTATCAGAGTGGAGGCTAGACAAGGACTTGGGTGCAGGTGGTTTATTTGCAAGGTGATCTTGCAAGTAGCTGGAGTGAGGCAGTGGGGGGTGGGGGGAGAGAGAGAGAGAGAGAAAGAGAGAGAGAGAGAGAGAGAGAGAGAGAGAGTAAAGAAGAAGAGAGGAGAGAGGAAGGCCAGTAAAGAGTGTATAACCAAGCCTCTATAGACAACTGGGCTCAAGCCCATCAAGAGCTGGGGAGCGAAACTTAGAATTCTCTTCCCAAGGATGGGGCAATTATCCACACACTTCGATCTTCCAGTGGCTGATGCTTGCCCCTGGGCGCATGAACTCCTCCATGCTTTGGTCATGCCTGCATTTAAGCTGAGGTACAAAACTGTTCTCTGCTGTGCTGAAATCAGGAGGATCAAAGGGACGTGACCTGGGGCACAAAAAGTATTTGCTAAAGAGCGAAGGGAAGAGTGAGTTTCAAGAAGAAGGAGCTGCTTAGCAGGGTCAGGGGCTACTTGGCAAAACGGTGCAGAGTGTTCATCAGATTTGTATTAGGACCCACTGGTGACGTTCGGGTTGTAGAGTGGTGACAGAGCCAGGTTACACTGGGGTGAGAAATGGGAAGACAGTGAAGAATCAGAGATAATGGTATAAGTTATTTCCCCCTTAGATCATTAGCTATGAAGGAAGGGAGAGTAATATGGCAACAACTGGAGCTGCTGTGGGGGAACCTGCTGAAGGGAAAAGGTGCTCAGAGTCCTGCCAGTGAACCTGAGGAACTTCAGCATTTTCCTTTTAGTTATCTTTCCTTCAGATGTGTTTTTTTGTTTTGTTTTGTTGGTTTGCCTTGGCTGAGACTGTTACAGAGAAAGATAAATTGTTCTTTGTTAGAGACCCATTGGGACTGTGGGGTGAACACTGGAGTCAGACAGACCTGGTTAGAATCCTGGCTGTGCCGTGGTATGATCTAGGGCACGTAAACCTCTCGGAACCTCAGTGTTGTCATCTGTGAAATGGGGATAACAATAGTTATCTCCCAAGGCAGCTGTGGGCTTTGATGAGAAAAAGTTTGAGGAAAGATGAGACATATCAGGTGGTGAAGGCCTCAGCATTATCTGGAATGAGCATGGTGGTTAAGAGCACGTACTCTTTGGCCAGAGCCTGGGTTCAGGTCCTGGCTTGGCCCGCTCCAGGCACTGGTGGAAAGTACAATGGCTATTAACATTGGTGAGAGTAGGGGTGCGATAAGCTGTGAGGCTGAACAGGCCAATGCCTACAGATGGCAGAGGTCTTCAGAGGCTGGGATTTGATCCATTTTGGGCCCCGGAACCTTCCCTTCTTCTCAGTGGCTTGATTTCTCCTGCTTCTGCCAGGAGGGGGGTGAATCAAATCACAGTTGGCAAAGGCATGGCTCAGGCACTGGCACTCCCTGTCCCCAGCAGACATTACGACCGGAGCTGACACTCTTTCTGGTAGAGCCTGGGCATTGTCTCATTCAGTCTTCTGGACATGAGCTCCAGGTGAACCCTGCAATTTACCAGACTGGCCACATGAGCTTGTCATCCAGGACTATAAGAATGTAGAGATGATCTTATCCTTAGCCCGGGACAAGCCTGGCTCCTGCCCATGCCCCATGCTTTGCAGTGCCTTCCTCAAAGTTTTCAGAAAATGTACAGCTAGTCCTGGACCCAATTTCTCCACTTGGGGCTCTCTCCTCCACAGTGATGATAGGTCTGGTAAGCTGCAGGAGTTATACGATGGGGTTGACTGGGGCCTAAATCCTGGGGCTAAAATCCTGTTGCACAGAGTGCCTATGCTGGCCACCATAATATTTATTTTCTTTATATTGTTTTGAAAGGAGTATTATTAAGATAGAATTGACATACCATACACTCACCCATTTAAAGTGTATAATTCAATGGGTTTTAGTATATTCATAGTTGTGCAACCATCACCGCAATCAATTTTAGAATTAAAAAAAAATGTATTTTTATTGATTTCAGAGAGGAAGGCATTGATTGGATGCCTCCTGCACTCTCCCCATCCCTCCACTGGAGATTGAGCCAGCAACATGGGCATGTGCCCTGACTCGGAACTGAACCATTCATAGGTCGATGTTCAACTACTGAGCCACGCCGGCCAAGCAATTTTAAAGTATTTTTATCATTCCAAATTAAACCCTTTATCCAACACCATCCCCCATCTTCTCTATCTCCCCCATCTCTAAACAACTACCAATTACATTCTGTCTCCAAAGAATTCCCTGTTCTGGACTTTTCACATGAATGAAATCATATAAGATGTGGTCTTTTATGACTGACTTTTCACTTAACATAATGTCTTCAAGGTTTACCAAGTATCAATACTTCACTCCTTTTTATGCATGAATTCATGCACCAGTGGGGTCCCTCAGCCTGACCTGTGGGATGGAGCTGAAAAAGGCTCTCCAACATCCCCTGAGGGGTCCCGTATTGCGAGAGGGTGCAGGCCAGGTCGAGGGACTCCACTGGTGCACAATGGGACCGGGGAGGGATGCAAGAGCTTGGCGAGACAGGGAGGGACTACAGGAGGGCTCCAGGGCATGTCCAGCCTGTCTTGCTCAGTCCTGATCAGCTGGACCCCAGCGGCAAGCTAACCTACCACTCAGAGCATCTGCCCCCTTGTTGTCAGTGCATGTCATAGCAAGCAGTTGAGCAACCTTAGCATATCACTAGCATATTACGCTTTGATTGGTTGAACAGGTGACCAGATGACTGGACATTTAGCATATTAGGCTTTTATTATATAGGATAATATTCCATTGCAGAGAAATATCACATTTTGTTTAGCCATTTGTCAATAGATGAACCTTTGGGTTGTTTCTGCCTTTTGGCTATTATGAATAGCCTATCTAATAAAAGAGTAATATGCAAATCAACCATTACTCCAACACACAAGATGGCTGCCCCCATGTGGTCAAAGATGGCCTCCCCATGTGGACACAAGATGGCTACCACAAGATGGCCGGCAGGGCAGGGCAGTTAGGGGTGACTGGGCTGGCAGGGGAGGGAAGTTGGGGGCGGGGACCAGGCCTGCAGGGGATGACAGTTGGTGGAGACCAGGTCTGCAGGGGAGGGATGTTAGGGGTCACCAGGCATGCAGGGGAAGGCAGTTGGGGGCAACCAGGCCTGCAGGGAAGGGCAGTTGGTGGGGACCAGGCCTGCAGGGGAGGGCAGTTAGGGGTGACAAGGTCTGCAGGGGAGGGCAGTTGGGGGGGACCAGGCCTGCAGGGGAGGGCAGTTAGGGGTGGCCAGGCCAGTAGGGGAGGGTAGTTAGGGGTGACTGGGCTGGCAGGGGAGGGAAGTTGCGGGGGGGGGGGGGAGACCAGGCCTGCAGGGGATGACAGTTGGTGGAGACCAGGCCTGTAGGGGAGGGTAGTTAGGGGTCACCAGGCATGCAGGGGAAGGCATTTGGGGGCAACCAGGCCTGCAGGGGAGGGCAGTTGGTGGGGACCAGGCCTGCAGGGGAGGGCAGTTAGGGGTGACAAGGTCTGCAGGGGAGGGCAGTTGGGGGGCACCAGGCCTGCAGGTGAGGGCAGTTAGGGTGACCAGGCAAGCAGGGGAGGGCAGTTAGGGGCAATTGGGCTGGCAGGGGAGCAGTTAGGCATCGATCAGGCTGACAGAGAAGTGGTTATGGGGTTATCAGGATGGCAGGCAGAAGCAGTTAGGGGCAATCAGGCAGGCAGGCAGGTGAGTGGTTGGGAGCCAGCAGTCCTGAATTGTAAGAGGGATGTCCCAGATTGGAGAGGGTGCAGGCTGGGCTGAGGGACACCTCCCCGAGTTTCATGCACCAGGCCTCTAGTGTTACTATAAACATTTGTGTACAAATTTTTGTGTGAATATGTTTCCATTTCTATTGAGAATATATCTTGGAGTGGAATTGTTGGGTCATGTGGTAATTTTATGTTTAATTATTTGAGGGAATGTCAAAACTTTTTTCTTAAGTGCCTATTTGGAAAATGTACCATTTTTCATTCCTGCCAGCAGGGTATTAAGGTTCTATTTTTTTATATCCTCATCAATACCAGACTTTTTGATTCTAGCCGTCTTTGGTGGGTGTGAAAGGGTGTCTCATTTACCTAATAGATAATGATATTAAGCATTTTTTTCATGTGCCTGTCAGCCATTTCTATGTCTTCTTTGAAGGAATGTCTATTTAGATCATTTGCCAAATTTTAATTGGGTTATTTTTCATTTTATTATTGAGTTGCAAGAATTTTTTATGCATCCAAATATAAGTCCCTTATTAGATATATGATTTGGAAATATTTTCTCCCAACCTATGGTGTCCTTTAAAAAATAAGAGTTTTTAATTTTGAAGAAGTCCAATTTTTCTATTTTTTCCATTGTTGCTTATGCTTTTGGGGTCATATCTAAGAAACCATTGTCCAATCCCAAATCAAGAAAAATTATCCCTATGTATTCTTATAAGTTTTATAGTCTTATCTCTTATATTTGGATTTTTTGTCCAACTTTTAGTTAATTTTTAATTTTTTATATATGATGTGAGGTAGGGATCTAATGTCATTCTTCTGCATGTTGTGCCAAAAAGATTTTGTTGAAAAGACTATTCCTTTTTTTTTTTTTTTTTCATTGAATTGTTTGGGCATCCTTGTTGAAAATGAATTGACTAAATGTGGTGATTTATCTCTGGATTCTCAATTCTATTCCATTGATTTATGTGTTTATCCTTATACCAGTACCACATAGTTTGGAAGTAAGTTTTGAAACTGCAAAGTATGAACCCTCCAAATTTGTTCTCCTTTTTCAAGATTGTTTTGCCCATTTCTGCAAAGAAGTCAGTGGGATTTTTAATAAGAATTGCATCGAATCTGTAGATTAGTTTGGGGAGTGTTTCCATCCTAACAATATTAAGTCTAATGATCCATTAACATGTGCTGTCTTTCCACTTATTTAAAGCTTTAATTTCCTTCAACAATGTTTTGTAGTTTTAAAAGTCTGAGTGTTGCATTTCTTTTGTTAAATGTAGTTCTAATTATTCTTTTTGACACTATTGTAAATGGAGTTGGTTTCTTAGTTTCATCTTCAGATGGTTTATTACTTGATATTTCTTTTGTGGGATTGACATGAGATTGGGTCATCAGAATGGTGCTGACACACAGATTTTGAATGACTCAAATTGTCTATATAGACAAAGACTTCCCAGAAAATATCTTGCACACACAAGGGGCATCCTAACTCCTAATTTTGAGATGTTTTATTACAACAGTTCATTTATTTATTCACTCATTGATTTATTAGTTGAGGGCTCCCATGGGCCATACACTGTTTTGGAATGAGGGGTACAGCAGTGGACATGGGCAAAGTCATGGGGTCTGCCCTTATGAATCTTTCATTCTCATGGGGAAAACAGATAATAAGCTAACTGGCTAACTAACTAAATGCTTAATATAATTTTAAGCAATCACTTTAAAGAAAGTGCTTTGAAAGAAAATGAATTAGCCTTAGGACAGAGAGTTGAGGGAGATGGAGGCTGATTTAATGGGGTGACAGGGAAGCCTCTCTAACGAGGTGACTTAGGGACAGAACACATACAGGAGAGTGGAGAGCTAGAGGAGGAGGACAATGGGCACAGGCCCTGGGTGGGAACATGCTCCAAGGGTTTGGGGAATGGTAGAGATGCCAGCATGGCTGGAGCAGAAGAAGGGAGCTGAGAGTAATGGAGAAGCTGAGGAGTTGGGTCAGGCCATGGGGTTGAGTGGGCCACTGTGACTTTCATTCTGAGGGTGTTGCTAAGTTGCTTGGAGGCTTTGAGAGAGGGAATAAATAAGTTATCGAGAGCTGAAGAAGTCAGGGAAGGTGCCTTGGAAGTCAAGGGGTTGAGTAGAGTGATGCCTGGAGAATCTGCATAAACAGAATCCAAGGAAAGGCAAGCCAGGTGGGAACAATAGCAGGAAAAAGGTGTGGGGTGGGGGTTCACTTGAGTAGAGCAAATGTGGAGCAAGACAGAAGAAGAGAAGGGGACGCTTTTAGGAATGAGCTGGCTTATTCCCTATATCATGCTCTATCCAAAGGCAACGTCAATTTTAGTCCAGAGTGGAAACCCAGGCTTGGGAACCCTGGATCGCATTTGGTTATGACATTGACCTGCCACATGATCTTGGGCAAGTCACCTTACTTCCTTGAGGCTCAAGGCTCAATGCTGTCATATGTACAATGGATATCTTAGAACAAGAATGGCAACAAGTAGGTTGGTCTTATGATACATGTCATTAGGGATTGCTTGATGCACTAAACCCTGGGAGGGGACTCTTGATGGGAGAGAGTTGCCCCCTTCTGTTCACTTACCTAACCTATGCCCTGAGCTAAGATGCCCATAGGTTTGGCAGGGATGAAGTAGAATGTTTCCCTTTCATCACTGCCTAGCTAATGTTGTGGCCTGTGGCTGGTCTGCAAGTGGCCCAGCTTGTAATTGGCTGTAATGAATTAAGTGTGGCTGAGTTGACAGGCAGGATTGAAGTGAGATGGAGAGAGGTTACGCATGGTAGTGCCAGGCTCAGCTACACAACCTTCTTCCAGAAATGTCTAAATGGCCTCCATGCCAAATGTGGCATCTGCTGGCACAGCAGAATGGTGCCCGAGCAGCATTTGCTACTTTTTAGAGTATTTCCTCATTTATTACCCTCTTTAGGTTTCAGCAAACCTCCTTCACCTGGGGTGTGGTGGCTACTGCCTTTGTCCTGATCCCTAACTTGCCTTCTGGTCATTGACTGTCTACTCCCCCTGGGCTCTGTGGTATCCTAAGCCAAGCCTATCAGAACCCTTTCCCAGGAATTTTGCTACTTGAACTGGCCCAGAAGAGCTTTTTATCCTTTTTTTTTTTGGGTATGAATTTGTTTAGATATAAGCTAGAGCTGTCTATGGCCATATTTCATTCTCTCCAAAAACCTGGAATTGGAAGAATAAAGTCAACATATAGAGAAATCAAGATGGCAGATGGAGAGCAGCCTGGGGCACTGAGTGCCTGGATCCCACTGCTCCTGAGGCGAGATCTCTCTTTTCTGTGAGAAAGCTGGTTCCCTGGGTTTTTTGAAGCAGCTAAGAAGCTCTGGCTAACCTGTGGGGCTGATAATCTTTGCTTGGCCTCCTGTGGCTTGTGAGAATCCAGTGACCTGCCTGTGGTCCATAGCCAGCCACAAGTAGATCTTCAAAAAGACCATGAAGAAGAGGGAAAGGCGGGTGGGGGATAGGTGGAGGTGGGCAAAGAGTGTGTGTGTTGGGGATGGGTACGGAAAGAGACTTAGCTTGGGGCAATGGGCACATGATACAGTGTGAAGATGATGTTTTATTGAGTTGTACACTTTTGATTTTGTGAACCAATGTCATTCCAATAAATTCAATTAAAAAAAGAAGGCTCCCTGCAGTCCTGACTCCTGTTTGGTAGCCTTTCCACACACCGTGTGAAACAATGGGTAACCCAGAAAGGACAGGAAGTGTTGGGGCCCATAATTGCTGGGGGTTGACACACATAGTACCTTTATTTTACGATGAAACAAAGAAATAAGACTCTATTGCACAGATAGAGAACCAAGTTAATGTTAACTGGGTTCCTTCAGGCTATGAGAGGCAGTGTCCAAGCTTAAATGGCCAGCTGGACAAGATGGGTCCCACTTCTGACTGGACCCTGGACCAGCACTGTGCCCTGATCTCTGGGCCTTGTATAGCCCATAGGTTCTCTTTCCAGGACATATCTCTAGGAATTTAGGGTTGACCAGGGCTATGATAAGAATCACTGAATGTTAGTGCCTGGAAGAATCTTTGAGATCCAGAGTGGAGGATAAGTGTGTGAGACAGAGAGACTTGGCTGGGATCATACCACCATGCACTGCTGTGTGCTGACCACGGCAAGGGTTAAAGAAACCGGGCTCAGGTGCTCCCATTACTGCTCCTGGTGGTCACACTGCTTCCTGCTGGTTCATTAGTGTCCCCAGAAGGTGATCTTGGACAGGGTTCTAGGAACCCAATGGTGTCCCAGGGTCAGACCTGAATGATGGGGGGTCTACAGGTCTGATGGATGCTACTCAGCGGCATCTTATCCAAGTGTAGCTAAAAATGTAAAAGGCTTAGATGGGGACATGCATCTTTGCTGGAAATTCTAGAATTTTCCATTTGCATTTTTGAATATTTATACTCTGCTTCATGAGCTCAGCTATAAAATCCAGGTATCTTCTCTCCTAGACCTCCTTTGTGTGTGGATACAGAACTTGTTTCAAAGAAATAATATATGAGTGGCCCATGAAGTAACTTCTGACCAGGACTAAACTACTAAGCCATGGGGTTTTTAATAGGCCCTCTGCTGGGCCATGTTTGTGAGGCTCTGGTCACCAGTTCAGGTGACTGGCCAAGGAAAAGTCACCGCCTCCATCACTCCTCCATTCTGTTGCCGTCAGAATGGAAGGAAGTTCTGACCTGCCCGGCATTCACTGCTCACTGACATCCAGCACTTTTCCCCTCACAGGAGTTTTTTCTGCCCTGTGTCCTCGTCTGTGTTCCCATGCCCAAAGCTTGGCTCTCTGTGAGGTCTTCAGCCAGAAGTGGTGTCTCTCTAGAGGTTCATACTAAGACATGATCCATGTGAAGATCCCAAACAGAGGATTGGGGAGGAAAGGGAGAGGGGGGCAGAGCACTGCACTTGGATTTGAAATCCTGACTTGTATTCACTGAGCCAAGTCTCTTCACCTTCCCGGCTCCCCTACCTGTTGCATGGAGGGAATTATAACTTTCTTGTCTTGGCTTGTTAGGGGGCTAGATGCGGGGATTGGGAGTTGAGGTGGTGTGCAGAAGCTCTGGACATGGAGCAGCTGAATGATCCAGAGGCCAGCGCTGATGTGCAGGGCCCCCCACTGGCACGGATGCAGAGGAGCCAGAGAGAGCAGAGCTGCTGCTGTGCGGCGATGAGTGGGACGGAGGGTTTAATGAGATGACAAGTCAGGCGCCTCCAATTCCCTATGCCAACGAGGGCCTGTCTCTGTACCCAGACTAGCGCTAACTGCTTGTGAAGAGCAACTTGTCCCCAGTGAGCATCTGTTTTGCTTCTCTGGGCACCAGCCGCTCGGGAAATTCCCAGCAGACCCTCTGTGTGTGCTACAGAGCGACGCCTTCCCAGCTTGGCTGCAAACAGCCTTCCAGCAGGGGAGTCTTTCTGAATCCAAAAATGCGCTTCATTTAAGGTTTAGTTAGTGCTAGGGGTGGGGACAGGGAGGTGGATGGGGGAGCAGGCGAGGAGGAGCAGACTGGGCGCACTATGCAGGCGCAGCCTGGTGCTGGGTCCCTGGACACTGTGGCAGACAGCGCTCACCAGCCTTCATCTGTCTGCACAGGTCTCGGAGGAACCTTGCCTGTCAGTCTGCAGGCTGGCTCAGCGCCTTATTGCTCAATCAGCATCCTGTCATCAGTGTGCTTGGCCCGTGGTGGGTGCGGCCACTGAGAGGAGCAGCCAGATAGCTATGGTCCTGCTGCTTAAGGAGAGGAAGGCTAATCGCTCTTGTGATGTGGAGATTTCGAACGGGCTCCGGGGTCTTTTCCTTCCATGCATTCATATGCTCACATGTCGTTACGGAGCACCTATTCACTGCCAGGCTCTGGGCCCCCACGGGTCTCAGTGGTGAGCAGGAAACATGTGACTCTGCCTCTCCCGTCCCTGTGTAGCCAGCCTGCCTTTCTCTCACCTGGATTACAGTCACACGCAGCAAGCCCTGGTGAGACAGACCAGACCCTGGAGCTAGACCACCTGGGCTCAGCTCTCAGCTCTGCCACTTCCTTTCTTAGTGACTTTGGGCAAGAAACTTTCCTTTTCCATGTTCTCATCTGTGGAATGGGGATGAGAATAGTACCTATTTTTTGCATTTGTTGTGAAATCTAGTAGGCTAATGAGTGTAAAGAGCTTGGAACAGGGTCTGGAATGTAGTAATGAAATAATAAATAACATCGTTGAGCTACTTTTTGTGTCACTCTCTTCTGATCTGTTCCCCACAACATACCCCTTTAATCTTTCTCGAAGGTAGGTCTGATCAAGATTCACCTTGGGCCCTAACCGGTTTGGCTCAGTGGATAGAGCGTTGGCCTGCGGACTCAAGGGTCCCAGGTTCGATTCCGGTCAAGGGCATGTACCTTGGTTGCGTGTACATCCCCAGTAGGGGGTGTGCAAGAGGCAGCTGATAGATATTTCTAACTCTCTATCCCTCTCCCTTCCTCTCTGTGGAAAATCAATAAAATATTAAAAAAAAAAGAAAAAAAGAAAAGATTCACCTTGGTTTAAAGTCCAAACTTTTCCATGGCCTTCAGACCCCTGCTTCTCTGCACCCTTACACCCCATCCCATCCTGTTTCCCATGTTACCCCTCCTCTCCTCTCCCACCTTACAGCCATCCAGTAGCCTGCCATTTGTTAAACATGCCATTCTTCCTCACACAATGCTCTCTACCTGGGAACCTTTTTTATTGCCTCCTTACCTCCCAGGAGACCTGCACGGGTCCTTAAGAGGAGGCTCAAGTCTGTGTTTGAAGCCCTCCTCCATTTCTCCTTTCCAAATCAAAGCCAGCCTCTCCCTTGCCTGCACCCCATTCACTCTGTTCACCCCAGGTCTACTGCACTGAGCAGTGTTTGGTAATTGTCCGAGTGAATGTGTGTCTTTCACTGAACCCTGTGTTCCCTGTCCATGTTGGATTTCTGTCTGGGCTGGCTCAAGTAGACACTCAGCAAATAGTTGTTGAATCAATGAATAAACAAGTTGCTTGATGAACACTTGTTAGATTGGAATAAAAAAGCAGGTGATCTCATTTCATCCTTACAGCCACCCCTAAAATGCATGGGTAGATAATCAGAGCCAACTCGGACAGGCCTGCTGCCTTGCCAGTGTAGGTGACAGCTGACTGGTCCTGGGAGGCTGCAAGTGCTCATTCCTCTGCCCCATTAGCCTAAGTTCTGTTGCCCTGGAAGAATAGGTCGGTGGTGTGAAAGGCTATATTTTCTAGAGATGGCATCACACTGTCTCCATGCCTCATGCTCTTCTGCAGTGTGACCTTGCCCATCCCGGACCAGGAGGTGAACTCCTATATCCCTTGCGTTGAACCTGGGCTGGGCTTGGGCCTAGTTGGCCAATAGAATGCAGTGATGTTCTGAGACTTCCACGATCAGGCCATGAGAAGTCTTGCAGCTTCTGCCTGGCTCCCTTGGAATTCTCTCTTGGGATGTTCCCCTTGGAAAGTCCATGCTATGAGATGGCCAAGCCACGTGGAGAGACCACGTGTAGGTTCTCTGGAGGATAACCTCAGCTGAGCTCCCAGATGACAGCCTCGCCACAGGAAGGAGCCAGCTGGGAATTGGAGAGCAGTCAAATCTTCAGAGGACTTCAGCCCCAGAGGACATCTGACTGCAATCCTATCTGGGACCTGGAGTGGAAACTGTCCAGCTGAGCCCAGTCAATCAATGAAACATGAGCGACGATGATAAATGTTTGTTTGAATTTAAGATACTGAGCTTTGGAGTGGCAACAGATAAACAGAAGGTTGGACTCAGCACTGGAGGAGGATGTGCCTGCTGAGCTCCAGCTCCTATGATTTCTCAGAATGTGGAGGAAGGGACTGGGATGGGGACCTTTGATTTCCAAGGTCCTGTTTGCCTCTGTGACACTTTCTCTGATTTGTAGATTGACCTAGGGTGAAAGGGGGTAGGGGGAGAGAGAGAGAGAGAGAGAGAAGAGAGAGAGAGAGAGAGAGAGAGAGAGAGAGTTTGGATAGTTTCATAGTCCAGTTACCTTAGGCTGTAGGAAATAACCAAGATTCAAGGGTATGGTATAATGCCTTTACCCACATCTTCTCTCAGTCCATTCTCTGACCACTCCTCAAGGAAAATGACCTATCTGCTTGATACAGAGAGAAGGAAGGAAAGAAGTGGTAATGGAGTACCCACTCTGTGCCAGGTAGCTAACCTCCATTACTTCATTTGCCCTTCACAACAATTTGATGAGAATGGCAGTATTATCCCCATTGTACAGACGAAGAAATTGGGTAAGAAAGGTTCAGTGATGTGTCCACAAGCTAGCAGGTAGCAAAGCTGACAAAGCCCAGGCCTGTATCACCAACACTGATGATACTGGAATGGTCTCCAAGATGCTGGGAAGGTTCCAGGTCCTCTCTTCAGCCCCAATCTGCTGGTCAGCCCTGAAATCACCTCCTCATTGTGTTTCTGCTTTGGCTTAAGTCCTGGATCCTGCCAATGCTAATCCCCTGGAAGGGTGATGCATTAAGATGTCATTAACCACTCATCCAAGTCAGACTGAGGTCCTGTGTCTCCCCTTGGAGGCTGTTTCAATGGGAAGGGAGTGTGGGATGGTGGGACTGCTTGGGGGGGTGGAAGACAAGAGGTGGGAGCAGAGAAGGGCTGTAGCCCAGGCTCTTCTCCATTCTTTCATGACGGAGCTTGGTGATGGGGTTAGTAGACCATCAGCACTGGCACAGGACGAGCCCCCCCCCCCCCCCCTGTCTGAGGTCTAACTTCCCCATGTCCAGTGGCAGCTCTAGAGAATGTCTAAATCTTCAGCTGATAGCATCCATCCCTGGCATAGATGCGGGCCTATTCATTCTCATCAGCATCCCTCCAGGGCTCCTGGAGGAGCTGAGTCTAATTCTGGGCTCCAAACTCAAGAAGCAGTATTCACCAACCTGCGAGGCCAGAGCAGGCAGCCAGGGTGGGCAGGGAGGGTGCCGATTCCTGGCAGAGCAGTGGCTGGGGTCTTTGGGGGAAGGAAACCTGACTACTTGTCTCAGCTCTGCAGAGAGAGTTGTCACTAAAGAAAAAGCAACCAGGTAACCTCAGGGGCCCCTTACAATGCTTGGCTCTGAGAAGGGACATGCCCAGCCTGCCCCAGCAGGGTTTTAACCACTGAGCTGAAGTAAGGGGAACCAAATACCCTGCCTGACCTGGCCCTCTCTTCCACCTCCCCAGCTTCCCTTTTCTCTGCTCCTTTGGTTGTCTAAGTTCCCTTGGACAAGGAGGCATTGCTGCTCTTACTCCCTCTGCTTCCTCCTTCCTTCTATTCATTTAACAGATCTATATTGAGCACTTAGCATATGCTAAGTCTTGGAAGACCCAAGGGTGAGCAAATTAAATCCAGTCCCAACCCTACGGCAAAGCAGTGGGAGCTCCTGTAGGGCAGAAGAGGAATGAGAGATGGGGTATAGAGGGTCAAGAGGAAAGCTGGAAGACTGGCCTTTGGGAAGTCAGGGCAGATCCAGCTTGGAGATGATGAGGGGTGGGAGGGAGGGTGGCAGTGGGACCATGAAAAGTAGATGGATTCAAAAGACAGATAGTAGGATAACTCAGTAGGCCTTGATGAATGGTTGGCTGTGGCAGGCAGGCAAGAGAGAAGAAGGTGTCAAAGGTATACTACGATCTCACTGGCTTGAGCACTTGGCTGGGCAAATGTGCCAGTCATGGGCACCTCACAGCAGGACTGGCTCTGTTGGATCCCTGGCTGGCAAGGCTGCCCCATACTTGAGTGAAGGCCTCTGCACCAGGGTTTCATCTTGGGTAGGGCTAGGAACTCTATAGGAGCTGGGAGCACTGGGGTGGGGACAACACCCTCTCCCCAAAGCCTGCTCCCATCCTTTCTGCTCTTCCCAACAGCTCCCAGAAGTCTGGCTCGTTCCTGCAAAGCCTCCCAGGTGCCTGCCCTCCTTTCTAGTGCTCCTCTCCTCATCATTGCAGGATAGTGATGATTGATATAGGGGAAAGCCAATGAGCAGCTGCCTAGCTCTGCCCACTACCCCAGGTTCTCCTCACTCCTACCCAGCCCTCTCCTGCTCTCCCTCCCTCCCCCCAGGATCCCTCACGGTATCAAAATACCAGGACCATCAGGGGCAATAACAGACCTGATTTGCACCTGGGGAGAAGAGGAGGGCCTGGGCCCAGCAGAGTCTTCTCACTGCCTCCTGCTGCCCTGGGTCCACACCACCTGGCCACTGAATGCCTCTAAAGAGGCAGGGTTGTCTCAGGCTTCCTGGCCAGGGCTTGCAGCCTGTAAACATTCCTACACCATTTAAATGGTTTCCAGATGGGCTTGAACCACAGGGGGCAGGGGAGGGGCTTTGGCTGGGCCTGCCTGTGGGACTTGGGGGGATTCCATGGTTCTCTGTTTCTAACTTAGCTCACCTTGAAGTTGTTCAGAACAGCTTCTTTCCTCTGCAACTAGTCTGCATGAAGCCAGTGCACCTCAATGTCTTCCCTCCCTGTGTGCATGAGCCCAGTGCACCTCAATATCCCCCCTCCCTGTGTGCATGAGCCCAGTGCACCTCAATATCCCCCCTCCCTGTGTGCATGAGCCCAATGCACCCTGGGCCCCTTCCCTGTGTGCATGAGGCCAGTGCACCTCAATGTCTTCCCTCCCTGTGTTCATGAGCCCAGTGTACCCTCGGCCCCTGCCCTGTGTGCATGAGCCCAGTGTACTCTGGGCCCCCTCTTCGTGTGTATGAAGTCGGTGCACCCTGGGTCCATTCCTCTGACCTGACCTAGACAGGGAATCCTAGTCTAGGGCTTGTTTTGTCATCCCCCCAGGGAGTAGGCTTCAGTCTTTAGTTTTATAAACTGAGGAAGTGGAAGATGATCATGTTTATGTACCTGCTATGAGGTGGGTATGGGTTGGCCTTGGCCTAGGACAATCTTTTACATATTAAACTCAGTGCCACAAGATGTGTGTTATGATCACAGCCTCAAGAAGTCAAATGGGGCTTACTCAGCTATCTCAACCAGGGTCATATTTATGTATGAGCTCCCTTCTTGCTGGTGTTTTATATAAGCTCCCTAATCATAACAATGGCTTCCTGAGTATTACTGTATCCATTTACAGACGACAAAACTGGTGCCCTCAAAGGTGAGTGGCTGCTCACCATCTCACGCTGCGGAAACGGAGCTCTGCCCTTGTTCTCATGGCTTAGGCCCCAGCGGGCTTGGGCTGGCGGGCCCTGCCTCTCTCTGGGAACACTGAGCATGACTGAGTGATCTTGGCCAGGACTGGTCTGTACCCCAGCTCCTTCACCCTCCATCGCCGCCTATTCTGTGTGGCTCAGCTCAAGTGTCATTTCCAAATAACAGAGGAGTCAGAACAAAGGGGAATACACTTGCCCAGGGCCACACAGCTGTTCAGTGGTAGAACCAGGACTGGAACTCAGGTTCTCCGAGTTTCTTTCAGGTGTTCATTCCACTCTGTGCTACCTCCAGCTAACCATAAAGCTCTCTGAGTGGCCTTACCACCTGGGCAGGACAGAGCGGACTGACCGCAAGAGAAGGAGGGCAGCGAGGAGCGGGGCAGGGGGCTGGGCTGCAGGTCCTGTCATTGTGCCCTTGGGCAACTCACGTCTGCCCTCTGAATCTCCCCGTTTTTTTGTGTCCAGCTCTCCTCGAGGACAATGATGTGGTGTGGGTCTCTGTTCTGCAGATGGACAGGGGCAGCTTTCCTTTCCATGGTGAAGCCCCAGGCTCGGGTCAGCCTTGGCCAGCCCTCCGGGCCAGAGTCCTGCCCAAGCTGCAAGCCGCTAGTGCCTTCGGATGGAGGACCGCTCAGCTCCGGTGAGGGGGTGGGGAGGGTGTCTGAGATGGCCTTTCCCAGCCCGATGTGCCACACACAGCATCCTCTCCCCTGCCCCAAATCCTCTCCCAGGGGTGAGGGCTCAGGAAAGCTGACTGCTCCTACCAGGGGACCCCCATCTCCAGTGTCTGGGATCTACTCTGCAGCTTTCCTTCTCAAGAGCTGGTGCCAAGCGGGCCCCGCCTCAGTGTCTGGAGGGCCCCAGACATTCTGTCTTGAGCACTTCTCAGCGGCAGGGGAAGACCCACTTCAACAGACTGGAAGAGATGCAGCACCTTTGGCCCAGCTGTAAAATGGGTGCATGGTCAGTGCTTCCCAATCCATGTGGTGGGTCCGCTGCTCCAACCACTGTGAGTCCATAGGAGCCCCTCTGTCCCAGAGCCTGGCCAGCTGCCCCTGGGAGGGAATGTGAGTGGCGCCTGCAGCTGTAGGGAGCACACCACATGTGCTCTTCCCCCTACCTGGGACAGGAAGAAGTACCCACGGGCCAAGCCCACCTGCCTGTCCATGCTTTACAAGTGCCATTTCATGTGGCATGAAACCACGTCCCTGCAAGGTGTGGGCCACGGCTTGGCTCACAATTCTTAGGCTGATACCACAGAGGTGCAGTGAGGTTAAGAACTTGCAGGGTCACTCAGCTCTATGTGCAGAGCTGGGTTGGAACCCAGGCAGGCCAGTTCCAGAGCCCCATTCCTGCCTCAACAGCACGGGGTGTGCCCTAGGTTCTCCCATCCATAGCCTCTGTCCACCCTTTCTGTGCCCCAGCTCCCGCAGGAGTCAACTCCATCTACAGAGGCAGAGGGGGCTCAGCATAGGTGTATGCAGATGAGGTGTAATTCCAGCCAGGGCACTCAGGAAGAGTCTAGGTGCCAGGGCGGGGTGTCTGTAGGAGCTGGCAGGAGGTGGAGGGGGGATGAGAGCCACACACGCTAGCTGACCTGATGGTCTTGGGGAAGGGGAGGGACTTGGGCTGGCAGTGCCATTTGTAGACACACGAGGCCAAAAAGGTGAGGGAGGTCTCAGTCTCCAGCGTCCACCCGCTGCCCTTGAAAGTTCCTCCATGGGCAGAGCATCTCCCTAAAGCCCAGCTCTCTAAACCTGGTCCTGTTGTTGCTTGAATGTTTGATGGGACAACAGTTTTGCATGGCATGCTTGGTTCTCTGTTCGCCCCCTGGATTCCCCACCTTTCCTTCCTCGCTCCAGTCTGTCCATCCCATCCACTCTCGTTTTTCGTCCCTGGTGCTTTGGTTCCTGCTGCTTCCCTAGTCAGACTGTGTCTGTGACCATGTTTGCGGGGGTGGCCTCTCCCTTCCGTGAACCCTCAGCATCCTAGGACATGAGGTAGAAGTGACAGAGCACCGTGGGAGGGGGCCGGATGCTTCTTCACCTCCCCTGACCTTGAGACCATAAAGGGCAAATTCCACAGCAGATTTATGTTCATAATTTCTCTGGATGTTTGTGGATGACACAGAAGGAGGGAAGAATGCATGAGCCTGGGGTAGAGGCTCCAGGATTGGACCAGGAGCCAGGATACCGGACTCCCTTTTCCTTCAGCATCTCAGCGGAAGAATAGGGAAGATGCTACACATGGCAAGATCATGGTCTTTCCATGCCTTGATGCGTCACCTTCTGGAGAACATTTGTGTTTCACAGGGGCCTTGAGGAGGAACCCACGAGTGACAGTGGGGTTTCTGGTGCTGGGGAAGATCACGGGTGGGGGCCTTCTGTGCCCGGCTCATGTCATGGTGCGTGGGTGAGCCCAGGCATCGCCCTTGGATGGAGCCTCAGCTCTCGGTGGTCAGCACCTGCGAAGCCCTCCCTTTGTTACTTCTCAACGGAGCCTGTTCAGGGAAGCGTGGCCCTTCTCCTTTGCTCTGGGTCGTGGGTGGTGACATTTTAAAATACTGTTAATATCTGACATTTATCCAATGCTACGTGCAGGCACGGTACCCGTGTTATCTAATCTCATCTCCACACCAGCCCTGTGAGGGAGGCGCGCTGCTCGGCCGCCTGGTTCAGCAGGGGAATCTCATTTGTCTCCAGGTCTGGCTCCCTCACTGGAGGCTTGGACTCCTGGGTGGCAGGGACCATGCCTGATGCTGCTCTGTGCTGCGGTACCTGGCACACCACTGGCAGGAAGTGGGCGTGCCGTGCTGGTTGGTTGAACAGGGTGAGAATGGGTGAATCTCCGGGGCTCCACCCTCCCCGCGGGCCTGATCTGAGAACACTCGCTCCCACTCTACAGCCTCAAAGGACAAGGCTGGACCTGAAGTGTGGTGTGTGTGTCTGCCCAGTGGCACACGGAGACAGTGGCATGTTGGCCTGCTTAGAGTGTGAGCTCTGGGCCCTCCTGCTTGGGGGGAACCCTGGTTCTGCATCTTCCCAGCTGTGTGATTTGGGGGAGATGCCTAAGCTCTCAGGGCTCCGTTTCCTTTTGTGTAACAGAGGGGTAATACTATCTATCTGACCGGGTGGCTGTGGGATGACATGAGTTATTACCATAAAGCACTCAGGGCCCTCCTGCCCAACAAGCACTAAGTGCCTGTTACAGTCATTAGCAGACCGTTAGGGACGGAGGGAGCTAGAGAGAGGGATGTGTGTGTCATTCGTGGCACCTGACCTCCTGACCATGTGGTGTAGTAAGCGGTGTCTTTTCTCCTTTCTGTGCACCTTCACCCCTCAGCCTCTCCCACAGCCCCGTGACACTGAGGGGGCTGGCTTTTCGGGTTCATTCTAGCAAGGTGAGGAGGCAGCAGCCCGTGAAGGGACCTGTGAATGAGATGAGGGATTGAGAGCGCTGGGCCGAGGGGACATGGGTGGTCTTATGGATGTCCACCAGACACCAGCACAGGACAGCTGGCCAGGGCCTCCTTTCTAGCCCTGCCACAGCCCCCGCCCCAGCCTCAGGGGCAGCTCAGACCCATCCTTTGGTGAGAGGGGGAAGCGGTGAGGTGAGAAAGGAAGGTTCTGAGCTGACGGCACTGAGATTTGCATTCACTGAGGAGGAAACCCGAGGTGACCACATTTGCCTGGGACTCACTAGGTTAGCATTCCTGCTGTCAGGGAGAATGGGACTCAAGAAAGAAGTAAAGTTTATTTACACCAAAGTAATGAAAATGACATTTCCTCCATATATGCCTATGTGCCTATGAAATTCTTACCACCATCTACATCTATATGTTTTCCTTCCTGTATATAATTTCCAAATGTGTGCCAGTGTGTGTTATAACATATATATAATACACACACACACACACACACACACACACACACACACACACACACACACATATGAGGCCTGATGCAAGATTTGTGCAAGAATGGGCCTTCCTTCCCCTGGCTGCCGGCACCACCTTCGCTCCAGCCTGGAGATGCCTTTCTGCCTTCCCATGCTGCCCAGAGGCCTGGAGTGGCTGGGGTGGTGCAGAAGCCTGCATCATTGCCATGGTGACAATGCAAGCATCCCGCCCCGCTCCCTGCCACTAGGCGCCTGCATATGCAAATTAACCCACCATCTTTGTTGGGTTTATTTGCATACTCATTCCTGATTGGCTGGTGGGTGTCACGAAGGTACGGTCAATTAGCATGCTACTCTTTTATTAGGTAGATATATATGGTTGACCCTGAACAATGTGGGGGCTGGGGTGTCAACTGCCCCCACAGTTAAAAATGTGCATGTTATTACCATAAAGCACTTAAGTTTGCCCTCCGCATATGCGGATTCCCAACTGCATGAGGAAAATAAGGTTGACTCTGGAACAACACAGGTTTGAACTACACAGGTGCACTTACATGTAGTGTTTGGCTTTCTCTGGATGAAGGGATATAAGCTATTTTTAATTTTCCTAACTTACTGTATCTTTCCAATTTTTTAAAGTAAGCATGATCGGAAAGATCAAATAATTATATAGCTGTAAACTGTGTTAGCTATGAACTGTGTTCTTCATGTCAGACAAACAGGGCCAGTAGATGGTGTGTGCCTGGTGTGGGAGGCTTCAGGCCAGCGTCTGTGTCCCGAGAGTCCCCTCCCTGAGTGAGAGTGGGGCCATCTCACTGCCACGTGCTCCACTTGCAACCAGAGCCCAACGCATGTTTGTGTCAGATGTGAGTCCCTGCAAAGAAGCAGAACCCGCACACACAGCCCACGGTGCTGGCAGTGGAGGGATTCTTGTCTCTGGTTCACAGATGATAAACTGGAGACTCAGGGAGGCCAGGGGACTTGAGCGGGGCCACACAGTCAGGACCTCACACTACAGGAAGCTATTCTGGGACATGTCTCTGATCCAACGTTCTCAGCACCTGATGGGGATTAATGGCTCCGAGAGAATAAAAGCTTGAGTTTTGTGACTCGTCCAAGGTCACACAGCAAGGAGCAGAGTTAGAACCAGGATTTTGAGCTCCACGCCAGAATGGAGAAGTGCTCAGAAAAGTGCCAGAGAAAGAAAAGGAATGAGAAGAAAAGAGTCAACAATGCTTCCTGGAGCAAAGAACAGAATTTAGGGCACGTTGTGTGAGTGCATGCGTGCATGTTGCATGCATGAGTGCGTGTGTATGCATGAGTGTGTGTGGAAATGGCACTGTGGTGTGTGTGTGGGGGGACAGGAGGTGAGCATGGTAGTTGAGGAGTGGGGCGGATGGAAGGAATAAAAGAGGCAGATGGGAAACAGTTCATGAAAGCCAAAAACCTCAAGTAAGACAAATGTTTATTTTATTTAGTGTTGATCACAGGAAAAAAATGCTGACGGAAACTCACAACTATTCTGTAGCTCATCAGGGGCTAGGGCCAGCTCTTCAATGGAAAGTACTAGAAAGTGCCTCCTTCAGGCAGGGCAGGCACCAACATGGCTGGCAAGCCCCAGGAGGGGATGATACCTGCGAGGATAGCCCACCTGAGGAGCACAAGGTGCCTTGAAACAGGGGCCCGGGGCTGGGGTCCATGGGGAGTTAGGGCGGCAGGCCAGACCACTTCTCAGACCTCGGGGACTAGATCTACCTTCTGGCCTGAAACAGCGATTGCAGCATCAATAACAGCAACAGTAATCAGAATATAAGAAGCTAGCTTTCCAGATGGTGGCATCAGGAGGCAAAGTTTCATGATGTATGAGAGAAGGAAACATACGAGGTGCGCCCAGGGACTGCCCCCGGCCACCTGCCTGGAGAGAGTTCCCAGGCTGCGCACAGGAAGGGGAACCCCAGGAGCCCTGTGGACCTCCGCATTCCAGGAGATGATGCCGAGAGCTGGAGAGGGAGGTACTGGAGAGGGACCTCGTGCTGGAGAGGGAGGTACAGAGAGAGGACCCCAAAGGCTGCAGAGGGACCCCTCTAGGCCCTGGCAGAGTTCAGTTCTGCTCAGCGCATGCCTATGAGGAAATTGCCTGAGGTCAGGGGAAACCTCCCAAAAGGGTCAGAGGGGACAGAGCATGAGCATGGAGCTCACCTGAAAGTGGGTTTAGTTTCTGTCCGCATTGGCTGGACTGCAAGACTCACACTTCAGAGAGTAGGACCTACTCTAACACTTGATCCATTTTCAAATGTCCTGCTGGTCCCTCCTCTCCCCGCCAATGTCTTCCTTCTCAGTTACTTTAAATCATGGCTAGACTGGGCCCTCTCTTTGATTTGGTTTTCATGGATCTAAAAGAACATTCTCTCTCTTCCCCACCCTGACCCCCTGATCTCTCATGCTTTTGAGTCTGTGAAGAACATGGGTCCGTCTCCTGCACAATGTCTCATGTGGAATTTGGTTGACTTCACTCTTGTGGTGTTGAACTGGATCTCCCTCCTTGGTATGTCAACACTAAGGCTCGATCTGGTTTCATCAGACTCGGGTTCAATTCTTTCGGCAAGAACCCTTCATGGATGGTTCCTTATTGTTGAGGTAGTGGAATTCTGTAGCTCATCAGGATGAGCTCTCGGTTCAGCTGCTGGGAATGGAGCGCCCAGGTGTGCTCACTGTGGCTTCCCTCCTTCCCGGCCCACACGAGCAAGCCTGTTAGAATGCTCATAGTCAGAATGGTGTCAGTCTGTACATGAACAACCTTGAATCCATATCCATTCTTTTTTTTTTTTAATTCTTTCCAAATTTTGATCCCCTTTTTAAACCTCATTATTCATAAAAAATTATGGTGAAACATGGTATGTCACAACCCTGGATTGTTGAATTCCTTCATCCTAGAGGTTAAAATGTGTTTTGTGGTTGTCACTCATGAAGCGTAAAAAGTAGGGTGACTAATTGGGACTATGGGCTTTTCCGGGATGAGGGACTTTCAGGCCGAAAGCTGGGAATGTCCTGGGCAAACCGAGACTGGTAAGCCACCCCATGACAACATGCAGACCTGTCAGGTGACCAGGATCGTAAACAAGTCCCTTAGTATGTCCGAGTTGCTCGGGTGTTGGCCTTGTCTGACCCCTCTTTAAACCAGCTGAGGAACCGTGGTTGTCTGGGCTTTCCAGCAATGGGGACCCCAGTCCTTTTTCTAAGGTGGCCTCTTTTATTGGAGAGTGAGTGTATCTGTTAGAAAATCAGGCCTCCCTGTAAATCCCATGAACTCACCTGTCAGCTGGAATTTTACTCGCCAGAGCCAAGCGTAGAATATTGATTAGCCAATCAGACCACTAACATCTGACCACGTGCCCTCCAAGCAAACACTCTCAGGTCATCCCTGGTCCTGACTTCATGTCCCCTCACCCCACTGTCCCACCTGTGGCCTCAGGACATAGTCCAGGTCCTAGGGTAGGAGGGTCACTGACACCAGGCGGGAGCCTGACTTGAGATGGAGCGCATCCTCTGCAGAGATGAACCTGCTCGCCCCTGCCTTCGAGGGACAGGTGTCACTTCCTGGCCGAGGCAGGCACCTCCACTCTCTGCCTTTAAGCCTAGGGCCATAGGACCCCTGTGCTGGGGAGAAATGGACTATCAAAAGGGAGGCCTTGTGTGTCCTTACACCCTCTTAAGTGGCTGGGAGGGGAAGGCAGTGCCCAGCTTCATCCATTAAGGATGAGCCAGCTATTGGAAGCCACTTGAGAGGATTTCAAAGTAGAGCCAAGAATTTAACTTCAAGATGTACTTTACCTCCCGAAATCAAATCATCTCATTTTCAGCACAGACACTCCGTTGGGTTTAATGCTGCAGCTTTTCCGGAAACGCTTGTGTGGGATGGAGGTCAGGATTTTATGGGCTCGGATGCATTTCTATCACCAGCAGGGTGATTGTCCTGGGGACAGGCTGGCTCCATTTAAGATGTCTCTCCTGTCTGATCCCTGAGCAGTGCCATCCTCTCTGTCTTCCTCGCCTTCCTCAAGGATTCCCAGAAGAACCCTTTAGCATGTCACTTGCTTCCAGTCCTCCTCCAGGAAGCCTCATCTTCCCTAACTGCCCATTCATGCTAACTACCCCATTCCCTCCCAACCCAGTTTCCTAGGCTGTCTTCCAAGGGCCTCATTCTCTGGCCCCATGTCCCTGACCAAACTCTCTCCTTCCTAGGCCTCCGCCTTCCTTTTTCTGAGACTAATCAGTCTCTATCTGTTCCCACCTTGGTGTTGAATGGTTACCTCTTTCTAGGTCAACCTCCTACAGGGAGTCTTCCCTGATTATCTTTATCCTTCTCATGGACCTTTGGTCTCTAGTGTTACACAAACTCACAGACCAGTTTCTCTTCTCCGGTGGTCCTTTCTTTTCTCCCTGAACAATTTGTAAGTCCCTGGAGGACTGAGACGGTAATGCCTGTGTCAGAGACAGAGAGTGCTCACCAGAGATCCATGTTATCCCTTGTATTTCCGGCCTCCCTTGCTGGTGGGGGTGGGGGGGTGGGGACATGGGACTAGTTTCAGACTGTGAGCAGAAGTGACATGTGCCACTTCCTGGCTGAGGCAGTTAAGAGCTGGCAGCAGTCCTCCTCCCCACTTTTATCCCCTTCTGCAGCGAACACAGATGCTGATCCAGATGGTTCTGCTACAAGATGACAGACCCTCTGTTAGCCTGGTTACCTGCATGACTGTGTGGATCAGAACCACCCACAGCCCTGCGTTAGACATGTAATACAAGCAAGAAACAGACTTTATCTGGGTAAGACTGAGATTTGGGGATTTTTCTGCTGCAGTAGCTGGTATGGTTTAACATTAATACAACATCTTCTTTGTCCCCACCACCTTCACTTCCCTCTTCCTGGGAGCCCTTAGCCCAGACTGGGCAACCAGTATAGATTCAGTAAATAAGGCTTTCTAGTCTAAATGGTGAATTCCATGGGATGGTAAGCAGGACATGGAACTCATAAATGGAACAATGTAAGCACATGTTCTCAGCAGCAGTATGACCAAGGAAACCACCCTTGAACTTGGCCTTCTGGATAAGGCCACCATCCAGTCTGACCTCATGGAACAAACCTAGAGCCCTGAAGTATTCTGACTTAGGTTCAAAACCAGGGCAAGGACCCCCATAGCTGTATGACTTTGGAATGACCATATGACCTCTCAGAGTCTTGAGCTGCACATCTACAAAATGACCAAAAGATGTCAGTTCCAGGGACCTGGACTTCCCCGCACCACCCCCCCCGCCACCGATCTGCCCTCTAGGAAGACCAGCATGTTCCCAAGAAGACAAGGGCTTTGAGGCAAACCTTGCGTGGCTGTGTAAGTACGATGCCCAACTTTCTCCACCTCCTGGATATTTGATGTAAAGGAGGTAAAATGGTGATGCAGCAGGAAGAGGTCCTGATTGGGCCATGGGGCTGCAGACCATGGCCTGCTATATGTCTGGTCATTGCTTTTCTTTGGATTGGAGGACAGAGTGGGCATGGAGCCCTGAAGGGAGGGTGTACAGGCAGCCCTGCCCTCACCATGATACTAGAACTTCCCGTCCACTGAAAGCCCCTTGGAGTATGGCTGTGCCTTTTTCACAATCTCATCCTCTATGTCCTATTCAAGCCTGGCCCAGAGAAAGTGCTGGAAGGACAACTGACTCAACTCCCCTGGGGGTGGTAAGTGTGCTGTGGGTGGGTGTAAGCTGAGGCTGGATGGTACTGGGCAGGGCTGTAGTGTAGGGTGTCCTGAACTGTGAGGTGAGCAGAGGAGGTGACCAGGTATATTTTTGGGGGCTGCAACCCCCCAGCGTCTCCTGGGTAAGGCTATGGGGCATCTGCGAAGCCAGCTTTCAGGGCTGTGGGCCCAGGAAAGGCCCCAATGAGGCGAGGTTTCCTCCTGCTTCCACGCTGAGGTGGGATGCCTGTAGCGCATATTCTTAACATATGTTCACCTTGGCGCTGTGCTCCTGCCAAGAAGCTGTCACGGGGCGTTTAGCAGAGGAGACAGCATAGGAAACGTTCCTGTTGTACTTTGGGAAACCTGCAACTAATAGGGCATGTATGATGGGGGGCCGCTGGGCGGGGGTGACCCTGCCAAAGCCTGTTTGGTCCAGCACCAGAGGAGCGGGCATTAATAGTATCTGGCGGCCAAAGCATGGGCCTCGCAGGTGTTGGAATAAGCACAGCTGATGTGGGCTGAGCACCTACTATGTGCCAGGTGCTGGCTTTGGGCCTCACACTCCATCCTCTCATCAGCCTCACAGTTTATAGACAAATAAGCTGCCTTGCTTGGGTGAACCTGACTGTCAGCGAATCTATCCTATCTAATAAAAGAGTAATATGCAAATTGACCATCACTCCAACACACAAGATGGCCGTCCCCATGTGGTCAAAGATGGCTGCCCCCATGTGGACACAAGATGGCCTCCACAAGATGGCCGGCAGGGAAGGGCAGTTGTGGGCGATCAGGCCAGCAAGGGGGGGGCAAGTTGGGAGGGACCAGGCCTGTAAGGGAGGGCAGTTGGGTGGACCATACCTGCAGGGGAGGGCAGTTGGGGGGGACCAGGCCTGCAGGGGAAGACAGTTGGGGGGGACTGGGTCTGCTTGGGAGGGCAGTTGGGGGTGATCAGGCCTGCAGGGGAGGACGGTTGGAGGGGACCCAGGCCTGCAGGGGAGGGCAGTTGGGAGTGACCAGGCCTACAGGGAAGGACAGTGAGGGGCGACCAGGTTGGCAGTGGAGGGCAGTTAGGGGTAACCAGGCAGCCAGGGGAGGGGAGTTAGGGGCAATCAGGCTGTCAGGGGAGGACAGTTGGGGGATTCCCAGGCCTGCAGGTAAGGGCAGTTGGGGGGGATTGGGCCTGCAGGGGAGGGCAGTTGGGGGTGATCAGGCCTGCAGGGGAGGACAGCTGGAGGGCCCCAGGCCACAGGGGAGGGCAGTTGGTGGGGACCCAGGCCTGCAGGGAAGGGCAGTTGTGGGGGGGGGGTCCAGGCCTGCAAGGGAGGGCAGTTGGGAGTGACCAGGCCTACAGGGAAGGACAGTGAGGGGCGACCAGGTTGGCAGTGGAGGGCAGTTAGGGGTAACCAGGTAACCAGGCAGCCAAGGGAGGGGAGTTAGGGGCAATCAGGCTGGCAGGGGAGCAGTTAGGTGTTGATTAGGCTGGCAGGGGAGTGGTTTGGGGGTGATCAGGCTGGCAGGAAGAAGCAGTTAGGGGCAATCATGCAGGCAGGCAGGCAAGCAGTTGGGAGCCAGCAGTCCTGGATTATGAGAGGGATGTCTGACTGCCTGTTTAGACCCGATCCCACCAGGATCGGGCCTAAATGGGCAGTCGAACATCCCTCTAGGGGTCCCAGATTGGAAAGGGTGCAGGCTGGGCTGAGGGACAACCGCCCCCCCGTGTACAAATTTCGTGCACTGGGCCTCTAGTCTATAATAATAAAAGAGTAATATGATAATTAGACCAGATGTCCTTCCTGATGACCTTCTGGATGAAGCCAGGGCTACTAAGGAAGCCCGGGTCCCAGGTGCCAGAGGGAAGCTGGTGCCAGCAGTCGGGGGAAGGAAGGCCTACTCTTGCACAAATTTTGTGCATAGGGCCTCTAGTCTCAAATAAAACTCCAAGAAAATTGCATCATGATTTCCTTGGTGCCTGAATCCAATGAGCCCACCCAGGAAGTGGGAGTCTGCATGTGACATTATCTGATGCTACTTGTCTGATCTGTGGGGTCATGTGAGAAGCATGAGTTAACCTAAATAATGCTATTTGACAGTTGTTTTGGGAAAGGCCATCTCTGAGATCAGGCTGTGTGGTTTTTATCTTAGGGAAGATGTGCATGTTATGGCCTCTTATTCTCCTCAATCCCAAACACACAACAAACGCTCATACACCTACATGGGCACGCTCCATAAGCCTCACATACATATATACACACATCCACACTCACACATATGAGTTCATGGTCATGATGCTGCTCACATGACATGCCCACATACACCTGCTTGTGCATGCGCACGCACGCATGCACGCACATACACACACACACACACACACACACAAACGTTATCCACATGCCTTCGCCTACTTTCATGTACACAATCCACATCAAATTCCCTCAGGCACACATTCACCCTCTTGCGGACATGCTCACCTGCATGCGCAGCACGCATAGACAGAAAGCACATTTGCACATGCCTTTTCTCTGAGCAGAGACATTGTCTTTCAGAGGCGAGGATGAGGAAAGTGAGCAAAGAGTGCTCAGGCGCTCTCTGCCATCCTCTGCGACTCCCGAAGACAGTGAGCAGTCATATACAGGAAAACAAAGAAAGAGGGCGGCTGGAGGGGCCTGGGCGCCTGGGCCGGGTGTCTCCAGGGACAGGCTGGTCCATGACTTTACCTCCTGGATTGGTCTCCACATCACTCAGGTGGGGCGGAAGCACCTTCCACCTCCCTCACTCTGCCCTGTGAGCTGGATGCAGGCATGCAGCCCAGTTCCCGCCACAATCCACAAAGCCCTTTCCCTGCTGCCTGCCTTTTGCTCCGGCCCAGGTGGTGGAGTGTGGCAGTCGTCCCCTGAAGGGCACTGACTCATGGTCACAGTGTCAGAGCTGCACAGGCCCTGAGTCATGTGGGATCCCCGTTGTATTGCAGGTGGGGAACTGAGGCCAGGAAGGGAAGGGCGGAGCACTTAGCACCATGGCTGGCTCTTCCCAGGTCCTCAGTGGACACTTGGTGAATAATGATGGTCAGATATTGCTTGTGGGCCATTTTTGAATCAGCTCTTGAGGCGCCTGAGGACTTACGGAATAAGAGGGACCAGATGAAGCAATATTTAACTGTGTGCAAGAGATTGTGGGAAATCCCAGTGCTGACCTGCTCCCCTGCTCCCAGGCGAGGGTGTCCACTCTTCCTCCCCTGAGTGCATGCCTCACGCAGGAAGTGAAATTCCTCTTTGCCCCTCCTCAGGATTTGCTGTGTACGTGTGTGCACCTACCACAGGCACACACATACACATGCACTCACACATATGCACTCACTCTCTTACATATGTGCACGAACACACACCATACACACTCACCTCTTACACACGTGCACACACAAACACAAACACAGGATTCTCTCTCTGGGTTGAGATCTTCACGGAAAAGCAGATACAGGGAGGGGCAGTCTCAGTTCCCCAGCCTGGCTGCCCCTGGGGTCCCAAATGCCATGTCCTGGCTGGTCCGTGTTGAAATGAATTTTAATTCCATGTTTCTGGCCAAGCACTGGTTTCCACCAATGTGAGGCTGACCGTGGTCGGGGCCCTCCCCTCACAGAGCTTAAGGCCCAGTGGAGGGCCACAGCTTGGAGGAGGGCTCCGGCTCACATCTGAACAGGGTCCTCTGAGCACTTGAGGGGGAATGACAGACTTCCATGGGCTCTGGCTAGTACCTCTCAGAAAATATCAAAGGACACGTAGAATTTTGTGGCACAAAGTAGTGGTAGGCTGGAGCAGGGTGCGCACCAGCTGGAGGGGTGGGGCGGACAGCATGTGAGGTGGGCAAGTGGCCCCCGGGTGCCAGCCTGGGGCAGGAGGGCACAGATGGAAAGGACTTCAACGCTTTGCCAGGGTGCCTTTCTTCTGTGGGTGGGGGAGTGGGTCCCCGGTGGGTTTAGAGAGAGAAGAGGTAAGAAAGGTGGCCATGAGGGGCCAGTTGAGGAGGGAAACTGGCATCTAAATAAAGGCGCGCGCAGAGGCCGAGGGGAGAGCCCTGGGAGCCCTGCCCTCCTGGCGCTTCCAGACCAGCAGGAGGTGTCACAGCAGCTGGTGGCTGTGCTGGGAGGGGGTCTGCGGGAAGCGAGAGGGATGGGTTGGCCAGGGGGTTGTGAGTCAGACCTGAGAAGAGAAGGAGGAGTGGGAGGTGTCAAGAAGGAAGGCCAGGTGTCTGGGGAGAGAGAGGACCTGTCACCCGAGGTGGGGCAGGCAGCCATGTCACATCTCTCCCGTCTGCCTGGGGCAGGAGCCAGCCATTGTCGTCAGCCTGTGCGGCCCGGGAGCTGCAGCCCAGAATATTAAAATCTCTCTCAGGTTTATCTCCTCCCGATCTCGCTCATTTGAAATCCCCGCAATTCGGGGGAGAAAGTTACTTTAATTCTCTGGTTCCTATCAGCCTAATTACAGTTTCAATAGACGGCGGGCAGGGCTCTAAATGAGATCGGAGGACACAGGAACACATTATGTTGGCGCTAATAATGATCTGTCTTTGTTTTATCATTTCACGTTGTTGCCTCTCATTTTGGCTGCCTGAATTCTTAATGCCTCCGAGTGGCTGGGAGATTGCTTCCTGGCTGCCAGGCCTGACGCACTTGCAGGCTCGCATGTGAAACCCCCGCCTGGTGCCTGCCGCTAACAAGCCCGCCGCCATTTAAATTTCAATCAGCCCTTCTGTTTGTGTGTGAGTTCCTTGGATGGATGAAATTAGCAATTTTGAAAAATTGATTAAAATTGCTGGTTTCACACGCCTCAAAACATCCAAATCAATCTTTAAAAGAAAGAATCCGCAATTCTTGTTGGACTCACCATGTCCGCAGTCTGAGGAGCTGCCAAGTGTGCCGATGGGGAACGGGTTGCTGGTTTGGGCTCCAGCTTGTCTGGGCTCTAGATTAACTCCTGTGTGACCGTCCTAAGTGCCGGAACCTCTCTGGGTCTCTCTTTTTTCTTACGTCTGTGGGATAAAGGGGTTTGACTGGCTGGGGACCCCCACAGGCTCTTCCGGCTCCGACACCATGTCATTATGGATCTCTGCAGGTGGAATCAGCATTCAGACGAGGCGAGAATACTAACAACACATAGCACATTCGGGAACATTTTTAGCTAAATCTAGCACTTTATATGCATTATTTATATCCACAGGATCATCACGAGAAGACGCTGAGAAAATACAATTATTATCCCCACTTTCTGGTGTGGAAATGGAGGCATCCACCTTCCATGGTGCTCTGATCCCCAGCCCAGGGCCTGGAGCCTCCCCCATGACCAGGTGAAGGCCGCTCTGACCTGCCCAGCAGAGGGCTCTCCCAGGGCAGTGGTGCTCGGGGCTCCCTGGCCAACCAGGCGGTGGCCGCTGGCAGCAGCCGTTGGAGACGTCCCTGGGCTACCTCTTCTCTGTGCTTTGCGTTGATGTCTCGAAAGCTCTATTCATCAACTGTGTGGCAGTGATGATGCAGAGCAGTGAAATGGTAATAAAGACGGGGATGTCTCATTTCCCTAGAGTGTGCACTGCGCCACAGCACATACCCACGGTCCCGGCGCAGATACAAACATCCCGGAAGTATTACAAAGCAAGTATTGTTTTGAAAACACGCTGCTTGCGGCTGTGGGCAGGAGGCACGTCCCTTCACCCCCTCGGGTCCCACCGTCCTGGCCTCCACGTGGACTCACCTTGTTCGGTGACGAGGCGCCGCTGCTCCTCCACGTCAGTCTGAGTGTCACAGCCGTTGTCTATGTTTGTTAGGTCCCCAAGGCACAGCTGTCAGCAGTGCCTGATCGCGAGAATACCTCGGGCTCTCCTTAAAGCGGAGGGATGCCCGGTGCCCGCTCAGAACCCCGGCCCGTTTGGGAAGCCCTGGTTCTCTAGACACACCCTGTGTCTACACGGATGAGGTCCTGGTGGTCTCACCTTCCAATCCACTGGCCAGAGGGTCAGTGTGTAGACAGCTTGAATTCAGTTCACAACCCTATACATACTTACTGAACCCCTGCTAAAGTTAGTGGGAAGAGAGAGAGGCACTATGGGAAAAGCATGTTTTCCAGATCTAAAATCGAATACCAGAGCCATCACAAATGTTTTAGGCGCGCGCAGAGGTAAGTCACTTAACTCTCCGGACCTGGGTGTCCTCAATTGTCAGATAAGGACACTGGTCCCTCTCTCTGGACTGTCTTCAGAAGGAATAGTGGCATGATGTGCCACACCTGGCACGGAACCAGCAGGAGCTATATTCCTACCAGAAGAAACCCATGGCACCCCTAAGGGGACTATTCTGAAGCATCTGTGAGTCCCCAAGTGGCCGGCCTCTCCCATAGCATGTAGTTCCCCTTCAAGGGAGGAGGATGGAGGCGGTGGACTAGGCTCACTCCCAGGGAAGTGGCTGCTCCTTTCACTGTGGGCAGGAGTCACGTCCCTTCACCATTGCCCCCTCATATTGCATTTCGGGCCTCAGCATAGTGTAAACCACTCTGTGTTGTGGAGCTCCAGGGAACTCACGCCTGTTGAAATAGTGGGTATAACGCCCGCAGAGTCAAGGTTCTGCTTTCTGTAAAGCCGGTGGTAGGCACACAGGCCATTCTTGTGGACCGTGTGGAAGACGGGCTGGAAGGAGGCAAGGGACGGTGATGGAGTGGATTTGGCCGGCTTTCTTGTGAGTCCTGCATCTGCCCAAGGCAGCCTTTTGTAGCACCTTGGTGACCATCTGAACACCATGCAGGCAGAGCCACTGAGTTGGGGAACCAAGGGGTCCCAGCAAAGGGTGCATTTTGTCTGGGAGTGAGAGAAATCCAGCTCAGCCTGGCTCAAGCCAAAGCCAGGTTATGGGTGTACATGCAGGAGTCAGGCATGACTGGTCCTAGGTACCATATGGAATTGTCAGCTTCTGTCTCAGCTTTCATTCCTCTGTATGGACTCCATCCTCAGGCTGGCTGAGCCCACACGGTGACGGTGACAGAAGTGGCCCCCGGAAGCTCCAGGCTCACATCCTGTCTTCTCCAATGGTCTCGGTCAAATCCTGGTGCTGGCTCTCCTTGGCTCACAAGGGCCATGTGCCCACTCCCGAACAAAAGCCCACGGCCAGGGGAGTGGGGGACACTGACGGCCGAGGCCCGGCTCACTTGCCCCTCCAGGGCCTTCAGTGGAGGATCAGGATGGGTGACTCCTATAGGAAGGGGACTGAGGACTGAATGGGCAAAGCCTAGAGGTGGCCAATCCCACTGGCCAAGCAGCCCGGGGCAAGTGGCAGAACTGAGGGCGCCTTCTCATCAATCCTGACTGCCCCCGCCCCCGCTCCCCCAACACATTGTTTAGGCTCCCGTTTTGACCTATTAAAAACACAGGTGATTTAAACTATTGGAAAAATCTGAATATTGATTAGTTTGGGACCCCATTAAGGGGAAAGCAGGGTTCCGCAGCACTGACCTGCCCACAGGTAGAGATGCAGGCGCTTGAGTGGGAAGCGCTGGTGTATAAGGGTGCTGCCCACTGCGGCTGCGCTGCCTTCCAGGGAGCGATGCCAGCAGCGTCTGCTACAAACCCAGGTGGGCATTTGATTTTAAGAAATTATTAAGTTTTGTTAGGTGCCTTCATGACTCGAAATTAACATAAGTATATGCTTTAATTTTTAAGAAATATATTCTGAAGAATTTAGGTGTGAAATATTATATTTATGATTTGCTTTATAATATTTCAGCAAAACAACCGCACGTGAAGCAAATAGTGCAAAATGCTAGCAGTTGTTAAATCTAGGTGACGGTATATGTCTGTGGGCATTAATGATCCTATGTCTACCTTTGGTAAGTTTGGGAATGTTTGTAATCAGAAGGAACCCCAGGGTGCTGCTGGGACCTGCTGTGCTTGGTGATGGGTAGTGGCTGCTTTCCCGTGTCTGTCAGTCCTGAAGGCCCGGAGTCGGGCGCCCTGGCTGCGGCCCCGCCCAGCCTCCCCGTTGTTGTGTGTCAGGGCCTTAGTTGCTCTGCCTGTGGATGAAGGAGCGGGTTGTTTCAGATTCCTGAGAGCTGCCACGCTCTGAGGCCTGGGGGTCAGTGGCCTGGAAGTGAATGCATATATTCCCACTAGACTGCGAGTGTTTACCAGAAATGATGCTGAATTGTGCCAAAAGATTTTGGGGGGATTCCATTGAGATATCATGATTTTACTGATATTGGAACATTACACTGACTGTTATTACTAGGATAAATCCCACTGGGTCAGGTGAATTACCTTTCTGTATATTGATGAATACAATTTGCTCATACTCAAAAAGTATTTTTGCCCCATAAAGAGTATTGGTCTGTGGTATTCTATTTTAATATCTTTTCCTGGTTTTGGTATTAGGATAAGTTGACTTCATAAAATTAGTTAGGAAGGGTTTTCTGAAAGAGATGGATAGGTATGGTATTTTTTTCTACCTATTTAAAAAATGGAATTTACCACTGAAACTATTGGAGTCTAGGGTTTTCTTTGTGGGAAGTTTTATAACTACAAATTAAATTTATTTAATAGATATAGGCAATTCAGTTTTTAAATTCATTCTTGTGTGAGTTTAGGTCAGTGGTCGACAAACCACGGCTCACAAGCCACATGCGGCTCTTTGGTCCCTTGAGTGTGGCTCTTCCACAAAATACCACGTGTGGGCACGCACATACAGTGCGATTGAAACTTCGTGGCCCATGTGCAGAAGTCGGTTTTCGGCTCTCAAAAGAAATTTCAGTTGTTGTACTGTTGATATTTGGCTCTGTTGACTAATGAGTTTGCTGACCACTAGTTTAGGTAGTTTGTGTTTTTCCAAGAATTTGTACATTTTGTCTAAGTTGTTGATTATGGCATAAAATTTTTTTTACTATTTATCATTATCATACCCTTATCATTATGTAATGTCCCTTTTTATCCCTGGATATATTCCTTTTTATGAAGTCTATTTGACTTGTATCAATGTAGTCAATACAACTTTCTTTTTTAAATTAAAGTATTTATTATTATTTTTATTGATGTATTATTGACATAGAACTTTCTTATAATTAATGTTTGTGTGGTATATTTTATTCCATCCATCATTTATAACCTGCCTGTGTCTTTATATTTATTTACTTATTCTTTCAAATATGTTTTCATTGATTTCAGAGAGAGGAGGGGAGAGGGAGAGAGAGACAGAAACATCAGTGATGAGAGAGAATGGATCCGCAGCCTCCTGCACCCTCCCTACTGGAGATCAAGCCCCAAACCCGGGCATGTATCATGACCAGGAATTGAATGGTAACCTCCTGGTTCATGGATCAATGCTCAACAACTGAGCCTCATCGCTGGTCTTTATATTTAAAGTGGATGTCTTGTCGTAGAATGTAGTCTGGTCTTGCTTTTTGATCTTGTCTGTCAGTTTGGGGCCTTTGAATTGGAATGTTCAGAAAATTTTCATTAAATATGATCATTGATACATAGGATTAAATATATCATCATGCTGTTTATTTTCTATTTTTCTCATCTGTTCTTTGTTCCACTTTCCCCCCCTCTCTTATTTTGTATCAATTCAGTACTTTTAAGGATTCCATTATATTTTCCCTATATGCTTATTAGCTATACCTCTTTGTTTTATGTTTTTAGTAATTACTCCAGAGCTTGTAATAGATATGTTTAACTTACCATAGTATACTTTCCAAGAATATTATACTACGTTATGTCTTATGTAAAAATCTTGCAACAAAATAATTCCTTTCCCTTCCTGTGCTTTGTGCTATTGGTGTCACACACTTTACTTACACATACATTATAAATCCCACTATTCATTGCTATTTTTATTTTAAGTAGTCAGTTATCTTTTGAAGAAAGTGAGGAAAATGCATAAGTTTTTAAAAATCTACCCACATAGTTTGCATTTCCAGTACTCCTCATTCATTTGTATAGACTTCATTTTCATCTGATATTTTCCTTCAGCCAGAAGAGCTTTATTTAATAAGTCTTATGCAAGTCTGCTTAGCTTTTATTTGTCTGAAATTTCTTCAATTATGAATTCTCTTAGCTTTTATTTGTCTGAAAATTCTTCATTTTGCCTTTACTTTGGAAGGATATTTTCACTTAATATAGAATTCTAGATTGATAATCATGTCCCCCTTCTAATCTATACATTAGTGATATTGTTCCATTGTCCTTTGGCTTGCATAGATTCAGCTAGGTAGTGTTTGTAATTTTTTAGTTATATTCTTCTATACATGATGAGTATTTTTTTTCTCTGACTACTTTTAAGATTTCCTCACTGTCACTGGTTTTCAAAAACATGATTATAAAGTGCCTTGATGTGATATTCTTTATATTTATTCTGCCTTGGGGTTTGTTGAGTTTTTGAACATGTCAATTTATATGTTTAATGAAACTTAGAAAACTTTCAGGTATTACTTCTTCAAATAATTTTTATGTTCTCTTCTTTTTCTTTGGGTCTCTAAGTTACACATATTACAGATAACTTAATATGGTCTTACATGCCATTGAGGCTTTGTTTAATTTAGTAGCTATTATTTTTTATCTCATTTTTGTTTGGATAGTCTCTCTTGTCTTTTAAAAAATGTACTTATATTTTCTTTCTGGAATGTCTAATCTGCTCTTGAGCTTGCCCTATGAATTTTAAACTTCAGATATTGTAATTTTGGGTGCTATATGCTTCAGGTTTCCTTTAAAATAGTTTTCTTTCTTTATTTTGCTTATGTTTTTCTTAAACCCTTAAAACTCTTTATAATAGCTACTTTAAAGTTTTTCTATACTAACTTTATTACCTCTGTAATTTCTGGGCTTGATTCTATAAATTTATTTTATGGACTAGGTCTCATTTTTCTGCTTTTGCTTGTTTGGCATTTTTTATGATATGCTGGACATTATGTGTGAGGTTGTTGAGTGTCTGGACTTTGTTTTCTTCCATGAAGTGCATGGAGTTGTGTACTGGAAGCTAGTTAGTTTGATTTCAGATCACCTCATATTCATAAGACTTGTTTTTAAACATGGAAGCCGTGTCTAGATCAGCCTTTACTCTGGGGCTAGCTTAGTCATACTATGAAGGTGTGTCCTTAATTCTTCTGAAAGCCCTGAGTATTCAATGAGGTCTCTCTATTCTTCTTGGTTAGAAATCAAATGTCTCTCAACCCTGCTGAGCTTCAGTATTTGTTTAGCTGGCATTTTACCAATAGTTGTTCCTTCTCTGATAATTGTTCTCTCTCTGGCCTCATGGAGTATCGCTCTACACTCTCACAGCTGAGTGTTCAGTCAGTCACAGGGGATACCTGTGTAGATTGCTGGAGCTCTTTTTCTGCATAGCTTCTTCCTCTTCAGTTCTCTGTCCCACAAAGCCCAGCAGTTTCAGCCGTCTCAAACTCTCCTCACTGTCTCCTCAGCTCATGGAGACCACTTGCTCTGCGTGGATTCTCCTGAAACTGCCAAGTCCAGTAAGTGCCTCTGGGCAGAAATGTTTGTATCACTGGGCTCACCTCCTTTGTTTCTTTTTCCTCAGGGACTGTGAAGGCTATTGTCCACTGTCTGAAAACAGTTGCTTTACATTTTTTCCATGTTTTTTTTTTTTCTAATTGTTTTAGATCGTGCGGAAGGCAGAATATCGTCCCTTAAAGATGTCCATGTCCTAATCTCTGGAACCAATTAATATGTTAGGTTATATGGCAAAGGGGAATTAAGATTGCTAGTCATATGTCAGTTTATATGGCAAAGGGGAATTGAGAGGTGGCAGTGTGAGAGGCTTTGGCCTGATGTTGTTAGCTTTAAAGATGGAAGAAGGAAAACATGGGCCAAGGAAAGCAGTGGCTTCTAGAAGCTGGAAAAGGCAAAGAAATGGATTTTTTCCTACACCTTGGGAGCAGCGGTTCTCAACCTGTGGGTCGCGACCCCTTTGGGGGTTGAATGACCCTTTCACAGGGGTTGCCTAAGACATCCTGCATATCAGATATTTACATTATGATTCATAACAGTAGCAAAATTACAGTTATGAAGTAGCAAAGAAAATAATTTTATGGTTGGGGGTCACCACAACATGAGGAACTGTATTAAAGGGTCACGGCATTAGGAAGGTTTAGAACCACTGATCTAGAGGAATGCAGCCCTCTGACACCTTTTTTTAGCCCACTGAGACCCATTTTAGACTTCTAAACTTACGTCTACATAATAATAATTTTTAAGCCACTGAGTTTGTGGTAATTTGTTACAGCACCCATAAGAAGCTTATACCATGGGAGAACTATTATGGTACCAGTTAATAGAAGGAGCTATTCCCTGGTATGTTTTTAAAGCAAACTAATATTTGGAATCACTCCAGATATTCTGACTTAATTAGGTGCATTGGTATTTTTTAAATTTTTTTCTCTGGTAGTACTAATATGCACCAAGGGTTGAAAACTACTGACCTCACTCAACCTTCCCACTTTACAGCTCAGGCCATTGAAGCAAAGAATGGCTAGAGACAAATGCAGGTGAAGATCTCAGTCTGTTGCAAAGCCCACCTAAAACAAAGCGTAAGGATACATACCTTGTATCCTCCCGGGAGGCTCTCTTGGCACTTGTAGCAGGAGGTCTGCATATACTTGGATGCAAGATGTACATCCTCAAAACATAGTAACTAAAACCAACCTACTAGTTATGCAAAACTATGGATGTCTGCAGTCCTATAATCAGTTTATTCAGCCTGATTCCTACAGAAGTGCCCACATATAGACCTGGAGAAAGTTATTGATTGGTTTCGATCAAGGTGATGAGAATTCTGATATTTCAGAGACCTCAACACTCAAGAGAACCGGTGCTCATATCAATTCCATATTTAGGGTTGCAAGCTTGAGTCTTGGCTTTTTTTTTTTTCATTCATTTCATGCATTTTTAAAAAATTGTGCTTTTATAGAGCCAGTAGGAACCACACATTGCCTAGATTTTAATGTTCAGTAGCATTCCAAGATTTACTGATTCATAGTCAAAATTTCAGGGATTTTAGGATTCTTTGGTGAGATCATCAGATGACAGCTTTTCTTTTTCTTTCTTTTCTTCCCCTCCTCTCTCTTCTCTTTCCCTCCATTTTCTTCTTTCTCTTTTAAAAATTAACCCTAAAGGTTGGTCATGCCTGGGGCAGTTGGTTACCTCTGCCTGTGGACCACATGCAAGTTATTAGGGGAGTGGGTTTCCCACAGGCCCCAGGTGGGTGGTAGTTGGCTTTGGTGTACCCCGAGACTTTCACTGAGTGGCCTCAGACCCAGCACTGGTATTGAATTTAAATCTGTATTAACCTGGTGAACTACTCACCCTCACCTGGTGACTCCCTGAGAATGCACTTCATACAACTCATGTACTGCCTGAGGCTCTCTGTCAGTGGCTGAGACTAATGGGCAGCCAGCAGGAAGTGGCAGGTCTTGGGGTGCCTTGAGCTTTTTGCTGACCTGCCCCAAGCCCAATCTTGGAGGCAGCCAGTCTTGGTACACAGCTTGGCCCCTCGCATGTGTCCCCAAACCAAGCACAGGCAACTGCCAACCGTAGTTTGCTTTGTGGCTCCTAACAGATAGCCCAGGGCTGCTCACAGGCAGTGTCTGACATTAACTCGCACCGGAGTCTCTCCTATGAGGCCCCAGAATAAACATACCTGGTAGCTGGCTTTAAACTGCGAACGGTAAACCCAAAGGGAGGTTTTGGCAGGCGGCTGACCCTACTGGGGCGAATTCTGCTTTGTAGGGTCAGCCTCTGCACAGCAGCTTGCATACTGTGGTTGTGGCCAGTCCTCACAGCGAGCCTGCCTGAGGGTCAACCCCATCCATGGATGTGCCAACAGCAATCAAGACTCAGCTACAGCAGGAGGGCTCACATAACCACACAAGGGATACTCCTGGAGCACCTGGCTCAGGTGAATAGGGAAACTGTGCCTTTGGGCCCCATGGGACACCTACTACATAAGGCCAACCTGGGAGACATTAGATCTACCTAATATACAGAAACAAACACAGAAAGGCAGCCAAAATGGGGAGACAAAGGAACATGTTTCCAAATGAAAGAACAGGGGAAATTGCCAGAAAGATAACTAAATAAAATGGAAGCAAACAATCTACCAGATATAGAGTTCAAAACAATGATTATAAGGATGCTAGAGAAACTTAGTGAGAACTTAGCATAAAAAAGGACATAGAAATAAAAAAAGAACCAGTCAGAAACAAGGAATACAATAATTGAAATGAGAATACAGACATTATCTATATATATAAAAAGCTAAGAGACCGGCTGACCAGCTGACCGGCTGACTGGCCGACTGGCCAGTAGGTATGATGTGCACTGACCACCAGGGGGCAGATGCTCAATGCAGGAGCTGCTGAGCAACAGCAACTTTACAGAGTGCCCTCTCACACTCCAGGACCCCTCGGGGGGATGTTAGACTACCGGTTTTGGCCCTATCCCCGCAGGCCAGGCTGAGGGACCCCACCTGCCGGAAGGACCCTGCTCATTCCTCAGATGCCCTTGGAGACCTGGCACCATCCCAGGTGTGGCCGGCAGGGGAGAGACCATGGGAGGTTGGCTCTAGGGTGTGTCTGGCCCATCTCGCCCAGTCCCGCCCCACTGGCCACCTTCTAATTAATTTCCTTTCGATGTGCACGAATCTGTGCACTGGGCCTCTAGTATAATGATAAAGGGAATAATCCAATAAGAAGCTATAACCCTTGTAAACATGTATGCACCTAACATAGGAGCACCTAAATATATAAAGCAAATATTGATAGACATAAAGGGACATATTTACAGTCAGGCATATCCACTTTTACCACTCCTATTCAACATAGTATTGGAAATTCTAGCCATAACAATCAAATAAGAAGAAATAAAAGGCATCCAAACTGGAAGGAAGGAGTAAAACTGTCATTATTTGCAGATGACATGATATTATATACAGAGAACTCTGCAGATTCCACAAAAAAACAAACAAACAAACACCCTACTAGAACTGATAAATATAGTAAAGTAGCAGGATATAAATATTTAGAAATCGGTTGCATTTTTATATACCAATAATGATCAGAAAGAGAAACAAAGAAAACAATCCCATTTTCACTTGCATTAAAAAAACCACTCAGTAATAAATTTAAGCAACAAGGTAAAAGACTTGTACTTGGAAAGTTGTAAGACACCTTGGCTGGTGTGCTCAATGGTTAGTGTCCACCTGAGTATTGAAGAGTCCCAGATTCAATTCCCAATGCCCTGACTGGGTTTGCTCCCTGTCCCAGTCCAGGTGCGTGTGTGAGGGAACCAATCAATGGGTATCCTCTCACATCCATGTTTCTCTCTCTCTCTCCCCCTCTTTCCTTCCCTTCCACTCTCTAAAAATCAATTGAAAAATATCCTTGGGTGAGAATTAACAAAAATAAAAATAAAATAAAATAAAATTATAAGACAGTAAAGAAAGCAATTGAAGAAGACACAAATATATGGAAGCATATACTGTGCTTATGGGTACAAAGAATTTACATTGTTAAAATGTCCATACTACCCAAAGCAATCTATGGATTTAATACAATTCTAAACATTTATATGTAACCACAAAAGACCCAGAATAGCCACAGCAATCTTAAAATACACATGCACGCGCGCGCGCGCGCACACACACACACACACACACACACACACACACACAATGACTAAAAATAAACTCAAAATGAATTAAAGACTTAAATGTAAGACCCCAAACCATAAAACTCCTAGAAGAAGACATAGGCAGTAAACACTATGACATTTATCCTGGCAATGCTTTTTCTACTATATCTCCTTGGGCAAGGAAAACAAAAGAAAAAATAAACCAATGAGACTGCATCACACTAAAAAGCTTTTGCACAGCAAAGACAACCATCAACAAAGGCAACCTACTGACTGGCAGAGGATATTTGCCAATGATAAAGGTTAATATCCAAAATTTATAAAAAACTCATATTACTCAGTACCAAAACACCAAACAGTCCAGTTAAAAAATGAGCAGAGGACCTGAATAGACATGTTTCCAAAGAGGACATACAGATGGCCAATAGACATATGAAAAGATGCTCCGCATCACTAATCATTAGAGAGATGCAAATTAAAGCCACAATAAGATGCTACCTCACACCTGTCAAAATGGCCATCATCAAAAAATCAATAAACCGGTGCTGGTGAAAATGTGGAGAAAGGGAACCCTTGTGCACTGTTGGTGGGAATGCAGATTGATGTAGCCTCTCTGGAAAATAGTGTGAAGGTGTCTCAAAAAATTAAAAATAGAACTGACTTATGACCCAGCAATTCTACTTCTGGGTATACATACACCTGAAGAATCCCCAAAGACTAATTGGAAAGGATATATGCACCCCTATGTCAAACAAACTACAACAGACTCAGATGCAGAGAAAAGACTGATGGCTGCCTGAAGGGAGGGAGTGCGGAGACTGGGTAACAAAGGTGAAGGGATTAAGAAGTACACATTAGTAGTTGCAAAATAGTCATGGGCTATAAAGTGACTCACCTAGCACCAACTATGAATGGTGCTAGGTGAGTACTTGAAATCTCCAGGGAAACACTTTGTAAAGTACATAATTGTCTAATTACTATGATATACACCTGAAATGAATACAAAATAATATTGGAAGAAACAATACACAAATATTACTTATAGAAAAAATTATATGAAATTCAAGTTGATAAAAACATAGGGGATTGGATTATTCTGGAGCTCTTTTCCTACTTTGACTTTAAAAATTCTACAGTGCCCATAGGTGATTGGTGGCCGTTACCCAGTTTAGGATTTTCGGATGATAATGACAGCCAGATGACTCCTCTCTCTGCTCCTCACTCCAGCGCACTCTTAGCTTTTGCTTGGGCCTTTACTCAACTGTTAGCTTAGAGCCGTAGTCGGCAAATGATGGCTCGCGAGCCACATGTGGCTCTTTGGCCCCTTGAGTGTGGCTTTTCCACAAAACACCATGGCCCAGGCGAGTCTATTTTGAAGAATTGGTGTTAGAAGAAGTTTAAGTTTAAAAAATTTGGCTCTCAAAAGAAATTTCAATTGTTGTACTGTTGATATTTGGCTCTGTTGACTAATGAGTTTGCAGACCACTGGAAGCCTTAGAGAAATCAATTCTGCAGGATGGCATTTTGCAGGTGGTTGAGGATAGCTGCTGAGAGTGAAGACAAAAGGGATGATGCACACTTATGGAGTGTGTATAACTGTTTGTGGTCCTCGACTGCCAGAGCCAGGCTATAAATACTAAATATTAGCCTCATTTTACACAGGAGCAGACTTGGGCACAGAGAGATTAAGTAACTTTTGAAAGAACATCTACACTAATAAAAGAGACATATGCAAATTGACTGTACCGCCAAGACACCCACCAGCCAATCAGGAGCGATATACAAATTAACCCAACAAAGATGGCAGTTAATTTGAATACACAGGTGCTGAGTGATGGGGGGGGGGGGGCGGGACGCAGGCGTTCTGCCCCACCCCCAGTTTCTCAGGGCCTCTGGGCAGCATGGGAAGGCGGGGCTGGAGCGGAAAGAGGTGGCTCTTGGAGCAGAAAGAGGCGGCTCCGGGGCCTGAGCAGAAAGGGGCTGGGCCGAAGTGGAAAGGCGGTGCCAGCAGCCAGGGAAAGGAAAGCCCATTCTAGCACGAATCTTCGTGCATCGGGCTTCTAGTCTTATATAATTTACAATGATTACAACCAAGAAATTAATGTTGGGAAATACTACTAATAAACCACAGACTTGATTCAGATTTATTCATTAATGTCCTTCTCCTGTTGCAGGATCCAGTCTAGGAGCCCACGTTGCATTTAGCTGTCATGTGTCCATCCCTCCCGATGTGTGACCGTGATGGCGTGCCCTGCTGCTCAGGATCTTGAAAGAGGACTGAGCAGGTATTTTGCAGGAGGCCCGCAGACTGTGCTTGTTTTTTCCCCTCACGATGAGATTGAGATTATGTATATTGGGCACTAATGCCATCTGAGTGATGTGCCTTTCTCAGTGCATCAGGCGCGCGTAATGTCAATACATCTTATTACTGATGTTAACCTTAACCTTCTGGTTAAGGTGCGATCTGATGGGCTTCTTACTGCAGATTATGGTGTTCCCCACCCCTTCATAGATGATAAATACCTTGGGGGAGACACTTTGTGACAATTCAAATCTTGTTTCTCTTCAAACTTTAACCCATTCATTCTAGCATCTTGCCTGCAGTAATTATTATTGTGATGCTGTAAAGGTGAAATTTTTAATTTCCCTCATTCATTCGACATTTATTAATTGGAATTCTTCCATAGGAAGAGCTGCTCCCATTAATTTACTTATGCAGTTATTTATTTATAACCATATGGACTTGTGCATATTTATTTATGAGTTATAATTGGATATGCCCATTATTTATCTTGTTGTTCACATTGTGCCAGCCTTGGCTATGGGGGGCCTTTCAAGGTGGTTTCCTCTGTCCTCTGACATGTGAGCCTGGTATACTGGCTCGATCAAGCCCGGGAGCCCAGAGTTCACCTTAGGGTGGTGTGGCCTGCATGCGAGAGTGAGTGTGCTGGAGGGAGAGGAGATAAGAAAGGAGGGATGGATGCCTGGCGCCCTTTCTCCACACAGAATCTGCTTCTCTTAAGACCCATTCAGCTCCGACGTTTCACTGGACCAGCCCTGTTTCCCTGCTCCATTCTACAACCGAGGAGATAAGGCCTCAGGAAGGGACTGGTTGGAGGCCACCAGCAGGTTGGGTGGGTGGTGAGGTGGGGGAAGTAACCTGGGCTGGGAGCCTTGTCCCTGCCCTCCCAGGCTGGCCCCTATGGCCCCCATGGTGCCTGGTTGCAGGGTAGCTAAGGGCTGGGGGAAGTCTGCTCCATCAGCAGAAGCTTAGGAAACAGGAGGCGAAGTTTCTTCAGGAAGCCCTGGGGCCATTGGCTCTGTTCCCTCTCCTTTCTGCCCAGCTGAAAGGGAAGGGTTTTCTGTGCCAAATCCCCAGCTCCGGCTCAGTGGGGGCCTCTAATCCTCTCCTGGCTCAGGGACATGGTTCAACCAGGTCTGGCAGAGGTGCCCTCAGAGAGAGGATTTTTGAAGGCCTGGGAACAGGGCACCTTGTGGCCCCAGGCCCACCCAGGCAAGGGCTGGAATGTTAGCAGCAGAGCATGGAAACAAGCACAGGTTTGGAGCTGACAGTGAGTTCTGTGAGAGTCAGGGGCTACATTAATAGAGATCCAGTGTGCAGAACCAAGGAGGTGATAGGCTGGTGCAACACACGAGACCAGCCTGTAGCAACTTCTCTAGCATCTGAGCTCTTTGGGTCCATTCTGCACAGCACTGGACCCCGGGCTGTGTGGACACATAGCACAGCCAATGAAAATAGAAAAGACTCCCTTCTAAGCAGAGACTGTGAGTTCTGTCTGGCCCTTTCTAGCCTCCAAGGAACTTTCTTTTCCAATGAGGTGGGCAGGATCTTTTCCATTTTATAGATGTGGTAACTTAGGCCTAAAAGAGGAAGGGGTTATAGGTTTCTCTGGGGTGCTCAGGTGATCCCAAAAAGAACCAGACCTTCCCACTCGTGAGTTCTGAGCAATCCTATGATACTCTCCTATCTTTGGGGCATCTTCTTCCATATTTTATTCATCTCTGACCACTATGAGCAGTGTCCAGGGCTCAGGAGGCGCTTGGAAAGTCCTCTGAGCATTCCTCGTACTTCAGAGGGTGAACTGTGACCTTGGGTGGGTCTGGGCAGAGCAGCTGCCCTCTCCACCCCTCTCCCCACAAGACCCATCAGCCTTGACCGGCTGGATGACCGAGTAGAATTTGTGTGTAAAATGAGTGCGCACATGCACACATGCACGTACGCCTGCTAGGCGAGGAAGTGGCATGTGCTTGGAGGAGCCTGCAGAGAGGCACTTGGCTGGATCCCCACCCTCATCTGGCTTCGGTTGCATACTTCCTTCCCCGGCAGGCCTGGGGAGGCCAAAATGCACAGATGGCCATCTGGCTGGCACTTTAGGACACGGCCCAGTGCTCGCTCGCAACCTTCTCCTGCCCCCACCCTCTTCTGCTTCAGTGGTTCTATCGATTCTGCAAAGCAGCGACTGGGCCAGGACAGGGAGGTGGTGGTGGGTGGGGGGCAGGGGGCTCAGGCACAGGGATGACCCAGGACAGAGCTCCCCCACCCTTGATCAGACTCTCATTGAAGAGAACCTGTGTCTATGTTGCTCAGCTCCTGAGGCCTGGGAGGAGAATGCAGGGAGCCCTGATGCTGCTCCTAGTGGGAAAATTCCACTCATGTGAGCATCCTCCATGGCTCCATAAATTCCATTCCTAAGAGCCAATCAGAGGGATTGCAGCTCAGCAACCCTACCATTCATTCATTCACTCATTCAATAAATCTTTCTTGATGCTTATAGCATGCTAGCACCTATTCTAGCCCCTGGGAGGGCCACCAAGATGAATAGAGAGTCATTGAATTTGTTCAGAATCCACTTCTGGCTCCAGAGTTTTAAGAGCTGATAGCTGAGGAGGATGAAGACATTCCTCCAAACCATTACTGTAGTGACCTTGGTCCCTGCACAATTTTGCAGACAGAGGTTATCGTAAGGGGTGGTGGTAGGAGGTGCTGAAGAAAGAGGTGAGGGCTTGGTTGGGGTCTGGGCTCTGGTCCCAGTGCTGGTGCCTATATCCTCCATGTCTGGTAGGGTTGCCAGATTCAGTCAAAACAAAAACAGGACTCCCAGTTAAATTTGCATGTCAGATAAGCAATGAAAATTCTGTAGGGTAAGTCTATTCCATGCAATATCTGGGACATACTTATACTGATGTTTTATTTGTTCCTTATGTAAAATGAAAACTGAATTGGGCTCTCTGAGTGTTATTTGGCAAGCCTGTGGCCGGAGCAAGTGAGGGGGCAAACCCTGTCTGGGCCTCTGTGGCCTCATCCGCACCACAAAGGTGAGGAGGAGGGCCAGCGGGAGCCGAGGACCCACTCCACGGAGGTCAGACTGCCTGTTTCATGCTAACCCCTGGCTCACTGTGGGGCCGGTCAGGCATCTCCAAAGTCTGTGGAGGTGAGTCTGGGTGGTTGATAGTCCTGCATCACCACACATCCCCAAACAAGAGATCTGGGCCGTTTGCCCTTCTCAGCGATTTTCCTGCTCCTAGTCTGCCCTGCCTTTGACTGCTCCAGTACCGTCCAGAGAGGGGGAGAGAAATGCTGAGGTCACACAGCACAGAGGGAGGAGCCAGATAGCCCTCAAGTCCCTTGACTCCCTGCCTATGTCCCCTGGGAAAACCCTGCTGGCCCTGCACAGTGTTCCTTGAAGGTTATCCTTGTGGCCAGGGAGGTTCTGCCCAAGAAGGACTAATGGGTCCGGGGGCTCTGCCCAAAGGATGAGGGGCGCCTGTCTGAAGCCAGCCTGGCCTGGAGTGTGGCTAACCGCTTTGAGCATGAACAATTCCACATGTCCAACAGGCTGATTAGCCACACAGAGAGGGGGGCGGGCAAGACCGTGAATAAGGAATCCATATTACCATATTAAACGCAGATCTAGCGATAGAGGCCCAGCTGAAAGAAATTAAAAAGATCGTGTTTTCAAACGCTGCCCTCCGACAGGGGAATTTTTCTAGCTGCAAGCAAGCGTGTTAAAAATTTCAGACACAAATGTATTGACAAAAACAAACAAATAAACACACGTTGAAATGCAGGAGGCCTCCTGGGTGTGATAGAAATCTCAATGACGTCCCCCCTGCTTTGGTTGGTTTTTTTAAAAATGCAATTAACAATGATATCTGACAGAAAATTCTTCCACGGTCTGGCCGCCTCTCGCCCATTGTTCCTTCTGGAAAAATGTTGTCTCTTTAAGCGCCTGCATGTTGGCGATCGTTAGGAGGAAAGAGCAAAGCAGAGTTTCCTTTATTTATTTATGTCCCTTTTGCTGAATTCTGATGAAGTCCAGGCAGGCAGGCAGGCAGCAGAGCATCTGGCTTCTCAGGAAGATGGCTGCGTGGAGAATTGGGGCCCTGGCTGCAGACACCCGGGAGTGCGGGCTCTCGGAGAGCCTGTGAGCCCATCTTCCCAGCAGTGGGAGCTGCCGTGAGGTCTCAGCTCCCCCTCGGACCTTCTCCCAGGTCCCGCCCTCTCCTCGCCTGCTGGCAGGCAGTGCATGGAGTGGGCATCAGGGCTGAGAGCCTCGCTCACTTGCGGGCACAGGGTGGAGGAGGTAGGGGGGAAGGCAGATATTAAGTCCAAAACAAAAACGGTGCTCAGGCTGGTGTAGATTGTGGAAACCACATCTGCTGAAGGAGGCCTGCAGGATTCAGGGGCGTTTAGGCCGGGGCGGTGGTGGGGGTGCTGACACAGGGGAGCCAAGTCCTAACCTGCCTGTGCGCCTAGGCAGGGGGATCAAGGGGCGAGGGAAAGGCAGTCTTCGAGGGGGCACATGTGCAAAAGATGACATCACTAACTGTTAGAATCGGGTAAACATTGGAATGGTGGCCCTGGAAATAGAGGGGGTTGGGGAGGGGCGGTGGGCAGTGAGTGTGCATGACATTTTTTGTGCACAGGTCAGCTGGTATGGCTGCCCCTCATGTAAGCCTTCCTGCAGCTCGTCTACACGGTACGTGCACCTTGGTCTCACGGACCGCGGGCTGACGTGGAGGTCAGCCTGAGTCAGCCTCTGTGAGAGTCAGAGCCGAGCGGGGCAGAGCGGGACATGCTGCTGTCATGGCGAAGCCTGCTCCTCAGAGGCGATGGGGAGGATTCAGCATCTGGTAGGAGATGGCGGAGGGAGCCCTCTAGGTCCCGAGAGGTGCAACCCAGTGGGCTGGAAGAACCCCTGTGGAGAAAGCCCTGTGGGGGCAATGCTTGTCCAGTGGGGCAATGCTTGTCCCAGGTGATGGGCACGTGATATGCCCACCTGCCCCCTCTGCCCTTCCTGCCCAGCCCACTGCCGACGGGTGGGGGCCTTGGTGTCTGACATGGGCAGCCTGGCCAGTGGAAGGCTTGGGAGTCTGACACCCTGGGTCCAAGGGCTGCTGCCCAGGCTTATCAGCGGGGGATGGGGAGTGAGGGCCCCACCCCTCCCAGGCTCAGCACCCCCCTCCCCACACATCATCAAAGCATTCGCTAGGCCCTGGGCGGTACTGATCCTGCTGCCTCATCTGCCCAGCCTCTTGGTCCCCCCACCTGCAGCCATCCACACGACCTGGCCAGGGAAGCTTCCTGAGGGCAGGCACAGTGCCTCTCACTCCGGGCAGAACCCCATGTCTAGAACCTGGGCGAGAACATACAACGCACTTGCCCAATGTCTTCTGAGAGTCTGGGTGGGGCACGGGCTCCTGGGAGTGGGTGGATGGGTGTTCAGTCCCTGGTGTCTGTGGCTCATTTGCCTCAGCGCCGTCACGGAGCACTGTCAGCCTGGGCCGGCATTGGCACCCTGTCTGAGTCTCGGGGAAAAACGCAAGGGTGACTTGTTCTCACTCCACAGTGTCCTGTGACAGCACCGATGTCCCCTATGGGACCCGAGCCACAGCCACTTTGGCAAGGACCTCACATGCACCAGCAGGTCCAGCTGCGATCGAACATCTGAGAAATGGGGAGGGGTTGACACAAACCCCAAGTTCACTTCTCCCCACTCCACACTGCTGCGATGCTAGAAGGTTCTTCCTTCCTGCTATGGAACAAAGCATCTTCTCTTGGAGCTCCTGCACATTGATCTCGTTTTTGTCCTGTGGGTCCCCTGCTTGGGGACAGGCTCCCGGAGGTTTGAAGACAGGCCTGAGGCCCCCGGGGCCTTCCTGACCTCTGTCTTGCCGTTCTGCTCCCTCGAGGCCCTTGTTGGAGGATCTCTCCACACCTGCTCTCTCCCTGCATACCTCTAGCTTCTCTTCCAGGGCTCGGCCCCATGACAAAGGCCCTTCCTTGGCAGGAAGCCCGTGCTGAAGCCCAGCCATGCCCAGGAGTGCCCAACCCAGGAGAAAAAACACAGTTGACTCATTTCCCTGACCCACATCCCCATTCCCAAACTGCCGTGGAATGACTCTAATTTGGGGTAGGAAGGCACATTTATTTCCTCTCTAGTAAAACCAGGAAATGGCCTTTGAGACTCAGAGAGCTCAAGTAACTTGTGTAAGGTCACACAGCACTCAGTAGACGAGCCAGCCTTGGGAATGCAAACGTGGTCCCCAGGCCCAGTTCCTTCCCCAAGCACCTCTGGGGACCAGCTGGGGATCAGGCCAGGGAAGGGCTGGGCTGACGTGATTGATGACTCAGGCTGTGTCCATTGTGGGTGTCCTTGAGAACACAGACATCGCAGCAGGACCACTGGGCCTTCCCTGGGCCGTGGACACACTGGGCCTTTGTCCACCTGGCCAGGTCTCAGAGCGGATAAGGAAACCAGCTTCCAGCAGCCCCCCGGGCCCGCAGCGTGTCTGAGAAGGGAAGGGAAAGCAGACAGCGCAGCTCTCCCCCAGCCCCAGAGGAAGCCCCCACATTCCGAAAGGCAGATGCAGGAACCATCTGCATAGTCAACAATGTCTCCAAATTGCATGAGCTCAGCCCAGCGGCCTGGGGCCGGGCAGAGATGCCCGCCAGTGGAGGGGCCGGCCGGCTGTCCCCTCTGGGTTTAGATGAGGAACGTGTACAAACGAGCGCCACGTCCTCTTTCATGGCAGCCCCTGGTGGAAGAACTTTTTTTTAAGAAAAATTTCAGAGCCCTGCCTTTGTGAGGAGCTGTAGAAATAACTCCCTGGGAAACCTGTCTGTCTGACACTTGTCACCTACAGAGAAGATGGTCCCGACGTCAGGCAGTGTGGCGTCGGGGAAGCTCAGAGAGGGCGCGTGGCGGGCAGGACCTGAGAACGAGTGGGTGGGGACCGCACGCCTCACAGGTCGTGGCAGAGCTTGTGGCTGGCTGTCCAAGGGTCGGGGGCAAACGCTGGCTCTGCCCCCCTGCAGTGTGGCCTTAGAAGGTGGGTGCTGGGCTGAGGGGCTCGTCTGTGAACAGGGCTGATCTGTCCTCAGGAGGTAAGGCTAGTGGGTGGGGACCAAGCGTAGCCGCTTCCTGGACGCCAGGCCCAGTGAAGGAGTCGCCCTGGGAGGAGAGAGGGCAGTGGGGCTCTGAGGGCTGGTGGAGGCGGATGCCTCTCGTTTCCCCTGCTGTGACCCCACGGCGTGCTCTTGGACTTGAGGTTCTGGTGTCAGGAGAGGAACACAGTGATGTGTAAAGTCAAACTGGCACTCTTATTGCCAATATGGGGAAACTGAGGCCCACGTGGGGGGTGGTGTGTGTCTGCCGGAGGTCACAGAAGGGGAAAGGCCTGACCTGCTGGTGTCCCGCCCCCCATGCTGGGCTTTGCCTATGGGCCCCTGAGGGCACTCAGCCTGGGGATGGCGGTAGGAAGCCAGGTGTTTGCCCACTCGGCCTGTCCTCTGCATTTCCCTATTAGGGACCAGTGGCACGGAGCTCAGCTGGACAGCGGGAAGGGGAGATCCAGACTTTGTGGGGACAAGAGGAAGAGAGCGGCTCTGCCCTCTGTGGGCGGGGCATGGCTCACATCACTGCTGGGCTCACTGCCTCACCTGTGAACTGGAGGCATGGCTCCGGCATCCCAGAGCTGCTGTGAGCATTGGCCGTTCACTGAACAGGGATGGAGAGGAGCCTGTCCCATCGCCAGGCACTGCTCCAGAAAGGGGACTGGGGGTGATCTAGACTAGGGCTTCGTCCTCACGAGGGCCCCTCCTCTAGGGGGGCGGGCGGCCAACAGACAAGAGGAAAGGAATGTACAGGCTCCTTTCACACTGAGATGATAACACAGCAGAGCATGTGAAGAAGGCTGTGGGGTGGGGTCGGTGTGGCTTCGATGAGAGAGAGGTGGGGGGACAGGCTGTGGCCACTGCAAGTGCCAAGGTCCTGGGGCAGGAGTGTGGCCAATAGCAGCAGCAGCAGCAGCAGCAGCAGCAGCAGCAGCAGCAGCGCAGTGGGGATGGGCGGGGCCTGGTGAAGTAGCTGGGCCAGGCCTGAGGGCTGCACTGGGTCTGGCCAGTGGTGGATGCCCAATGGCATTCAGACTGGATCTGACGCCGGAAAGGTGGACACCCCAAACTTCACAAGGCCTGGCTGGAGTCTGGGCCTAACAGGCTGGCGTGGGGCCTCTCTTAGGGCACCAGTGCCCGTCAGGCCTGAGGGAAGATGGGAGGTGGTGTCTGAGCATGTGGGGGGCCTGTGAGGTCTCGATCTGTCTCTGGTGGGTGGAGAGAAGTGAGCAGGATAGAGCAGAGCTGGTGAAGCAGACGGATGGGAATGTCAACGCTGCCATCAGCTGCCCCGGAGACTCGCCAGACAGCAGGCGCTCTGCGGGTGGGAGGATCACCGAGTCCCGGGCGGTGACGGTGCAGCAGGGAAGGCAGAAGCCCAGGGACACTCGGATCAGCAATTCTGAGCGTGTGCTCCGCTGCGCACCAGTTCCCCACGCGGGCAGGAACCGGCTTAGCAGCCACCGTGGGTGTCTTTCCAACACACTCCCTCCTCCTTTCTTTATAAACATCTGCTCTGTGTCTCCCCCTTTCATGGGTTTCGGGTGAAGCAGGCTTGGGCCCCAGCCCTGTCACCAGGAGTAAGACACGATACGTCTAACCCAGAAGTTTCCAGACTCGTTCTGGTTGTGGGCCCCGGTCTCAGGAGTCTTTCTCACAGCGCGCCTGCGCTAAAGGAAGCACCTCACACTCTGCTTGCTTGGGCTCAAACAACTTAATAAATATTGATGCTGGAACACCTCATTAGCCAACTGCAAAAACAATGTCCGTGAAGTAAAAGAAAAAAGGAGTAATTTTATTTTACTTTAAAATAACGGCACTTACAGACTCACGGAATGTTCGCACACATTGGGCGCTGCACAACTTCTCAAATGTGGGATTTGGATGAGATATCACCACCCTGCTTGGTTTTCATTCAGGGCTTGCTTTTTATTATAGCAACCAGCAAACACTGCTTCGCACAGATATGATATCATCCCAGGAATGCAGTGTGACCTAATGTGGAAACTATGAGGTGCCGTGAGCTCGCGGTTCATGTGGTGCCCAGGATTGCTGCGCTTCCCTTGAAAATCGTAAACATCCTGCCGCACCGTGATTTCTTTGTGTGTGGCCATCTGGGGTGCCTCAGCCCACAGTTTGGGAACTGGGTCTAACGCAACCAGTAGCTGGTTTGGGCAGGGGAACGTGTCACGATTCTGGTCAATGAAATTGGAAGGAAGACTTTTGGGAGATTTGTGGGGAAGGTTCACCTCGCTCGGGCAAGAGGTTTGGGAGGGAGGCGTCTCCTTTGTGCCGGCCCTGGGAGTGACCCCCTGGGCGTCCTGGCATGCAGCTGCCTCTGGGACCCGTGGAGAAAACCATCCCAAAGAGAACACCGAGGAAGGCAGAGGGGCACGATGGAGGGACTCTGGCTTTAATGACATAGTTTGGCTGCCAAATCCTGGACGTGCCCACCTCTGGACTTCCTATTTTGTGAGCTGGTCCCTTCCTGGAGAGTTTAACCTGTTTAGAACTGGACTTCCTGTTCCCTGGCAGCCAAATCCTTCCTGTTAGCCCAGCAAAAGATGCTTGGAAAACACTGTACTTTCTCTCCTCCATTTGGGGTCACCCATCAAAGTCTCTGAGAAATCCCACAATTCTCTGCTTGCTTTTGTTCAATGCAGAGCTTGCCAAATTTACTTGACCGAGGAAACCTTTTTTCCATAGAATCTAATTAACATTTCGTAGGACCCCGTGTGCCAAAAAACACACTTTTGAAAGGGATGCCTTCCATCCCTCCTCGGAGCCCCTCAGCCCCGCCCACCCCAGAAGCCCTGACACAGACTCCCCACCTCAGCGGCGCGCCAAGGCCCACATGTGTTTCTGCTCAATGGGGGAGACTAAATGAAGCCAGATGTACCTGGGCAGCCCACAGGCAGGAGAAGCAATGATTTAATGTGCAAGCTATGCAGGGCTTAGCTTGCCAGAAAGCTCCTAAGGAGGGGTGGGGACTTGCCACCAGTCTGCTAATGGATTCAGCAGAAATGCCCCTGTGGTCTGTGCATGACTGCTGTGTGCATGAGTGCAGTGTCCACGGCCGCTATGTGCATGACAACAGTGCCCGTGACCACTCCGTGATGACCTCTGTGCCCAGGACCTCTGTGCCCATGACCATTATGTCTAACTACTATCCTATGACCCCGTGCCCTTGAGCGCAGTGCCCGTGGTCAGTCTCCATGACTGCTATGTCTATGATCTCTGTATTAATGACCCCTATGCCCCTGGCCATTGTGTCAATGACCGTTGTGCCCACAATCACCATGTACATAACTGCTGTCTAGGAGGGTCAGACCCTCTGTACACCTCAGGAGAAGTTCTGGCTCTCACTCTAGTTTTCCCTCTTCACCCCTCTGGGGTGTCACTAGCTTGCTCTGGCCTGCTGTTCCCACCCCGGCCCCAACCTTGGTGTCCCGGGCCCAGGAGGAGGAGGACTCTGCTACCACTATCTGTGGGACCTGGGCCATTTCCTCCCCACTCTGGGCCCAGAGATTATCCAACCCAGGGGTTTTCAAAGTGTTCTCTAGGACCTTTGGGGTGCTGTGGGAGCCCCTTGGCGAGTGTGCTTCTGATTCAACCAGGACAGCTCTATTCTTTTTTATCCACTGGGTTTCTACATAGGAATTCATTGGAAGAAAAGGCTTTGTGGCAGGAAAACAAGTCTAAAACCACTGATGTCCAGCCATGCATTTGCAGGGAGAGGTCTGGGCCTCTCCTCCCGGCACTGCTCTGGGATCCCTGGAGATTCGTGGGAGAACCAGAGCGGAGCAGGAGGGGCTGGGGAGTGGGGGAAAGAGACAGCCTGCAGAGAGGCAGCGGTTCATTCTCCCTGCTGGCTTTGTCTGCACTGACCCAGGAGAAAAAGCCCTTTGAAACAGTCAGCGCTGCGGCCAGGAGCTGCACAAAGCGTGCTTCTCAGTCCTGGGCCCCTGGCGCGGACCCAGAGGCAGGCTGGGAATGAAGCGGGGCCTCAGAGGTGGAGTGCTTTTCTTTGCTCTGCCGAGGTTGAGAGCCACGCCGGCCACCCACACTAGGCCAGGCGCTTTACACAGAACTGAGCTCTTGCTTCTGTGGCAGCCTGAGTCGGATCCCGACCTCAGCCTGCCCAGAGGTGCAGATTCAGCAATGGGTGCTTTAAGAGGGGCATGCTGGGCCAACTGCTCCAGCTGGCACCTTGGGCACAGTGCCCAGAGCCCACAGTACTCTCACCCGCCCACAAAAATAGTTTAATTTCTTTTAAAATCAGAAGCAAAAACAAACTTTTAAGTCAAAGAAACTCTTTAAATATGTCATATTAATATATTCATCTTTATACCAATGCAGTTATAAACAATACTAATATATAACATCAATATGTATTATTACTATATTAAGACTAAGTATATGCTTTGGAGGCAGGGGCCATAAAGGGAAGAACACCCTCCAAAGTTATGGTGAAGTCATGGCGTGTCCCTGGGTGACAGTGGACTTCAGCTCCGTGTTCATTTGCTGGGGCTGCCAAATACCATTGACTGGGGGGCTTAGACCACAGAAATGGATTTTCTCACGGTTCTGGTGGCTGGAAGTCTGAGATCACATGTCAGAAGCCTCTCCCTTGACTTGTGGAGGCTGCCTTCTCCCTGTGTCTTCACATGGTCTTCCTTCTGTACCCGTCTGTGTCCTCATTTCCTCTTATTAGAAGGACACCAGTTATACTCGTTAGGATTAGGCTGCACACTAATGACCTCATGTTAGCTTAATTACCTCTTTAAAGACCCTGTGTCCAAATACAGTCACATTCTCAGGTATTAGCGGTTGGGACTTCCGCATAGTAATTTGGGGTGATGCAATCCAGCTCATAACAGATCTTTTCATTTGAGTTCATGTTTTTCCCATGCAACAGTCCCTCCCTCTCTCCCTTTCCTCCCTCTCTCCCTCCCTTTCTCCCTCCCTCTCTCCCTCCCTCCTTCCCTCCCTTCTTTCCCCCCCTCCCTCCCTCCCTCCCTCCTATGAAAAGAGAAGGGCTCTAAGTAGAATGTGCCCTGTTTGAGAGGAACCTGTTCTCAGGGGGAAACCTTCCCAGCTCCTACCCCCTTCTCTCTGTAGGGTGCAAGTCTCCAGGCTCTCCGGTGCTGGCTCCAGCAGGTTTAAGCTGCTAGAAGGAAGACAAAGGGCACCTGTCCTGGTGGTCTCTGGTGCTCCCTCTCTGTGGATGCCAGGGTGTGCATTCAAGATGTGCAGTAAACTGCATTCAAGATGTGCAGTACTGAAACTGCATTCAAGATGAGCAGTACTGAAACTCCAGGGCTATGGGGGTGGTCATGTATGTGTAATACCCTCATATGTGGGCTTCCTGTCTCACAACAAGGCCGGATGTTAGAGGAGCCCCCTTCCTCTCTAGTTCTAGCACTATCCAGCTCATCCCAGCCATCCCCAACTGGGTGAGGTTGACACATGAGGTTCTTGATATTAAAATGGCTTAATTTCCTTAGGGTTGAAGTAGAGGATCCAAGCAAACCCTAGTCTCCCGAGTGCTGGGAATTCTTGCTATTTTATTAGGGTTTTGTCAGGAAAGGGGGATTTCAGGGTGAGAGCCCCAGGCTACTCCTGTTTCATTGTCATTGGGCAGCTGTTCTCCTGCCCTTGAAAATTAAATGTTACTTTCAGGAGTAGATATATCAATGAACTTTGTGAAATTGGCTTTTATTTTAAACTAGAAGCCCGGTGCATGAAAATTCATGCACTGGAAGGGGGGTCCCTAAGCCCGGCCTGCCCCCTCTCATACTCCGGGAGCCCTCAGAGGCGGGAGGCGACCTGGCGATCAGGAGAAGGCGACACCCCATCGCACCTCTGCTGCTGCCACTGCCGGCAGCATAAGCCTCGGCCAGCCCTGGTTACCTGAGCCTCGGGCCAGTCCTGGGCAGCCGCCATCCAAGGCTTGCCCTGGGCAGCTGGGGGACTGAGGGGACTGGGGACTCCGGAGGCAGGTGTGCGGAGTGGCTGAGGGGACTGGGCGCCTCCATCTTGTGGCTGTGGGCACCACCATCTTTGAGGGCAGGGCATTCAATTAGCATATTCCCTCCTTATTGGCTGTGGGCACCGCCATCTTTGAGGGCAGGTCAGTCAATTAGCATATTCCCTCTATTGGCTGTGGGCGCCACCATCTTTGTGATGGCATGAGGGTCAATTAGCATATTCCCTCTTTATTAGATAGGATGGGTCCTCCCAAGGTTAACCCAAAACTGAGAAAGAGGAGAAAGAGAAGGAGAAGGAGAAGGAGAAGGAGAAGGAGAAGGAAGAAAAAGAAGTGGAGGAGAAGGAAGAGGAGGCAGCAGTGGTGGCAGGAGAGGGTAGGGTGGTCGATAGCTGGATTCCCACTTGTTGGCCCTGTGATGCAATTGCCTGACCTCTCCAGTCCTCACACGTGAGCTTCAGCATGTCTTCATTATTTTGCTCCTGTGATGTGCTCCAACACCTTGGTGAGTCATGTGATCTTTGATGTCAGATACAAGGACATGGGTTGCAATCATTCTAGAACTAGAAACAGCCCAACTTGGGTCAGGATGGAGCCTGGTGACCCAACCTGAAAAGCAGGCCATGCAGAAGGGAAGGGGCCAGTGGGCTCTTGTCAGTCACCCCTCTCTGCCTGGTCCTCACAAGTGGGAGAAGAATCGGGGCTGGGGGCTTGAGGTCTGGGGTTCAGAGACTCATTTCAGTGTGGCTTTGTGCAAGTCCATTTCCTCTCTGGACTTCGGGCTCGCCATCTCCTGAACGAGGCAGTTGGGTCAGATGAATTCATCGGTACCCACTAGGGACCAGCCACTAGGAGACTCCTGAACGAGGCAGTTGGGTCAGATGAATTCATCGGTGCCCACTAAGGACCAGCCACTAGGAGATGCTGAGGATGCACAGAGACAGGAAGATGAACCCCCAGCCCTCCTGGCGGCAGGTAACCTGCTGCAAGTCACGCATGTTCACTTACTCATTTCCCACCCCACCCCCCAAAACACGCATCTTTTATTTCTTCTCATTATGAAAGCAGTTCATGCTTATTATTTAAAACACATATACAGATAACTGAGCTAAGGCAAACAATGGCAGAAATGATCCCCATAAATCTCACCTGCCCAGAGACAACTACTGCAGGCGCCGTGTATATGTTCTCCCAGACCGTTTCCTATGACTATGGATACGCATCCTTACACAGAGAAACAGAATAGGAACACAGACCATTTATCTTCCCAGGCCTCACAATCACTCTACCAGGTGCTTAGTGTTATTATTTTACCTTATAGATGGAGGAACAGAGACACAGGAGCTAAGGTAACTTTTTCAAGGTGGTAGGACTGTGATGCAACCCATGCCCACTGATATCAGGGCCAAAGCTCTTTCTCAATGTGGGCACCTGGGAGGGAGCCAGGCAGGGAATGGGGGTTGTTCCAGCCCTAACCACACCAGCCACAACGGGACCGTGCACTCACTTCAGGGCAGCTGGGTCGGGGGCACAAAGCTCGCCCTCGAGCAGTGTCCTTAGGAACAAGGTGGACTGTGTCAGGTGGAGAAGCAGCAGAAAAAATACTTCAGTCACAGGGAAGGAATGAGCAAAGTCAAAAAGAGGAAAGTCTACCAAGTCCATGGTCCCTGGGCACAGGGTGGCAGCCAGGGCAATCTGATGTGCATAGTGTGTGTGGTGGGGAGGTGCAGGGGGAAGGGTAGGAGGGGAGCTGGGTGGTGTTGGGCTCAAGAGGGCCATGAATGATCATGCTCAGTTCTCAGCTTTCTCCTTAAGGTGGTGGGAGCTATGGAGGACTCTTAATGGGATATGAATGGATCATTTAGCGGAGCCCTCTGGAGGCCATATGCAGGGGCAAGAAGAGTCTGCAGTCATTCATCTGTTAGCATGCCCAGGAAAGGGTGTCAGATAAAGGGGAGAGGGATCCAGGTCCCAGGTGCCTTGGGAAGGTGGCTTGATAACCCAAACATATGTCCTATAAAAGCACACTTCCCAGGCCAGTGAGGAAGCACATGAAGCCCGGGATGTGTGTGGCTGAGCTGCAGATGAGCGCATCACGTAGAGTGAGTGAGAGATCGGGGAATCAGGGGCTGGTTTCATGGCAGAAATCCCGGCTGTATCCTCTCCAAACCTCAGCTGGGCTGCCTGCACGTGTTTGCTCCATCTCCAGCATGGGCAAGGCCCCTCCACTGTGGGACTGGGTGGTATTGTTTAAGCTGTCACCTGAGTGGCTTTTGTCTAGGAGGATTGACATCCTGCGCTCCACTGATTAAGGTCAGGCACTGGGTCGCTCTCATGGTGTCTGTGGACATCAAGAAGTGCTGGGAGTGGGGCATTTATCAGGGACCTGGGCAGTGCAGTTCTGAGAAAGTGCAGACCAGGCTGGCAGGGAGCCCAGAGACCAAAGCGGCCCCTGAGTGGAATCCCATGTGGGCAAGAATGGCCCATCTCTGGCATCCCAGTCAGCCAGGTAGTCATTCACAGAGAAGCCCTAGGGAAATAGGTGTGGCCTGTCATGAACTCAGCGGTAGTGGCAGAGGGCACCACTGGCTGCTGGCACCATCTCTGCTCCCGCAGCTGGGTCTCTGGAGGCAGATCTGATTGGGCACTTCGTGGCTGCCATGGTTGGCTGGGAGCCTGGCTCCATGCACTCCTCATTCTGGAGTTCAGGCTCTTCAGAGAAGCTACTATCTGGAGTGTTGCTGGCCACTGCGGCAGAGTTAAAATGATACCCCAGAGGACCTCACACTGACCATTAAAAGCTCTAGTTCAGAGGAGACCCATGTCAACTCCACTGGTGGGTCACCCATGGGCCAGCGTTGATTACCTGCTCTGAGGATCCAGCAAGTGGAAGCGCTCCACCTGCCCGGAAGGTGAGGATGAAGAAACAAAGGAGAGAGGGCAGTGAGCCTGCATTGCTTTGCCAGGGTAACAAGCAAAGTTTCTTCCTTTTCTTTCCCTCGTCACCTCCAGTCAGGCTGCCTTTGTCCTGAGAACCGTGCCTGAGTAGTTGCTGCACAGGTGTCCTCTCTCCAGGCCACTGGGGGCGGGGCATCGGGAAGGAAGGGGCAGTCCATGCCACCCTCCGACAGCAGCACAGGGTTGAGCAGCCTTGCAAATCAGCCTGGGCTGCTGCCATCTGGGCCTGCCTCTGGCAGAGAGGGGATGAAGGCTGCCAGTGGGCAGCAATCCCCCATTGAGACCCCAGAAACGCCCTTTCCCCACCACCATCTCCAGCAAGCTTGAAGCCCACACAGTAGGGTCCTCTTTTGGCTTAAGCCTTGCTAAGACATCTTCTTTTAAAAGAAGGAAGCTTCTGGACAATCCAACTACCAAATTGTTGAAGGGCAACTACGTGTGGGGCCCAGTGGGGCCATGGGGTGAGACCCAGTCCTGCCCCTTGAGGAGGCCAAGGTGAGGACCCAGACATGCTCATGGAAGAGATTCAAAATGACTTTGGGCAGGCTTCTTCCCTCCTTGGGCCTCATTTTCTCCACCTCGAAAATGGGAGGGGTTCAGACAAGGTGGGCACAAGAGGCTGGGTGATTAATTACTTAGTTAATTGGTTTGATGGCTAAAGAGGATCTGAGTTGTGTGACCTTGTGTTCATACCCAGGAAGCAGTCCTGCCTTTGAGATTTTGGGCTGGCTTGTTGGTGAGTTAAGCCAGACTACCAACTCTGAATTCAATTCCAGTGAAACTAATTCACTGGTAAAGTGTGTCAGGACAGGATGAATAGAGAGGAGGGCCAGGCAGGCTCTCACCCACAGGCATGCGATACTGTGGCCCTGAGCCTGGTACTGCAAGTGGCTGCAGGGAGACTGAGGCAGTCCAATGATGTGGACAGGATGGAAGACAAACAGAAGAAACCAGAAGGGGACTGGCCAAGGTACAGCCATCTACAGAAACAGGGGTCCCCTGAGCAGGCCTGCTCTCCTTTGCTGTAACCCCTCCATGCCTGGCACAGGGCAGGCCCACAGGCAGCGTTAATTAAAACAGGTGACAGCCCTCCAGGCTGGAATTTCCATGGCAGACCCTGCAGACAAGGCAGGGCCACTGTCCCTCCCACCTGTCCACCTGACGGGGCCTCTGAGCTGTCAGGGCTGCAGGTCTGCTGCCGCTCTGCAGGGCCTGGGAAAGGAGCTGAGTTGAGTCCATTAGCTCAGTGCAAGTCTTCAGAGAGCATGCAGGGGGATTATCCGCTGCTTTGATGCCTCCTGACTTCCCAGGACCACCCTTTTGGGACTCGATCCAAGTAAGTGAGTGATACCATCATTAGACACGAGGAGTCAGCCGTCCGTTTCCTCCTCCTCTGTGAGTCTAGCCCAGGGAAGAAGCAGAGGGTGGAAAGGCAGAGGCCTCCAGCCTGGTCTCCGCTTCTGCCCAGAGTGTGGCCAGGGCCATGCCCCGTGTCTTCTGGGGCTGCTTCCTTACCTACAGAATCAGGGTGTGAGCGCCCTTTGCTCTGGGGGTCCTTCCAGGTCTGGCATCCTCCAAGGTGACATCCAGGGACCAGAGGTCGGCCTGGCCCTAGCCCTGCCCCCACATCTGCCCAGGCTCCCCTCTCCTCCCTGCTGATAGGTGCTGAGGATGGCGGCTGTGATGCCCTTGACTTGTTCTGAGTGAAGAATGACAGCCAGGAGAATGTTAATGACCACCTGCCTAGCACAAATCAAATTGACTCTTGGTGGCCCTTCTGGGGAGGGTCAGGTGGGGATGATAAGAGTGGGGAGGTGCCAGGGAGAGGGGAGAGGCAGAAAGGTGTATCTTCTATGATCATGGTAAAAACAATAGTCTCCATTTATCAAGAGCTTGCTTAATCTATATGGAGGACAGCGCTAACAACTTTACATTACGTAGCATCTTGTCTAATCTGCAACATCGAGGACCTGTGACCTGTGACCAATGGCAGAGTCAGGAGGTGGTGTGAGGTCAGTGCAGGGCTCTGTGAGGGCTGCTGCTCCTCTCCAGCTCCTCGGGGTAGAAGTGAAGGGGTGGGGGGGATGCTCTGTTTTCCCAGCGAGTCCCCAGCAAGTCCCCTCTGGACCCGGTATCTTCGATGGTCACAGGCACATGGGATGCTCCTGACACTTCACTGGGTTCGGTGGCTGGGAACATAGGTCAAAAGCTCCGGTGTGCAAGAAAGGCAACTTCCTCGATTTTCCTACAACAACTTGGTTTTTGTCCTTGGTTCCCATTCCACCAAGGTGCTCACACAGGACGCTGTGCATCTGTGGCCTCCCCTTCTGGGGATGTGTGAGTTCTGGGAGCTCGTGCAGATGCTGGGGTGGGTGGACACTTGGCTTCCTGGCCTGTCCTTCAGGCACCTTGGCCCTCAGGTGTGCTCTGCATGGGTGGAATGGAGATGTTGCTGCAGCAGCTGCAAAGCCCTACACACTGGCAGCATCCTCTCTCCTTCCTCACCAGGCCTGGGCACCCTCAGCCCGATCTGCTGCTCCCAATACCCAAGACCAATCGGGCACGGAAGACTGTGAAACTGCCTGAGACCCCATCTGCCTGGTGATAGCCTGAAGCCACTTATTTTCCAGAACCTTCCCTCCTCCCAGCTCTTCTTCCCCTTGATCTATTTGGGAGTTTTGCTACCTGCCTGGGGATGGGGTGGGGGTGGGGGGGCGGTGTACAGGGCTCATCTCTCTGGGACCTACCGACAGCTCCTCTGATCACTCCCTTCAGTGCCCCCACCCTAGGCCCTGGGCACCAGACTTGGGATCTGGGAGCACCTTCTCGTACTCACTGTCCTCTGCGCAACATCAGAGATCATCGGTCCTTCCCCTTTCCCAGGGGGGATGGCTCTCCGGACTTCCACACCCGGAAGCGATGTCCAGTGTCTCTGTTTCTGCAGCTCCATCCCCTTCCGAGGCAACTAGACAAACCTCCAGGGCCTGGGTGAGGAGATAGGCCTGGAGAAAAGCTGAGAGTAAAGACAGAGGCAGAGGCTTGAGGGTGGGGCTGCCAGGCCCATGGGGACCGAGGTGCAGAATGAAGGTGCCCTCCAGGTCTCCGTCCCAGGGCTGTGCACCCGGGGAAGCCCCTCAGGGAGGGCTTCAGGTCCCACGGCAGCTCTGATCTGGTCCTCCCAGTAGGCCTGGCAAACAGGAGGAGCCCCTCAGAGAGCAGGATCTGTCCTACAAAGCTCCAATCTACTCTGAGCCCCAGGTCTGCAACTGAGTCAAGGGAGACTCTAGGGGGGTATTGAAGACCCAAGTGTACATCCTGTGCATCAGCGGCAGCAATTCTGCCACCAGGCAGCATCCAGACCACAACCTGCTTCAGGCCCACCCCACCCCATGCCAGACAGGCTCGCTCCCACCTGCAGGGTGTCCTGCAGGCTTCAAGCTGACCCACCAGGTGCCACTGGTGTGACAATGGTTCGCTTACAGATAAGGAAACTCAGGGGGGGGAGCTATTTGCTTAAGGTCACCCATCCAAAGTGAGCAAGCCCAGGATCTGGTCTGTCTGGCCCAAATCTCCCGTTTTTTTTTTTTTTTTTTTTTTTTTACGGAGGCTCATTGTCTGTGAGGTTTCATAGGTTATTAAAAACTGCAGCTGCTGGGAAGTCTAGGGTGGAGAAGGGATGGTCCCAGGGCGGAGGTGTGGGGAGTGGGCTTATACAGGTAGAGGGTGAGCTGTGCTTGTGTTCTACCTCAGCACCCAATCTGACATCTCCCCGAGTCCGCAGCTGTATGGCTGAGTGGGGATTGCGCATTTATGGCCCCCATTTACCATGCACAGGGCACTGTGTTTGGGAAAAGGCCAATCAGACATGAGCTATGGATTCACCCCATGCCACCCCAAGGACCTGCGGGGTGGGTGGGCTGTACTGCACCAAGACTCTCCTGTGGCTCTTCCAAAAGTGGGGTTCATGGCACATCACACACATCTAGGGGAGTCTGATGTTTTGGGATCAAAGGCTTGAAGAGCCTTGTTATGGCTGAAGAGCCTGGGAAATTCTGACCAAATGGGGTGGAGCTGCTGCCTTATGCATGGATGGTAGAGCCCTCCTTCCTCTCCCCAGGGGCTGCACCAGGGGCTCCCCATCTCATTACTCCTCAGAGCCCCTTCCCTGCGCACCACGACCCTCAGTACTTGTCTGCAGTAGCCCCCTTTTGGCAAACAAGGCTCTAACGCTTGATAGAAAGAAGCCAGAGGAAGGACAAGCAGATAAAGGGGGCAGAGTCTGCAAGGAGACAGGCCTCAGGTCCGGGGAGGCAGCCTCTGGGGAGGCCATGTGAGGCCCGGCCTCCCAGGGAAGGAGCGCGAGGCTTTGCAGGCGGAGACCTGGGGGGTGAAAGCCTTGCAGGAAAGCCTGCACCAGCCTTGGGGGGTCGGGGGGCGTTTAAAGGTAGGGGGTGTGAGCAGCACCCCTCCAGGCTGCCTGAAGCTGCCTAGCGGACTTAGGAGGAGGCAGAACTGACACATCGGGTTGGAAGAGGAGGCTGGCTGTGTTCTTACAGCTTGGTCTTCACAGCAGGACCCTCAAGGGGCTTAGCATAATGGCCTCATTTGGAGACATCTCGTGGGTTTTCTGGCCCACGGAGTGCAGAGTCAAGGTGGACATCGGCCAAGTGCCTCTGCAAAACTCCAGGTTCCATCTGGGCCTCCTCTTTGTAGGGGTAGTTCCCTCTAAACACCCCTTTCTGATGGGCCAGGGACACCTTTCCAGGCTCTAAGGCCCCGGAGAACCTCCACTTTGCTCACAGGTAGGAGAGAGAGGAGGAGGAAAAGGAGAAGGAGGAGGAGGAGGAGGAGGAGGAGGAGGAGGAGGAGGAGGAGGAGAAGGAGGGGGAGGAGGAGGAGAAGGAGGAGGAGGAAGAGGAGAAGGAGGAGGAGGGGAAGGGGAGGAAGCCCACCTTTCAGTCCAGGAAAACCTGGCTGCATGCAGCTGAGAGAGCAAAACTGTTCACTAAACCCTCTGCGATCTTGCCAAGGGGTAGAGAGACCAGGGGCCAGGGCCAGCGGGGGAAGGAGCGAAGCGGTGGTGGGTTATTTATAGCCTGCGCTGGCACTGTCTGCCTGCTCTCAGCTCGAGGAAACACTGCCATCCCAGAGACAGCCATCTGATCGTTATAATTTCGTGTTTGAAGACAGTTTTAGCCTCCTGCAGACACCCATAAAATCTGCATCCGCCGCCCAGGATGGGGGCCATAAAAGTGCTTTAAGAGGGTCATAGACCTTCCTGGGGTGGCATCCAGGCTGCCTTCAGCTCTGGCACAGGGTCTGGCTCCTGCGCTCTGTTCCCACAGGTCCCGCCCTTTCCTCTCTCTGCCCACCCGGCACATCTACCCCATCCTCCAAGGTCCGGCCAGACCCGCCTCTTGCAGGGCCTTTCCTCCCTGACTGTAGGTACTTTCTCTCTGCGCGGTTTCTTTATTCTTTCCACAGTTGACTTAATTCACTTGATGTTATATTGTGCTGCCTCGGTCCCTCGTTGCCTCTTGTATATATAACCATATATTGAATGGGCTGCACTCGATGGGGCGGGAACAGGAAATGGCTTTATATTTCTCCCTTCGATGCTTCTGATCGTGCCCGGCTGGGTCTCTTCCCCTCCCCTGATGGCATCGCAGGCATGTACCAGAGCTTCCCAATCACTTTCAGACACAGAGCAAATTTTACTCTCATATTAAAAAGGTCCAGTCCAGCCCACGCGCAGCCTCCTTCCACATCCGGTTCAAAGCTTCTCCTCCCGGCAGCTGGGCCTGACCATGCTGGGGAGTGGAGGCCTGAGTGGCCTGCGCCTGGGTTGGGGGTTCAGTTTCTCTTCCTTCGTGTCCACTGTGATGGCTTGAATTGTGTCCCCGAGAAAAGATACGTTGAAGTCCTAATATCCCCCTCCAAGTGTGGCTTTATTTGAAAGTAAAGTTTTTACAGAGGCAATCCAGTTAAAATGAGGTCACTAGGGTGGGCTCTAATCCAATATGACTGGTTTTCTTATAAAAAGGGGGAATTTAGACGCAGACAGACATGGTCGAAGGGAAGATGTCCTGCAGACACACAGGGAGAAGACGGCCATGTGAGTGGAGTGACGCGGCTGCAGGCCGAGGGACTTGCAGGCCTGCCGCCAGCAGGAGAAGCTGGAGGGGGCAAGGGAGGGTCCTCCCCAGGCCACCAGTGGGAGCATGGCCTTGCCCACACCGTGATCTCAGATGCAGCCTCCAGAGCTCTAAGGCAATCAAGTTCTGTTATCTTAGCCACCCAGTCACAGGGTGTTTGTTATTGCAGCTCCAGGAAACAAATACACCTGTCTTTCTACCGTGGTTTGTTCAGGGCCCAGCAAAGTGAGGGGGAGGGCGGAGAGGGGCCCTCGCCTTCGGGATGGACAGTGCTGCCTAACTTCTCTCTTGCTTTCAGGGCCTCTGTCTAGGCAGACACCCCAATGTTGGGTATTTGTGGGGTGTAGATATTCCCCTACAGTCCTCTGCCTACTCTGGGGTGGTCCTCACCAGAGTGAGAGAACCTGGTTAACTCCCGTGGCCTCTTTCTGGCGCTGGAGAAGCTCACATTCTCTTTCCACAGCCAAGGTAGGCCTGCAGGCTCTGCAGCTGCCCCCGGCCTTCCTCTCCTCCCGGTAATTTCTTATCCTGAGGTCTCTGGGTGAGAGTACGCTCCGTCCCTACTCCCATTGAAGTGTTCCCCACCACAAACCTGGGGATATCTGTGCCCTGGAGTGGGCATGGGGTCTCTACAGTGCAGTCGGCCTCAACTGGAAAATGCATGTGCCCCCTCTGCAGCACCCGACTCTCTAGGAGACGGTCTCCGGAGCCCCTGCTAATAGCTTGCACGGGCAGGAGGTGGCGGGGAGAGCAGGGAAGTCAGAGCACTTCAGGTCACATAGATGCTCCCTCACATGCTTACACAGCTCTCTCTTTGCTTTAAATAGGCTAAAGGTGGGCTGAGGGGGTGAGGAGTGAAGGCAGTGCAGACACATCTCAGCAAACATGGGGAGGGATTCTCCCAAGTCCCACCGCGGCCCTGGCTTTGTGGTTTCCGCTGAAGGACTCCCATTCCCATCCCGCTACAGAAGGACAAGTCTGTCTGTAGGGGATCAACTACTCCCTGAGCACAGGGGCCACACTCTCCTTTCTTCTACCTCCACCTACATCCATAGGAAGAGAGGGGACAGTGGTTGTAGTGGCTAAGAGTCCAGGCTCTGGAGTCAAGTTCAAGTCCCTGCTCAGACAATTACTCAGTGGTGGGTTTCAAGTAAGTGACTCAGCCTTTCTGAGCCTCTGTGTCCTCAGCTTCCACATGGGACAGAAGGCAATGAAGTAAATACCTGCCACGGATTAGAACCCAGCCACTGCCCCCAGTGTTGGGAGTTGGTCCTGACCCTCCAAGAATGATGGAAGTGTGGGCCGGACCCAGTGCGTGCTGTGGCCCTTCTCTTCCAGCAGAGTGCATGTGTGCAAATCTCATATGTGATTCCGGTTATAAAGCTCTGGGCGCTCCATGGCTTATCACTGAATTACAAGGAATTGCTCCACACTATTGAGTAAAGGAAGAGCAGAAAGAGACCAAAAGGACATTGGTAGCCTGGTAGGATCCTTGAGCCATCTGAGATGCCCACTAACTGGCTTTTGAAAAAGCTCAGATCTAAACTCCTGGGGGATTTTTACCACCCCACAATGCACTGAGCCAAATCTCACTTCATCAAGGACTTTCAAAGTTAAAGGAGTCTGTGCATTTAGCAGTGTGCTATGGTGCAATCTCAGTAATTCTCAACATTGACTAATATATGCATTTTAAAAGTGAAGAATTGTCACAGACCCCCCAGTGGTGGCGAAATTTATTTTGATCATATTGTTACTTAAATATATACAAACAAAAAAAGTATAAATTTCATATGCTTTTAGTTCTCACACAGCTATAAACCAAAACACAATTACAAAGTAAATGCAAACAAAACTATGAAACCATTAAAATTCAAATTAATGGCATTAATTTAATGTGACAGATGATGTTTTGCTGAAAGTAATATAACCAATATTGGGTTTGAAAAACAGAGGGATGTGATCCCATTTTGAGTCCAGCTTGCTATCAAGTAGGCTGTTTGGATGCTTGAGCATGCTGGGCCATCATTAGAGTGATTATCAATATTACTAGAGGCCTGGTGCATGAATTTATGCACAGGGGGGGTCCGGCTGGCCCACCCCAATCAGGCCGATTGGGCCAGGCCACCAGGGAGGAGGGGCTACAGGTGGTTGGCAGGCTGGCCCCACCCCCTGGTTGAACTCCTGGTCGAGGGAACAATTTGCATATTAGCCTTTTATTATATAGGATTAGTCTCCTAAATAGAAATTTTATCAATATTATTATTTTCCATGAGTTACAATGGATATGTTTTTAACCATAGACCTAGAATTTTAATGGGTCAATCAATTTATAGAGTATTCTAAAATATAATAACCTAAAAAGAGAAAATATAGATCATTTAGCAAGATGCTTCCCAGTTGTGTACCCTTCCTGTAGTGCTGTCTCACAAGTTGTTACAACCCCAAATGGCATTCACTCTGGCACCTGCTTGCAAAGTGGTGACTATGATTCTGGCCGTTGGTGTGTGGCCTGCCAGTGTTTGATGACTATTTGATGACTCAATCCTCCCTCCACTTGTCTCTATTTGAACAATCGCTAAACCTTTGTTTGCACAGCAGCCCATGAAGTCATTTGGCCTTCATTTTGCAAAAAACATGATAGTAAACGCAATGTAAATGCAACCTTAGATGCCCGAAGCATTATTTGGTGATGACATGATCATCACATACAACACCAATGGGGTCTCACTAATATTTTTCAATTTTTGAAATGAAAACATCAAATTAAAAAAATTTCTCATACCACTCAGGGACCCCTGATAATATATTTGTAAATTGATATCTTGAAGTTCCTGGTACATTAAAAAGAGACCTGAGAATCCAAGGCTAGATTTCTATTCTGGGTCATTTACTGACCCACTGTGTTCTGTTGGTCAACTCTTTCCTTTTGACTTCACCTGCTCATCATACTAATTGTTTTGTGTTGTGGTCATTATCACATAGATTTCCCCAGCCTCCCACAAGGTCAGGTCAAAATGTTCTCATTGGACAGATAGGAAACTGAGACCCAGGAACATAGCTAGTGAGTGATGAGATGGGGTTAGAAGCAGGGCTGTCTGACCCCATAGGCATCACACGGCAGTGACTCACAGAACTGAGGCTGCTCTTAGGCTCCTCAGTCCCCTGGGGAACCCTTGTCTTGGGACCTGAGCCTCCTCTCCCCACCCCTCGCACCCACCTTTCCCTGGCAATAGAGCATAGTCCTGGAGAAAGGGGGAGAACAGCCTGATTTATCCTGCCACACACCTGATGACCCACATCAGCCCTCTTCTCAGCTCTGGACAACACCCACCCCCCTAAATGACAAGGGATATTTTCTTAAGTGAAAATTGGACGTGGATCTTGATAACTGAATTTTTCCTGATGGGTGAATTCACATTTATTTATTTGCTTTGTGAAAAGACAGATGTAAGTAGATAACTGAAATCATATTTAACTAGAGGCCCGATGCATGAAATTCGTGCACTGGAGGGGGTGTCCCTCAGTCCAGCCTGCACCCTCTCCAATCTGGGACCCCTTGGGGGATGTTCGACTGCTGGTTTAGGACCGATCTTGTGACAACATGGGGGCAGCCATGTTGTGACAACATGGGAGCAACCATCTTGTGGTGGCCATCTTGTGATGATGTGGAGCGGCCATCTTGTGATGACATGGGGGCGGCTATATTGTGATGACATGGGGGCACCCATCTTGTGATGATATGGGGGTGGCCATCTTGTGATGACATGGGGGCACCCATCTTGTGATGATATGGGGGTGGCCATCTTGTGATGACATGGGGGTGGCCATCTTGTGGCAGCCATCTTGTGATGACATGGGGGTGCCCATCTTGTGATAATATGGGGGCAGCCATCTTGTGATGATGTGGGGGTGGCCATCTTGTGACAACATGGAGGAGGCCATCTTTTGACAATGTGGGGGTGGCCATCTTGTGATGTGAGGGGATGAGGGTCAATTTGCATATTACCTCTTTATTATATAGGATACACACATGTATATATAGCTATATATAGGCACACACATATGCATGTATACACCACTATATGCATATATGTTATATGTATGTATATATGTGCATATATGTGTGTGTTCATGTGTGTGTATAAAAGAAATGACAGAGAATGACCTTTTCTGGAATCGGAATTGTGCTAGCAAAACAGGATTTGTGGTTGTTTTTTTTGCAGTTGAGGCATAGTTCATTAGGGAAGGGTCTTCAGAGAGCAGCTGTCTACTTGGGCCTTGAACACTGTCCTCTCTAATCCTTGGTGTCAGGGAGGCCATAGCTGGAGTCCCTCCCTGCGGACACCATCACCCTTGAGGCCCTCCCTCTTCCAGACTTGGGGTATGTGTGTGTATGTGTGTGTGTGTGTGTGTGTGTGTGTGTGTGTGTGTGTGTGTGTGTGTGTGTGTGTGTGTCTGTGTGTGTCTCTGTGTGTGCACATTCGCGTGTGTGCAGCCTTGACAAATAGAGCGATGTCCAGGGTTCTTTGGGATTTTGGTTCCAGTGGGGAATTCCAGTTCAGCCCTAGGGAACTTTGCTCTTGGATCTGTTCTGTCCAAATGCAAGGAAGCAATCTTAAGGGAGCACCCCTTTAACAACCATTCTTCCTACCCATGGATCTTACATTTTAAAAAAATTATTTCTTCTGGAGATAATGAACTCATTCTTTCATTTTCATGAAACAAAAACATTTATACTTGACCATCAGAGAGTTTAATTGGCATGTAGCTCATGCTTGTGAGACCAGCAGAGTTGATAGACTAGCAGCTAAAACGAAGACATTTGACATTTTAGTTATTCATGCAGCCTTGCTCAGGGCACAAGCACTATGATCATTGCGCTGTTTGAAATAGTGATGTTGCCACATTTGTCAGAGAATATATAGTGTCCACCAGTCCACCACTGGGTCTCAGGAGAACTCTGGAACAAGCAGGGGAACTGGGCCCAACTGGGCTTATTTGAGTGCAAGAAACCCTGCTAGTTGCTGGGCTACAAGGAGGAGCACGTCTTTGCACTTGAAGGATCCCTGGTTCAGGAATCAAGCCAATTATTTGGCCCTGGAGCTTCCTGGGTATTTTTAAAACTCGCTGCTATATGTAGAGGGTGGATGAGAAGCAAAGACTAAGGAGGAACACTCTAGGGTGGCACTCTAAGGATGTCAGAGGACCTTGCCTGCCCAGGGCGACCAGGGCTTATATCTGTTGTTCCTGGGGCAGAGTAACAGGAATCTTGAATTACTGGGTCTCCAGGAGCCTGTGCCTTCAAGGCTGACAGCCTGCCTCCCTCAGCTCCTGCTCTGGCCCCAGCTCCCTTGCTGTGGAACTGGCCATGGTTCCCCGAATCCCAACCTTTGCCATCAAAGACCCTTGATCTCTATACCCTCCCACCCCACATCCACACAGTTCCCCCACAGCAGCCTCTGGCCCAGAGCAGATGCTCAGTGGGTATTTGTGAGTTGACTCACAGAGGCCTTCCTGGCCCAGCTGCTCATTGAACCCACACTGTAGCCCTTTGTCTCAGTGAAAGTCCTACTCTGTGGATGGTTGGGCTGGCGAAAGTCACTCCCTGTTCAATGAGCTCCCTAACATTTCCTGTCTTTATTTCTTTCCTAAACACATTTCTACACCATCTAACACATTTCTAACCCTCAACCCCATCACTAGTGCTGTCTCCTAAGAAAATCGAGAAGACTGAATAGACTGCAGATGCAATTGCTCACTCAGATTGGTCTTAGCAGAGCCTTTGCTGGCCATTTCAATGTGAGCCTCTCCTCCATTCGTTCTGGTCCAGGTCCTGGTTGGCCACTCTGTGGGTTGGGCAGTGTCTCTTGTCAAGGCAGAAGGAGCAAGCATCTTTGCTGGGGGAAGTGGGGCTTTCCAGGCCATGGGCCAGCTGTTCCTGGGCAGGGTGGTAGGGCCTCAGTGTCCCTGGGCCTTGGGCACCATGGTCCCTGCAGTTGAAATAACAATGATAGAGACAAGGTGACAGGTCCTACGAGTCTTTGCTGGTCATTGTTTCTGAAGCCTTCAGCCTGTGTGGGCCTCTGGTGGGAGGAGGGGGTCAGAGCCAGAGGTCAGTTGTGTGGGCGGGAAGGCCTGGCTGGCCTGTGTGCTGGGGCCAGGGAGCAAGACCCTCTCCCCCATCACTGCCCGGGAGAAGTTGTGAGTTGACCTGGGTGGGGTGGGCGACATAGGCTGGGTTACCAGGAAGCAGTCACTGAGAAGGGGCTCCGTGTGTAGGATGCGAATCAGAGTTCACTTGGGACCCGTGGAGGAAGGGTAGGAGGCAGGCCGGGCGAGCTGCAGCACAGGCTCGCGCACAGCCTTGGCTCAGACGGCCACCAGAGTCACCCCCGTGGGCTCAACCAGCCAGCCTGGTGCACTTTTCCTCTATCAGTCAATGGGTGCAAGCCATCCCATGAAGATTATGACTGGGGGAAGGCAGCTCTGTGGAGCTGGGGCAGCCCTGTGGGGGTGACCACGGAGGACTGCACTCCTAGAAGCTAGAGCAGTGGTCCTTCCTCTCAGGGAGATGTGCATGGTACACCCCACGGGTTATGTGTCATCCTGAGACTGGAAGCCAGGTCCTGATCGGAAATGACAGTGAGGGGGTGGGGCCTGGTGAAGTTCAAACCGGAAGCCCAGCCTGAGGATGGTGCCGGCTGTCCAGGCAGAGCATGGGGAAGCAAGCACTAGGTGGGATTCCAGTCAACCTGGGAGGGTGGCGAGGAGTAAAGAGAAAGATGATTCTGCCCTCTTTGTGCCTGCAAACCAAGGAAAGGACAAAGGCCAGGCAGAGGCTTACTTGTTGGGGTCACAGGATGACTCCAGACCCCTTTCTCTGGGGGGGGGATGGGGTTGGGGGCCCTCAGACACCCCCTGGCTACTGGCCTGGGCCATGATTGAGATACATTGTAAGGAAGGAAATGAGATAAAGCATGGAAAGTGTTTAGTCCTCAGTAAGCGTCTCAGTGCTGGTGGTTACAATTATTACTAACATTCCTTGCAGAAGAGAGAGCAGGACTGGACAGTGATTGATACCTCCGGGGTGCATTCATCAGCTCCCTTTCTGAAGATGCTGATTTACTCCCAAGACATCGGGGTGGTGGTAGAGGGGGAGGGGTAACCTACCTGTGGAGCAAAGATAGCTGTGATCTTATTTCTGGTGGTTAAAAGGCCTCTGACTCACCCTTCTCCCCTCCCTCCATTCATTCATTTATTTAGGAAAAGCATTCATTCATTTATTTATGTAAAAAATATCAAGCACATGGTATGTTTTAATGATATATTCTGGTGCAAGTGAAAATAGCAGTGATAAAATAGACGTGCCTCCATGGGGCTTCTTTTCATAGGGGAGAAAGACAGCAAACAAAGCCCATAGTATGTGAGCTGGTGCTAAATGTCATGAAGAAAAATAAAGCAGAGGAGGGGAGTAAGGAGTATGGTGTGGGGGCTGGGCTTATAATTATATGTATAGTGTGGACAGGGAAGGACAATGGGAGAAAATGGTATTTGAGCAATGATCTGAGGCAGGGAGGAGGACACTTCAGATGTCTGGGAGAAAGGCATCAAAGGCAGATAAGGGACCAGAGCAATGGCCTTGGGCCAGGAGTAAGTCTGGAAGGTCCATGTCGGAGGAATGGGGAGCAGGGAGGGAACCAGGCAGGAGTGGGGAGGCTTTGGCTCTTGACCCCAGGAAGCTGGGGAAACCACTGGGGGTCCATGGAGGAATCTCAGCATCTGACTTCAGTTCTAAAATTATCCTCTGGCCCGGGGTGGAGGATGGATGGAGAGCTGAGGGTGGAAGCAGGGAGAAGAGGCAGGAGGCTGCTGGGGTAACCCTGGGGTTGATGGTGGGAGTGCAGACAAAGTAGTGGAGGAAGAAGACGCAGGCTTGGATCCTGGTTGAAGGTGGAGCCCACAGCACTTGGAGAAGGATTGACGTGGGCTTTGAGAGAACCAGAGGAGTCAGGGTGGTTCCAGGATCTTTCAGGAAGTTCTTTTTGGACGCTTTACGCTTGAAGTGTCTTTGAGGCACCCAAGTGCATCCAATAATCTGGCTGGGGTTTGAGGGAAAGGTCCGGACTGGTGATAAAACTGTCCGAGTCCTTGCAGCTGCAATGACATTTACCCCCTAGGGCCTAGGGCTTTGCTGTCCAGTATGGCGGGCACTAGCGGCACCTGGCCATTGGACACCTGACTGTGGCTGCTTGGAATGCAGATGTGCTAAAGGGAACATATGGAGTAGATTTTGAAGATATAGAAAAAAAAGTATAATCTATCCCATTGATAATTTCTATATTGCTTGTGTATTAAAATGACAATATTTTGGCTATCTTGGGTTAGATTCACTTTATTATTATAATTAATTTCACTGCTTGTTTTTACTTCTTTAACATAGCTACTAGACAATTTAAAATCATGCCTGTGGCTCGCATTGTATTTCCATTGGACAGCGCTGACTCGGGGAGTGAAGAAGGCATAGCATTGAGCTCTCATAACATCTGACATTTAGAGCTCCAGGACATAGGGGCAGGAAGCCAGAGAGGAGCAGGAGTGAGTGGTGAAGCGTGTGCTTGGAATGACGGCATAACTGTTGTGCGAGGTAACACCATAAGGTAGCTATTATTTGAAGATGAGGAAACCAAGGCAGAGAGAGGTTAAGTAACTTGCCTAAAGGTCACACCAATTTAGTGGCAGAGCTAGGATTTGAGTTTTTGTGATACAGCTCCGAGGCTGCACTTTAACCACCAGGCATTGTGCATCTTTATACCTGACAGACAGTCAAGGAGAGAGGAAAACTGATGACCCAGGCGAAGGAGGGGAGGATGGCTAGAGTGCTGTCCTTGAGAAAGGCAAGCCGGGATGGGGCCAGGCGGGCCAGTGGAGGAGTTGTCCTTTGCTGGGAGCACAGGCAGGTCAAGTGCAGGAGGTGGTAGGCAGGTTCCTTTCCCAAGAACATCAGGCCCTCCCCTATGTGGTGCTGGTGGTTTGCAGGGGAGATGGTGGTGAGCACAGGGCCCACTTAATACTCAAAGCTGTGAGTTTGGGGTCTGGATCGTTTTTCTCCAGCCTCTCTGTAGTGTTTAAAATGGGGTGTCGAGGCCTGTCCTGTGCCCCAGGGTGCATTCGTGGCTGGCCCTGGGAAGACATGCTGGGCACATGCTGGCCACGCAGGGTGCCAGGCAGGCCTGATGGTACAGACAGAGGCAGGGTTGCGCTGTGGGAGGCAGCTGGCCACAAGGCAGTAGGGTCTGTGGTCAGCTGAGGACGCTCCACTGGGAAGACGTTGGTGGCTCGGCCTCCTGACAGACAGGGCTGTGGGGCTGGCCGGCTGCAGAGCGAGGCGGGCGGAGTGAACATGAATGAGCAGGGCCTCCCGAGCTTTGAAGGGGCCATGGTGGGCCTTTGAATTGCTCCATCTGGGGTCAGGGCGCTGAGTGGCTGGGCCCCTGCACTCGCCAATAAACTGTGGGGGACGGCCTTCAATTATGGAAGCGTAGCCAACCAAATGAGCTTTCCGATAAATTATTTATGCCCAGGCCTGCAAAGGAGGGAGCGGGCTGCAGGGACAACGTGTTCATTTTAATAAAACGCCTGCAAAGTTGCAGTGCACTGGGGGGCAGGGGTGGGGAGAGAGGATGGGGGAGGAAAGATGATTAGATTATAGGAGGCCTGCTGTAAATAACACACAAGAAGGGCATTTTGTTTCTTCTTAGACTGTCTTTTGTATCATGTTTTCTACAACGGAAAAGAGCATAATACAGCATCTATGAAATGTTAATGGGGTTTTTTATTTGCTATTTACCTAGGTTGGGGGTTTGAAGAAAGGGCTGGGCTGGGCCTGAGGGAGGGGGTGTGGAAGATTGGATTCTATGCAAATGCAGGCCACAGGGAGCCTGGAAGGCTCTGGAGCCTGAGCTGGACTGGGGGCCTGCTGTGTCCCCAAGGAGTGGGGAAGACAGCCACAAATCCTCTGGGCTGCAGTGGTGTTCACCCTCTTCCCTGAAACCTGGGGGAGAATGACAGGCCAGATGTGACATCTCTGTCCCCCTTCTCTACCCCCTCCCCCGTCACTGCCCCCTCCCCAACCATGGGAAAACAGGCAGAAATGAGAAGAATGCAGCCCGTTGCCCTGGGAATTAGCCACTGTCTGGGTGGCCACCGTGGGCACCGCATCCAGAGGTGATGAGAGCTTGGTTTTGGCGATGCAGGTGACTGCTCTGTCACCGTGCAGGTGCAGGTGAGAGCACAGCTGTCCTTCCCTAAGCCAGGACAGTGCCCTGGGGTGTCCAGAAGGCACTCCGCTAACCGTCTCATGAGCACGCTCAGCCCTTGTGCTTCCCACCTCAGCCCACTGTGGGAAAGAACTAAGAAAAACAGGCTGCATTTGCTGGGCTCGGGTTTCAGGTTCCCAGGGCATTTCTTCACCCCTGATGCAACTTTCCTCCCCGCTGTTTTCCTCCATAGTAACCACTTGGTTGCCAGTGAGGCAATCAGGCAAGGCCTCTTGGAGGAGGTTGCAGCTGTGTTGGGCTTTGAAGGATGGGAAGGATTTCCACAGGAAGAGGAGGAAAATCGTTGTCATTCCGGAGAGGGGCAGGGGACAAGGGGTGTGGGTAAGACATGGACCCTTCTGGCTTGTGGGCCGGTTTATATTTTCCTGTATCCCAGGGCCCAAGGCTGCTGCTCCGTGTAACCCCAGCTGCTGCTTTGTGAAAGTGTTAACCTGACCAGCTCAAGGAAGGCCTTGCAAACTCAGAGACCTAAAGTAACCACAAAGGATGGTCTGAAATGAAAACTTTTTAAATTACAAAGCAGTTTATGGTGGGTGGTCATGTCCTAGGCTGGTATCTTCCCTGACAAAGGTCAATTTTCTTATTTGAGCCTATTGTCTTTTTGCATCTACCATAACATATCATTGGAATGTCAAACTAATTTTCCTTTTTCCAGACCCCTCAAAGCACAGGCACCATTCTACTCTGCAAAGACCACACATCCCCTCATTGTTATTGAGTTAATTGTTGACTGTTAACTATCCTGCATCCACCTAAGTAAAAGAAGCATGTGTCTATCATTTTACTTTTTATCCAATCCCAGAGGTTTCCCCACTTTGCTTTCTCCCACCTCCCTAATCTGTCACCAATGAAGTTCGTGTAACCCACTTACATCTCCTTTTTTTATTGTAATGTATAAAACGAGGTGCAAAACTGCTGTTCTCTGGTGCATTATCTCAATCCATTGAGATTCTGCTTCCTGGCAATTGTCAACAGTTTGGGTCAAATAAACTCACAAACATGCTTTACAGGTTTGAATGTTTTTACATTAACAGAAGGGAGGGCACAACCTGAAGGGCTGTATATGGCAGCCTTCCTTCACGTTATGTGCACATAGATATTGCCATTGCCCAATATATCTTATTTTGAATGAATAAATGAATAAATAAATAATGTGTTTATTAGCAAACAATTTGTCTAATAGGAAAAAGTCTGTACAGGTTTCAACTACTGTTAGGCAGTTAATTTTGTCTCTTGCAAGTGACAGAATCCTCATTCAAACTATCTTCAGACACAAGATAACTTATTATTTCAAGTAACTAAAGAGTTCAAGTCCTAGAGGTTCAGTCAACTTCTGGCATGGTTGGGAGCAGGGGCCCCTAGGATGTTGAGAGATCTGTTTCACATCCTCTCTAGACTTTGCCAGCCTTTATGATGGTTGAATCTTCAGGCAAGCTTATTCCTCCAAGGGGCCAGAGATGGCCTCCACCAGTTCCCGGCTTGCATCCCCCCCCCCCCCCCCCCCCCGTTTCAGGAACCCAGGGAATAGAAAGCCTTTTTCCCAATGGTCCCAGCAGAGCCCTGTCTTGAGTCTCATTGGACCACTGAGTCATCTGCCCACCTGTAAGCCAGTCACAAGGGCAGGTTTTGATGGTGTTAGAGGTGAAATACATGGACTGGCTTGGAGTGCCCTGCCCCACGTGGACTGAGAGCAGAAGAGGGGGTGTTCCTCAAAGAGAACTGAGGTTCTTATTCCTAGAAGCAAGGAAGATGGATGGTGGGCAGGACAAACAACAGATGTCTCCTTCTGCGGCAGACCCCCTTGGTCAAATCAAATCTTACTGGGAAGCCAGACATGCAAACCAAATAAAAAGCGGGGCTGCCACAGGGCTGCCAGCTTGTAGGAGGATACGTTGTGGGGAATCCTGACTCCCCAAACAGAACCTGGGTATTTGTCATACCACCCCACGCTTCTGCAAACACTGTACCCTCATTTTGTAATCTATGTCCTCCTCTTGGTCACCTGTCCCAGCACTATCAATTTGATATGAGTTTAAAGGCCACCCTCTGAGTAACTATTGCCACTTTCTCCTCCTTGGAGGACCCCAAGCACACTGTTTTCTGGATATTCCACAGACATTGTTCTTTTGAAATCCTCTGGAAAACTGAACATTTAGAAAAGATTGCACATTCTCTCTCTCTTGAAGAACTGTGATGCACATTAGCACTTTAAAGGCTCTGAAAAGTCCTGCACTTGCTTGTTTAGCTTTAGCCAAGTCATAGTTTCCCTAAACTAATCTCACCCACAGAATCTGCTTCCCTCTTACCTCACCATGGAGGATTGGATGTTGTCATGGCACACACTTAGGGCGATGCTCCTGGGGGACATTGCGTCCTGCTTGTTTTTTGTTTTTTTTTAACATATTTTTATTAATTTCAAAGAGGAAGGGAGTGAGAGAGAGAGATAGAAACATCAAAGATGAGAGAGTATTATTGATTGGCTGCCTCCTGCATGTCCCCTACTAGGATTGAGCCCGAAACCTGGGCATGTGCCCTTGACCGGAATCGAACCGGAACCCTTCAGTCCACAGGCTGACGCTCTATCCACTGAGCCAAACCAGCTAGGGCATGCCCCGCTTGTTTTCAAAATCTGTCTGGTTTTGTGGCTCTCTGAGGCAGTATTTCCTCCTTCTGGTCCTGGTTCTCCTCTGGGCATGCAGTGTGCAGGGTTTCAACTGAACCACTCATCGCGGGCATGGGAGCTAACACTGCGCGCTCCTGGGAGGTGAGGGGAGAGGTGCCGGCGTGTGTTCAGATTCTTTTCCACCCCCCACCCTTCCCCCGCCCGGCGGCCTTGTCCGGGCTGCTCAGTGAGACCTTTCCCAGCTGGTAGAAGAGCTGCTCATGGCTGACCCTGAGGAGAGACTCCTTTATAAACAGTGGCGGACTGAGGCACAGATGGGCTGGGGCAGTACCCAATGCCCGGCTCCTAGCGACCACCTGCCCCTTTGCTGGGCTATGGGGCTGGACCTGGGGCTTGTGGCCCCCTTTCAGGGAGGTCCCTGCTGGGAGAGTTCATGCCCCACAGACTCCTGGGAAATGGCTGTGTCAGGGGTACCTCTGGGGGTAGGGTAGAAGTGAGTTGGCATGGTTCTTCTCCCTGAGAAGGAAGTGCAGGGTGGGCTGGATGAATCCGGGAGGACCCCCAAAGAGGTGGGCAGGGCCATGGACTGACAGGAGAGGAGGACAGGAACGGGCTCAGAGAGGCCTGGCTCCACTCACCACTTCCCAGCTGTGCACATCACTTAACTGGTCTTAGCAGCCCATCTGTGAAACGGGGTTCTTGTGTCTCCCAACACGTGGTTCTTTGGAGGTTAAATGAAAATGCATGTGTAGGTGGCCTGCTTGTATGAATAACTACACAAACAGGAGCTCTGAGCTCTGTTTTCCAGAAGGGTGAGGGGCGGGGGGCAGAACTCATCGAGCTTGTCTGTCCCAGAGGAAGGGAAGGCTTAGCAACGTTCCTGGGGGAGAACGGGTTCCCGAGGGATGGCTTAGCAGGCCATCATCCTGGTGCGATATGGACTAGAAGTACCTGTCACTGATACCACCTCGGGCAGGAGAGGTAGGTGAGGGTGGGGGCACACTGGGAAGCTTGCCAGGGCCCCAGCTTTGACCACTGGCTCCAGAAGGAGTTGTCACCCTTTCTGTTGTGCCCCAGTTTCCTCATTTGTGAAATGGGTGAGGACCCTTATCAGGGTACAAAGAAGCTCCTGGGATTAATTGTGGCAATATGACCGTGATGCTCAGATGAAGGGGCCCGTCTCCCCTGTAGAAGGTGGGGATTTCTGTTAAGTGGGGAGAGCAGGGGTTTGTAAATGACAGGCATGGTTTTGAATCCCTGCTTCTGACAGGGATCAGCTGTGTAGCTTTAGGCAGCTTACTTACCCTCTCTGACTTCTTTTGTCCTGTCTTTAAAACAGAGATGATAATGCCTGCCTCCTAGAGTTGTTGTGCGAGTTGAAGGAGAGCCAGTGAGTAGCACGGCTAATGGAGCCCTGGACCCGTGCCAGGCCGGATAGACGCAGTCATTTGGATCACATGCCCACCCACTGTTGTTTTCCCACCAGCCTGTCTGCCTTGAGTAAGCCCAGCTCAGGTGGGAGTGGAGCGCCCTGGGAAGGTGTAATTGGCTGCTGGTTCAGCCTAGGTCAAACCCTTTGATGACACATTCTAGTCCAAAGCTGTAGTGGACAAAGAGCCTCCTGAGGGGGGCCCCAGGGGCCGGCTTTTCTGCTGCATCCTTTGTAAAATCACACAGCTGCAGCCAAACAGAGGCAGTTCCTTACTGCCTGGTAGGCAGCCAAGGGATCCAGCTCTACAAGATTGCAGACGGGCGGGAAGGGAGCCTGCCCCACTGGGATGACCTCCTGGGTGGGCTTGGACATGGATCTTGCCCAGTATGGGCCTCATTTTCCCCATCTGCAAATCTGGTGCATTGGGCATGATGACTTAATGCTTCCCCTTTTAGTTCTGGAATCTGATGTTTCTTCTATGACTCCAAGAGAAGGCAGGAGGAGCAGTCAGATGGACACTGGACATTTGAAGGCCTGGAGTTCTGATCCTGGCTCTGACCTTGGGCGCTAATCATGAATTCACCGCTGTGCTCGGTACTGGGGATATGAAAGAGGACACGGCAGGACCCATTGCTTCAGCATCGATTCATCCAATGGGGGGAACAGAGTGCCAGTGAGCACCCTGCAGTGTGAGGCGCTGTCAGAGGCACGAAGGGTCATGTGAGCACAGAAGGCGGAGCTGGGCTGTCAGGGAAGGCTCTGTGATGGGGACCCTGGTGGGCTGACTTCTGGAGGAGGTGGGAGGAGTGGGGCCAGGGGAAGGTGCTCCAGGCAGAGCATACCCCATGCAGGGGCATGGAGGTGCAGGAGGGCTCTGTGCATATCACTACCTCTCTGCTCATAGGACACTAGGAGTTCCTTCCTGGTCTTATGTCTGTGGCTACAATGCCATAAATGGGGGTGAGGGGATTCTGCTCCCTAGTCCTGCACCAACAGAGACTGTGGCTCAGATGGGGGTTCTGGGAGCAGGGAACCTAAGTACAAATCCCAGGCCTATAAGTTACCAGCTGCCAGACCCTGAGCATCTTACTTCACCTTCCTACACCTTCGTTTCCTGTCAAATGGGGGTGATAATGGCCTCCAAAGTATAGGGCTGGAGGTGGCAGTTAGTAAGTGCTCAGTAAACGCCAGCTGTCCCGCCCCCTTCCGTTTTACAGATGAGGAAACATGAAGGTCAGAGGGACAAGTGAGCTGCCTGAAGTCTTACGGTCCATGCGACTGGAATTCCAACCTTTTCCCTTTGTTCTTTCCCCCCTCTTCACTGTCTTTCTTCTTCTCTCCTCCCTTCCTCCTCCCATTCCTCTCCTCCCTCGCTCCCTCCTTCCTCCTTCCTCCCTATCTCCCAGCTCTGGTACTTCATCTCCCCTGAGCCACTGCAGGAAGACCTCCTGACGATGCCTGGGGCCTGGGTACAATGCTCGCTACTCTCAAACCAAGGGCGTCTCTGGGGCCTTCACCTCGAATAACCAGCTGGACTCGGCCCCTGGGCCTGTGCTGAGGTCTGGGGCTGAGCCTCTCTCTTTGTCCCTGTCTCTTCCCATCACCGTCCTCCCCTCCCCCCAACACTCAGAGCTACCTCTGGCTCATTCTGGAAGGAAAGTAGGGCCTGTGATCTGTCTTCTGAGACAAACAACTTTCATGAGCTACGACCCATCCACCCCACAGGGCAGACTGAGGCCTGTCCCCTCCGGTGATGTCCATCACCAAAACAAATGGTTCTCAAATAGCCAAGAGTCTGCCCCAGGACCCCAGGGACCCAGAGTTGGGGGCGTAGTGTCTGAGCCCGGGGATGACAAGCCTCCTCTGCCTCTTCACAGAGAGACAGAGCAATAGCCCACTCTGGACCTGAAAGACAGGCGTGCAGGTCTGCACTGACAGGGAGCGTCCACCGCCCTTGGAAATCAGGCACGGCTTGGGGCAGCAGCAGTGGCAGCAGCGGATGGTGGGAAGCGGAGCTGGTCTTCCAGCCCTCCCTCCAATCCCTACCCCCTCCCTCTGCTTTTTTTTTTTTTTTTATGGTGATGTCTGCATCACTGCCCAGACCAATCTATCTCTTCGTGCTGAATGTTTCTAAAGCCAATTGGAAAAAATTGGAAGTCGTCCACATGCTATTCCCCATGGGCTCCAAATGGGCCTCCAGTTAGAGGAACAAAATACACTATTTTTATTTATAACAATAATTGTTATTATTATCATTATTCTCATTAGCCACAATAATAACAATGCCAGTAATCCCGCACATGGGCAGGCCGAGTTACAGTGGTGCAGAGTGCTTTGCCAGCTGTGATTCCATTCAGGCCCTGTCTGTAATCCTAAGAGGCCCAATGACTGTGACTCCCAGCTGGGGTGGAGTGCGGGACAGCTGAGGACTCCCAGGTCCTGCTTTTCTCATGTCGTCAAGAAGGAATCACATGAGCAGCACTTTTCTTCCCCAGCAGACATGGCCGGGCACTTGCTTGGGGACAGGCTCCGGTTTGTCAGATGTAGAAGAGGGAATCTTCGCATTCACTGCGCTCCATTCAGATGGGAACGAGAGGCCTCTTAACCAGGAGCTCCACCTCAGGCAGTAAGGGCTGTGCATGAAATCTGGGAGGCCCTCAGCTCAAAAACTGGTCAGTGTGGGGACATTCTCAAAGGCCAAGTTCAATGAGTTCAGATTTCATGGCAGATATCACAATTTCTTGCCTCTTTTCACTGAAGTGTGACATGTATAGAAAAATGCCTACAGCATAAGGATATAGTTCAATGAATTTTTCTCAGACTGAACACACCCAAGTAACCGACCCCCAGGTTAAGAAACACTAGCTCTCCTGTGTTCCCTTCTGATGACTCCCCACCATAAGGGTAACTGCTCTCCTGACTTCCAACCCCATGGGTTAGTGCTGCCTCTTTTCATATTTTATAGGAGTGGAATGGTGCACAGCATGTAATCTTTGTGTCTAGCTACTTTCACTCAATATTACACATAAGTGTCATCGATATCATGTACATAGTCACTGATTGTTCATTTTTACTTCTGTCTGGTATTCACTCTAGGAAGATACTGCAATTTATGTGCCCATTGATCCCAGATAAGCACTTGGGCAGTTTTAGGTAGAATAGGGCTGCTTCTGTTTTTTGCACCTATGTGCACATTTCTGATGAGTACAAACCTATGAGTAGGAACGTCGCATAAATGAATGTGCAGTTTCAGGAGCTGGTAACAGTTTTCCAAGTTGGTTACACCAATTTACATCACCAGTTTTTAGGGGACTGGCTATAGAAAGGGTACTTTCAGTTCATGAATCTCTGTCAGTGGCCCAGGGCTTTTTGATATGATAGAGCCTTTGATAATCTGATGGAAGCTGAGCAATGTCTCCCCAGAAACAAACTCACAACTTTGCATCTAATTTCAGTGGGTTCACAGACCCTGTGAAGTCAGCCAGGCCCAAGGATCCTGATGAGAACCCCTATTCTAAGCTCTAACTCTTACAATATGCTGCACATGTGGTGATTCTAGGGTTTAAATTATTTGACTGGATGGAAGACTTAAAACTTAACAGGGCATCAGGAAACCAAGGGCACTAAAAATAAAAGAAACAAATTTAGAAAACTTAAAGCTATTTTTGAAATCCTATATAATAAAGAGGTAATATGTAAATTGACCATCACTCCAACACACAAGATGGCCGCCTCCATGTGGTCAAAGATGGCCGCCACAAGATGGCCAGCAGGGGATGGCAGTTGTAGGCAATCAGACCAGCAGAGGCAGGCAGTTGTGGGGGACCAGGCCTGCACGGGAGGGCAGTTGGGGGGGGACCAGGCCTGCAGGGGATGGCAGTTGCGGGGGGGGGGGGGATACCAAGCCTGCAGGGGAGAGCAGTTAAGGGTGACCAGGCCTGCAGTGGAGGACAGTTAGGGGTGACCAGGCCAGCAGGGGAGGGCAGTTAGTGGCGACTATGCCATCATGGGAGGGCAGTTAGGGGTGACCAGGCTGACGGGAGGGAAGTTAGGGGCAATTGGGCCAGCAGGGGAGCAGTTAGGCATCAATCAGGCTGGCAGAGGAGTGGTTAGGGGGTGATCAGGCTGGCAGGCAGAAGCTGTTAGAGGCAATCAGGCAGGCAGGCAGGCAGGCGAGCAGTTGGGAGCCAGCAGTCCTGGATTGTGAGAGGGCAGTCAGACATCCCTGAGGTGTCCCAGATTGGAAAGGGTTCAGGCTGGGCTGAGGGACACACCACCCCCATGCACGAATTTTGTGCACCAGGCTCTAGTAATTTGATAATTTCACACAAAAAAGTAGTTTTCAAATTAAAAATCATAACATTGTTGGTCATCCTTGAACATATCTAATAGATTAGAATTAATGTCATTTTACATTATGTATGGGAGATGCATAATTTCGCCAGGGCTTCTGAATGCCTTCAACCTGCCCTGGTGGGATCAGTGACCCCATTATTGACTTCTTACTCCTCCCTTTGCTAAAACTGGGCACCCCCATACTGCACGTGTCTGATGGAGTTTCCCTGGCTGCAAAGGACTCACAGCCTTGCTGCCTTATTGGATCCTCACCATATCCCTGCTAGGTGGCTGGGCTGTGGCATCATGGCCCACTGTAAGGAAAAGGGGAGCTGAGGGGGTCACTCACCTCTGTAAGTGAGGAGTCTGCCTCACCTGTCCTAGGAAGGTGACTACAGGAACTGGGCTTCTGGCCTGAGAACAGAGGTGTGGTGGGGGTGGGAGCAAAGAGCTGCTTGCACATTTCTGCAACATGACTGGTGAAGAAGGGTAGTGCTGGGGTGGATGGCTAGAAGCTTAATAAAGATGAGTTCCTGTTTGATATGAGACAGAACATCCAAGAGTTCAAGCCAGGTACTTGAAAGGTAGTGAGCTCCTTGTCCCTAGAGGCATGATGCTGGTGGCTGCTTGGCAGAGACATTGATGGATTAAACAATCAAAGTTCCCTCCAACCCTGAGATTTGCTGGCCTCTTAATCTAGGTGTCCTGACCCCTGCACATTGCTCTTTGTGCCTCACCACCAACCGGATGGAGCTCAGTACTCACACTGCACTGACCCAGCCTGTGCAGCAGACAGGAGCCCGTGCAGTCATCTGAGATGCAGCAGGATTGACAGAATGTGACTGCAGAAGTATTTGAGATCTCACAGCAGCCGTGACCCAGACAAGCAGGTCTCCGTGGATTCAGGCAAATATTTTCCACTTAACACAATGTGGCATAGTATCACCCCTGTTTTCCTTGAAAAGCCAGTGTGGGGGAGGAAGTGTGAACTTGAGTGCCACCTCCTTTGGGCAGTTTCCTGGCACTGGGTTGAGGCCTCCCACCCGCTACAGACCTCCCTCCTGGAGAGAGAGCTGGGAAAGCCCTCTCAGGAGCCTCTGGTTGAGGTGTTCAGGCTCCTGGGCCACCTGAAGGGGGAACATTTTCAGTGGAGTGTGGGACCTCAGCTGGGGCCCTAGAGCAAAGAATTACCTTGTCCAGATCCCTTTGGGTCCTCCTTTCCTTGTGTTCTCCCACTTCAACCTGGTGTGAACTCTGAGAAAAAATATACACCTTCTTAGTAGAAGGGCTCCTGATGACTAACTGAGCTCCAATTTTAAAACACAGAGCCTAGCAGCCATTTCTGCACAGGGGCCTCTCATGCAAACTGCACTTCATGGAGAAGCCTGTGCTGGACTGCCATCTGGGCCAGCCCTTAAAAGGTTTCCTGGGATCCTATTTCAACCAATAGGACTGAGGCTTTTCCCATCCTGTTGGAGCAGTGCAGCTCTGACCAATCAGAGAAGCTCCATTCTGACCAATCAGGACAGTGCCTTTTGGACCAATCAAACTGTGAGGAGTTGGAGTCCTCATTTGCATGAAGACAGACTAATCAGGGATCAGGGGTGGAGACTTCTGTCCGTATAAGTCAGCTCTGCTGTGGCTCAAAGAGCACACTTTTCCTTTCCATTGGTGTCTCCTTGGCTAAGCTGAAACACTGACGATGTCTCACCCAAGCAGAGCAGCGTGGAGCAGAGCTCTATACTTGGAAAGGGGCCTGGCCTCAAGGCTGTCTGGCTTCAGGGCTGCCTTATAGTCATGCTGTTTTCAAGGCTGTGCTGTATCACAGTTGAGCTGTTTGCACTGAATACAGTTTCCTTCTTCATCACACCCAAAATTGAGGACTCCTATTGCCAGTAAGGTGGTGCCAACTGTTGACTCGGGTCGTCCAGTCTTAATCTTGCTATGTTCTCCTCTGTCATCCTTGTCCCCTGCGTGCTCACGTGGACTAGTGCAGTAGCCACCACCCTCCGTTCCTCTCCTCCAGTCTCTTCACTCTGAGCCAAGAATGCTAGGCACCAGGGCCCACCCCCTTCCCTGCCCCTATAGACCTCACTACCCCTTTCCCTGACACTATAGACCTCACTATCCAGGTTGTTCAGGCTCAGGATTCTTCTCAGGAAGCCTCTAATAAATGATTAATCCACCTGAGTGGGCAATGATGGGGAAACTGATTTGCCAAATGTATCTCTATGCTTTCGACAGAGTGCCCTCCATAGATTAGAATACAACTCAATTACATCATCCCTGGCCACCTCCCCACCTCACACACACAAAAGTAGCTCTCCCAGTTTCTCCCAGTGCCACATGGCACTCCAGGCCTGCCTCAGTTTGACCCAGTTTTAAATATTCCCTCTTCCACACAGCCTCACAAGTTTGTGCAGTTTTCATTTGGAAAGTGTGGAAAAAAAATAATACCTGCCCCATCTGACCCCATCTAGCCAGTCTGCACTTCAAGTCCCAAGGCCATTCTGTGTGTCCCATCTCTAAGTGCCTGCCTGGGTTGTTCCCATGGTTTGAAGTGCCCATCCCACATTCTCCAGTGCCCAGCATGTCTGGGGTTAGCATGACACCAGGTATATGCACAGAACTACGGAGCATGGAAGGGTATCAGCGCACCCCTGGATGGGGCCCCTGGTAACCCCTTAGCCAGATCTCTCCATAGAAAAACCTCTGACTCCAGACACCAACATTCCACAACTTGGGGAGCCACTGCATTCTCTCCCACTCAACCTTTCTGATGAGCGAGGCAGGGACAGTTCCGAACGCCATGGAGGGGCCACAGGAGGTTGCGAGTAGGGGTCTCATATCTGGGTGGAGGGGACTGGGCACTATTTGGAGGTGACAAGAGGAAGGTAATAACACATATTATTTTGGAGCACCTCCTCTGAAGCTTCCTAATTACATTTTACCAGTAAGACAAATGCCAAGTGTTTGGTGATTTGCCAGAGGCCCTTCAGATAGTAACTAGAGGGGTTGCTTAATGGACTTTAAGAATTTACAATCCATTTTCTTTCCAGGAAGCAGCATATGGAAATGCCCTCAGCAGCCCTGCTTTCCAGTGTGGTAGCCACTAGCCAGATGTGGCTAGTTGCATTTGTATTAAATAAAATGCAATCAGGTTAAAATTCAGTTCTTCAGTCTCACCAGCCACATGTCAAGGGCTCAGAAGCCATGTGTCCTTAGCGGCTACCATACTGAAAATTGCAGACCCCTAACACTCCCATTTTCATGGGAAATTCTACGGAAAAGGCTGCCCTGGAGAGCAGTGTGCCACATCGATGGGAAGCTGGTCCCTGGCTGAGAACTCTAATTAATGGCACAGGTGGCTGTGCATTACCGACACAGATTAGATCTCAGGGACAGGCAGCGCTCAGCACGGGGCAGGGAAATGGGTTGCTTTGAGCTGCAGAAATGGCTCCTTTCCACGCCACCTCTCCCTCTGTCTGCAGTGCTTTTCGGAGCCCTGGAGTAGCATGTGGCCAAGTCCTTGCTTCCCTGCGTGCGGTTCACAACAAATGGCATCCACAAACCTGGGCGCTTGTTAGAAATGCAGAGTCTCAATCCCATCGCAGACCTAAGGAATCAAAATCTGCATCCGAGCGAGACTCCCGGGACTCGAGTGCGCATTACGTCTGCGAAGCGCTGGACTGCACCTGCTCTGCAGTGTTTCCTACTGCATTCAAGGCCAACTCCGCCAGGAAGTCCGTTAAGACCTACAAATCCGTGTGGTAGAGCCATCGGCTCAGTCAGGAGCATCTTCTTTAGAGATGTAGCACAGATCTTTACGATTTTCCTTTTAGGTGTACATATCTAAGGCCCAAGCTAGCAGGACCCTGAGAGATAATCAACTGTTCGCCCTGCAGATGGAGAAAGTGCAGCCCCGAGAAGGAAAGCAGCTTACCCAGGATCAGGAACAAGGTCGGAGCTTAAATCAACATGACCGGGCGGGCGGCTCAGCTGAATAGGATGCTCGGCAACGGGAAAAACACGAAGCTTTAGTGGGAGGACCTGGGGCTGATGTTACACCTTCGCCAAACCTGATGAGCCTCTGTTATTATTATCCCAACGCTGCCTGAGGAAATGACATGGGTCACCATGGTTACCATTTATTGGGCTTGTATACCAGGCACTTATTTCACGGGTTTCTTACTGTAATTCCATGATGCAGACGTTGTTACTATCTTCTCTGCAAAGATGAGGACACTGGGCCCAACATCACACAGATGGCAGCAGTGGAGCCTGGATTCCACGCAGGGCGTCCTGCTCCCCCGTCCATGCGCTTCCCTTCTCCTGCACACGGACTATGTGGGGAAGAGAGTGTGAAGGGGTTCCCTGAACACCTGAGGTTGTGCGAGGCTAGAGAAAAGCTATTGTGGGTGCTCAGTCACCTGTGGGATCAGTTGTTACAATGGTTACAGTCACCATCCCAGACATCCCACTTGGAAGGGAGGACAGAATTGCAAAGTCACTCTCTTAGAACACATGATCCCCCAAATAACATGGAGAGGCACTGGCTTTAGAACTTAACAGAAAGTGTGGTGGGGTGCAAAGAATAATTGTCATCTTAGCACCTGATATAATAATTTATCTTAGGGAGAGGACTATTTTGCTTTAAGAAAACAGTAGTAACTTGGTTGTGGGAGAAGGTGAAACCCTACTAGCACGAGTTGGAAAGAGAGGAAGAAACAATAAATGAAACCACTGCATGGGGGTTTGAGTGTGGGGAGGGAAGAGAGGAGAGGAAAAGGAAAATATGGGGAGAGGCGGCAGCTGACCAATGACTACGGGACTCCTTTACAAGAGAAGTGCAACATTGGATTTAATTTTTTCTGTGTTGTGGTATGCTGTCACCCCAAGCCCTTCTTTCATCTTAATTTCATTCACGTCTGCCTTATATGCTAGGTCGTGCGTGCGTGAGTGTGTACATATGTGTATCAGAGGAAGAGCAGACTTTCTCTGTGGGTGGGCTGGGAGAATGTCCATACATGATCTAACTCAGGGAGAGCAAACTCTTCCGGAGAGATGTGACTAACAAAAATATCAGCCACCAGTGGGAAGCGTCGATTGCTTTTGCTGGCCCATTCATGGAATCCTTCTTCTAAGCAATGTTCAGTGAGCAACTACTGTGTAGAAGGTAATAGATGAGATCAGGGCAGCAATAGAGGCTTCAGGCAGATAGTGTACGGATGTGTGCTTTCTTTAAGACTTTCTGAGTGAAAGGAGGAACCACTGCAGGGTTTTGAGAAGAGGGGAGAGCCCTGCAGGGGAGGAGACAACTGTGGAGGTGGGGGAGGCACACATTGGTTCTTCTAGGGTCCAGCCCAGAAGAGCTGTCAGTCACATAGTCGCCACAGCTCTTTGCCCAGAACTGGTCACATGGTCACCTACCTGGAAGGGGGCTGGCAAAGGAGGAAAATTAGATGGAATGCTTGGTGAATTCCACCGTCTCAACGACAACCGTCATTCCACCTAAGACTTCTTTGAAATAAAGCATTGCTGTTCAAATGTCCAGTCCCTTTTTTGAGCAGACAAGGCCACCGATATTCTACATTCACTTCTCAAAGAACAGGTGAGTCACAAGCACTTTATTAACTCCATCTCAGTTCACCTCCTCATCCCTTGTACTGTATACATCACTCGGCATATATCAACTGGAATTCCAGACTCCGCAGTGAAACCCTAACAGGTGAGATGAATAGATAATTCTGAAAGGCATGTGTAACAGAAATTTTATTTAAAAAACTATTCGCTTATGACATGCAGACAATTAGAGAAGGAAAATATGCACACAATGCTTTGAGGGTTGCTAAAACTCAAAAGATTTGAAAGCAATTACTATTCACATACATTTCTCACTCCGTTGTTTTGCCAGATGCAGGAATGTTTGAAAAAATAAACTAGGCAGCGGGAGAGATTGCTCAAGTTAGAAAAAATTCATGCTTCTTAAATTCAAGCAAAGAACAGAGAGCCGACCATGGCTGCTGGCCACTGCTGCACCTTCAGTGTCGCTGGCAAGGCTTTCTCCAAGGAGGGCAAAGCTTACGGGGTCCGCAGGCTTTCACTTTGGCCCATTCTGGATCTCTGGATATGGATATATCAGACATAGAGAGATAAAGATAGGTGTAGAACACACACATTAACTCTATACTTACATGTACTAATATGTTAATGATCTATATTCTAATTTTTCATTGAAGGAGTAATTCAAATAGTCCCAAAGAGTGTACAATTAAAAGATCTTCCTTTCCTACCTGATCCCCAAATATTCCTCTCCAGAGGCAACAATTCTCATGAACTTCTTGGATATACTTTCAAAAACAATCTAGGCATGTACTTACACAAAATAGCAGAACTTACTAAAATAAATAACATTATTTTACAATCACCAGCAATAACGAATAAGAAAATATGATATAAAATATTATAAATTTCAAAGTAATAAAAACTACAAATATATAAAAGTTGGACTAAAAATATTGCACAAGGGCTTCATAGAGAAAAAGTTTAAAAACTCTATTAGAGGGTGTAAGTGAAAACATGCACAATTATATATGCAAACCATATTCATGGTTAGACAGGTTTATAAATATGTCAATGCTCCTCAAATAAATCTATACATTCAGGGCAAGTCCAAATAAAAATATACTCATCATTAATATTTGAGGAACTGAACACCATATTAAAAAATTCATGTGAGAAAGTGTAGTTATAAAAAATTAATTTTTGAACACTAAAAAAAGAGATAAGGATTTACTTTACCATAGATTAGGCCTAGCACAATGCTCTAATAATTAATAGTAATAATTATTATGGTATGTTAGTAGCATAAGAACAGAGGAACATCACTAAGAGCTTAGGAACAGATGGGTGTATATGGGAATGACATATGATAAAGGTGCCTACAGATCAAGGGGAGATTTTTGTTTATGTACATGATTGGGGAAATTATCATTATATGGAGAAACAGTTGATTCTCTATTTCACAACATAAACAAAGGTGAATTGAAATAGATGCAAGACATGAATATGAGATATAAATATATGGCTAAAAATATAGGCAAATATCTTTGTGTATTTTGAGGTGAGGGATGATGCATTGAACAAGAACAGAAAAGCACAACCACCAGGGAAAATTCATGGGTTTGACAAGAACAAATCTAAGGGTTTCTATTCAATAAAGGCCGCCATAGACAAAATCAACACCACCTGACAAGTAATCGATATCAATAACATACAAGGAAACCACTGCATGTCAGTGGGGTACAAGGTAGGAAATCTGAGAGGAAAAATGGGCAAAGACTATGCATAGGCAATTCACAAAAGGAGAAACTGAGGGGAGAAAAAGGTGTATGTCACTCCTTAATAACACAATGCACATTTGAACAAGGTACACGACTTTATCCACGCTCGCTGGCTAACATCCAGTTTGACCAAAAGATAAAGGAAACTGGGACCTGCAGTTCTGGGAAATGTGAATGGAGGGCAGTCTGGAAATAGGGAAATTCAGCTTTTGGGTACATATGATCCAGAATCCTCTCCCTTGCTCCCACTGGTCCCAGAAGCCTTTCATGGCTGCATGATTGTACAGTGCATGGGGGAAGCTATTTAGGGGCCCATCCCCAGGGAAAGGGACAGGTTTGTTAGGAAATGCCACAAAGCAGTTAGAAACAATGAATTAAATGTACATAGAGCAACATAGGTTCTTAAAAAATAGTGTTGAATGAATAAAACTAAAGAGAAATGAGAATCTGGCCTGCTAACTTTTATGTAAGGTTAAAGTACCCACAATCACAAAATTCACTCCCTCACAGAGAGTGGTACATCAAAAGCATTAGGAGTGTTCCTACCGTGAGAAGGATAAAGGGAGGGGACCTATGGATGGGAAAACAAAGCAAGAGAAGGATCTTCAAAATTGCTTGTTATGTTTTACTGTTTAGTAAATGGGATCTATTATTCCATTATGTTTTCTAAATGTCTGTTGATAATGACGTATTAACTTGTAATCAGCCATTTTTCAGATTCTCTATTTTCTCTAATAGAGTTACAGTTAATTTTTTTTTTTTTGAGATCTCCAGGTAAAGTGTTATATCATCTACAAAAAGCTAATTTTTAAATAATTTATTTCCAATTTTTACATCTTATATATTTCTCTAATAAAACTTCAATGCATAGTAACATATGGAAGAATATTAATTAACTAGGGGCCCAGTGCATGAATTCGTGCACCTTGAAAGGAACTGTGGGCCGCGAGGCTGCAGTGGGCACAGGGGCGGTTCTCAGCCCATCCTCTGTGCCCCTGCCTGGCCCCTCCCACCACGGCCCTGTTCCCCTGTCTGCCAGGAGCCCCGCTATCGCCACCACTGCTTCCACGTGCTGACAGCACAGAGTGATTGGGACAGGTGTCAGCAGTGGGTGTGAGCAGTGACTGTTGCTCCGATCACCCCTCAGGAGCAGGGGAAGGTGGAGAAGCCCTCAGGGGCGATCAGGGCTGGCAGCCACCGCTCGAACCTGCTGATGGCACCAATTGACCGGGGCCAGCGCTGGCAGCAGGTGCGAGTGGCGGCTCTGGTGCTGGCAGTGGGTGCGAGTGGGGCCAGCACCAGCAACAGGTGTGAGCACTGGGCAGGACCATGGCATGTGGGAGCAAAGAATTTTCAGTAACCACCAGAGGCTTACCCCGATGACAGCAACCGGTGCCCCGCCTTGGTCTGGTGCCCTCACTCACCTGCTCCACCATCCCACCACAGCCGATGCCTGCCATGTTCCACACACGCCCCCTGGTGGTCAGCCCACGTCATAGCAACCGGTTGTTTGGTTGTTCTGCAGTTTGGTCTATTTGCATATTAGCCTTTTATTATATAGGATAGCATTATTTGGAAATCTTTATCATTTTCACAACTTTATATATGTAGTACAGTGCTGACTTTGGCATATATTATATAAAGTGTCAGAATATTTCTACTTTATTGAGTTTTTTTCATACTAGGATGCTACTTTTGTAATAATCTTTAATATTCCATCTGTATAGATAAACATGTATTTTTCTCTCTCTTAATATATTATTATGGTAACTTTGAACCATCCTTGCATTCCTGCTGAGATTCTTGTTTTTCCATTTGCATTATACTTTTAATGTAATGCTAGATCTTATTTGAAAAAAATATTATTTTTACATCAAAATTTATAAATAAAGTTTGATCTAGTATTTTTTTTGTGCCACTTGGGTTATTCTAATGGATAAAGAACTTGGGAGTAGATGAATTAGCAATGGGATTATCTTCTAGGTTGGATGGACTAGTTTGTGGGAAACCACAGTCTCAGCAAAAACAACAAAAATGTCTTAAAAATGCAGAAATTATTTCTTTGAAGGTGTCAGAGAACATAGAGGCAGCAAAAACCAGAGAAGCTGAAGCTCTAGAGAGAGATAATTTTGGAAAAGTGAGCTGACTCTTTCACTCTTTTTGCAGCAGGGGCATTTACTGATTTGGGGTATGGAAAGGAGGCAGATAATCATTCTAGGCAATATACAGGTAGAGAGATACTGCTGATAGCAAAAGGAACTAGATCTTTTGGCAGAGACTTTGGAGGAGTTTCAAGCATATGGCTAGTTTGTAGTTTTCACTTCAAGCAATACACTGAATTCTGGAACAATAAAAAAGAGAGCTAAGAACCTAGGTAGGTTGGCTGTACAAAGCAGCAGAGCTTTGGCCAGTCTTGCAACACAAAGATGGGAGTTTGAGACCCATCTGGTACTCATAATTGAGAACCATGTTGTGGCATAATAAATACAAAAAAAATACTTGGTCTGTGTCCCCAATTCCTAGCATAGGGCTCCTAAAACCCTTGGAACTTCCTGAGTGATAATAATATCTTTTGTATTCTAATGAAATGATGACTGGTGTCTGGGGTCCCCTAAAAAGCTTCAGAATGGGAATCAGTCAAGAAGGACCAAGCCTTGATCAGAGGATTGAAACCTTCGCCTCCACCCACCTCCAGACCTTGATCTGGGTGATGAATACAGTGAGGTGCTGGGAGGGTGGCAGGCCCGGGGAGAGCATGGAAGCTCCACACCACAGCCCTTGTCCAATACTTTGCCTATGCATCTCTTTCATTTGCCTCTTCCTGAGATAGCCTTTACAACCAACAGGAAACAGAAGTCAAGTGTTTTCCTGAGTTCTGTGAGTCCCAGTGAATTCTCAAGCCTGAGGAGGGGGTTGTGGAAGTCCCCAGATTTACAGGTGTTTGGTCAGAAGTACTGGGACTTGCTGCTGGCATCTGAAGTGTGGGCAGTCTGTGGGCCTAAGCCCTTAGCCCCTGGGGTCTGCACTAACTCCAAACAGTGTCAGAATCTAACTGAATTGCTGGATACCCAATGGTGTTAGAGAATGAGAGAACTGGTGTTGGAAAAGCCATCACCTATTTGGTGTCAGTGAGAAAAACGCTCATACAGAGAACTAACTATACCCAAGGAATAAGGGCAAACTACAAACAGACTGAGCTACACCAGAGCTGAAATCCAGCCTGCAACCTGGACTAAAATAAGTAATCATCACGACTCTGTCGCTTATTGGAAGACAGGGTGAGGTCTCTCAGGCAAAACGAATATGCCATGTGAGAATTCAAGAGAGTGGTTATCCTTGGGGAAGTGCAGTGATTGAAAGAGGCACAAAATAAACTCCTGGGGGTGTGGTCATCTTCTGGTTCTTGAACTATGTGCTACTTACACAGATGTGTTCAGTATGCAAAATATCTAGCCAGACAGTTATGATTTGTACCTTTCCCCATAAGTACCTTATTCTTTTTAAAAATGCACCTTAAAAAATTTGCTGAGTTCCAGTTCTGCCAAGATAGAGTAGTCCCATTCCTCCCAGGCCCTTTCTTACAACAGATTGTTGCTATAACAACAGATGAGCATGGATAGACTCTGGAAGGTGGAAGGAAGAAGGGTCCTTGGGACTTGGAAAAGAACATGGCAGGGAGTGCCTTGGGCTTCCTTGTTGCCTTCCATACATCCCAGTCAGGGTTGCGGAGAGAGGCCTCCAACACTGAACCTACAGGCAGTGATAAAAAGCTCCAAGAAAAACGGTTAACCCCTAGTCAAAGGACTGGGAAAAGGCTGACTTAAGAACAGAAAACCCTTTTGGCAATACCTGCCTTACTCCAGCTAAATGCCAATGGACAAACCACACCTATCCACAACTGTGGTTTTAGCAGGGCTAAACCAGAAATTGGGCTTCCATTCCTGCCACCCATGAGCTCCCTCCACTTCCTGAAGCAGACAGCACTCTGACCCCCTCTGGGTGGTGCCAAGGGGAGAGGTAGTCTTCCCTTTCTCCCCAGCAGCAGGAGGCAGTGCTCCGAGTCTTTGCAGAGATAGTGTTGGTGGGCTGAATGGAAAACTGTTCCTCCATTTCCTGTCTGGTGGAAGTCATCAGTGCTCCCATACCCCCACCGGGGGAGTGTCAGGGGGAGGGGGGCTGGTGAGGAGCTGAGCCTCCACCCCACTCAGCATCATGAAGGGGAATGAGGTAGTGGTAGGCGGAACTAGCTGACATTTCCATCCTCTCCTTCCCTCCCCTGGTGTCATGGTGTCAGCAGGCACAGTGGGTAGGGGTAGCCAGCTTCCTCCCCCAGCCTGCAGCAGCAGCATGGTATGAGTCAGCCCTCCACTTTCCCCCTTGTTGTGGCAGCCGGGCCCAGCAGGAAGCTGAAAACACACCCACCATCCCTCTGCTGCACCTCAAAGGAAGGGACTGCCTGCGGGAAAAGAATATTAATAGGACAAAGAGACTTATAATGTCCAAAATGTTCAGGATGTAATAAAACATTGACTCACATTCCAAGAAACAAGTCAAAACCATGCTATGAATGAGAATAGACAGTCATCACTGAGATGATCAGATGTTGAAATTATCTGACAAGGATTTTGAAGCAACCATCATAAAAATGCTTCAGCGATTATGAATTCTCTTAAAGCAGATGGAAAATAGAAAGCCTCAGCAAAAGAAAAATAGAACTTATAAAAATGAACTAAATGGAATAAAGAAGTAAAAAATACAATAACAAATGAAGTCACTAGATGGGCTCAATAGTAGAGTGGACATGACAGAGGAAAGGGTCAGAAAACTTGAGGACAGATCAATAGAATTTACCCAATCTGATCAACAGACAGAAAATAGGCTGAAAAAAAATAGAGGCAGAATCCCAGGGACTTGGGCAATAATAACAGAAGAATAATATTTGTATCATTTGAGTCCCAGAAAAGAGAACAAAGCCTGAAAAAGAAAATACTCCCAAACTCAAAGAAGTAAAGGCTGAAACATTCCTACATTTGGTTAAGTAAAGGTATAAATGTATAGATTCAAGAAGCAGAATGAATCCCAAATAGGAGAAGCACCTCTCCCCCCAAATCCATATCAAGAGACAAAACTAAACGCGAAGAAAATATCTTGAAAATATTCAGAAAAAAAAATATAGGGGACACCAATTTGAGCAACAGAGAATTTCTCATCTGAAACCGTGGGGGCCAGAGGGGCACATTTTTCAAGCCCTGAAAGAGAAGAACTGTCATTAGCAGCTTCTACATCCAGAGGAAGCACCCTTTGGGAATGAAAGGGGAAATAGATTACCAGATGGAGAAAAACTAAGAACATTTTTGCTGGCCAGCTTACCCATGAAGAATGACTAAAGGAATTTTTCTAAACAGAAAAGAAATGATAATAGAAGTGTTGGAATATCAGAAAACAAAAAAGGAACATTGGGATGGGTAAAAGAAGGAGTAAATATAATAGATGATTCTACTTCTCCTGAGTTTTTAAAATCATGTTTGATGTTTGAAGCAAAAATTATGACACCATTTGATGTACACAGAGTGGACAGATTATTGTGATCTCTGAACACATAATAATCTGGCCACTCAGTGTATATATATTAGAGGCCTGGTGCATGAATTCGTGCATGGGTGGGGTCCGGCCAGCCTGGCCGGGGGGAGGGGACATGGGCGGTTGGCCGGCCTGCCTGCTGGTCGAACTCCTGGTGGAGGGGACAATTTGCATATTTGCCTTTTATTATATAGGATATACACTGAGTGGCCAGATTATTATGCATTCAGAGATCATAATAATCTGGCCACTCAGTGTAGTTCTCAATATATGTGGAGGAAATACTTACAAAAGTATATTTAAAAGTAGGGAGGGTAAATGGACTTAAATGTAACTTCACTCCAAGTAGTATAATGTCAATACGAGTAGCTGTGATAAGCTGTGCATATATATGGTAATGGCTATAGCAATCTCTAAAATAACTATACAAAGTGATATAATAAAACAATTATAAGTAAATCAAAATGGAATTTATAAAATGTTTACAAAATCTACAGGAAGGAGATAAAAGTAAAACAGAGAAATGAGAAACAAAAAGCAAATAGGAAACAAATTAATAAAATAACAGGCTTGGACTCTAATATATTAATAATTACCTTAAGTATAAATGGTCTAAATATGCCAATTAAAGATAGAGATTTAAACAGTGGATTAAAACAGTGGAAACCACCCAAAAGAAACTCACCATAAATACAGAAACACAGGTAGGCTGACAATAAAGAATTGAAAAGTTATGCCGTACAAACATTAATTTAAAAAAAGGAGACTGGCTATGTTAATATAAGGTAAAGTAGGCTTTAGAATAATGAAAATTATTACAAAGAGAGACATCCACTAATAAAATGATCACTCTACTAGGGAAACATAACAATTCTAAAGATGTATGCAGCAAACAAGTGAGCCTCAAAATACAGAAGGAAAAACTAATAGGGCTGAAAAACAGTAGACCAATGCATAAAAACATAATCAACCAGTAAGATCTAATATATATATACATATATATATATATGTGTGTATATATATATATATATATACATACATATATATATGTAAAATACTTCAGCCAACAACAGAAGAATACACATTTTTTTCTCAAGCATGCATGAAATATTCACTAAAATAGGCCATATCCTGGGATATAAAGCAAACTTCAATACATTTAAAATAACTGAAATAATAGAATATGATCTCTGACCATAATGGGATCTTATTAGACAAGTAGAGGCCGGGTGCATGGATTTGTGCACCTCGGCCTGGCCTGTGAGGATCAGCCAAAACCGGCAGTCCTACATCCCCCTAGGGATGTAGTAGTGTGTGAAGCAGCAGGCGGCTGGGGAGGAGCCTGGACTGGGCACAGCGTCGCTCCTGCTCATCCCGGCCTTGCTGTGCTTGCTGCCGCGCCGCTGAGGTGTCCATGCTCCCATCCTAGGGTGATACCAGCACACCCATGACCTAGAAGCAGCCGCAAGCTCAGGTCAAGTCAGTCCCAATGCTGGTCTCGGTCCCGGCCCTGGTCCGGATGGGGGAGGGGTGCCAAGGGGAGTGTCCGTGGGAGAGGTTTGCACCGCTGCAGGTGCACTTGCCAGCCATGAGCCTGGCATCTGGTGCCTGTTGGTCAGCTGAGTGACACTCTTGCTGTGGAAACGCACTGACCACCAAGGGGCAGCTCCTGTGTTGAGTGTCTGCCGGTTGACCAGTCGAGTGGTCACTTAGGCTTTTATGTATATAGATAGGCAAGATTTGGTAGCAGCCCAAATGCCCATTAGTAGATGAGTGGATAAAAAAGCTGTGGTATATTTACACAATGGAATACCACTTAGCCATAAAAAAGAAGGAAATCTTACCTTTTGCAACAGCATGGATGGACCTGGAGAGTGGTATGCGAAGTGAAATAAGCCAGTCAGAGAAAAACTAATACCATATGATTTTACTCATATGTGAAATCTAATGAACAAAATAAACTAGCAAGCAAAATAGAAACAGACTCATAGATACAGAGAACAGATTCACAGCTGTCAGAGGGTGGGATTTGGGGAACTGGGTGGAAAAGGTGAAGGGATTAAGCAGAAGAAAAAACTCATAGACACAGGCAACAGCCTGGTGATTGCCACTGGGAGGGCGGTGGGGAACGGTAGAAGAGAGTAAAGGGTGGATAAATGGTAATGGAAGGAGACTTGACTTTGAGTAGTGAACACACAATACAATATACAGATGATTGAATTTATAACTTGAAAGATCCCCAAAAAGAAATCTTCAGGCATTGATGGTTTCACTTGTGATTTTACCAGACATTAAAGGAGAATTAACATCAATTTTGCACAATCTCTCTCAGTAGATAGAAGATAAGGGAATACTTCCAACTCATTTTATCAGGCTAGAATTACCCAGAAAAAGAGAGTCCAAGAAAGAAAGAAAAATGAAAATGACTGTAGAGACCAATATCTATCATTAATTTAGATCCAAAATTTGTAACAAAATGTTTCTAAATAAGTCTATAGAAGTTGGTCTGTCCATGAAGGGGTTAAATGACGGATGCTCCTGGTGATGAAAATGTTCTGTAACTTGATCACATCAATGTCAGTATCCTGATTGTGATAAAGTACTATAATTTTATAAGATGTCACCATTGGGGGAAACTGAGTAAGGGTAGAGGGGATCTTTTTGTATTATTTCTTAAAACTGCATGTGAATCTATAATTATCTCAAAATAAAAAGTTTAATTTAAAAAACAAGTGATAACACAGAAACAAAAACTGTGTTTAGAAGTTTTAAATTTTTTTTCCTGGGAAATTTGAGATTTTTGGGGGTGGAGTAATAGCTTTTTGATATTTTTCCCAATTTATTTTCTGATAATTGGTCTCACTATATTCTCTAACGTTAACTACAGGGTGGGACAAAAGTAGGTTTACAGTTGTGAGTATGCAAAATAGAATTTATTCTTGTATTATTATTTAATAATTATTGTTTTATTTTTCATAGGAACAACTAATTATTAAATAATAATACAAGAATAAATTCTATTTTGCATACAACTCTAAACCTACTTTTCCCCCACTCTATGTGTAAATTATATTTTATATAGCAAATTATTCATTTTACAAAGGTTGACAAATTTATTTGCAGGGTTGACATTAATCTCTATGGCTTGTTTACTTTTCTTTGTATCCATGATTGTGTCTCCATTTTCATATCTACTATTGTGCATTTGTGATTTCACTCCTTTTTTTCCCTTTATTAGTCTGGCTAGCTTTTCTTTTTCAAGAAAACTATATTTCTTTTCCCTCAGAACGTGCTTTGAATGTACTAGTTTCTCTCTTATTTTATAATTGATTAATTTGTACTTTTATCCTTACTAATTGCATCCTTCTGCTTTCTTAATGCCTAATATTTTGTTCTTTGTATGACTTTTGAATTGAGTTATTTTTATTTGTTCTTATTTAGTAAAATCAATTAAGGTGGTAAAGTTTCTTTAGGGCACTGTTTTAGCTGTACCCATGAGTTAATTATTGCTCTTTCCTTGATATTTTCTTTTAATTGTTTTGCTTGGACCACAGGTGTTCAGATGCAGATCAATCACATCCTTGGCTTCTGACACACTCTATTATTGGTCCATGGATGACCCTCTTCCATTATGTATTTATTTGCTGGATAATTATGTGTTTTCTTTTAATCATAAAAATCTGTGAACTTAACACACAATGAAAAACTCCAACTTTTATAATAACTTGTATCTACCTTTTTTGATCCTATCACACCCCATGCTCCTGCTTCCTTTCATCTCAGTTAAGCATCCTTATAAGTCTTGCCCTGATGTTCTATTGCTTGCCCACCCCTTTAAAAAACAACAGCTTTACTGAATATAATTCGCCTACTGCACAATTCACCAATTAAAGCATACAATTCAATGTTTTTATATATTCAGAATTATGCAACCATCAGCCTAATCTGATTTTATAATATTTTTATCACCCCAGAAAGAATACCCATGCCCCACAGCAGTTACTCCCGGTTCTCCCTCCTTCCATGCTCTGGCAACAAATAACCTACTTTCTGTCTCTAAGGATTTGTCTAATTGAACATTTTATGTAAATAAAATCATACAACATATGGCTTTTAGAATTGGCTTCTTTGACTTGGCATAATGTTTTCAAGGTTCATCCATGTTGTAACATGTATCAGCACTTCATTCCTTTTTATAGCTGAATAATGTGCAATAATATATTGTATGAATATATAACAGTTTATTCATCCATTCATGAAATTATGGACATTTGAGTTGCCTCCACTTTTTTGCTGTTATTAACAATGCTGTCATGGACTTTCTTGTACAAGTTTATGTGGGACATATGTTTTCATTTTGCTTGGAGTGAAATTGCTGGGTTAGGTAGTAAGTCTATGTTTTACATTTAGAGGAACTACCAAATTATGTTCCAAAGTGGCAGCACTGTTTCACATTCCTCTAGAATGTATGAGGGTTCCAGTTTTTCCATTACCTTCACCAACACTTACTGTTGTCTGTCCGTTTTATTTTAGCCATCTTAGTGGACATGAAGTGTTTTATTTTTCTTTTGATTTGCATTTCCTTAATGACAGATGATATTAAACATGTTTTCATGTGCTTATGGGTCATTTGTGCATTTTCTTTGGAGAAATGTCTATTAAGATCCTTTGCCCATTTTTTACTTAGGTTATTTTTTAATTACTGAGTTTTTGTTTCTTGTATACAAGTCCCTTATCAAGTATAGAATTTGAAAATATTTTATCTTATTCTGTGAGTTGCTTTTTACTTTCTTGACATTATTACTTGCATCACAAAAGCTTTTAAATTTGATGTTCTATTTATCTATTTTTTCTTTTGTTGCTTGTGCTTTTAATATTATAAATAAGAAGCTTTTGCCTAACCCAATGTTATATTTAGTCCTATGTTTTCTTCTAAACGTTGAATAGTTTTAAGCTCTCACATTTAAGTCTATGATCCCTTTTGAGTTAATGTTTGAGGATGGTGTGAGGAAGGGCCTACTTGATTCTTTTGCATGTGGGTATTCAGTTGTCCCAGTGCCATTTCTTGGAAAATTTCCCCATTTTTGTTGTCTTGGTACCCTTGTTGAGAATCAGTTGAAAAGCTGATCCTAAGATTTATGTGAGAATGCCAGGGACTGAGACTAGTCAAAGCAATCTTGATTAGTGGAATAGAATTGAGGGTGCAGAAATAAACAGTCGATCAAGATTGCTTTGACTATTCCCTGTCCCTTGCCAAAAAAGAAGCTAGGATTTTCATAAGGATTGTGTTGATTCTGTAGATCAACTTAGCAAGTATGGTCATCTTATTTGTATTAAATCTTCCAATCCATGAACATAGAGATCTCTATGTTCTTTAGATCTTTGTTTCAACAACATTTTGAAGGTTCAGAGTATAAATACTGCATATCTTTTGTTTAATTTATTCTTAAATATTTTGTTATTTTGATGCTATTGTAAATGAAATTCTTTTTCTGGTTTCATTTTTGTATTGTTTGTTGCTAGTTTATAGAAATATGATAGATCTCTATATTGAGCTTGTATCCGGCAGCATTTTGGAACTTGTTTATTTTTTCTGATAGGTTTTGAGTAATTTCCTTAGAATTTTTTACTCGCAAGATTATGTCATCTGCAAATAGAGATAATTTTACTTCTTCCTTTATAATATGGATGCAATTTATTTCTTTTTCTTGCTTAATTTCTCTGGCTGGAACATCTAGTATAATGTTGAAGTGTTGAAAGAGAATCCTTGTGTTGTTTCAGATCTTAGGGGAAATTATCTAGTCTTTCACCATTAAATATGATTTTAGATGCCCATCCCTATTTTTAATGTAGTTGAATCTATAGTTACTCTTCCAATACTTGTGTTGTTTAGCATTTGCTTTTAATAATTTTTTAAAAAGGATATTAGGCAGTACATCATCTCTGTTACCTACTTTTCTCACTCAATTTGATATTTTGTAGATATGGCCATATTGTTGAAGTGGCTGTGGTTTATTCATTTTGACTGTTATATAATACTTCATTGTGTAAATATGTCAATTCATTTAGCCATTATTCTTTCTATGGATATTTTTCTTGTTTCCATGGTTTTGCTATTCTGAAGAGCATTGCCATGAGCATGCTTACCAATGTCCCCTAAAATACATTGGCAAGACTTTTTGTTGGGAATATATTGAGGCTATTCAATTTTATAAGATAATGCCAAATGGTTTTCTAATGTGGTTCTATAAATTTACATTTCTATTAGCAATACATAAAAGGTGTTTTGATCCATAGTCTCTCTATTCCTTTGCATTGATGGACTCTTATTTTTGCCCATAAGATGAGAATAAAAAGGCATCACATCTAAAGCTTGATTTGCATTTCCCTGGTGACTTAATGGGGCTGAAGATCTTTTCAAAGGTGGGCTTCATTCAGCATTGGGTGGGGGTTTCCCTGGAGGTGTTGGTTTTCCTGCCCTTTCAAGCTTCACAGGTGTGGACTCAGAGAGCGCCCACTTGCACTGGAGGAGCCCAGGGCAGACAGAACAGATGCGCATGCTTGCTGCATCCAGATTCTGCCAGCTTGAAGTCTGTCCCAGCTCCACAGACCTGTCTATCCTGGCATGGCTGAAACTCGGTGTGGCTTAGCGGATTTGAGTTGGGGGATCTGAGGCGTCTCCCACAATCTTATATTTGTTTTCACTCTTAGATCCAAAAAATAATACATACATTTATCCCATTATATTTAATGATATGATAGGGTACATTTGTACATTCTCAGTTCTGTTATATTATTTTATATTATGCTATCTGATTTTAATGCTTCCTTTAAAAGTCTTTTATTTCATGATCTGCGGTTTGCTTTGTGTATTGGTTTTCTCTCTAATAATTTGGAAGATTTAGGAAGTATTTTTAGTGCCTTTAGTGGTTGCCTTATAACTATATACAATAGTTTGGTCATTTCCTGAATTATAACTTAAGAGACTTTCCCACCCTAAGAAACAAGGAAGTTTCTTTCCATCCTCTACCTTACTTTCCCCCCTTATTTTTTTGGTATTATTAGTTCCTTTACTCTTTAAAAAATATCCTTCTACATTGATTGCTTGATTTATCAGCTTATGATCTGTCAATCCCCTTCTCCAAATGTGAGTATGTTTTTATATTTATCCTGCTTGGAACTGAACTACACTTTTCATATAAGAACTCACATACATTTTCAATTCTGAAAGGCCATCTGCTGATGTCTTCCTAATACTCTCTCCCTTCCTCCCCACTTCTCCCAGCACTGCTGTTGCACCTGGTGAGCGATCCTGGTCCCCGCTCCTCTTTCCTCACCTGCTTTGATGGCTTTGACTCTGAGCTCATCGTCAGAGGTGCTGTTTCCCACCTGGGACGTTCAGGTGTCTCCCTCACTTCTGTAACAGTCTTGGGATTCCCTGGCCCTGGGCAGGCTGCCTTGTAATTCTTTTCCTCTAGGTCTTGCACCCGGTGGGCGGGCTGGCTTTGGGACCCTCTGTGCACAAGGAGACCCTGACTGCCCTCGGGTGTCTCCTGTCCCACTCATGGCCTGGGCAGGCTGGCCCACTCTTGTGAGGGGTGGGTGGTAGTTTTCTGGTTTGTATTTTACTGAAGGGACAGCTCTCCCAGGCTCCTGGCTGTATGCAGAGACCACTGCTCGCCATTTTCATCACAGGGCTGCTGCCTCCTTCTCACCCCTCATGCGCCCTAAACAGCATTTACTCAGCTCTGTCACCTCTGGGGGCACCTTAGCGGCTGCTCACAGACCTGGCTTCAAATTGTCTTCTGTTTCCGGCCTGACAGGCTTTCCCTTCTTGCTTCCAGGTTGGTTGATGGGGTTGTACATTTGTTTGTGTTGCATTTGAGCCAATATTTCTTCATGTGTGTAGTGGGAGACACGGTTTCGGCAAAGGTGGGGAGGGCGCTTTCTTCAGCATCTCTGTCCTGCCCAGAAGGCGAGGTGATGGGGATGCTGGCAGCAGAGGCCGTCCTCGGGCCTGGGCAGCTGGGATGAGTGCTGCTTGCGAAGTGCGGAAGGAGCCTTGGGGGAACCAGGCAGGGGACTCCCAGGGACAGAGGTGAGCAGCGTGGGACTTCTGCATGGTGAGTCGAGCTGGGGTGGCTAATACGCAAACCCCAGTGACCTGCCAGATGGGCCGTTGTTACTAGGAATCTTCAGGAACAGCCCGGACCTGCTCGACTGCCACTTTGGATGCCAGTTTGTGGAAACAAAGGAAAAGTGTTTATCTCCCATGTTAGGGACTGCCCCGAATGCAAAGACGAAAGGAGCAACATCAATCATTTTTCAGAAATAGAAAATTGGAGCGACGCTGTCTCTCAAGAATCTTCAGAAACTCGGGGAGGGCATCGAGTCTCCCGCAGGATCGAGGTAAGCTGTGAGCAAGCTTTGTGTACTACTCAAGGAGGGGGTGACTTCTAGGTGACACGCAATGTCACATCTCCTGCCTTGTTGAGCTTCACAACAGCAGCACAGACAAAACGTTTAGCTGGGTTAGTGGTCCTCAGTCAGGGGAAATTGTATCCTGCCCCTGCCCCCGCCCCCAGGGGACATTTGGCCATGCGTGAAGGCAGTTTTTGATGATCACAACTTGGGGAGGGGAGGATGTTACCGGTATCTAGTGGATAGAGGCCAGGGATGCTGCTAAATGCCCTACAGAGCACAGAGCAGGCCCACACCAAGCAGCCCAAAGTCAGTAGTGCTGAGGCTGAGGAACCCTGATCTAGAGTTGGTAACTAAGGCTTAGAGACTTCAAATACCCTGCACTTTATCACAGAGCTGGAAAATTAGGAACAACATGATAGCTCATTAATTAATAGCTGTCTTAGTCTGCTCAAGCAGCCATAACAAAATACCACAGGCTGGGTGGCTTAAACAATAGAACTTTATGTTCTCACAGCTCTGGAGGCTAGAAGTCCGAGGTCAAGGTGCCAACACCGTCAGTGTCAAATGAGGTCTCACTCCCTGGCTTGCAGACAGCCACCTTCTCACTACTCCTCACTTTCTTCTGTGTGTGCCTCCAGTGGGCAGGGCTAGGGGAGCTCTGGTGTCTCCTCTTTTTTTTTTTTTTTTAAATCCTTACCTGAGGATATTTTTTTCCCCACTGATTTATTTAGAGAGCGTGGAGGGGAGCTGGGGGGAGAGAGACCTCAGTGTAAGAGAGACACACTGATTGGTTGCCTCCCGCACATGCCCTGACCAGAATGAACCCAGGACCCTTCAGTTCGTAGGCCCATGCTCTAACCACTGAACATCAGCCAGGGCCGGTGCCTCTTCTAATATCGACTAATACATGTGTGATGGGAAGGGGACTGGCAATTGGAGGCAGGTTCCTGGGCAGGATCTGGGGTCCTGGGGGAGTGGGAATGTCTATTGGATAAGGGCCCTACCCCATGACCTAATTGTCTCTTAATTATCTCCTAAAGGCCCTATTTCCAAATACAGTCAATTTGGGGTTAGCGCTTCAACACGTGAATTTAGTGGGGCACACAGTTCAGTCCATAGCATCTGCTTTCTCAGTGCCAGACACTGTTCTGAGTACTTTCTGGATGCTGCTATTATCTTCCCTTTACAGAGATGTGGACGCCAAGATGCAGGGAAGGGCCAGGGACTCCCTTAGAGGCTCAAGGGTATGGGGTACAGCCAGGATGCACACACAAGGGGAAGGTTCTAGAGCCGGTGTTTGTGACCACTGGGCACCCTTCTCGGAGGGGCTCAGGTGTGTATCTGGGTTTCCCACTCTGTCCTGAGCTCACCCTGTACCTCTTTTTACAAGTTTATAGCCTGAGACGCAGGCTCAGAACACGTAAAATTAAGCTCTGCCCCACGGCGGGAACACAGGCTGAAGAGATTTGTTTACTGTAGCTAGAGGGATGAGTCTTTTCTCCCAGGCAGATGCCAGAGGTGGGCTCTTGTACCTCCATTCCAGCCCCACCCCAAAGTTAGGCTCTGAGGAGGTGCAGTCCTGGAGCCGGCATCTGGGACAAGTGCCCTGACCCCAGGTCACGCAGATGAGACGTGGCTCTTGGAGGCAGCCGCTGGGGCTGCCAGCTTTCAGCTGTGGTGGAAGGAGCAGCCCCTCTCGCAGGTCGGTTTGGCAGTGGCGTCTGGGACTCATTCCTGGAAGCTGTGCCCGCAGCCTCCTCCGCCAGCCTTTCCATGGACAGCGTAAGCACCTAATACCTTTTGTTAAATCTCTCTCTGCGTGATCTACTAGCGCTGTCTAATGTCGACTAATTCACGTGTGATGGGAAGGGGTGGCAACTGGAGGCAGGTGACTGGGCAGGGATCTGGGGTCCTCGGGAGAGTGGGGGGCTAGCAGTATGTATCCTGGGATTCAGAAAAGGATACTGACCTAGGAGGTGGAGCATCTGAATTCCTAATCCCATCTCTCTTTGCCTGATGCATAAGTTCCTAATCCCATCTCTCTTTGCCTGATGCATAAACTTTGGCAAGTCTGGCCCTCTTTCTTGGACTCAGGCGTCTTCATTGGTCCCATCCTGGACTCTGGCTTTCCGTGGCATCGGCTGGAATAACCAAGGGGACGTGTGGGAGTTGAGAATGCAGGCCAGGACTTGCAGCGCAGCCCTCTTTAAATGTTGCAGGCAAGGCTTGCCTATTTAAAGGGAGTTTGACAGCCGCGAGCAATCTCAGGCGTTAGCAGCTCTGCTCCTCCTCTGAGCAGACAGAGCGGAAATCAAGAGGTGCCTTGGGGAAAGGAGGCAGAAGCGAGTGGCACCACTTACCCACTAGTCACAGGTCTGGGCTCTGGCAAGAAGCAATTATTCATGACAAGGCTTCTGAAGAAAGGGGCAGTGGGCTCAGGGATGGCGCCGGAGCTCCCCACTGCTCCCCGTGAGAAGGGTGGGTTTCTATGCTCTTCCCAGGAGGCTGCCTCCCCTTGGCTCTGGACCGTGTGTCTCTGAGAAAACCAGAGGAGAGGGCACGGGCTGGAAGTGGTGAGAAGATCCCGGGACTGGGGACAGGGACTGGCTCTCACCCTTGCTCTGCTGCTGGCTTGCCGTGTGACTGTGGGCCGCGTGTTCATCCCTCCGGGCCTCTGCTGCCTTTGAACAATAAGGAGATGGGCTTTCATTCTGTAAAGGGCAGGGACTCTCTGCTCCATTTGATTCTTTATCTCCAGTAACTGGAACAGTGCCTGGCACACAGCGGGCTTTCCATCGATGTGGTTAGTGGAAAGAATGAATGAATCCTGTCACCGTGGCAAGACCTGAGCGACGTAAAGCACAACGGTCTGGTGGTGCTTTAGACAAGGCAGCCAGCTGCCCTGCGGAGGGCGAGGTGGAGGGAAGACTGGAGTCGGGAAAATCGGCGAGGGGGCTGCTGACATGAAACGATGAATGTGAAATGAAAAACACATGAGCTGAGTGCTGTGTGAAGCGGCAGCTTAGAGTTCTGCACCTTGCAGGTACTTTGTGCACTCTGCCATCTGCATGCATCACCTGATGCCATCTTTACAAGGCCTGGTGCTGGACACAGGGCGGAGACTGGTACTCCGCTTCTCCAGACGCGAAAGTTAAAATCCAGAGAGGTGAGATGCATTGTCCAAGGGGGGAATGAAGAGTGGCAGACTCAGGACTGAAATCAGGACGTGAGAATACAACTTATCACTCGTCGTCAGACCAATGCAAATGAACACCAGAGTAGAATACACTCCACAGAACAGATAAAATGAAACAGACTGACCATAACAGGCATTGGCAAGGGTGTGGAGGAATGGGGACTCTCATGCCCTGCTGGTGGGATGTAAAATGGTGCAACTACTGTGGAAAACAGCGTGGCGATTTCTTATCATGTTAAACACCCATGTACCAAGTGATCCAGAAATTCTGCTCCTAAGTATTTACCCAAGAAAAAGAAAAATGTTGTGTTCCCACAAAGTCTTGTTTATGCATGTTAATAGCTACTTTATTCAAAAAGCCAAATCTATCAATGGATGAACAAATCATATGACTGAATGGTGGAATACTACTCAGCAATAAAAAGGAGTGACTTGCTGGTACAGGCAACAAGATGAATCTCAAAAACTGAATCCTGAGCATAAGAAGCCAGGCACAAAGAGAAAAGATTATATCCTATGATTCCATTTATGTGAGACTCTAGAACAGTCTAACCATAGTGACAGAAAGCCGAGCATGGCTGCCTAGAGCCGGAGGTAAAGAGAGAGATTGAATGCAAGGGGAAGGAGGAAGGTTTGGGGGTGGTGGTGATAGAAATGCTCGGATTCTAACAATGGTGAGGGCTGCAAGTACTTAAGCTTGAGTGGGTGTGGTCTATTCCGCTAAAATCATACCTTGATCAAATCGATGTCAGGTAGCAACTGATTCCTCCTCAGGCACATCCCAGCTCCTGTAGCCTCAGAAACAGGGAGACCTGGAGGGCCCCTGGGCATCCACCTAACCAGGGGCTGGAGAGCCCCAACCTGGAGCGCCTGCAGGGCTCTCTCCAGGTGCTAGAATCACAGAGCCAGGCGGGCCCTGAGACTACCTGTGGCTGCCTCCCCATACTGTTCCCTCCTTATGTCCACATCCACGTGTCCGTCTTGGTGAGAAGGCCTTGCAGAAAGGAACAGCTTTCACTGTCACCTGCTCCGGGCTCAGTGGCAGCCTCACATCCCCTCAATCACGTCGTGCTCCCTGAATAACACAGAGGCAGGCACAGCTGTCTCCATCAATCATGGCTCCTGGGGATTTGAGACCAAAGTCAAAGGTCCCCTGACAAACACAGAGAGCATGCCTGTGAGGCTGGGTCTGCACCTGGGGGCAGCGCCTTTGGCGGTTCTGGGTGGCCTTCCCTTTCTCCTGATTCAGCAAGAAGGGCACAGTCACAGCAAGGACACTGAGCAGCACTGGGTGCCTGGAGAAAATGCTCTGCCCTCAATGGGAAGGAACATCCCAGGGAGAGAGAGGAGAAGCACAGGGCACCCACGGGTAGGGAGCCAGGTCATGTCACCCGGAGCAGGTGACAGTGAAAGCTGTTCCTTTCTGCAAGGCCTTCTCACCAAGATGGACACGTGGATGTGGACATAAGGAGGGAACAGGACGGGGAGGCAGCCACAGGTGGTCTCAGGCACCCACGGGTAGGGAGCCAGGTCATGGGAGGGAGACGTCGGCTGGCAGGTTGGTCCAAGGTGAGGACAGGGCCTATTGATGGGCTGTCAGCTTTGCCTTCTCTGACCCTGGAGGACACAGGTGTCCCTGCTCTGGGATGGCAGGTTAGTCAGGGTCGGGCTCCGGCTGCCCTTCAGCCTCTGTGCCTTTGTTCTTTCCGCCTCCACACTTTGGCGCTTACTGTCCCTTTCCCCTGGAAGGCCCCTCCCCGCCAACTTGATGTGACATATTTTCATTCGCATTCCAGTCCCAACACCAGAGACTTCTAAAAGCCTTCCCCGACGGCCCAGCAGAAGTTACGTTTCCTCCTCTGGGCCCAGAGAACACTTGTCTTTCTGGGCTGTCGATGTCTGGGTTTGTTTTCATAACCCGCTCCCTTCCAAGCTGGGATCTTCGCAAGGGCACAGCCTGCTTCTCTTTCAGCTCCCATCCTGAGCGCTGTGCCCGACGTGGCCCGGCACCCAGGAAATGCATCTCTGTGGACACTGGCACGCTGGGAAGACAAGTCCTTTCTGCATATGGGCAGCTGAACACTGGCATTGGGGCAGGACTCTGGGGTTTGGTCTCAGAAGCCAGGCTGGGCAGCCAAAAAGGGGCAGGCTCGGAAGCTGGAACAAGCTGCTAAGCCTGTGATATTCACCAGGCTGACAGCTTCCCGGCCAAAGCAGTGGGAGACAGGGAGTAGCTGGGGAAAGCGGGTCATCTTGACTCTGATTCAAGGCACCAGAGAGAGCCCTGGGGTTTAGCCATGGCAGCGAAGGAGACGGATCCTTTTGCTTGGATCCAAGGAAAGGGATTAGTGACGGCACCAACATACTGATTCTTCACTCAGCACGGGGCCAGGAGAGTCAGTGGGGATTTTTACAAATCGTGTGTGTGCATGTGCATGTGTGTGCATATGTGTGTGTGTGTGTGTGTGTGTGTATGCACATGTGTGTATACTACAAATACATGGACACTACCCATGCCCACATCATGTGGAAATGTTCAAATGCAAATATCCACATATATCTGTGAGGATGAAGAAAGGTTTTAAGTGTTAGTGCTTGGAGATTCTGGTTTGGGTCTCAGCGCTCAATCAGGACCCTTCCCTCCCTGAGCCTCGGGTTCCTCATCGGGGATACAGACATGGTGAATCTCCTCACAGACCACAGTGGCCATGAGAGTGACAGTGCAGGCGGCCCGTGCAGGCATACGAGATGGTCTTCTGAAGCTGTTCTGCGTCTGCCCTTGGATTTCCCAGCCCTCCTGTGCATGGGTGACATTCAGGCCACCGGCTCATGCTCAGGGTCCACCTGCAGGCCACACCTCTCCAACTCCCAAAGGGCCACCCATTGCCTCTGGCTTAAGAAGCTCTGCATGTTGGGCATGACTCTAACCACCTTTCCTAGTCTTGTCCCTGCCATGTCCCCACACCGTCCTGCACTTGGGCTGGAGCAAATGCCTGCTGCTTCCCAGACACACTCTGTAGGATATCCTCCCTCCTTCTTAACCTGGGAATCTCTAAGTCATTCCAGGCTCACTTCCCACGTTGCCTCTCCAGGGAGAATAGGTTGCTGGGGCCCAGTGTCCTGGTCCTCCCCGTGGGGTGCCCCTTGGCTACGGGGTGGCTAGGATTGTGCAGTAGCTTATGTAATCCTTCCCCTGGGTGTGCAAGGAGCTCCATCCAAGCAGGGTCTCTCCTAGCTCCTCCTCATCCTAAGCCCTGGCCCAGGCTCTGATCGAGGGTAAGAACATTGCTGAATAGAGGACCTGGTGGGTCAGTGGGAGCTGACTGCTGGGTTCCCTTGTCCTGGGAGCACAGCACAGGGCCCTGGCTTATCTGTGAGGTGCCTAAAAAGACCCGATCTTCTTCCCAAGCCCAAGTTCAAACTGCTCCCAGGATCCCGACTCCCCCCGCATTGTCTGAGTCCTGAGTGGGATGGAATGAGAGCCCCACTCAATTTTGTCTGAGATTCCTCCTGAGCCCTGGCCCCTCTCCACTCCCCCACCTTTTAACTCAGAAACAGAGAGGCCAGGGAAGAGGAAGAAAAATGCAAAAAGAGAGACAGAGGATGAGACAGAGAGTGACACACATGAAGAGAGAAAGAGAACAGAATAAAGGAGAGTGAAGAAATACAAGCAGACAGGCAAAGAGAGAGGCCACGGGCAGGCTGGAGGTGGCGGCAGGCTGGCTGCGCCGCAGCTGCAGAGGGGACCTGGCACACAGTGGTGGCAGCTGGGCATTGGGCTGCCTCTGCTGAGCCCAAGCCCCCGTGCCTGCCCTAAGGCCAGCTGCCACCCCTGCCTGTTCTGTGGCCTGCAGCCAGCAGACCCCCTGACCTGAGACCCGGAGCCTGGGGAGTGGGTGGCAGAGCCTGTCCTCCTCGGCCATCTCTGCCAGGCAGGGAGGCACCCTCATATTCCACCCGTGGGGCCCATCCAGAGACCCATTCCATTTGGCTGGGGGCCGAGACATGTGGTTGTGTGACAGTGGATCTCCGTCCTAGTTAGGGACTTCCTGAGGCATGTGCTGACATCAGCCCATTTCCTGAGTTAACACATCAGAACAGCACCTCACACGGGGCAGAACGTCTCAGGTTTGAGGCACCTCCCCAATGCTGTTTCTTTGATGCCCTTTCTATAGCATCCCTGCCCACAGTGTCAGCCCAGCAGAAAACAGTGTCAGCCCAGCAGACAACAGGGCTGGGAAGGGGACATGTCCATTCCAGTCACTTCTGAGTGTCAACATCAGGCCCTGAATGTGTTGTGCAGGTGCTGAGCTCCATGCTGGTCCCCTGAACTCTGTGGTCCCATCCTGAATGACAGATCAGGGGGCAAACTGTGCATGAGCCTCAGAGGGAAGCTGAAGAGGGTTGGGCTGGGCATGAGGTCAGGAGTCCCTTCCCTCCTACTTTGTGGAGCCTATAGTCATACATGCTGGATGAGTCAGCCCACATAATTTTTAAAGCAATGAAGGTCTTTGAAATGTTTTTCCTCGAATCCTTGTTCATTCGTTGTGCTTTACTGCACTTAACTGGGATCAGAGCCCAGGTGCTTGCTGGGTGGCTGGGGAAAGATAGAGCTTGGGATCTAAAACCTGGTCCGAAATAAGTGACTGTAATGAGATAGAGACCATCCCCCACATTCCTCTTGAGGCAAAAGCTAAGATCCCCATGTGCCCCAGTGGAGATGGAAGAACCAAACAGGAGGGGCCGTGGGAGAGAGGGGGAGAGGGGGGAGGCAGGAAGGGAGCCAGTGGAGGGGCCAGGGCTCAGGGTATTATGGGGACTGTGAGGTGTGTGATGCAGGCCACCCAGTTTCCCATGATTCCTTCATCAAAGTCACTAACTTAAGACATGTTCACATGTCATATGTATGAACTTTTGTGGGCATCAGGTTGGTCTATGGGGTTTTTGCATGAAGCTGCTGGGAGTGGGAAAAGCCAGAGGCAGGGATCTGTGGGCTCCCAGGCCTGTGGGTTGGGCCTCCAGCCAAGTGTGCCTAGATAGTCAGGGTGCAGAGGCCATAGCTGACATCTGAATGGATGCACTAAAAATAGAGCGCAGAAAGCAGAGCTGGAGGCAATGGGCAATGTATTGGATAGCCCATTGGAATGGTTTGGTGGACTGGAGTTTATTGCAAAGGCAATTTCTGGTCAAGATGGCTGATAAGGCTGACACAAGATTATCTCTCCCTTTCTGATGCTCGATGGCAAAGAAAGGGAAGGAAAAGAGAGACATGAAATCGAAGAGGTGATATGTGCTTTGTGCTTTAGGAGCTGGGTTGGGACGAGAGTTGAGAGAGTCAAAGGCCCTGGAACTGGGCTCCCTGGGGAGAGTTGGTAGCCAGGAAGGAGTTAGGTAGTCTGCATTTGGAAGCCAGAACCCCTCTGCCTATGAGAGATGGAATGGTGGCCCCATTTTGCACCCCTCTCCTCATTTACACACCCGCCATTGCCTCATTCTGGGAAGAGTATTTTTCATGCCCCTTAACTTTGGGCTCAGCCTTGCAACTGTTTTGGCCAATGTACCAGATGCCTGAATAAAAATCCAGAAAGATGATGGCAGCTGGGGGTGAGGCTAAATCTAAGAGGATACATTTTCGTTGGGACAGGAGATTTCAAGCCAACGTGGTCAACAAAGCTGACGTGATGAGAAATGAGAGCATGCTAGTGTTCGCCAGGTCTCTCTTGTTTCTGGTTGCTGCCCCGACTCTGTCAGTGTCTTGAGAGGGACATGCCCTGGCTATCCCTCTGGTCTAAGGAAGATGAGAGGATGGGGAGCAGAGCTACCCGAGTTGACCACAGATAGAGTATTCAGTCGTCCCAGTCTCCCCAGGACTGTGAGGTGTGTTTAGACATGGGGTTTTCAGTGCTCAATCGAGAACGTCTTGGGAAAACCACGATGACCTGGTCAGCCTACCCATGGATTTTCAGAGAGAAGCATGGTCAACCCAGCTCCACAAACTGAAGAGAGCCAGCATGTCACCACACCCAAGATTAGAAAAACACAGACAGGCAGAGCTGACTGGTCAGTTGACACAGCTGATCCACAGATGCGTCATTTATATGAGTGCCTCTTATTGCCTTTGATTTTGTGGTTGCTTGTTACACAGCAGCATTGTGCCAATAGCTAAAAGATACATCACCATGAGTTCAGCATCACTGTGAGAGGTGAGCTGCCCACACCAATGGACTCCAGAGCCTGAAGTTGACAACAAAATAACCCACTCCTTATAGATGTGTTAAACCAGTGGCTCTCTATCTGGACTGCATATTAGAATTGCCTAGGGAGCATGACAAACACAACCAGACACCTACAACACTCCTAGAGAGTATGTTCAGTTCTTCGGGGATGGGGTTTGACAGCAGAGTGTTTTTAAAGGCTCACTAGGTGAGCCTAATGTGTAGGCAGGCTTGAAAACAGGTAGATTAAATATTAGAGCTGGCATAGTTGAAAGAACAATGCTGTTTGATTTGGTTAAACGTAAGTGTCTGTACCTGAACTGGCACATGCCAACTCCTCCGCATCCAGGAGGGGAGATACAGCTTGGGAGCTGTTCCTATGAAGGAGACTCAGGGGTCTGAGTGGACCAGGGATCCTTTGTGTTATCAGCATCTTGCAAAGAAGCCATAGGAAGAGAGAGGTGAGAGTCCTGTGCTGGGCACCTGAGTTCTGGGTGATCTACTCTAAGAGATACATGGACAGTAAAGCTTCCCAAACTTACAACACCCAGGAAGTACCCGGGGATCTTGTTAAAATACAGGTTCAACTCAGTAGGTGTGGGTGGGTCTGGGACAGCATTTCTATAAGCTTCCAGATGATGCTCATGCTGCTGGAGCACACTTTGAGGAGCATGGGAGTTGCGGGGAGGACACAGGACACCAAGTTGCATGATAGCCTTGAGCTTCATAGCAGAAAGAAGGTTCACAAAGGGCTTCTCCTTCTAGAAGAATTGCCACAGGACAGAGAGGTTGAACATGGCCTCATAGGGCAGACCTGGAGCAGAGGGCGATACCCCATCAGATATTGAGACAAAGTCCAAGATGGAACAACTGGGCCACGGGCTGTGGGAGGTGGTGTGCTAACCATCTCAGCGGGGCGCCAGCCAGGGGCCAGATGACCCACTGATGGTCATCCACCAGCAGCCTTCAAGGCCCTTCCTGTCAAACTCTGATCCTTGGGGGCTCTTGTTTCTACTCCTGAGTCAGAGCCTGGGTGGAGACTGATGGGACGTGAGGGCAGTGGACCTGCCGAGAAGCCTCCCCTCTGGGCACATGGAAAGCTCACGCCATGCTGGGTACCCAGGAGGCAGAGCTACAGAGGTAGCCCCTCTGGGTTCTCTTTCTGCCCAGGAGCATCCCGGGGTCTCTGGGAATGGACATCCCTGACTGGTGGAGGCTGTCTCCTTGGCCAGACTACTTAGCTGTGTGAGCAGAGCTCAGATTCCAGAAGGATCAACCTTGGTGACCTTTGTGCTTAGTGCCTACACTGCTAGCAGGATTCTGTCTCATGGTGGTCACTGCCTCACCAGCGAAGGGGAGATGTTAAAAGCATGCCTGTTCTTACATGTCCTACACAGAGTGACAAAGGCCACTTCTGCTCACTGCCAGGTGGCCAATAGTCACTGACTACAGAGGGCAAGTCCATCCTATCTCCAACCCTGTTTCCGATTCTGTACAGTGGGATTGGCGTGGATGGTCCCCAAGGTATGACTTTCTACAACCCTATGGAAAATTCTGCCTGTTAGTTTCCAGATTCCATCAGAGGAAAGTCTGGCTGGTCCAGAGGAAACACGATGTTAGAGTGACCTTTTGCTGCATCTTGGAAAGAAGTGTAGGACGCAGAGCTGGGGGAGTGGGCGGGGGCTGCAACTGCAGCCAGGCTGTGTGGGGCACCTCTACTGCCCTGGGCTGTGAGTCAAAGCCCAGCGCTTTGGCCCAAAAAGGGGCAGACCCGTCTGGACCTCCAGTCAGCTCTCTCCCTCCCTGACTTCTCCCACTCCCTTGCCCTGGTCTGGGCCACGCCAGCTCATTCCTCAGCATTGTGGGCCAGCAGGGAGCGGGTGGGGGTGGCTAAGGTCTGTGGCTCCCTGTCAGGAGCAGGGGCAGAGGGAAGAGGCAGGGCATCCAGAATCCAAATCCCGTATCCAGCGGGCAGAATGAAGACATAGGCCTGGTGCTGATTGGGGGTGGGGGAGTTGGATGGAATATTTGTCAGGATGCACTGAGTTACACCGAGGTAATGAGTCATGGTGGCTTAGCATAAGATATAATGAGATAGAGACCATCTATTTTGGTCTTATTTCTGGCTCACAGATATATATCTTATTTATATATCTTATATCTTATTTCTGGCTCACAGATCAGGCCCTACAGGGGCTGGTGGAGGGCTCTGCTCTACACACTGTCTCAGGCTGGTTGTCCAGTGATGCTGCCATCGCAACAGGTGGCTTCAGGGCTCACCAGCGAAGGGGAGATGTTAAAAGCATGCCTGTTCTTACATGTCCTACACAGAGTGACAAAGGCCACTTGTGCTCACTGCCAGGTGGCCAATAGTCACTGACTACAGAGGGCAAGAATGCCCCCTTGTGCCTATAGAGTGGGGGAGAACCAGATGTAGTAGCTCAAAGAGATCCGGAATGGCAGCCATACAAGGGGCTTCCTATTCCTATGCCTCAACAATCTCATCTACTTCTCGGGGTGGGGTCATCATTATTATACCCATTTTCCAGGTAGCCAAACTAAGGCACAGAGAAGTGAAGTGGTTTCCTGACGTCGCACAGCCAGGATGTGCCAGAGATGAGGCCTGAACTCCATTCTGCTCAAGACGGCATTCTCAAACATTAAATCTGGTCAGATAGGGAGGCATCAGGCTCCTACCAGTTTGTCCCTGGATCTGTAACAGTGGATGTGAGAGACAGCCACTCTCTCAGGTTGGGGTTAAGGTGGGACCTCACTCCCAACCCAGAGACGTGGCATTCAGGGTGGTAGAACCCACTTACGGGCGGGATTGAGCCCCAGTGGAAAGTGCACCTCAGAAGTCCCAGGTTCTTTCTGCCAGGCTCTCAGGTTCAAGGTCAAGGCCTCCTAGAGCAGAGCTGTGGCTGACCTTGCTGCCTGGTCATGGTGGGTCCAGGGCGGGGGGCCTGGTGGGAATTCTGGCAACAGGGCAGGAAGCTGCCAGTTCGCTCCACCTGAAACCTTCAGGTGGAGGCTGGGGAATCCTGGGTCCAGAGGGAGAGGCTTCCCTGGCTCCTCATGCTCCGGGCAGTGTGACCACTAGGAAGACTCCCGAGACTTCCCGGGCCCTGGCCCATCCTGTTCTGGAGTTTTTCCTGGAGCTCCACAGCTGAGCCGGATGGAAAGGCAAGGGGAGGCCAGTTTCTGTATTTTGGAGCGTTCCTATCAAAAGAATGGGAGCTAGGAAAAAGTGAACCCCCCTGAAGCCCAGGCGGAGCGGAGAAAACCATGCCTTTTATGGCTGCAGCTACTAAAAGGATGCTTAGAAGCACGGCACTGGCTGGGATTCGGCTCCTGCCAGGATTTCTCCCGCCTCCCCTCTCTGCTGGCCGGGCGTGTTCGCCCTCCGCCTTGTTACTGTCTTAAGGGGCTCCTGACAACTTTACACACGCAGTTTGGCGAGCACCCATCTGTGCGGACCTCAGAGTGCATCCGGGGTCCTTTCCAAGGACCAGTCGTATTTCATGGTCTGCGCGGACTTTGCCGTGTTGGAAACTGCCGGCTGTGGAGGAACCATTAAAAACAAATGTTCTGTGTTTCAGTTTCTTGCACCTGCCAAGAGGTTTCCTTGATGGCGCTGGCCCAGAAAACCATGGCAGATGAAGATTAGATGAAAATAAATTGATTTAGAAGTGACACGAGGCTCCTCGGGAGAGGCTTAAATATTTCATACATGTGTATGACATAGATTTCAGCTGGGCCCCGCAGGAAGAGGGAGGGGAGTGGAAATCTTATACCCAGATTCAGCGTAGCCTAGGGAGGTGGCGGATCAAAGCCGCGGAGCTCAGGCTGGTCTTCATGCTGCTGCATAACCTTCTCTGCCTCAGTTTCCTTAGCTGTAAAATGGGAACAGAGGATGTTTATGACTAACCTTCTAGAATTTTTTTGAGGTGTCCCAAATCTGCCTGGATTGTAGTCCCCTTCCCAGATTCCCAGGAGTTCTGGGCAGTGTCTGGGGGCTGAGGACAGGGTGAGGGTCCATGTGGGGACTTGGGATTTCTAAACCAAAGTCGTTGAGGCCCCATTCTCCAAGCCTCAGGCACCACCGGGATGAAGTGGAGCCCTCCTCCCTCCCTCCCCTATCTCCTCCGCACCCTCACATCTGGCACTTTCTCCTCTCCAGCTGCCTGGCTCTCCTCTGAGACCCGTAGTCCTGGGGCACACAGGTTGGAGGGTTTTTCCAGGGCATCCCAGGCCTGTCACTGCCCACCAAACCCCCAGAGAAGTCACCGCTCCAGGAGGCCAGGGTGACATGCACATCGAAACCACAGGTAACGCGGGCTATTCCCCAGCCTTGATTTGCATTGGTGACTCTAAGAGAAGGTGACGGAAAGAGGAATTAGGGATCGTCACCAGTCCCTACAATAACTGGGTAGAATCTCTTCTGAATAGCATGGGGAGCTTGTACCTGTACCCCAATAAATGTCTCCCTGGGGCCAGTGAGGACTCCCTGGGGCACAGGCATGAAGAGCAGGGAGGGGCCTGTGGCTGGCAAACAGGGGAGGCGTCGTGGCAGAAAGGGAATGTGAGGATGAGAGCTGGACCCGAAGGGGAAATTCGTCTCCAGGAACAAGCCCTCAGAGCTTGCGAGGTCGCTTTGGGAAGCTTCGCTCCTTCAGGGTGAAGAACTTCGATACGACATTTGAATGTTTGGCGAATGGAGTCATCGGAAGGGACAGAGAAGAACCCTAGGGACAACGTGTGGGGCCACTGGTCTCTCTGGACCTTTCAGTAGAGACTGATCCTGCTGACAATTGGGCGGGTCCTTGTCTCACTGCCTTCTTCTTCCTCCCCCAGGTTCATGGTGACCGCCCCCTCCCCCCCACATACACACAGGTTAGGGGAGTCCCAGCTGTGAGGGGAAGGGCCAGCAGGATGGCAGTCTGTTCACTGTTTGGAAATGCAAACGTGGGCATGGGAGTCACAGCTATGCAGTACAGTGGCTGGCGGGTGTTGGGGTGAGCAGGCCTTCGTTTTCCCAAGGAAGGGACTTGCAGTGTGCCAGGCAGTCCCAGGTGCTCACAACACAGCAGGAAACAAGGTGGAGCCTTCCCTTTAACCCTTTGCACTCGCTTGCTTTTTTCTCGAGCTGCTACCGATGCTAACAGTGTAGAGTCACACTCCAAATCCGAGTGCAAACGGTTAAGGAGAGGAAGAGAGAGGCAAACAAACAAACAGACAGATGAAGGTATCTCAGGCATCCTAAGTGCTACAGGCAAATACAGTGGGTGATGAGATGGAGATGAGTGGGAGGGGCTGCTTTTATGGGTGGTCACAGGTACTCTGGGGGAAATGAGCAGAGGAGGGACAAGAGAAGAGGCAGAAGGCCAGTGAGGAGGCTGTTGTCACTGTCTGCTGCTTGGGCCAGGAGGTGACAGTGGAGATGAGGGAGGTGGGCAAATGTGGGACATCGTCGAGAAGCATAATTGGCAAGACGTGTTGCTGACTGGATGCCGTGAGCACGAGGAGGGGAGAAGTGGAAGGTACAGTCCGAGAAAGATTTCACTGAGACTAAGTTTGTGTGGTGCCTATTCTATTCCTTTTCTACCAGTGATCTGCAGCTTCTTACAGAGGGATACAAACAATAAGATAAAACATTTATCAAGAATCAGAACCAAAGGGAAAAAGTGCACAAATAGCCCCACTGTCGGGACCAACAGAGTTGAATTTGAAATTTGACTCGGAGTTTTTCAGCAGGCCGGGGAAAGGGAAATAATAAAGAATCAAGACAATATTTGTGATTTTTTAGGGTAAAACACCTGATGCTTAACATTTTCTCAAAGGAAAGGACCGATTCTCTTAGCGCTGGAGTCTAAACAGATTTTCCCAGGGGTGCTCTTTACAAAGGCCGCTGCTTGCCGGGCAGGGCGAGGCCTTAAACAGGCTGGCAGCGCCCACACCAGGAAACTGCACCTGACTCTCCCGAGAGACGCCGGCTGGGAACCAAGGGCTCACCGCTGAAATGCAGAGGGGTGTGGGAGGCATTGTGGGAGCCTGCTCACGGTTCCTGGAAGACGGAATGTTAAACTGTGCTTAGAAACCAGACGAGAAACATAACAAAACAAAGAAGAGCCAAAGCCTCAAGAATGGGGAATGGAAGGTGTAATCCTTGGGTGAGTCCAAAAGGCATGTGCACTTCTCTCACATTTGCTGTTAATGTTCTACACACTGTTTATTTTTTTCTCATTATAAAGTTAATATATCAGAGACCAAACTGAAAAATACTGAAAGGAATAGATAAAATAAAAATAAAAATCTCCCCTTAAAGATAACCGGTATTAATGTTTAATGTACCTCTTTTGGGTAATATGTACACACACACACACACACACACACACACACACACACACACACTTGTGTGATAAATTTATGTCACATTTCCTCTCTTCTTGGATGCACATTTTTCATCTTTAATGTTTCTGAAATCAGTATGCTTCTTATAGTTGATTTAATGTTTCCTTTCTCTGAAATATTAAGTCAGTGATGCATCTTAAAATCATTGCCATTCTAGAGGAAATACGACATAGAGTCACAAAATCAGGGTTCATTGTGCATATACAAATTGGTCTCTTGCTATTTGTATTTAACGTTGCATCATGAATGTTGCCACATGCTTGAAATATGCTCTGAAGATATGTGTTTCACTGGCCACATAATATTCCACCCTCAGGATGCCCCCAAATGGACTCAATCCTTCCCTTACTGACAAACACGATTCATCAACCACACACCAATGGGAGAACGTGCTGGCACAACTCTTAGTGAAGCCATGCAGCAAGCACACCCTGAAACAAGGGTTTCCTATGTCTCCAGGTGGCATTTGACACAGCAGTGGGCCAGTGACCCAGAGGTCTAAGTTCTTGTCACTTCCACTGCACCTGCTGTGAGCCAGAGCGCGCTGTTCAATCTCGCTGGGTTTCCTCGTGTTCTGGACCAGAAGGCTCGCTGGAGGTCCTTCCATGAGAAGGATGCTGAGAGCTAAACCTGGCGCTGTGGTTTGAGTTTTGTTGTGAGGCGTTCATTGGGCTCTTGTTCCCACTCCCTTGTCCTGGGGAATCCCTGTGCCCAGGTTGCACCCCTGAAGGAGCCTTTGCTGCACTGGCATTCAGATCCCACCTCCGCCTCTCAGAAACCCCAGTGGCCGTGACACAGCTGCACCCTCAACCCTGGGTGTGGTTTGGCACTTTAGGCAGGTGGAGCTTCTTGGTTAAAATATCCTGTCCAGAAGGTCGGAGCTGGAGAAGGGACAGACTCACCGATGTATCATCAGAGCTTGTACAGAGCAGGAGCGGGGCCCTGGTGTGGCATGTGCAGAGACCTAAGGGCAGATGTGCCTAGTTAGAGCTACGGGCAAGGCTGCCAACCCCAATGGGATTCCATCTCAGAACCAGAGATGGGAAGGGGTTTGGAGGTCAGAGGTGTTGTATGACTTCACTTTCTGCTGCACTTAAAATAAGCGTCCTCGCATCTTTGTTGAATGGTGAGTGACTGAAAACAGTGAGGGTGGCCTCCAGGAAGAGGGCGTGGAAATCCAAGGACTTCCGAGCTGTTGGGAAGAGTGCTCTGTGCAGGCCTGTTTGTCCTGCATGTCCTGTGACGCCACACAGTGCATATAGGCGTGGGAGGGGGCAGGAGGCATTTTGACCCCAGCCCTGGCCACCTGGTACCTGGCGCTCTTAGGAAAATCAAGTCAGGTCCTGGGACTCATTACTTCATACAACAAATGTATTCCCTCTGCCCCAGGATTGATTGAGTGCTGCTGTGAGCCAGGCATGCGTCTAGGCTCTCAAGGTCACCAGAGAACAGGTCAAAGGTCCCTGCTTTGGGGTGTTAAGAGAAAGAGGGGAATTGAGGACAGTTCCAAGCGTCCTCTCCTGGAAACAGGAGTGTAGACTCGGGTCCCCCAAGTGGATTCAGGATGGGGGCAAGTCCACTGGAGAGACGCTCCTTCTCCATTGATGTGCAAAATGGTAAAGTATGACAAGTTACTTGAGTGAATATTAATGAACTGCAAGTGGAGGCTTCAAAGAATGGCTTTATTTCCCTGGATTGTGTGTGTGTGTGTGTGTGTGTGTGTGTGTGTGTGTGTGTGTGTGGTGTGTCTTGTGAACCCCGAGAAAGAAGACACCTACTAAGAAGGGTTCTTGGTGCTAACTGGGCTCAAATTAAACAAAAAACAAAACAAAACAAAACAAAACAAAACAAAAAACCCCACAAAACAAAAACAAAACAAAACGCAGTGTGTAGCAGCTCTTTCTTCACAGGGGCCACTTACCGAACTGCACTTCAGGGAGGAGCCTCTGTGCTGAGTGCCTGCCTGCCTGCACAGTGTTCCTGCCATCTGAGCCAGCCCTTCTGAAGAAGTTCCCGGAATCCTATTTCAACCATAGGACTGAGCTTTCCCCATCCAACTGGAGCTGTGTAGCTCCAACCAACAAGAGTGGTTTTATTCTGACCAATCAGGACAATGTTATTTGGACCAACCAAACTATGAGGATTTGGAGTCCTCATTTGCATGAGGTTGCACCCATGAGGGACCAGGGGCAGGAACTTCTGTCCATATGAGCCATCTCCCCTCTGCTGTACTTTCCCTTTCTGTTGAGGACTGAAGACTGCATCTCCCTGGCTGAGCTGGAACACCGAAGATGTCTGTGGAAGCAGAGCAGCAAAGAGCAGCACAGGCCCGAGCAGATCGTTGAGGAGCAGAGCAGTGTAGCTGGAGAGGGGCCTGGCCCTAGTGCCACCTGGCCCTGGGGCTGACTCACAGCTGTGTGGTTTTCACATCTGTGCTGTATCACAATTCAGTTGTTTTGCACTGAGTAACATGTCCTTCTTCACCACATCCCAAATTAGTGATTCCTGTTGGTTGTTGAATTGGAGCCAACTACCGTTGATTGATAATATGTAATATATCTATCTATCTATATATATCTATATATATATATATATATATATATATATAGCTAATATGCTAAGTGTCCCTCCTACCATCCAACTGGTCACTATGACACTCCAGGGGGCAGACGCTCAATGCAGGAGCTGCCAAGCTGCAGTGACTTGGCAGCAGTGGTTCTCAGGTGATGCACCCCGAAACCAGAGAGGAGGGAGCCCGATTCCTTGCGGGGCTGTGTGATTTCATCTTTGGCTGTGGGTTATGTTGTTGTTGGGGCACTGTTGGCCCCGAATCTGGTTTACTGTACACTTGCATTTGCGTTCCACACCCTGTACAACAGCAACTTTTCAGAGTGCCCTCTTGTACACCGGGACCCCTCAGGGGATGTCAGAGAGCCAGTTTCGGCCAATCCCCGCAGGCCAGGCAGAGGGACCCCATCTGCAGGAGGGACCCCACTCTGCAGACGCCACTGAGGAACCGCGGTTGGCTCTAGGACACAGCCCATCTTGTTCAGTCCTGCCCCCTGGCTACCTTCTAATTAATTTCCTTTCAATGTGCACGAATCCATGCACTGGGTCACTAGTGCATGAATCAGTGTACCGGTTAATAATGCGGATTTTGTAATCAAAGAAAACACGATAATTTCAAAAGAAACATCAAATGTGCTTTATTCAAAGTAATGTCCACCACTAGCTACACATTCCCCCATCTTTCAGGTAATTTGTAGATACCGTCCCAATAGAACTTTTCTTGTTTTGAGGAAAACCATTCAGAGACCAAATTTTTCACTTCTTCGTACGGTTTGAAGTGCTGCTCAGAAAGTGTGTGTGCCATCGATTGGAACAAGTGGTTATCTTAAGGAGCAAGGTCTGGTGAATACGGTGGGTGGTTTAATACTTCCCAGGCAAGATCTTTTAACTTGTCTTTAACTGGTTTTGAAGTGTGTGATGGTGTGTCATCATGAAGCAAAATTACTTTGCCATGTCTTCTGGCCCATTCTGGTCGTTTTACGATCAAAGTGCGGTTCAAATTGATTATTTGTTGTCAATAGCAATCAGTATTAATGGTTTCACCTGGTTTTAGAAGCTCATAATACACCACACCTTCCTGATCCCACCAAACGCAGAGCATTGTCTTCTTTCCGAAGCGATTTGGCCTTGCAGTTGATGTTGATGGTTGACTTGGATCAACCCATGATTTTGTGCATTTGGGATTCTCAAAATAAATCCACTTTTCATTGCCAGTCACAATTCGATGCAAAAAAGACTTTCTTTCATGCCCTGGAAGCAAAATTTTACTGATGACTTTTCAGTTTTCCATTTGTCTTTCGTTCAGTTGATGTGGCACCCATTTTTCTTCCTTTAAAATCTTTCCCATTGCTTGTAAATGATGGGAAATTGTTTGCTGAGCAACGTTTAATCTTTCTGCAAGTTGTTTTTGAGTTTGACATGCATCTTCATCCAATAATGCTTGTAATTGTTGGTCTTCAAACCTTTTCAGTTGACCTGGATGTTCTTTGTCTTTCACATAGAAATCATCACTTTTAAAGCATTACCAGCATTCATAAGTATCTTGAGATGGAGCATGTTCACCATAAGCTTCCCGAAGTATACAATAACTTTCAGCAGCACTTTTCTTCAAAATAAAGTAATGAATTAAAACTTCCCGCAAATGCTCTTTTTTTTTGGCACGAAATTGACATTTTTAAACATAAAAATATCTATCCTGTTAACACCTTCAGCAAATTTGACATATGAAGTTTTGAAGCTTGCTGTCAATACAACAAAATAGCATACATATCAAATCACATATACTGTTATCAACATATGTGTAGCTCCATCTATTGAAAAAATCTGCATTATTAACCAGTATACCTATAATAAGCATTTTCATAGCTTCTAATTTCATCTCCTAAAACCTCTTTTGGGTTCCCTCAAATGAACATTGTTGAAGGCAAAAGACAGGGAGAGCAGTGTGGGGGTGCTGTGAGAGGTCCCGGGCCCCTTCAGCCATTACTCATCGTGTGGCCTCCAACCCATTCCTTCCCTGCTTTGAGGCTCAGGCTTTCTTACCTACAGGGCCTGGGGGCCAGGCTGGCTCTCAAGGGGACCTGCATCCAAGGATTCTAGAGCCTTGGCCCAGCCATTTCTCTGATGTCACATCCCTTTGTCTATAAAGTTTGCAGGGAAGTCTGAGGCTGCTGCACCCTTTCATCCCTCACATGACTAGTGAACACTCTAAAAAGATGTTGCCCTTTTCCCCATACCAGACAGGGAGAATATAATTTATTAGTAGTAGGAGTGGTGACTAACAAGTTGGCCTCGACTGGTGCAGTCCTTGGGTTTACAAGGTGTGGTGCCCTCCGGTCTTATTAAGCTTCACAAGCACCCTTGGGGCTGGGGGAAACAGGAAAACTATGCCCATTTTACATTTGAGGGATTTCAGGATCAGAAGGGTTCAGTGTCTTGTCCGAGGTTACGCACGTAGCAAATGGTAAAGTGAGGGCTCTAATCCCTAAGCACCAGTTCTGGACCCCTTTCTGCTCATCCTGAGCTGGTTAGCTGGCTCCTACTTAACAGTAGGAAACAGGGCACTGAGAACAAGGCCCTGGAGGGAGGGTGGGTGCCCACTGGGGAGAGGAAGTATGCCAGGCAGAGCCGCAGTGCCAGGCAGAGTAGGGAAAATTTCCCTCAGGGAAGCCCTGTCCCCTCTTCCCTCTGCAGAGGCCTCCTACTGGACTTGAAGACATTTGACATCCACCGGGGGTGGGGTGGGGGAAAGGGGGGATATGTCCAGATCTGAGTTAAACAAAGCAGATCTGTAGCAGGTTGAACAGCTCCAGTTGTTGTTTAAGGACACCAGAAACTTGGAAGGAGGTCTAGTCACCGGCCGCTGGGCTCAACCTCAGCTGCGTCCGGTACACTGCCTCCTGGGAACATGGACCTGGCTCAGGAGTCAGGCTGACTAAGCTGGGACATGTCACTAAGCTGGGACATGATGAGGCTGCTTTAAATGACAAGTGTAGGATCCAGATGATTGAGTGGAGGCTGACTCAGCCAAGAGTACATGCTGAGCTCTGCTCAGGGACCCCCAAACCTACATATGCTTAGGGAGGAAGCTATGAGTACATGAGTTTACAGCATCATCTATGGAGGAGAGAAAGGAGGCATTCAAGTTTTAGTTTGTAGTTCGCCATGAGTGACTTATGAAATTGTCAGAAAAGCTATTAGCAGCATGGATTCTACTAACAGAGGTAGATGTTCCATCAGAGGGAGGTGATGATCTTAGTATGTTCTGCATATTCATACAAGTGGGATTACTGAGATAAAGATGATAAATATGTTTATAATTCTTTGTATGTGTTACCAGATTGATTCCCAGCTGGTGTGTACCCATTTATATGCCCTCCAGCAATATACAGTGTGTCCCTCTCACTGCACTCACACCAGCATTATTCAGTAAAGATAAACTTCATATTTATTATCGTGGCCATTTGAGGTTCTTTTAGGAATTACTGGTGCTTTTCACTTTCCAATTTCCTTTTGGGGTTTTCACCTTTTTCTTTAATTATTCCAATGAGCTTCTTACATTGCAGACATGAACTCTTCTCTGCAACATTTATTGTAAATATTTCAAAGGAAACTACTCTCTCTGCATCTTCTCTCTCTCTCTCTCTCTCTCTCTCTCTCTCTCTCTCTCTCTCTCTCTCTCCCTTTCTCTCTCCCTCTCTGGATGCAGGTCCTTGAATGCCTCAGTCCCAACTTGCATGAGACGTCCCATGAAATTCCTGGAGAGCCTTCCAGGCCATATGCTCGTAGCTCTGGTGCTCACATGTCAGAATCGGTGTGGCTCATTCTCCCCTGCCTTTGCCACCATATGTGCGTGCCCCTAATCTGACGGGCAGATCGGCAGCTGGCGGAGGGCTGCCTGGCAGATCTTGACATCCTGGAAGGGAGATGATGGCAACAGAGATTCCCTTTCTAAAAATGTATCCCTTTGTTCTGAAGAAAGTCATGCATCTGAGTTTTTTTTCCCCTGGAAATTGGGGCAACTCAATGCACCTCTAGCTCAAGCTGAGAGTCTATTTCCCACGTGGGCGTGCGGAGCAGGAGGACAGTGTCCTGTGCTAGAGAGATGGTGCCATGCAGGAAAGATCTCTGGTTCAAATGCCAGTGTGTCCCTTACCTGCTGTGTCCCTGTGGTCAGGTCATCTCACCTGCCTTCCTTCCATTTCTTTATCTGGCCTCTGTCGGTGGTGCCAGTGTGGTGGGCTGTGGCTACTGTGAATTAGCACTTCCCTTCAGAGGAGGTTTGATGACTTCACCAACGCCACCTCCTCAGATGCCGAAAGAGACAGGCACTCCAGCTTTTTTATCTGTTTGTCATGGAAATGGCAATGCTGGTCATCTGAGCACCTCCAAGTCCATGGTGACCAGGCATGAATGACTTCTCCCTGGAACTCATGTGCCATATCTAGATCAGGGGTTAGTAACAAATGTGGGCCAAATGTGGCTGCCACGTGCTTTTATAAATAACATTGTATTGGCACATAGCCACCCTACTCAGTGCATGTTCAGTCTGTGGCTGCTTTCACGCTGAGGTAGCAGAGTCGAGTAGCTGTAACAGAGACTGTGTGGTCTGCAAAGCCTAAAGTCCTTTTTATCTGGTCTTTACAAAAAGTTGACTGATCCTGCTCTTGGTTGATGGTTACCAAGTCTGGTGTGGGGCAAAGTGTCCAGAGGACCACAGCCAAGCAGGAAGAACAAGGACCAACAGGTGAGTTTCAAAAGCTGAATTTATTCAGTGTAGAGACTGCCCTTCATACCAACATCATATCCTTCCTTTTTTCCCATTAAAATGTCTTGACTTTTATGAAATAACTGTGATGGTAGATTGTACTTATTTTTTCAAATGTCCTTACTTGACCATATTAAAAATTGACCATTTAATGTGGTTCCCAAATTAGAAAGTTTTATCCATCTGTGAAATCCTCAGGCCACGAACCACTGACTCTCGCTGTGGTGGCCATTGCAGCCCCACCTCACCCATCCTTTTCCTTTCACCACACCATCCTTTTCTTCCTTTGCCAGCAGCATCTTCACCCAGGCATTTGTGTGTTCATGCATTTACTTATGAAGATTTGTCAAAGATTTTGTTAGATCAGGGGACCTCAAACTTTCTGGTTTCAGGACCCATTTTCATTTCTAAAAGTTACTCAAGAGCTCAAAGAACGTTTGCTTATGTAGGTTGTATCTATTAATGTGAAAAATTAACACTGAGAAAAGTTAATAATGATTATTTAATAATAGCATTGAACAATAGTAATAAAAAAACCTACTGCATGTTAGCATAAATATTTTTATTAAACATGACTATTTTCCAAAACAGAAAAAAATTAGTGAGAAGAATGCATTGACACCTTTGCAGATCTTTTTAAATTGGGCTTGATGGAAGACGGCTGGGTTCTTATAGCTGCTCCTCTGCCCAATCTGTTGCAATGCGTTGTTTTTATTGAAGTCTGTGGAGAAAGCCCTGCCTCCCTGCAACTTGTGGCTGGAAAAGAGAGCATTGCCTGTTCAGCCAATTGTGGGTATTCTTTTTTGATAGTACACCAACACTCAACAAGAAGCCGTTTCTTAAAGATTAGTTGTGATATGGAATCTGAAACCATATCAAAATCCTTTAATTATTGGGAAACCATAATGATGGATGCACTTTACCCCAAATCCTAGATAGTTTCTTTTGAAAGCTTCCATTTGAGTCTTGGCAATCATACCGTGAGTTGTTTTCCTTAAAGTGGCAGGCTTGCTTTCTTTGTTTTCAGGGAAAATGTCTGCCACTGAAGAAGCTCCACCGGAAGAAGCTTCCTTGGTGTTTGTGGTGCCTCCAATCAAAATGATGCTCAAAAAAGTTGGCTACACTCAGACCATCGTACTTTGCTCGGAGGCAGCCCTGGTCCTGCAGTGTGCAGTGCAAGTGGTTTGTAAAGACTTCCCATTTGTTACATAAAGTGTAAGAAAGATGCATGACCAAGGGTTGAGATTCCATTGAATTAATAATTCGTGCTGCTTCATCAAGGACATTCAGATTGGGTAAAGAAGCAGCTATAAGAACCCAGCCATCGTCCATCAAGCCTGATTTTAAAAGATTTTCAAAGATGTCAATGCCATTCTTCTCATTAATTTTTTTCTGTTTTGAAAACGTCATGTTTAATAAAAATGAACACATTTTTTTATTGTGGGTGCCTCAGAACGAAGTGACTATTGGTCCAGTTGGGTGCCACAGCCTTGCTCTGTGATAAGGCCCCAGCAATTTCACGCGCTTTTACTCCATCAGTGCAAATATCAACACCATCATAGCAAGTGGCAAGTCACGTCTTAATGATGTTACAAACAGAGTTTGACTTTGTGAACATCCTGGAAGGGTCCTGGAGGCTCCCCGAGGTCCACAATTTCCAAAAGATATTAATTTGTTTTTATTGTGGTGGAATATGCATAACAAAATTCACCATTTTCAGTGTATAGTTCAGTGGCATTAAGTACATTCACACGTTACGCCCACATCGTGGCCATCCATCTCCAGAACTTTTTCATCTTCCCAAACTGACACTCTGTTCCCATTAAACACGAACCCCCGCTTCCCCTGCCCCGGCCCCTGGCAACCTCCACTCTACTTCCTGTCTCTGAATCTGACTACTCTAAGTCCCTCGTTATATGGAATCACACACTATATGGCCTTTTGTGACTAAGTTATTTCACTTAGCATCATGTCCTCAAGGTGCATCCACGTTGTAATGTGTGTCAGAATATCCTTCCTCTTTAAGGCTGAATAATAGTCCTGTGTATAGATATACCACATTTTGTTTATCCATTTTTTTTTTCATCAGAGGACACTGGGTTGCTTCCAGTTTTTGGCTATTGTGAATTAGGCATAATTTTTGCAAGCCTGGTGTAGCTTTCTAATCAGTTTCTGATTAAATTCCTTTCATTGGCATTAAGACACCAGGTGCCTTCAGGCAGGGCCTTCTTGGAGTATGGCCTACCCTACTGTCAGTCCAGGTGGCCCCCCATTGGTGAGGAACCCCAGCATTATCTTTCTAAAACACACTGCTCAGGCCTGAGCCCTCCTCCCACCCTGCTCTGTGTTGCTCTGGCTCAGCCAGCATACTATCCACACCAGGCTAGATGTTCAGTAAACAGCTGCTCTCCGTTCATTTCATTCCGACAAGTCTTTATTGATCACACATTATTTGCTCATCAAACAGATCTGCCTTTTCAAACACTTTCAGTCCTGGCTTTGGCTGCACGCTTGCCTGTTAAATCTGTATTTGCACATGTTCAAGTTGGCGGCTCAGCTCAATAAAGACGAAAAGGTCTGCGTGTTGGATGGAGGTGTCTGGGGGAGAGTTTCTGAAACATGGGGATTTTGTTAGACTAGCCATGGGCCGCCTTACCTACCAAAGCCTCCCAAAACCTTATTTATAAGTCATTTAGATATTTTATTACTAGATTTACCATTTCACTCAGCCTCTTGGCCGTTGTGCTGCAGCATCCAATAAACTGAGCACTAAATGAGAAATGGATAGATTGGGCCTTCAGCGAGGACAGACGTATGTATGGGAAACACACAGGAAAAGAAATTGCGTTGTCTTCTGTCCTCCTTGTACTTCTCACCGACACCCCAGTAAGCGAGCTCACAGCAGCAGTCACCTTTTGCTTTTGAGATGGCCCTTGGTTCAATGTCACTTGTCACTTTCTCTTCTATACACTTTACATTCTGGTTGGAAAAGCTCCTCCTGTCTTCACAATGGAAAACAAGCTCTTGATAACCCCTGGTAATGGTGGGGATGAAGTGCCTGCCTCACGTTTTGCTGTTTATGAAGCCCTTCCTAGTAGGTTATTTCATGTCATCCTCACAATAGCCTGGTATGGAGGAGATCTCTGGATGGGTAGTTTTTTGTTGTTGTTTTTTTAAACATTGTTTTTAATTTGCTAAGTCCATTCCACCAATTTATTTTTTTAAAATATGTTTTTATTGATTTTAGAGAGAGAGGAAAGGAGAGGGAGAGAGAGAGAGATTAACATTGTTTGCCTCCCTTACACACCCTGATCAGGGATTGAACCCACAACCTGGGCTTGTGTCCTGACTAGGAATCAAACTAGCAACCTTTAGGTGCACCAGACTGACACTCAACCAACTGAGCTACACGGGCCAGGGCTGGGTGGACAGTTCTTAGGGAGGTGTTCTCATTCTCATTCACAGATAGGGGCTCAGATAGGTTAGTCCAAGTGTGCAAAGCCACGCAATTGGTGAAGTAGTTGCTTCCTGCAATGTCAATTCATCCCTCGGGATGCCACGTCTAGTGTTCTTTTCTCTGTAAGCAACTGATACACAATCATACCCTCGGACTTGCCCAGACACCAAAGTCATCTGATGTACTGACTACTTTTCTGATCTGACTTTAAGAGGAATTTAATAGGAGCCAAGGGAGGAAGATGGAGATGGTAGGAAAGCAAAAATGAATAAAAAATTTTCTAGGTGTCAGGTAGTCTCATACAATATGTAATTTAATGCTTAGAACTAAATACAGGTGACTATTATCTGTTTTAAACAAAGAAAATAAGGCTTAGGAAGGTTGGAAAGCTTGCTCAATATCATAGAGCTGTGGAGAGAAGGAGCTGGGATTGCAAACCAGGCGTGTTTAGAGTCCATGTGCTGTCCGTCATAGCATGAAACTGAACTGTGGGCTTGGGCCACCATGAAGTAGGATCAGGAAAGGGACTTCTCATTAAGAGTCATCTGCTGCAGTGGCCTTACCCCGGACCCCCTGGGTGGGGAGGGCTCCAAGAACCCTCATCGTTTTGTGAAATGATGTGTCAGTGTGAGTGTAAAGGCTTATTTGTGAAGGATGGGCTCAAATTAACAAAGATAAACTGGAAGAAGGTCAAGACTGTCTGACCTGTTCCAACACCAGTTTGTACGTGGGGAAACTGCCACGAGGAGGGAAAAGGGGTTCCCAAGCTTTCCTGTCAGAGGCAGAGCTGAGACCCACCTCTGGCCTCCTGACTCCCAGGCCGCACTGAACACTGCCTCCCTCCCCTTTCACCCGAGCTGTTCCTGAAGCATTGGAAAAGCACGAAGGCCAGAGGTCAGGATTTTCAGCATTACCTGTCTGGGGCTGGACCTATGCCCAAGTGGTCTTAGAAAGCACCGAGGTGAGCAAAGCTTGCCTGAGACGGGGAGAACAAAACGTCAGTTTGCGTTTTTATCAAAGCGCCAAGAGGTTTCAATTTGAAGTGTGAGAAAGGGTCGGAGCTGGGCTTTGTCTGAAAGGGCAGCTTCTGAGCCTTCATATCTCCGAGGTTTATAATTTCACCTTGTTTCGCCTCCCACCCCTGCCGCGCTGGTCATTACAGCAGAAAGAGCGTTTGATGGAAGAAAGACAGGTTTGTCTCCGCAAGAACAATTTCGCTGTTGTCTGTGGAATGCCACCCAATATGATAAGTGAAACGTCGATACTTCAGACTCCACTGGTCTGGATATGTATTCGCTTTCCTTGGTTATCATCTGGCTCACCCAGCTGGCCAAGAAGCAGCTTTTAACTTCTTTGAGAAGTAAAGACCCACTGTGAGGTGGAAACGGATCTCCCAGCGTCATCTCTGTGCAGCTCTTCGGCTTTCTTCAAGCTTGTTCCCACTGGTGCTCGGGTGTGGCCTGGGAGGAAGGTGGCCCACGGGCGGGGCTCAGTGAGCTGGGGCAAGGTGGAGGAGGGGTCAGGGCCAGAGACATCCGGACGCTCCAACTTCTGACTCAATGCCTCGCTGAACAGTGCAGACTTAACTATCACGTCTGTTTAGGGCCACTGGCTCTCAGCCACTAACCTAGTTTACAGCAGTGGTTTCAGCTGCCAGGGACGATTTTGCTATGTTTGGAGACATTTGTCACAATTAGGGGGCTGCACCTGGAGTTGGCCAGGGACGCAGATAAACATCCTACAATGCACAAGACGGCCTCCACACCAAAGAATCATCCAGCCCCCAATGTCAACAGTGCCAGGGTTGGCCAACCCGAAGCAGAGGCAGAGGCTGCATCAGAGCATCAAGGCCACCCCGCTCGGTGGTTATCCATCACAACGCCTACCAATGAGATGCCACAGCAAAGAACTATCGGGTCCAAAATGTCCAAGGGTCGAGGTTGAGAAAACCTGATTTAGTGTCTTTGGGTTCTTCTAAGCCACAGAACCCAGCCCCAGCCCCTGCCAACTTCGTGTAAAAGGGAACTTGTGGGAAGGCGATGGGTTGGTGGACAGGACGAGGGAAGCACAGATGCACCAGGTCTTGTACAGAGCAGGAGCGGGCCCTCAGCGTGGAGCGCAGAAACCTAAGGCCATTCTCCTCCAAGGGCCATGCAGGGTCACCAGTTCCTGCCCTTTTGTCGTCTGCAAGTGGATGCTGATCCCTGGGAGACAGTGGGCCTGGTGGCCGCCCCGGGGCTCACCCACACTGCCCAGACACCAGGAGCCTCCAGACCTGCACATGAGCGCAGGAGGCTAGTCCCAGAGAGGAGAACCAGCTCTCTGTGCAGAAGGAGACTGTGTACCCGGTGATGTCCCCTCCCCACCATCACGTGCTGCTGACAGCGTGGAAGCGGTGTCCTGGGGTGTCTCACAGGACTCCGCCCAGAAGAGCCAGGGTGGCTAAGAGTCACGACACACTGGGAGATGGAAGCAGAGACATCCAAAGGCCCTGGGACCGCACCTGGAAAGAGCGTACAGGTAGGATGGTCTTTTCCCAATTCTTCGACAAGCACTGTGTTCCTCACTGCACGTGCTGTCTTGACAAGCATTTGCTGGGCACCGCCATGCCCAGGCGCTGTGCCAGGCACTGAGTGTCATCAGTGACGGACCCTGCCCCTGGGGAGCTTGCAGTCTAACGAAGGTGCGCGTGCAGGAGCGGGAGCAAGCAGGACAGGAGGCAGACGCGGGACAGATGGAGGAGATGTGGACGGTGGTCCCAGCAGCCGTAGGAAGTGGCGTGAGGGGAAAGAGGTCAGCTGGCCCTGGAATAGTGGAATGCCACCTGGGCCCTGGGGGCTCTCCTGCGGACCTGTTCCCTCATTGGCAGCACAGGAGAAGGACGAGCCAGGGACACCCAGGAAGGAAGTGGCCAAAGGCATTCTGGTGTCCCCCGAGCAGCTATCTGGGGCGGCGTTGTCTCGCTGTCCGCACATGTATTCGCTCAGCATGGGAATGGTGCTTCCCCGGGACCCGCCGCAGGCCCAGGCGAGGCCCCTGCCATGTTAGCACGAGAGGCCCTGGCCCTGCATCTGTTTCTTTTATTTGTTCTGTTAAAGAAAAAGGCCCATTGAGGGTACAGGAAGGGGGGGGGGTCCAATCCACCAGTCACAGGGCAATCATTTCTTATGAGTCCTGAATGCCTTCCTGATTGTATAAGGTTTTATTGTGTTTTTACACGGAGCACAGACTTGGGGAGTCAATTTGGCAGCCGAGACAAGGAGGGAAAAAGAGCGTTCGGAGATCATTCTGAGAGTTAAAAGTTCACCCCGAGACAGAGGTACAGAGATCCGGCGATTCTAGGGACCCTGCCAGAGCCTCTTGAATCCCCATTAGCGTTTAACCCTCTGTGGAAGTCATGAAGAAAGATATTTTCCCCTTTCTTGCAATAATAATGCCATTTCCCCTTTAAATAGCTTAACTGTTGCACTCAGGAGACCTGAGAGGAAAGGGGACCAGTTTCCAAAATGCCACTCTGCTCCTCAGCCTCCAGGCTGCCCGAGCCCCCACCGTGGTCCTGGGCCCAGAGGAGCTGCAGGAAAGGGGCCGGGTCTGCTGGGGGCAACCCCCCTGCTCTGAGTGCATCTCCACGCCCTCCCTCTGTGAAAAGCAGGGTCGAGAGACCAGCGCTGAGGGCCTCGGTCCTCCCAAGCTGGAAACACGGAGAGTCCTCGGCCTGTGGACCACTGCCATGACCTTCCGGGGACTCTGCTTAGAGTGGCAGAATGGCCCGTTCTTGGCCATGTATGCAACATGAGGCCTCAGCTCGGAGGAGGGCCTCTCGTTCCTGGCACACATGCACACACAAGCTTCAAGCCCACCCATCCTTCAGGCCTGTCTGAAGCCTGTAGTCACTGCCCCCAGCACCTCCTCCTCCTCCTTTATACTGTTATGTATTGAGTGCAAACTATGTGGCAGGCTACAGGCTGAGTCCTTTAAAGACATTATCTCAATTAATGTCCACAAAAATCTCAATATCAATTGTACTTTATGGAAAAAAAGGCCAGGGCTCAGGAGATTTGGTGACTCATCCAGGGTCTCACCTGTATCAAGTAATAGAGGGAATCCTCAAACCCAGTTAAGAATGCTGCAAATGTTGCCCTGGCCCGTGTGGCTAGGTGGTTAGAGTGTTGGCCCTTATGCCAAAGGGCCTCGAGTTCGATTCCTGGTCACAGGCACCTACCAGGAGTTGCTCCCTGCCCCCAGTTGGAGTGCAGGCGGGAGGCAACCAGTTGATGTGTTTCTCTCACATTGATGTTTCTCTCTCTTCTCTCTCTCTCTCTCTCTCTCTCTCTCTCTCTCTCCTTTCTTCCCTCTCCATCTCTCTGTGAAAAAGCCATGGAAAAATACCCTGGGGTGAGGATTAACAACAACAAAAAGGAATAATACAAATGCTGTCTCTTACCCTCCAGGCTGCTCCCCAGTGACCGGCCCCCCATCAACCTTTGGGCAGGCTGCTGGGCCCTGCGGAAGGCACATGGGCACCTCAGGATCTTCATCCAGCTCCGGGTGATGGCATATGGCCTTGGGCAGTTATGTTCCACTTCAGCTTTTTGGATGGAAAATGGAAATAAAAATACTTACCTTGTAGGCTTGCTGTGATGCTCAATGGCCTGTTACATTTGGGAGTTCTTGATAAACAAGAACTAAAATTATTTTTACTATGTCCTATTTCCAATGTCTCTAAATAGGGTCACCAGCTCCTTGGGGCAGGCTCTGTGCACATCCCTCATTATTACCAGAGAGTTTCTAGCCAGTGCTGAATAAATAAGTGACCCTCAGTATGAAGTGGCTGACCTAATAAGAAGATCTTGTTTATGAATGTGCTTTCTCTATAATGTCACCAAATTGCCCTCCGTAGGCCTGCACACTCTGCACCCCACAGCAGCCGAAGTGAGCATGACTATTTCTGTACACTTGCACTCCCACGGTGTGTTAGCCAGCGTTTGGATTGCTGCCAGTTCAATAGTCAAAAATCAGTATCACAACGTCATGTAAATTTGCATTTATCTTATTATGAATTAGGCTCAGCACAGTTTCCTATGTTTGTGTATCCCATATAAATGGGTGTAGAAGGTATGGAACCGGTGGTCTTTTTTCCTCATTGATTGGTAGGATCTATGTTTGGGAGATGAAGGCAATATAATTGGCAAATATTTTTTCCCCCAGTGTGTCATTTGTTTTTAACTTTGCTTACGGTGTGACTCATTTGAACAATGGAAGCAAAGAGGAGCCAGGTCACAAGGCCTGTGAACATTCAGAGAGGCCACGTGCGCGGGAAACAGGCTTCCCGGCTGTGGATGCCCAAGTGCAGGTTCGTGTGCCAAGGGAAGTACAGAGATGCAGGATCAATGAGGTGGAAACTTTAAAATATGTATATTAAGTAACTTACCCCATTACTTTATAGCCAAACAAACATGGATATGAAATGGTAGAGGACTGAACACTTGTATGAATTTTTTAAGGAAAGCATTGCAATGTCAAAGGAATGTCACACTTGTACGTGGCTGCTTTGGGCTCTGCCCCCAGACACCCTGTGAGGGTTCCGCAGTGGGACCGTTTGTAAGACACAGCTCTCATGGGAGAGTCACCCAAATTCTGGTCTCAGTTCTGACACTGGTTAGCTGGGTGGCCTGGCACATCCTGGTGGCGTCACAAACTTCAGATCTAGCAGCATATGAGCTCTATGAGGGCAGGATTACTGTTCTCAGATGAATCTCTAGTGCCTGGGCCAAATGCCTGGCACGCAGTAGGGCTTCAATGAATGGGTGCGGAGGATAAATAGAGTGACACCCTCACAATTCACCTTATCCATCGCTCTCCCCAGTTCTGCTAACACCTAAGGGCCGGCCTGCTCTATGAGGGACTCTGGGATGACAAGGTGACTGAGGGGGGGCCCCTGTCCTTCCTCGGGTCCAGCAGAGCCAGAAACGTACACCCTGGTGTGATGATGCTGCAGGATCATGCTGGCTCCGGGCCCCTCCTCACGCCCGTCTTCCCTGGGTATTGGAGAACATCAAGGCCAAGAGTGAAAGCTTTGTCATGGGTCTCCAGAAGTCACCTCACTCACTCCTCTGCCATCTCGAAACACCATCCCCATTCCTTGGGGGACCCTCAGGTGGTCCAGTCCCCCTAAGACTGTTAGCAATGGTGGTCCCTGCATGTCATGGTGGTCCCAGGCCCCTCTCCCACACCCTGCTCTGAAGAAACGTGATCTGGGCTGTTTATGGGGTGTGGGCTCTGATGTGTGGGTGGCAGGCTGCCGCGCTGTCGGCGGGCAGTAAAGTCTCAGACGTGGGCCTGTTTTCCAGCTACAGCTGCCACATCAAAAGAGCAAGCTCCCTACAAACTTGGCCTTAATTAAAAAGTTACGGTAATCCTCAGGATGGAGGAAGGTCAGACACCCCTGAAGACAAAAGTTCTCTCTGTGGCCACAGACCAGGCCTTTCCTCCCACCCCGGGCGCTATTAAAAGGGGGCAGCTCTGTAGGCATCACAGGCTCCGGTGCAGTAGGAACGGAAATGCACCCCCCGCCCCCACACTCATAATTTGTTTTGGAGCGATCGAGGGCCAAACATTTGAAAAGGAGTTCTGGTTTCTTGAACAGATTTCTCCTTTTCACATGTTCCCATATTCATCGGGGACTTTCCCAGCTGGGCTTCTGAATGCTTCACGCCCAGGGGGCACATGGAGGAGAACCACGGATATGGAACACCCAAGCCGTATTCCCTATCTGTAGGCAGCGTGGCAGTTAGCACATTTGTTTTCTGGTAGGAAAACTGAGCCCTGGCAATGGGAAGGGGTTGCCTGCAAGACCCAGAGTAGCACCAAGGTCTGAGGACAGCACCCTATCCCAGATCCCAACCAAATCAGCCCACAGGTATGAAAGCCACAGAGACAGTGATGCCCACTGGACCATCCACCTGCTCCCCCATATTTCATGGGCCCCTTGGAGGTGGGCAGGGTCCTGTGACCAGCCAGTGAGCTGTGTCCAGGAAAAGTTCGTGGGGATTCTCCAGCCTTTCCCTCACAGCCATGACTCATAACAGCGGTCCACAGTGACACCGTCATGGGTTTGGTCTTGGGAAAGTGCCCTACCCATCCTGACACACACACGTAAAATGGACTTGCAGAATGGGACAGGTATGTCTCGGCTGTGGTAAGTCACAGAGATTTTTTTTTTTTTTCTGCAGCATGGCACTACATAACCTAACCTAATCAATACACTAGGTTAGCCCAGTGAGCCCATGCTATGTACTGATTTCCTTGCTCTTTAGGGCCCCAAAGACCACCATGGAGAAAAGTTACATGAAGGTGCATTTCAGCTCAAACACGAAGGACAATATTTTCCCCTCACAGGTTCTCAATTCTGACTCTCAGAGGGCAAATCCCCACTCCCCTCTGGGTCAGGTATCCCGTGTTTTGCTTCTCAGCACCGAATAGACTGAATTAAAAAAAAATAGTGTTTGCATATTTAAAATTTTTAAATTTCATTTTAAATTGAAGTAAAATACACATAATATAAAATGCACCATCCTAACTGTTCTTAAGTGCACAGCTCAGTGGCATTGAGGACATTCACATGGTTATGCAACCATCAGCACATCCATCTCCAGATCTCTTTTCAATTTGCAAAACTGAAACTCTAAGAAAATACCATTTAGCAGAGACATTGGAAGATGACCGGCTGCTTCGGGACATGGTGCCATCTCTGCTTTTGTACCCTGTGTAGCTGAGGCTGGTCTTTAGCAGGAGGTTGGTGGAGTAGAAACCAGTGGAGTGGAGATTGGCCTCCTGGACTCAGGGTCCCCTCTCCCAGCACTGCACCTGTGTGTAAATGACAAAGAGACGCTCTCTCTAGGGGATGAACGGATGGATACATTTTATTAAAAAAGGAACCTTGTATGACTGACCAGCACATTAAAAAAGTGAGGCTGGATGCCAGCCACACGTGCCCCTTGGCTGGGCATTTTTATGCAGGGCAGAAACCATGCCACTGTATGTAGCAACGCCATGTGCTGGGCACTACCTCAGCCCTTCACATGTGCCATCTCATTCTTTGACTTTGCAGTAACCCAGGAGGTAGGTGTCATTTTCCCTATTTAACAAAAGAGGAAGCCAAGGCTCAGAAAACATAAATAAGTTTCCCTTGGTCACAGAGCTGGTAAACAGCAGAGCTGTGGTTCAAATCCAGTCTGTTCACTTCCAAGTCCAGCGCTCTTTCAACCACCCTCCAGCTGTCCCCAGGCGACCTGGGAGCCTGTGCCCAAGGCCACGCCACGTGCAAACCAGGACTCAGGCCAAGGGCGCGGGACTAGGCTGGGGCTCCCTGTGTTCACACTCTCAACAAGAAAGTGAAATCTGCACAAGTCGATAAACAGGGACTATTTACAATGTTCCGAGTCTTACCTTAACGGAAATATTGAAGGTAGTGTCAAAACAAAACATATTATTTATCTACGAAGACATTCACAGGGGCTGACGGATGCCATGGAATATTTGCCGCTGTAACCAAGCAACATTCTCCACTTATTCCCTAGCACTGAGGATCTGGGCCCTGAATATCAAGCACAACATACTTAATTTTCTCAAATACCACGAGCTAGGGAAAAAGCAAAAGGGAAACAGAGTAATTTCCTTTCTCATCGCCTGTGCAGGTGATTGGGTTGCAGACTGTACAGAGGGAGATGTGATTTGGTTTCTTGGATAATGGAATTAAGTGGGTACCTCCCCATTTGCTCCTAAAAACACAGAGAAGCGGCATTTATGTTCCTGAAACATGAAATCAGTGGAAACACAACTGGGTAAAGAAAGGAAAATTAGACAGAAAATCGCCAATCATTTGATTATACGACAACTCATGCACATTCACATACTTGATTGTCCTCTGCAAGTGTGTAGAAAGGATGGTTATGAAAAAAGAAAGGCGCTGGTTTCAGCATGTTTTGTGAGTGGGCTACGGCAGCTGGGAAGGAAAGTGGCCTGGGACGAGGGACAGCCCTCGCCTTTGCGCAAGGGTGCCAGAGTTCACAGAGCTCTTCCATCCGTGTTCTCTGTCCTCTGCGCTCTGGCTGGTGCTGGGCCTCCAGCACCCTCTCCCTCCCCTGTTCCTGCTCCATCCCCTGCCTCTGCCAGGCACACCTGCAAACAGATGCCTGCTCTTGCAGGACCGCCCTGCCCGATCTCAGCCCTGGGCCTGAGCTGCCTCCCAGGCTTCACGTCCTCACCCCTGAGCCCTCCCTCAGTTCTGGTGCCGCCACCTCCTGAAGCCCTCCCTGCATGCTCCTGGCCTTGGTTGGCTGTTCCTCCCCCCTGTTCTCCTTCGTCCTCTGTCCCTCCCACTCAATGTGCTGGCCTCTCCTTGCAGAGGCTCTGATTACAGACCCTGCTTTTCTCTGGGCCGAGAGGCTCCTGGAGAGCAGGGACGTGTCTTCGTGGGCAGACGCTGACCTAGCTCAGGGCATGGCTCAGCTTTTGCACTCCAGAGGTACCAGGTAAACGAATACCATTAGGATGATGTCATTGTCTCTATCCACAGAGGGTCATGGAGGCCAGGTGATGTGTCTTGTGTGCCAGTGAGCTAGAGGGGGTGCCGGGGCTGAACCCCAAGTTGGGTAACCCCTGGCTTTCCCACTTGCTGAGGGGCCTGGGGTCCCCTGTGCAGCAGGAGCCCATGCCTCTTGGAGCTCCGACTTCCTCTCTTAGAGGCAGAGTTGTCTTAGGGATAAGAAGCCACGAAATACGGCACCACCGCTGGGCGGGCTTCTCTGAACTCAGGGCAAGGATGGGGGAGGTGGCACAGAAGTATGGGAATAAGAGTCTCCACCTTTGATTGACTTCTGAGGGAAGCGATTAACCAGGGCCAGGTTGGAACCCCAATTCGAAGGAATAAAGGTATATCAACTCCTTCACTTAATGTGTGCTTACATTCTTGATTATACTAGTACTTCTTGTCTCCTATTTAAAAGATAGGCTGAAAGGGGAGATGAAAAGAGTTGAAAAGAGATAAAAGAAAAAATAAAATAAAATTCAAAAGGGAACTGGATGGAATAGTGAGAGGTGTCTGTGGTGGTAAAAGGAAACACTCGAGAGTGAAACACACAACCCTAAACAGAGCTGCCAGGGGCTGCAGACAAAGTCCACACAGCAGCCAGGCACCCTTCTTCCCTCCTGGGCATCCCCATACAAGGCCAAGGGAGCCATGCCTTTAACGCACGTTCCTGAATGCCCACTGTGCACAAGTCTCAGAGGACATTAAGATTGTTGCAGCCAGAAAAAATGACGATGAAGAATGACAAAGAAACAGTAGGACAATCACCAGTGCCCCATGGGGGCCAGGAGAGACCATCTCCTACAGGAACTGGGGGTGGAGCAAAGGAGACCCGAGGAAGCCTGATGAGTGAGGGTGGCAGGTGGATAGATGGAGGAAGGGGTCACTAGCAGAAGCAGCCACATTGTGAAAGGCAGCAAGGCCCAGAATGAGTGACATGGAAATAGGTACTAGGCCCCGGGCTCATCGCACCATATCCATTAACAACGATATGTTCATCACAAACATTTTGAGGTAGGCACTGTTGTTACCCCATTTTAGGAATGAGAAGATCAGTTACTGAGGTTAACTACTTTGACCATGATCACAAGGTTGGTGTGGACTCAGACCCAGGTCTCACCTCTACACCCATGTTTAGACACTGAAATGTCTCCTGAGGTGTATCCGTTAGCTAGCGCTGTGTAACAAATTACCTGCAAGCTTTCTGAGGGTCAGGCATCTAGGAGCAGCTTCACGGGGCTCCGATGTTGGCAGAGGCTGGAGTCCTTTGAAAGCTGGATTGGACTGAAGGCTCTGCTTCCAGGCTCACTCACCCGGCTGCTGGCAGAGGCTTCTGTTCCTCATGACGTGGACTCTCCGTGGGGCTGCTCAGGACGGGGCAGCTGGCTTCCCTCCAAACATATGATCCAAGACAGAGAGCATGACTGAGACAGGTGTCTTTCATGACCTACCTTGGAAGTGGCACGCTATCCCTTCAGTTGGATGCAATTGACCACACACCCAACCCTGGCACAGTTGGAGCGGACCAGGCACAGGTGTGAATACCATGAGGTCGGGGTCTGAGGGACAATCATAGAAGCTGCCTATCACACATGGCATCTTAAATTATTGGGGCTTTTTGCTCCAGCAAGAAAGGGGTTCCTCCTGTGGGAACTCCAGGGGCAGCTCTCAGACCCTGAGCTATGTGGTCGTATTCAGAACTCCTTCCGTCCCCTGTGCCGACTTCCTCAGGCTGGCTCATATTCTGCCCCTCCCCCCGCTAAATGTCACCCACACACCCAGCGACTGCCCTGGTCAGCAGGGATTTCCCGCAGACCCATGGCAAAGCCTCCGAAAGGCTTGCTTCTCCTTCTGAGGACTTTCTCAGCACACAAAAATAAACAGTGCCCAGGGTCCCTGCCGGCTCAAGGCTGCATTTAATGGCTGCTTCTTTCCGAGAAGACAGGCCGCCCCACTTCCTGGTAGACGCCCACACCCATCACTCACAGGACTGGAGCTGAACCCGAGGTCTTGGGACAAGAGCACCCAGAGTGTGACTGATCAGTTTGCAATTAGCAATTCATTAGAGGGCCACCTTTTGCCCACAGAACCGAGACTGGCTCTCAGAGCCTGGACAGGGACTCTTCCAAAGACAGGGATCGACATTCCCCCTGCCCACAGAGTGATCTTTCTAGAACCTGCCTTGAGCACACCACACCTGCTCAAAATTCTTCTTCTACCTCCCTGCCTCCATTATCAAGCTCGCGCTCTTTAGCCTGGCTTACAAGGACCCCACAATTCTGCCTGCCTTCTCCCCTCCCCCACCCTCCCCCGGCCCTCTCCTGCAGCCCTGATCTCTTTGATTCAACTCTTTGCAGTCGCTGAATGATCGATGCTATCTTTTACCGCATCTCTCCTCAAATGTCCTTCCTTCCCAAATAACATCCATCCCTGCTTCAGAATTAATCTTCACCCTCCCGTCATCTGGGAAGTCTTCCATTAACCACCCCAAGTTCAATTACATTCTCCTTTGCTTCCTTCCACAGCAGCCAGACAGTGGTGCTCTCCTCAAGCCCTGAGCTTCCTGCATGTCCCAGTCAGTGTCTCCACCTTCGATGAGACACCACACCCACATTCAGGGGAGCTGGCTGGTGAAGCTAGTCATGTGGAGTGTCACCGTGGAGGCCCTCAGAAGCTCCGGCCACAGTGGGCCCCTCTTTTCCTTCATCACCATGGTCCCTAGAACTCTGAGACCCCTGGCGATAGCTCCTGAGATCCTTGCTGAAAGCAGAGGTGGCCCGGCCAGCACAGCATGATTCTGGACATCCAGGAGACCCTGCCCCTGCATCAGCACAGGACTCCTGGTCTAATTGACACACAGCTCTCACTTCCTTGGCTAAGGCTCTTTACTGCTCACACCTCAGTTTTCACTTATGCCTCTGGACAGCTTGACGAGCGTGTGCAAGGACCAGCAAGGGCTTTGAGTAGATGTGGCATCAAATCCCAGCATCACAACATGTGTTCTGCAGCCAGTTACAGGAACTCATGTGGCGTCAGCGTCCTAACCGGTCAGGCAGAAGCAGCGTTCCCCAGGGGCTGGTGGGAGGTCACATGAGATAACATACATGTAGAATATAATGAAGCCTCGGGTCTGTCCCTCCTCCCACCTGCCCTCTGTTCAAAATGGAGCCCACTGTATGCTGGGCTCCAGGAGGGGGAAACCATGAAGGACAAGAGCTCCCAGCCCAGTGAGAAGCACCATGTGGGCATGCAAACAAAGTGGTGAATGAACAACATTAGGGAGGTACCGCCCATGGCTTGGGGGGCTTTTCCTGGGGGCGGGCTTCTGGAAAGCCTCAAGTCCGCGAGGATTGGGTTTTGAAGGCCTGGCGTAGGTTTGGAGCAGCACTAACCCCGCGGAGTGCCAGGATCCCACCCACTCACCATGAACCGGAACCCCGTTCCTGGGAGACGAGCACTCAGCGCCAGGGCTGAGCGGTGGGGGGAGGCGGGAACAGCCAGTGACTTGTGGACACTGTCCTCTCCCAGCCCTTCCGCCAGGATCTGAGGAGGCCTGTTTACACGGGTCCCCCCTGCAGTCTCTGCTGCTTAATATGCCTTTTGAAAATGATGCTCAGTGGGATGTGTGCACATTTGTAATTACAAAGACCAGGCTGATTTTTCACAATCTGTGCTTGCTAATTTCTCAGCTGCAAGCAGAGAAACAGCAGAAAGTCCAAAATACTCCTTGTTGAGTGGGTTCCCCGATAAGCACTGTGTGCTGTTTCTTATTTAAAGGGCACTTTCATCCCTCCCTCGGAGGAGGGCAGACCGGCTTCTGTTAGCCCAGAGGGGAACTGAGACCCACAGAGGAGAAATGACTTGCCCAAAGTCACAGGGCGAGGAGGAAGGGCGGGCAGGGCTCACACCGATTCTCCAGATGGCAGAGCTGGTCCCTTTTCTATCAGCCGTTGGCACAGACAACAGGGAGAGGAGGCAAGAAGTTCCCAGAACCAAGGCTGCTCCCCCCAGGAGGTGGGCATCCTGCCCCAAGATGTGGCTCCCCGGGAGGCACTGGGTGAAACCCCACATTCAGGGGATGGCCTTCCCAGTAACTGAGCTCCTGCGCTGGCTTCCAGGAGCCCAGCCCACGTGGGACGAGGGCGGCTACGGTCGCAGCCAACCCTTTGAAACTGAGCCTGCGGTTGAAGTCAGGTCAACACATTCACAGGCGTGTTGGGCCCTATCGACGTCTGGGGTGGGAAACCCACCTGGAAGCTGTGGAAACGCAGGGGCCGGCGCTGCTTGGCAGAACAGTGGCTCTTTGAGTGGAAGGTGTTCGAGAATTAAGTTTCCCCGGTGTTCCCAGGGCTCAGACTTAAAGCCAGGGGGGCCCGGGCCCCCAGTGCCTGATGGAGCCACTGATAGGCCCCCGCTGGCTAAAAGTGATGACATTGGCAAGAAACTGATCTTTCTGGGGAGCAGAAACTCAAGAGCACTCAAGTGCAGAACACAAGGCAAGTTGTGTTAGCTGCCACAAAGCCCCAGCCTTCAGGTCTGGGGGAGGGTGGAAGAGGGACCCGTGGTGTTGGGTATCAGGAGCCCCAGGCCAGACCCTGAAGGAGGAAACTGCTGGAGTGGGACCTCTTATCTTGTCCTGTCCCCTCCTCCTTCATAGAGAATCAGGATGCGCTCAGGCCGGAGGCAGAGACCGTGTAATCCTCTTCCTCCCTCGGTTTCACAGACAGAAAAATTGAGACCTGTCAGCGACAGGAAACTTGCTGCCAGGCAACAGGGAGTGTCAGACACGGACTCGGAACCAGGTCTCCAGCATCTCGGTTCCTTGCGTGTTTGGACCATGCAAAGAAACAAAAACCACAGCCTGCAGCCCTTTGCCACCTGGGCGCAGGCCACAGCCACGGCCACGGCCATGGCCACGGCCGCCACAGGCCCACATCTGGCCTCCTTCGCGCTCCTTTGCGAGTCCGCTGAGTGTCGTTCCCTGTTGTAAGCCGAGGCTCATACACAAATGTCTGGTCAAAGCAGGTTTCAGCTGCTGGGCAATATATATTTTTAAGTCAGTTTGTGTGAAACAGACCCTGCTGGTATGGCCCCTTAATGTAAGTCAGCCACACATGCCCCTGTGTGTCAACCCCTGATGGCATGGTGAGGACCAAGGACACCCAACGTGGGTGTCACTGTGCACAGTGGGATGTGTGACCCGTGCAAGTCCGAGATAAGGTGAGAGGACAGCTGCGGCCTGGGCTCCAGCGTCAGCATCTGGAAGCCAGGTCGGTCCCCCAGGGCTGGCTGCAGACACACGTGGCCATCGGGAGCATGGTGGTCTGAAGGCGGGCTCGCGGGTTGGCTTAAGGTGAGCAAGAAGCTGCTGAAATTGCAGAAAACACTGTCTCTGTGTTTGTACGCGGGCATTTGTTTGGAAAGGAAGTCCCTGACTTTCAGGAGATTTCCAGTTCTGCGCGCGTGGAAGTTTCAGGAGCTGTCAGGTAGCCATTGGAAGGCACGCCACCCATGCCCTCTTCCCCCCATCTGCGTCTTTTTGGGGCCTGTGAAGCCCGCTCCCTGCAGCCCAGTCTGAGCTGGACGGTCTTCTTGTGATTTCAACAACTTGTGTTAAAAGCCTTGGTTGTGGCTCAGGGACCTTGGTTGCTGAAAACTCTGCATCCTTTTTCAGTAACTCTGCTCTTTCTGTGGACGGTGCCCCTTCTTTGTGGTGCGCAGTGGGGACCAGGGGCTGCCGTGGAAACGTGAGGCTGGGGCTGCAGGAAGGAGGTTTATTTCACTGCAGAACAAAGAAGCCTTTCTTCTTAAGTGCAACCTGAAAAACAATCCCCCATCAGGGAGTGCCTTGACACTTCCTGTGTAACGTATAAAACACCCCCTGGCAACCATGCCTGGGGGAGCCCAGCCTGGCCTGACCCATAGATGTGCATGTCGGTGGGAGTAGTAACATCTTGTGTTCTTCCAAGCTTCACCCAGTTAAGGAAGGAGTTAGAATTTAAAATGAAATAATAATTATGTTAGAATCATTGACTAGCAGGTAGAAGACCTTTCGTTTTCTCAGCTGTGAACCGAGACTTGGATGAAAATGACCTCAGTGGCCAAGAAAGGTGAGGGGACTTCCCACAGAGGGATGTCAACACCCAGCCCGCTGATCCTCGGTCAGATGCCTGTAAAGCCCCTATGAGAATTGTATCTCCTCATATTCCTGTCGGGATGGTCGCCACTTGGGGATGGTACCCTGGCATCAGTCACATAAATGAAATAGGACACTTTACTTTCCTCCGCTATGTTTTGTTGCTTCTCCAATCAGGGAGAATAGCCCCAAACACAGTTCCTTTGAATGGATGTCTTCCCCAGTGACCAGGATAAAGGTGTTTGTCTAAAGTACTTGGTTGCAAAGAACCTTAGCGTTAGAGAGAATCACTGTGTGGGAGTAGCTGAAAGACCTCCTTGGCAAGCCCTGCCATTTTGTTGCAGGAGTTCTGAGGCCCAGAGAAGAAAAACAACCCGATCTGATGAGCTGTGCCCATCAGATTATTCCTTTCAGAAAAGAACAAGGAGCAGAGAAAAGTTTCCAGCTATGATAGGCCCTGAGGTTTGAAAGTGACACAGCCTCGCCTTACGGTATGGCTCAGTTGGATGGAGAGTCATCTCATATACCAACAGGCTGTGGGTTCGATTTCAGTCAGAGCACATATCTAGGTTTCGGGTTCAATCCCAGGTCCGGGTGTGTATGAGTGGTGACGGATCGACGTTTCTCTCTCTCTCCCCATCCCCTTCATCTCTCTCTAAAGATCAATAAAACACACACACACATATCCTCAGGTGAGGATTAAAAAAAGAAAGTGACAGCCTTGAGAATGTGGGTGACAGGTTCTGTTTGATTTTTCCGGGATGAGTAACCTGAGAGTAAGTACATCAGCCTTCAGAGAGTGGGGACGGGGCAGGTAAGCAGACAGCCTTGCAGTCCTTTAAACCTGCTCTGGTGCAGTGATCTGACATGGTTTGTTGAAATGAAGAGCCCTGACCAGAACAAGGGGACCCAGGTGTACAAGGGGGCCAAATGTACCACCTCTGAGAACCCTTACCCAGAGGTACTCTGATTTCAGGAGTCTTGGGTTTCAGGGACTGTCGGAGCCAGAGAGTCCCAAGTACAGGTCCTTGTGTCAGTCCCACGGAAGGTGCAGATGTCTCTGGGAAAGGGTCACTAGAGCTCATTGTTGCTCATAATGTGGTCCATGGACCACCAGCATCAACATCACTTGGGACTGGTTGAAGATATAGAACCTCAGCCCCACCCAGATGCCGGAATCAGAATCTGCATTTTCATAAGCTCCCCAGTGATTCCTGTGTGTATTACGTTTGAGAAGCAGTTTGAGAAGCAGTGGTTAGGAAACAGCCTTGAAAAATAAAGGAAGTACATAATAGAGAAAAAGCTGTGAGCAGAGCCACGCCGCTTGCTGGTAATCCCATTTCCAGAACAAACTGGCCACGTAGCCTTGGGAAAACCATGGCCATGCTCAGAACGGCTGCTCTCTCATCTGAAAATGAGGGGGTTGGACTGGATGATCTTTATTCTCTCGCCTCGCAGGCATCCTCTGATATGAGATAGGAGGGGGAGCCCCACTCAGCTGAAGATCAGAGAGCTTCTTGCTGTGTAAAACACTCCCTAATCAGCCTTATGTCAAGTCCCCCGCCCCCGACTAACCACAGTGACAAGTCCCAGGAGTGCACCTTGTCAGGCTGTGAATAAAGTTCAGGCAGCTTGGTTAATTACCCTGACACTGACTAGAGTTAGCTACCCAGCAGCTCAGGAACTTGTCTTAACGACAATACGAATGCACTCACCACAGCTTCAGGCACAACCACCACCTTTGCAGCCTGCAGCTTCATTTCAGAACCTCAAATTCAAGCAGAGGATCCCCAAAGTCATCAGGGGTCCAGGTAGATGTCAGGAGGTCCCCCTTTGCCAATTCCACATGGGTGTGAGGTCATTTTCCCAAAGGTGTCATTAGCGAATCTTTGTTACCCTATCAGACAGTTCAGTTGCTTCCTTTCTGGCCTCTGCTTGGAACCTGCTCCAGGTTCCCCACTGGTGTCAGGAAAAGGCACGTGAGATGTGCTCCTCCTAGTTCCCCAGCCCCATCTCCTTTAATCCCTCTCACAAGCCCTCTGCCCTGACCCAGAGTGCTACACTCAGTTCCCTTTCGTATATGGAAACGTTCATTCTTTCGTCTATTTGTGCATATTGCATCTGATCCAAACACTCTCCTCTGCTCCTGATCACAATCCTTAGTTATCCTTCAGATTTCCGTGTCTATTTCCCCAGGAAGGTTTCATGCCTCCATGTCCAGGTTGGGTGTATATATTTCTAGAGATCCCTGTGCTCCAGCAATTATGCCAAATAGCTCACTGTATTTTAAGGGTTTTCCTTACCAAACAGTTAACAGGGACCACGGCTGATTTACTTAACATCTAAATACCATAAGGACAGGTACTGTTTTCTATGTCATTGACAGCTATATTCAGAGTGCCTAGTACATTGAGGGCACATAGCAAATGCTCCATAAGTGTCTGTTGAATAAATAAGTAAATTCTCTGTGCTTAGCACAGTGTCTGGAGCATGATGAGCTATCAGTGTTAGTTTGGAGTGAGTGGACGGATACAGGGAGATCTCTCTGCTTTCAGTACAAGATCTGGATGGTGAAAGCTCATTAGACTAGATTGCTTCCCAGGCTGAAGTACAGAGGTGTCCCCAGCTCAGCCAACTCTAAAGAGATCTGACACCAGATGAGGAGGTCAGGCTTGTCGCATGACGGTGGGACCTGGGTGGAGAGGTGCAGAGAGGGGACTGCTGTAGGAGAATGACTTTGAATGAATGAACGTGGGGAAGCGTGAGGGCCCCACTCCCTCAGTCCCAAGCACACATCTCCTCTTTCTTGTGGACCAACTGAAGGCTTAGGAGGATGGTCCCGGGCCTAGTTTTTCATCTGGACTGAGAGATTGAGGCGAAGAAAGGATTTTTTTCTAGGCAGGCCCTTCAGAGAGGAGAAAACATTCTCAATTTTTACAGCCAGTAAGTGACGTAACTGAGACTGGAAGTCACATCTTTATGGGGCTTAAGTCCAGGGCTCTTTCTAAGTATCGTACTTTGAAAATAACTTGCATCCCAGCCAGTTTGGCTCACTGGTTGGAGCACTGGCCCACGGACTGAAGGGTTTCAGGTTCGATTCTGGTCAAGAGCATGTACTTCTGTTGCAGGCTCGATCCCTGGCCTAAGTCGAGATTCCCGGTCTCTCACATTAATGTTTCTCTCTCTCTCTCTCTGTCTCTCTGTCTCCCTTCCACTCTCTCTAAAACTCAATGTGGAAAAAATAGCCTTGGGTGAGGATTAACAAAAAACAAAACAAAAAAAACAAAAAGAAGAAAATGACTTGGGACTTCAATTTTTTAAAAGTGAAACTCATTTTAGAATATCTAATTTTTTTACATGTGGTGGCAGCAGTGGGATAACAGTCCAATGTCCAAAGGCAAAAGTCAGGGGGAAAGAACTGGAGCAATTCTGGAAGACTCCTCTTTTCTAAGCCACATTGGTTTAGGTTGCTTAGCTTTTCTTTCGAGGTCTGGGTTGGAGAGGAAGGGTTATATTTTATTTATTTTGAAAAAGGAGATTTCTCTCCCTTGTTCCTTTCTTCTTCCTTAGTGACCCCTCAACCTGTAGCTTCCCAAGGAGTCATGTCCAAAGGTTTCTTCTCATGTGACTGGGCACAGAGCAGAGGAGGCAGGATGGGATGATGATTAAGAATAAAGGTTTGGCCCCGACCAGTGTGGTCCAGTTGCTTAGAGCGTTCTCCCATGCACCAGAAGTTCCTGGGTTCAATTCCCTGTCAGGGCACATACCTAGGTTGTGGGTTCAATCCTGGTTGGGGTGTGTTAAGGAGGCAAACAAGGCAACCAATTGATGTATTATTTATCACATTGATGTTTCTCTCTCTCTCTCTCTCTCTCTCTCTCTCTCTCTCTCTCTCTCCCTTCCACACTCTCTGAAGTCAATTAAAAAAAAAAATAGAATCCAGGTTTGGAAGTCAAACACATCTGGGCTTACATCCAGCTTCGCCATTTATGAGCTGTTTGACCTCTGCCAAATAACTTCATGTCTCTGAGTCTTCATTTTCTCATCTAGACATTTGGGGATAATAATAGTATTATTCCCTTGGCAATTTTATGAGGTAGTGAGATAAATACAAGGAAGGCATTTAGCATAAGACTGCAAAGCATATAAGCAACTCCAAAGTTAGAAAGTTCTAAAAACGAATAGCATTTTTCATAACTCATTTGGCAGTAAGTCTGATCCTATTTGAACTTGTTTGGCAACAAAATCTGACTTTAACTGACGTAAAACTATTCAAAGTTGTTATGTGACCATTCATGTGTTTTGCTGCAGAAATATTGATGTGTTTGTTTACAGGGTAATAATACTTCAGTGCCTACTGGGAGTGTTAGGTAGTGTGAGCTACATGTATCACATTACCTTTCTAAAATCTGGAATGGTTTGATTTCCAAATGCATGTAGCTCCAAAGATCCTATACAAGGGATTGCGGGCCTGTAGACTACCTGGCCATGTCGCCTGCTCAGTATTTGAGATCCATTAGTTCTGCTTTAGGAATTAGCCCAATGACACACAGAGACTTGTTTGCACATGGGACTGCCCTCAGGTGTTAGTTGTTCCACAGCTATGACCTTGACCAAACATGTCTGGTTGGGTATTCAACTTGAACTTCCTCCAATAGAAATCCATTTTTTGAAAATCCTTTAAGCTCTTAGTCATTGAAAGACCACGTGTCAAGATGGAAATTGGAAATTGGTTGAATGAGTCTTGAGAACAGGGTACTCAGAAATCAGAACCAGAGAAGGATAGGAGCAAGACGTGCAATCATGGAGGTGACAATGTGTCCCACTGGGAAACAGCACGACTTCTGCACCCAGGGCCAGCTCTGGAAGTAAAATAGAACTTTGACAAATGGGAACTTTTAAATATAAATAGAGGGTTAAAAAAGCAATGAAAGTCCCAGCCTTTGCCCATTTCTCTCTCAAAAGAATGTAGAGTTTTATAATCAAAGATGCAAATCTATTTATGTTAACATATGGTTAAACTTATATACATAAAACATGGAGTAGGGATAAGTTAAGGGACATTACTAAGATTGAGACAGAAATCGCCCTAACTGGTTTGGCTCAGTGAATAGAGCATCTGCCTGCAGACTGAAGGGTCCCAGGTTCGATTCTGGTCAAGGGCATGTACCTTGGTTGCGGGCACCTCCCCAGCAGGGGTTGTGCAGGAGGCAGCTGATCGATGTTTCTCTCTCATCAATGTTTCTAACTTTCTATCCCTCTCCCTTCCTCTCTGTAAAAAAAAAAATCAATAAGATATATTAAAAAAAATTGATTCAGAAATCTAGCTCCGAGATTCCTGGTAGCCAAGGTAAAAAGGAAAATGTTATGGTTACATATCCTCATAGCCTGTATTTTGGGTATCTGTTGCATAACAAACTGCCTAAAGTTTAGTGGCTTAAAGTAATAATTTGCTTTGTTTAAGATTTTATGGATTAGGAATTTGGGGAGGGTTTGGCTAGGCAGTTCATCTCTGATGTGCTTGGCACCAGCTGAAGTTTCTGTAACTGGAGGATTGACTTCATAGATGGCCTCTTTAGTGTTGTGTCTGGTGCGTTGCTGCCCCTTGGATTCTTTCTCCATGCAGCACCTCATCCTCCAGGGTTGCTCCATGGGGCTCGGGCTTCTCGCTGCATCATGGTCCTAGAGTATTTGCACTTTTTACAGGGCAACTGCCTTCTCAGAGACAACAAGTGGAAGCTGCAAGACCAGTTAGAACTGGCACAAATCACTTCTGCCAGATTCTCTTAGTCACAGCAGTCAGAAGTCCTGCCCAGGTTCAAGGAGCTGAAGAAATGGACTCCACCTCCTGAGTGAGGTGGAAGACAAGGTCACACTGTAGAAGAGCCATGGCTAACATTGTTGTGGCCACCTTTGGAAAAATAATCTGCCACAACAGGATAAAGGAATACATACATTTGCCAGGAGGAATGATGTTTTTAGCCCCAAACTTGGAAGATGAATTATGAGCCACCTATTCTAAAGGACAGTCATTGCACTTTGGCAAAAACAAAACAAAACAAAACAAAACAAAACAAAAAGCCAGTTTGAAGAAGATTCAAGAATGGCTTAGGATTTTATGTACTTAGTAATTCTGAAAGCTAAAAACTTTGTTTCTAGGAGCTCTGGTCCCTGAAATTAGTGATGGTCCTTGGAACCAATGTTTACCTTTCAATCCACTGATGACCACATAATGCACAGCATCGTGTGCTGTGGGAGCCATGCACCGTCCCTGCAATCCCCACACTCCACTCTGTAGGAAAGGCAGAGCACACAACAATACCAAGTTTAGATGTGGGCCCCGAGTTTTCAGATGTGGTCAGAGAGCTGGCTACAGTAGACCCGTTAGACATGAGGTGTCCAGACACCTAGACACGGGTGTTCGTTAAAAATCCAGGTGCTTGGCCCCATCCTTCCCCTGCAGAGACCCAGGGACCTCTGTTTTGAACATGCTCCACAAGTGATTCTGAGCATGCTGATGCTGAGAATGCCATGTGTAGCTCATTGTGAGAGCTCAGAACAAAGTTATTACCAGTAGGCAACATGAATGAGTACTTCCTCTCCATCAGGGACTATTCTAGAATAGTCAGCTTTCCTGGTGTGTCCTTTCAGGGCCATGTTCTCTCTTGATTGGTCAGTGCCAGGGGAGGGGGTCATTAGTCATCACAGATGCCAGGTCTCACCCAGGGGTCTGATTTCCAAGCCCTCGTTGATAGGTCCTTGAGTCCAGGTGACCAGGGAGGACTTTAAGGACCCTCTGTCCAATGCCAGGATGCTACCAGCTCCCTGAAGCACAACAGTGTCCTCTACTCAATGTCTGTCCTGATATTTCCAAAGCAAATGTGCAAAAACTCAATGCCACGAGGTTTTTAAAAATATATATATTTTATTGATTTTTTTTTTTTTTACAGAGAGGAAGGGAGAAGGATAGAGAGTTAGAAACATTGATGAGAGAGAAACATTGATCAGCTGCTTCCTGCACGCCCCCCACTGGGGATGTGCCTGCAACCAAGGTACATGCCCTTGACCGGAATCGAACCGGGGACCCTTCAGTCTGCAGGCCAACGCTCTATCCAGAGCCAAACTGGTTAGGGCAATGCCATGAGTTTTATTAACATGCTTTCTTTTGAAGATGGCAGATAGGAGAGCAGACACTGGCCTCACATTTGGTGCTGTGAGTTGTGTGTGACCCTGGGCCAAGGTTTCACTTGCAATAGCCTCAATTTGCTGGTTAGTGAAAGGAGGATTGCATCGGGCCATCTCTAGAGTTTTTTCCAGCTCGAATTCTGTCCCAAGTCCTGGATGATTTGATATGACAGCCCCATGCCTAGGACTGTTTGTGGATTCATTGATTCAATGATTATTTCATTCATTAAATTCATCCAACAATTTCTCGGTGACTGGTTTTTACACTCAATTGTCAGAGAAGTAATGCTTAAAGTACCCACTCAATAACTTAAAAGCTGATTTTTCCAATTTCCTTCCCCTGCACAGCCTCCAAAGGATTCACATGTTGGTGTGTGCCTTCACTGGCACCAGCCCCATGCCCACAGAACCACCTCCCCTTGTCTGAAAGGAAACCTAGAAGTCTATCACCCAAGGGCTTTTTAACTCAAATCAGCTGACATTCAATGGCCTGGGGCACACCCTCCACTTTCAGTGCTATTTTGATCCTCTAGCCCAGGCCACTTTCATTTCATAATAAAGGTTAAAACAGATGACAACTATTTCTAGAGACAGGGGTCCTTTGCCTCCACCGCTCACTGTGGTGAGAAAAGAAGGAAGCCCATTCTAAGGGCAAAGCAGAGCTTTGAAGACCTAAGAAGCAGAGGGTTCATCTCTAGTCCAATACTCCCAGCAACTTTTCTTCAAGAAAGGGCATAAGGCTGCCGGGCCAGTGTTGCTCAGTGGTTGAGTGTCAACCCATGAACCAAGAAGTCACTAATTCAACTTCGGGTCAGGGCACATGCCCAGGTGTGGGCTCAATCCCCAGGAGGGGCCATGCAGGAAGCAGCTGATTGATGATGTTTCTCTCTCATTGATGTTTCTATCTCTCTATCCCTTTCCCTTCCTCTCTCTCTAAAATCAATTTAAAAAAACCATATTAAGAACGAAAGATAGCACAGACACCCAGGATCCACAATTCACAATGGGAAGTAGGGGGAGTGAGGGGTAGGAAGAGGGAGGGAGTGCCTCACTCCTGGGGCATTTCCCCCAGGGACACTATGAGGCTCCAATTCTGTGACCCTCCAGGTGGGGAAAGTAAAGGGCTGAGAGAGGGGTACTCTTTGTTCATGGTCACAGCATGTTCATGGGCAGGAGGAAAGGTGGGGCAGCGGGACATAGAGCACTTCCATCATCACAGGAAGTTCTATTGGATGGTGTTGCCCCAGAAGACTGGAGTCTTGTTTCCGGTGTGGCTCACCCCTGCCCCCACCCACCAACTCTCACTCATCCTACACACGGAGGCTGGAATCAAACCTCCCAGAAAAACATATTTGATCACACCAGCTCAAAACCTATGTTGACTCCATCTTACCTGTTATCTGCCACTTAATGAATAAGCACAAATCTATAGCTAACTTTGTTTTTTTTTTTTTATCCACATTTGCTTTTCTGTACAACTATTACACACCAACTGTGTCTGGACTGAGGCCCTATAGGCACAGAGGTGAACAAATCAGGGACTACACCCTTAATGAGCCTGTGGGTTTTCTTTTCTTTTTTATTTTGCCATCACCATTTACTCCCCTTATACCCTCTTCCACTTCCACCCCCTCCCCCAAGCCTATGGTTTGATGGATTAAAATAACAGATAGTCCCTGGCCTTCTGCCCTGCTTTATTTTTCTTTATAGCATTGACCACTACCAGTATTTCATTATTACATTGTATTACATTAATTATGATATGATATTTATTGCCTCTTGCCTTCACTAGAATGTAAGACTTTCTCAATTTTGTGGACTTCTGTGTGCCCAGAGTCTGGTGCAGTGCCCAGCACTTAGCAGTTGCAAAACAAATATCTAGACCAAATAACTATATTCTGTTATATTGAAACTAGTGGCCCAGTGCACGAAATTCGTGCACGCGGGGAGGGTTCCCTCAGCCCAGTCTGCACCCTCTCCAATCGGGGACATCCCTCTCGCAATCTGGGACCACTGGCTCCTAATTGCTCACCCACCTGCCTGCCTGATCACCCCTAACTGCCTCTGCCTGCCTGACTGATCACCCCTAACTGCCCTCTCCTGCCAGCCTGATCTCGCCCCCAACTGCCCTCCCCTGCCAGCCTGATCTCACCCCCAACTGCCGTCTCCTTCTAGCCTGGTGGCCCCCAACTTCCCTCCCCTGCCGGCCTGATTTTGCCCCAACTGCCCTCTCTACCTTGGCTCCCACCACCATGGCTTTGTCCAGAAGGAGTCGGACGTCCAGAAGATGGCCAGTCAACCTGGTCTAATTAGCATATTACCCTTTTATTAGTATAGATTTTAATTTTTTTATAAGCTAGAAAAATTGGAAATGAAGCCATGTCCAACCACAAGAGTTTGTATCTCAAGCCTATAATGTTTGGAAGCTGACCTCCTGTTATTCAAATGCCAGCATGTCACATTCCTGCAAACAACCACCACTCCCTCCTCAATTGGGACACAGGGAAGGGGAGAACACAAGATGAATTTTATGGCAACTCTCTGGTATCCAAAAAGGCTCTGAACCAGTTGAGACTATCTCTTATTTGAAGAGCTAAATCAAGTGCTCAATTATAGCAAGTTACACAGAAGGAAACCTCAAAGAAAATATTCACTAGGCTCTCTAAAGCTGGGTTGAAATAAATGAAATAAGCAATTCTCTGCAACTCTTCTGAGGTATTGATTTCTGGGAGTTTTTTTTGTTTTTGTTTTTTTAAACAAATGTGAGCACTCAGTTTGAGTATTTCGAATTTTTTTCTGGTTGTATGTTCATTTTTTAAAAATATATTTTTATTGATTTCAAAAAGGAAAGGAGAGGGAGAGAAAGAGAGAAACATCAACGATGAAAGAGAATCACTGATTGGCTGCCTCCTGCACGCTCCCCACTGGGGATTGAGCCCCCAACCCAGGCATGTGCCCTTGACCAGAATTGAGCCCTTCAGTCGTAGGCTGATGCTCTATCCACTGAGCAAACTAGCCGGGGCTGCATGTTCACTTCTGACGCTACTGGCAGCAATGGGGTAAGGAACGGCTGAAGGGAGTATTGACAAGAATCGTGATAGGCTTCCAGATCCCCAATTGTGCCACAGAGACTCCTCCACCTTTGCCCTGCTTGTTTTCATCCTTACCTTATTCCAAGTCTCCTCTAATATAGAACTTTTTCATTTCCTTCTGTTTTTTCTTTTTTTTTTTTAAATAAACAATTGAAGAGTCCCTATCATTCAATAGGAAAATTTACTCCATTCACTATTAGTGTAGCAACATTTTTACACAATTTTATTCCTTCAGTTAGTATTATGTTTTCTACTTATTTTATTTTTCTTCTTCTTTTTCCTTATTTTTTGCAGTGTTTGTTATTCTTCATTCTTCTTTCTCCTTTGTATTTGTAATTTCTACTCTGTTTTTCTATTCAACTAATGCCTTCCTTCTGTTTCCCTACACACTTATAATTAAATACATGTTTCTCTATTTTATTAAAACAAAATGGCAAATATTTACCCTACTGCTTCTCCCTTCACTCCAATATTGTATGGCCTTCAAAATCCTTTTAATTCCCTACTCTTCTTACAGATGAAAATTTTAGGACATTTTTATTTGTACCCTCTCTCTGCCCCCTCCAAATCCTGGTTTTCCCCAAGACAGTTTTATTGTAATTAGTTCCAGACTGTTGTTAGGTTTCCCTCTAATATTATATCATTTCTATTTCAGGATCCTTTTTAGCACTTTCATTACACATTCCAAGAAACTATAATTATCCATTTAAATTTAACTATGTATAGGTTAATTACTCACTGCTGTTTCTCTCTCTCTCTCTCTCTCTCTCTCTCTCTCTCTCTCTCTCTCTCATTCGCTGTCTTTCAGTCCCCCACAGTCTCTGTTCTGATTAATTTTTATGGTTCAAATTCTTCCTTTACTGTTGTCCTTACATGGTGCGGTGGTTTTAAAATAAGTACAAAAATTCTTTGAAACTCCTCCCTTTGTGAGATAGAACTTCATTCCCTTCCCTGTGTGGGGCTGGACTTGCTTCTAAGGAGTAGAAAGTAGAAGAATCAACTATGTGTGACTTCTGAGATGAGGCCATGAAAAGCACTGGAGCTTCCTTCTTGCTGTCTGTTTTTGATCACTAGACATGGAGGAGACCAGTTGCCATATTTTGAGGACATTCAAGCAGCCTATGGAGACATCTGCATGGTGAGAAATGGAGGCCTCCTGCCAAGGACCTAAGGCTTCCTACCGTCAACCATGGGAATGAGCCCTCTTGAAAACAGGTCCCCAGTCAGTCCCAGTCAAGGCTTCCTATAACTGTAGCTGGCATATTGTCAGACCCCACATTGACTGAGGCACTCAGAGGAAGCCTCTTTGTTTTCATGTCTTCTCCTTAGCCACAGGAATGGTGAGGACCCAGCTCACCTGTGCGGACCACCTGTCAGGTTGGTCAAAAAGACCGGCAGGTTCTCTTAGGAGTACTCAGGCTGGCCTAAGAGGTCCTTCTGGTTTCTCCAGAGATCAAGGTCTTTCCAAGATACTCTACTGTTTTGATCTTCTCCTAGTGCTCTGTGTGGCTGAGACCCAATTCTTGCCTGGACCAGAGAGAAAATAAATTCCTTGCTGCCTGTCAGAACTTGGGATTTGCTCACAATCTGCAGATCCCATTGCTCACTGGCCCCAGCGCTCACTGCCTCTGAAGAAGGTGTTGTGGTTGATTAGATGAGGAGGGAAGCAGATTCTTTCCCAGAATATGATGTGTCTATTGACATAAGTCCTTGATCTTTAATGAGAAGCGACTCTTCCGTTCTCCAAATGCTGATCGTTGCTCACTGCAGCCTACCCTGACATAGATTACGTGGCCAGGTGGCCTCCCTGACCACTGTGAGCACGTTTTGGACAGTGATCCTGCTTTATTCTTCTTTGTCATCCCAGTGCCTGGAGCAGTATAAATGCTCATGAGAAACTTGTGAAATAGAGCTCATATTTTCTCCCTGGGGACTTGCCTGAAACCCCGGTCTCTCCCCTTCACTGAGAATGGCACTTGTGTGCCTACCTAGAGTGTTAAAGACATATACATTTGGAATAGTTGAAAGTTGGAATGAAGTTGCACGAAACATCCCTACAGTCTTGCCTAGGCAACAATAGTGTTTGCTTCAGGAACTTGCAGAGGGTATGAGGTGTGATCTATTGGGTTTGAGAAGAGGGAGGGGTAGTCTTTTTCCTGTGTAATCCATATTGGTTCAGACCCACTTCACAGAGTTCATCTGGGAGACTCTCTTAGTAAACCCAGAATAGTCAGCTTGGACGCTAGGCCTCCCGGGGAAGGCCTCTGAAGCTTCCCATAATGGGGAGGAGAGCATTGGCCTGGGCCAGTGTTTCTCCAAGGGTATTCTGGAGGGCATTGTTCCCATGAGCTACTTTGGATACTGAGGTCAAAAGCGTTTAGAAAATTTGGTGAAGTACCTTACAGTACATTTAAATACTATATAAACAAACACAACGTAGAAAATCAGCAAGGAAACCTGTTTAAATCTATTGAAACCAATTTCTTAAACATACTTGACTTGATCTACCCCTGTTTTTACTATATGATGCCTATCAGAAACCAGTGGGGGTATTTTCTGTGGATAATACTTTGGGAAAGACTGGGATCCGGGAGCCTCAGGTGACCTTGAGGTTCAGCAGAGCTGTTTCCCTTTGACGCCGAGGCAGAATGGCCGAAGCAGTAGCTCTCGGAGTGTGGTCCCCAGACCAGCAGCATCTGGGAACTTTGAGGAAAATGCAAATTCACAGTCCCTGCCCAGCCCTGGTGAATCAGAAACTCCTGGATGGAGCCCAGGCCTCTGCTTGCCATCACCCACCAGGTGGTTCTGATGCCGATGAAGATTGAGAGCCTCTGGCCTCACGTTTGAGGAACAAATTCAAGCTCCATTCTCTGCGTTTAAATCCCGCCTCTGCTACTTAGCACCTCGGCGACTGGGCGAGTTTCTTAAATTCTCTCTCTGAAATATTACCCATCTCACGAAGTTGTCATAAGCAGTAAGTGAACTAAAATATATAAAGCACTTGCAACAGTAGCTGCGATGTGTTAATTGCCAGTAAGTGTTTGCTGTTATTGTCACGATGTAGTAGTTCCTCCAAATTTCCACTAAGACGGCAAAGCAGGGCACCAGTTATGAAGACCTACTAGGTGACACGGACTGAAGTACAGGTTGGCAGGGGTGGCCGTGAGTGTTGGAATCATAAAACCGCTGACCTTACGGAACAAGGTATTCCCGTGCAAGCTGTTTTGCACTGTGACATTCCAGGAACCGTTTTCCCATTACTGTTTATTGTGATTAATTATAAACCACTAGCCTTCTCAACTGTGCAGCTCAGAGGAAGCAGAATCGCTTCCAGCTGGATTTCGGCATTGGCTTCAGGTAGTGAATGAAATCTCCGAGTCAGCAAATGTCCCGTGACTCCACAGAGAGGCCCTCGTCTAGGTCCTGCAGCGACAGTCTTATTTCATGACAAACCTGCTGCCGTAGGAGCCTCAGCAAAGTGACAAAGGCTGTCCTGTGGCAGAGTCCAGATTTGAACCCAAGGCCTCAGGCTGCCCAGCTCCCCCAGCATCACTATCTTCTGTTCCATCTGGAGGACTCTTAGAGCATCAAGTGCAACCCGTTCCCTGTGCAGAGAGAAGACTGAGGCCTGCAGGGTCTGGGGCTGCCTGAGGTTGCACAGCCTTGATGCGGCTGAGCTATGGCTGGGGGCTGTGTCTCCTGCTCTAGCTTTGGTGTCCTTTCTTCAAGAGGTGGCCGAGTCCCAGCCTGACTGTGCTTGCTGTGGTGTGTGGGTTGGATCTTGAAGGTCTTCATAGGATCCTTTCCTATGGGACCAGTCCCCTGTGCTGGGCAGGCATGGTTCTGCAGTCAGTGATCCTGTCCTACCACAGAGGTACCCCCCTGAGGCACGCGTGGCTGGCGACCTGCAGGCAGCTCTGGGACAGCCAAACAGAAGGTAACAGGAATGTGCCGCAGGGGCCCACCAGCTCCGGGAGCCTCCTGGGCGTTCCCAGGAGGAATCCCTGTGGCAGTGTGATCAGCGGCAGGCACCAGCCCGGGCAGCTGCTGGTGTGTTAATATTCCAGATAAATGGCCTTTGGCTCAGGCAGAGGACCCTGCTTGGGAGCTGGTTTCTCTTTGAAGCTCCTAAGAGGGGCAGCTTGCAGAAAAAAGGCCGCTTAGCAAAATGATTCCACTGGAAGCCCTGTGCTCCCACTGGGTCTCCGTTGATTTTGTTCCTCTGTCTGTCCTGGTCCGCGGCAGGCTCGGAGCAAGGAGGAGAGGGAGCTCAGCTGTCCGCGTTCTCAGGGAGGAACTGTCAGCACCTGGCTGGACCCCAGAGCAGCAGCGCGGGCTCGAGGCGGACGCACAGCCCATCACCCTTGCACTGGGATCCAGCTGTGGCCGGGGGCGGATCACTTCACCTTGCGGAACCTCAGTTTTCTCAGCTATAAAATAGGGGAGTGATGCCTTTCCCACACGGTGGCTGAGGTACCACAGAGGGTGTCGGAGATAGATGCCACTCTTACAAAGGGACAGGCTCAGAGCAGGTGCAGGCACAGAGCAGGGCTGGCGACATTAATTTATCCCCAGTGACGCTCACTGGCTGCTGCGGTCCCCCTTTTGGGAGCTGGCGTCATGGGAAGTGTGTTCATATATTTCAAAACAGGAAAACTCCAGCCTATAGCCCTTTAAACCCTAATTTTATAGGTGGGGAAACTGAGGCCCAGAGAAGGGAAGTGACTTGCTGACATTCAGGCAGCAAATTAGATGCTGGAGGGGAGCAAAGCCTTGCTTCCCCATCTTCCCGAGCAGGCAGCCCTGTTCCCGGTGGGCCTGCCCTGCTCGCCGCCTTTCTCTTTCCGCAAACCCTGCACTGCAGGGGCCTGTGTCGCTGCAGGTCCACCCTCAGTGGACCCGGCCAGGCCAGACAGGCAGAGGGGCGTATAAACCCACACGGCAGCGATGCCAACGACAGGGTGCCTTGGGTACCTGGGCACGTTGTGCAGTTACTCATTTCTTCTTCGCCTGGGATATAGCAAGTGGCACGTTTGAAAGTGGCAGGCAGTGACCTGGGGCCATACTCATGGTCAAACAGCACAGCGCCCGGCCCCCTAGCTTGGATGGCTTCCTCCTCTAGCGTGGAGGGCAGGGATGCCTGGACATTCAAGAGCACGTTCCTCAAGGAGGTGGTCAGCTTCCCAGGGCTTGGGCAAGGTGCACACCTCTCTCCCCCCGAGCCACAGCTGGCTGACTGACCGGATAGGATTGCGCTCCCAACTCCGGCTGCTTCGCAGAACCATCAGGGACCTCAGGAGCATGTGAACCTGACAGACCTCAGGGAATGCCAAAGCTATTTTCAATAAGAAAGAAAATGATGATGATGAAGGAGGAGGGGGAGGAAGAAACCACGCTGCTTCAAGTGCAAGAGAATAATCATTACAAAAACGGAGCCCTTCTGTATGCCCAGCACGTCCAGGCTGTGACACGTTCCATTCCTAACAATATGCCATGCTCCCCAACCTATCCACAGTTCTGCCAGTGTCCTTCCTCCTGGGGGCAGTCCAGTACCTTGGGTATTGGTATATCACTGCTTCCCAGCCACCAGGGGCCACAGTGTGTCCCCAGAATGTCTCATTGTGCCTTGGTGGGGCTCAAGAGGCATGTCCTGCTTCCTGTGGGCAGAAAGCCACCAGCCCACAGGTGGATACCTCATTTCCATGAGAACTGGAAGAAATGCTAAGGGGCTGGGCATAAATAAGAATTTAGGCCTTCTGGAATTTTAGGAGTGAAGACACTTCAAAAGGGAGATAGGGCAAGACATGTGTTACACCTAACCTTGCACAGTTTCATCCATGACGTCAGAGTCAGGGGACCTCAGGGGACCTCAGAACTGCACCCTCAATATAGCTCAGTCTGAGAGTCCATGGTCCATGGGCATTCAGTCCCAACATCCATCTAACGCCTACCGCCATCTATAGCATCCCTGGGAAGATCATGGTGGGGCATTCCCACCATCTGAGCTAAAATCTCTGCCTCCTGGAGATGCGCCCACTCTCCTTGCCTCATGACCACCCTTTAGAGATCTTGGAGATGAAGACTTCCCCTCGCTCTGAGTCCTCATGATTCAGGTGGGGACAGGAAGCAGCAGATGCACCGTGTTTATCACACTTCTGGGAGCATGAGACAAACTACCATTTACTCTTTCTCAGAGAAATTTCCCATCTCAGTACAAAGGCAGCCCTGATGCTATTACCCTCATTTGATTGATGAAAATAATGAAGCACAGAGAGGGTTCTCTGATATATAGTGTGTGGGCTCATGCCCCAGTGGAGGGGATTTTGGGGTGACCCATGGCCCTACACAGAACTTCGCCCCATCCCATTTTTCCAAACAGCACTCAGCCTCCTGCCCTGGGTGACCTTGGGAGGAGGGGACATTTTCTTCTTCAGAGGAGGCCAGACAGCCCAGGCAGCTGGCTTTCCTCCAGCAATTCTTGGGGCTGCTTCAAGATGAAATGTCTGGAAATTTGTGGAGTTCATGAGCAAACGGTTTCGTGGAAGCGCCTGTTAAAATTTCCTCTGCTGGAGACTGAAGCAGACAGAGCAAAACCAGAGGGCCTCCCACCTCCCCCTCGGTACTCCTGGGTCTCATTCCCCCTCCATTCCAGCCCAGCCCTGGAAAACCCACACCCTTGTCTAAACACCAGCACCAGGCAGACCCACGCAGAGGCCATATGTATTAGATTAGATTATTGTTTAAAATATTCGCTGGTCTTTTCCATGGAAGGTTATTTCTCCCTACCCCATTAAGCTTGGCCATTTGATTTGATTTAGCCAATGAAACGTGAGCACAAGTGGTGTGCCCCTTCTGAACAGGAGCATTAAGAGCTAGAGTTCTACTCTGCTTTCCCTCTGACACAAAACTAACAACTCCCCAGGTTGAGGCTGCTCTCTCAACCTGGTACTGGAAGGAAGATGGCAATAGAGTATAGTTACAGCACATCTTGAAGGACATATAATGTGAGTGAGAAATAAGCCTTTGTTGCTGAAGGCCACTGACAGTTGGGAGCTATTTGTTATAGCAGTACAACATAGACTATGCTGACTGATACACCAGGCATGACAGGAAGTGGTGTGTTCTCAAGACAGATGGGCCCCATGTCCCTTCAGATCAAATACTCCATGACATATGGGCAAAGAGAGAAAATACCCTCAGGTATACCCAGAGAGAGGGGAGTGTTTCCCCCTAGCTTCCATCTGCAGCCTTCACGGACTTAAAATGGGGAAGGTAGTAGTATTAGTATTTGCCGCGATTTCTCCACACATCCCTCATCCATAAAATTTGCTCAGAACCTCTGATAGGGATGGTGTGAGGCTCAATTTATACTCAAATATTGATTTTCATCCTCCAGAGAAAAGAGATTGTGCTCTTTAAATAAGAGAGGAAAACAGCTTTGGAATTGAGTCCTAAGTACTTTATTTACCTTTTGTTCAGACTCCTCAGAGCTGGCTCAAAGGTATCTACATATGGGCCCAGGTACTGAATTTCCAGCAACATCCAAAGACAGAAGAGACATAGGGAACTTTATTGCTACACCTTCCTCTCCCCTTTCTCTCCATTAGGCAGAAAACTGCTTCTGGACCACAATGCCTTCCAACATCCCAGACAACAGAGTGGGAGGGGCATCGAGACAAACCTCACGCCTATGAAAACCGGTGCTTGGAAAATGTCTTGAAGTACTGGAGTGCTTTATGTTTTATAAAGCATGTTCATATCTCTTATTTCAACTGATTCCTCATCTAGATAAAAAAAAAAAAAACACATACACACACACACACACACACACACACACACACACACACAGCAGATCCACGTGATTGTGTGCTAAATAAAATAATTATTATTTTAAGCCATACATATTGGGGATGATTTGTTACATAGCAAAAGCTAACCAATACAGAAAAACAAAAAACACATTCATTGAGCATCTCTTTATGAAAGGTACTATATAAGGCCTTTTTACATAGTTTTCCTTATTACCTCATTACTGTGACCCCATGAGGTAGATAATATGCTCCCCATTTTACAGTTAAAAGGAAGGTGAGGCTCAGAGAAGTTAGTCCACTAGCCAGATCAGAGAAGTGGTGGATCCAGGAATAGACTCTGAAGCTAAGATGGACTTAGCCTTTCAAAGAGGTACCTGCCAAGAGAAGGGTTTGTGCAGCAGGATCCGAGTGGAATCCATTCTTCACAGGCTCAGAATTCTTGGTCTGCAGGCCGCACAACCCACCTTGATGGGGCTGCACTCCTGGGGCCCAGGAGAGCTGAGTGCTGCACGGAAAGGAGCGTGCTGAGTCCAGAAAACCTTAGAAAAGATGGGGTCACCATGAAAGGGATGAGGAGGAGGGGTCACGGCAGTGCTTTACACTGAAATGCCTCATAAGACCAACTGATGGGCGCCTGCTTCTAAATGATCAATTCCAATCTCATTATGACCGCAGCTGCCATTAACTCAGGAGCTAATTGCTATTAGCTTATAGAAACTCAAGAGGGTTTAGCTGCAAAAATTCCATGACACAGGGCCATCTCACTGCTTAAATGGCCACATTCCTGTTATTAATTCCATTTGACTATTAGCTTATTACTGTTAAGTTATTATAACTTTGTATAAAGTCCTTGAACCGGATGCTCGTCCTCCTGCACATTTCATTATGGGGAGCAGAGTGCACCCAGAGGTTCCATATTATAATTTTCATCTTTCTTTAAGGGATTGGCTTATTAAGAAGCATCAGGAAGATCCTTGATTTGGGAGACGGCTCTGTAAGCAAAGGCTCTAACAAAAACCAGACTTTGCTCAGCGTTTTTGTGCCATTAAGTTTTTGGCAAGTGTAGAGTGAGTCTGAGCAACAACAAAGCTTAACACTGAATGGGGCCTTGGAGACTCTAGTCCACTCTCGACTTACAGTTGGGCAAACTGAGGACTGGAGATGGGACAGGACTCAGGTAAGACAAAATACCACGTCTGCACCAGGCATATGGCATTGTCTGAAATAGCCAGGTCTCTGTTTTAGATAAATTAAAAGTCTGCCGAAGATGGCAAATATGCAAGCCAATTAGAGTAAGGTCTAATATTCCCTGTGCAAAATACCTACTTGCTACGGAATGGGCCCAGATGCAATCATTTGCTCCCTTTCGGTGGAGAGCCAGCTGGATGGAGAACTGCATGACAGTGTGTGAAATTAGACATTTTTAATGGGTGACGACAAGGTTCTCTCTGTCTACGTTCAGAAGCCTCCCTTAACAAGATACAGTCGGTATGTTAAGAAAATAGGAGTGTGTGCAATTACCAAGTGCACCGTTTGTTTTTGTTTAACTTTGTAGCTTCTTCCCAAGATGCCTTGGGGCATGTCTGGAAAAATGTCAGCACTGTTGCTAAGCAGAGTCTGGTCCTGGGAGGGGTGCCCTTAATGCTCTAAGGAGTCCCTCCATGGCCAGGCCCAGGGGGCAGCTCATGGGGAGGGGTTGGGGAGCCAGGGTTCTGACACCAGTGCTTGTCGCTCATTGGCTACATGACCTTGGCATGTCATGGTATCTCTCCCAGTCTGAATTTTCTCATCTCTACCATTGAGGAGGAGGGGGGATGTCTTCAGTCCTTTCCTCTTCCATATGTCCACTCTAAATCTCTTTTATTGGATTTTTGCTCTTAAAGGCACAGAGGAGGGAGGTGACAAGACAGAGCAAAGGAAATTGGCAGCTTGAGTGTAGGGCTTTGTCTGGGGTCAGGGTTGCTGGAAGGATCCTAATTAAAGCCAAGTGAGCTCTTCTGAGGGAAGCTCTCTGCAGAGTTGCTTGTTGACCTTGGGAGGTAGGGAATGCTGAAGGAGAGAGCTTGGAAAGAAGAGAAAAGGGGGAAGAGAAGAGGAGTCAGAAAAGGGAGCAGGAGCCACAAAGAAAAAGGAAGAGGAAGGAAAGAAGACGAAGGGGGGCAGTGGGAGGAGTAGACAGGCAGACTGTGAAGGAGATGGAGAGGTTTAAAACAAAGAAACAAGTTAGTGAAAATCAGGAGGGAGGACAGGAGAGCAGAAAGAGAATGGAAGGTGAGGAGGGGTTAGAAATGCGTGCAGCTATTGGGCAACCTCCAGGGCACACACACTAGGAATGAGCCTCCCTCGCAGCGGACAGGAGGGGAAGATGGGAGGAGCTATGTGAAAGCAGGAAGCCCTGTTTTGCTGCAGACACCTGGACACTGTTCTGACTATTAATTGATTAATTGTGCATGTGCATCCACACACACGCCCCTGTGCGTAATAGGCATTTTTGGCAGGCATTGTGAAACCTGCCCCCAAACTTCTGCTCGTGGCTGACTTCCTCAAAACCCACAGTCCAACCATCATGCCTGTTTCCACGCTCGGACTGTAATTAACATCAGAAGTCAATAGCTTTATGGAATCCCTGCAAATCCCTTTTTTCTTCCTGTCACCCCGGAGAGACACTGTCATGTTTTACCTACACATGATGCAGCCACACCCCCGGGCAGACAATCGGTCACTGAGCCCATTCTCCTGGTGGCCCGCCTCCCAGCTGGTGCTTGGCGCGCTCCCCCTCCCCCGCCCCTGCTGCTCAGCTGGCTGTGCTCCTTCCTCCAATGCTGAGGACCAGAGCTCTGGGAGGCCGAGGGAGGAACTTGGCTCACCCGCTTTCTCCCTTCCACCTCTCTTGCTTCTGGGTCAGGTAATTTGGCTGCAAACACCACACACAGATGAAACATTTTGTTCCCTCGCTGCTCAGCAGCTCATCCCCCAGGATCCAGAGGTCTCTAAGCTATAAAAACAAAACAAAACAGAGCCGGTCTCTGGGCTGCTGAAGCCCTTTCACCCTCTCAGTTTGTCTTGATTTTGTCCATTCTACTCAGAGGATGGAACCAGACGCAATGGTCCGAGTGGGGAGGACACACACAGTCTGTTTCTGAAAAAAGAAGACGGAAGCGGAGATGAAAGTCTGAGCTGAACAAGTCCCATGGGGCTTTGAACAGAGAAGCCCAGCTTGTTAGTAAGTTCCTATGTCACACGGGGAGTCCACCTCTCATGAATGTGTGGGGAAACGGACCCCAAGAAAAAGCGTGCCAATTTCCATGGTGTAAATGTGCCCACGAGGGCCAATTTTAAGCTGTCAATGGTGATGTCGTTAAAGGAGGAGTTGGGAAGAGGTGGCCCACTGGGCTCTGACGGTTCTGGTAGAAAGTGGCTCCAGCACTGACTGGGACCATTTCCTCGGGCCTCCTGTCCCCGTGCTTAGCTCCCTTCCATACGGGCCCTCCTGCTGCTCCAGAGTTCCTCTGCAATGTAGGGGTGGCTCTGAGGCTTCCTCGGTATCAACCATCAATGGCTCCCCATTTAAAAGTCTATATTTCAGTAAGTTAAAGTCCTTGTCTCAGCATTCAAGGCCTTTTACATTTGCCCCCCCCCTTTTCCCTCAGCCTAATGCACGACCCAGATAATATACATCATATTTGAGCTCTGATGGTCTCTTTCTCCTGTTCTCCCACTGGATTATAAGTTCCTTATGGAGGGAGAGTCTGCATTACTCATCTTTGTATCCATAATTCCTGGCACATCGTATGTACTCCACAAAGGTTGATAGAAGAAAGAAAGGAAGAAAAGAAGGAAATAAGAAAGGAGAAAGGAAGGAAAGGAAGGAAGGAAGGAAGGAAGGAAGGAAGGAAGGAAGGAAGGAAGGAAGGAATAGTGGATCCCCTGCCTTTTCCCAAATAGGCCATGCCCACCAGTTCCTCTCTAATACACCCCTGCTAACACTTTCTCCACCTGTCAAAATATAAACCCATGATTCCTTGACTCAGAGTCAGTTGTGTATGGGAATGTCTTCTCCACTGTATCAATACATCCATTCACTAACATACATTAGTTGAGCTCCTACTTGTGCCAGGGACTGTTCCGTGTGCTGGGGACACAGCTATGAACGATGCATACAACATTCCTATCCTCCTGGAGCTCATATCTGGTGAGAAGCCGTGATCAAATGAATAGAAATGAGATGCCATGAAGCAAAAGTGATTGGAGAAAATTAAAGTAATGAAGGGGTGACAGGGGTTCCAGTGTGAAAAGAATGGCCAGGCAGGTGCTCCTCCAAGGAGGTGCTCTGTGAGAGGAGATATCCCATTTGTGCATTCCCATGGAGTCTGGCCTTTTGTGTCCTCCAGGCCGTGTCAGTGACCTGCTGTCCTTTTCACAGTCAATGCATTTCTGATGTGAACCCAGTGAACCTGCTAAGGCTGGTTCCACCTGAGAAATGTAGCCGCTCTTGGGCCTCATGGTCCTCTGTAGATGGAACTCTTTCCTCTCTCCCCTCAGTGGCGAAAAAGAACTTGCACTGCGGGTCTCCACTTTCCTGCCTCCCAGTCTGCTGTCTCCCTTGCTCTGACATACATTCCCAACCTCCAGGAAATCCATTCTCAGCCACAGTTCAGGGACCCTGAGGTCCCAAGTCCAGTGGACACTTCTCAGTTCTCCCCTGGCAGTCCTTACCTGCAAACTTTCACCTGTGACCATTGTCTCCTCCTGAAACCCTTGCCCCTCCTCTCTCTTGCCTAGGCTAGCCCCCCTCCCTGGATTGTCCTGCCACAGTTTTCCTCTTAAAAGTTAGTATTACAGAACAGCCGTGGGGATGCAAAGTACAGCATAGGGAATATAGTCAATAATACTGTAATAACTATGTGTGGTATCAGGTGGGTATTAGACTTTTCAGGGGGATCACCTCATAAATTATATTAATGTCTAACTACTATGCTTTACATCTGAAACTAATATAATATTGAGTGTCAGCTGTAATTGAAAAGAAAAATTGTTAAGGTTAGTATTCCTCCCGGGTTTTGCCTTTGGCTCCTCTTGTTGCTCTACAACACTCCCAAGACGTCAGCCTCCAGCGACAAGCTGGCACGCGCCCAGTCCACACAGCTCTAGCTGACTCCTCTCGGCTCAGCCATGGGCCCTGACCCAGCCCCCCAGGCATCCTCCACCTGGAGCAGCGCACAGGCCTCCAGCATCAGGAGTCAGAAGCTCATCACCTGATTGCCCAGATATGCAGCTCTCCGTGGGTCCGCAATCATGACACAGCCAGGACCCCAGTAAGGAACCTGGACAACATTCTAGACTCGTCCGTCTCCCATACTTCCCTCATCTCATCCAGCACTTCCTGCCGTTCTGACCTCCCAACTAATCTCCAAGTTTATTCCTCCACTCCTGTCACTGCTCCCAAATTTCCCACTCAGGCCCTCCCCACCTCTCACCTCCCCAAGGTCTCCCTGAACCAGGCTGGTCCCTGATCCATAATAGCCAGAATAATCCCTCAGAAACACAAATTTGACCACATCTCTTTCTGCTTAAAACCTTTCTGCAGTTCCCTCTTGCCCACAGTGCACGGCCCGCACTCCCAGACCTTCCTGCAGCCCCTCCGTGGCCCGGTGCCCACCCGCCTCTCCATCCACATCCGCACTCCCTGCCTGGCACTCGGTATTCGGGGCACACCTAGCTCCTTGTCATTCTGTGCACTGAGGCTGTGTAATGGCTCAGTTCCTTTGCTTACTCACGCTCCTCTGCGTGTCTTCCCCAAGCCTGTCCCACCTGTTCTGATTCTTCTCCTCCCAGATCAGTTATCACCTGCTGCAGGAACCCCTCCTCACTGCTACCTACCCCCACATGCAGACCCCCAACACTGAGGTCTCCCTCTGGGCGCTCTCTCTCTCTCTCTCTCTCTCTCTCTCTCTCTCTCTCTCTCTCGTTATCTGCAAGGGGAACATGCAGCCACATCATATTCATCTTTTTGTTCTTTGTGCTTGACCTACACTGTGCACTGGACAAATGGTGTGTGCTCACTTAGGAGAGCGCCAGGCACCTGGTCACAGGAAAGCAAGGCACACTAGGCAAGGAGGCAGGATGCCTTTCTATTTAAGTGCTGTGCACTCTTGGGCAAGTCTTGAGCCTCTCTGTTTCTCTGTTTCACCCCCTGTAAAATGGGGTGATGGCAAAACACCTCCTCAGAGGGTTGCCAAGGGCTGACGGAGACAATGCTCGCTGAGTGCTTTCCACGTGGGCTCCTGTTGTCCCTCAGGGCACAGTGGGGCTCCCAGGCTTACAAACATCACTCCACTCACGTTCACAGGGCTCCTGTGCAGCAGGTGCTGCTCGTCCTATTTTCCCCATTAAGGAAACAGTTGAGAGAATCGTGTCTCCCCAGGGGCACGCAGCCCGTCGGGGATGGAGTGAGGCTGCTCAGAACACCTCCAGTGGCTCCTCAGATGGCCTAGCTTAGAGAGCTCACGCGAAGGGGGCGCTCCACAGAGCCCGAAAGAGACAGTTGCAGCCGGCCAGGGAAAGCTGTGGTGGGTGGGGTGGAGAGGGGCGGGTGCTCTTTGCCCCATGTGTAACTTTCATAATGCCCGCCCAGCGGATGGGTGACTTTTGTGAACAATCATGTCACAAAGTGTGTGTGTTTGGGGGCAACTTTCCTCCCATTGGGGGTGATATCTGAGCTGACAGCCTAGCCAGGTGCCTCTCCAACAAATCTGCTTCTTCTTCATTAGGGGCGTTCCTGGGAGTGATGGGGTCGTGGGGGCATCTGATAGGGCCTCTCACATCCCCCTCTGCCTTACCCTCACTTGCATTCCTTCAGCCCAGGCTCCTCACCTGTGAAATGCAGTCCGTCGTCCCTGCCCTCAGAGTTCCTGTGCAGTGACGCAAGCCCCTCTGTTGGGGATTGAGAGGGCATGGTGCCCCCCTCCTCAGCCCCCATGAGGTCTCCTGTCCTCCCAGGAGCTGTAGTCAGTGGAGACTCAGGCCTCCCGCGAGGCTGGCCTCCCAGCTTGCTAGCCTGTGCCCAGCATGGACCCCAGACACAGAACTCCGGAGCAGCGGGGGCCCTGAGACCTTAGGGAAATCCACCATTTGGGGAGTCACAAACAACGAAGGTCAAATGAAACATGTGTTTCTGATTTGGGAGGAGTGGGCATGTGGAGGGAGGCAGGGGGAGATCAAAGGGGTGGGGAACAGGGAGGAGCCTCCACAGGATGGGGATATGAGGATCCCTTGCATATTCTTAGCGATGGGAAAGAGAGATTTTCTGGGGATGGATATAGTTCCAGAGTGGGCAGGGGACTTGGTGCCAAGGAAAGGCCCAGACCAAGGTTCTGGTGACATATTCCTGGCTCTGCCATAACCCACCCCATGGCCTTAAGCACATCTTATTCCCCTCATCAGGACGATGGAAGATCACACCCAGTTCATCCATGTACCACTTGTTATTCATGTGTGTCTGTGGGCTAGGCCCGGAGCTGATGCTGGAGATACAGAAATGAAAGTCTCTGCCTATAAAATAGTACATCTGCCTGGGAAACCAAGCCACAGACTCCACTCCAAGTGCGTTGAAGGCCCAGGGGAGGGGAACGGCAATGGGCTGAGGAGTGAGCCCCAAAAGGATTACACCAGATTCTAACCCCTCTACTGTGAGTGCAACCTTATTTGGAAAGAGGGTCTTTGCATGTCATTAACAGAAAGGTCTTAAATGGGATTATCTTGGATTATCTGGGTGGGTCCTAAAGCCAATGACACTGGTCCTTATAAAAGGTAAACAGAGAAGACACAGACAGAATAGAAGGCCACGCAATGACTGAGGCGGAGATTGGAGTGATGTGTCTGCAAGACAAGGGCACCAGGAACTAGCCCAGCAGGATTTTGGACTTCTTTAGATGATGAAAGAGTACATTTCTGTGGTTTTAAGCCACCTGGTTCGTGGTTATTTGTTACAACAGCCTAGGATGCTAACACGGGCACTTGACCATTGCAGGAAGGTTGTCTGGGATGGATTCTGGAGGATGTGGCATTGGGAGCAAGTCCTGAGTCTGAGTAGAAGGCAGAGGGGAGGGGAAGCATTTAGGAGGAAGCCCAGCTGGGCACAGGCAAGGAGGAGAGGCAAGGTGGGGGCAGAGAACCACGAATGATTCCGTGGGCATGTTGCTTAGGAACTGGTGAAAACACACACCAGAGATGGACCTGCTCACCAGAAATTTGCTCTCATTTACCTGAGTTTGGGTGTCATCCTGAGGTAACAGAGACCATTTAAGGAGGGGAGTGGCATGGTCAGCGTGTGCTTGGAAAGACCACTCAGGAACCCAGAGAGAAGATGAATCAGGGGTGAGCAGCCGAGGCTGGGAGAGCTGTGTGGCAGCAAAGCCAGCCTGGCCTGATGGAAAGCTAACCGGTGGGGGCGTGGTGGGCATGGAGCCAGGGGATGGGAGGACCAGTGGAAGCAGGCACCATCAGCAGGGCCTGGGCTGTCTGTTGTGGGAGGACCCTAGGGGAACACCCAGTTAGGGGTCTGTAATTCCACTGAGGGATGAAGGAAAAATAGCCTGGGATGTGTAGGATGAGTTTGGTGCAGGGACATGTTCTGTCCTGATAGGATTGCTGAGAGGATCGATGAGAGAATCGACTGAGTGTGCTACATCCAAAGCACCCAAAGCGAGGCCTGGCTGGGCGCTGCTCCCTGTTGGCCAGGAAGCTGGAGAACTAGGTCCAAGGGAGGTGCACAGAGCACTTTCGTCCTTTCCATTCTTGTCAGGGCTCACAGTGCCAGGCACAATAGGGGGTCCGTGAATGCCGGAGGGGTTGAAATACGTGCTGGACCCATCATCAGGTGCAAGGCCATACATAATAAGCTCAACGTGCTTTGCAGCCGGGACTCATCCCGCAGACCTCATCACCATCCACGCAGTCACAGGGAGATCAATGGGGCCGGCTCCAGCTGTCGAAACCAGAAGCAGAGAGGAACCTTAGACAAATAGTCCTCAGCTCAGCACTTTCTCCGTCTGGGAAGGAACCAGGTGGGGAGGAGAGTCCCAGGCCGGCAGAAGGTTATGAGGCCATAAATAAGAGATTTGTGGTGAATAAGCTGGCGAACATATCCGCTCACTGCTCCTTTTTATCACTCACCTAGAGAGCAGAATTCCCTGCATCTTCTCTGCAGGCCAATAAATATCCTTCAAGGAGCCTGTATTTACATAGAGAGCGGGGGAGGGGGGGCGGCTCCCCAGGCCCCATGTCAAGAAGGAACAATGTATGGCCCTGAAGAGAATGGCTGTGTGGAGAATCGATGCAAATGCAGTTGCTTTTCCCAGGATGATGCTCCTGAGCAGGGTTCAGCCCAAGTTCAAGGCTTGTGCTCAGGCGGGTGGTGCAGGCCCTTCTCTAAGCCAAGGTGAGTCTCTCCCTGAGGCTGGGCTTCCAGCCCCATGGCCCTTCCAGCTCTGGGCTCTGCAAGCAGAACTCTTTCTCCAAAATGAAGGCAACACATAGGATATACTAAGGGACCTCTAGATCAACCGCCTGGAGTCAGTCCACAAAAGAGTGCATCAAGGACCTTCTGTGAGCAGAGAGGCAAGCAGGACAGACAAAGCTCTGGCCCTCCAGTTGTCTGATGGCTGCAGTCAGGTGCTTCCATGGTAGAGAAGAAGGCCTGCTTGAGCGGCTGGTGGATAAGCTGACGATTTGCTGGGATTTGAAGATGAGCAGGCGGCCAATGAGGGAAGAGAGTGCTGAGCAGGGGAAACAGCTGGCACAGAGGGTCCAAGGTAAAAGCACAAGGAAGTCTGATGCCCAGAGGCGTTGGGAGAGTGGGCGCAGCTGGCAGGCAGCGGAGAGAAGAAAGCCACCCCAAAGTAGGACTGGATGGGAACACAGCTGATTTCCTGCTGCAATATGGCTCCTGCCTACTCCGTCAGCCCTTAGGGACTTTGCCCTATGGAAACTGGAGTGCCATTTTGGGGTCTTCGGAGGGGAATGGCACTTTCAGAGAGTCCCCATTTCCAGGAAAAACAATTGACAATGTTTCTTATGACCACAATGGCTTAGGTGTTGTCTCTTGTATTTTAGAATAATGGCCAGTACAAGTAAGTGCTTAACAAATGTTGAACCATTATATATACAGAGTCCCTTAAGAGAGTAGACCCTTTAGGTATATCCCCTTTCGAATGGCCCAGAACGCCCATGCTATGGGCGGCATCTTGCTTTCACCTTGGAGATGAAGGAGAATGATGGCGGTCAGAGACTTTTCCAAGGTGGCCCAAATGCTTGACGGTGGAGCCGAGACTGAAACTCCACTCGTCTGTTTGTTGAAAAGATTTCAACACAATGCAGCTTGGAAAGAGAGCCAGAGAAAATATGGGACCAAGATGGAAGGCGGAGGGGAGGGGAGAGAAGAGTGAGAAGGAACAGTAATGTGTTGGACGGAGAGTAAAGTCGTCTTCCACCCTTTAGCACCTGGGGCTTCATTTAGGACCCTTAGTGTAATCACATAGGACATCTTTTAAATATTTATGTAACCAACAGCATAAGCTTTTAAACACACACAGATTCACATTTGACCACAGTGCTTTGTTTCACTTTGTAAAGGATGAAGGAAACTGCTTTCTGAACATCTGGCTGTTATTTTTCCAAACCCAGATGTGGTAAACAAGAAAGACAAGTCAATCGGCTCTACCTGCCAGGAGCAATTACCTGGCATCTCTTAAACTGAGTACGTGGTGTGCCTTCTGACTCAGCTACGCAGACTCACTCCTGTCCTGGAGGCTGCAGAGTCCCTAGAAGGCCAGCTTGTGTTGAATTGTATTCCTGGGTTTCTGCTTTCGGAGAGGGGAGCTCACCCACTTTTTTCCAAGAGCTTCTCAGGGGTGAAGGAGAGGGAATGGTGGTGGTGGGGGGAGCGTTGCTTGGATGATGGGCTGCAGCCCATGACAGTCCCTGGGCCGTGTTTCCTAGTGGATAGCACTACTGTCACAGTGAGGACCTTGTAGGAAATGTCCTCTTTCCCTCCTGTCCCATGCAGTAGACACGTTGCTCTCATTGACACCAGAGTCGGCACGGAGCAGGCCCGCTCCCACCCTCTCTCCCTGTGCCTGTTTTCCAGCCCTGGTGGTGCAAGACGTCAGATGGGGTGAGGTGCTGCAGACACATCCATCTCAGGTTCAAGGGGAGGAAAGAGCCTGTCTCACTTTGGCCCTCTGGCCTGAGCAGCATACTCCAGCCAGGCTGTGAGAGAAGAGGGGTGTGGAAGTCTGTGGGCAGGGCAGACGCATGCCTGTCCAGATAGGGAGACCCGCTGCGGGCCTCTGCTGTATTGCGTGTGCGCAGCCTGTGGAGCCCTGGGAAGGGGAGTTAGTGGGAGGATTTGGACGTACGGCACATATCATGACCAGCCTTGGTTTTCTCTCCTGACGATCAGTTAGTTATGCTCAGGAGCAAATGCTGGCTGAGGAGAGGGGTGGTCAGAAGGCCACTGGCTGATTCAAACCATGCCTGGCCCTGGATGCTGGAGTGGAGAGACCCGGCTTTGGTGCCCTGTTATCTGTGATTGGCTTGGGGACTTGGACAGGCCACTTGCCCAGCGGGGATGAGAGTCTCTGCCCTGTTGTCTTCACAAGGTACTTGTGCTGCTCCAGGAGGAGTGAGGGCTCGTGTGGCTATTTGGAAAACTGCTGAGTGCACTGGACATGGGTGAAAGGTAGTTGGTGCACTGAGGCCTGGCAAACGCTGACCTCCGCCAGAGGCTGCAAGCACTCTCTCCCAGAGGCAGGCTTCTCTGGGGGTGAAATCAGTCTGTGCCCAGCCCAACCCAGGCTCTGGGCGGGGCAGGGAGTCTGTGCAAGGAGAGAAGCCACAGCCCACGCACTGGTGCCAGGAGACTCACGGAGCGCTCATCTACACGGCCTGCGGGGCCCGCACTCTGCCCTTCCGGGCACCGAGGGCCAGGCTGGGCTGGACGCGATCACTCCACGGCCCGCACACATGCCCAGTGGCTGTCCTCTGCCCCTGCTCTACCCTCAGTGTCATTTGTCCCCCGACAGGCGGCGGGGTGGAGGACGCTTTGCTAAGAAAGCCTCGGATGTGAAAACCCAGTGAGTTCTTCCAGTCCCTCGGCGATCCTCAGCAAGCGCGTCCGCTTTCTGCACCTCAGTGCTCTCGTTCTTCCGTGTGTCACATGCAGGCCCTGGCTCACTCCCAGGCTTGCCTGTGGAATCAAAAGAGGGCATGGCTATGAAACTGGCAGGCAGGTTTGAAAGCTCCTTATTATAGGCATTGCCATATAATGTCTATTTTTATCCCATCCCGCTCCCTAAACAGGGGCCAGAATGCTAGAGGTTGTTCAACTTGCTTCCCAGACCCAGCTCAGGCCTCATTAACCCAACAGAGGTGGTGCATACTAAAGAAATGCACGTGGAACCCAGTGTAGGTGGGTAGATAAAGATTAACCCTCCAACCCGAAGCCGCTCTCCCATTCCTCCAGACGGAGATGCCAAAACCAATATCCTCAGGCTCCTAAGCAAGCCCAGCAGCCTCAGCAGAGCGAAGACCCCTGTCTCTGGCCAGATAGGTGTGCTCCGGCCTTTAGAAATGAGGTCGGGATTCACTTATGGGCACGGGAGGCGGAGGGGTCCTCCCTCTGCTGTGTCCAATCCTTCTGCAGGAGCAACCTTGTCTGCTGTGAGCTGTGCCCGGTCCTGTTCCGCAGGACATGCCCGGAGTCCTCCAGGCGGCTCCATTGTCTCTGGTCCCGACAGTCGATGGGGATGTCTGCTCTCCGGGGATTAATTTTGTAACAGTGTCGCTGGCTGGTGGGCCCAGGCACACGTTTCAGGCAGGGCTGATCATTGTGTGCTCATTTGAGATTCGCTGCAGCAACACCGTTTGAAATGTATCTGGGGGAGGAAGGGTGTGAAGGGGGCTCTCACGAATCTCCCGCCAGTAAAACGCAGGAGTTGGAAAGGCAAATGCTTCCTCCTGGGAACCTGCCCCTTTCCATTCGGCCCTTCAGGGTCCCCTATGTCCGGGAGTAGGTGCTAGGCGAGCCATGCAAACCGCCGGCTTGGGAGCCTTGATTCTGCCATCTCCCCTCCCTGGGGCCTTGGACAATCACTCGCCTTTAGGTGACTTGGCTGCAATACCACGCTCAGATGATGAACTGAGATAAAGGATGTGTAGGTGCTGGGGACTTTCAATCAGCTGTGATCCTAATAGGGCTGCTGCTGGAATCCGAGGACTTGCCCTGAGTGCCTCTCAGGGTGACATACGGTCCTCAGACAAATCCTCAAGACATGTGTCCCCCTGTCCCAGAGGAAGAACCAGCCCAAATGGAGCAGCGCGATCCCCTTGTGATGAGACGTGGGGTGTGCTGTGGGAGCCCCAGGCAGGGGTGCCCCAAGCAGGCTTCGCAGAGCAGGCCATATGTAAGCAGGGTGTTAAAGGGTGAACAGGATGCCATCCATGGAGAAAGAGGAGGACACTCAGCACGAGTGGAAGCTGCGTCCCACTCGGAGGCCTGAGGTGGCAGCCCAGGGTGCTTGCAGCCGGAGCACAGGGTGGACAGGTTGTATGTGTTGGGGAGAAAGGCAGTGAGGAGGCCAGAAGGTATTCTGAGAGTTTAGTGGGCACTTCTTTGCTTGCTGCCGATATCCCTGGTGTTCCGGGAAGGGTCAAAAGCAGCATCCTTGAACTACCTCATTTTGATCAAAACAGGGGCAGGAACCCTGGACCACCCCCAAACTGATCCGCATTTTTGATAAGCAGAGGCTCCATCTCTACACAGAGAGTCAGCAATTCTTTGGCATTAAAATCCACCCCGGGACCCGGAAGCAGCTTCATCCCCTTCTCTGGCTTGGACTCCGGAAGCCACTGCTGCTAGAAAGGCCCGGTCCCTCCAGGGCATGGCTCTCAGCTTAGGCCCCGACCCTGGTGCTCCTGTTCCGGGCAAAGCTTTGCTCTGCCTCTTGGTGCTCACAGCTCCCAGCCACTCGCCGAGGATGTAGGTGACATCAGGTGGTTATGCAGTGGCCTCACTCCTTGAGAGGTGGTGGGAAGGGGGTTGTCTAAACCACTTCCCCATTTAGACCTAAACAATTTGGACTGCCCTTCAATCAGCAATGGAAGCGATCCACACTGCAGGCTCTTGCCAAGGAGCTCAGCCGGGAGCCAGGCCCTGGCACCAAGCCCAGCCGAAACAATGGAGGACAATGGATGCCCTTCAACCACTGCACAGCTGAAAGGCTGTTTCACACATGGCATCTGTGGGGCAGTCTCTCCAACCACTTTTCTGAGTGGTTTTTAGCCTGAAGTTCATAGATGCCTAGAGTGTTCATAGATTGATTCAGAAGATCCGTGTGTGTAGAATGTTGGGTGCAGGTATATTTTGCTGGGGAGAAGATCTTTAGTTTTTAATTAGACTCTTCAAACAGGTGTCAAATTCTAAAGCAGGTTAAGAGTCTCCACTCTGAGAATGGTTAAGTTTGGTTCTCACATTAAGAAGCTGGCCAGAGAAGCCACCTCTCCTGACCATATTTATTTAGGACTTTGCCTTGAAATATCTATATCATAAAAAGCCTGTGGTTGTGACGCCGAAATAGTCACCAAGAGGTGCATAGAGCACCTCTCATGGGCCAGGACTCGTGTGGGGCTAGTGGGGGGGCCACATAGTGAAGAGGGTGCAGCAAGGTGGGCACAGTGAAGAGGGTGCAGGGCATGGGCACCGGGTGGGCGGGGTGGGGAGTGTGGTGTGTATCCCGAGGTGGCAAGCAGAGGTGCTCCTGCCGAGGGGGCAGAGGGGGGGCGCACAACGGCCAGTGGTGGGGGGAGGCAGTGCATGGGGGGGAAGGGCGTGAGCTGGGAATGTTGCAGGGCGCTGGCAGCCTCCACGGAGTGTTCGAGGCATAGCGGGGCGGTGGACATGGCCCTGATGGCAGGCTAGGCCTAGGGGACCCTACACGCGTACAATTTAATCGTGCACTGGGCCTCTAGTATTTTAATATTATGGTCCAGCTGTTGGCCAAGGTCAAATGAAGGACATTTCTGCCTCTTCTGGTTAGCTGTTATTGAAGGCATGACCCATTAGTGTTTGGCAGCCCTCAAGCCCATATCCATGCATAACACCCTTTGTAAAAACTGGTACCAGAAAAAAGTTTGCATCCACTCGTGAGGAGGTGAGACCTGCATGACTCCCTCAAAATGTTTCCCTTTTTGCCCTGCCTGCCATGAAGTTCTGAGTCACACTTGATGTTCATTTATTCAATGGTTTTTATCTAGTACCTATGTTCTTTAATTATTTTTAAATCATCACCGGAGGATATTTTTCCATTGACTTTTAGAGAGTTGAAGAGAGAGGTAAAGACAGAGAGAAATATCGATGTAAGAGGAACACATCTGTTGGTTGCCTCCCATATGTGCCCTGCTCAGGGCTGGGCTGGGGAGGAGCCTACAACCTAGGTACATGCCCTTGACCAGAATCAAACCCGGGACCCTTTGGTCCACAGGCCAACACTCTATCACTGAGCCAAACCAGCTAGGGCACACCTATGTTTTAACATCATGCTCAGCACTGTGGTTAGCGGAGTGAACCAGGCAGATGTGGTACCTGCTGTTAAAACATGATTTTAGGACCCCTGGCTTATGTGTGTACTTTTTAAAATGTCACTGCAGATGGTAAACAGTGGTGCGAGAAAACACATGACGCTCGCTAGTCCAGGCACAATCTGACTGGTTTACAGAGCTGAGCTCACCCAACAACCCTGAGACACAATGACCCTAGAGGTTGGTACTATTATCATTATCACAGTCTAAATATGAAAAAACTAAGGAACAAAAAGTTAAATGACTGGCCCACGGTCCCAGTGCTATAAGCAGCGGTCAGCATTCCGAACGGGTTCCTCTGCCTCCAGGTGTGGAGGGCAGACGAGGTGGCCACATCACCTCTCAGAGGAGCTGCCTTGTTTGAACAACGCTGCATGTCTACGTGGCACACTCCGCCCTACGGATATTTCTACTTGTGGCCGATTTCATTCCTGCCATGACCTTGGTCAGTAAGTACCACTATTCCAGTTTCTGAGAAGACAACGCTGATGCTCAAAAAAGTGAAATTATTCTGAGCTGCAGAGGCCCAGGCAGCAGGAAATAAACCCCTGTGAGAGCATGTCCTGAGGGCCTCTCCCCGCATTTCCTGACTCCGCCCTCCAAGTGCAGGTTCCCTATCATTGTAAGCGGCCCAGGACTGGCGCGGGAAGTAGGAAGAATCAGTCCTGATGCATCTCATTTGAAAACTAAATGGCACAGTGTCCAGTTGGCCATTGTTGGCGGTGTGACTGGAGACCCTCGAGTGGTGCTCAAAGATAAGGATAAGACTTTGGTGGTGCGGAGAGGAACCGTGATGTTCATCCATCCAGGACTCTGACGGTGGGCGCGCCAGGCTCTTTCCTGATTCTGAGGCCAGTTAACAAACACTGTGTTCTGAACCCAGCTCACCCTTGGTCCCCTGCCATGTGGTTTTTCTGAGCACCAAAGCATTTTAATGATAATTCCCAGTTTTCAGAACCAGCTTTCCCAAAGAGGCTCATTGCTTGTCTTCTGCAGCTCTAAATACCTTTCTCCTTATTGTTGAGTGGATGAGCATTTTTTTCCTGCAAAGGGGAAGAAAGGGAAGTGTTATTTTCAACTCTCAGCATAACGTGGCTTTGATTAATGTATATTGTAATCATCACAGAATACACAGCTTTCTATTAACGATGGCACCAAATGAGTTGAATAGATTATCAAAGAGCAACAGCCCCAACTCCACTCTGAGGTGCACGCTTGTCTTTAAAACATTAATCTCGTTATGGGTTGGAGTCTGATTCCAATTTCCCTGACAGTAGGCAAGATGGGGAGGAAGACGGATCAAATGCGCCCGGGGCGGCCAGTGCTCAGATCTCCCTGGGGCTGAAGAAAGAGCAGCCCGGCCTTCTTAAAGTGATTATTCCAAAGGGATGAGAAAGGCGGAGAGGGCACACGAGGGACAGTGGGCAGGGGAGTGGGCAGGTGTCTCCAGGGACAGGCAGGGGGCTGCCTGCGGGGTGAGCTATCAGTGGGCGATGCTAGCTAGGCGCCATGACAGGAAGCTGGTGAGGGGGTGAGGGTGGGGGGAAATGCAGCAAAGTAACCAGAGCCCCCAAAGGCTCAGGCACGCAGCACAGAATGGGCGCTGGACCCAAATCGCACCCCTGAGAGAAGGCCGAGGCTCTGCCACAGAGCTGGCCAGGACCCCTCTTCACCGCTGTCCCCCCTTCAGCTTAACCTACTGCTCACTGTTCCCCCCGGTCAGCAGGATCTGTGGTGAATCCATTCTTTTGCGTAAGCTGGCTCCCTGCCTGGGACAGGCTTCTTCTCCTTGTCCATCTGAAAACCCCCCCTTAAAGTTGGACGTCCAGCTCACAGCTCCTCCAGCAGCGCTCCTCCTTCCAGGGGCCGGTGTCCTCTGTCTCCTGATGAACACAGGCTAACGCCCCATCGGGGGACAGCGGAAGCCCCGCCTGTTTGCTCACCTCCTCGTCTCTGAATGCCTCGCCATCTTCGGTCCCGGTCATGGGGTCTGGTTCCTAGTAAGTTATTAGAACCAGTCCAGGGTCCCATTCAGCTTTAAAGCCTTTCCGGTTCCTCTCTCGCCTGCCTCCACCTGCCGGACCCCATGCCCGCATGTTCGCTCATTTACCCTCGCTGGGACGGAAGGGTGGTTCATATGCCAGGGGGCAAAGAGGAGACTGCAGCTCAGAAGGATCACGCATTGTGCCCAGATCCTAGAGCAAAGAGGCAGAGCTTTGCACTTGGCCTTCCTGAGCCCAAACTCCCCCACAGTCCCATACCACCTCTGAGAGCCCAAGTTCATGGATTGGACTGGCAGCGGTCGCCAACTGGTGGTCCGTGAGGTCAGAAAGGTTGGCGACCGCTGGACTGGAGGGTATAAGTTCAAGTTTTGTTTCAGACAACATGCTAGTGAGCAGGGCTGGGACTAGGGAGGTGAGAGAGGTACAAAATTTAAAGAGGCACTTATTCTCAGGTGCCAGCCCTGCCCTGGCATGACCCTGAGAGAGAGAGGGCCTCCTTAAAAATGTGTGCCCGAGGCTCCTCACTTGCCTCGCTCTAGTTCTAGCCCTGCCAGGGCCTCGCCTCAGGGGGCGGGCCTTTCGTTCTGTCAGACACTGGGGTCTCAGGATTGGCTGTTGACATGTCTGTGCTGAGGCTCTGGGCACACCAGCTCTGCGCCAGGCACTGGCCACAGAAGGGAGGAGCAGGCTGGGTGAAGTAGATGCAGAGCCTGCTCCTGCGCAGGAGGTGAGGGGGAGGGAAGTGCTCCAGGCCAGGGAACAGCACATGGAAGGCACAGAGGCCGGGCTGCGCGCCTGCGCCTGCCCTAGGAGCCCGTTTGAGTACGGTGGCTGTGAAAACGGTCAGGAGGCAGGTTGGACCTAGAATGCTGCCAGCCCGAGGCATTGGCACTGCATTTGGAGGACAGCAGTCAGTCCCTCTGGAGTCATTAGGGGCTCTGGCTAAGGGCAGAGAGTACTGGCGAGTCATGCCTGAAGCAACCGCCACCTTCCAAGCAGTCACCCTGACCTCAGCCACGCCCCGTCCCTCAGAGGGCCCACGCTCTCTCGCCACCTCTCCCCAGTGTTTTTGGACACGGTCCCCCAGCTCCAGCACCCAGTGCTGCTGACAGTTCACAGAACAAGCCAGGCGGCCGCAGGGGACTCTGGCCCAGCACCACCGCTCATCTCATCACAGCAGGGCAGGCACTGCTGTGCAAGGCCGGGCTGGGAAAATCATCACGGCGGGGTGGGGGGTGGGACTAGCTGTGATTTCCCCCTTAAAGCTCCTCTGCTCCATCCTCTGCCGTGACCCATAAATTCACCGAGATGAAGTCATTCCCCAGTCGTGGCTGTAAAAAGTCAGCCGCATAGCTAGGGAGTGTGCAGCCGAGTTAGATTATAAAATAAAACCAGGGGATCTGGAGGAGGAGGGTCAAAGCGAGAGCTCTGGGGGAGGGGAGAATGCTGTTCTGTTCTCTTTAACAAGGACCAGCAGGTCTTCAGCTTTGTAAGACTCCTCGCTCCACACTCCATGCGCCCCCAGATCTTTTTTGTTAGGCGTCTTTCCTGCAACCAACTTGGTGCTTCCTCAGTGTTAAAAAATCAAACTAAACGAAAACATTTTAAAACCAGCCAGAAATTTCTCTCTTTCCTGCTGAGTTTGAAACATGCCTCATTATTCTGAAGTCTTCTGAAATTTCTCTGACCAGAATCTGATGGCTAAGAGAAACCCCAGACCCAGTGGCTTTCTCCTTAGAGATTGGAGCATGATGTGGTTCTGGAGAGACTGGCTTGCCCTGGGAGCTAAACAGATCCACTAGTTAACTGATGGTAAGACTTTGCTTTCTCATCTATAAAATGGGCACGCATGAGTTGTTGGCTAAGATCTCCAGCTCAAACAGTCCTCAAGACCTTCATCATCTAAAAACTATTTATTGAGCATCTACTATGTTTCAGACAATGGGATACGCCCTGGGGATATAGCAATGAGCTAAGAAGATAAGGCCTTGCTTTTGTCCTTTTCACCTGCTAAGGATTGAGTGTCTGGTGCACTCAAAGGTGAGGCTGCTCATGTTCTTATCACCCTTGGTGACAATGATGATGAAGGTCAGAATGGGGATGTCTTACCTGGCCACAGCCTCACAGCTCAACAAAAGCTCTTGCAGTCTCCCTTCATGCAGCTTCCTAATATCAGGATAGAGCATGAGCTCAGAGAGTAGACAATGCAAGATGCAGACATTGACATTCTTCGGCTTGACCTGAGCATCACACCCTCTTCCTTTCCCTGACCCTCAATCCAGTTCTCTTTTGCAGTGGGAAATATAGAAGCAGACTCCTAAGAGTGTGTGTTGAGTACCTACTGTGTGCCAGGTGTGGTGCTAGGTACTTGCACATGCATTTGGTCTTTAATAACCCAGGGAGGTGGGTGATAGTTTTGCTTTGCAGATGAGGAAGCCAGTAGAGGTTAGTTTCCACAAGGGCAATCAGCTATGGAGAGTCAGAGCCAGAATTGGAACCCAGATCTCTGCTATTCCAGAGACAGGGTTCTTGGTTGCAACTGAGTTCTGAAATTTGTATAGTACTGTGGAACACAGAGCCAGGAGGGGCTTTGAGAGAGCTTGGTGCCCGTAGCCCATGTCTCCAGCCTTCTGTGTTCCCAACGTAAGAAGGATCTTTTTTCTTTGCATTTCCCTGGAATTCTTAGACTAATGACTCTAAGGGTTAACTTCAGTTGTGGGCTGGTAAATGTTAACACAATCCCAATGAACCCCCCAAAGCCTTGATTTGTGGCATTTGCCGATTTCCATGGTGTCATACTCTAACCATAGCTAATTTCAAGCTGTCAATATGAAAGCATTTTCATCACATAGAAACAGCAGATGTTGTAGAATTCATAGTATTTCCATAACACAGGCACAACAGTTATAGAGTGATACAGTATAGTTATATGGTATTTCCACCATACAGATAAGCTAGAAGCTGTACCATTATATAATACTAGAGGTCCGGTGCATGAAACTCATGCTCTGGGGAGGAGGTGTCCCTCAGCCCGGCCTGCGCCCTCTTGCAGTCCAGGAGCCCACGGGGAGAGGGCCTAAGCCATCAGTCAGACATCCTTAGCACTGCTGCAGAGGCAGGAGAGGCTCCCACCACCGCCACTGGGCTTGCCAACCATGAACCTGGCTTCTGGCTGAGTGGTGCTCCCCTGGTGGGAGCGTACTGACCACCAGGGGGCAGCTCCTGCGTTGAGCGTCTGCCCCCTGGTGGTCAGTGTGCATCATAGTAACCAGTTGTTCCACAGTTTGGTCTATTTGCATATTAGCCTTTTATTATATAGGAGGATTCCACCGTGCAGATAAGCTAGAAGCTATACCGTTATATAGTACGTCTCCCAAGGGCAAATGCCTCCTTGCCTCTAGTGCCTCCCCTGGAGAGCCTGCAGTACTTGGCATGTGGTAGGAGCTCCAGGAACGCTTGCCTATCATAGACCCCAGTTCTCACCAGGTGGCCACTGAAGTCTCAGAAATCTGCTGAGCTTTGGAATCACCACAGAAAGACTGTGCATTGGAGACAAAAGAAGCCTGCATGTGTTACCCATTGCTGTGTAACAAGTTACTCCAAACCTTGGTAGCTTAAAGCAATAAACATATTAAAACAAACAACAGTACACATCTCCCAGTTCCCGTGGGCCAGGCCTCCAGGCATGGCGCAGTTGGGTCCTCTGGCTCAGGGCTTCCTGCAAGCTGCACGCAGGTGGAGGCTAGGGCTGCAGGCATTTCAAGGCGTGGCTGGGGAGGCCTCTGCCACATGCGCTTAAGTGGTTGTTGGAAGAGTCTGTTTCCTCCGGGTTTGGACTGCAGGGCTCAGTCCTCAGCAGCTCAAGGCCACCCTCCCTTTCTTGCTGCATGGACTCTACCACGGGGAGGCCCAGAGCATGGCAGCTCTTCCTTCAGAGGGAGCGAGCGAGGGCGCAGGAGAGGATGTGCAGGTGGAACGTTCTTACAACCAAATTCTGGATGCCACACCCCTTTTCTTCCACTGTGGTGTGCTCAGTAAGGGAAATTCGCAAGGTCCCACCCACACGCCTGGGGAAGGCATCACACAAGGTGTGAACACCAGGAGGGGAAGGCCCTGGGACCACCTACCACGGAAGCTAAGTGGCAGCAATAATAACTGTGTACCCTACTAATATTTACTGAGCACTTCTGCTCTGGGAACTGTTTTGAGTGGTGCCATATAAAGTCTTATTTAATCCCCATGCCACTCAGCAGGTTGGCTCTCTGAACCCCGTTTCATACATGAAGAAACAAGGCTTCATCTATAAAAATTGTTATGCAATTACCCCCAAACCACACAGCTAGAAGGCGAAGGGGCTGCGGATCTGGTGGTCAGCCTCCTCGGGAAGCCACTCCGGGCCCAGGACGGCCTCTCCCGAAAGGTCATTTGGTGACTCAGTCTTCTTATAACCTCGTTCTGGATGCGACACCCCTTTACTTCCCTGTTGGCAGGTGAAAATGTCGAGGTCCGGAGAGCTTAGGTAACTGTCTGAGGTCACACAGCAAGTTGGGAGCAGGGCTAAGATTCGAGGCTCGGTGTCTCCTGGGTGCTCTGGTTCCCGAAGAAAGACCGCAGTGGCAGACAGTGAGCCGCCCAGCAGCACCGAGCTCCCGCCTCCCCCTCGGCTCTCTAGGAGCTCCCAGTGACTGACACATGGCCAGCTCTGAGCATCAGCTGGCAGCCAAGCTGCCCTGCACCGGGCTCTGACATTAAGGTGCTGGCCCCCAGGTTCCTCCTCCAGGAGACTTAAGCTTGCCTTGGCTGGAGGGAACAAAACAGAACCAGGCCCGTCCCAGACATCAGAGTAACGGGCTGGTTTTAAGTTCTCCTGGGGGCTTCATAAAAGGTGGTAGTTTGGGCAATGTTTCTGCGATAGGCCCTTCTGTTAATACTTATCTAGATAATGTGTCCTCCAAATGGCCTGAGCACAGCGCTCGGGACATTACGGAGATTTCGTGGTGTTGCTCTACATATGGTATTTCTGCACTGGGTTTCTTTTCCCTTTCCACTTGCATAATTTATTTTACGATGAAGGTGGTGATGCCGAGGGAATAGAGGCAGGAGGAAAGGTTAGGATTTCAAAGGACCCAGCCTGAGGCATTTTTGGAGCCCAGAGGGAGCCGGGCCCCACATTCTTGAACACAAGGGGAAGCAGGAGGATTGGAAGTTTAGTGAGACTGCCAGGCCTGTGGCTGACGAACACCAGCTGTGCCGAGTGCATATCACATCCTGGCCTGGCCGACGTCTTCTCCTTCGAAACGACGCAGGCCATTAGCCGACTCACCGCAGAAAGACACGCCAGGAGTGGATGCATGGAATTCCTGCCGATCCCAGGAGCCCCAGGTGGAGGCAGCCCTCCCTGCCCTTATCAGAGCAGCAGAGATACTGCGGGCAGGCTGGAATCTGATGGCTGGGAAGAAGCTCCGCCTCGCGAGTACCAGGCACCAGGTCCGGGCCCTGCGTTGCATGAATTGACTTACTCCACGCAGCCGAATGCTTGCTCTGTGCCAAGAATAGTGTGAGATGCTATAGACACAGGACGGACAAAATATAATGAGCTCTATAAGGAACTCCAGCCTAATGAAAGATGCAGATGGCACCTAAAGCAACTGCAAATGTACAGTGTGATCAGTGTGTAGGCAGATGCAGCCAGGACTGGGATGGAAGCATGGAGGAAGGGCAGAGAATCACTCACTGGGGGTGGGGATGCAGTAGGTAGAGGTGGAGGGGGTGGAGAGGGCAGAGGGGGTGGAGGGGGTGGAGGGGGTGGAGGGGAGGCTTTTGGAGAATCAAGCTTGGGTTGAGTCTCATAGAATGAGTGAGGGTGGGCCAGGCAGAGAAAGAAGGACATGCAAAGCACAGGACATGTTTCTTTATGGACAAGTATGAGGCTGTCTCTGAAATATATACCCAGGAGCAGAATTGCAGGGCCATTAATTCCTCTAAGTAGGTCTGTATGACTCTCCCAAACAGCTACAACACAATTCCCACAGCTGTGCGTGAAGGTATCAATTTCCCCACATCTGCACCAGAGTTAATGCTTTCCAACGTCCTAATGTTTGCCAGTTGGATGGGACATACAATGGCTCCCACCCGAAGGAGCATTTCTGTGCTTTCTTGGCGGCTTGGGCACCCCTTCAGAAATGTGTTAGCCAGTCGGGTTTATCCTGTGGATTGCCTATTCATAGCCTTTGCTCATTTTCTATCTATTTTCCTTTCTATATATCTACCTTTTTTTTTTTTTTTTTTACTATTTATAGGAATTATTTGAACAATCTACTTGTTAATCATTTGCTGATTTTAGACTTTGCCGAAGTATCCCTCCCAAATTGTAGTGTACCTGTTAAGGTTTATAATGGTGCACTGTGAGGAACACAATTTTGATATAAATCTATGTTTTTACCTTATAGTTTGTGCTTTTGGGGTCTTATTGGATAAATAATTCATGACTCCAGAGTAAAAAAAAAATCACTAAAACATAGTTTTTAGTCTTATCATACCTAGGTCTTTAAACCTTTGGAGTTTATTGATATAGAAAGAATGAGGTAAAGACTCAAATTTATTTTTCTCTGCACAGGAAGGCACTATTTCTAACATATTTACTAAATAATTCATCCTTTCCCCCAGTGATTTGTGGTGCTAACTCTACCATACAACCAGTTGGTACACAATTCTTCATGTGGCGCTTGCATTTCTACAGGTCTTGTGATCAGAGTCTGTGACAGATTTTGGATGCAATTATCTTTTTGAAGATGTTTATATAGTAAACAACCTTAGAAACAGAGAAAGTGTCTCCTTGCAGAACAAAAAGTGAATTTGTTTACTGCCCAGTATAATAGACAATCCCTCTCTCTCTGGGGCAGAGTACAGGTAGTCTTATTGACCATTGTGAAGATTTGGGTTCCTCAAGCTGGGGGTTCCTCTTCCATCACCTAACCCACCGTGTGTGCAGGCTCACCCAGACCTCTTCCTGTCGGCCTAGGGGAATGGGGACCCAGGGAACTTGCACCGATGCTGATACTCTGGCTACTGCTCTCGGTGTGAGCAATCAAGTGTCCTTTGTGGGCTTCGATCCGGGGATCTCCTGTATCCTGTCAGCAGCCATGACATTGTGGCAGGCTAACCTGTTAACTTGCAGGCAGCATAAGATGTCAGACTCTTACCAGTTTTTGACAACACCGAGTTCTCTTGGATGTCTGACTCTATAATGTTTTGTTAGTATATTTGTCTTTTTTCTTTTTTAAATTATATTTTATTTATTTCAGAGAGGAAGGAAGAGGGAGAGAGAGATAGAAACATCAATGATGAGAGAGAATCATTGGTTGGCTGCCTCCTGCACACCCCACACTGGGGATCAAGCCTGCAACCCAGGCATGTGCCCTGCCAGAAATCGAACTGTGACCTCCTGATTCAAAGGTTGACGCTCAATCACTGAGCCATGCCGGCTAGGCTATTTGTCTTTTTTATTTTTTACCATTACCAACTATTTTAACTACCATGACTTTGTAATAACTCTCAATGTCTGGCAAACCAAGTTCCCAACTTTGGTTCCTGTCAACATTGACTTAATTATTTGTTAGGATTCATTGTCTTATATAATTTTTGGAGTTAGTTTGCTAAGTCGTCCCTAAAATCTTAAGAGTTTTGATCAAAATTATTCTGAATGTACAGAATAATTTGGGGGGAGAATTGACATCTTTATAATGTTTAATTGCCCCATTCATGAACTATTTTTTATTTCCTTAGGTTTAAATTTTCTTCATCAATATTTTGTATTTCTATTAAAGAAAACTTTAATATGTTTATTGCTATTTTGTAGTTCTGGTTGTTATTAGAAATGATATTTTATATTACATTTTCTTGTTTTTGATGGAAGTATAGAAGAACATTGTTACTACTAACATTTTGGTCTTATGGGTGATAAAGTTGGTAATTTTTCCCCTTTAATTCTTAGTTTGCTGATTGTTTTTGGTTTTCTATATAAATTATCATATCATCTGTAAATGATGGGCAAAGTTCTCTCCCTTTTCACTCTGTTTACAACATTTTCCTTTTCTTTTCATGTTAACAAGAACCTCTGGAATGATGTGCCTCTGTAGCAGCTGTTATATTCCTAACCAGAAAGGAAATGACTCTTAAGTGTAATGTTTTCCCTATGTGTTTAGTATACAGTTTTGTTAAATTAAAGATGTTTTCATCTATTCATTTTTATACAAGTAATTTAAAAATATTATAAATTAGTGTTGAATTTCCAGCACTGATTGAGATGATGGTTTTTCCCTTTCTATCATTCTATCATTAATATGTTGAATTGCAGGAATAGGTGGACCTTGCATTCCTAAGACAAATCCTATTTAATAGGATGTATTCTTAAGAAAAATTATATATATATAAAGGTGTGTGTGTATGTGTGTGTATATATATATATATATGCACACATACACACACATACACACACACCATTGTATTCAGTTGTCTAAGCATACATTTAGAAGTTTGCATCAATGTAGATCACTGTGCAGATCTGGGTGTTTACATGATACAGAGACTCACCAAGGGCTTTTATCGAAAGGATGACATCTGATGAATAGTTCTAGGAGAATCATTCTGGCTGCAGTTTTGAAACTAGAGGATAGCACATAGAATGGAAGCAGGGAGATAAGTTAATTAGCCCATTGTCTTTGCAAACCCAGATATGAAATGATAACTTGGAGCAGCTTGCAGCCTGGAAGGGGATGAGGATTCTGGATGCTGGGTCACTTCTGAAGGTCAGGCCAACAGACTGTTCTGAGAGATTGAGCTGTTGCAAATGAGAGGAACAAGAGTCAGCTTTTTGACTTGAGCAAGCTGAAGAACAGAGTCATCCTTGCAGGAGATGAAGGATAATGTGGTATAGAAGGTCGGTGGGGAAACAGGTGGGAGTGGGCCACTGAAATGAGGAGTTTCCTTGGGGCCAAGGTGAACATATTGGGGAACAAGGGAACTTATTGCAGGGACTAGAAGACCTGTCTTGAGGTTAAGCTTCCGTCAACACTGCCTGGAATCTTCCTTCAGCAATGGTCTGAGAAGGAGCCTGCCATGCCTCCGATGCCCTTGTCATAATCAGATACTAGAGAAAACAGGATTTCATATTTGCTGTGATCACAATTGCTATCAACTCCATGCCACTTCCAATGCAACTGTGCAAAGGCTACTGTTGCTAGAAACTGCCAAGTCCTCTTAGCCTCTACTCTCACCACCAAACACAGATTCTGTGATGAGTTTCTTTCCTCCAGTTGTTCAGCTCCAAATCCAACTCTTCAGCAGGCACATCTGATTAGTGGGGTCACATGCTCATGCTAGCTGCAAAGGAGGCTGGGTAAGTAAGTGTTATGACTTATCACTTGGGAAGACAGAGCTTATAAAGCAATATGCTCATGAAGCATAACAAGGGTGTTCAAAAGGTTCCGGGCAGTAGGAAAACGCAGTTAAGTATTTATTAGAGTCCTTGGGTCACTTTTATTCCCCTTTGCTTTCATCACTTACTTTTGATTACTTTTGTTCAAATAGCTTTGTACATTCATTCATATTTTGTATGTATTCATAGAGTGTCCATTTCTATTGTTAAGTATTATTCCATTGTGTGAATAAACCACAGCTTATTGTTTTGTTGGATGGACATTTGGGTTTTTCCAGTTTGAGGCTATTGTGAATAGAGCTCCTGTGAACATACTTGTACAAGAGTTTGTGTAGACATGTCTCTTTATTTCTCTGAGGGGAACACCTACGGCTGGAAATGCTGGTTATTGGATAGCTGCGTGTCCTTGGTTTCATAAGAAACTGCCAGATCTTTTCCCAAGCTGGTGGCACTATTTTATATTCCCACCAGGAGTGGATGAGAGTCCTTGCTCCACATCCTCACAAACACCTCATCTGCCCAGGATTTAAACCCGGGTCTGTGTCACTCCAGAGCATACCTGCCCGGCTCTCTGCCTGCCCTTTGGCGTTAGCATCTGTGAGCCCTTTGCCGTGAGAACACCTGTTCACTTCTGCATGAGAGGCAGTTTGCTCTAGCGCTATTCTTGGGCTGACCTGGGTCAATCGCTTCCCTGGACCACAGCTTCCTCTTTGGTGAGCTTTGGAGAGAGGGATGTTTAGCTTCCTTCCAGTGGAAACACTTTCCTGTGAGCCTTTTGAGTCCAGGTTCTTTCTTGGTTTCCTTTTTCATCTGCTATTTGACACTATGGAATTGATTACATTTCTTTCACTGACTTGGAAAAAATAGCTTGTATTTTTTTTAAAGTCCTTAAATAAAATAAAGTTTCATTTTGCTAACAAAGTTGAGAAGAAAGGTGGAGGGGATGTGATAGTTACTGAGCACCTACTATGAATCACCCCCCCAGATCCAGGCTCCCATTCAGTCACTGAGTCCTGCGTGCAGTTCTTCCCAGTGGCATTTTACCTAGGTGTCCCTTCCCCCATCTCAGCCGTGATTCCCCAGCCGGCCTTGGCCTGGTCCCTTGCCTCACGCAGGTCTTGCTCACATTGCCATCTTACAAGGCCCCAGGCCAGCTGATGTAAGATGTAGGCTCCTCCTACTCCCACCAATGGTTCTCTTTGGCTTCCTGTCCTGCTTCACTTTCCCCCCATATTATCATCATCTGACTAACAGTTTATTTTCTTATTTGTTTTCTCCTTCTCCTCCCAACCCCCCAACTAGAATTTAAACTACATGAGGTCAGGGATTTTTGTCCCTTTTGTTCATTGCTGTATCTCATATATGTGCTAGGCACATAGTAAACAACTAATTTACATGGATTGAATGAATGAATCAATGAATGAATCAATGAACAAACTAATAAAAAAAAAAGAAGAAACAAATTCTGAGAGAGTGATTATCTTGTCCAAGGTGACCCTCGTAGTGAGCCATAATTATGGGGACAAAAAGGTAAATGAGGCCTGGTCACTGCCTGTCTAAGCTGACAGAACAGTTTGGTAGACAAGGGCAGTGACTGGCTGAAATGAGATCTGAAGACCTTGACCCCAGCTCCCTGTCTCTCTCTGAACCAGACCATGCCAGCAACCTGATGATTTCAGTCTACACGGGAATTCACGACCACAGAATTATTGTTTAAAGACAGGGCTGTGTTCCTGCTGCTTTCTTTGGGCTGGAAGAAGACTTGTATTTTATTGGTCCTCACAACACACAAGCCAAAAAACAGACAAAAAAAAAAACAAAAAAACAAAAAACGACTTTCCTTGGCTAAGTTAGGTCTCCATTATATATTCTGGCACCAGGAAGATCTCTTTTCATATATTTTTATCCTTAAATTTTTTAAATAATTTTTTACACTGTCTTTCTTATAGAAGTCCAAGCTTCCCAAAGGGTAGGACCTGACTCCTGTACTCGCAGACACTATCACTGTCTGACATGTAGCGGACCCTTAATGAGCCTGTGCTGAACCAATGAGTAAAAGGTAATGATGAACATGTCGCTGTTGGCTGAGCCAGAGATTAGGCTTCTCTGTGTATCACCGTGGATTCCTGGCAATGCCAGTGCTAAGGCAGGGATGTGGTTGTTATTAGGCTACTATGTCTACATTTCAACTGGTCAAAACTGGAAGGAAAAATGTTTATAATCAATCAACACCCTCAAACCCTAATGATGCTAGAAACAAGATATACATAACATACAGGCAACAATGCTACCCTTGTGTAGAGAATGGGGGTGGACAGGAAATCCACAGAGGAGAAGTGATACCTAAGGTGGCTTTGAAGGATGAGAAGGAGAATGCTCAGGGCAGAGGTCAGCAGGAAGTTCTCAGCACAGGGTCCATGCAGGGACCTGTGTATGGCCTTGCAGTCCCTTGAGTAGGGCCATGCAGATAGTTAAGGTGATGCCAGGATGCAGGCCCAGGTCTTCTGTCCCTGCAGAAGGTCCTGGGCTCCTTCTTGTCCCTTGGCATCTCTGGGTATTGATTAGTTAGGAGTGCGTTAGGCTGCAAGTAATGAAAAGTCTCACTTGCAGTTACTTCAATAGAAAGGATTTCTTTTTTCTTATCTGACAAGACACCTGGACTAAAGAGAGCATTTCAGTGCTTCATTGATACCCACTGACCTCTCTGCTGGTCTCTGGTTGATTCCCTAGTGTTTGTTGCATGTTGGTCACAGGACAGCTGCTGCAACTCCAGGCATCATGCCTACAGTCCAGGCTGGAAGATGAGAGTGGGTGTGACCTGCCACTTCTCCCCACTTTATCCTGAAAGCAAAGGTTTTCCCAGAGACTTCCAGTTCATTAACCAGGGCTTGGTCACATGGTCTTAGAAGAGGATGAAGAATAGGTGTGGGTATTTAGCTGGACACATCATTGCCCCTGAACAAAATCCAGCTCCTATTAGCAGAGAAGAGGAGAGAGTATCAGATTGGAGTCTCAGATTCCAGTCATCAGGTGAACCTGATGATTTTAAGGGACCACCCCCTTGGGAGCCACCTCTGTCACATCCAGCCTCTGCCCCCCTGGCACACACAGAGTAGAACTATAGCAGGTGGGCTCAGGGCTGTAAGAATCCCCCACCAGGGTCTGGGTTAGTTCTCCTCAAGGTGACTCGGGGCCCAGCCAACAGCGGAAGGTCTCCTGGCAGAAGCCTTGGTGCAGTGTGCTAGCCACGCTGTGGTGGTGGTGCCAGAGCTGGGGTCGGAGGCCTGATGACCAGCCCTCCTTGCCTGACCTCCCTCTCCCGGGCCCTCTCAGTGTAGCCACGAAGGAGGGAGGAGGGAGATGAGCACCACACTCTGGACTTGAGACTCAGTTGAGAGGTGCAGAAAGGGCCACTGGGCCCCATCCACCACCAAGCCCGCAGCCCCACCCACTGCGTCCTTTGCCTCCAGATCTCTGACAATCCTAGAAAATGCAGTTTGAATCTGGGAAACCCCTTTGTTCTGGCCTCATTCTGCCTCCCACAGGTCCAGGTAGCTCTCTTTCCATCAGTGGCCTCAGTTTCTCCATTTCTAAAATTAGAGATTGCAGTATCTCTCAAAATCCCTGACAGGACTCATGCTGGCATAGGCAGACCCTTGATTTTAGAGTCTTATCTAATTGTCATTTTCTTTAAAAAATATATAAATATATATATATATATATATATATATATATATATATTGATTTCAGAGAGGAAGAGAGGGGAGAGAGACAGAAACATCAATGATGAGAGAGAATCATTGATTGCTGCCTCCTGCACACCCCCTCCTGGGGATTAAGCCTGCAACCCTGGCATGTGCCTTGACCAGGAATTGAACCATGACCTCTTGGTTCATAGGTCATTGCTCAACCACTGAGCTAGGCCAGTTGGGCTGTAATGGTCATTTTCATCTTCTCACCTTGCCTGCTTGTAAAATCAAAGAGTGATTGCCAAGAAATCCTGCCACATAAACGCATCTCCGGAGCCCCAGGAGCACAAGGTGAGGCTGCAGAGACAGAGCTGAGAGAAAGCTGCAGACCCAAGGTGTTTTTGGGGGTGAGGCTGAGTACACGGGAACGCCATCTGCCTGGGCAGTGGCCCGAGTGCAGCCTGCTGGCAGCTGCCTGGGGGCCGTGCGGGCCGGGCCTGCAGTTCACACTGCACATCTGTTCCGGCAGGGCCGGGGGTTGGGGAAGGGCTGTGCAGCCGTCCTCCCTCTGGCCCCCCATCCCACCCAGCTCTGCAGGGCCAGTGGCTGACAGCTCAGGGCGAAAGGAGGAAAGAGGAGCCGCAGGGCCCTGAGCTCCTGTGGCCGGTGAAGCCATCTCTCTGGAATGGGGAGCAGCCCGCCCAGGAGGGACGTGCCCTGTTCCCGGTGGACAGGAAGTGGGCTGCCCGGGGCCATCTGGGATGTGTTTTCAAGGAAATCTTGAAAACTGCAGCTCCGACAAGAGGTAAACAGGATTTTATTAAATCTTGGCTGGAGGGAGAGAGAGCGGGTCTGATTTCACACAAAAAGCCGTGTTCCCTGTGTCATGCTCCTGGCAGCCATGCTGGGAAAAGGAAGGACTCCTCAGGGAAGATAAACAGACGTCCTGTGTCTGGCTCCTTGCTGCGCCCTCGCCCTGCCATGGACAGGGTATCCTGCTGCCCCGACACCCACCCATTCGTCTGCAGACGTCTATGCCTGGCCAGAGCAAAGCATCGCCACCTGCCAGACGGATCCAAAGTCAGGACACCTCTCCTGGGGGTTATCATGCCCTCTACACTCTTTGGAACACAAGGAAACTGAAATTTCAGAGAATTGGGGTGTTTGCTTAGTGCTGCGCAGCTAGGAGGGGGTGGGCCTGGCTTCCAATCCAGGTCTGTCACCCAGTCTCTAGTCCCCGGGCCGGAGCCTCCTGACAGTCCTTCAGGTTCTTCGTTCTGCTCCCTTGAGATGAGCATCGGTGACCTGAGCATTGGCAATCTGACTGCCTGGCTCTCTTGACTCCCGGGGTCCCCGGAGCAGGGCTGTGCCATTCAGCAGGTTGTAGAAACGGGGCTCAGAGAAGCTGTTACTAGCCCAGGGTCACTTCGCCAACTGAGGACCCATCTGGTTGCAGATCTTAGAACCCTTCCTTCTCCTCGACTGTGGCCGACACACAAAGGCACCCAAGTGCCAGGGCAAAGCTCCAGCTGACCTTGTAGACAGTGACTCCCGGGTAACTGTCACTTCCAGGCTTGCTGGCCAACACCTGAGCACATCCTCTCCATCAGTCCTTCCCTTTGCAACAGGGCCGGCGTGCCCTGTAAGCGGGGTTCAAAAAGGGTTTCATGCCTCAGGCTGCGTGGTCCATGGAGCTTTGGATGTGGGTCAGAGGCCTGAGCTTGGAGCCAGCGTGGTCCTCCCAGCAGCCTGACCCTCAGGGGTTCATGCCACCTCTGGGCAGGGCCTGCACCTGGGTTTCTCCTCCAGGGCACTGCATGCTTGCAGTAAGATTGTTAGCTGGGTGAAGCTGGAGGTGGCACCCAGGGTAGCCACAAACCCCACAGAAGCCCCAAGTCTGTGGATTGTGTGGCCCTCCCACCAAGAAAGGGGAGCCCTGTCTGTGTGGTGCCTCCGGCTTTGGTGGCTTTTGTGATGTGCATCGCATTGCTGCCTCTCAAATAACCTGGCGACAAAGGTGCTGTTTTCTCTATTTCGCAGAGATGAAACGGCAGCTGAGAGAAGTTAAGCAACTTGCTCAGGGTCACATGGCTTGGAAGGGACACAACTGGACTTGGAACTCAGGCGTGACACCAGTGACCTCGAGCGTTCCCCTGCTCCAGTGACCGCGTCAGACAAATGAATTGGCTGTCTGTCCCGGGAACAACCAAGCAAAGGGAGGCTCCCAGGAGCCACAGTTTCCCCTCATAGGAATCCAACTCGGCAAGATGTTGGGCGAGTCGTCCAATCCCACCCTCTTCTCTTGGGGATGAGAGAACTGAGACCCAAGATGGGGAAGGGTTTTTCAGTGTCACAGCCAAATCGGCTCTGCCAAAATGTTCCAGAGAGCCCGCTGGGAACTGAATCCGCTCAGAGGCACAGCTGGGGGGACTGCAGACAGCAGGACGCCTGTGCCCCGCCCTTCAGGAGTCTGGAAGGAGGTATTCAAGGAGGAGCTCTGGCAGGTTCAGCGCCAGGGGCCCTCTGACCCACTCCTGCCTCCACCTAAGCTTGCCCGTGACTGCTCTTCTGCCAGCTGCATTTGCAAGGTCCCTGAACTTTTCATCAATGTTCTCCCAGTGACGTGTGGTCTAGTACTTACTCCCGCTTCTGCGTATGTGCCAGGAAGAGAGAAATGGTTTAAGGAGTCCCGGAGGAGGCAAGTTAGCTGATAATTGAAAGAGGCATCTAACTCTAAAAGCTGTGAGCTTGGCCTCGCTCCGCCACTACAGTGATGGTGGCCTTTCCTGGCGACGCCGTGCCCACCTCAGGCTCCTTCCTCAGCCTCCCCAGGCGTGTGGGCACTCAGCCAGAACAGAAGCATTGAGCTCTGGGGGCAAAGCTCCACGTGGAGATCTGAGCTTCTTGGGAGCCCTGTGTCATGTTATTCCCCTGCTAAATGCCACTCAAGACTCCTCAAGCTCCGGGATAAAGTAATTAAAACCCCAAGCAAAATTCCAACTTTGATCCCATGGGTTTCTTCCCACTGTGCTGGGCAGCTCAATGGGCTGTTCTTGCCCCATTATGAGTCTCTGATAAAATTAAAAAATTAAAAAAATCATCAAAAGCATTGTGGGCAAGGGGCTCCCTAAGGGATGTGAGTGTGTATGAGTGTGGGTGCAAATGTGAGATCTTGAAAGTGGTTGGAGGTGCCCCAAGGTAGCTGGGAAAAGGCCTCATCTCTAGAGGGTCATGAATTCATTTTATAACATCTTTATTGCATGTTCCATGTTCCAGGGAGTGCCAGGGGCTAGGCTAAATGATGAGAAAAGAGGAAATATCCTTGCTTTCTCAGTTCTTATCGCCTGGTTGGGAGGCAGACAACATCTACACAGGTGAATATATTATCACAAGCTGAGAAATTGCTAGAGATAAATGCGAAGGAGAAACTGAACTAATCTAGAGAATTCCAGGAAAAGGTGACCTCAGAACTAAAATCTGAAGGGGGAGTAGAAGGTAAGTAGGAAAACAAGGAGGAGGAGTGTAAGAACTTTCTTGGCGAAGGACCTGACGGCGCCAAGTCCCTGTAGCAGGGAGGAACGTGCCTGAGTGATGGGCTGAAAGGAGGCCAAGGTCACTGAAGCTCGATGAGTTGGGGGAATTCAGAGGCAAGCTGAGCGTGGAGGCAGGTGGAGCAGCCTATGGAGGACACTTAGGCCAGGTCAGGGACTTGTCCTTCCTCACAAGAACAGTAAGAAGCCATCAAGTAGTGTAAAGCAGGAAGTGACATCCTCAAATGGTGTTTTAGAAAGGTCACTCTGACAGTTTTGGTGGGTGAGGGTGGGGACAGGCAGATGAGAAAAGATGACATCTGCTTAGAACTTTGCACCATCCAGGCAGAAAAGAGATGGTGTTACTTGGGTCAAGAGTGATAATGAAAGAGTTGGAGAGAAATGGGTGAATTCGAGAGATGCTTAAAATGTCAAATCAACATGAGCTTGTATAGATTTTATTGGAAGGGGTGAGGAAATACCTAGACTAAATGGACAGCAGTACCATTATTGGGAATAAGAAACAGTGGAGCCCAGCTGGTGTGGTTCAGTGGTTGAGCATCCACCTATGAACTAGGAGGTCACTGGTTGATTCTCCTCAGGGCACATGTCTGAATTGCAGGCTCAATCCCCAGGAGGGGGCATATAGGAGGCAGTCAATCAATGATTCTCTCTCATCACTGATGTTTCTATGGGGCAGGGTTGGAGCCTGGGACAGTGGCATTGAAAGATAACAAAGCTGTAGTCATCTGGTCCACATCCTTTCTTTCTGCCCTGGTTCAGGCCCTGCACAGTGATGCCCATGGGGAAGGGAAAAGATGGGCTCAGGTTGGGCATTGTCCTCCTTTCCTCCCTCCATTAGTCCTGTCCTACTTTTCCCTGCACTGTTCAGCCTCATCCTCTAGACCAGTATCCAAACAGCTAGAACCCTGGGCCTTTATTATGGGGCCCCTTCCCCACTTTCCCACCATAGCAGCTAACTAGTTGCATGGACCATCCCATTTAATTCCCCCAGAAGCAATTTGAGGAAAGCACAAGTTGTATATGCATCCATTTTGCAGATGAGGAAAATTGAAGCTCAGAGAGATGACTTAATCTGCCCAAGGTCATGCCATTGATAAGGGGCAGATGGAAATTGGAGCTTGGGTCTGTCTGAGTCCAAAGGTGGGCCTTCACTGCACATTCCTACCCTCTTGTCCCTGCTGTTTCCTCAGCTCAACAGCTAGGTCAGACCTCAGCTACAGACTGTTCCACATCTTCCTGCCTTCCCCCAGCTCCTTCCCTGTGACTGAGGGTGCCTGGCACCTTTTGCCAGCCAAGTAGGGCAGTGGTGTACAACATGAGAAATATCTGGTGTGCACCAGGATCCAACTTCAATTTACTCATATTAAGCTTCTCTTAGGAATCTTATCAAAATGTCACCATAACTCATTCCTTCTTGCCACGGGTTCCTTTAACAGTTTTAAATAGTGAGACTCCTAGGATGGAGTAGTGGGTGCCCTTATACAACACATAAGCCACTGTTGTTCGATCAAGACTCCCTAACTGGTTTGGCTCAGTGGATAGAGCATCGGCCTGCGAACTGAAAGGTCCCAGGTTTGATTCCGGTCAAGGGCATGTACCTTGGTTGCGGGCATATCCCCAGTAGGAGATGTGCAGGAGGCAGCTGATCGATGTTTCTCTCTCATCGATGTTTCTAACTATCTCTCTCCCTTCCTTTCTGTAAAAACTCTATAAAAAATATTTTTAAAAAAGACTTCCAAGTCACAGCACTATTGGAGTCCTCAAAGTTGAGTCCCAAAAAACCCCATTCCCAGAGCCCTATCCATCCATGATCTGTGTGGAGCCCATTCCTAGAGCCACATTCATCCATGGTCCATGTGGACCTCATCCCCTAGACCAGTGGTCGGCAAACTGTGGCTCGCGAGCCACAGTTTGCCACTCTGTTGACTAATGAGTTTGCCAACCAATGCCCTAAACCAAAATCTAAACTGCTAGAACCCTGAGCACACACCTCAATGACTAAAGGGGTCAGTTTGAACCAGGCACTTCCTCTCTTTAAACTAAAGTCTCCGTACTGGAGAAATCGTGAATTTGAACTAGAGAAATTCTAAGTTCCCTTCCAGCTCTAACATTTTATGATTCTGTCTGGACAATGATCCAAACCTAGCATATCCCATTCCAAATAAATAAGGAAGGCTACAAACAGCATCCACCCTTCTAATCACACCTTTTGGACAAATTCCTTATTCCCTCAGAACAATAAACAGATGAAATTTTCACAGAGGCACTGCTCTATCCTCAGAGCCGAGGCCAAAGCCTGACACACAGTAGTTGCTAAGGAAGTATTGAATACATGTTGTTGTTTCCTAGGGCTACTGTAACGAAGTACCACAACCTGGGTGGCTGAAAACAACAAAAATGTATTCTTTCACAGTTCCGGAGGCTCGAAGTCCAAAACCAAAGTGTCGATGTTCCCTCGAAACCTGTAGGGAAGAATCCTTCCTTGTCTTCCTAACCTCTGGAGGTGGTGGCTACCAACCCTTAGTGTTCCTTGGTTTGTAGACACATCACTCCAATTGCTGCCTCTGCCATCACGTGGTCGTCTTCTCTGTCTTCTCTTTTCTCAAAAGGACACCAGTCACCCTGGATTTGAACTCACCCCAATGACCTTATCTTATTACATCTGCAAGGACCCCATTTCTATTGAGGTCTCATTCACAGACACTTAGGACTCTGTTATAGCTTCTTGGGATCATAATCCAGCCCATGACACTGAATAGAATGTCCCGGGATATTCTATTCCTGGCTTCTGTTCGGAAGGGTCCCTGTTGGAGTGGGAGGATTGCCACTTCCTGGCAGAGCCAGTGTTTCCTCTGTAGGAGCCAACTGCCTGGAGGGGGTAAGGGTGGGGGTGGGAGTGTCTTCTATTTCTAGATCTTCGAGGCTGGAAAGAGTGTGGGGCCCATCTGGCTCATGTTCCAGTGAAGAAAACGGAACCAGGGAAAGAAAAGGACTGGCTCTTTGTGTCAAGGAGGTAGCTTAGGTCGACCTCTTTCTCCCTGGCCAGCATTCATGTTCTGCCTGGATTCCAGAAAGGACTTGAAGGAAGCTGATGGGGAGCTTCTATCTTTCCCTAATTTGAAGCTGTCAATTATGCTGTGTCTGTGGGGACTTGTGAAGGAGGAGCTAGAACATGTTTGTTCAAATTAAATGATTCTTAGGATCCGTGAGGGTCCCTCTGTGGCCTCTTCAGGGAGGCATCTGTCACCAGCCTGTGTGTGCAGGGGACAGGGCTGCTGGGCTGAGAAGACAGAGCAGAGGGGGAGAGACGGCAGAAAGTACAGCAGGCTCCAGGTTGACCCTGGGACCCTGGGACCCTGGGTGTGCTGGAGGGGCCTGCAGGGTTTACTGCATGATGACTGCACTGCATCTATTGCTGTCATAAAATCCACACAAGCGTAGGGGCTCAAAACAACCCAAGTTTATTAGCTCACAGATCTGTATGTCAGATGTTGGCGCGAGCTGGGCCGCTTTCTCTGCTTCAGGTCTCGCGGAGCCAAAGTGAAGGTGCTGGTGGGCCTGGGTTTTGGAAGCACTGGCGAATCTGCTCACCCAAGTTCCTGGCAGAATTCCACCCTTCGTGGCTGCAGGGCTGAGCTGCCGTTTCCTTCCTGGGGTTGCGAAGCCTCATGGAGCCCATTGAGACCACATGCCTTCCTCATCATGTCGCTCCTCCGTCTTCAGAGCCAGAGATGGCATGAGTGCTTCTCAGGCTGGAGTCTCTGACTTCTCCTCCTGCCTCAGTTCTGTCTCCACCAGAGAAAGTTCTCTGTCTCCATCAGAGAGAGTCCTGTTTGTAAGGGCTCACATGTTAGATTGCCTTTGCAAATCATTCAGATATTCTCCCTACTTTAAGGTCCACAACCTTAACTACTTCTGCAAAGACCTTTGCCATGTACCATAACACACTTGCAGGTTCCAGGGACTAGGGCGTGCAGGTCTTTGATTCCTGAGAACCCACACACCCTAAGGGAAGAGGGACCTCAGTGGATGGAAGGAGGGGGTGTCTGAGTAGAGCACAGGGTCTCCCATTCAGGTTTGTTTTCCAGCTCAGCCCTGTGCCGTGGACCAGGGGGAGAGGCTCAGCAATGAGTGAAACTAAAATTGCATGAGCTGTTTCTACAAAAATTTCGGTAAGTCAGGAATGCTTTGCAACATCTCTATGAAAGTGTGGTGCAGAGAAGGGGACAGATATTGCTCTTCCTTTAGCACAAAATGTATTTCCCCTCATTGCACAGAAGATTGGGAGGGCTACAGCCCAGTGTGGCACCTCAGCACCGGCAGACCTGCCTTGCGGCTGGGTACTTGTCACGCGGTGGCAGTGCCAAGGGCAAGAGGAAGTGCCAGATGCTGGAGAGACCGCTCCCTTGGCACTCTGATGGACGGGTACTGGGAACAGTGGCTGTGCTGAGAGGTCTCGTGGAGTTTCTGGCGTCAGGGTCCCTGGGAAGGAGACCTGGCTGGAGGGGCTGGATGCAGATGGAACTGATGGAGACTGTGTGTGTGTGTGTGTGTGTGTGTGTGTGTGTGTGAGAGAGAGAGTGAGAGAGAGAGAGAGAGAGAGAGAGAGAGAGCGTGAGAGAGAGACTGGGGAGGAGACCCTATGTGTGTGTGTGCAAGCACTTGCATACAGTTATATGAGTACACATTTATGTAATCTCCACCACAATCAAGATACAGAGCAGTTCCATTACTCCACCCAAACCATTCCTCATGCTGTGCCATTTTGTCAAACCCTCCTTCTACCTGCATCCCATGCAACCACTGATCTGTTCTCCATCCCTCCAGTTTGCCTTTTCCAGAATGTCACCTACCTGAAATCAGACAATGTGTACCCTTATGAGGCAGCTTTTGCACTCAGATCAATGCCTTTGGATGTGCTCATGTGACGTGAATCAAAAGCCCTTTCTTTTCAGCAGCTGAGCAGTCATGTTCTGGTGTTTGCTTACCCATTCACTCACTGAGGTTTTGGCAAGTATAAATGAAGCACTGTTTACATGAAGACGTTTTTAGTTCTCTTGAGTAAATACTCAGCAATGGGATTGTTGGGTCATATGGTACATGTATGTTTACCTTTATAGGAAACTGCTTAGCTGTATTCCACAGTGATGTTCCTCTTTGCACTCTCCCCAGCAATGTACAAGAAAGAGTTCCAGCTGCTCCACACACACACTCACATTTGTAGGGGTTTTGTGTATTTGTTTTGTGGTGTTGTTGCCATATTTATAGATTCTAATGGCAACTTGTGGTTTTATTTTATTTTAAATTTCATGAACTTATTTGCCATCTGTGTATCTTTGGGAAAGTATCTGTCTAAATTGCTTGTTCAATTTTTTATAGGGTTGTTTATGTTCCTTCTGTTGAGTTTTGAGAGTTATTCGTATATTCTGAAATCCAGTCCTTTGTTGGAAATATAATTTACAGATATCTTCTCCCATGTGTAGTTTACCTTTTCATTCTCTTAACTGTTTATTTCATAGAAAATATTTTTAAAATTTGATGAAGGCCAATTTATTTCTTTTATGAATTATGCTTTTGGTGACATATCTAAGAACTTTTTGCTTTACCTAAAGTCATGATGACTTTTTTCTTATGTTTTCTTCTAAAGTTTTACTATTTTACATTTAGATCTATGATCCATTCTGTATAAAGACATGTGAATGATCCCCCTCTCCCCCACACACATCATGGTTGTTCAATTGTTTTAACACCATTTATTGAAAAGATAATCCTAACTCCAATGAATCTGTCAAAAATCAATTGATCATATTTGTATCTATTTCTGGGTTATTTACTCTGTTTTATTGATCTATATTTGTCTATCCCTTCATCAATGCCTGCAATCTTGATCACTGGAACTTTACAGTAAGTCTTAAAATCAGGTAAGTTGAGTCCTTCAAGTTTTTTTTTTTTTTTTTTCAAAATTGTTATGGTTATTCTAGTTCTGGTTCCTTTTTCTATACATTTTAGAATCAGCTTGTCTATGTCTACAAAAACAATTCTCCTGTAATTTTGATTAGACATGCATTAAATCTGTAGAACAATTTGGGGAGCATCAAAATCTTAACTACAAGGAGGAGCAAAAGTAGGTTTATAGTCATTCATTAGAAAATAATAGAGTAATCTATAATAATAAAAGTGTAATATGCTAATTAGACTGGACAGATGAACGACCTTCCAGACTTCATTCCGAATGTCCTTCCGGATGAAGCCACAGCGGCAGGGGCCAAGGCAGAGGCGGTTAGGGGAGATCAGGCAGGCAGGCAAGCAGTTAGGTGCCAGCGGTCCTGGATTGCAAGAGGGTGCAGGCCGGGCTGAGAGACACCTCCCCATGCACGAATTTCATGCACCAGGCTTCTAGTTAATAAATAATAATAATTATATAATTATATATGTGTGTGTGTGTGTGTGTGTGTATATATATATATATATTTATATATATATATGTATATGGCTAAGCAAATGGCCGACCAGCCAGTAGCTATGTCGCGCACTGACCACTACGGGGCAGACGCTCAATGCAGGAGCTGCCAAGCGACAACAAATTTGCAGAGTGCCCTCTCGCACTCCAGGACCCCTTGGGGGATGACAGACTGCCAGTTTCAGCCGGATCCCTGCAGGCCAGGCCAAGGGACCCCACCTTCCAGAGGGATCCCACTCACTCTGCAGATGCCCTTTGAGCCCCAGCACCGCCCCAGGTGCAGCTGGCTGGGGAGGGACCACGGGAGGTTAGCTCCAGGGTGTGTCTGGCCCATCTCGCCCAGTCCCACCCCACTGGCCACCTTCTAATTAATTTCCTTTTAATGTGCATGAATCCATGCACCAGGCCTCTAATATCAGAATAAATTGTTTTGTGCACTCACAACTGCAAACATACTTTTGCCCCACCCTGTATATCAAGTCTTTCAACCCCAAAACACAGTGTGTCTTGCCATACACTTAGGTGTTACTGTTTTCATCTGTATTTTACAGTTTTTATCATGTGAGTCCTAAACATGCTTTCTTAGATTTATAGCTAATTATTTAATTTTGGGAAATATTTTTAAATGGTATTGAGTTTTAAAGTTCTAGTTTCCAATTGTTTATTGCCAGCATATAAAAATATGATCGATTTATTTCATGTTGACCAAGTATTCGGCACCCTTGCTAACTTTAATAACAAGGGGCTTTTTGGTTAGATTCTTTGGGATTTTCCATGGCCATGTTTTCTGTAAAAAGGGATAGTTTTATTTCTTTCTTTCTTTGTTTTTTGTTTTTTTCCTTACCCAGGACTTCTAGCGCACTGTTGAATAGCAGTGATGCAAGTAGACAACATTGCCTTGCTCTCTGTCTTAGGGGGAAGCATTCAGTCCTTCATTATTAAGTTTGATGCTGGCTATGGAATTTTTGTAGACACTCTTAATCAAGTTAAGTATGTTCTCTTCTCATCATAGTTTGATAGGGTTTGTGTGTTTTTTAATCACAAATGTATGTTGAATTTCGCTAGTTTTTTTTCTTCATCAATTGATATGATTGTGTGGCTTTTATTAATCTATGAATATGATTGCTTGTGTTGATTAATTTTCAAATATTGAGTAAGTCTTGTATCCCTAAGATAAACCCCATTTGGTCTGGTGTATTCTTCTTATATGCTGCTGTATTTAACTTACTAATATTTTATCAAATATAATTGCATGTTCATGAGTTATATCTATCTATAGTTTTCTCTTTACACCTTGTTTTTGTATGATTTTGATTTCAGAGTAATGGTGGCCTTATAAAATGAGTTGTAAAGTATTCCTTCTGTTTTCTGGAATTGATTATATACAATTGATGTTATTTCTTCTTTAAATGTTTGGCAGAATATGGCAGTGAAACGATCGTGGCCTGGAGTTTTCTTTGATGGGAAACTCTTAATAAATACAGGGCTATTCAGGTTATCTATTTCCTTCTAAGTGAGTTTTAGTAATTGGTTTCTTTCAACTAATTGGTCTGTTTCATTTAAGTTATTGAATTTATGTGCATAGAATCATTTATAGTGTTTCCATTTTACCCTTTTAATGCCTATGGGATTAGTGACTTTTGGGTTTGGAGGGAGCTTAAAAAAAACACCTCCTGTCATTTCCCCCTGCTCAGGAAGAAATCAGGCAGTAGCTTTTAACCCTGATAAAGCCATTGTGAAGGACATTGCTTAGCTCCAGAGAGGGGTTTGCTAACACACCTGGAATTGTACTCATTCATCTAACCATAGTAGTCCCCAAAACACAAGCCAGCCAGTGTAAGACATGTGACTTGGAGGAGAAGACGTGTTCTCTGCAGGTGAGAGATCTCAAAGTAGCAAGAAGAGGTGAGCTCCTGTGCTAGAGGTTGACTGTCTGTGTCTCCTCAAAATGCATATGTTGAAACTTAATCCCCAAAGTGATGGTATTTGGAAGTGGGGCCTTTGGGGGGTGATTAGATCATGATCGTGGAGCGCTCATGAATGGGATCAGCGCTCTTGTAAAGGAGGCCCGGAGAGCTCCTTGGCCCTTCTGCCACCCGAGGACACTCTGAGAAGACAACTGTCTATGGACCAGGAACAAGGTCCTCACCAGACACCAAACCTGCTGGTACCTTGATCTTGAACTTTGCAGCCTCAAAACTGTGCTGGTTTAGGCACACCGGTTTTGAAAGCAGTGAAATATTTCCATACCATTAACAAAAAACCATTGTTGAAGACCCCCTGACTTCTTGCCTTTCTTGCCTATACACTCCACCACTCTGCTGCCCTTCTCCGGGCCCTCGGACCCACCACAATCCAGCAAGTAAATATGAATGGCTGCCCAGCAGGCCCCTGTTGGGCCTGTCGCTGAGGCCCCTTCTGATGTTCTAGTTGGTTGGTGCCTGTGCTTCCTGGTCCCCCCTTCAGCAGCCACGAGGAGGACATGATGGAAAAGCAAGAACTGAGGCTGGACGGGGACCTTGAATTCAGGTCCCTGCCCGATCCCCTCCTCTGAATGTGATAGGCGCCGGACTTCAGGCCTTGGAGAACTTTCCTTGTTTGGATTTAAAAACAAAACCACAGGATTTCTGTTTTATTTTGTTTTCCACCGAGACAATAAAAGTTCCGGGAGATAGAAGTGGTTCCTTTGGACCCTACACCCCCTTTAAGTCAAATACACATCTGTCAAGGAGGAACAAGACAGAATTCCGTGATCAGATGCTCCTGGTTCCCCAGCAATTTATCAAAGCCCTTCTCATCAATTAGAGAAATATTTGAAAAATCATCACAGCTCCTGCAAGCGCCTCATGTATAATTCAAAGCGATGGCTGCGGATGGAGTGAGAAAACTACAGAAGCCAGGGTTGACTTTTGAAGGTAAAACCTGCCTATTGTCCCTTTCATCCCCAACCCAGGAACACACTGCGGGCCCCTCGAAAATTGCGTTTCACCTTGGATGTAGACCCGTAGAAATCTTGAGCCTGAAGTGTAGAAGCGTCCTCTGCCTCCCTTGGGCCCCCTGTAGGGGAGCCGGCTTCTCAGTTCTCGGAAGTTTGGTCTCCCTGTGAGATTAGGGCAGCAGGGAGCGGCCCCCCCATACTCGCAGCATCCTGTGTCTCTCCCAGCCTCCAATCTGAGTGGTTCAAAGAGGACTGCAAATGAAGGAAAAAACAACCAAAGAAAGGATCAAATGATATTACGGAAAAACTATCCTCACTTTTTAAATGTCATTCACTATTCCCATAATTCAGGTAATAACCCGAATTTATAGGTGAGGAGACTAGAGCAGAGAGGTAGAGTGATGTGCTTAGGGTCACACAGCAAATCCACAGTGAATGGTGTTTGTACTTCACCACCAGACCCTGCCTCTAGGCTATAAAACCCCGGCTTTAATGTTGATTGCTCTACTTGAACATGGAGACTGATATGCAGGAAATTGGTCAGTTTTCCGTGTTTTTTCTTTCCATCAAAATTTGGTTTGGAATAATACAGTCTTATTTTTAAAAAGATTAAATACTTATTGCTAAGTGCAGTGGCCATAGTGCTTATAGTATTTAAGCCACTCCATGCCTGAATTGTATTTAATTAACAGGTTCAATTGATTGCACTTCTGAATTGCACTAATGGCATAGAGAGCTCACGTGATTTAAAACCCCAGCGCTGGAAGCCAGGGCTCTTTAGTAGTGGGCTGACACGGAGGCCTGCAGGAGACACAGCTCTGGACAGTGGAGGGAACGCTTCCTTTGGATACAACCCAGCAGTTACTCTTCCTGCTCACACCCGGTCCCCAGCTGCCCTTGCAATATGACGGGGGACAGTGGTGGCTCTGAGAGGGTCAGAGCGGGCCATGGAGGATTCTTTATGAGGTAGGTCATGGGGACAGGCAGGCAGACGGTCCTCCTCACCTCTATGTTCTAGAACGTAGTGCAACAGCAGAGAGGCGGTATTGAAGACTGGAGTTCTGAGCAGTTCTAAGGGCAGAAAATGAGCACCCTCCCATGAGTAAGGAGGCCTTTTGATGGCCAATGAGACAGTCCCCCCAGACCAGTGAGCAAGAGAGGCAAGGGGTGCAGACGGGGGGTGGGCAGGAGCTGCATTATGGTAGCAGAAATATGCAACTGGCATGGGGCAATGAAGGCAAGCCCTAGGAGGAGAGGTGTGTGTGAAGAGGGGTCTGGCCTGTCCTCCTCAATGCTCGTACCCAGCCCCCAGCACAGTGCCTAGAACACGGCAGGTGCTCAGAGAGAGTATCCAGCATCGCTTCCCTGCAGAAGCCAACCAATACGTTCCTGTGTGAGTTGGGGGCCCCTCTTCTGAGCTCCCATAATACCCTAGGCTTGCTCCTCACCAAAGCACTGTCACATTGCATTATAATGATCCGGTTTCCAGTGGGCTTCCTTGCTAGAAGCTCCTTTTGCATCCCCAGCGTCTCTCCTAGCATATGGTGCATATTAGGGCCTGAGGGAAGGAGGGAAGAAGATAAGGAAGGGAGGGGAGCTCCAGTAGCTAATTCAGACTATGGGTTTCACCAGTAACTGAGTGAGGAGAAGAAACTGGAAGTTAAGAGCAGGTCCCACTGCCCATCATCTCCAGGTTGCTGAATTACTCGTGCAGCTGCCAGCCCTGTCAGAACCACATGGAGTCCCCTCCTGGGGCAGAAGGCCCATCGTGCTGTTATTCTATGACAGTGCAAGTCTCAGGACTTCGGGGCCTACCTTGCTCATCCTGCTTCACCTAGTCCCTGCATACACTTATTATAACAACTTGGTAAATATTGGTTGAATGAATGAATGAGCCCGTGAGTGAATTGGTTCTTTTGCGTTCTCTGTAGAGTCCTGACCTATCAAGCCTGTCTGCATGTGGCTCACACGGTTCTCTGGGCGGGCTGCACCCATGATGGTGGGAGCCCACAGGAGCCGCTCAGACCAGCAGCCCCGGCAGCATGCGGCCCTCGCTCCAGAGGCTCAGCCTCGGGTTAGACCTCCTGGAGGAAGAACCTCTGCTGAATCCCAGGCCCGCATCATTTTCCTAATAACATTCTACCTTTAGAACAGGTGTGGATGTGAGAATGGTCCTTCCCCTTTCTGGGACTCACCTTCTCCTCTGTAAAATGAGAATGAGCCCAAAGCTCTCAGAATTTCAGGCAAAATCGAGAGGGAGACAGATATGGTGATAGCATTCCTACAGGAACTCCACCCCCAGTTCCCGGGGTTCCGAGGAAGCGGCCGCTGCGTGGGATGAGCTGAGAGGAGATGTGAGCGAGCATGTGTTACCAGCCCCGCGCAGGGCCCGGGAAAGCGTGTCAGAGACACGGAGGGCACCCCCGTCACTGAAGACAGCAGACTCTAGACTGGGAAAAGGAGCTGCCTCCTGCCTGCGAAGGGGGGCAGTGGGCACCCTGCCTCCGGGCTGAGGGATGCGGACTTGTTAATTTTTTTTTTCTGAAAACATTTTGAGGGATGAAGACACAAACTATCAGGAAACCCAATGAAAGCTACTGGTGCTCTTTCCAGAAAAATGCACAGAAACCTGACAGCCCTGAAGTCCGCTTCTGAGCTCTGGGTCAGAAATCATCCGTCCAGAGTGGAGGGATCTGTGAGGGAGGAGGCCTGGGTCCCAGCGCTAACCCATCGGGCTGTGCTTTGGCTGCTCTGGGGGGCCCCAGTCTTGCCATCTGCACAATGGGTGGCCTGGGAGAGGACGAGCAGTGTCTCCCTGGGTTCCACCCTAGGATTCGGGTCACCACAGCGCCGAGGGCACCTGCTGGTGCGGGCTGCTCTCCTCACTGCTGGGCGGGAAGCGAGCGCACGGGGCTGGGAGCGAGAGAACAAGCTCTTCTCTGGGAACAGGACTTGTGGGGCCTCCAGAACCCACTTTTTCTCTAACACTTAATCCGCTTGTTCGAGGGAGGACCCACTGTCGCTCTGGACTGAAACTGCTCTCCGACCTGGAGACGAGGAGTATTCCCTCTTTCTTTCCCTCCCACCAACTCCATCTGCAGTGGCTGGACAATGGGGGTAGGGGTTAATGGAGGCTTCCCTGCAGCTCTTTCCAGTCTCCCTAACTGGGCCTGACAGAGAGCAGGGAGGGGGGCACAGCCAAATTGTCGAGAGTGGGAACCAAGGCCCAGACAGCGGTGCCTTGTCTGAAGCCCGCCTGGCCGGCCTGGGCCGAAGGCCAGACTCCTGTTACCTGGTCTGGAGAGCTCCGGGGCCCCCGCTGTGCCATCTGCTTGGGAACAAAGAGGTTCTCCCTTCTTCCTCCCTCCCTCCCCAAGCCTCCTCCTTCAAGTCTCCCTTCTCCCTCACCCCCTCCTATCCTCCTAGTTACTCCTGGGCTAGGGGAGGACCTTCGGCCCCAGAGCCCGAGTCCCTGCTCAAATGCTCTGCCTGGCAGAGGCTGCCCCGCTAGTCCGCGTCCCACCCTGCGGTTAGCCACCCACTTCCCCTCTGCCCCCAGGCCCACTCACTTAGAGCTCCCTTCCCATTTCTTCATGGGCAGGCGCCACGTGCAGCTTCTGCGGGGGCTTGCGTCTGCAGTCACAGCCGACGACATTCTTGAGATGAGAGCCATTCTTCCCACCGAAAATGACGACGGGTGTCCAAGAACCATCAGCCGGAGCCCTGGCTCTCACGGCCCGCTCCTCCAGGGCCCCTCGGTCACTCAGAGGCCTTCCTCTTCCCGCGGCCTGCAGTTTCTTTCTGGGGCCCCTAAGCCCTTCTTCCCATCTCTTTGCCTTCCTGTGGGCTGTTCCCTCTGCCCTTTCCACCCCTCGAAGCCCCTCTCACCCTTCCACACAGCTCCACGCCACGTCCTCTACGAAACCTTCCAGACCACCCAAGCTGGAGGGCGGCTTCCCTCCTCCAGAGCCCCAGGCCAGCTGGTGAGGAGAGGAGAGAAAGGTGCCAAGCCCTGTGCAGCTGCTTTGGAAGGGAGGTGCGGGGAGAAGGGGCTCAGTTAGTCCCCATAGCAAGCCCTTGGGAGAGATCCTGATGCCCATTTAGCAGGGAAGGAACAGCGTGGTGGGGTCAGTGGGTGGGTTAGCCGATGTGCCCCACGTCGCACAGCTCGGAAATGGAGAAAGCATTGCGCTCGAAGCCTGCATTGCGGTCCAGTGCTCGGCAGCTTCCCATCCCTGCGCCGAGTGCGTCTTTCCTCCTGATTTACTCGCCCTGGCGTGTTCATGTGTCTTTTCCCTGATCCGGGGTCTCCCTGAGGACACAGGCTGCTGTATTCGCCTCTGCTCCTGCCCCGTGCGTGTGCAGAGGGGCCGCTCACCCGGTGTCCGAAGGATTGAATTAAATCTCTCCACTTCGTGGCTGGCATTTTCCCGGGACCTAGAGTGGCAGTAATGAAATTTCCACCATGTGCCTGCCGCAAAGCATTGCAACGTTGAAAATGTCACAACCTGGAGGAAACAAGAGCCTGTGAAATTTACAATGAAAACAATGGCTTCTGTTTATGGCGCATGTGCCCTGTGACCTGCTGCAAGCGTTTTTCTCTGACTCAAGTCAGTTAACTCATTGGCTCCAGGAGAGCCACCCTCGTGTTTATGGCTGGCCTTGGTTCTGATTGGTCAGTGCCCGAGTTAGTTACTGTGATACCACACCTCCCGTAAGTCCTGTGCTGTTATGGATGTTCAATGTTACAGATGAGGAAACCGGACTCAGAGGGAGAAGTAAATTACCTAAAGCCACACCGCGAGGCCGTGGCAGAGTTGGGCATCGAACCTCGGAGCGTCTGGGGCACACACAAGTTAACCAGCACACCATCCTCCAAGCCCACCTTCAGCCCTCTCTTTCCTGGGCTCGGTCAGGGTCTTCTCCTGCCCTCAAAGGGGTGGCTGAGGGGCTGGTTCCCCCACAAACTGGACTTGCAGGCTGTGCAGCCCAGCTGTTCATGAGGAAAATGCTCCTGCTGCCCCCAGCTCTGCCCGCAGAGAACCAACCCCTGCATCAGGGCTGGTGTGTAGAAGGCCCGGACTCCAAGGTGCTCCATGGGCTCTGTGGCCCGTCCGTTCCCAGGGAAGAGGAGGGAGGGCGAGACCGGCCACTAGGAGAAGTGGAGTCAGGTGCTGATCCTTAGGTGGTGGTATTTTGGAAACAAACCATGGGGTCTGGAGGCCTGGCTCCCGATTTCCGTGTGGTCCTGAACACACCCCCAGGCCCTTCACAGCTCCTCCTCTGCAAGGGTTGAGGGTGGGCTCTGGGGTCCAGTGGCCTGTGCTCAAATGCCAGCACTGGCAAGAGGGGAAGGGCCCACTTCTTCCTTGTGCTTTGATTTCCTCATCTGTCAGATGGGGCTGATGACAGCAGTGGCTGCCTCCACCGATCATTACAGAGAGTGCTTAGACTCGCCCCAGTCCCATGTCTGCACTCAGTGACCCTTCACTGTTATTACTGCAAAGCTAAGGTGTCATGTTGGCTCTGAGCCTTGCCCAGCAAGTGTTCTCTCCAAGATACACAGGAGGAACAGAGACCCAAAGAGTTTACGTAACTAGCTCACGGTCACACAGCTGAAGCAGGGATGAGGCCAGTCCTCGTCTACCCCATGTCACTGAGCCAGGTTTGCATAGCAGGTGAGAGAGGGATCTTCTTCCAGGTGGAGAGAGAGCAGCCTCGAAGCTTCCCCGTCATCTATCAAACCATCTTCATCAGTAAAATGAAAGAGATCAGCCCTGCCTAGTGAAGAGTTCGCTATGGGGTCGTTATGAGCATTAACCCAAGTGCCAGATGCTGCCCGGCTGGTGTAGTTCAATGGTTGAGCATCAACCCATGCACCAAAAGGTCATCAGTTCGCTTCCCACTCAGGGCACATGCCTGGGTTGTGGGCTTGATTCCCTGGTAGGAGGCGTGCAGGAGGCAGGGGTCAATGCTGATGTTTCTCTCTCATCTTTGTTTCTATCTCTCTCTCCCTCTCCCTTTCTCTTTCTCTAAAAATCAATAAAAAATATTTTTTAAAAATGCCAGGTGCACAGGGGTTTCCTTCGTGGCAAAGTGTGCAGAGGGCTCCGAGTCCATCAGGGTCCCCACAGGAGACAGCTGGCCCACTCAGATGGGTCATGAGGAGGGACTGAGAGGGGACTGTTTACAGAGCAGCTAAGGCAATGGGGAGATAGCAGGGTGCGAGGTGACAACTGTGTAGCCTGACAGGAGCCTCCAGTGACCCCACAGGGAAGAGTCCAGAAGCCCAATACCCCAACTTCTCTTCTTCCCTCCCTGGGATCTCCTGCCAGAGCAGCTCACTGGCCAGACTCGAGGGGAAGCCAGAGAAGACAGGCCTCCCTGGGCAGTGGCATTGGAGAAGGCTGAGGGCAGACGGGGAGGGACAAGCAAGAGACATCCAGGGCCACGCCCAGGCCCTGCTCTGAGGACCGTCCCTCCCTCCGGTTCCGCTTCTGCACCCTGAGCTGACTAGGCAATAACTGGACACGAGCTGCAGTTAACGCCCTATTCGGCCTGTCAGGGGGGTTATTGAAAGAGAAGATTTAGTCTCTTTTTTTGTGAGTAAAACAATGATACCTCCATAATTGTTCCAGGAGAAATAAACATGCCAAAATATTTAAGTACTAATAAACTTAAGACTTATCCCAGCTTATTTAAATATAGAGTTATTTTTACAGCGGGCAATGAAGGCAATTGCCGGCAGAATGCATTTCATCCAGGCCATTTAATACTAAACTGCCCTCCCCTCCTTTGCAGGGCTGGGGAGGGGCCGTGGAGGGAGCCGTGGGGGAGCCTTCGCAGGGATGGGAAAAGGTGCCCCTTTCACACAGGCAGGTGACTGGTGACAGCTGTGATGGGAAACGGACAGGGCCCTGCTTGCCAGCCTCTCCGCTGCCCCCTCCTCCCTCGGCTCACCGCAGCCCTGCGCAGTGCTGTGTCCTCTCTGCTTAAACGCGGAATTCCAGGCACATATGGTGAAAGAACACCCCGGCTGCACAGCTGGCGGCTGCTGGAGCTGGATGGGCAGCCTGACTCGGGGACCCACCCTCTGGGCCCGCTCTCATTGCTGCCTGGCCCTGCGCTGGGAACTGAGGAACAGATTCCCAGCAGGCTGAGTTCAGGGCCCCCTCAGCTTCAGCCGAGACTAACCAATAGCCTCTGAGCAAGTATCCCAGACCCTCTTCTGACAGGTGTGCCCACCACTGCCCCACCCATCCTCCATGCGGTAGCCAATGGCTTTGCTGAGTAGGGGCTGCCGAAGGTTTCCTGACTTGAACCTTCCCATGTAATCTACGGGCCACAAGCTAAGCCCCTGGGTTATACCCGAGCTTCTGCCCATTTCTCCAGCTCTTCTTCCTCCCTCAGCTCCACACGCCAGGTAGACTGGAATCCGGTTCTGCAAGCACAGCACGCTGGTCTGTGCCTCTGTGTGCTTGCCCACGCAGCCGACTCTGCCTGGAACACCTTTCTACCCTTCCTCGCCTGGCACCCTGCACAGCCCGGCTCGGTAGGCAAGCCTTCCAGAATTCCCTCCCGGCTCCTCGGGCGCAAGCCCCTCGCTCCAGGCCCCTGTAATGCCCTTAGTTCAGCACGCGCCACAGTGGTGTCGGGTGTTTTAGCTGTAAGCATCGTTGCCATAGACATCTTTGCTGCAAGCTTTTTTGCTGCGGGCATTTTTGCTGCATAACTAATTGCTCATAAGGCAATTTTGCCAAAAAAAAAAAAAAAAAGATAAAATCACGAAAAATAAAAGAAGGGCATTAAAAAGGACATAACAAAATTAGAAAAACTTGATTGTGAAATACAAAATATGTGAACACACCTACCACGGGTGTAGGTTCATGGCCGTACTGCACAGATAGCTGATTTTGTTTTGTGGATTGTGCCTAAGCACTCGTCTTCATTCTATGTGAATATGTGTTCACCTCTGTGCCCTGTACAAAGGCCTCGGCTCTCTTTCTTCTCCCAGTGTAGTGTGTTTAAAAATGAGAACCCAATTCCAGGGGGAAATCGTCATTTGGAAGAAATGCTCCCTATTTTGAGACCCCCACCATGTCTGCTCATCACTGTATAGACGCTGATGAGGGATAATGTGTAAGATTTATGTATAATATCTGTGAGATTGTACATAATCTCAAAGTGAGAGTAACTGTGAGAACTTCATCAAAGGGAAAACGAAGCCAGACTGGTAACAAAAATCCAACAGTTATCTTTTTTTAATGGCAAAATTGCCTTATAGTCAATTAATTATGCAGCAAAAAAGTGGGTGGCAAAATGCTTGTGGCAAAAATGCTTGTGGCAAAGAAGCTATGGCAAAAGTCCCTGGAGCCCACCATGGTGCACTGCGATTATCTGCTGATGGCACTCACTCCCCAGTAGCAGGGTCTGTAGCTTCGTCTTTGCAGGCAGCACCTGGCATTCATTACAGCCTGGACTATAGTCTCAAGGGAGGAAGCCTGACCCAGTGGCTCTGAAGGAGGCAGACTTGTGTCCGTCTATCGCTCAGTACCTGCGTGACCCCCCAGCATATCTCTTCACCCCTCCAAGACCTCCCTGGAAAATAGGGTGACAGTGCCCACTTACCAGGCGGTGTGAGGAGTAAGCAGAACACCATTTGGAAACACACTGGGCAGAAAGCCAGGCAGGAACATGTTCTGTAAATGCTGGTTGAGCGTGAATCTTTAACTGCTTTTGAAAGTGCCCCAGCCTGGTGGCTCTTCCTTCCTTTATTGAGTGGGCCTGGGCCTCCTCTTTGTTGCCCACACAGACCTTTCCATCCACTCCCAGTGTTTGAGACCAGTTTCCTGAGAGGTACAAAGTGCACAGAGAAGCCAGTGGCCAGAGAGGTCAGCGATGTACCCTGGTCACACAGGAAGTTACTGAGAGAACTAAGCCCAGTATCCAGGTCTGAGGATGCCCAGCCACTGATACTTGCCAGCGTCCCTAGTTCAGTCAGGTCGGTCTTCTGGAAGGACCTGGCAACTGGCTTGGAGAAGCCCCACCCCCTCCTCAGCCTGGGGTCTGTGAGGAGGGGCTGGTAGAGGTCAGCAGCTTCTTGACTGAGCTCCTCAACATGACTGGCTGTCCCTGACCTTGACCTCGACCTCAGGACTCAGTTGGAGAGACTGAGTGACCCCGCCCTTATGCAGATGTGTCCTGAGTGGCCAAGACTCCTCCTGCTCCCAGGTTCTGCCCGAGGACATGGTGACCAGCACATACAATGTCCAATGCGCTATGGTTCTGGCTCTGCCAAGCAAACATCTGGGTGACCTCGAAGTTCTATGAGTGAGTCCTTTTCAAGCCTCAATTTCCTCATCTATAAAAAATAAGGTGCTTCCATAGGGAGAAAGAAATAAGATTGCCTCTGATGGTTCAAAACACTGTAAAATTGCTATGATTAAGATCACCTCTAATCATCATCTTAGCAAATAAAACAATTCAGGGGATGTTGAAGTCCCTTTGGCAATCAAAACCCTGATCACAAAATTTACCCTTTAACCATTCTTAAGTGCACAGGTCAGTGGCATTAGGTACATCCACATGTTGTGCCCATCATGACCATTGTCTCCAGAACCTTCTCATCTTCCCAAGCTGGCACTCCGCACCCATTTAACACTAACTCTCCATCCCCCTAGCCCCTAGCAACCACCCTCCTACTTTTTGTCTTTATGAAGCTGACTTCTCTAGGTACCTCATATAAGTGGAATCACACAGTATTTGTCTTTTTTTGTTCTGGCTTATTTCACTTAGTATGTTTTCAAGTTTCATCCATGAAGCATGTGTCAGAATTCCATTCCTTTTAATGACAGAATAATATTCCAGTGTGTGAAACACACACACACACACACACACACACACACACACACACACACACACCATTTTGTTTATCTGTTCATCTGTCAATGGACACTTTTATTGCTTTCACCTTTTAGCTATTTTTAATAATTCTGCTATGCATATGGGTGTACAAATAGCTGTTTGAGCCCCAGCTTTCACTTACTTTGGATACATACCCAGAAGTTTAATTGCTGGATCATATGGTAATTCTGTTTAATTTTTTTCGAAGAACCACCACACTGTTTTTCACAGTGGCAAACCATTGTACATTTCCAAGAGCCATCCACAACGTGCTAATTTCTCTACATTCTCACCAACATTTATTTTCTGTGTTTTGTTTGTTTGTTTGTCTCACCATGGTTTTCATTTGCGCTTCCCTAATGGTCAGAGCTGTTAAGCATCTTTGTGTACTTAATGCCCGTTTGTGTATCTTCTTTGGAAAAGTGTCCATTTAAGTCCTTTGGCCATTTGTTACTGTGTTTGGTTTTGTTGTTATTGTTAGGTTGCAACTCATGTCCTATTTAACATCAAATGAACTGCTCAACATTCTTCCTGTTGGTAACAGAAATGTGTAAGTGGATGTGTGTCAGTGGATAGAACATGCATTTATGAAGCTCATCTGTGTCTAATCCTCACTATAACCGTGTGAAGTAAGTGACATGACTTATACATGAGGAACCTGAGGTTCAGAGAGATTAGGCGACTTGCCCAAGATCACACAGCTGGTACAGGATAGATAGAGCGGGTGTGGGGCTTATCTCAGCATTCACCGTAGTCTATCTCCAAAGCAAGGCAGCTCCATCCCACGCTGCCTCCCTCAGAAGCCAGGCTCCTAAAACTGCCACAGTGAAGACCGATCCATTATTGTTATCTGCACTGAAGAGACACCCCCAGGTGAATGATGTAACCAGAAGGTTCAGGGCAAGGCCCACCATTAATCTCGTGGTTACAAACAATATAGGAAGATTATGCTGGCCTCCAGCCCAGTTAAGTGGACATTTGGACTTTTTCCAAAACACATGTAGATACTGTAAATACAGGTCAGCTGGTTTGCAGGAAATCAGCATCCCGATGAAGCCGCATTTGGAGAGATTTTCCAAAAGTCCTACTGCAAAGAGCCTCAGGGGTGGGAGCGAGTCTCCTGCTTGTAAAATGTTGTTTTTCATCCACTTGAGGCTTACTTGCTCAGGGACTTCTGGGTACCCAGCTGTCTGCTCGGCTGGAGCTCGTGGGAAATGCTAGGGGTGGAGAGGGACATTGAATTATGATTCCCGCAACCCTTCACCGTCTATTTTCCAGAACATCCCAGCTTCAAAAAGGAAATGGATGCCCAGAGATGTGGGATACTTGCCCATGGTCACACAGTGTGTGAGTGGTAAGCATGGGAAGAGACCCCAAGTCTCCATTTAGAAAGTCACTCGACTTTCCTAAATGCCAATATTTTTGCTGTTTATGGTGTTAGGTTTTCCAGATTGCTTCCCATTCTCAGAAGGGGTGCAACAATCCTTTGCCAGCACTTATGCCCCAATTTACATTTTAAAGCAATAAAGGGAATGTGGACAGGCCTCTATTTCTTTCCTCTGGGCACCTGTGCATAGAGGTTAAAACTTATTCTCAGGAAAAGTTAGAGAACCACCCCAGAAGGAAATGAAAGTGAGCGATCAAGGCACGCGTTGATTAAGTGCCTTATGAGTGGGACAGACAGTGAGTCCCTTTAATCTACTCCTACCCAGGGTGTCTGAGCAGGGACTGTCTTCCTACATTAGCACAACACCCTGATGGGCTGAGACCTAACTGCAGGTCCTTCACAGGGGTTGGATCAAAGGGTCCTGGTGTGGTTCCCCGAGTTTCACCTTTTCCTGGGGGGTGTTGGGTGCAAAAGGTGTTGCCACGCCCAGCTGGCCACAGGGATGCCCCTTTCCCAGGAAAGCTCTGGCCGGCGATGGGCCCCACATCTGTGTGGTGGTTTCCCTTAGCAGAGCTGAGATCGGATCCATTTGCCTGAATATCCTGGGAGGACAACAGGGGAGTAAACATAGAGGAAACAAGAGGCATAACTCAGCCCAGGGGCTCTGTTCACCCCAAGGCTTTGGCCAAACCTCATGCCAGGGGGCTGGCTGCTGGCAGCCACAAGGGCTCCTTGACTGGGCTTCGGGCTTCCTCTGGGTGGGGGTGCCATTTTGCCACTCTGTGTAGTTGGTAAGTTCCTTGTTTCTTAAGCCCAGAAACCAAATCTTAATCAAGTCTTTATCATGTATAAATGCCTGGGAAGTTTTTGTGGAAGGAAGGAGGAAGGAGGAAAGAATAAATAGAAAATGTTCCTCTTAATGAAATCCATGAGGTGCATCTGGTCTGGCTGCATTTGTTAAGAGTGGCAGATGCTTTTGTCAGCAGAGCTGGTCATATAGACAAATAGATGAAATAGGTGGTCACTTAATGTTTGCTAAGTGAATGGATGAATGAATGGATGAATGAATGAATGGATGGGTGGGTGGGTGGATGGATGAATAAATGAATGAATGAGTGTCATGGAGATTTTGGATTTGCTTACTAAAAGGGTGATGTCCTTGTGGAAACCTATTGGTCACTATTGCTAAGATCAAGGGGGATATACAGACTGAAACTTTGGTTTTAAGTCACAAGGAAACACATAAGCCCATGGTGAAATGTTCACATAGGAGGCCAGTGTGAGCTAAATCTAGCAAAGTTATTTCCAATACCAAATCTGTTTAGTGTGACTTCTAGGTCCCAGCTTGCCCAAAATCATCACTCCCAGTCTAGCTCTTATATTTCCAGCTAACTGGCTCTTGTCTGGACACAGCCTCTGGTTCACCTCTCAACTTTCAAATCAGGAGCATGAAGGGTCTCAAATGAGCTAGAGGAGGTGATGCATGAATAAACAGGGAGGGAGAAGGAGTGCTCACTCAGGTGCTAATGGAAACAAGCTGATTAATCCAGATGCAAGAAAGAATGAAAAAAAAAAGCTCTCTGAATTCAAAATTGTTCTTTCAATTAAAATACTGTGACGATCTCTTTCCTCTAAGTGGTGGATCCACCGCCTCCTGCACAATTTCCCTTCCAGGAAATCAACTCCCTCCTCCACCTCCCAGGACCTGATTCAGAAAGCCAAGCTTGAAGATGGTGCCTGAGAGAGAAGAGGAGCCTAGCAGCTCTGTGGGTTGAGACCCAACATCCCTCCACATTAACCCGGCGAACTCAGGCCAGGAACCGAGGCTGGAGCCATTAATGCCTAATGATGTTGCATTGTCTTCCAATAACAAACCATCTCACCCGTTGGTTTTATAGGGGACCAGCTGTTGTTAATTGGAGAAGATGAGCATGAAATGGCAGCTTTCACACCCGACCAAGAGAGAGCCGCGGCATCTCGGGGCAAGACGGGAACCGTCTGCTGCAGGCAGGGGGCTCCTCAGCTCTGCCTTGGCAAAGCTGGGGCCCAGGCAGCTCGGGTTCCCATGCCTCTCACATCCTTAGCAGGCAGCAAAAATATAAAAGTGCTGGGTTCATTTATCATCCCCTCCCGCAGCCCAGCAACATCCACTTGCCATGCTGTGCTATCTCCATTTGCTTGCATGTGTCTCTAGCGAGGTGAGGGCGACTCAAAGCCAGGGTCCCAATGTCACACAGCCAGAGCCCAGCCCTGCCATATTCCAGGCTCCGAAGAGGCACAGCAAGGTTTTCCACCATTGATCTTGGCCTCTGCTCCCCAGACAAAGGTGACTGGGCCAGGGACCAGGCCACCAGCAACCAGTGACTCAAAGGCCTGGCTCTCACAATGAGCCAATTCAATTGCATTTCATCAAAGAGACATAGAAAGACACAGTGGGTATAAAGCGAAGGGTGCAGGGAGAAATGTTCTGATGTAAAGGGGTTGAGGTAGCTAGTTAGCCCAGGAGCAAGCCAATCAGAGGTGGGAGCCGATCCATAGGGACAGGAGACTGCAGAAGGAGCTGGGAAATCTTACCTATGAAAACCTACCACATGCACTTTAACATCTTGGTCTCAGGTGGTCAAGATCTTGATTGAATGGCAGGCAGGGACAAATCTGTGACACCGCCCCCCCCCCCCCCCTCCACCCAGTGCTCTTTGGGTGCACCGAAATGTTGCTGTTGGCTTTTGAAGACCTCGGGCCTTTTGCTGGCTGGCAGAGGCGAGAGCCTGGCTCAGGGAGCTCAGCCGGGCTGCCTCCACTCCCGCAGAAGGAGAAAAGCACAGGCCTCTTCCTTTGCCTCTATTTGCCTTCTCTTCAGTGTCGCTGTGAAAGACAGGAGTGCGGAGCACTAAAACATGTACTGTAAATAAACCAAATTAAAGTGAAATGGACTCATTTAGCAACCAGCCTCCGATCTTGCATTAGAGGCAATTGAAGAGATTTCACAGATTTTAGTAACCAGATAAGATTATTATATAAGCAGACTTCTGCATTGAATGATGAGCCATATCTTGAGGAGAATATTTGAAATCAATAGCAATACAGGCTGAGAATTAAGTAATGTGGTTAAGCACCTTTGAATGATGCCATTTTTAAGAGCTGATTAGAAATAAATATGCCAATTGCAGCAGGGCTGATAACTGGAATAAAGTGATGATTAATCAATTTGGGCCTGAGAGCCGTGGAGGCCATCTTGGTGTTGCCAGCTTTCTGGCAAAACTCTGGTTTGCTAGAGAGACGCTGACAAACCTCTGGGGACTGATGGTGGCCTGGAGAGGGGACAAGGAGAAGATAGTTCCCAAGCAGAAGCACAGCTCCACCCACCAGGGGCTGAGCACGCCTCGTGGTGAGGAGAGGGGCAGAGGATGAGCGAGAACCTATAAGCCACTCTCACAGGGCGAGCAGGGCGAGCCGGCAGCACGCAGGGAGGAAATTATGGCTGGGGACACGGACAACCCTGGGATTGCATTTAGAATGCCCAATTACCATTCAACTGGGAAATGACTGGTCTTTTGGCTGCCCTGTAATCATCTCTCACCTGGACAATTGCACCGGCTTCCCAACGGGTCCCCATGTGAGCTGACGGATGCATTCCATACGCAGTCACCATAGTGATCTTTCCAAAGCATTGCTCCAGTCCTGTCACTCACCTCGGAGAAACAGCTGCAGCCTCCCTTTCGCCTTCAGGGCCAACCCCAGGTGCCTTAGCTCAGCGTTCAGGGCCCTGGGTGGTGGCCCAGCTGTTGCTGTTTGCCTCATTTCTTCCTATTCCCTGTTCTCCCCTTTAATGGCTCCAACAGAAGGTTTCAGTGGAGCCAAATGTACCCTGTTCTCTCTGGTGCTGTCTGTGCTGCTGCTGAGCCCTCCCACCTCCTCTGTTTGCTAAAACCCCACCTTTTTCTCTACCTAATTCAAAGTCCACCTTGACTGCTCCTTCCCCAACCCAAGTGCAGTCGCTGCTCTCTCTCTGTTACCACCATGCCCTGAAGAAACCTTCTGGTATCATCGGGTATTCTGTGTACCCCATAAACACTTACTTCCTGGCACCTTTGCAGTGCTCCTCCCCGCGCTTGGCCCTGAAGATGCAGAAGAGGCACCTGACCTCCGGAAGCTCCGAGTTTCACCCCAAGCATTTAATCCTCTTTGCAGCTGTCTGCTGAGAGCGACACACACTTATTTAATCAGGTGATCAACATGTGGTTGAATGAATGCATGCATGAATGAATGCATGCATGAATGAGAGAATGAACAAGTGAATGGGTGACAAAGGCGGACCAGTGGGAGGAGGTTGCAGGGAAGCCAATGTTTACTTGCTCAGAGAAACGGGTTCTGATAGCTGCCCAGCACTGCACACGCTGCCTCGCACAGGGCTAGGAGCATCCATGCAGAGACCATCTGTCAGACTCCGACTTGGCTGTAAGGTTCAAGCTGCAGTGCTGTGGGCTCTGGACCCAGCCCCACCACTGACTCTCTGTAGGTGACCTCAGCTAGAGCACATCCTCTCTCTGAACCTCAGTTTCCCCCTCTGTACAATGAAGACTTTGGACACAAGTGGCCGATCAGGGAGCCCTCTGCTAATATGGAGAGAACAGGGGTACTTCTCCTTGACTGTTGGTGACTTCCAACCAACCCTTCTATGGTGGACCGTGAACAGGGTGAGGGTGTGGCTTTATCCCATGCTAGGCGCAGAGGAAAATGTAACAAGTGTGAATGATGGGAGGAAAATTGAGTGCAAGATTTTGTACCAGAAGTCTGGGGACTGTGAGAACAGCTCCTGTGGATCACTGCAGGCTGGGAGGGCTTCCTGGAAAAGGCACAACATGAAACTAAAAGGTGAGCAGCACTTAAACATTTGGGGAAAGAGGGAGTGAATTCCGGGAAAATGTGAAAGCATCTCTGAGCCGACAAGGCGACACCCCAAAGGCCCCCTGTGGGTGTCAACATGCCCTCATCCCTTACCTGGACTCTTTTGGGAAGGAGGTTCTGTTTGGGCTCAAGTCAAACACACGCTTGCTTCCTGTTTCCTCCCGCCTGCCCTTGGCACAGAGAGTACTGGGAGGAGGGCCAGGGCACGCCCCATCTCACTAGCCCTTGACGCCTATACAGGTGGCAGAGGGGGAGGCCTGCCCTCAGCTAGAATGTAGGGCAGCTGCTTCCAGTCCAGGGATTGCCGCCTGCTCTACCAGGGGCCCAGCAGCAGCACGGCGGGCAGACCCCCTGCATGCCCACAGCTCCTGTTAATGAGCTAACCAGACTGAGTGTAGCAGCAGTTTCTACAGTCGGTGCCAGACGTACCCAGTCACTCCCTCTCACTTCTTCCCAAGGAATCCGACTTATTCAAGCCAAAGCCAATTGTTAGCGTGCTAGGTCTAGAAAGTTCTACTAATGATATTGACGATGGGTGCCACCCCTGAAGGGACTCCTGTTACAGGACACATTGACCTTGCAATCCTTGGCCCGATCAGGCAAGACCTGGCTCTTCCCCCACTGACCACACTCCAGGGTCTAACCCCTACAGCACGGCTTGGCTCCGATGACCACGGAGTGAGAGGGCCACTGGAAACTCCTCGCGGAGCCGCTTCCTGGGAAAGGCACGTCGTGGCTCCTTTCTGTGGGCAGTGGTTCCAGACTTACCAGGGAGGCGACAGCACCTCTTACCTGTCTCCCTTCTCACCCAGGAGAAGACAGCATGGTGTTTCTCAAAGCCTGGGAACTGTTATTACCATGCGATTATTTTATTCTTTTAAATTTTGAGGTTTCAGAGCATGATGGTGGAACTTTCCGGTCCCCAGAGGAGGCTTTGGGTCTGAGGGGAGTGGCTGTAAGAAGGTTTAGCCTGGTGATCTGCAGGAAGATGGGTGAGAGGACAGGGCAGCAGGCACCTGGGGCTGTGGGGAGCCTATAGGGAAGGACAGCCCCGGGGCGTCGCCTCAGCAGCACCAGTGTCCAAGGTGCTGCACCCTGCACCCACACCCTGCACCCTGCATCCTGCAGACGCTCAGCCACAATGTCCAGGGGCTTGTGGGAAGGGACGTTTATTTAGAGACTGAGGACAGTTGAGTGTTTTGAATCTGGGTGAACAGTGGATGGAACAAGGATGGTGGCCGTGGGATGGGGTGGACAAAGGGGGCTGACTGCCTCAGGAGAAGCTAGAGTCTAAGCTGGGGTCCCCTGGGGACCCCCTCTGGCCTCTGGTTGCCAGGCCCGTGGCCACACAAAGCTGGGGGTTTGCCTGGAGTCGTATCTCCCACTCAGGGCTTCCAGATTGGGCTCCTTTCCTTTCTTTTCTTTTTTAATTTAACAAACTATTACAGTCAACTCTGTTTCGGCCGAGTGCTTGGTGCCTGGGCAGGGAGCTGGATCAGATGGGCCTGTGGGCCCTTAGAGACCTGGCTCCGTGAGGAGCTCTCAGGAATGAAAGACGCAACAGAGTAAGAGAAAGACGGTGGCAGGACCGAGCGAGCAGGGACCTTGTGGGAACCCAAACGGGCCCCGCTGGGTGGTGGAGTCAGGACTGAGTTCGGAAAAGGTGACCCCCAGGACGATGGCATCTCTCACCACCCAGTGAGGTAAGTAGCTTATACACACCCGTGTTGCCAGCACTTACTTGGCTTAAAGGACCTGCGTCTGTTTTCCCAAGTGCGTCTCGCAATAACTGCGGTTTTTGATCTGATTCTCCAGCACTCTCGTCCTCCCCAGCTGCACAAACATTTGGGCAGAGGGACTGGGCATAAGTAATTATCCTGGGAACTCAGCTGGAGCCGCAGGGGCACATGTGCACTGGCACGATGTCTCACCTCCAGTGGGAGCCGGCCCAGCCAGCAGCTGGGGAGCGCGCCTGGGCTCCTGCCGGCCCATTGCTGGGTAACAGCATCAGACAAACATCGCCCTGAGTGGTCCTCCCGGCGCTCCCTCTCGATGCAACCGCAGCAGAAATGACCGTGCCCAGGCCCTGACAGGTGTCCGTGGGTTTAGCAGGGAAGCCGGCTGCACAGAAGAGGAAACCGAGGCTCAGAGAGGATGGAGGCTCTCAATGCCGTTCCTGGGAGAAAGCAGTTGGGAATTGAACGTAGGTGTGTTTGAACCCTCCATGAGGTTTCTCTCCACTGTCCACACTTCCTGATGATCGCTAATGGATTTGGTCCGGGAGACAGGGTGAAGCAGGGAGGCCCGAGGGTGCCAGCTCTCGGGTGGTGCAAGTGAGGGGCTGCACCTCAGAGTGGGGGCCTCCCGGACGTGCTAACCCAGCTGGGAAGCAGCCAGGCCTCCCTCTCTCAGGCTTCACCGTGAGGGGTTTTCTGGACCCTCCCAGGGACGTGAAAGGGATTGTAAATTCCACAGGACGCTGCGAACCCACGGCGAGGTGTCTGCATTGTTTCCTACATCAGATTAATCCAGGTGGAGTCCCCACTCGCCAGGGCCCACTAGGACCCAGGGTCTGTCCCTGCAGAGCGCCTTCCCCGGTCCTCGCCTCACGTAAGACCCTCACGCGTATGCGACTGCAACACCTGGATGTGCTCCATCTCCTGGTCCCTCGCAGTTTATTGTCTGTTGTGAACTCTCCATGCACACGGAGCATCTCAGAAAGGCCAAATTCTGCGGGCAGTGCCCCCATGCTCCTCCACCTCCTGACTTCCTGTGTGAAGCAGATACCAAGGACTTCAAGTCCATTTCCGTACGTCTAAGCCAGATCCCTGACACTGGGCACCTTGTCGGCGGGGACAAACAATGGTGCCTGGATTTCATGAAGGTGGCATGACTCCCTTCTGGGGGTGCTAACGATCACCCACTGGGTGCAGACCCTCTGCCGGCCCTCGGGGACACTGTCCTGCCCTCCAGAGGCGGAACAGAGCGCAGGCAGGGCTGGAGGGTCTGGGGGAAGGCCCTCCTCTCCGGGCCTGACGCTGCGCCATGACATCTCTGGTCCCTGACAATTCCACGGGCCAGGGGTGGCGTCCTGGCGAATGAAAGCAGCGAGTGGCAGAGCAGCACACACAATAGAATGTAAGTATGTCAACCTACTTTTTCTGGATACATTTTTACATATGTGAACACACAGCCAAAAGTCTAGGAGGACCCACCCAACCCGTAACTCCACTAAGCAGCCGTCACTGGGTGGGGAGGGTGGTGGTCAAATGGTAGCTTAGTTTTCTCTATGATAGTTTGATTTTCTATGAGGAGCAGGCATGCTGATACCATTAATGGAATTAGAATTAATTTTCAAATGAAAGGAAAGGGCAAGCAATGAAATGACACTGTGATAAGACTGGGACTGCAAGTCCGAGGGTCGCACCTCGCTGTGAGTGTGCGAGCTGCTTGTGACGGCTGAGGTGCCGGCCGGGGAATTAAAGTCTAGTTTGGGTGGTAATTTCTCTGGAGGCCTGAGGCCCCCCTCATGGGGACTAGAGGATGTTTTGAAGTAGATATTTGTTTTCTACTGACAAAAGTAACATCCATTCACCACAGACAATTTGCAAACTACACAAAGTATAAAAAGGAAAATGAAAATCCCTTGTAATCCGTCCACAGAGTCGTAACCACGGTTAACGTTTCAACACACAGGCTAATGTGGGCTTAGACACGCCTGACGTCACTCCCCGCCTCGCCACTCGCTCCATGTACACTTAGTTCTCAAACTGTGCAAAAGGGGAAGATAATACCCGCATCGTAGAGTGAGGACTAATTAACCGAGAATGCTCTGCAGCTGCTCCGGGGAGCGCTCGGTAAACACAAGGACCCACTCTGAGCTAGCTGGCGGCAGAGTGCCTAAATTCTTTACCAAATTGGGGTCATACAGTACATGCAGTGTTGTACTTTGCCCTTTTGTTTTACACTTGCACGTGTGCACTTTCCATGCTGGCACTCTTGAGTCCTTGGGGGTGTGCCAGGCTGACTTGCAGAGATAGCAATAAGAGCTCAGTGTCCTGCCCTGCCCCTGCTCTAAAGCCGACCATGGCTCCCACCTGCCACCAGAGTAAACTTAATCCCTTAGTTACTACTGTCCAGGTCCCGCCTTTACCTGACTGCTTAGCCCACTGCGCTCTGCATCCATGAGCCCTGAGTCATCCTGACGCCTCCAGCACCCACCCCACACCGAGAACACCCGCCTTTCTCCTGTCAAGCCCTTGTCCTCACTGTTGAGGTCACAGTGACCCCCTCGCTCCCTCACTTCCCAGAGCACTGATGTGAAGAGAACACTTCAGGTCTCTATCAGTGTGCCTCATTCACTGCTTGGTGCTAATCTTTGTCTCCCCACTACATTGCTTGTCTCTAATGACTGGGTCTCATAATATGGCACTTTTAAAAAAATACTCTAAGAGTCACTAGCTGTTGCTGAGCGCATGGGGGACGCCCACGCGCATGCTGGCTGGTGTTTTTGCTCCAGCTAATGAGTGACTGGGAGCTTTTTTCTTTGTTGGTTTTCCTAGCCTCAGGAATGTCTCCTGGCTCGGTCGGCTGTCAGCTCACACACACAGAGCCCCTGTTCCATGGTCTGCATATCTGTTGTTTTGTCTTTCCAGCATCCATCCCCCCCTTCTTTTCATGTCCTTTCCCATTCTCTGTCCACAAATTTAGAAGTCGGGTCAACCCTGGCTTGGGGCGGGGCCCCACCCTGGTCCCAGTGATTGACTCATGGGTGGACACAGAACCTGAGCTGTCCAATGAGACACGATCCCGGAACTGTTGCTAGAGAAAAGGGAGAAACAACGCTTTTTCTCTGCTGGCTTTGTTTCCAGAGGATGACGAAAGCCGCCGTGTGGAGGAGTCCTGCCCATGAGTGGAGCATTACAGAGAGAGTCAGACGCGAGGGGGTGTTGGATGGGACCATGTCAGATGGTGATGTTACACTGGACCTGCCCAGTCTGCAACCAACCCTCTCTCTGTGCTTGTTAGTGACATGAAACAAAACGGTTTCTCTCCTTAAGCCCGTGTTTCTGCCGTTTATAACTCAAAGACTCTAGACTCAAGCCCTTGTCTCCTGTTCTAAAGCTCCGCCTATCTGAATTCCATTTCCATAAAAACTGAGCATCTAGAAGCTGTCAGGGGAGCCCAAGGCCTGTCTCCTGGTTCTTACCTCTGCTGCATGATCACAATTTAGAGACAAGGACCCTGAGGCTGAGAGAGGCCCAGCCATGTTCCTAAGATCCCACAGGGAGCCGTGGACGGAGGTGGGGCCAGCGTCTCCCAGGGCAGTTCTGTGCTGCTCTCCCAAGCCCTTTGGTCAGTGTGTGCTCGCCCGTGCACCTCGCCACAGCTGGGCTCAGGAAGCACAGTGGTTAGTAGTGTCATGAGGGCTTCCAGGGGCAGCCATGGGGAGGCTGAGGTTGGCAGTGCACACAGCCTGCCTCCCATATGCCTTCCAGACACCCAAGGGAGCCACGTCCTTATCGCTTATTTGATCGCTGCAAAATATCAGAGGATGTGTTGCTGGGTACCAGGCGTGCTGATCCTGGGTAGAACTCTCTCAGTGCCAGGAGCACCCAACAGCACCTGCTTCAGCTCCACAGGCCTGCAGTTCAGCAGGTACCCCTGGAGCATCACGGTCACACACCCTGGCATATAGCTTTCCCAATGGGGGAGAGTTAACCCCAGGAGTGGCATATGACATCCCTACTTTCTAATTTCCAAGAGGGTCAACCATGGCACTTGGTTCTCCTGTACATTCTCCTTCTGGCAGCTTCTCAGACTTTACCCCTAGCTTGGCCCACAGCTCAGATTCTTCCTCCCAGTTCAAGAGTTCTGGAGTTGGCACGTATTTAGCCATAGAAATGATCAGAGCTATAGGAGAATACACCACGTTCGTTAGAGGCCACCACACTCCCTTCGTCCAGAAGGTGGGATGTATTAGTCAGCAGTTGCCACAATAATACTGTGTCACAAACCACCCCAGAACTCAAGGGTTTACAAGAGCAAGGGTTTATTCTCATGCTCATGGGTCTGCAGGTGAACTGAGAATGGGGCTAATCCAGGCTGAACGAGGCTAGACAGGTGTACTTCAGGCTGTGGCTCCTGTGACTGAACTTGGCTCCTTGCTGCATGTTGGGTTCTGAGAAGCTCCACATGTGTTCAATCTGAGGCTCAGGCTGAGGGTGTGGCAGCAACCTTGGAAAGCCTCTCATGTGGATGAGGGACACACAAGAGAGTGAGGAGAAACATGATGCCTTGGCTCAGAAGTAGCATATCATTCCCAGCTGCATTACACTGGCCAGAGAAAGCCACCCCGCATCAGCAGGCCAGAGGGATACGGTAGAGGGAGCTGCATCTCTGGTAGGAAGAACTGCAAGCAGTGTCTTGGCAAAGGCCATGGATGTAGAATTCTAATACAGGGAGATTGCTAAGAATTGAGAATAATGATCCAATCTACCACGTGAAGTCTCCATTTCCCCCTATCTTGCCTATTCCCATTCCTGAGTCAATATACTGCCATCATTTCTACATCTTTGCCTCCACCCACCTTCATCAGAGATGCACAAAGTTACTTCCTGTTAAATTAATGATACTTAAACTCCTGCGTGGGGCACTTACTAGTAGCTCTCCTTCTAGAACAGAGCAATCAGAGGGCACCTCCCTGCTTTTAGTTTCCCTTTGCTCCAGCCATTCTGGCCCGAGAGCCAGGGGAACCTTTGTGAGGCCTAGATTTTTATCAGCCTGTATCCAGCATGGAAGCCTTTGATTACTCCCATCACTCACAGCACTGAGCTCTAAGTGTCCTTAGCCTGGCATTTCAACCCTAAAGCATTACATACTTAATTCAACCATTACTTACTGTGTCCCAGCCTGACTGGACTGAGTGCCCTTCCTTTCTTCGTATTGTCACTCTCTATGGCACACTCCTAACAGGCCCTGACCTTCTCCCCAGCTCTCCCACTGGTTTGACCTCCAGATATTCTGTACCAGCCAAGGTTCAACCAGAGAAACAAAACCAGTGGGAGATACATAGCAAGTGAATTATTGCAGGGAACTGGCTTATGGAATTGTGGGGTTGGCTAGAAAATCCCAAGATCTGTAGGGCAGGCTGTCAGGAAGGGCACTCGTCTCAGGCTAAAGCTGTGGTCCCTCCGTGCTGTTCTTAAAGCCCTCCAATGGATCGGCTCAGACCATCAGACTATTCAGGATAATCTTCCTTAATTAAAGTCAACTGACTATGAACTTTAATCACATCTACAAAATACCACCACAGCAGCAACTGGGTGACATGCTTGACTGAATAATTAGGAACTGCAGCCTAGCCACGTTGACAAATGAAACTGATGATCACAGTCTACCCCTTGTCAACTGGCACCCATACACATCTCCTGAAGCCACAGTTAACCTCCAAGTAAAGTAATGACACTTCCATCCCTTCACCTACCAGGTGCAGATGCCATCTCACAATTGGAAGCACCCTTTCTTCAGAAGAGGATGCAGTGTATCTGCTGTTTTATGTCTATACCTTAGATACTGTGATATAAACTTAACTTTTATTAATATACTAGAGGCCCTGTGCACAAATTCATGCACAGGTGGGGTCTGGCAGGCCTGTCCAGATTGGGGCTAATGGTGGCCAGGGTTGGGGGTGGGAGGGGGAGCTGACCAGCCAGCCCCACCCCCATTGGGCAGTTGGCCGGCCACAGTGTGTGTCATAGGGACCAGTTGTTCCCGTCGTTCCAGTTGCTTGGCTTTTATATATAGAGATCTTATATTAAATAATAAGGAGATAAAGAGAAAAAAAGAAAGCAAAACTATGTGGCTAATATATGCATAAACATATAACAAAATAAGGAAGAAATACTCATAACAATTGTAGTCTCATCTCTGCAACTGGCCACATGGTTATTATAACTGGTTTTTATAACTGCTTCTACTACCATTCCACCTTCCCTTCACCCTCAGCCAGTACTTCCGCTGGTCATAGTTCTTGTGTGGTGGGGTAATTCAAATCTTCATCCTAAAAGGTCTAGGCCATTAGAAATTCTGCCTGATTTGGGTTATTGTAGTTCTCCATTCACTTCGATCACAGGGCACGGTAACACTAAGAAACACCCTAGGGAATGCTCTGTATTCCAGACACACTTTTCCTTATGTCTACTGTGTAGTAGAAGCTCAGTTTCCCCTTGATAGTCACCCTGTCAGGACAGTAAGTTCTCCTTTGCCCTTTGATTCAGTGGCAGGAGAAGCCCAAAGTGGGTGGGATGGCAGCCTTCTGTTCCAGTTCAGTGGGATCATTGTGGTGGTCTGGTGGAAGCATTCCTCCTTTTGGAACGAAGACCTCCAGACCAACAGAGCGTAAGGTCATGGGACCAGGAAGCAAACAGTTGCTAGAAAATCTCTAGGGCAGTGGTCGGCAAACTCATTAGTCAACAGAGCCAAATATCAACAGTACAATGATTGAAATTTCTTTTGAGAACCAAATTTTTTAAACTTAAACTTCTTCTAACGCCACTTCTTCAAAATAGACTCGCCCAGGCCGTGGTATTTTGTGGAAGAGCCACACTAAAGGGGCCAAAGAGCTGCATGTGGCTCGTGAGCCGCAGTTTGCTGACCACGTCTCTAGGGTAATAGTGAGCAGAGCTATTCTCATTTCCACACTGATTCTTGGACCCGTGAATCCTGGTGATGAGAAAAATAGCAGCATGTGCTGGATGCTGACTTAGAGCTTAGACAGCCCCATGGAGGACACTGCCCAGCCCTGCAGGTACCGCCTCCTGGACACTCTGTGTCCCAGCCGGCCCGCTGCTTCAGGAAAGCAAGAGCGGGGATGCCAGGAGCTCAGGCCCATCGCCACACTGCATTTCACTTCCTGGATCAGAAGCAACGGTGTGGAATGCCCTGACAGTGGGCGAGGCATTCGTTAAGTCCATGCGTGGGAACCGTGGCAGAAACAGTAGGTGCAGGAAAGGCAAACCCACATCCAGCATCACTGACCATCGTCATTCCAGTCCCATCACCCTTTCAAGCCTGGTTCGTGTTTCCTCCTCTCCACTAAGATGTACATAACCTCTCAGACGCTCATCTATTCAGTGGCCCTTATTCACCATCTTCTGTGTGCCGGGTACCCTCCGAGGTGCCAGGGAAAGACATGGTCCCCGACATACATGCATTAGTGAAATGGAGTCATTGGACCACTCCTGTGTCCTCACAGCCCAGTGGTCACTGTGTGAGCTTGCTGCTGGCAGTTTTCTCCGCTCGGTCAGACTAGTTGGTCTCGAGAGTATCATCTACATGTCCATACCCACGGCGATCTGCATGCATCAAGGACATGAGATGTTCTGGGGAAATGCTGGGAAGGCCCAGAAAACACGAGGCTAATGGTTTCACGGAAGCCACTTCGCTGGACGGGGCCCTTGGGGATTCGGCCCTGGCCAGGGAGGCAGCAATGTGAGTGGTACTGAGAGGGGCCTTCCCTGCGTCTGCCTGGCCGCCTCGCCATGCTCAGCCACAAAGTCCTTCCACTTGGGCAGAATCTGCCTCCCTTTCTCCAGAACCATGTTGTTCCTGGCCAGCACACCAGCTGAGCCCACCTGAAGGAGGGCAGGGAGCGCTGTGTGCCCCACAGGTGACCTACCAACCATCCTCACCAACCACCCCACCTCCACCCCCCACCACAGTTCCTGGTAAAAGCCTTTCTGAGACCAGACGGAAACAAACACAACCCCTGGTGTGTGCGGATCAGAGCGTAGAGCGTAGCCTGTCACTGTCGCACTCCCCACACTGCGATGCTCCTGGAAAAGCGGGTGCTCTAGCAGCCACAGAACATCCAAGCAGCCCAGCCCGCCCCAGACAGCTCAAGCTGTTCTCACACGGCCTTTCCACGCGAGGCCTCTGCCCCCCTGGAGCCTCCGATTCCCATTCCCCAAGCACCTGGAAGAAAGGGGTCCTCCTGACCATTCCTGCAGCCAGTGTTCCCAGGAAGGAGGGGGCAGAGGAAGGCATTTGCAGACCAGCATCAGCAGGCAGCAGTGATGGACCGAACCATGTCTCCGAGGCCCCGGGGCCCGAGCAGTGGGAGCCAGGCCCGGGGGTCTCGGTCAGCTGTACACCATTCGTCTCAGAGCCGCTCAGGCCCTGGCCTGTTGGAGGAGGCCCTCCTAGGCCCTGGTGGGGTGAGGGAGTCAGGCTGGAATGAGCCGGAATCGGTTTCAGGGAGCAGTTTTCTCAGTTCAGTGCCTGACATCCCCGGCCTCGTCATCAATTACGCGGCCACTTGGCCAGAGCTCGGCAGCACCGTAAACACGCACAGACCCCGGGCACCGGGAGGTTCGTGCCTCGCAAGGCACAGACCGTTTGGGTTGCAAGCCGAGCGAAGCCTTGTTTACAGAAACCATCAGCAGCGCCCTGGGTGAGTCAGAGGCCCGTGTCCGAGCGGGCTGGCAGAACCAGGAACCTGGGTGACAGCCTGGGCTACCATAGGCTGCCCACCTTAGAAACAGGTCATTGATGACTTCATGCCTCTTCTGCAGCGGCTGTTTCACTATCCATTACCCGTCCAGCCTGGGGAGGGAGGGGGTGGCTTCTCCTGCACCCAGGCTGTGCGTGGTTAGATGTCATAGAGTCCATGGCTAGGCAGGATGTGAAAGATCGCCCTGCCCAACCAAGGCTGAGTTTTGTTCAGCAGCCTGTCTCCATTACATTCCTCCAGTCAAAGGAAGCTCTTTACCTGTCCCAAACGGCTTGCGATGATGTGAAATGCCTCTCTTGGCTTCCACCCGCTGATCCCAGCTCTGCCTCCTGAAATATGTAAACCACATTTCTCTTCCATAATAAGCTTGTCAGTAAAGCCACCAACCACAATCCTCCTTTGCTCTCTTCTTTCAGCCAAATGTCCCCATCCCTTCAACTGTCAGCCCACTCCTTGTGCCATTGAGTTTCTGGCCCATCACCCTCTGGACTCCCTTCGGTTCTAAGAGGAAATAGCCTCCTGTGATGCACCGTCAAGTGTGGCGTAGGGGGGAGACCATTAGACAGGAGTTGGACACACTGGGTTGGTAGCCAGGGTCTCTCTTTAACGTCCCTGGAGCCTGTTTATTCACCTGGAAAAGGGGGTGATCCAGGTGCTGTACGAGGTGTCAGTTGTCACTCCAGTGCAGTTACTGGCGTGCAGGTGAGGGTAGGCCCACGCTAGGACTGTGTGTTGACCCCAGTATTCTATTACAGCTGTTGGCAAAGAAGAGGCATCCTTTTTGGTACCATTGCCAGGGCCATGGGGATGTGGTCAGTCTTGTGTATCTACTCATCCTAAGAGTCAGCTGTGATTCATCCTGAAGATGCAATTGAGGGGGGCAAGACCCAGAAGAGAGGCTCGTATGGTTGTAGAGGACTGGCAATTCCAAAATCCGTTGGGGAAGCCTAGAGACTCGAGAAAGAGTTGCAGTTGAATCCAAAGGCAGTCTATTGGAGAACCTGGAAGAGCTGATGTTACAGTCTGCTGGAAGAGTTGCTTCCTGCATGGAGGAGGTCAGACTTTTGTTTCATTCAAGCCTTCAGCTGATTAGGTGCGGACCACCTACATTGTGGAGAGCGTTCTGCTTTACTGAAAGGTTATCCATTTAAACGTCCATTTCATCTAAACATATCCTCACAGAAACACCCGAATAATGTTTGACCACATACCTGGGCACCCTGGCCCAGCCAAGTAGACACATAAAATGATCATATCCAGCCTGCCTCCCATCCAAGGGCAGGGCACACAGAATGCGGGAGAGACTTGGGATCCAGTCATGTTTAGTTGAGATTTTTTTTCCCAAAGAACTACAGCAACAACAACAACACAACAACAACAAACAAACAAACAAAAAACTCTCCTCAAACCTTAGGGAGTTCCTCATACTCACATTACCTAACCTAACGACCATGCCTGATGCTCACTACAGCATGGGCTACAGTGACATGGCACAGCCAGCCAGCTCCAGAGCTGATGTATATACGAATATGTAGGTGGGGAGACGTGTATAATATGTGTTTTTTAAATCCACAATATAGCATGCATAATGTGATAATCATTTATAATCAAGATATGAATTTACTCACTAAGACGTTAACAGCATTCATCTCTCCATATTAGAATCATGGGTCTTTCTTCCTTTACCTTGCATGTATCATATACCATTCCCATTACGATCTTGTTCCTCCTGCTAAAATAAGCAATAAATAAAGTTTTTCAAGTCAACAAGATAATTTTTATGTAGCCATTTCTGTCATCTAAAAAATCCAGAAATCTCCAAAGTACACATGGCAGCACCTCATTTGTCTGAGTTATGTTTTGGCTAAATTTAACTAAACTTCTACATGCCAAAGCCTGTGGGTTTTGAGTTGATGTTCCTATTTTGGTTAAAAAGTGCTTTAAATATTTTTGATAAGGTGTTTTAAAAGCACTTCATAAAAACCGTTAAGTCCTGTGCACACATCAGTTCTTTCTAGAAAACAGCCCAGTCTTAGACACTGGCCACAATTAATTCCTTCTCCATCTTGTTTACAAATAACCATTACTTTCTCTGCTCTCAGCTGTCACTTCTACTAAGTCCTCAGGGCTCTTATCTTTTCACGATAATTATGTGTCTGAGGCTCCCTGGAGGAAGGAGCATGTCTCCTCTCTGGGGTCATCGCATGGACTGTGGAATAGCTTTTCTCACCTTATGGTTTACAGGGCATCACTATGTATCAGGTTTCTCAAGCTCGGCACATTTGGGGCTGGATAATTCTTTGTTGTGGGCACTGTTCTGGTCACTGTAGGAGGTTTAGCATCATTACTGGCCTCCACCCACTAGATTTCAGTAACAAGCCCCAAGTTGTGACAACCAAAAATGTCTCAAGACGTTGCCGAATATTCCCTGGGGGCAAGATGACCCCTGGTTGGAAACCACTGCTGTGTTTCACTAACTGTCCATATCCTTTAAATCATAGGGGAAGAAAGGCTGGTCAGAGAAGCAGCTGGAGGGACAGAGAAAGGCCGTGGCCCACCTGGTGCTCCCTGCGCCCTCTGATTGGATCTGATTGACGTGTGTGTCTAGAATCCCACACTGCTGCAAGCAGGCCACTCCTCCCAGGAGCACTTTCTGAGACAGGCAGCATGGAAGCCAGTGCTGAGAGGTTGCTGGAAAGAGGAAACCCTGAGATGGTGGGAAAGAGGGCCTTTGTGTTTGCAGAGCATTGGAAAAGCTAAAGGAAAACCAAACTGGACAATAGGTGATGAGGGATGTGTGGGGCCTGGAATGCTGGGCCCAGGCCTCAGCTGAGTTGGATCCCCTCAGAGTCAGCCAGACACTCCCAGCACCTTCCTTCACACTGTTCCCTGAGAGCCGGGCCTGCCGCTTGGGATGTCGGTTCAGCACAGAGGGGTTGGGGGAAGAAAGAAAAATGCCCTCCCAGATCTCCAATGTCCTCCTCTGTCATCTGGTGCCACCTTTAGCCTTGGTGTGAAAAGACGACAGTAGACTCCCAGTTTGGAGCTGGGAGAATATCTTCCACCAACTCAGACTCGAGCACCTCTGAGGGCTCTCTGCTTTCTTGGAGGTAAACCTCAACTGCACCGCATGATCAAAGAGGCTCCACAATCCATAGAGGGAACTCTGCTTGTTTGGGCACTTTACAGGGGTCCAGGCTGTGACGTCATAGCCAACTCTGCTTAGCAGGATTGTTCATGCATTGACTACTAACACCCCGACTCTCAAAGGGAGCCCGGGCTGCAGGTCCTTCCACTTGACTGTTCCTAATTGGGGCTGAAGACAAGATGCTTGAGGAAAACATGAGACTTACATGTCAGTAACACAATACAATATCCCAAATTCCCAGACACGTGTTTTATAGCAAAGTCAGGAAACCCTGCAGCGAGTTTTACATAAGGCCAAATCTGCCCCTGGACTGTAGCTCTGTGAATGGCATCTTTATTTGAGGTGGGGGGCGGGGAGGGAGGTAGCTAGACTAGAGGAGGTTTTGAGGAAAACCAAAGCAATCGAAAGACTGAGGGACAGTAATCAAAAACTATTAACTACCTATCTATCTACACTCATAAAACCATCAAGATTGTGAGCATATACTTCACCCCTCCAAAATTCCTTCTCCCCCCTCTTAGCTCTTCCCCGTTCTCCTTCCCTAGTCTTCAGCAATCACTCAGGGCCTTCTCTGACTATAGATTCTGTTGTATATCCTAGAGTTTTACACCAATGGAATCACAGAGTATACACTTGTTTTGTCCGGTTTCTTTCACTCTGCACAATTATGTTAAGATTCATCCATGTTGTAATATATATCAAACATCCATTCCTTTATAATGCTGAGTAGTATCCAGTGTAAGGGTACCACAGTTTACCCATTCATTTGCTGATGGACATTTGAGCTTTTCCCAGGTTTTGGCTACTGCAAATTAAGTTGCTATGCAGATTCATTTACAAGTCTTTGTAGGAACATATGCTGTCATTTCCTGTGGGTTATGACTGAGGAGTGAATGGCTGGGTCATACAGTGGGTGTCTATTTAACTTTTTAAGAAACTTACAAAGTCTTACGTGGCCATCAACAGTGTGAGTGCTCTGGCTCCTTCCCATCTCATCAGCACTTAGCATGGGCAATCTTTTAGTTTTAGCCACAGAGTAGAAAATGATGTCTTCTTATGGCTTTTAATTTGCATTTTCCCAATACTAATGAGGACGATCTCCCTATTTTCTGCCCATATATCTTCATTCATAAAATAGCCATTCAACTATTTTGCCCAGTTTTTGATTGGGTTGTTTTCTTATTATTGATTATTTAAATTCTTCAAATATTCAGATACAAGGCCTTTATATTCGCTCATTCTGTGACTTATTTTTTTTATTCACCTAACGGTGCCTTTCAAAAAGCAGAGTTTTAGTTGACAAAGCCCAGTTTATCAGTTAATTTTGATAAAGTCCAGTAACTTCTTAGATCATGATCATACAATTATTAATTTATAACAAAGAGAGCTGAGTAGTTTCCAGTATCTAATCATCTAACATCTATGCAGAAACTAATACTGTTTGGCCCCATGGAAAAAAAGCAAAAGACATGATTCCTGGTTTCAAAATGCTCATTGCACAGTATGGAATGCCTTATTATATTAGATATGCATTATCAATGTTGTGAGAAAGGATCAAGACGTAATGGAGTTCATAGAAGAAAGGGGAAGAAATCGATACCAAGGTGAAGTGGGCATATTGCACTAGGTCTCACCTTGAACTATCTGAAAAAAACGTTGTTTTGCTTTTGTTTCTGAGGAGGCCATCTTGACCATTCGTTTTCTCCTTTGGGTGGAGGATGAAATATTGGGGGGAAAGACCTAACTTAAAATAAGAGAGGTTTGTATCAAATGTGGAGAGCTTGGCAAGAGAGGATGTCAAGAGGAGGGGAAACGGATTGAAAAAGACGGGAAAAAAAGATTAGTAGCAAAGAAATATCAAGGGAAGTCTTGCTCATAAAACAGAAATTAATGGATTACAGAGCAAGGACATTAAGAAAGATCTTTAAGAGGTTGCAGGAAATGGGAGAATTAGGGCAAGGCTGAGCTGTCATGTGGAACATTTTACATAACAAACTACTGGTTAAAGCTAATATAAGCTTTATATTATAAAGGGCAGGAGACAGCATGTGCCTGAGAGAGATGAAATGAGGGAGGACTTACTACTTCAGATCCGAGCCATGACTCTCATCGGCTATCTTGGCCATGCACCCTATGCAACGCAAGGCCGGGCCGTTGTCTGGAGCTTGGTCGCTTCTGTAGACTCAGTGCAGAAGCCTCTATCCATTATGATGTGGGGACGGCACGTGTGCTGTTTTGACTGCAGCATCTCAGGGAGCCCTTTTCATGTTGTATTTACTCCGGAAGTTGTTTCATGAAAAGCATCAAAAATCAGGAGCTACGAACATTTTGTCTGCCACTGAGATGCAGAGCAGAAGTGCACTGGAGTGAGAGTGGGCAGAGCAGGTGCTGCTCAGCAGGGGAATCGCCCTTGGGGTACCCAGCAGAATCTGTGCAAAAGGGGAGCTCTTCTCGGTTCCAGCGTCTACGGGGCCCAGGCTGACCAAGAGGAATGAGAGCCGGAGGGAGAGACATCGAGCTGGTGAGGAATTACACTTACAGTGTAAACTGTGTGTGATCACAGATGAAGACATCATCTGCAGTTCAAGTAAAAGCCCAGACACAACATCCTAAAGCAGGTCAGCAGGGACCACAGGACAGCGAAGGGTACAGGGGATGAAAAAATGGCACCAAACCACGGGGAGAAGTAGCCGAGCACATGGCAACCGAGGTCTTGTTTTTCTTTCTTTTCAAGACTGACATTTTTGAGCACCTACTACGTGCTAGAGATTTTACTAGAATAGGTTTTCTGTGCTAGATGTCGTCTTATTTATGTTTATTTTTTTTTTTTGGTAAGATATGTTTTTATTGATTTCAGAGATGAAAGGAGAGGGAGAGAGAAATAGAAACATCAATGATGAGAGAATCATTGATTGGCTGCCTTCTACATACCCTCCACTGGGAATCAAACCATGACCTCCTGGTTCATAGGTCGACACTCAACCACTGAGCAACACTGGCCGGGCCCGGGGTCTTGTTTTTCCGTCTACATAGTGTGACCATCAAAGCTGAGCGGTGTCTGTGCTTTGTTGGTGTAAACTGAGCATAAGGTGGGACATTTACTTCTTTTCATGCAACAACCTCAATCATTGCAACTATTTTCTTTAGGGTTAAAACTGTAACTAAACAAAAAGTAAAATATAACAGTGGCTTAAAGAAGACAGAAGCTTGTTTATTTTTTATATAAAAGTTGGGGGTGAAGGGGGGCAGATCAAAGGCCAGTATAGCACCCAACTAGTTCAGAGGCCCAACAACCTTCTAGATCTCCACTTTGCCATCCTTGCAGTGTGGCCCTTGTCCTTGAAGTCCAAGTGGCATTTCTGCTGCAGAAGAGAGAAAATGATGGAGAAGAAGGAATAAAGTGTGCACACCAGCTCTATTCAGGAAAGGTCCTGGACAGTATCCAGACACTTCTGCTAGCATCCCATTGGCCAGGACTTAGTCACATGGCCATGCGAGGGATGCTGGGAGATGTGGTTCAGGGCAGCCATGCAGTCTGGTAAACATTCTATTCCAATGGGAGAAGGAAAATGAATATTGGGTGATAATCAGTGATCGCTGCCATATAGACTAATCCTTTACAAAGTTCTAAATTAGGGAAAACACAAAAATGTTGTTGTAATGTGTTGAACGGCATGCTCATCACCAGTTGCATTTACATTTTTGGCACCCAGAGTGTGCACACCAAGTAAATAATTCCCTAGTAAAGGGGTCCCAGGATGGTGTGCAGGGAAGCTGTGACGGCCCCAATTTTAGCACTAAAAGTCCCACATCACGGGCAAACCAGGATGGTTGGTCATGCTAGCTATTGACAGGTTACATGTCCTTAGGCAAGTTACTTTATCTCTTTGAGTCGCAGTTTCTATATCTGAAAAATGGAAATAATAATAATTCTGACCTTTTATGATTGTTGTGAACATTATGTGGGGTTATGTTCATACTGTTTAGCCAAGTGCTTGGCTCTGTAAGTGTTAACATTATAATTTAATGTTACTGTTACTAGAATTGCTATAGAGCTGATGGCTGTATACATTTCACCTGCTTTAGCTTTGAGAGAAACTGGGTGCTATCCTAGAACAAGTGGAACTGAAGATTTGTGGTTTTAAACATATTGCTTATGAATAGCAAGGAGCTACTGCTTACTGAGAAATTTTCTTTTCAAATTTAATACAGATCTCCAATTTCCCTTCTTTTCCCTTCTTTGTATACTAATCATTTATTTTTCATTGTCATGAGATCAGAAATGAGAATATCCTGTGAACAGTCACATAAAGTAATTGTCTGAAGTGTTATAATAAATTTGCTTTTAAAAGGTAATTTCAGGAAGTTTATAGGAAAGATAGGGAAATTTTTTCTTAATGTTTCTGTTTTGATTCTTTTCTTATTCCAAAAATATTTAATTGTGCTGTTATTAGCTGTCAAGCAACATGCCAGGTGCTGGATTTACAAGACTGAAGAGGCTCAGTCCCTGTCTTTAAGGACTGCACTTGGGAAGATGGGCCTATAAGCAAATGTGGGTCATTAGGCAACAAAGACTGAGATGGAGGTACTCACCAGGCTGGTGAGAAAGCTCCATTTACCTTGTAGATTCAGGTGGAGTCTTTAAAAGAAGTGATAGGTGAGCTACCTCCTGCAGCCCAGGGAGAGGCAGAGGAGGCGGATCTAGGTAAGTGGCTGCCTGTAGGCAAACGCACTGACATATAAAACCCCAGCCATCTACCAACTGTTGGTTTCTGATGACTTGGAGCAGCAATTTTCAACTGGTGTGTCGTAAGAATTTTTAAAACATGCAATACCTGGCCATTTAGTCAAGGGCACTGACCTCTTTTCCCTTAGATTGTCAAATAAAAAAATGACAACAGCCAACACAACGATAGCCACTGGCATGAATGAATCAAAATTATACCTATTTTTTTGTCAGATCAGCAGAAAATATATTTTTTTATGTGCCACAGACTTTTAGTAGTTTATGTGAGCCATGAGATGAAAAAGGTTGAAAATCACTGACTTGGAGGGGGGGGACCTTGTTTGCAAACTCATCCAACAAATATTTGCTGAGCACCTATTACATGAATGGCACCATTAAATACCATTTACAGTGTATATACATACACAAGACACAGAGTCTGTCCTGGAAAAGCTTAGGGCTTAGAAGAGGAAATAAGATGTGCACAGCCAATGCAAGATCTGTATGAACTGAATATGTGTCCTCTCAAAATGCATGTGTTGAAGCCCTAACCCTAGAGGGGCTATATTTGGAGATGGGACTTCTAAGAAAGTAATTAAGGTTAAATGAAATCATAATAGCTGGGTTTTGATGCTATAGGACTAGTGAAGGGAAGACACCTGAGAGCCCCTCCCCTCCTCTTTCTCCTTCTCCTTCTCCTTCTTCTTCCTTCTTCTTCTCCTTCTCCTTCTTCTTCTCCTTCTCCTTCTCCTTCTCCTTCTCCTTCTCCTTCTCCTTCTCCTTCTCCTTCTTCTTCCTTCTTCCTTCTTCCTTCTTCCTTCTCCTTCTTCCTTCTCCTCCTCCTCCTCCTCCTCCTCCTCCTCCTCCTCCTCCTCTTCCTCCTCCTCCTCCTCCTCCTCCTCCTTCTTCTTCTCCTTCTCCTTCTTCTTCTTCTTCTTCTTCTTCTTCTTCTTCTTCTTCTTCTTCTTCTTCTTCTTCTTCTTCTTCTCCTTTTCCTTTCTCTCTTTCTTTCTCTTTCTCTCTCTCTCCAGGAACTGAGGAAAGGTCATCTGAGGATATATAGAGAAGGAGGATATAGAGAGAAGGAGAGAAGGTAGCCATCTGCAAGTCAGAAAGCAGGTCATCAGCACAAACTGAATTGGTTGGAACCTTGACCTTAGACTTCCTCCAAATATATTTCTACTGTTTAAGCCACCGGTCTCTGGTATTTTATTATGGCAGCCTGAGCAGACTAAGACAATGTCCATAATGTACCAGAAGGAGAAAGAACAAAGTAGCCTTGAACTAGGAGGAGGGAAGAGAATGACTGGGAGAGCAGAACAGACTTGCTGGAGAACGTGACCTTGAGCTGAGCCTTAAACACTTGGAAGCACTTAGATTTAGATGAAATTGATAGTGAAGACCATTCCAGCTAACGGAAGTGTTATGGGCTCAGGGGGCAATAGGAAAACACACATCTTCCATTTGTCTGGAGAGTCTACCAGTAGCAAGTGATATCGAAGAGTGTGGGACACAGTCTGCCATTCTGGGAAGGGCTTTGAAAGTCAGGATGAAGACTGTGGGCTTCATTTAGCATGCACTGAGGACACACCTTCAGCTATAGACAAATGGAGTTTCATTCAGCATGATGCCTTCAGCAAGCAATCGGGAAGTCTCAGAGCGGCTCCAGCCTGGAAGGTGGCAGGGTATTGGTGAAAGTACATGAGGCGCCACCTGGGAGAAGAGGTGAGAGAGATCCTACAGGAGGAGGCATTGACCAGATTTTGTAGCTATTGGATAGGGATGAGAGGAGAGTGGGAAATAAATATTATAACGGAGAGTGAAAAGCAAAATATGTTTATAAAATCATTTTGCTGACTTGTCAATCTCTAGATTGCTTACTCCTAGAACAGTCTCATCTTAAAATGAGGAAACTTAAGATGAATGGCAACCATCAGACCCCAGGACTTGGGCTCATTCTGTTATGTCAAGCTGCCACCCAGTTTCAAGCGATGAGGCCACTAAAAGTGACTATGTGACCATCGCGGGGATGTATTCTGGGGCAAAGGTAATGCTTTCCTTCTGGATCATTTGAGCCTGGGTGGCCCCAACCAGTGGGAAACTGCCACTATCTTTCAGAGTTCAAGCTGAAAGTAGAACCGGAGGCATAAGTGCTTAGAACACTCTCATGGAGACAGGAGAAGACCAAGCTGTGGTGACATCCCACGTTAGGATGTGGGAGAAGGAAGGAGACGTGCAGGAGGAGACTGAGAAGGTTTAGAGGAAATTATGTAACAGGATGATGTCAGATCAGGGGCGTCTGAGGAGGGAATTTTGGGACAGAACCATGGCCAATTGTGTCTATGACTGTAAGTTCTAGAAAGTGGGGACTGAAAAAAGAAGCATTTATTATGAGCTTGAGGGGCCCTTTTCCCCGGAGAAGAGCATAAGCAGCTATCTGCTTGAACCCATGTTGGATGGCTTACCTCTTCCCTTGCCTGAGGAAGAGGTTTGGGCCAGGTGAGTGCAGGGCCCAAGGATGAGTTCATTCTTCTTCCCTGGGAGGTAACAAAAGGTGGATACAGGGGGCACAGCGACAGGCCTGCACTCAGGGCAAGTTCTGGAGAATGTTTCAGTTGAGGAAAGGTAGACACAGATTTCAAAGACCTCGGAGATGCACGGCATTGCTTCCAAAACACGTCCTCTCCTCATGGCTGGAGCCGCAAAGGTCTAGAGCGGAAGGTGCAAGCTAGTGGCCCTGGGACCACAGGTTATACGCAGGGCGACTTTTTTGGTTGTTTGTTCGTTTGATCAGCATCATGTTCTGAAATGTTAGAATTACTTGTCAACATTTAAAAATCTGACTATTTCACATTAAAAATCTGAGTTCTGTCTTCCTTTGAGACCCTGAGGAACTCTGGCAACCCTGGGCCTACTTCCTCGTCTGGCAGCATGTGCTGGAGCTGCCGAAATTATCCGGGCATCCACCTCATCGATGCTGTCTGCTGGCCTGTGAGACCTCAGAGTTTTCCATTCCTGATCTCCACCGAGCCATTTATTCAACAGAGGGGAAACTGGGGCCAGAGGAGGGCAGGGATGATGGGTGCTCTCCCTGTAACCAGCAGCATCCTGCTTCTGCCCCATTTGGATGTTTAAGCGCTGAGAGGCACCCGGTGACTGCTGTGCAGTGACCAGACATCCTTGCCCAACGTCGTGTGGACACAGGCCAGAGACCAACAGCGAGGCCGGAATCCCGGCAAGGCCCCTTGCCTCGGGTCCTCGACCACAGCGCCCTGTTCTTTTCGTCCATGCAAGTCCTGGACTGATAAACAGCCCAGCAGGAGAGCACAGGCCTAAATCCCACATCTCTCTGTGCCTTTCTCCCGGCCTCTTCTTTTGAGGCGGAGGCAAGTCAACTCAAAACAACAAAAATATGCTTCTACCGAATGAGATCCTGGAGTTTCTCTAATAGGCAGGTTGGGAAAAATGAAAATGCTAATTACTTGAGGGAAAGCATGGAAAATGAGTCAGCTGATTGGGTCACCAGGCAGCCAGTAGGAGCTGATTTTTTTTTTTTTTTTTAGAGGATAATGACTTATTCTAGGGGATTTCAGCCGTGCACACACAACAAAAATAATTTCAAGTGTCTGCTATGAAAATCCCATGCTGCCAAACATCACATTGGAAAATTAATGTGACAAGCTGGAGGCCCGTTTGCCCCAAGATCGGAATACAATGCACACTCCCTCTGCAGGAAGTTTCTCAGGGTGAAACCAGAACCAGACTGGAGAAGCTAGAGGGGCAAGGCCGCAAGGGTGGATGGTGGACAGCAGTCAGCCAGGAGGCCATGCTGCCCTCTTTGGGCGCTTAACCAGCCCCCAGAGTTGCCGGTGACTGTACGGAAGCTGGTGGGCCGCACAGGAACTGATTGTTCTGCTGCTCATTAAGGAGCTAGGCCCCGCCACTGGGAGCCCTTGCCGCTGGCTGTGATTTGGTGCAGCTCCTGGGTAGGGCCTGCACACGCTGGATCTTTCTAAGGAGCCCAGAGGTGGTTTGGGGTTCACACAGACATTTTGACTCCAGGAGCCTGGATCCCAGGGCCCGGGTTCCCACTCGCTGGCCAGCGATGGAATTCATGAAGCCTGGCAGCCCTGTATGCAGGGCACACTCTGGTCCTTTACAGCTCTTTGTCTGCAGCTGGGCTCTTGTCTTTCATTGCTGGCTGCCTCCCCGTCTCTGGGGCTGATGCACAGCCAGATAACAGTATATCAGCGCAGGCGGGCAGAGGGACATGGGGAGTCCGAGGGGGAGGGGGAAAGCTCCTGAGTGAGCCAGCCTGACTTATTATTCCTTCACTCTCAAACAAAACAAAATCATTGGCCTGCCAGGGTCATTAAGGACCCCCGGGTTGTCATAGAAACGACCTTTGGGGCCCGGTGGTTGTTAATGCATGAGTGACTGCCTGCATTGTGTGCTTGGGGAGAGGTCAGAGTTTTGTTGGTGGCTTAAGAAAGAAAGAAAGAAAGAAAGAAAGAAAGAAAGAAAGAAAGAAAGAAGAGAGCTAGCACAAAGCCCAGGATTGGGCGGCTACAATCAGAAAGAAGGCTGGACGCTGCCTGTAGTGCCGATTCATTCGGTGGCTGGGACAGTGACATCCTGTGCCCTGCACATAGTAGGTGCTCAATAAATGCCTGCGAAGATGAATGGGCGCATTGCTCTGGTTTATTAGCAATCCCATACCCCTGCCCCGGGGCCACTTTGACAGTGCCCTCCCTGGGAATATTTATCTACTTATTTATGTTAAACGTAAGGTGCCTTGCATGCTTTTCATTTTAGTACACATCATTTTATTTATTTATTCTTTTATTTTAAATTTTATTTTCAGTTATCACTTACATTCAATATTATTTTGTATCCGTTTCAGGTGTACAGCATGGTGGTTAGATGACCATGTACTTTACAAAGTGTCTCTCTGCCCCACCCCCGGTATCTCCAGTCGCCGAGAGTATAGCTAGGCAATGTCTCCTGTCAGGGTTCCAGTCCAGATCAGCAAAGTTATGTACGAGTTTTAGGGAGAGCGCGTGCGTTTTCCTCTTGGATGGGATCATTTTATGTCTGCCAGGGAGCCAGGAGGAGCTCGTTGGGAGTGGGTGGCCAGAGGCTGCTGCAGAGGAGGAACAGGAGAGCAGGGTCTACACAGCAAGCCTTAGCTTTACAGGTGAGCTTTCAACCCACCTCCTAACCAGGGGGATGGGCGTCTCCCGCCAGGTGTGCTCTGAACACCAACTGGCCGGTGTTCAGAGAGCTGGCCCTGGGGCTTCCCCAGGTTCCCCGGGCTCAGGAGCTTGGGTTTCAGAACCAGCGCTGCCACTTGCTCACTGTGTGCCCTCTTGCATGTCCTCACTGTCTCAGGTTCCTCGCCTGTAACATTGCAGGTCGGCCAAGTGATGCCCACAGCCCATCCCAAGCCTGCTCTGCTCCACGGCAAGACTTCCCTGCATTTAGGACTTAACTTTCCAGGTGGGAAGAAAACCTTTTAGGGAGGTTCTTTGGGGGACTCCAGGGCCATTTGATCTGAGGAGACTAAACCTGGTCACCTTCTATGGTGCCTTCTGCCTCCTTCCAATGAGGAACCTTCCCAAGATCTGATACCGGCTAGGGTCTGACTAGATAGAACAAGCATGTCGGGCTAGTCTGTTTTCCAATCTCATAGGCCCGGCTCCCTCCCTGGAGTCGGCACCCTCCAGGTTAGCTACAACACATGACTGGCTATAGGGCTCGCACCCTGAAACCCACGTCACATGTGGGGCTTGGACCTATGACCTAGGAACTGGGAGACATAGCCACTTAGCATCAACTGCCAGGGTGACTTGCTCTTACACTGGGTGCCAGGGACCAGTCTGCTGTTCTTCCTACTTGCCTGGCAGATTCTCAGATTTTGCTCAAGGAGACTAGACTGCCATTCACAGAATCCCATCATTGGCTCATGGGTTCAAGGGCACAGCGGCTGCAAAGCCCAGGTCTCTGATGTGGGCCAGGCATAAGGGAACACATCAGCTTGGTGAATCTCGCTTGCTGTTTGGTGAGCACTTTGTAGGGATTCTTGATGAGCGTGCCTATCACAGAATCGGGGATGAAAGTCCCAGTGCATTTCAGGCAATTAATAAAAAAAAAAAAAACAACCCATTATGATTTCTGGATTTTGTGATGTTTGAGGTGAATGTCAACTTTGAAAACTTTGTACTGTCTCATTTTCTCATTCTAGTAAATATCATTTCCTAGAAAACAGAAAACAGAAGTGTCTCAGCGGAGAGGGCCAGGATGGCAAAGGATGCTCTTATTCCTACAGTACTGAGTGTGGTGCCTGCCCTGGAGGAGCAATGCGCTGTTGGAGTAGATGTTCGATTTCATCGAATTATTTTTTTAACCAGTTAACTACCACGAGTCCAAAACGGAAACCATCCCCACATGCCACGATATTTTTAATTTAATTAAGAAAAAACAATTTGCAATGAATATTATAAAAATAAATATATTACTCACAATTCAGGTGTTCTTGAATATTTTCAGCTGAAAATTCTCATAAAAATTATTTTAAAGTTGGTCAGGGCTGCCACTTAGGGAAAACATTTTTTTTTATAGACGCGCATGGCGTGTGGGGAAGGTCTGCCGCTTGCATCTACAGATGCTTATGGCATACAAGGGGTTGAATATGTTCTTATTGATTTTATTTTATTTTATTTAAAAAATATTTTCTATTGATTTGTGGAGAGAAAGGAAGTGAGAAGGGGAGAGAAATGTGGATCAGTTGCCTCCTGCACACCCCCTACCGAGAATTGAACCCTCAAACCAGGGCATGTGCCCTGACCTGGAATCAAACCAGCAACCTTTTGGTGCATGGGGCGACTACCAACCAACTGAGCCACACTGGCCAGGGCTTTCAGTTAATTCTTATAAAAATGCAGGCAGCTATGATTCCCCTAGGGCTGCTGAGGGATCAGACCAGAAGGAGCATGCCTGGTCCAAGGGCACCAGTCACTGAGAGAAGGGGCAGCACTAGAACCCAGACCCACAGCTCCAAGTCTGCTGTGATCCTGTCCGCAGTGCTGCCCAAGCCCACCGCTGACTGAGCTTCAGAGAGCGGAGATGCTCAATTGCATAAAAAGTTCTATTCAGCCAGATTCAGTTTACCTTTGTTCTTGTTTCTCAAGTCTGCACAACTGATCTGTGTAAGTGAGGGCCACAGCCTGACACCCACTCTGCTGTGTGTACTCAGAAAGCAGGCTTTCTCTGAGTCCAGCATCTTCTCTTCCCTCCTAACTGGTTTCAGAGAGGGAGGTATCTGTGCCCAGCTTGGACTCCAGCTCAAATCCCTCTCCAACCTGCCACATCCTCCATGTGGCACAAAACGCCAAACTGACAATGGAAGGTTTTTCTCTTTTCAACAACTACATCTTCCCACCTCAATGAGGACACAGAAATCTCTGAGTTTCCTGGGTTCACGGAGGTAAAGAGAATCCAGGAGCAAAGCGTCATGGCTGACGGGGCTGGGGCTGGGGCTGGGGCTGCTTCGAGGTCCCACAGGGACTTGGGACCAGTCACTTCCCTCGGGAAGTCTGTTTTTACTCTTCTAAAGAGTAAGGGAACCTGGAGTTGAAATGCTCTAATTCTGAAGCATGGATTCCTGTAAAGGTTGATAAACTGCAAAATATTTGTCTTTAATGTAGTTTAACACTAGGTTATAAAAGAGAAGAGTTTCCTGGGAAAATGAGCATCATACTAAACCAGCAGAACTGAACAGAGTATTTTACTTTGCATTAATGTGTTCCCTCAGGGATGAGGATAAAACCCAACATGATAAAAAATGTCTTGAATATTTGCATATAAAATATAGAATATTTGCATATAGGATTTACATAAAGCATGATGCTTATTTCCCAGGTGGGAAGGGAAGAGCTAATAACGTACTGAGTGCTTCCTCCGTCCCAGGTGCTTTTCATACGGCACCGACTCTTCAACAACCCAAGGACCCGTCTCCTGTTCCTTCCAGCCTAAGACACTGAGCTCCGGAGCAGTGACTTGCCCAAAGTTACATGGTACCCTGTCAGTTTCCTTATCTCCTAGTAACATCTTTCCCCCCTGCAACTTCAGAGGATGGGCAACCACAGGATGTAGTAATGTTGGAAAAGTGGAGTTAAACCCCAAGTTTTTACTCGTAGTCCTCTGTAAAGTGCGCGTTTTGGATGAGGTGTCCTCTAAGGTTCATTTCACTTTTAAATCCAAAATTTGAGTTACTTATTTAAACAGCATTTATTCTGAAGCACAACACACCCAAGAGATATTCCTGGAAAAGCACGTTCTATGGTCAAATATGTTTGTAAATTGTTATTAATTATATTCCCAATGAAAGACCTACAATGCAAATTGTATGATATCAAAAGCTCTGAAATAAAAGTCTGCATAGCCATTTAATCTATTTCCTGGGCATATTGGATTTTGGACTCTCTTTTATTCCTACTTAACAGTTATTAACATTTGGTGAAACTACTTTGCTATTTAACACACTTGGGAAACAGGTCTTGCCTCCCATCCTTCCCTTGGAGAGTAGAAAAGCAGGGCCCCAGAAAGGCCATGGGCAGGGAGGGGGAGTGGGAGGCTAACCAGGGCTGTGTCCTGAACAGAACAGATATTGCCACAGCAATTTCTGAAACTTTGATAAGCAAGAAATATTTTGACACTCTCTCTATATTTATATATAAACCCATTTATACATGAAGACAAAATGTGATGGTCCTTCTGGTTGTTTGTTGTTTTTTTTTGCAACCCAGGTACATTCCCTTGACCAGGAATCGAACCTGTGATCCTTCGGTGGGTGGGCTGGTACTCTAACCACTTAACAACACTGGCCAGGGCTGCCCTTCTGTTTTGATTAGTTCCTTTGAAGGAATCTCCCTCCCTTGTCCTTTTGAAAAGTCAATATAAAATAGCATGTACACAGTGCCTGTTATTTATAGAATTACTAGAGGCCCGGTGCACGAAATTCGTGCACGGAGAGGGGTTGTCCCTCAGCCCAGCCTGTACCCTCTCCAATATGGGACCCCTTGAGGGATGTTCAACTGCCCATTTAGGCCCATGGGATCGGGCCTAAACGGGCAGTCGGACATCCCTCTCACAATCCAGGTCTGCTGGCTCCCAACTGCTTGCCTGCCTGCCTTCCTGATTGCCCCTAACCGCTTCTGCCTGCCAGCCTGATCACCCCCTAACCACTCTGCTGCCAGCCTGTTTGCCCCCAACTTCCCTCCTCTGCCGGCCTGGTCACCCCTAACTGCCCTCTCCTGCAGGGTTGATCACCTCCAACTGCCCTCCCTTGCAGGCTGGGTGCCTCCCAACTGCCCTCTCCTGCTGGCCATCTTGTAGTGGCCATCTTGTGTCCACATGGGGGCAGGATCTTTGACCACATGGGGGCAGTTATATTGTGTGTTGCAGTGATGATCAATCTGCATATTACTCTGTTATTAGATAGGATAGAGGCCTGGTACAGGGGTGGGGGCCAGCTGGTTTGCCCTGAAGGGAGTCCCGGATCAGGTGGGGGTTCCCTTGGGGTGTGGGGCGGCCTGAGCGAGGGGCCTGTGGTGGTTTGCAGGCTGGCCACGCCCCCTGGCAACCCAAGCAGAGGCCCTGGTATCTGGAATTTATTTTCCTTCTACAATTGAAACTTTGTAGCCTGAAGTGGGTGGGCCCGGCCAGGGTGTGCCGAAAGCTTTGCTTCCCCTGTTGCCGGCAGCAACCCTGGCCTGCTCTCTCAAGCTCCATTCTGCCGCCATTTGTTTGAATTTGTTTACCTTCTATAATTGAAACTTTGTAGCTTGAGTGGAGGCTTAGGCCTGGCAAGGGCAGGCAGAAAGCTTGGCTTCCTCTGTTACCTAGGAAACCTTGCTCTCTGTGTCTGTAGCCATCTTGGTTTGGGTTAATTTGCATACTCGCTCTGATTGGATGGTGGGCATGGCTTGTGGGCATGTTGGAGGTATGGTCAATTTGCATATTTGTCTATTATTAGATAGGATTATTAGATAGGATTCCCTGGACTTCACCTAGTTAGTCCTTATGTATCCTTTATGTCACTGCTGAAATGTCACTTCCTCCAGGATGGGCTTCCTGACTGATCTGGTCTGCTGCGTCTGCTTCCATGACAACCTGGAGTACTTTATGAGAGCAGTTGTCAGAGCTGATAATTACATATTTAAGTGGTTCTTTTCTTAATGTCTGCTTCTCCCATGAGACTGTAAACCTGATGAGGACAGGAGCCATGCCTGTCTTACTCATATGGTACATGCAACACCCAGCACAACTGGCAATAGCAGAAGCTAAAAAAAAAATATTTGTTGGCTGAGTGAATGAATGAATGAATTTCCATGCTAAGAAGTAGGCCTCCTCTGCTTGGGCCCTACATCAATCCTGTGAGATCCTTTGCTATCAACTTTTATGTCGCTCTTCTATTTAAACTTAATCTCCCCCTTCAAGTCTGATGTATGCTCTGGCGTCTCTCATCTCCTGACCTCAGCTTCCTGCTGGCACCCTTGGCAACATCACTCACAGACCACTAGGTAACGCCCACCCATCACAGCCACCATGACCCATTCTCCATCCACCCCATCGGGCCTGATCCCAATCATCTATCTGGCAGATGGCAAGACCACCAAAGGGGTTTCTGATTTGTTACCTATAAATAAAATCATTGACTTTTCAACATCAAAGCTACCTTAAAGGCCATTTGTTCGACTTCATCTTTTGTCCAATGAAGAAAGTAGCAATCAGACAAGGCAGGTGACGTGTCCTTGGGCAGAGAGTAGGATGAAAAGAAGTCTCTGGCTGTCCCTTCAGGAATCCATCCTGTGTCAGCATTCGTTTCAAAACAGCGTCTGCTTATTGTTGTTTTTAAAGTGAAAATTCTGATACATGCTTGACATTTCAAAAGTTTCTAAATGGACTCGAAGAGTATCATAACACTACAAATTTGTACTATTACTTACTCCCATGTTTTAGATGAGGAAACAGCATTAGAATGGCCATGAAATGAGTAAGTGGTGCTGGGGGGCCTGCTTGCCTCCAAGTCCATTGTCCTCACTCTGTGAGCCCCAAGCACATGGAGTCATCTCACACTGTGGCTGCTGTGGGTCCTCTGGCAGACCACAGGCTGCTCAAAAAGAGAGAGTAGGGGAGGGTGGGGGTATGGGGGAGAGATCAACCAAAGGACTTGTATGCATGCATATAAGCCTAACCAATGGACACAGACAACAGGGTGGTGAGGGCATGAGTGGGGGGGAAGGAGGGGGGAAATGGGGGAATAAGGACACATATGTAACACCTTAATCAATAAAGAAATTTAAAAAAAGAGAGAGATCACGTGCTATTTCTCTTTGGCGACACCAGTTCCTCGCTCAATATATTAGCATACGATAGGCCCTAAATAAACCTTTAAGGGATGAATAAATGACTGAGAAATGATAAATAATTAACTGAAGCAGCAGTTAGCTCAGCATGCTTCCCATGAAAGATGGGTAGGGTATAGAAGAGAAAGCTGTACATTTATTTAAAAAATTCATAGACGCTGAAGATAAACATTTACCTCCTTAAGTTGAATGAACTTACAGAGAATAATTTGTTTTATTGCAAATGGTTTGGATATAAAAATCTGGATATATCTTATTGAAACAACCTGGATTTGGGTATAATTGCAGCGATATGTTACTCTCCAAATTGGAATCTAGAGACGGTGGTGGAAGGAAGGTAGCAACCACTGAGGGGCCCATGTTCTCTTCTTACCATTAAACTCAGTACAACCAACACACACAAGTGTGTGTGTATACATATGTGTAGTATTGGCTAAATGATTTGCGATGATGGTATGAAAGGACAGATTGTCAAGGATCTGTGTACGTGAATTTGAATGAATAGGAAGTACAATTTTCAGGCTTTGGGATTTATATTAACCCTCCCATAGAGGTTCTAAAGAAGTAGTTTTAATCAATGTAATATGACTAGTAATTAATGCATTGAGTGCTTCCAAAGTGCCCTCTTTGTCCTTTTTAAAAATATAGCTTTAAGCCATCCTTTGTCATGACATTTGTCACTTGCTCCAACCAGCCTCTTTTCCATCTGTACCCCAAGGTGAACCTCACTCAAGCCCCAGCATGTGGAGCCCAGCACCTGCAGACAGAGAAGGCACTTCAAGCAAAGTTGTATGACCTATAGCACAGCACCCTACCTCTCAGGATTGCGAGGAACAATGATGGTAAAGCATGGAACATGTTAGCACATTGCTGGGCACTCAGTATATGCTTAAACTCCAGCAACTTCCTATTAAAGCCTGGGGGTGGCGGGGGGAGAGGAGGGGGCTGAGCCCAGGCTGCAAGCGGGAAAGGCGGGCTGCAAGAATGGTCTGTGGACCAGATAATGTTCATTTCCTCCAGGTCTCCTGGGATTGTTTTGGTAATTACTCCAGCTTCTTCAACAGCTTGTGATTTGTCCGGGGCCAGGGAACCTGGATTTGCACTGCACGATGCATAATTCATATGGCACGGACAGCAATTATGAGCTAATTGAGGGGTGTAATGGTTAAAGAAAGGATCCATTATGAGGAACATAAGGGATGTTGGGAGGGAAGAAGCTCTTGCATCTGTAGAGGCCCGTTCTCCTAACTCAGCTTTCTTTAAGATGACTCTAATGTCTGTTGAAGGGCACAGCATTCCTCCTGCAAAGGGTCCTGGGGGTTGGGGCAGGAGCTGCTCCCCCTGCAGGAAGAGGGCTCAGGGTGGGTGAGGGTCAGCTTCTTTTTCTCATGCTCTTGTGTGGCTAACCTTCCAGGGGCACCTTGCCATGTTGACACAGTCCTCGGGTTAATATGATTAGAGGGGCGTACTGTTTCCATAACCATAATTTCTGAGTTAAAATCAGGCCCACCTCCTGCAGGGAGAGACCATCTGGGAAATAGACTTTGGTGAAGAATGATTGGAATTTCCAATATGTAATCAGACTTTGGTGGGATAACAGGACGGCCTAATTTCCTGGAAAATCCAGGAGCTGGGCTATCAAATTATAAAGAGCTCCGGGCTGGTAGCAATAAACCTTGGCTCTGTCTATGATTACATTATCCTCTTGCTGAAAGGCCCTTGGAACATCACCACTGCCCTTTGGGCCTCAGCTTCTCCATCTGTACAATGGGGAAATTGGGTAAGATGGACTTCTGAGACCCTCCCAATTCTGATGCGTTATGTTTCCATGCATCACACCCTGCCCTTCTGACTTGAGATTTTAAACTACCTTGAAAGATCAGCCTTTGTTCTCTGGGACCAACGTTACATGCCTTAAAACTAGGAGAATGCCCACTGTGTGACTGTCACATGAGATATGGAACTTTCTTTTTAATTGGCTGTGAGGAGATATCTAAATAAATCACCTTTCTAATGGCTTCTATTACAAAGTTAGGTGTATATCTCAAAATACTAAATTGAAGCTATTTTATAGAGGAAAAGCTTGTGCCAGCATCTGCCCCTCTGGTGTGCGGGAGGGTGTGGTAGTTGAATCACAATGTGCCATGTATGCTTTCTTATCTTTTCAGCACCCCTCAGGCCTTCTCTTGTTTCAGAATTGTTCCATATTTAACCTTTTCTTCTTCTTCTTTTTTTGTTAATCCACACCCGAGGATATTTTTCCCCACTGACTTTTAGAGAGAGTAAAAGGGAGGGAGGGAGAAAGAGAGAGAGAGAGAGAGAGAGAGAGAGAGAGAGAGAGATGTGAGAGAGACACATCAATTGGTTTCCTCCCACATGTGCCCTGACCAGGACCAGGGATCGAACCTGCAATCCAGGTACATGCTCTTGACCAGGAATCAAACCAGAGAGCCTTTTTTGGTGTGCGGGCTGATGCTCTAACCACTGAGAAACACAGGCCAGGGTCATAATTCATATGGCACGGACAGCGATTGACCTTTGAGTCTGTATTTTTTTCTTCATCCTCAACCAAGGATTTTCACATAAACAGTTAATATCATAGGAAGCACTTCCTAAACAAGCTGGCTCTACTAGTAATTCCCATGCCTCCTTGGGCTGGGCTGCAATATTGCAGTTCACCAGTAGAGGTTGCTTTCTGACTCACGGTATACACACAACCTAAAGCTTCAAAACTCATAGAATACTAAAAGTAGAAGAGATCACAGCGATCGTTTTGTCCAAATAGGCATCATGCCTAGTTTTCTGCTTTATCACATTTGGAAATTAGACATTCTATAGAGTAATCTGCTTAACCTGAAGCGTGCCATCACGGACTCTCATGCGGCTGGTTTGCACACTGTCTCGTCATTTAAGCCGAGCACCTGGCCACTCTGCATGCCTTTTGAATAACGAGGACACTTAGCGTATTCAAGGTGGAGCTGTGTTATTCTCTGCCTGTGGTGCCAATGCGGCTGTTGATACCGAATTGGATCTTTCGCCTGCAAGGTGAGCTGTCAGGTCTGTCAGTATTCACACCAGCTCTGGCCCTCATTTCAGAGCCTTTCAGATGAGTTCTGCCCAAAGTAATTGAGCTCCTGTGGGCTAAGGGTTTCTTTCTTTTTCGCCCTTCAAATAGCTTTCCCAACAATTTAGGAAATCCTTCCGGGAGAGAGATGTGTGGGTCTACTTACAAAGACGTGTTTTGGGAGAGTCAGGGTCACAGTCGGAATACACCAGACAAAGGCAATTCATACTTGCCTTGAAGAATAGGCAACAATAGGTACACAGTTGATTTTTCATATCATTGTTTTAACTACAACCGTAGGCGAAGGCTCCAGAAGACACACTCGATCCCTTAATGCATCACATTCTCCACGTAGGATGCACAGGGGTAGAGATGTTCTGCTTGCCCCGCCGGCTCCTCTGGATACAAGGATGGATGGCCTCTGGGAGTCATGTCCTGGGGAGAATAACCACTCGGCAACACCCCACGTTCAATCTTTATTTTGGAGACTTCCTGAGCAAGATGTCTCCCTAAAACAAAATCGCTGTGCTGCTCCAAGGGTTAATTAGACATGGCCCAGAAAAAGTGATTTCTTTCTTTCTGCCTTAAATTTTGGGCTTTTCATTCTGAGTAACTGTTGACTTCTGCCAAATGGACTAAGATAAATGCACACTCCTAAATTGAACTCCCCTCATTCTGTTCCCAGCTTCTATTTCTCAGTTTTTCAAAAAAGAGGATGCTCTTTGGACCTGCTGCTTTCTGCAAATTGGACCTTGACGCTCATCCCTCTGGTTTGAGGGCCAGGCATCTTGGGAAGGAAGTGATCCAGGCCCCTGCCGATGAACTTCTCTGGAAGACATTAAGATCAATTCCATCTCTCTCCTCCCTCCCCCAGTCAGATTGAACATCTTCATTGTGAAGCTGACCACTGTGTTCTGGCTTCTTCATTGAGTGGTCCAAAGCGACACCAAGATCTTTTCCTCTTCTTTTTCCTCAAAGGTTACACGTAATTCAAAATCCATCAGCTCGTGTGAACACTGTAAATTGTGCTCTTCAATGAGATTCATCTGCTGTCATGTTATTCAATTACTTGTTTTCCAAGATCCCTCTTGGTTTCCTCATAAAATACGGTGCCCTCGTCTTTGCTGTCTTACAAATGTTGAAGCATCAGCAAGCTCCTTGGTTCTGTGCTAACTGTGCTGTGGAGGATGTCTTCAAAACCCTTTATTCGCTCCATTCGTGGAAGCATTCACTTAACTTGCGCTGAGCTTCAGGTACATAGGGGACAGGTCATGAAGAGAGGCTCGTTCTAATTGTTTCCCTGACCGCAGATGCTGAGAGACTGGTAGGTCCCTGTGTATAGGCCCCCCATTAGCAACTATCCATGGGATTCAGATAATATTTTTCAGCTTTGTAAATACAGGGTACTTCTCAACAAACTGCTCGTAGGGTCCCTTTAGGAAAAGCACCTGAGCATGGGCAGAGGAGATGGATTAGTGTGGCCTTTGCAAATTGTTTCACAAGTGTCCCCAAAACCATAGAAATATGTTTTCATTAACAAAATAAGCCATGTAGTACTTTGTGCTTTAAAATGTACTTCTACATATACCTGAGCCTCATAACAAGCCTTCCCTGCTCCCCAAGTCCTAGACTGTGACTCAGAGAGGTGAGTAGGTGATACGGGAGTACAGGTAGGACTTGAGCCCCTGTTTTTAAACTCAAAATTTAATGCTCGGTCCACTGCATGGATATTTCTCAAACTGGGGTTCTCATCTTTACAGTGCTTATAAGCACCTTGACCAAGGCCAGACAGCTAGCAAGCCATGGACCTGGGACCAAAACCTGAGTCTTCTCTCCACCTAACCCATGCAATATAGTATCACACTGCATTCTCCAAGCTCTCTCTCTCCCCCCCCCCCCCCCCCCTAACAACTCCCTTCCCAGCATGTCTCCCTCCCTGCAGGCCCTGGCAACCACCCATCTACTTTCCATTTCTATGAATGTGATTACTCTAGGTGCCTCATGTAAATGAAATCGTATAGAATTGGTCTTTTTGTGTCTGGCTTATTTCACTTAGTATAGTGTCTTCAAGTTCATCCATGTTGTAGCATGTGTCAGAATTTTTTTAAGGCTTAATATTCTGTTGTGTGTATAGACCACATTTTGTTTATCCATTCATCCATCATGGACACTTGAGTTGCTTCCACCTTTTGGCTACTGTGAATAATGCTGCTATGAACATGGGTGTACAAATATATCGTCAATGGCTGCTTTTAATTCTTTGGGGTATATGCCCGGATGTGGAGTTGCTAGATCATATGATCATTCTATTTTTAATTATTTGAGGAACCGCATACTGTTTTCCATAGCAGCTGCGCCATCTTACATTTCTACCATCCTGTGGATGTGAGGTGGAATCTCATTGTGGCTTAGATTTGCATTTCCCTAATGACTAGTGACGTTGGACATCCAAGCCACTCTCTGAGACAGACATTATTCCCTTCTCACCAAGTCCTAGACTGCGACTCAGAGAGGTGAGTAGGTGATACGGGAGTACAGGTAGGACTTGAGCCCCTGTTTTTAAACTCAAAATTTAGTGCTCGGTCCACTGCATGGATATTTCTCAAACTGGGGTTCTCAGCTGCATTCTCTGGGATTCATGGGTTCTTGGTGCAGATGCTTTGATTTCTTTTAGAACCCAGAACAAGTGAGTATGAGGGATCCCGACCATTGGAGCTATGACTCTCAGAATGGGGCTTGCGTGGCAGCATCAACATCCCCAGGGAGCAGGTGAGAACTCTGGGGTGGACGCAAGGATCTGGATTTCAGCAAGTTCTCCGTGTGGTTCTGATGCCCGCTCATGTTCGAGAACTAGATCTGGAGCCTCCAGGCTCACCTTGGATGGTCCTTGGAATTAGCTGGGGAAGTGCCAAAGACTCTGACTGAATTAGTCTGAGGTTTAGCCTGAGCATTAGGATTTTTAAAGTCTCTCCAAGCAACTCCGATGTGCAGAGAAGGCTGAGAAACATTAGTGTAGGGAACAGCCTTACACCAAGGTGCCCCCTTACATTTTCAGGTCCCATGACTGTGTTGCCATCCTGATGGCACCGGAGGAACTGCTGTGGGCCGATGAGGAAAGACCCAGGGCGGGCCAGTGATGCCTCCCACACCAGGTGAGGCCAGTGGCCCCCTGGCCACGCTGCGTAGACAGACACCTGTGGAGGTTCTAGTGTAGGGACATGGTGGGATTTGCTCATCACCTGTCACGCAGCTATGGTGACCTGAAACTCCTCAGGATCCGGCCAGGCCGGAGCAGGCATCATCATCCCCAGATCCAAGGTGGGAATTCAGAGACGGCAAAGACAGCACGGTCTTTCACATTGCATTGATGTTGTTAATTCACTTTGGCTGGTTTTATAGCTTATTTTTTTGTCTGTAACATTCAAATGCAATAATTTAAGTCAGTATTGGGGGCTGTGGGAATCTGCTTTTTTAAGAGTCCTAGGCTATTCTACATTGGGGGATTGTAGCATCTGCTATCTGTAGAAGCTGTGTTGGTGTGCTCAGACCTGGGTCCACAGAGACTCTCCTGTTAGAATTTGAGGGTCCTCTGTTGGGAGGGGGTCCCGGCAGGCCCAAGGCAAAGCAGCCCTTTTCAGGGTGCCTGCCTGACTCTGGCCCAGCCTCCACCCATTGACTTGAAGCAGAAGTTATCTTTGAAGATTTCCAGGCAGTAATTGACTGAAATTTCTGGAAGGAAATTTGGTCAGCTACGTGGAGCAAAGTGGCCTCCCTGTCTGTCTCAGAGGCAGACTCTGCTATCGGTCCCTTTCCTGGAAGCTTTGCTTCCCATTTCAATGGAATTGCTTCGAAATAATGTGAAGAGATCAGGGGCCACTTGTCAGCTGTCATTTTCTGCCACTGAAACAATGTAATGTGGGACGGAAGCACAATACGGAGTGCCTACTAGCCACGACAGAGGCAGGGGCAATGCTGCCTCTTGCTCAGGGGGGTGACCTGGGAGTAGGTGACTTGCCTGTCCCCGTCTCTGCACCGTTTGCTCTTGTGGTCCTCCTTGCCTTGAACCCCTCCCTATGCCTTCTGTCCCTCACCAACCCTCCCCATCCTTCCAGACCAGCCCTAACCCCCGGCCCAGGTGGTCACAGACACCTCTGCTTCCTCTCAGCTCACTGGCTGACCCAATCCTTGGTGCATTTATTCAACAAATATTGACAGAGACCTCTCTGTGCCCACTTTCTCTGCTCATGAAATTGGGACAATCGCCCTGCTCTCTCCCAGGTCTGCTGTCTCTTTGGAGGTGGTGATGTGTTCCTGGCGTGTCACTCACTGTCCTTACAGGTGAGCCATGGCAGCGCACTCAGAGAGTCAGAACTCCGCAGGTGAGCTGAGGAGCAGTCCAGTCATTGCTGGACCTCGCTGGGGGATAGGCACCGCTCATCTCTGCAGGAGCCCAGGTTCGGGCATCCAGGCGCCCTCACATGACCCTCCCAGATTCTCCGCATCTTGCTGCTGCAGAACCCTGTTTTCAGCACCTACCCAGGGAGACCCATCCCACCTAGGTCTTCCAGTCACATCATAATCAGCCGGCATCCTGGTACCCACTTGCTTTCGTCTTACTCTGGGGACAGTGGCCTGGGCCCTGAGGCCTTGGGGCACTACAATCCAAAGAATGACTGCATCCCACGAGCTTTGGAACAGGGGTTATGGCAGTGAGTGTGCCTCCCCATCCACGGGGATCTTTTTCAGAGTCCAGGATCTCAAAGAAGACAAGGTGGTAGAGGGAGGCAGTAGGACTCTCATTTAACTGCCCATGGAGGCAATGAATGGTCCATGATGGAAGCAGTCAAATGGGGGAAACCTTCCAGATTGGCCAATCCCGCACAACCCACAAACATGCACAGTGTGATGGTTCCTTAGAATGAGACCAGGTGTGAGAGAGAGGAAGATGAAGAAGATCAATGTCAAGATCACTTTGCACAGGTTGCAGGCTTTCTTAGGGCCTTAGCTGTGCTGACCCGCCCGCGAATCTTCCACGTGGTGAAAGTGGGAGCCATAAGGTGCTTGACCCCTTTACGGGACCATCTCTGTGGAACAGGCTTTAGGGGACACTGATCCATCAGCCGCGGGTCATGAGCCGGCTGGCTGCTAGGCGAGACTAATGAAGGCGTGCTGGTTCTCTGCCTTCGCTTTCCCCTCTGGATAATGGGGGTGGTCTTCGTGGTGGTCAAATTGAGCCCAGGAGCCTGGAGCAGGGCCCTTAATGAGGGCTGCTTGGTGATGAAAGGCCCCGTTAAGCCTCCGCCACCATTATTGCGTTATGGAATAAATGTGGCCAGCCTAGGAGACGCGCACGAATAAATTTGAATAGCAAGACACAAATGCGGCCCTTAACTCTGACGAGCAAATAGAGTTTAATAAAGAGGTAAACTGAGACCGCTTTTATTTATTGCTGTGTAAATGTATTTAAAAAGGTATTGGCTTTCTGCAGCTGCAGAGGCCAGCTCCTCGGCAGCCCGGCGCTTTAATGCCTGCCGCCGTTATTAGAGCGGTAATGAATGAGCCGCTGTGAGTGCGCGCTTCAGGACTGCAGAGGTACAAGATTAATGAGATGAGAGCATTGAAAGCTACAGACGGCCCCTGTTTCCCAGCCGCGTGCAATGTCTGCCGCAGCACCTCTGGCTTTGTTTGCTCCACAGCGGCTGAGAGGCTGCGGCGTGGACATGTCCCCAGGATCGGGGCTACAAACACATCCATCTCCCACCAGCTTTCAGCCTTGGGCCCTATGTCTTATCCTTGCTCCTGGGGGGTGGAGGTGTGTGTGTGTGGGGGGGGATCTTTCCTGCTGCTGTCTCTCTGACCTCCTGCCCGGGTCTGGATTTGGGCCTGGACACCCCTCCTTGGTCTGGGTGTTATCCCGTCCCCTGCTGCACCGCTCTGGGTATCCCTGTGGAACGCTCCTCGGCATCCTGACACCGCAGCCACTTCAAAGGTGGGAGTTGGTGTTAAAGGGCAGCTTGGAGGATAAATGGCGTTCACATGCAGTTGCCTGCGCACACCCGTGGGTCCGCAGCACAGGATGGCTGGCTGCCCAACACAGAGAAAGCAGTCTTGGGCAATGGCAAAAGCATCAATTGGTGAGATGGTCTTCCCTGAGTCAGGAGTTCATAAATTATTTATAGAAGATTATTTGGAGGCTAGAACAAGCCTAAACTTTACTTAGGTCCTTCTGTGCACATAGAATATGCCATTCCAGGACTATCCTGGAGGCAGGCATTAGACCCATTTTATAGATATGAACACAGAGACCCAAAGAGTAAAGAATGATGCCCAAGGTTACGTGGCCAGGAAGTTCTGGGTTAGAGACTCCCAAAGGGAAACTCACTGTGCAGTGGGAACAAGTGCTCTTGCTGGGCTCAGAGGTGGCAGTGCTGTCTGGGCCGAGGAGCAGGGCCTTCTCTCTAGTGGCTCACATTTCAGGCATGGCCAAGCTCAACTGTGGAGAGCCGTGTGCCGGCTGAGGAACAGAGATCATTAGCCCTGAGAGAGCGGTTATAAATAGTGCTGGGGTTGCCGGGGAGGAGGGGCGGGGAGGGGGCAGCAGAAAAAGCACAGGAAGGTGGAATCTGTGTGTCCTGGATGAGATACTTCATCTCTCTGAGCCTCAGTTTGTTCATCTGTCAAAGGGATATAATAGTACCAACTTCACTGCATTTCTGTGAATAGCAAATCAGATGAATGTAAAATACCTAAAAACACAATTAATTCTTAATATATATTCAATTTTAAAAAATAATGGGTCAATATGCAGCAAGAACCCTCCACAGAGTTTGTAGTACGGAGAAAGAGAAGTTCAGCTTTTTGCCAGCCTAAGATGGACCCAGAGCAGGCCAGGCTGGAGAAGGGCTGGGAAGGCTCTAAGCACTGGTGGCTGGACAGGTCTTCGTCGCTTATTCTTCGATAGACAGTGTGGATCAGCTCAGTAGCTGTTCTGTGTTGGGTGCAGAAGACACACCAGAGACTGAGACAGTCCCAGTGTGTGCCTTTGGAAAGCTCACTGTTGGGAACGCACACTATGGCTGGTGTTGAGGGCTGCGGAGGAGGTGTGGGGGTGGGGAAGCAGAACAGGGGACATGAGGAATAGAGCGGGGGAGGGTGGCTCTGTAAACAAGGTGGCTCGGCAGGGCCTCAGGGGGGTGACATTCCAGGAATGATCTTGCAAGGTGGAGAGGAAGCCATGTGCACGTGTGGGTGGAGAACCTTCCAGACAGCAAAAAGAGCCAGCACTGAGGCCTGCATTGGGGGTGTACCCCGAGCATGTGAGGGTGGTCACAGGCCTGGGGCAGGGGGGGAGAATGGGGGGACTTAACAGGAGGCAACTCGGAGCAGCTGCAAGGAGCCAGATCCTCCCCACACTGGGGACTTTGACCTCTATCTGCTCCCACTGTGATGGGAGTTAGCGGAGGGTGTGTGTGGAGCCTTCTCCAATTGATTGGGAGTGGGGGTTGGCCAAGTTGTAAGACCAGGACAAATTCAGGGAATAATGACCAATGCTTCCTGGCCCACCAAGAGAACACAAGTAGAGAAATAGTAGAAGGTAAAGCTAGGGTGGGTGGCTGGTCATTGAGAAGTGTTCTTAAGAGGCTTGGAGAAGCTGAGAAATTCTGGCTAAATTCTGTAGGCCCCAAGTTGTCTAAGGGGCTCCTGCCCATGGATGGTTGGGTGTGGCCAGATGCTGAGAGGGCATCTTGAGCTCAGCATAGACTCTTAAGAGAGATAAGAGGGCCTGGACTGAAGCAGAAGCAGTGCCAGGGGATGTGCACTGGGGTGGGTGGCTCTGTGCTGGCCTGGCGGAGGGAGCCAGGAGTGGGTGCAGGGGGAGAGGAGGACACAGGGATCCCAGAGGCAGAGTGGAGGCTGACCCAGCTGATGATGCCCAGGTCGGAGCCTCCCCAGCCCGCCCGGCCCCACATTAGTGCTCATTAGCACGTCCTCTAATGTACCAAGAAATTCAATTTCCTACAAAATAACCAGTCGAGTCCCAGGGGAGCCAGAAGCCCCATTCATCACAGCCAGGCGTTCCGGGGCCCATGCTGCTCTGCCCGTGAATTTCCTTCTGTGGGATGCTGGTCCACCGTGGGAAGAGCAGCTAATTGGCACCGCAGTAGGTTGGGGTATTTTTTCCACTGGATCTGCACTTTCTGGGTAAGCAGGCAGCAGATCGGCAGTCTGCATGAGCCAAAGGAAAGTTTGCAAATTCGCCATGTGGCTCAAATTAAGTGAGCTGTGCAGTCACTAACGCATGTGTACTAAAAAGTAAACATTTGGAATGTCAGGGTTGTGGATATTCTTTTGTGGCTCTTTAGGGAAGACAGATGTCAATTTTTTTTCTTTTTAATTCCAAATAAAAATGTCACTGGTGATATTTCAGATTTTATTTCTCAGTGGTCAGCCCCAAGAAGGAAGTTGTGTACCAATATGTGTGTGTGAGAGTACAGGGTGGGGAGGAAGTAGGCTTACAGTTGTTTGTAGGGAAAATAATACAATAATTAATAAATAATAAGAATAAGAATAAACTCTGTGCTTCGTGTACTATAAAACTCCTTGTGCCCCACCCTGGATATGAAGATGTGTGTGAGCCTGTGAGAGAATGGGAAGGTACCTGACACATGCATAGCTATGGGGACATGTGTGGGTGTTTGTAAATATGTGTGCATGGGAAAGCTATTTAATGGGCATGTGAGTGCATATGTGTGTGTATTAATGTGCATGTAAGCATACGAGTGTGTGTGTATTTGTGTATGTTTTGTGTATGAATATATGTGTCTGTGATGAAGGGGATGTGTGCGTGTGCATATGCCTGTGTTTTCGTGTGTAAATATGTGGGTATGTATGACTAGGTATGAGTATGGGTGTGCACGTGTACATGCACTGCACGTGTGATGTGTGAGTTTGTGCACATGCACATATGTAACATTGTGGACGAGTACGGAAGGTGAATGGGTGTGCGCACGTGCGCGCGCCCGTGTGTATGTGTATGTGTGTGTGTGTGTGTGTGTGTGTGTGTTGAGCAGACAGCACGCACCCCCCTGCTTGGTCTCATAGCAGCCTGCCTGTCATCTCCCTCCTGGATTCCTCCGCACCGGCCCCAAGGCTGCGAGGAGAAAGCAATCAGGCCTCCCATTTGTATCCTGCCTGTCATCCAGGGGCTGGTGGGCAGGTGGGGTGAGGGATGCCAGCCCACGGAGGAGAGCTGGTGGGCTGGGGGCGGCCCTAGGCTTCCACCACGCTCCCAATTACTGGCACCTCCTGAGCGGCTCGTGGAAAAGTCATTGGTTGCCATGAGGAAGATATTCCACTGAAGCAATCCCATTCCCCACAAAAAGAACCTTCCGCATATTATCCACATTTTTCAACGTAATTATCCCCAGCCCACACACACAGCTTGGAGGATTAAAACATAAAATACAGTCTGTTCCCCACACATGAGACCAACACTACAACTGGCATCATAATAAATAAATGAAGTGGCCTCTCCTCTCCTGCTTCCCCCTCCTCTCCTCTCCCCTCCCTCCTCCGCCTCCTCCCTCTCCTCCCCTTTCCCTCCTGAACCCCATTCCTCTTCCTCTCCCCTCTCAGGCCCTTCATCCCCTCCCCCTCTGCCTGGCGCTGGGCTTATTTGCTTCTGTCTCTGGATCCCATCCATTCCCTCCCACCCCCTAGCACAGCCCACAGGACAGCAGCACAGAAAGGGGGTCCCCCCACGCTGCTGTCACTGTGGAAGGAGCGCTTTGTTCAACAAGCCACCCAGGCTCTGTGAGCTGAGTCTGCGGCAGAGGGTTCATTACACTAAACACTGGTGTAAGGGCAGGGGTGGGGGTGGGAGGAGGCGGAGGGAGGTTTTAGAAGCAAGTGGCTTCGTGGGTGGACCCTTGAGAGGACGTTGGGAAGCATTCTGGAGCCCCTAAAACCAACTCTGGTGCAAGTGGATGGAAGGGTGGCAGCTGTGGAACTGCAGGCGAGCAGAGCAGCTTGGGTTGCTAGGGAACGCCCCAGAGCCCCAGAACCCTGTGTCTTCAGGCTGCAGGTCCTGCATCCACCTGGGGTTTCCAGTTCTAGAGCCGCTGCCAGCCAGTGGTGCCAGCCCTGGCGAGGGGATGGGAGCAGGAAAGCTGTGCAGCCGCCAGGGAGCGAGGGCTGGTGGAGGCGGCCCTCCCTGAGATCATGCGCTGGGATAGGCTTGGTGAGCAGCCTGTGCTGGTGATTTCCTTTCAACAAAAATGCCTGGCCCGGCTTGGCACACAAATCCAGGCCCTGGTGCTTTCAACATGCCGGTGACCATGCTCCAGGTGGGAACTAGAGCTGGTTATTTCCCGGCTTAGCAGGCCCTCCCCTGCACTGCCTTCCTCTCTCTGACTTCTCTCCACCAGCCCAGCCCCCGGGATCATCCTCTTGTGTATATGGACTCTTTAGGGAGCAGGCCTTGACCTCCTACTGGGAGCCCAGCGTGGAACCTTCACTAATACTGAAGCTCCAGTTCAATAATAAACTATGTGGGTGTGGCTCTTGTCTGCACAGATGAAGTAGGTGCTTGGGGTGGGGAACAAGGAGGCTGTTTTTATTCACATTAACATTCACTACAGATGGATTGTTCTAGGTTTTGGCTCAGGGTCTGGTTTAGTTCAGGTGCTGATTAAATTTTCCCAGTGATCCAGGTCAGTTTTATGTAGCAACAGACTTGAGTTCTCATCACATCTCTGACACTTAAGGGGATGTCAGACAATGTTTTGACTCCAACTGAACCTCAGTGTTCCTATCTGTAAATTTGGGCTAATTGAGGATTAGGTAAAATAATGTGTAGAACGTGCTGGTCACCGTGAATGTTCCTACTCCACAAAGCCTGGGCCTAGTGCTGGTGAGCATCCTCTGAGCTGGACTGAAGGTTCTCTGCCCTGCATTCTGCTCACCCACCTTCTGCCCCACCAGGCCCCACCGTCAAGCCCTGGAACCTGCCTGGACTTTCTATTCTGACCTGGGCCAGACTTGAACCTGCTGGTACAGTGCTGGCCAAGGGTCAGACTTTATCAAGGAATTTGCAGCTGTTTTCCCCGCCTTTCCTGGGCCCAGTGGCTGGCTCACAGGCCCACTCAGCAGGGCTATGCCTTTGCAAGGCTGAGAGCAGAGGCCTGGGCCACCCAAGGAACACTGGCTTTGCCCAGTAGCATAGACCCCACGACCCACAGAGACAGAGACTGTGCCCTGAGCACTTGTTCTTAGGACAGTGGCCCCAAGCTCTGCCAGACACAATCCCCTCCAGAGCCCAGAAGAGAAGAATGTAGGGCCATCCTGTCAGTTCCTCCTGGTGTTTTCTGCAATTCATCTGCAAGAAAGGAAGGGGTGCAGGAGAACTAGTTATCAATTAAGTACCTACTGTGCTCCTGGCTCTGGGCCTGGCCCTTAGAGTTGCCCCAAAATATTTGAATGAAGTAATGGATGTCTTTCGGCTACATACTCATCAAAGACACTTGGTAAACTCAAGAGGTGGAATATTAATCTCACTTTGCAGATGGGGAAACTGAGGCTCTGGGAAATGAAATGTCTTACCCACACTTGTGTAGTCAGCTGATAGGGCTTAAATCCAAGCCATGGTGACTCTGGGGTTCCAACCACTCCCATGGGTGTTCTCTCATCACACGGGGCCATATTTTGGCACCAATGTGACACAGAAGGCCAGAGAATGCAGCTTTCGGCATCAACCAAATGGCCCAGCCTGAGGGTCTGAATGAGACAGCAGTTACCAGAGCTTTAATGAGCTTGTTTGATATAATCCAAGTTCAAGGAGGGTGTGCAGGGCAGTAGTTGGTGGAGGAAGAATGAAGCAGGAAGAGAGAAGCAAGGAGGAAAGGTGCAGGCTGAGGTCAGTTGATCCAATTCTAAGGCTGCCAGTGAGAGAGGGCATAGTCACTACAGCTGTCCTGAGTCTATGGATGGTTTAAGGGACAGGCCAGCTGGACAACAGCATGGGTGCCCGTCTATGAGGATCCCTAACCATTCCTAGGAATGCAACAGGACAGGAAATCGTGTTCATAGAACTCGCCTGGCACTCACACCTGAGGATGGGAAGACCACTGTGAGCCCCTGTGAGCAGTGAAGGGCTGGGTGGAGAGGACCCCAAGGCAGGCCTTCCAAGGAGGGTGAGCATACACTGGCTGCAGAACCTCTGACTGCTACGTGGAATGCGCAAGTCTGGGCCAGAGCTGAACAGCTGGAGCAAGAGAGGAGAAACTAAGGCTGGCTCCAACCTTCCCCACTCGGCGTCGCTCTGCCTTCGGAGCCCCATGTTGCCTCTAAATTCCCATCAAATGGACACTTGAAAAACATTGGTGTGAAATCACATTACATCCAGCCTGAGTTTCCATTTGGCTCAGGGTGTTCAGGGAAGCAGGGTTCAACTGGATCAGGCACCCCAGCCTTTCCCCCTCTGCACTTGAACTCCTTCGTAGAAGAGACATATGGTCACAATAAACATCACACAGGGCTGTGCTCTACACAAGCGTCTGTAAGGTCAACAGGCCAGGGAGCTGACTGAGCAGCGAACCTCCCACCTGGGCCCAGCGTTGGCTGCTGGTGAGCCAGGTGACAACCCAGCCACCTGACCCAGTGGCTTCCTGGTAAATGTTGAACAACCAGCTCTCTTGGAAAAAAAGAAAAGTTGGATTTGTAGCATTTTTCCAATTTCTGTGGTGTAAACCCTACCCATGGCCAATTTCAAGCTCCCTGCTCAGCACCATTGAGTGTGGAGCTGAGAAGAGATGTGCTCTCGTAAACCTGTGTGCGCCACTCTGAAATGCCACTGCAACACCCACCTGCAGGCCCCCTCCTCTCCACCACCTGGAGGGAAACCAGAGACGGGGACTGAGACAGACAGAAAAATACACTGATATCGGCTGTGCATCTGAAAAGGATTTATTAAAAGGGTAACAAAAACATTTTTTTAAGTGAGCAAACATCATGATGAGACAGTGGAAAGAGAGTGATAAAGTGTTCTAGTCTTTGATCCTGGCTCCAATTTCAAGCTTTAGTTACTTAAGAAGATGAAAATGAAGACATTGGAGAGGCATGTGTGTATGTCGTGCCTGTGTCTGTGGTACATGTGTGCATGTGTGTGCATGTGTGTGGGGGGATGTGTTCTTCAGGAAAAATCGGTATTTGACATCTATAGACAGGGTTTGTGCTTGCTGACCTGCATGCAGTCTCCCCGCTCAGGGCCGAGAGGCACATCAGAACAGCTCTGCTCAGCAGGCTCTCCCAGGAGCAGCTAGAACTTTATGTAACCTTTTTGCAAAAAGGGATTAATGTAGCTACATCCCGTTGGCTCCCAGTCCGCAGGAGCAGGTAAGCAGCCTGCATAGCTTGTCTGAGGGGCAAAGGTCAGCTCCCCACCATGCCATGTTCACTCCTCTCCCTCTAAGTCCCTAGGGACTTTGCATTGGGAGGAGGGTCCCAGCCCTCATTGCCACACCTGGGACCAGCTCAGAATTTCCTGGTGACCTTCTGCAGGATCTCCTATTGCTTCCTCCACCACTGAAGGAATGGCAGGGTCTTCAGGGCCTCCCTCCCGCGCCTGCCAGGATTTGACCTCCCCAACTTTCAGAGCTCTTAGCTGTGTTCTTCCCTTTCTCCTCTTCAAAGGTGGGGCCTGTATTTGAATCATCTCCATGTTCATTACATGGTAATTTGGGATTAATTAAAACATACTCATGAAAAGATACCACAAAAAGAGTAAAAAGGCAAGCCACAAGCAGAAGATATTTACAATAAGTGTGTCTGACTTCTATCCAGAATATATAAAGAAATCTTTCAAATCAACAAAAATGAATGGTTACAAAGAATGGGCAAAAGACTTGAGTAAACACTTTACAAAAAAGTACAGTCATGTGTCACTTAACAACAGGGACACGTCCTGAGAAATTTGGTTAGGTGATTTCATTGTCGTGTGAACATCACAGAATGCACTTACACAAACCTACTGCACCGCTGGGCGATGTGGTACAGCCTGTTGCTCTGAGGCTACAAGCCTCTACAGACTGTTACTACACAGAATAACACGAGATTAAATCAAGCACGAGAGAAAATGATACAATCAAGAGACTCGGTAAACATAGCATGCACAAGGCTGCTGCCATCATAACACAGAACAAACTTTTTTATAAGTAGAAAGAATTCGCTCTAAAATAATAGTAAAAGTATAGTAAATACACAAACTAGTAACAGTCATGTATTATTTAGTATTAGCAAGCATTATTTACTGTACATAATTGTATGCATTATACTTTTATATGACTGGTAGTGCAATATGACTAGGTGAGTAATGCTTGAGTTACGGCATTATGATGGCTACAATGTCATTAGGCGATAGGAATTTTCAAATCCATTCTAATCTTACTAGAGGCCCGATACACAAAATTCATGCAAGAGTAGGCCTTCCTTCCCCCAGCTGCCAGCACCGGCTTCCCTCTGGCACCCGGGACCTGGGCTTCCCTTGCAGCCCCGGCTTTGTCTGGAAGGTCATCTGGAAGGATGTTGGAAGGACGTCCAGTATAATTAGCATATTACACTTTTATTATTATAGATGGGACCACTGCGGTATATGCAGTATTATTGACTAAAATGTCATTATAACTATACATTCAAATGTTCAGCAAATATAAGGGGTTCAATTTTAATAGTTACTAGAGAAATGCACACTAAACCCACAATAAGATACCAGTGTGCACGCTTTTTCAAAAAAAATGGTCTTTATTGATTAAGATATTACATATGTGTCCTTATCCCCCCATTACCCTGCCATCCCCCCTACTCATGCCCTCACCCTCCCGCCATTATCTGTGTCCATTGGTTAGGCTTATATGCATGCATACAAGCCCTTTGGTTGATGTACACCCTTTAGAATGGCTAAAATCCAAAGAGCTGACAATATCAAGCGTTGATGAGGATGTGGAACAACTAGAATTCTTACACTGCTCCTGGAAGTTTAAGATGGTCCAACCAACGTGAAAACTGTCTGTATCTACTAAAGTGGAGTATACACATATGAATCAGCAACTTTATTTCTGTGAGTAAATGTAACCAATGCATACAGATGTTCACCAAAAGATATGTGCAAGAGTTTTCAGACACATCATTCCTAATAGCTAAAAAGAGAAAACAAACCAAATGGACAACAATGGCAGAATGGGTATATTAAATATACACACACACACACACACACACACACACACACACACACACATATATATACATACATACATGCATGCAGTTATATATAGTATACATATATAGTATACACTGGAATTCTATACAGCAATAAAAATTAGCAAACCACCCATACGCATAATACAGATCTCCTCATCATAATGTAACACCAAGAAACAGGACCTGAAAGAGTACATGCTATGTGATCTCATTGATAGAAAGTCCCAAAGAAGGCAGCCAGAGAAGAGGTCAGGAGAATGGATATTCTTGGAGCAGAGTAATAACTAAAATGGTCTAGATGGATAGCAGATGGTAGATAGATAAATCAATATAGATAGTGATATGTAGATATAACTCTCTCTCCAGATATACATAGGTATAGATATAGATATAGATATAGATATAGATATAGATATAGATATAGATATAGATATAGGTATAGATATAGATATATTAAAAACAATTTTTTAGAACCATTGAAAAGTTGAGATCTCCTGCCCCTTTGTCCCTAAATAGTTCAGTGCATATTTTTGAAGGCTAAGAATGGTCTCTTATGTAGTCACAGTACAGTGATCAAAAGCAGGAAACATAACATTAATATAATAGCATTATCTAGTCCCCAGCCCATATTCTAATTTCATCAGTTGTGCCAATATTGCCGTTTATCCTCGTTTGACCCAATCTTGGGTCCAGCCCGGATTCATGTGTTGCATTCAGCTTTCATGTCTTCTTAGTCTCTGATTTGGAACAGTTCCTCAGGTTCCTTTTTGTTTCTTGACCTTAATATTTCTGCGTACAGGCCAGTTGCTTAATAGACTGTCTCTTAATTGGGTCTGCCTGGTATTTTCTCAAGGTAAGACTCAGGCGTCAGGTTCCTGGCAAAAATCCCAGCGAAGTGCCCTTGTGTTCCTCTTGGTGCATCACACCACGGGGCACGTGTGTGTGTCTGTCCTGCTATGGTCATGTTTGCTTTTGTTCCTTGGTGAAGGTAGTGTCTGTCAGGTCTCTTCACTGTAAAATGACTATTTTGCCTTTGTGGACGAGAAGGTAATTTGGCAGAAGATACTCGCCTCTGTGTCCTCCTGCTCTGTACCTGGCTCTGTTGGGGGAACAGAGTATCATGGTTTACAAAGCAGGCATGGGTGCCCTAACTGGTTTGGCTCAGTGGATAGAATGTCGGCCTGTGGACTCAAGGGTCCCAGGTTCGATTCCAGTCAAGGGCATGTACCTTGGTTGCGGGCACATACCCAGGAGGGAGTGTGCAGGAGGCAGCTGATTAATGTTTCTAACTCTCTATTCCTCTCCCTTCCTCTCTGTAAAAAATCAATAAAATATATTTTTTTCAAAAAGCAGGCACGGGGAGCCAATAGATAACATTGATTAAAGAACTAACTTTGTACCTGTGTTAAATGAGTTCAACGCATAATCTCATTTCAACCTCATAATAACCCTGCAAGAATAAAACCAAGTGCCTGCATGACTTGGTAAACCATATTAATGGTAATAATAATAGTAGTAGTAGGAATAGGAATAGGGATAATATCAGTAATCCCTAATATCTTTATAGCATGTACTTCCTATTGCCAGCCCTGTTCTAAGTGCGTCACTTAGATCCTTATTTTATAGGAATTACATTTATCTCCACTTCGTAGAGAAAAACAGAGTCTCAGAGGGAAGTCTGCCCTTCTGCTAGTAATTGGGATTTGCTTCCAGGGAGTCTGACCCCAAGGCACGTTCTTAGCCATTCCTCCCTCCGTACTGCCTTTCTAAGACCTGAATGAGGGTTCCCAGCCTGTTTCTTCCTTCCTGTAAGAACGCTTTCCTTGAACCCATAGAAGCCTGCTGTGGCATGCTGAGGCGCAGGCTTTGGGCCTGGGCCATAGTGACATGCAGAGGAGCAATGCACAAAGACCAGGTGGGCAGTGGCAACAGCAACAGTGGGCGTGCCCTGGAGGAGGCTGGCAGGCCTCTGGGGCAGAGGGAGGGTGGTGAGCATGGCCCCTTGTCCAGGCTCAAGCCATAGCCCTTCTCCATGGTGCTCTTGCCCCACCCACTCCTCCTCAGTGACCAGAGCAGGATATGGAGCCCCGAATCAGGTAGGAACTCCTTGCCCATGATTGCAAGACTCTTCCACTGAGCTTTTGGGTTCCTCCTGAATGCCCGCCGGTCACTGTGCCAGTTCCTGTGGCACTCCCTGCTGGCCTGTTCGCACCACCAGTGCCTGTAGCCATCAATGCTGCCGCCTTAATTTCTCCTGGTCACTGGCCTTTTAGCATCATTAGGTTTAGTAGAAAGAAGGCTGTGTTTACGGCTTGGCATGAAGGAAGAACATGCAGATCTCTGTTGCCAGGCTACAAATGACTCTTTTTCTCCCCTAGAAGAGAGTAATAATGATTAAAAAATACTCAGTTGCTTGGCAGGCTTCGGAGTGGCTTAGTTACGAATATTCCAGGGCCAGGAGTGATCTTGCCTCCCGGGTTCCCTTGGTTTTGACTCTTTGCTTCATCCATCTTATGAAGAAAAAGAAGGTGCTGACCTGCAATCAATGCAAAAATCAGCATCTTGTTTTCAGGGGGACACACCCTTGATTATTTGATGCCTTTCCTTGTGTGGAGTGGGAAGAGTTCCCAATGAACTGGAGAGAGCAGGACTCCAGGGGCAGGTCTAAGAGCAAGTAGAGGGAAGGAAGGGTGAGAAGGCAGAGGGTCACAGATGGAGAGAGAAGCAACTGTCAGAGTGAGATCAGGAAGCAGTAGGGAAAAGACTTCGCACTGCAGGCTGGGAACTCACTACTCTGATGGTGGCCTCCTACCTGGAGTCAGGTGTGGTTGCCTGGAGCAAAAGCCCGAGTTGGGCTGCACACCAGTTCGGCTCTGCTCACGTGAGGGCTGGCTCGCTTACATGCACAAACACAGGCCGCAGAGCCCATGGCCACAGCTAGAGGACTGTTGAGCAGCCCTACATGCCCCGGGTTTCTGAAATCTTGTTTGTGTAATTCTGTTGTTTTTGGTAAAAACAATATGTTCAATGTGAGTTAATGTGTATTCCACTGTAAAACTTTTCCTACAAATGTGTTTATTAAAATTTTTTAAATAGCCTGTCAAATACATATATATATACCTTTGTTACTGGTTGCTTGGTTTGTGTGATGGGGCAAGACCCCAACATTCATTAAAAGTCCCGCTGTGAGAGAGAGGCATCCTCATGTAGTATGCCATTCTAAAAAATAAAGAAATAAAAAATAACAAAACAAACAAAAAAACTAGGAGTGGGATGGTTGTTACTTTCCCCCTTTAAGGAATGAGAAAATCAAAGTTCAGAGCTTTACAACTCACCCAGGCCCCAGCCAACAAGTGGTACCCCTGTGGTTATGCATCTGCCTTTACATAAAATTGCCTTCAATTGAAAAATACAGTCCCTTCCCTGGGGCTTGCCATGCTGATGGCTGGAAGTGTCATTCCCGAAGCCTGCCTTCCTCTTCCTTTCTCATCGCCGTTTTCTCCTCCCAGACTTTGTCCAGCACAAGGAGGCCTGGCTTCTCGGGAGCCGCCTCTGCGTCCTGAAGACTTTCCCTGCACTGACATCGGAGCTCAGATAAATGCACTCAAGGCAGATTTCCCTCCCTGAGAAGTTCTGACTCACAAATTGGAGCAACTGATTAATCAGGAGGGATTTTGTGGCAAATGCCATTAGACGCCCCACCATCCCCTTTCAGCAGGGAGGAGCCCTGCTCTGGCTTGCATCACCCTGCAATCAGGGCTACCGGTGAGGACACAGAGGTGAGGCGAGTAATCAGCATCATCACTCCATCCCATCAGGTTTTCAGATCCACCAGCTCCATTTGGACCACGTCACACAAACCACAAAACCTTCAGAATCAGCACACTCACGTGCGTTGTTCCAGACACCATGTAAATCTCTCACGTGAATCACCGGTGAGTTGATTGAATTGGTGTTGAATGGTTAATTTGCTCTCAGCCTTGGAGAACTCACATAAATCAATGGTCTTAGCCATTATTTAAAAATGTGTGTTATTCCATTCTCATGACACTGGGTCTTATGAAAGGAAGGTTTAGCCAGACAGGTGAAAGAATGTGGGGCACTGTTGATTCCTGGGCAGAATGCTTTTCAAAGAGATAAGTTGGCTTTGATATTAAAGTTGAGTTTCCCTTGAGTCAAGAGTGTATTCACTCATCCCTTGAACAAATATTTAGTGAGGACCATGTAGTATCCTATTGCTAGAGGTTGGGGAGACATTGATGAAGATGTAGATTTCATTGCCATGGACCTGACATTTGAGTCTGTTCTGGGCAGAGTCTGTCTATTTCACCCTCGGGATCAAATCCAGTGCTTGAGAGCTGGCTGATCTTCCCCAGAGAAGAGCAGGTCCCAGCACCCATGGTTTGAGCTCATAATATCTCACAGTTCAGCCTTGTAAATGGTGTCTCAGTGGGAAAACAAAGTCACTGTGAAGGAAATAGATGATCGTCAGGGAAGGGGCCCAGGTGAGCTCTGGAGTAGCCCATGAGGCGACAGGCAGCAGGACAGGGAAGAGAGGTCGAGGAAAATCAAATCATCTCCTTCCTGGTGGTGTGACCTTGGACTAGTCAGTATCACCTTCTGAGCCTCAGTTTTCTCAGCCATAAATTTTGGGTGATGCTGTTTTTCTCATAGGATTGTCGTGGGAATTCAGTAGGACCTTATCCACATTGCTGGGTGTTTGCAAGACCTCTGCACATGCTCATGTCCTTTACCTTCTCCTTCTAAAGTATGGCCCTGGATGAGCAGTTTCACTCGTGTTGCCTGTGACAACAGCTCACAGGCCTTCAACCTTGTTCTTCCGGGAGAGCCTGGAAGACTCTGGGTGAAGCTGCTTCCTTTAGCCCAAGTGACAATACACAGTTTCCTCCAACTGGGATGACTTTTAAGATGAAAGGGGGTACTGTTAATAATTACACCCCCAAAACAGGCCAAACCAGGGCCATCTAAGCCAACGGGGACATGGTTACCCTTCCACTACTGGTTTTGTCAGCTGTGGGGGTTGGTGTAAAACAGAGAGCAAAGCTGCTCTTTATAGAATTCTACCCTCATGGCCAAGCAGAGGAGATTGCCTGATAGCCCTCTGGTGGGCAGAATTATAAGATGGCCACTCCCCCAGACTCAGGGCACAAACCCTGTATAATCTCTTTATTTTGAGTGAGAATAGGACCTGTGAACATGATGGCATGGAACTCATAATAAGGCTGCCTTTAGCAAGGGTAAAAGGCTTTTGCAGATGTAATTGAAGTCCCAAGCCAACTGAATTTGGGTTAATCAAAAGAGAGATTGTCTTGGGTGGGTTTGACCTAATCAGGTGAAAGCACTTACTGCAAGGACTTAGCCCTCCTAGAAAGGGAGCAAGAAGAAAGGAAGGAGTAAGCTATGTTATGAAAGTGACATGCGACTCAAACTTAATGGCAGCTTCTAGGAGCTGAAAGGGACTCCTGGCCAATGGCTAGTAAAAATATGGGAACATCATTTCTAGATTTACAAGGACATTTTCCCCAAAAAATCAAGGGAGTACATCCTCCCCCAGTCAGGCCTCCAGATGAGAACACAGCCCAGCTGACACCTTGATTTCAGCCTTGGGATACAGTGAGCAGAGACCCCTGTTAAGGTTTGTATGTACTCTGACCTATAGAAAGTCTGAAATCACAAATGATTGTTGTTCTAAGCCACTAAGTGTCTGGTAATTTATCACACACCCTGAACTCCCATCAGCACTTTTACCTCCAGCACATGTTCTTACTCTGGTACACCTACCCAGATACCTTCCCTCCTGCTTTTCCAAGCCCCCTGTTCTGAGCCCCACTCCAGGCCCTTCTCCTCTCGGGCATACTCATCACCCTGCTCAAGGTTCCTAGTACTTTCTCATACATATCCCATGTTCCTATATGTACGTATTCCTCTGTTTAGTCAGCTTTTACAGGATGCTCTGTGTGTCCTATACTTTGTAAAGAAGAAGTTAATGGCTCTCTTCTGTAGTTGAAGAGATGGGAGGCTGAGAGCTCAGAGTCCATCAGAAACTGTGAGTAGAGGAACCAGAATTTTAACCAGAACCTTCTGACTCCAAAGCCTGCTCCCCTTCTACCCTGCCTGCTGCCTGCTGTCCTGTTCAACTGTTGGGGTGCTCCAGACCCCAACGGGCTGCATGCCATATTAACTATTAACACTTTAAAGCACACTTTCATAGAGTTCAACTCGGGTCATCCTCCTGGGAACCATGTATTGTTACCTGGGAATAGATGGGAACTCTGAAACACCGAGAACATTTGTTCGTTCATTTACTCGTTCCACATACACTTATTGAGTGTCTGAGAGGTGCTTGCAGTACTGGACCCTGTGATACAGAGTGGAAACAACCCTGCTCTCAGAGTGCCACAGTCCCGAGTGGGAGCAGATATGTAAACAGAGCCTTGTGCCAATTCAGGATGGCATCTGTAGTGCTGATGTAATGAAAGCTCAAAGAGAGACATTCACCCAGGAGTGGAATGGGAGTGAGAATCGGAGGGCTTCCAGCAGGAAGTTGAGGGACAAGGAGAATAGTTACCCTTGTAGCGATCAGGGGGCAGGAACAGGAGGTCTTGCCTGAGATATCCAGCTTGTTCACACAGGCCAACCCTGGACCCAGTGTGGGTGGAACTTCCCTTGCACACTACTGCTTCTCAAGGTCAGTTGAGGTCACTGGTTGGGTGGGGCATCCACATATGTGTCTCTCCACCTCCCAAAGCTTTACATCCTCAGGTGTCTCTGGGCCCTGCTCCTAGCACCCAATGGAAGCAGCAACACACAAACTCATTCAGATAAATCTTCATAAGCATTCTTATACACACTTGTATTCATACACATAGATTCACACACATATACACCCATGCACTCACACACACAGATCCATGCATATGCTCCACACATATAGACACACACATACACATTTAAACACAAATACACATATACCCATATACATACCCAATGCATACATACACACAGACACAAACATATACTCCACATCCTATCTAATAAAAGAGTAATATGCAAATTGACCGTCACTCCAACACAAAGATGGCCACCTCCATGTGGTCAAAGATGGCCGCTCCCATGTGGACACAAGATAGCTGCCACAAGATGGCCAGCAGGGGAGGGCAGTTGTGGGCAATCAGGCCAGCAGGGGAGGGCAGTTGGGAGGAACCAGGCCTGCAGGGGAGGGCAGTTGGGGGGTTACCCAGGCCTGCAGGGGAGGGCAGTTGGGGGAGGGAACCAGGCCTACAGGAGAGGGCAGTTGTGGGGGACCAGATCTGCAGGAGAGGGCAGTTGGGGGGGACCAGGCCTACAGGGCAGGGCAGTTGGGAGGAACCAAGTCAGCCGGAAAAAGCAGTTAGGGGCAACCAGGCTGGCAAGGGAGGGCAGTTAGGGGTGACTGGGCAGGCAGGGGAGGGCAGTTGGGAAGGACCAGGCCTGCAGGGGAGGGCAGTTGGGGGCAACTAGGCCTGCAGGGGAGGGCAGTTGGGGGGGACCAGGCCTGCAGGGCAGGGCAGTTGGGAGGAACCAAGTCAGCCGGAAAAAGCAGTTAGGGGCAACCAGGCTGGCAAGGGAGGGCAGTTAGGGGTGACTGGGCAGGCAGGGGAGGGCAGTTGGAAAGGACCAGGCCTGCAGGGGAGGGCAGTTGGGGTCAACTAGGCCTGCAGGGGAGGGCAGTTGGGGGTGGACCAGGCCTGTAGGTAAGGGCAGTTAGGAGAAACCAGGCTGGCAGAGGAGGGCAGTTAGGGGCAATTGGGTGTCAGGGGAGCAGTTAGGCATCAATCAGACTGGCAGGGGAGTGGTTAGGGGGTGATCAGGCTGGCAGGCTGAAGCAGTTAGGGGCAAACAGGCAGGCAGGCAGGTGAGCAGTTGGGAGCCAGCAGTTCTAGATTGTAAGAGGGATGTCCGACTGCCCATTTAGGCCCAATCCTACCTGGTTCGGGCCTAAACAGGCAGTCAGACATCCCTCGAGGGGTCCCAGATTGGAGAGGGTGTAGGCTGGGCTGAGGGGCACACCCTACCGTACACGAATTTTGTGCACCGGGCCTCTAGTACATACATATTTGCACACACTCAGGCCCACATACAAACATGCATACATACACACAGAACATGCATATGGCCCCACACACACACACATGCATATATACACATTCACACATAGAGACACATACATTCATACACACACCTTTTTAGGGAAACAAATAGCAGCCTGAGCCCAGCAGAGCCAATGCAATGCCTGGAGAACTGATCTTTATTATGCAGAACAGAATGACAGGTGACAGACTATCAAATGCATCTTGTCCCCAGTCACCTATTGAGAACCAAGCAGACAGCATTGCAGCTTCCAGGCAAATTCCAGCTGTTTCCCTTGTGCCCAGGGTCCATAAACACAAGAAGCCAAATGATGATTTTCCCCTTCAGAAGAATAACATTGCCCAGCCCTCCCTCCAGGCTAGGAGGGTTACTGTAGCATTCAGTCCCTGAGGCCAGCCAATCCCTGCAGGATGAGGTGCCGGCCAAGGAGCCAGGCAGCTCCATCAATTTCTTCTGGAAAGCCCAAAAGAAATTTGGTCATAGAAAAATCCCTTCCCTCTTTGCTAATAAAACTTATCAGTGCAGGGCAGGAGGCTGGGAGGAGAGGGAACGCAGACACTCGCCTTGCTAAATTACTTGGAGAAATGGCCCTGATCAGCCATCCAGGGGGAAAAGAGGCAGGAAGCAATATAACATTTATTGAGCCCGATTTTTTCACCTAGATTCTCCTACTCAGCTCTCTCAACAGCTCTGTGATATTGCATTTATTCCATCCCATCGATGGGGAAACTGAGGCCCAGCTCTGCACCAGGAAGAGTGTGTGTTTTGGCTCAGGCTGGTGACTTCACCCCTTTGCACTGCAGTCTTCCCTTGGGGCTCGCAGCCTGTATGCGCTGATTCAATGGATGCTGGGAAAAGCAGTGACACAGATTCTGTGTGCAGAAAGCACTCCGGAATGTTCATTCCATACCCTTGTCCATTCTGGCCCTTCTCTCTTTTCTGAGCCTCTAGATAGTCCCCCCAGTCTCCCTCCAGAGTGATGAGGGAGCCCTCCTTGGCCTGAGGGCCAGCTCTCCTGTGAGCTTACCAAGCAGGCACTCAGCCGACGCCTGGCTCCTGACCTTCTTGCTCAGGCATGAGCCTGGGAGGAGGAGAGCCCCAGCTCTGGACAAAAAGAGGGGCCCAGAAAAGCAAGACCTTCTTCCCCAAACTTCAGAAAGCGCTCCCCGAGTTCTCAGTGAGGACAACCTTGGCTCCTTGGTGTTCTCAGATTGGTCACATCTGCTCTAGGCTTCATGAGACAGGGCCTTGGGCTGGGTGTCAGCCCTCACTGGGACCGTCCTTTGAGAGTCTTTGTCTGTAAAACCCAGAGTTTACTCAACGCTTGGGATAGAATATGGCCTCTGAGGCTGTAAAACATGGGAATCCCAAGGAGGTGAATCAGTCTGGAATGGCTGGTCCCGAGGAAGCGCTGGAGGAAAGCATACGAGGAAATGTAGGCTAAGTAGCAGGGGAAATTCCCTGTAGAAAGATCTATTAGACTGTGAAATAGTATTCCACAGGAAACAGCGGAGGGGGTGCCCAGAGGCATTTAAAGCCACGCCGCCTAAGTAATAGAAGCCGCATGGTGTGTGGAGTGACTGAGAACTGGCCTCAGGGGAGCAGCTGCCTCGCCCTAATAGGTCATCTCCATATAGATACAATTTCCAAGCCTGCCTTAATGTTCCATGGAGCTGCGCTGCTCCGGCAGGCAAAGATGGCGCTCACTTACAGCTCAGAAAGCCACGCGCTGCAAGTGGGCTCAGCCATCATTTTGTTAACAGGACAGCGAACCCCAGTGAGCAGACCTAGGACTTCAACACAAGCCCTAGCAAAATCCCATGTGCCTTTCCTGCCAACATTGACAAGCTAATCCTAAAATTCATATGGATTTGCAAGGGACTCAAAAGAGCCAAAAATGATCTTTAAAAAGAAGAACCAAGTTGGAGAACTCTCAACAAAGCTGCCGTGATCGAGACAGTGTGGTACTGGCGTGAGGATAGACATGCCGGTCAATGGAATAGAATGGAAACCCATAAATAAAATCCTTACACTTGTGGCCCACTGGTTTCTGACAAAGGTGCCAAGACCATTTAATGTCAAAAACATCTTGGTTTCAACAAATGGTTCTAGGATAACTGATATCTGCAGGCAGAGAATGATGCTGGACTCTTACCTCAACCAGACACACAGGGGCTGGAGATGTCAGTTTTAACTGCCAAACTCTCAGAAGAAAACATGCAAGTTAGTCTTCACGACCTTCCATTAGGCACAAGCAGCTAAAGAAAAAAAGTAGTTAATTTGGACTTGCTCAACATTCAAAACTTTCATATTATCAGCAAGATCATCAAGAAAGTGAGAAGACAACATACAGAATCAGAAAATATTTGCAAATCCTATGTTTGATAAGGGACTAGTATCCAGAATATATAAAGAACCCTAATAAGTCAATAATTAAAAAAAGACAAATAATTCAATTACAAAATGGGCAAAGAATTTCAATAGACATTTATTTATCCAAAGAAGATACAAAACACATTTTAAAAAAATGATAAGCCTGGTTAGTCACTAGGAAACACAAATCAAAACCACAATGAGATACCACTTCACATTCACTAGTATGGTTAAAATAAAAAAGACAGCTAAAAGCAAGTGTGCACAATGATGTAGCCAGTAGGAACGCTCAATCATTGCTAGTAGGAATGCAGAGTGGCGCAGCCAGTTCCAAAAACAGGTTGGCCACGCCCCAAAAAGTTAAACATGGAGTTACCTGTGATTCCACTTCTCAGTGTCTACCCAAGAGAACTAAAAACATATTGTGCATCAATGTTCATATCAGTAATATTCAAAATAGCCCAAAATGAAAACAATTCAAATATCTATGATTTAAAAAATGTGATAAAGCCATGTAAAGGAATGTTATTCATCCTCAAAAAGGAATGAAGAACCAAGATATGCTACACCATGAATCAACCCTGAAAACATTATGCCAAGTGAGAGAAGCCAGACACACAAGGCCACACATAATATGATTTTATGTCTATAAAAAGTTCAGAATAGGTAAATGTATAGAGACAGAAAATGTATTTGTGTTATCCAGGTGCTGGGGGAGAGGGGGTGTGAGAGTGACAATTAATGGGTATGGGATTGTGAAATTCTTCTGAAATTAAATGATGGTGTATAGTTGTACAACTCTGTGAATATGCTAAGACCCATCAATATTACACATTGAAAGGGTGTGTTTTATGGTATATGAATTATATCTCAATTATACCCTTATTTAATATAAAAAATAATGTCACCCCTGAATCTACTAGACACAGGTTTGGTCTATATCTCTCTTTTTATAAATATGTTACTTTAATAAGTTCTTACTGTGTACATAATTTTGTATTTTGCCTCCTCTTTGTTAGGTTTTAAGGCTTTTTCTGTGTTTTTAAGAACTCTTCATTAATATAATTTTTCATGACTGCCTAATATTCAATCATATGGCTATTACTCTAACATAGTTTTCTATTATTGTGTTACTGGGCATTTGTATTTTTCTCCAGGTTCTGCTATTATAAATAAATAACATCTTTGTTAAACATCTCTGTGCATGAACTCTTATCTTCAATTTTTCGATTGTCTCTTTTTAGGATAATTTTCTAAAATTGAGATTACTGGGTGAAAATAATCAGCTTTAAGCTCCTGCTCTCTGTAGTTCCTTGAATTTGCCCCCCCAAAAAACTTTTTTAAGGTATTTGATGCAAATACACTTAGTTTCCTGAAATAAGGACTACCTTCATCAGAATCGCATCTTGGTCGGAGGGAGAGATCATTGTTATTGAAGTCACACATATGCGGGGTCACATTCCAGCTCTGCCACTTACCACTGACTGAACCTGACCAAATAACGTAACCTCAATTGAACCTCAGTTTTCTCTCCTGGAAAGTGGGTGCAAGAGTACCTCGCTGTTGTAACTAAGATAATAAACATCAAGTGTCCATTGTTCACTCCTCAAAACCCAGCACTTGTTTTAGTTCCACTTTTCTTCTTTCTTCTCTTCATGTCCCCACTCTGCCATGAAGATGCACCTTTGGGTCCTGAGCCCTAAGATGGGCTGTCACTTCTCCTGCAGCAAAACCAAGCAATGCCCTCGTGGGACCGACAGGGATGCTCTGGAGCCTGCGGCTCAGGATTGGGGCTGGGGCCCACCACTCATTAGCCTGTGGTCTCAGGCAGCCTCTCAACATTTTTTGAGTCTGGACTCTCATTTAATTTGGGGACAAAGAGGTAATTTCACATGGGCCTACAATGAGGGTCAGGTGAGACGCAGATATCACAATGTTTGACGTGCCCTCCACAGTCTCCCTAAACAGCAATTACATTTATCATCACACCTCCCTTCATATGTACAGGGGCTTGCCTGGGTACCCTAAGCCAGATTCACTTTCTGCCACTAGATTATAGGCCCATAGACTGGCTGGGTAAGCACCGCATCACTACATACTATAGTAATTACTAATTACATGTTTCTGCATTCTGTGGCTTATTAGTAAATTGCATGTAGAGGGATATAAAAGTAATTGCTCTCCTCCCTTAACTTCAGCAGCCTGCAGAAATCACAAGGAATTACCTTATTTACTTCCTAAGTGATTCCCAGTGGCTGTTTATCAAATACATGAAAAAATCATACAATAACCAAATATTCTTCTGATTACAAATGATATGTGAGGGTCATGAGAAATCTTGAGTGGAAAAAGCTGTTGAACAGCTGCCGACTAACTGTATGTAAATATCCCCCTGTGGGTAATAGCTTAATTTTGATCATTGTTCAGAAGAGCAGGCATTTTACATTATTAATAGGTGTCAGCTACAAAAGAAAATTTACAAGGAGAGAGCGTGATCTGGGCAAACGCACTGTGCCTTTAACACCCTGGTGTGTGGGAGAGAAAGGAGAATGGGGAGAAAGGAATAGCAGGAACAATGGGCAAAAAGTCAGCCTCCTGTTTTTCCTCTGGCTGGGGCTTTGCGACTGTGGGTGTGGTATTCCTTTACCGCCATGGAAACTGGACTGGGTCCATTCATTCCTTATTAAGTTCGGTTATACGTCGTTCCCTCCTCTTTTTGAAGAAAGTCGATTCCCACCAAGAAAGCTCAGAGCTCAGGACGCAGCAGGCTGAAATCCAGGCTTCCTACCTTTGCTGTGGTGAGAACGTTTTCACATCGAGATGCATTGTACGGACACATTTCATACTGAGCAGCGCTGACACGGTTCTGCTCAAATAAACTGAGATCCCGTTTCAGATGATTCATCTGATGGGAACACCGGGACCCCTGATGCGTGAACTGGCCTCTGTGATCCTTTTCCTAAAAACACATCCAGTGGGTCGTGAGGTTGTTGAGTTAACAAGAACAACAGACTGGCCAGTTTTCTGTTTCCTGCTCTTGGCTTTTGTAGTGGCACGACTTCTGGCATTTTGGATAACCCACGAGTATTAGAGTTTAAATAAAGGAACATATGAGACATGAAGGATTAGTAAAAGGCTCAGGATCACGATTGACTATGACAAGACACTCCTTCCTGGTATTCCTTCTCTCTGGGTCCCCCCTCTTTCTCCTTACTTGCAGGATGGAGTAACATGCCCAGGTACCAGCCTTAGGAATGCCTGGAATGCAGGCAGTGTGCTCCTGTTTCCAAATGCCACTCTCAAACTGCCACCAGCTTTGATCCTCAGCACACTGCTACCAAGTGACATGGGACAGACATTACGAGGAAAATGGCAATCAGAGATGCAAAGCACTACCCTAGGCTACCTAGTGAGGAAGGCAGCGCACCAAGTGCTCAAATCCAATAAGCAAATTTCCATGTAAATATTTTATCTAGGACTCAGGTCTCATGTATTGGGGGGCTGCGGGTTCAGCTGCCTCACTGACCCTGGGGCTGGGACAGAGCCCCGGGCAGCCACGGCAGATGCAGAGGACTGAGGCTGTCCCTGTCTTGTAGTTCCCTTCCCTCCTCCTCTCCGGCTGTCCTCACTTCCTGGCCATCCTCCTTCTCCTCCCCCTCCATAAATCCATTCATCTTGTGGCTGTCTGACTCCTCCGATAGCCCAGGCCTCCTCTCTCATCCACAAAGTGTGGTGACAGGATTGATGGGCCCTTGAGCCCAGGCTGAATCGTAAAGCACCACACCACTTAAAACTCACTGTGGTCGTTTTGTGGGTCAATAGAGACTTCCTCAAAGAGGCTAACAGCTCCCCAGAGAGGAAGACCACCAAGTTTGCAACCCCCACTTGTGCCAGGCCCCGGGCGAGGCTCAAGGAGCTCCCAGTTCACTGCTGAAGACAGATGTGCCAACAACTAAGCATCACACAATGGGAATGAGGCTAAAGCAAGTGTAAGAACAGGATTCAGGGGTCACATGGAAGCTGAGTGACAACTCAAGATGCAAGAATGGCTTCTGGACAAAGAATGATGAGATTACATTTGAGAGGATAAAAAAGAATTCAGTTTCTGTAGGACTGTGTCTTCATTTCTGGTGAACTGTTACACTCTCCTCTTCAACACACAGAGATTGCCTAGAGCAAGTTTGGGCATCCTGTGATTGCTTGGTGAATTTGGCTGCATCAAGCAGCCTCAAGTTATATGAGACCCTTGCGGGTCTGGGCTGGATTCCATCCTAGAAACAAGGCCACTGAAACCAGAATTGACCAAGCTGGGACACATGTTTGCTTATAATATTTGAACCATCATGATAGAATAATAATAGAATCTTAAGTGTATGGAGCCTTGCTATGTGACAAACATGATGCCTAGAGCCTTGGGTATCTCAACTCAAAAGATCTTAATAGCAATAATTTCGGTGCTGTTAATATTCCCATTTTACAGATGAGGACAGTGAGGCTTAGCAAGCTCAGATAATTTGCCCAGATCTTACAGCTAGTAACTGGGAAGAGCCAGGATAAAACATCGTTTGTCTGATGTTCACATTGGCACTCTTGTCCCTGTGCTTCCTGGCATGGGATTAGGTGTGCAGTGGCCATTCAGATGCCTTATTTTTTAGCCCTTGTGTGTAGTGAGCAGACGGTCTGTGCCCAGCAAGGTAAAGGGTATACAGATGACAGATGTTATTTCTGCCCTTGGGAAACTTCATTGAACTCATCGTGCACCAGCCTAGTGCTGGGCACTGGACCATCAGGAGAAGAGACAGGCATCTGTCCTCCAGAAGCTGAGTCCAGGGCAGGGAGGCAACAGGGGCCCTGCAGTGGATGGTTTTCCCATTTAAGGGCTTTTCAAGAGAGGGGAGAGGAGTGAGGGGAGCCTTCTTGAGAGAGCTTCTCTATGGAGTACGAGTGGATGGACAAAGTGGACAAGAGCTCTAGGAAAGGCAGAAATCCATGAAATCATTGGTTCTGTGTGTCCAGGAAGAAAGCTATGCCAGGAAGTGAGGCTGGGGCTGGAAGACAAGGTGTGGCTAAGAAAGCTCTGACAGGGAGGGTTGGCCTATATTTTATAAATATGGGATGGCTCCCATTTTTTCTTTCTTTTTTTTTTTTTAGTCAAGACATACCAACACCATCCAATCTGTGCTTTTCTGTTTGTTGGCTTTTTCTGCAACAAAGGTTCTCAAACTTTAGTCTCCATCCTGTACTGGAGAGATTGCTCTAGAACATGGCTCTTAAAACATGGTCTCTGCACTGGCTAGCAATCTATTTTCGAAGCCCTCTCAGTGTTTCTGAGCATGCTGAAGTTTGAGAACCATTAGTCTGGATCGATCAGGTTTTGTCTCAGACATCATCTTCCCTTAGGCACGAAGACTTCAGCCTAATCAGGTTTTATTTATAAGGGAGAAAGAGAGACTGGTTCTTACACAGACAACCATAGTATCAGCTTGCTATTGGTGAAGACATCAGAGAAAGATGGACATGCAAGAACATAATGGATGCCAGGGCTTTAAGTCATTCAGTGAAGATGTATTGAGTAGCTACTCTTTACCAGGCACCTTATAAACACTGAGGAACTCTTCCAGGTTTGGTGTGGGGTTTTTTGTTTCTTGGTTTGTTTCTCTTTTTTTTACAATTCAGCATTCATTTCCCTTTATTTCAGTAGCAGTACCCAGTGTTCCTCTGGAAACCTTCCCATGCTCAGTTCAACTGTCAGGTGAAGCTGGCTCTAACCCCAACTATTACAGTGGACATGTGACTCTTCCTGGCCAATCAGATCACAGCATTGCTTTGCAATGATGATTGGTCAGGGGTGAGTATGTGACCCAAGCGAGGGATCCAATCACTGTTAATCCTAGTACTTTATTTACTGACCAGGAGGGAAACTTCTTTTGTGCTCTGTATCAGTGGAGATAACGCCTAGACTTTCTGGGAGGCCAAAGCTGCCCTTTGGAAATGAAGCCAGAGAACTAAGACCCAGCGACACCGAGAGAGTGATCAGGTGCTGCTGCTGATGTTTGCACCCCTGAACACAATTCCTAAAGCATGGTCTGTCCTCAGACTTTTCAGTTATTCATGCCGATACATTATCTGTTTTTGCTTTAGCTGGTTTGCACTTGGTTCTCCATCATTGCAAATACACAAGTCCTAATACCCTAGTGTCAAAAGGACTACAGTCCAGTGTAGACTGAGATCTGGGGGAAATGAGCTTTTAAATTTATACTCAGAGTTAAAAGGATGAGTATGAAATTAACCTATTGCTTGGGCCCAATAAGATAATGCATCTGTGATGATGGGAATGGACTTTTGTCTTTCCAGCTCAGGACCATGTTTTTTGAACTCAACGGAGATGCTTGGGGTTCTGAAGAGGAAAGAGAACCCCACCTGGCAGTTTTAAATTAATTCAAGACCTCTGGCCACTTGGCATGTAGACAATTTGAACATGGGGTCACTTATTCTTCACCAGAGAATGAGTTGAAGGAGTTGTGAAATAAGAGAGAAGTGAAGGTGCTGAGGATATTGGTGCGGCCCCATGAACTTCCCATACTTTGAACTCTGGCGGCTAGCCCAGTGCCACACAGAGAGCAGGTCCCTGAGCAAGTATGAGGAATGGATGAAGATGAGCAAGGCTCTTCCAGTTTTCAAAAATAACATGAAGGCAACAATGAAAGGCCCACGCCTAATGCTGCTCCTGAGCAATAATACAGCAGCAAAAGGGATGGTTTTTATAGAAGGATGGTCCATGAACTTAAGTTGGTTCCTAGCAATCAGGATGTCCATTTAAAAATGAGTCCTGATAAAACAATCTTATTTTTTTTCTTTGTTCATTCTTTGCTTCCTTCCTCCCTCCTTTTCTTTCTTTCTTCCTTCCCTCCTTCCTTTTTTGGTAGTGTTTGCAATTATTAGATTGTTAGATGAGAAAAATGCAATTGGTCACAGTCTATTTGAATTTCCACATGGTATATAATACATTTTTATGATATCTTTTTGGGTAACATAAAAAACTCCAGCGAAGGTAATAATACAGCTAGGAAGGTAGACTTGTAACCACTTCAAGAGCCATGCCCAGGGCTTGCTGATTAATTCATTCCTGGTGAGCTTGTCACTTCAGGAGCTCTCCAGGGGCCTGAGATAAGGCTTTGTCCTTGGCTCTCTCCTGTTAAAGCAAATTTTGTGAATACTTGAATGAAGGCAGAGAAAGCTCCTTATCAAGTCTCTGGAGCCACTGAATTCGGAGGGGATGACAAATGAGGTAGATGGAAAAATCACAATCCCAAAAGCTCTCAGTGGGTTGTAGTGATGCAACAAAACTTACAGGGCAAATAAATAAAGTAAAATAATGGGGAAAAGTGAGCTTCGGAAACTGTGCCTCCAAACCTCTACTATAAACATGGGGAAGGAGCTCATCATGTAATAAACATGGGAAAGAGCTTGTCATGTAATAAACATGGGGAAAGAGCTTGTCATGTGATAAACATGGGGAAAGAGCTTGTCATGTAATAAACCTGGGGAAAGAGCTGGTCATGTAATAAACATGGGGAAAGAGCTTGTCATGTAATAAACATGGGGAAAGAGCTTGTCATGTGATAAACATGGGGAAAGAGCTTGTCATGTAATAAACCTGGGGAAAGAGCTGGTCATGTAATAAACATGGGGAAAGAGCTTGTCATGTAATAAACATGGGGAAAGAGCTTGTCATGTGATAAACATGGGGAAAGAGCTTGTCATGTAATAAACCTGGGGAAAGAGCTGGTCATGTAATAAACATGGGGAAGAGCTGGTCATGTAATAAACATGAGAAAAAGATGATCATGTAATAAACATGGGGAAAGAGTTCATTGTGTAATAAAATGGGAAAGAGCTGGTCATGTAATAAATGTGGGGAAGGAGCTGGTCATGCAGGCAACCTGAGAAAGAGAGTTTGATCATCAGTCACTCATTAGGCATCGGCACTGTGCTCCAGCTCTCACTGCCCAGAAGAATTTTGGGGTTATATTAGCAGAAGTAGATTGTGCAGAACAAAGGTCAAAGCCTCATATTGCCTGGTCTCCCCTGAGTCTTATATGTATTCAGTTCTCAGTCGCAAAACTGAGGAAGAACTGACAACATTGAACATTCTCAAACATCATCACTAGAGTAAAAGGAAGTAGAGATGTTCAGCCCCCCAAAATTCAGAAGGTGTATATTCTCCATTTTCAACTATTTAAAGGACTGAACACAATGTCTGCTGCCCAAGGGTTCAAGTTAGCACCAAGTCAAGCCCTCTGTATTTTGGGTCCTTCCATATTTTGAATGAAATAATAGCACTGAAGTGCCCAGAGATGAAACTACTATATTGTAAGCAAGTGAGTTTCCCAATTCTATTGAACATTTCTTTATCCATTTCCTTGTGTGTGCAAATACCATGATGACAGGCATCCCATCGATGCTGGACACCAGCTTAGCAGGGGTTTGTTGAGGAGGCTCCAGCAAAAGCTGAGCCATAGGAAGTGATGACTCAATCATGATCTCCTCCACCTCCGCACATCTGGGTCTCCATGGCGATATTTCTGGAGGACCCACTGTGGGAAGAGGAGAGAGCAATCGGGAGGGAACAGCCACAGTGTCCCATATGCGGCAGGTGGAGGAGGGAGCAGATGAGACCAGTCTACTGGCCTGGGGTCCCATCGGTCACTGTGACCTTTGCGGAAGCAACAGGGCGTTTTTGTTTTCATTTAGATGGTGCTGCTCCAATTAATTCTCAAGTCTCCACAACGATATGGAAAACCACTTCCAAAATTAAACCTCCATTGAGAGCACACATTAATAACACCCAAAGGACACATAAATTACACCTGCGAGTCAGATCCCATTGCAAATGAATACACTGAAAAATGTATTCCAACCATATCAAGAGTACACCATAATTAAGCCACCACTGATGGCTTGAAAAGCTGTGTTAGATCACTGTGGACACACCCAGCAATCTAGATGAATAGAGCCTGAAAAAATCTCCCCATTTGGAGGTACACTATGTGATGTAGCGTTACAAATGTGGGTTCTGTAATCAGACTGCCCAGGGTTTTCATCTTAGTCCTATTATACACCAGCCAGGAGACCTTGAGCAAGTTAGCTAACCTCACTGAGCCTCAGTTTTCTGATCAGTAAAGGGGGACACTTCCATGGGGTTCTTAACAGTGTTCATTCAAATAACGCATGCAAAGTGCTTTACACAGAATGAGCACCCAGCACAAAGCCGTGTCTGACCATGGGCTAGTTGTCAAAACTCATCCACTCGTTAGCATCATGCTTGTCACATACTTAGTTCAAGTGGGCATTTCCAGTTACTTTAAACAGAAATGTGATTGCTGCCTTGACATCATGATTACAGCATTCGTGGCTGACTGGGTGACACTCACCCACCTAACGTGAGGGGACTGTCATCTGTTTTGATTTCCGCTCTTCGTCGGACAGAATAACTAATCGATGCCCCATATTCACCAAGTCAGTCACGGGAATATGCCTGGTCCGTGATCACTTAGTGTGGCACTTGAGGCGTGAGGGAGACACCGGCCTGGGGGTCTGCACGCTGGAATTCAAGGCCCGAATCTCCTCTGGAGATAGAACTTTGGGCGGTTCTCTCGTCCTGACCTGTGATGACTACACCTGACCCTAGGACAGCTCTCTGAGACATGTCAGCACCCTCATGAAAAGAGTCGCATTCTATTGAGCATTTCTTCATCTGTTTCCTTGTGCATGCAAATGCCCTAACAGACACGCTGTTCTCTGCTTATGGATAACTTAATTCCATTTTTCCTTTTTATTCTCATCTCCTTGGTCCACTTTTCTCTTTTTCTCCCACCTCCTGACTTTGCAATCCATCTCCACAAACCCCGGCAACCAGTGGGAATGACCTGAAGTGTGTCCCCCACGCCTCTTCTTCAGTGCTCACATAATCATATCGAAATACACCTTCTATTGCTCCTGATTTTACAAAATGGGGTCACAGAATGTACACTTGTCTGCGTTAGCACCCCTCCAGGTCAGCGGGCCCGTGCTTTCTAACAAGGCCACACGACTCCACGCCAAGGGAGGCGCAGCAGCTGACACCCCTCCCGCCCCTGCTGGCGCTGCCCTGCTCTCTCAGTTCTTGCTCCAGACAGGGGTGCAGTGAGCATCCTGAACAACCCACTCTGCCCTCTGGCACCTTGACTCCAGTGGGCTGATTCCTACATCTCTTTATTCAGAGAAGAAAACCCCAAGCTGCGAGCGTGGGAGGGGTTTTGTCAGGAGCCACCCAGCCAGGGAGTGTCAGCAACATTTCAGCCAGGTGCACTGGGCGCCGCACTGCATGCTCTTTAGTCCACTGGACAGCGCCTTCCTCTAACTCAACTGCTAGAAATGGGTGTCTTCCCTTCGCTGAGTCACGGCTTGCCCTGAATCCCCTACCCCTGAGACAGAGGCGGCCAAGGGTCTGGCTGTCAGAACTATCCTGGGGACACCGGGCGGATTCAACACAGATGGGGAGCTCAAGGCTGCTGCTCCTGCCGCAACAGAGCAAGGACCTGGGGACATCGTGCTGAAAACCCCGCATTTGCTCAGTAAGTACGCATCCAGCCCCGACCCTGCTCCCGCTGGCAGGCAGAGACTGCTCGCCCTCTCCACACGCAGGCGGCATGAGCGGCCTCGGCCTCATCGTTCCCATCTCGGAGCCTCGGCAGTAGGGCCCGGAGTTCCTCGGCATGTTGTGGAGGGCCTTCAGGCCCCGGGACTGTCTGGTTCAGATGGGCCACTGAACTCTACGCCCTGTTCTTGAGCCAAACTGTGCAAGTCTGTGGGCCACAAAAGGAGCAGGGTACAAAGCTGGGCCTGGGGTCCTTGCACTGAAACCCGCGTGTCACCAGTGAGAAGAGTCGGGACACAGCAGCACAGGGATGGCTCCGAGGCCCCGGGAGCTGGGGAGGGGTGAGGAGTGAGTCCAGGGCTGCTGGCTTTGTCGCTGCTTCTGTGAGGCTGGATTGCAGTCCTGCCTGCGGATGGACATGCCTGCATCCTCCTCTCTACAAACCCTGCGATCTCACACGGGTCCCAGCGTGGCTGCCAGGGACATGAGTCTCAGTCTCCTACCTCCTCGGTGACTGTGGGATTACTTCACCTCGGAGGGTTAATGAGCGGAGCAGGCCCCCCAGGTCCTGAAGATTCCTTGAAACAATGACTGGAAAGGCTTCATAGGAAGCCTAGCACAGAGCAAGCACTCAGCAAATGCTGGCTGCGTCTTTTCTTTCCTCCTTGCTTCTTTGAATTCTTGCAAAACCTCCCTGCAATTCCCAGAGTCTCCAATACAGCGTGTTTTCTCCCACAATAGTTCTCTTGACGTATGTGTAGACGCGGGGCCCTCTGTGAAGCGCGTCCAACGCCTCTGCAGCCTTTTATCCACAGAGCCCCGAGGACTGTCAGCTGCACGTGACTCCTCCAGGAGACTGCGCTGGTCGCTTTCGGTTAGCACAGCAATGAACTTGTCGGGAAACCAGCCAGGAGGGAGGTGGCGCGGGGCAGGAGCTGGCAGGCAGGCGCAGAGCAGGCTGGGGGCTGGGGCCGTCCATCTCGATTCTTCTCTCCGTGTCCAAGTGTAAAGGGATTTGTGTCTGCAAGGTTGTCCTCGCCAACCTCAGGGAAGACAAGAAGTCAGTTAATTTGAATTTTTTACTTCTACCACAGGGGAGGATTCTGGGTCAATTAGGGATATTGTAATTTCCTATTACGGTCAAAAAGAAAATGTAGGCAGAGCCCATGAGTCACCTTCCAACACGAGAAAACGGAACCTTGTGACCTGGCGTGAGTGAGCCTGTGTGCTGTCACTTTTAATGACGGGGAGCGGGGAGATGGGGGGGCAGCCACTTCTTTCCTGGCCCTGAAGTGCTCACCTTTTGGAAACTCAGTATAATTAATTCAGAGTGTGGATTATTAATTCCTCCTGCTATGTGACTATTCATTGTGGAGGTAGCCGCATACGTCTTCACATTTTGGAGTGCATGCCCTCTCCTAGTCTCACCTTGGGAGAGGTGGGTTTCCCCACCCATCTGCCCAAGTGTGTGGGCACCAAGCGCTCAGCTGCCCACTCCTCAGGGACGCCGAGCCCCGATCTGAGGCCAATGCCTGCTTCCGGTGAACCAGGGTGACCTGCTGAAGTCAGGATGCCTCTGGTGACCAGGGTCCTTCCTCACCAGGCTCGCGCCTCACCAGATGGCAAAGGAATTCCTGTCATGACCAAGCGCCGCTGCTGATGTCACCTTGGCCTTCCAGGAGGGCTTCCAGTGGACGGCCAATGGATATGCACATTCCCAGCATGCCTTGTAGTCTGGATTCTTATGTCAGGGACAATCCCTGACTGGTCCCCTCTGAGCAGATGTCCCCACACCACTCCCAGGAAAAAGGGAAGAGAGGAGGCACCGCCCGCTGACTGCCTGGGGTTCAGGGTTCCCAGGCCTACATAGGGCAAGGGAAGGGATGAGCTGCTCTGGAAGCACCTCTCTGGAACATGAATCAGGGGCATGGACCACCCTTGGTCACCCCCGTGTGACTTTGGGGTTCAACAGTGCTCTCCATGTACATTCTCCTGGACCAGTGGTCGGCAAACTCATTAGTCAACAGAGCCAAATATCAGCAGTACAAAGATTGAAATTTCTTTTGAGAGCCAAATTTTTTAAACTTGAACTTTTTCTAAAGCCACTTCTTCAAAATAGACTCGCCCAGGCCGTGGTATTTTGTGGAAGAGCCACACTCAAGGGGCCAAAGAGCCGCATGTGGCTCGCAAGCCACAGTTTGCCGACCACAGTCCTGGATGATGAGCCTACGGAGGTTCCTGGATGCAGACGGGCAAGCAGAGCTGCTCTTGTGATAGATGAGGAAGCTACAGGCACTGGTAGGTCTGCCTGCTGGGTGCTGGCTGGGCTTGAAATGGTCCTAACCTGGTTGACAAATAGGCCCCAGGTGTCACCCAGCTCCGCTCACTCCTAAGTGTGGTCTGATCAGATCCAGACCCCATGATCTGGGCTGGGGACCCGGAGGCGACTTGGACTGAGCTCTTGTGCTCTCGAGCTGAAGGACACCCAGTACAGTCTTGGTGGTGACAGGGCTGAGCGGAGGAAGAAGGAGACACAGAGAGGAGCCAGGGGAGAGCAGTGCTGTAGGCTGGCCTCTGCCTCCCTCTCTGTATCCCATCACCCCTCTCACTCATTGTGCTTCAGCCACAGGGGCCTTGGGTTCCTCTCCCCATGACTGCAGCCCAGCCTGTTCTCCCCACCGCTGGGCACATGGCTGGCTTTTTTCATCTTCCTGGTTTTCCAATGACCTCATCGCACCCAGCTCCCAGCTGATGCCTTTTCTGTAGAGCACTGATAACAATCTGTAATCAATTCTTGTTTGCGTTTTCTCCCTGCCATCAGGCTGTAAGCTCCATGCAGGCCAACACCAGTTCTGATTCACACACCACTGCAGCCCATCCCACAGCACAGTTGTGTCCTAATAAGCACTGAACAAAAGAAAGAATGAATGAATGAACGCAAGGCAGACCCTGGGAAGAGTCCACAGGAAAGCAAAGCCAAGCAGCCCCGGAGGCTAGGAGAGAGCACTGCTCCACCGGGGACCCAGCGTGGCCTCATGGTGGAGGGGGCATTGGAGGCGTGCGAATCCTGTGGCTGTGAATGATAGGATGTCCTTTTGCTTCATATGATGTCCAAAGACTACTTATGAATTCACAATAGGGGACAGAATTCTGCAACCAGAATATTTGTGTACACTATCCAAGCGTTAAACACTTGGGAAACACAGCGGTGATTGGTAGGTTTCAGTTGAGCCTGGCTGGGGGACTGGGTAGATGGGCACAGGCTAAGGCAGAGTGCTGCAGCACACCCCTCCGTGTCCCTATTACCGCACACCTTTCCAGAGAACATATATTTTATCTTGCCAAATATTTGGTCAAGCTCTGTTCTCTGGGCAGTGCTGACGAGGAATAGCAAATGCTTGGCCGTCTGCTTTCCCCTCATATACACACCCACATCATACCCCTCACACCCATCACACCTCCCTTCCTATCTTTGACACCAGGGGAAAGAGTGTGACCTGATGCTTTGGGGTCTCAATGTGCAAATCTACAGCTTAGGGACTTAGCAGGCCTGGCCCAGCTGCCTCACAGGAGGGTTGGGGTGGTGATGGAGACTCTGTGTGGGACATGAGGCTTTGGGATTGCTTATGCCCCTCAGAGATGAGGGGCCACTGTCCTGTGTACCTTACAGCTGGCTCTCTCCTGATGTCAAGTGTGTTGTGTTGGGAGAAGATATCAGTTCACTCCCAGGCACCCTCATCACTTCCCAGGGATGAGACATCATCTGGGGAAGTAGGGTCGGCCTTGCATCCAATCCCAGCTCTACCACCTTCCTTGTCTTGTAAATTCTCTGAACCTCAGTCTCTTCATCTGTAAAATGACAACTTTTTTAAAGGACTGCTGTGAATTTGAGAAATTTGCATTAAAAACTCTATCAACTCTCCTGTCTTAAAAACCAAATGAATTGATCAAAACCAGGAGGTTTGAGCAAGAGAAGAACACAGAAAATAGCAAAATAGGAAAACAACCAGTTAGTCTAATTAAGAAAAATAGTAGAGATAAAACAATAGTCAAAATTAGGATTGGGAAAGTGAATGTGACCATTGGTATAATAAGGAAAAAATCATAAGACTAAAATAAAAATAAATGTGCCAACTGTGTAAAAAATTTTGAAGTCATGATCAAATGTATGATTTTCCATGAAAATGTAAATTGCTAAAATTAATTTTTAAAGATAAAAATTTCATTAGAGCAAAACCCTGGAAAAAAATGGGGGAAAAGTCAATGAATTTTATTTCTAAACAATTTGCAGCTTGTAAAAAAGCAACAATCTCAAATCACTTTACACTGGTTTTTCTTCAAAGTTTCAAGGGATATATCTTATCAACCTATACAAACTATTTCAGATTGTTAAGAAACGTTAAACAATACCCAATTCATTTTACAAATTAGAATATTCCTAATAACCATGTCTGACAAAGATAATGTACAAAAAAATAAATCTACAAAATAATACCAGTATAACCACCGAATTACATGTAGAGTCTAAATAAAGTATGTGTATGTATCAAAGTTCAGAAGTATAGTAAAAAGCATAATGCACTGTGATTAGGTAGGGTGTAATTTGGAAATGGTAAGTTTAAAATCTATTAACATACTTTATAGAGTTAAAAATAATAAGAGAAAACATGATTACACTTTTACAATCCTATTAAAATATCCTACATAATAAAAAGGTAATATGCAAATTGCATCACTCCGCTATGCCCACGATTGGGCCGGCTGGAGGCGTGGGGGGTGGGACTCAGGGTGGCCGATTGGCTGGCAGTAGGAGTGGGGGGCGGGGACTCACAAGCCTCCCACCTCCGGCCTAAACAGCCAGCGTTGCGGGAGGACCCATGGGGCTGGCAGAAGACGACGATGGGGTGGCCGATTGCGTGGCTGCCGGCACCAGTTTTCCACCAGCACCAGTTTTCCTCTGGCCACCCCCGATCGGAGCGCCTCCCAAGTCCCGCCCTCAGCCTTGGGGAGGCGCTCCGATCAGCGGGTGGCCAGACGAAAACTGGTGCTGGCAGCCAGGTGAAGGAAAGTCTATTGCACGAAACTTCGTGCAACGGGCTTCTAGTGTTTACATAAAACATTTCTGAAAAAAAGAATTGATAAACTAAATTTCATCAAAACAAAGAAACTTTTGCTCTTAAAAAAATTTGAGAAATTGAAAAGATGAACCACAGACTGGGAGAAAATCCTTGCAAGCCAAGCATCTGATAAAGGATGTGTATACAGAATATTAAAAAATAAATAAATAAATAAAACCTTTTACAACAAGTAAGAAGGTAAACAACACAGTTTAAAAACAAGCAAAATATTCTAACAGACCTTTAACCAAAGAAGATATATGAATTCCAATAAGCATACGAAAACAGGCTCACCGTCATTAGCATTGAGGAAATGAGATATCACCAGGCATCTACTGGGATGGCGCTAGTCAAAAGGACTAACGGTGCCAAATGTTGGTACATCCACTGCAAAAGAGTTGGACACTTTCCTAATCAAGTTACACATATACCTACCTCACAGGCCAGCCATTCTACTCCTAGACATCTACCTGAACAAAATGAAAATGTGTCCACACAAATACTTACACAGGACCCATCACAGCAACATTACTGGAAGCAACTGGAATGTCCATCAACTAGTGAATAGGTGAACAAACCGACGCATTCATACAAAGGCATACAGACTGATAACAACATGTCATATGCGTGTGGACCTCAAAAGCATTGTGAGAGTTGTGAGAGATGCTGTCCTAGCACAGTTCTTCATGTGGAGTGGTGCTTGATAAACAGAATATCCCCTCTTGATTCAAAAGTCCCTCTTCCCAGGGCCACCGTCCAGCCAGCTCTCTGGTCCTCCCTGTGTATTCCAGGGCAGCCTTCGAGTCTTTTCATCCACTGGTGACTGATGGATGCCCAAGCCAGTGCCCTTTGAAGGGCAGCTCCCTCTACCCTCTAGTCTGCAGGAAACTTTATCATCGCTCCTAACAGGTTCCCCGGTGATTCTTGGGCTCCCACTGCTCATTCCCCAGCCAGAGTCATAGCAATGATGCTGTGGTAGCAGAATTGTTTGCCCTGAAAAAAACTGTAATGTCACAACAAACACTCGGCGGGCAGAGTGCATTCTGTGCAACTGCACACTGTGAGGCATTGCCAGCACCTTCCACCATGGGCCCCTGAAGAACAGGGTGGAGGACCAGAACCAGGGCATGTTTGTTTTGCTGGTGTTAAATACCAAAGTGTAAGCTCTGGAGTCAGGAGACTCCGCTGCTGACTTGAGCAGGCCCCGAGCACCTCTGAGCCTCTGTGTCTTATTCACCTTGCAAAGGTTTCGTGAAAATAATTTAGAAAAAGGGAAAGTGCTTGTCTGTTGCAAATGCTACCCAAGTTGTGAACGGCAGTTGCTCTGACTCTTCCTAACAATGCAGAAAGCTCTGGGAATCCGATTTGAGTTCAAGTTGGGCATAACCCTAAAAAGGGAATTGAGAATTGCCCCTAAAAAGGGTTCTCCTGGGATACAGCAGATCTAGGAATCACTGAAAGAGATTGTGGAGTGGGATGGAAGAGTCCAACAGGAGGGTTCTAGCCAGAAGGAATATCGTCAAAACCCTGAAATTGGGGCAGGATGGGACATTATGGACCGGACTTAACCTCCTGCTATGAACTGGAACAAATCGTGTATATGAAAATGGAGCAAATATATGAAACATCTCTTTCCAAACATGGGACATCAGGCAGCACAGGTTTACAGATTAGGGGAGCCCTAACTCACCCCAGCCATCTGCCTGTGGTCACCCCAGCTTTCTGCCTAGAGGCAAGTGCTAGACCATGGGAAGTAAAATCACAGTCTTGCTGAGTCGAAAGGGTGGAGATAGGAGTTTGGGAAGGCTGAAGTGGCGGGAAGTTGCAGGACATATTTCTGGGATGGAGAAAAGAGCCCTAGAAGTCTTCAGAGGGGTTCCCCTGGGTCTTTGATGAGTACAGGGCCTTGCTTACAAAGAATGAACTCCACCAAGTCAGGCAATTAGTCAATGGAAAGTTGTAGGCTGGACAGTTCCCAGTGCTGACACAGGGCAGAAGATGTTTGACTCCCACAAGAATGGTGAGCCCTCGGCATCACTGGGCCTTTGGTGGGATCCCAGAGGTGTCATGCCTCAGTGTTCAGGCTGAATGATCCCCAGAGTGAAGACCACTCCAGAGCTTCCCTAGCAAGTCTCAGAAACAGGCTGCAAGTGATCAAATAATCCATAAGGAGCTTAGCTGCTTTTCAGAACAACATCCAACTCTCTTTAAAGGAAGACAACAAAATCCAGAGACTCAACCATATAAAACTCACCATGTCCAGTGTCCACTAAAATTACCAGACATACCAGAAGCAGAAAGAGAAGTAGACTAGATGAGAGAGAGAGAGCAGAGAGGGTGGAACTGGCATACAAGGATGCTGAAACAATTGTTTGTTAAAGCGTTTAAAGAAAAATAGGAACAAAACAAGTAGATAAGTAGAAGATATACAGAAGAAAATGAAGCTTCTAGAGATTAAAAAACAATATAGAAAGGAATACTTTACTGGATGGGATTGAGACAGATCAGATACTGTAGGGAAGACGATCAATGAACTGGAAGGTGTAGCAAATGAATTTATTCACAGTGAAACACGGAAATTGAAAAATTAGCAGAGTTTCAGCAAGCCATGGGACAATATCATACAGTAAGTATAAAAGGAAGGGAGGGAGGCAAAAAGTATTTGGCAAAAATCATAACTAAACACTTCCAAATTTGACGAAATGTATAAACCCACAGACCCCAAAATAGGTCAACAAACTCCAGGCAGATAAACACAAAGGAAACCAAACAACAATATATCATAATCAAATTGCTAAAACAGAAACAAAGATAGATATTGCAAAGTAGCCAGATTAAAAAAACAAACACATGTTACATACAGAGGAACCAAACTCTGCAATCACCTTGGAGGAGTGAGTGCAGAGGCTGGAGAGATGAGCAGGACCAGATCACAGTGGCCCAGAGGGGATCTCATGCCAGGGGCAGCAAGGGGCCAGATTTACCTGGAGGTGACACTTTCAGCTCTGGACTGAAGACAGAGCACTCTGGCCCAGTGGGAGGACTGTCAGATGGCATTGGTGAGGCATTTATGTGATGGACTGACAGTGAGGCCAGGCACACGGGTACTAACACAAGTGTACCAGGCACAAGGGTACCAACACAAGAGGTATTCAGGATGTGGGGATCTTGCACTTGGAATTGGAAGATGGGGGCAGGAGAAAGCAACGGCTCTGGTTGGGCCCTGCGTGGACCCTTGGAAATAGGAACCCAGAGGGAGGAGCAAGTCTGTGGGAGGATGATGAGTGTGTGCGTGTGGGGGTGGGGGGGGGGGGGACACAGTGTCCATCAGGATGGCATCCCTGTAGAAATGGGAAGTGGAGGTGCGATGTGTGCTATGCTGGGATGGCAGAGACCAGGGCTTCTCCAACTCAAATGCATACACCTCCCCCTGGACTCCTTGTTAAAATACAGATTCTTACTTAGTAGGTATCTCGTAGGGCCCAGAAGTCTGCATTTCTAATGATAGTCTAAACACTTGGAGTAGCAAGGGTGTGAGGGGTTTTTCTGTGTTGTTAATTTTTTTCTTACTCTCACCCTAGTCTGTATTTTCAGAAGCAGCGATGCTTCCTCTAAAGAAAGAACGAAAAAAAAAACCACACCCAAACTCTGTCCTCTCTACTGCTGCTTCCACATTCCCTGCCTGGCTCACTCACTCCTGGTCACAGACACTTCTACAATGTGAGCTGACCTGGAACACTTTGCATCGAGGGCAGAAAAGCTTTCAACTGGCAGAGAGTTGAGTTCCCTGGAGAGAATGCCAATCGCCTGCCTGCTGCACCCTCTCAACCTGGGTCTTTGCACCGCCTTGCAGAGCTGCTGAGGAGGAGTGGAGGGTCCGTGTGTAAGCTGGCGGGCCAGGGCGTGAGTACAGGGAGCACGCAGTGGCTGCAGCCCCTTCCTTGCTCCAGTGCCTGCTTGGCTCAGCATCGCCTGGCCTGGATCAGTGCACTGGGTTTCCATGTGGCCCGCCACTTGCTACAGATCACTCACTCCAGATGACCTATTACAGGGGAGTCTGAAAATGCTCTTAGCCTCTCTGGCCCATCTAGTGAATGAGGATAATGGGTCACCATGCAGATGGGTGACGGTGACTAGGTGAGTGCATGTGTGCAGCCGCCTCACAGCAGCTGTACGTGATAGAGGAGCGATCCGTGTTCAGTTGATCCTCCACTGGAGCCATGTGATTGAGAATTCACAAAGGCCCCTGCATCTTCCTTCCACAAGCCCACCTGCTTCGGGGCTGTGACACTCACAGGGGAAATATCCTGCTGTGTGGACTAGCGGATGACAACGCAAAGTGCAGACATTTCTCATCGGGTGTCCCTGATGTGTCACTGCTGTGATTGGCTGCTTCCTGCCCACCTCCTTTCTCCGTGTCCGTGCACATCCGCCCTGGTGTCTACTAAACTATCCAGTTTCCAAGGCAAAGAAAACTCCCGCTTTGTGAAAAGGAAACAAAGGCTTGTTTACAAGACACTGGATGGCCACCGGCACCAAAGTTGCCTCCCAGGGCTCTGAGCTCCCAATTAAGCCCTGGATCTGCAGACAGGAAGGTCAGCCCTAAAGGACCTCAGGTGGACAAGTCCTGAGCCAGAGCTGCCTGCCTCAGGGGCTCCATCGCTGCAGAATGATCCTGGTTTCCCACAGGCTCTTGTCTGGAGAGAGGAGGTGCTCCCTGTGCACAGCTTCTCGGGTGGACTCCGATGTGCGGAAGATGGGGAGCAGGGGTGATGAGGGAGCACATTGCAGGGACAGTGTGTGGGCTGGTGAGCCCATGCCCAGGAAATGGCACGGCCCCACCTCCACAGCGGATGGAAGGAGGGATGCCAAGCTCTGAGATGGGGCGTACCATGCATGGCAAAGCTGCTGCAAGCGCCCATACAGGAATGTCATCTGGATTTGGATGTCCAAGTGGATCACACATGAGGGGCAACTGTAACATAAGACATTGGATTGCTCTTCCGATAAAGCGACCAGTGACCATCCTGAGTAGTAAGAGGCAGAGGCTCCAGGGGCGAGAATAACGAGGGAGGCTTTGTGCTGCGGATGCACTGGAATGTCACATGGGGCCCAGACAGGGCCTGGACTCACCTGTCACCCTTCCTGGACACGCTCACCAAGACTTCCAACCCTACCCTAGGCCAACAGGACACAGCAAGGCATCCCTGCCCAGCACTGCAACCCCACATTGGGTAACAGAGGGGACAGATGTCACATGACCAAGGTGCTCAAGTCCTTTGTCCTGGAGGAGAGTCGTGACTTACTCCGAGTTTTGTGCCTCATGAGCTCAGCCACAAGGACGGGAGGAGCTGAGCTTTATCAAAGAGTGCGGCCTTGGATTCTCATCCCTGCCCAGCATGAACAGGTGCAAACACCTAGAATTGAATAGGTCTTAACAGTTCCCTGGGAAAGGAAATGGCATGGTGGTCATTGGTATCCAGTAGCCATGTCCCTTCCTGGCCCAGTTTTCCCCAATTTTCCTTGTTTTACTATAACTCCCACACAGAGTGTGAGGGAAGCCATGAGTGAGTCACATCCAGGTCAACCCCACCCCGGTCCCCACTGATTTTTAAGCACCTTTATTGAGATATAATTCACAGGCTCTGTGATTTACCCATTTAAATGGTACAATCCAATGGTTTATGGTGTATTTAGAGTTGTGCCATCATCACTACATCCAGTTTTAGAACATTTCCATCACCCACCCCTCCAAAAAAAAAAGAAACCCTGACCTCTTCAGCTATGATGGTCAATGCCACCATCCCTTCCAGCCCCTGGAAAACTTTCATCTATTTTCTGTCTCCAAAGATTGGCCTACTCTGATTTCATATGAATGGAGTCATATAGCAGGAGGTATTTTGTGACTGGCTTCTTTCACTTAATATATTTTCGAGGCTCATCCATAGTGTTACATGAATCAGCACTCCATTCTTTTTTGTGACTGAATAATATTCCATCGTATGGATGTACCCCACTTTACTTATCTATTTGTCCGTTAATGACCATTTGAGTTGTTTCCACTGTTTGGCTACTATAAATAGTGCTATTACCAACATTTGTATACAAGTTTCTATGTGGATGTATGCCTTCATTTCTCTTGGGTATATTCCTAGACGTGGAATTGCCAGGTCATACAGTAACTCTATGCCTAACTCTTTGCCAATTTCCCTTGATAAACTAGTTATTTTCTATTATCTAGAGTCTTACGGGATATCACCCAGAGCTCTGCTCATCCTTTCTTGGTTCTGGCTCACTTGCAGGCTTGTGTCTCTGGCTTTCCCATTGATCTGAGAGTCCTCGAGATCCTTGCAGCAAATCTGTTGTTGAGTAGGTTTTCCCCAGCCATTCTCTGTTGCTTGCACCCGAAGCTCAGAGGGACTCTGAGCATGCCAGCAGCTTTGATTAGAGAGTGGCTCAGCAGACAGTCTCTAATGTGATGCCATGTTGGGCTGGCTGTGACACCAGTTTGCCAAGGATTAGGTAAGTAGCCCAGAACAATGCACTGGGTTGAACCAGAGACACGGGTAAAACTTCTTTGTGGGCCATGAGGCTGGTCTCTGACCTACACAAGCAGCAGACACCTCAGGGCCTGCATCCCATCTCATGATTTCAGCCCCATGAGCAGGTCTGTGCACACTCAGACTCGCGCAGCTCTGCCAGCCTCACCCCCCAAACCTAGCCAAGCAACCCTCCGCATTCTGTCCCCATGCCCCTCCAGGACTGCTGGGGTCACCCAGCCTGCACACAGAGAAGAACAAGGAATTACTGTCCCCCGCGGTAATGTGTTGAACAATGGGGCCCAGAGCCAGTGAGTCAATGCCCAGCTTCTCAGCCTTCCCTGACAGTGAGGGCGACCTCTGCACTCGCTGCCCGTTGGCACTGGGCCTGCTGCTGGTGGCAGTGACCTCACCGAACACCTGCAGAGTGGCTTTCCCTGCTCTCCCTCGCTCGCCCTGCTCCTTCACGCCCACGTCTCTAAATCACCTCCTTTATAAAACATCCGCACCCTGTCCTTGAATCAGCATCTGCTTTGGGGAAAATAAAACAATCGGCAAAATCGCCCTAAGAAGAGTTCCCAGCTGCACAATATACACTGAGTGGCCAGATTATTATGATCTCTGAACGCATAATAATCTGGCCACTCAGTGTATATCCTATATAATAAAAGGCTAATATGCAAATTGTCCCCTCGACCAGGAGTTCGACCAGCAGGCAGGCTGGCCAACCGCCCATGTCCCCTCCCCCTGGACAGGCTGGCTGGACCCCACCCATGCATGAATTCATGCACTGGGCCTCATATATATATATATATATATACACACACACACACACACACACACACACACACATACACACACACACACACACACACACATATACATATATATACACACACACACACTGAGTGGCCAGATTATTATGCATTCAGAGATCATAATAATCTGGCCAATCAGTGTATAGTGCACACAGGAGATGAGACACTGGGCCAGGAGGCAGGGTCCCCAGGCCCAAACCCTGGCTCGGTGAGGCTCAGGCAGAGCCCTGGTTCCTGTGTCTGTGAAACAGCTCCTTGGAGACAGTGCTCGAAAAGGCTCCTGCCATCCATATAGTTCTGAGTGCTGACAGCAGGTATCTTTTGCCCTGGCCGGTGTCTCAGTGGTTAGAGCACCAGCCTGCACGCCGAAGGGTTGCAGATTTGATTCCCAGTCAAGGGCACATACCTCAGTTGCAGGTTTGATCCCCAGCCCTGGTTAAGGCTCAAGAAGGATCTCTCTCTCTCTCTCTCTCCCCCCAACCCCACTCCCTTCTACTCTTTCTAAACACACACACACACACACACACACGCGCACACACACACACACACACACAAACAAACAAACAAACAAAAAAACAGGTATCTTTTGATACTAAAGTCTCTTCTTGAGTCTGAGGTCTCAATGGAAGCTCCGCAGGCATCTCTCCGCTGGCTCATGACCCTGCTGCCTAACTCATGTCCAGGGCCTGTGGCCGTGTACAGCAGCAAAGCCAAAAGCAACATCCACTGTGCAGCCTACACATGGTCACGTCAAGTTTCATTGAGGTCACGCTTTGCAAAGGCCAGTCGTGGCCCTGGGCAGTGGCTGCGCTCTGGAAATCAGCCTCCCGGACGCTCATGTCTCCTCACCCAGTGACCCTCACCTGCAGACCGGCCGCTTCCAGGCTGGCGGCACTGAGCAGGGCTCGAGGTGCACATGAGACATGGCTTCATCACAGCCTAGAAGTTGTAACAGCCCTGGGTTCTAGGCCCACCTCTGACTCATTTGTTCATTCACCCATTCATTTATGCAACTAGCATTTATTTAAAAACTAGTTTCTTCCAGCCACTCTATGGGATTTGGATGTACAACAAAGAAGAATAGATTCTGCTCTCAGGAGCCACAGTCTCCTGGGAAGGGGAGATGGGGGGGCAAGACAGATAATGGGCGCTGACAGTACAGGGTGGTGAGTGGTGGGGAGAGTCAGGTGGGTAAAGAGGGATGGGGAGCGGAGGAGACTGAAGAGGTGTGATCTATCAGATGTGTTCATACCCTGTCCCACATCTGGGCCACCATTTATTGCTGCAACAACTGGCTGTCCTTAGACGTGGCCTGGCAGCACCAAACCCCAGCCGCACCCATTCTCCCGCTTCCTGTCCCGGCACCTCCCTGCCACAACTGGTGGGTTGCCTGTGAGCAGCTCAGCCATGCTCACCATGTAGGGGGTGGACACTCCCGGGGCACCCTGACCAGTGGGTGACATAAGCTGCTGGGGAAACACTCCTGTTTTCACCATCTAGAGTGCAAAATTTGCAGGCACATTCCAGAAGATTCCTCGGAGTGCTCCCGGTTGCTCACCCATGTGACCAGCTCAATGACACGTGGTCAGACTGGCTTCCCCTCCCTTCCTGTTTAACTCTTTCCTGTCTACCCATCCTGGGCTCACTCTTGAAAATAAAATACCTGCATGCAGGCCCTGTCCTAGCAGCTAGATGTGGGGTAAGGGGAACACAAGCTAAGAGACGCAGTCAGTCCCAGCTGGGAAGGGCAGGAGGCAGTCCTGAAGAAACCTGAGCTGGGGTGGCTGCTGTAGGGGGACATGGGCAGGGCTCCCCAACTCCAAGAGCTCAGCTGAGCTGCACAGCGCCTCCTGTGGCTGTGAGCGGACTTTACAGGTGAGGAGCCCTGGTGAGAGGGGTGGCTGGAGAAGTGGCCAAGAACTAGGTCCTGAGACCTTGACCACCACCGGGGCTTTATTGTGGAGCCGGAGAAGCTGTGGGAGTAGAGCAGCAGGCACACCTCCTGCCTGGGACGCTCGTCCGTGTCTCAGCTGATGCTGAGCACTGTGCGCTGTCAGGAGAGCTCTCGGGGGGAGCTGCCCCGTGTCCCGTGCCCAGATGAGCAAACTGAAGCCGGCACACAGGCACACAGCTGGCACGCGGCTAATGGTGGTGGAGACCGGCTGCGAAAGAGGGTCAAGGGCTCCAATGGAAGATGGGGAGTGTGAGCTTTCATCTGGGCGCTCAGGAGCCCAGATAAAAACCAAGGTTCTTGTTATCAGGGAAAGAAGGGAGAAAGGGCATCGGGAGACAAGGAGCTTCTGCTATGGGGGACAGGGAAGGGGGCAGAGCCAGGGTTCGTCCGCACTCAGCCTGCCAACTTTCTCTCTCCCTGAGCACAGCTGAGCAAGTGTTGGTACCGGAACTTGGCTGCCATGGTGAGGGGAGTAGGAGGCCCCACCCAGACCTCCGAGTCTCAGCCACACGCTCTTAGCCAGCCTCTCCCCGGAGCTCAGCGCTGGCTGGTGGTACTTCCTCCCCACAATCTCTAAAGCTGCTGATGCCCTGCTACTCTGGCGCTGGGTTGTGGCTCCCGTGGGAACTCTGGGTGCCCAGCTCTGATACCACTCCCCTCTCTGGGCCCTCTGCCTGGAATTCTCCCCCCACACCTCCCACAGCCCACTCCCTGTTAATCAGGCATCAGCATTCTCACCTCCTCCTCACCTTCCCTGGCCCCGTCGGCATTTCAGTCCAAACCCCGTGTTGTCTTTGCCATGCACCATCTCCATGCAGCTGTTGGCTCATCTTATTGCTTCCCATCTCCACACTCCATAACATAAACTCCAGGACACATAGACCCCACCTGTGCTGTTCCCGCAGCATCGAAAACAGTGTCTAGTGCCTAAAAGTTGATCCATAAATGTTTGAACGGATGGATGATGGTGACTAAGTGAATGAGTGAGTAGACGAAGGAACGGACCCATTTAAACTCTAAATCCTTCGGCTCACAGTGCTGTATGTACTATGTGTACTATGCGTACTTGCTGCAGCCTGCTACCGGCCATCTATGACCAGGACCCCTTCCCACACAGCCAGGTACCCAGTGGGTCTCAAGCTCCCGACCCCTCTGCAATGCCTCAGGCAGCATGGAACACCTGAAGGAGGGGGGCTCTTGGCCCACGAGTCTGAAGTTCCCGGCTCTTCTCTCCCACCCACCACTGGGTGATAGGCAGCTGTGACTTGACCACTCCCAGCCCTGCAGTGGTGGAGTAAAGTACTGTCTTACTTGGTCATGGGGAGGAGCTCAGAGGTCACGTGTGTCTGACTCTAGGACACAGTGACACTTTCATGTAGGTTCCCTCCTTGTCCTTGCTGTCCCCGAGACCAGCCTTGGGCCTCTTCATGAAACAGTTTCATTATTGTTCATCCAAAGCCATGCTCTAGTCCTGTGGTTTGGAGTCTCAAGAAGGGACTTTGGGACCCCCTTCTTCTCTTCGCCTCAGGAAGGAAGTTTTGGGTATGGCACCCATAGAAAGTGCCCGACACCTGGGGTCAGCGCAATAAAACACAGGACACCCCATCACTCTATGATTTTGTATAAGTAACTGTCCACACTGCAGGCCACCACTCACATACCACCATTCAGCACAAAACTTGTCTCCCGCCCTTTCTTTCTTACCTGAACGGTTAGAACCCCCACTTCCTCCAATGCCACTTCGCACATGGATCTATTACAGTGCTTACCTCACTGGCTGTGGCCAGCTCTTCAGTCCATTTATCCACTCACTCATCCATCCACTCACTCATCCATCCATCCATCCAACCATCCATGCATCAAGTCAGCCAACACTGAGTAAGTAGCAGTTATTGCTGGAGAGAAAGACAAAAACAAGGGCACAGCCTTTACTCCCATGGACCTCAGCCCGTAAAATGCAATGTCCGTGAGATGGGGTAAGTCAGGGTAAGTAAGAACCAACCTCAGTCTTCTGTGAGCATTAGGAAGTTCCTCTGGGGTCTGGGCTCAGGATCCCGGGAGTCCAGGCATCAGGCAAGGATAGAAGATGAACCTACAGGGAGAGGGGGCAGGGAGTGGGCACAGGGGAGGGCACGGTGTGCGGCACAAACAGCTGCTTCGCAAGCAGCCATCACTGGGTGAAGGATGTCTAAGAGAAAGGGTGCATTGAATGGAGGGTGCTGATGACATCATGCATCACCGGGAACCATGCGAGGTGCTGACCAGGTTATTTCACAAGTTCTCGGAAGTCCTGTGAGAGGGTGACTACTATCTCTGTTTTACAGATGAGGACAGAGGTGCGCACTTTCTAGGCGGGTGTCAGGGCTGCACAGTTAGTGAGGCCAGCGTCAGATCTCAGGCCAAAGCACCTGACTTCATAGCCCTACTCTTACTCCTAGCCGCCCGCCCACCAGGAAGTCCAGCGCGGAGAAGGGGAGGGGGAGGCCGGGGTGGGGAGCTCTGCAGTGCACGTGCCCAAGGCAAAGGGGCACCATCGCAGAGTTGAGCAGCTGAGGATAACACCGGAATGTTCACCTAGACGGGAGGCGCTCAGGAGGCAGAGGCTGGTGCCCCTCATCTCTAGGCCCCGCCCCCAGCACTCCGCCTGGCACAGACAATGCTGCCTGATTAGAAAGAAACCAATGAATTGGTGAATAAATAAAGCATTGGGATGTTGTCAGACTTTGGCTTCAAAGTATATTTGTTAGGATTAGATTTAACGAAATGTGACAGAAAACCCATAATAGTGGCTTAAACAAACAAACAAACAAACAAAACAGTTTACTTGCTTTTCTGTAAAGAAGTCCATAGGCAGGCAGTCTGAGCTGATGTAATGTTTCCCCAGGGTCAGGGGCTAAATCTTCACTATTGCTTGCCCACCATTCCGTCAGATGGCTTCTTCTGTGTAGGTCACCTCAAGACCCAAAATGCGTGCTGGAGCTCCGGCCATCACCTCTCCATTCCAGGCAGCAGGAAGCAGAAAAGGAAGGAGTAGGATCAGCCCCATGCCTTTTAAGAGACTTCCCAAAGTTTTCATACAGCTTCTGCTGACATCTTATTGGCCAGTACTTAGTCACATAGTCCCTCTGGCCCCAAGGAAAGCTGGGATAGCAGTCCTTAGCTGGAGGCATGCTGCCCTGGACACATGCTGGTATTAACCAGACGAGGGAGCACGGATGTTGTAGAAGGCAGCCTCCAGCCTCTGCCTCTGGAAGTGAGCGGCTTTGTGCAGACCTGCATGCAGATGGCATCTGTCCTGGGGAGGAAGTGCTCCCTCGCCCCCGGGGAAGCGGTAATCCTGGGGACTCCAGGAAGAGGGGGCTCAGCAGCTACAGAGGAGATTACATCCGCCTGATAAATGGGAGCCACTGGACCCAGTGACTGCCCTGAGGAGAAGAGAGGCGCTTGGCTGGTTCTGGGCGGCTCTCCCCGGCGTCTGGGCCTCCTGTCACTGCTGGATCAGGGCCTGTTTTCAAGACCCATTAAAGGGACCGGCTGGGACTCCACTGGCACCCTGAGCTGGGTGTTCAGAGCCACCTGCTTCCCAACAGAGAAGACAAGATGGCCTGGCCAGAGGGTTCCTCCTGGGCCACCCGAGGCCACAGGAGAGTTCAGGTTACACCGAGCATGGGTCCCTAGAGACCTCTGCCGTCAGCAGGACTCCCTGACCATGCAGGCCAGCCTGGATCTAAGGCAACTTCCCTTGTGCAGAAGTCACATAGGCAGTGGCTCACGCACTCCCAAGCCCATGGGAGCCCAAAGTCGCTGGGGCCAGTGGAGCAGTGTCAGGAAGCCCCAGGAGACAGGGAGTGCCCTTTAGCAGAGGTAGGTGGGAGCGGGAGTTCTTGGCAGAGGCACTGTCACAGGCATGGAGCCTCGGCAGGGGCCGTGTCACAGGCATGGAGCCTCGGCAAGGGCTGTGTCACAGGCATGGAGCCTCGGCAGGGGCAGTGTCACAGGCATGGAGCCTCGGCAGGGGCCGTGTCACAGGCATGAGCCTCGGCAGGGGCGCTGTCACAGGCATGGAGCCTCGGCAGGGGCAGTGTCACAGGCATGGAGCCTCGGCAGGGGCGCTGTCACAGGCATGGAGCCTCGGCAGGGGCAGTGTCACAGGCATGGAGCCTCAGCAGGGGCAGTGTCACAGGCATGGAGCCTCGGCAGGGGCAGTGTCACAGGCATGGAGCCTCGGCAGGGGCAGTGTCACAGGCAGGGGCAGTGTCACAGGCATGGAGCCTCGGCAGGGGCGCTGTCACAGGCATGAGCCTCGGCAGGGGCGCTGTCACAGGCATGAGCCTCGGCAGGGGCGCTGTCACAGGCATGGAGCGGTGGACCAGGGTGTGGAGCTGGCTCCTAGAAGGTCCCGATTCTGGGTGTCTGGTAAAGCCAAGATCACTGTCCACAGGCAGGTCACAGTTTGGGACTCTTTATGTTTCTTGGCTCCAGGGTCCCCTCTCCCTCTGGCCTGAGTCCACCTCCTGTTGCCCCACAGTAAAACCCCACACACTCCAGCAGAGTTTCAAACAGGCCTTCATTTGTTCCCCAGGGAAAGGCAAGCAGGCCCTGTCACTGTGTCCATCCTGCAGATGAGCTTGGGGGGCAGGGGGGTGAGAGCATGTGCCCAAGCTCTGGACGGGAGGGCAAAGCCAGCCTGGGTCTGCGTTCTAGCATCTCAGGAGGAGGCGGGCCCTAGACCCGGGGACTTAGAGGAGGAGCCTCCCTTGAAGCCTGGAATCAGCCAAGATGGTTTATGAGACCACAGCGTCCCGGTCCCAGGCACTTCCCAGCTTAGGGCCCTGGACTGGGGACACCCAGGGCTGGAGACTGGAGGAAGCAGGTGCCTGACCACCTTTGTGCCTGGCTGGTGGAAGCAGCCTCGGCCTCTGCCCTGGTCTCTCTGCCAGGTCCCAGGGAATGCCTGGATGCCATCTGCCTCCACCCTGGCTGGGCAGAGGAGGGGAGAGGCAGAGGAGGGAAGAGGCAGAGGAGGGGGAGAGGCAGAGGAGGGGAGAGGAGGAGAGAGGCAGAGGAGGGGAGAGGAGGGGAGTGGAGGAGAGAGGCAGAGGAAGGGGAGAGGCAGAGGAGGGGAGAGGCAGAGGAGGGGAGAGGCAGAGGAGGGGGAGAGGCAGAGGAGGGGAGAGGCAGAGGAGGGGAGAGGCAGAGGAGGGGGAGAGGCAGAGGAGGGGAGAGGCAGAGGAGGGGGAGAGGCAGAGGAGGGGAGAGGCAGAGGAGGGGGAGAGGCAGAGGAGGGGAGAGGCAGAGGAGGGGAGAGGCAGAGGAGGGGAGAGGCAGAGGAAGGGAGAGGCAGAGGAGGGGGAGAGGCAGAGGAGGGGAGAGGCAGAGAGGCAGAGGAGGGGAGAGGCAGAGGAGGGGGAGAGGCAGAGGAGGGGAGAGGCAGAGGAGAGGGGGAGAGGCAGAGGAGGGGAGAGACAGAGGAAGAGGAGAGGCAGAGTATGGGGAGAGGAGGGGAGAGGCAGAAGAGGGAGAGAGGCAGAGGAGGGGGAGAGGCAGAGGAGGGGAGAGGCAGAGGAGGGGAGAGGCAGAGGAGGGGGAGAGGCAGAGTATGGGGAGAGGAGGGGAGAGGCAGAAGAGGGAGAGAGGCAGAGGAGGGGGAGAGGCAGAGGAGGGGGAGAGGCAGAGGAGGGGAGAGGCAGAGGAGGGGAGAGGCAGAGGAAGGGGAGAGGCAGAGGAGGGGAGAGGCAGAGGAGGGGGAGAGAGGCAGAGGAGGGGAGAGGCAGAGGAGGGAAGAGGCAGAGGAGGGGCAGAGGAGGAGAGAGGCAGAGGAGGGGAGAGGAGGAGAGAGGCAGAGGAGGGGAGAGGCAGAGGAGGGGAGAGGCAGAGGAGGGGGAGAGGCAGAGGAGGGGAGAGACAGAGGAAGGGGAGAGGCAGAGTATGGGGAGAGGCAGAGGAGGGGGAGAGGCAGAGGAGGGGAGAGGCAGAGGAAGGGGAGAGGCAGAGGAGGGGAGAGGCAGAGGAGGGGGAGAGAGGCAGAGGAGGGGAGAGGCAGAGGAAGGGGAGAGGCAGAGGAGGGGAGAGACAGAGGAAGGGGAGAGGCAGAGTATGGGGAGAGGCAGAGGAGGGGAGAGGCAGAGGAGGGAAGAGGCAGAGGAGGGGCAGAGGAGGAGAGAGGCAGAGGAGGGGAGAGGAGGAGAGAGGCAGAGGGGGAGAGAGGCAGAGGAAGGGGAGAGGCAGAGTATGGGGAGAGGAGGGGAGAGGCAGAAGAGGGAGAGAGGCAGAGGAGGGGAGAGGAGGGAAGTGGAGGAGAGAGGCAGAGGGGGAGAGAGGCAGAGGAGGGGAGAGGCAGAGGAGGGGGAGAGGCAGAGGAGGGGAGAGGCAGAGGAGGGGGAGAGAGGCAGAGGAGGGGAGAGGCAGAGGAGGGGAGAGGAGGGGAGTGGAGGAGAGAGGCAGAGGAAGGGGAGAGGCAGAGGAGGGGAGAGGCAGAGGAGGGGAGAGGCAGAAGAGGGGGAGGCAGAGGGGGAGAGAGGCAGAGGAAGGGGAGAGGCAGAGTATGGGGAGAGGAGGGGAGAGGCAGAGGAGGGGAGAGGCAGAGGAGGGGAGAGGCAGAGGAGGGGGAGAGGCAGAGGAGGGGAGAGTCAGAGGAAGGGGAGAGGCAGAGTATGGGGAGAGGCAGAGGAGGGGGAGAGAGGCAGAGGAAGGGGAGAGGCAGAGGAGGGGAGAGGCAGAAGAGGGGGAGAGGCAGAAGAGGGGGAGGCAGAAGGCGATAAAGGCCCATTCTAGCACGCATGTGACTGCATCGGGGTGAGGAGGACAGGACCCCACAGGTCCCCGCCGCCCTCTAATCAGCAACAATGCAGACACAGCACCCACGTTTCACCTCAGTCCCCTGGGATTTCAGATAGCTTCCTTTCCAAACGCAAGTGTTTCTGTAGAGCCTTGGTCGGCAAACTGCGGCTCACGAGCCACATGCGGCTCTTTGGCCCCTTGAGTGTGGCTCTTCTACAAAATACCATGGCCTGGGCGAGTCTATTTTGAAGAAGTGGCATTAGAAGAAGTTTAAGTTTAAAAAATTTGGCTCTCAAAAGAAATTTCAACCGTTGTACTGTTGACATTTGGCTCTGTTGACTAATGAGTTTGCCGACCACTGCTGTAGAGGAGTACAGAGGCTCCGTTTCCTCGTCTGTCAAGTAGGTATGGAAATCCCTGCCACGCAGGGTAAAGGGGCTGTAGGAGAAATGACCAACACGGTGGCTGAGGCAACTACAGCCCTGAGATGTTTGGGACTGAATCTGAGAGATGTGCATGTCAGCCTTTGGGGTCCAGCCAAGGAGGGACCCCTGAGGTGGGGAGCCACCTATCCTCCCTGCCAGGCCTTCCTGCCCCCATGGCCACTCCCAATGCCTCCCGGGCGATCCATCAGTCCAGGGAGCGTCTGGAGCAGGGACCTCGACGTTGGGCTGTCCTGGGGTGGGGGAGAGGACTGGCCTGGGAGCTGGAATTGGACTTGGGAGGAAGAAGGAGGCTGCCCTGGAATGGAGCTGACAGTGAGGCAGGTGGCCTGTGTAGAGCCCACCACCCTCCCCAAGCACCAGCCTTTGCCAGTGCCATCCATTCATTCTTTGAACAACATGCTTCTTTTTCATAAAGCAATGGCACACCCTTGCTTTGATTCGATTGACTCTAAGGTGCATATGCTAGCCCACTTTACCGATGAGGACGTGAGAGTCAGAGGAGACCCCATAGGTAGTAAAGGGGAACAGAATCCACATCCTCCTTTTTGCCTTGTGTTCTCTGCATGCAAATTACAATATCTGGTCCCAGGAAGCCACAGACCACACCTGTCAAGGAGCTGGTGTGCGTGTGTGTGTGTGTGTGTGTGTGTGTGTGTGTGTGTGTGTTGTGATGTGTAGAGGGAGAAAATAAGAACCAGTGACTCGCTCCAGCTAGAGATTTTGCTGACAAATTCCTTTTGTGCTACTGAGTGTTTTCTTACGATGTCAGTTTTTCAATTAAATATGAAAAAGAAACAAGAAGCGCTATTAAAATAATTTTAAATAACGAGAGAGGGCAATCAGGTTATGGGGAAACCAGCATGGATTTGGAGTCTGGATGCTTGGCTCCCAGCCCTGACTCTTTCCCTGCCCAGCTGTGTGACCTTGGCCATGCAGCTTCCCCCTCTGGCCTTAACTCCCTCACCTGCAATTCCTGCACTGGGCTGGACGCGCCCCAGAGTCTTTCCTCACTGGGTTGTGAATAGTCACTTCTGAGGAGAACACAGAGCTGGATTCCCATCCCTGCCCTTGACCCCAGGCCTGCATACCCACCCTTCTCTCCTGGGGGTCAGGAGTCAGAGCATGGCACGCCCCCTCCCCGCCGTGGGGGAGAGTGAGAAGAGGCAGGTCCTTGTGAATCTGACAGGTTGTTTCCAGCCGCTGCTAACATGTCATTAGCAGGATTTTCCTAAACCTCACATCCCCTTTCCAAAGTCGCCCAGACGGGGCACAGTGGCGGTCTTGTCCTCCTCGCTGGCTCTCCCAGACTCCGGGCCTGAGAGGAAAGAGCGCACACCCGGTTCTGAGCAGAGCACCTCCTCTCTAGCTGGCTCCTCTGGGTTATAGCTTAGAAGCCTCCCGGAGACGTCTGGACGCACTGATCCCTGCTTTCGCTCTGGGGCTGTGTCTCTACTGCTTCCAGATGTTTACACAGCTGGCTGGATTACTTAACTGCATTGACATCATACACCTTGATATTTCCTCTTCACAAAAACAGGTCAGATGGGAATGAAACTGGCTATTGAGAACCCGTGCACCGCAGAGCTAACCAAAATACCATCGCAACTCACCAAGGACGACCGGAATGCATTTGCTTGTGTGCACTGCCTCTGCACTACTGACTGGGCCTCAGTTTCCCCAGCTGTGAAGTAAAAAGGTGGGTTTGGACTGCCTCAGCATAGAATTGATCTGAAGTTGCTCCATGAGGCAGATTTGATCCTGAGTCCTGGGGTGGGAACTGATTTTATTCAACTGATAACCACATATAGAGCACCTACCATGGATCAAGTACTGGGGTCAGATAGCTAGACAGAGATGGAAATACACCATGCTTGTGAGTGCCCCCCGAGATTCCTGGGTGTCAGGCTCTGTGCCAAGCCCGCTGTGGCCAGAGTCCCCTTTTTAGCCTCACAGCAATTCCCGGAGATCTGTATGTTGCTTTGGCTTTATAGATAAAGGGACTGGAGCTTACAGATATCAATTAATTCACCCAAAGTGACCAAATCTCGTGTAGCCAAGGATTTCAATCCACATGTGATTGATTCCATAACCCACACTCTTAAATATCACTCTATACTGCTCCCCTGGTGTTTCCTACCCTCACAGACCCTCTAGTCCAAAAAAAGACTCAAGTAAAGAATGAACATCTGTACCATCAGAAGTTGGTAAGTGCCTCAGCCAAGGTGTGCATCCACTGCTAGGAGGACCCTGACCACGTGTGAAAGACTGCCTGCAGGAAGGGACATTTGGACTGGGCTTTGAAGGTTAAGTAAGAGTCTGTCTGAAGAAGCAACTTGTAGGAAGATACGCATTGTCACTAGCTGAGAACAATGCCAGGTCTTGGCATGGTTCAATGCTCCCCATACACCCTTGCGTTCACAGTCTTCTCATTTTAGGAACAGCCCAGAGGGTTCTGGGTAACTAGCTGTTACTCTGCAACCAGCTGTGGTTTCTTGGCACAGCCTGTTGCTGCCTGTCAGCTCTTTAAGTCCAGGGCCAAGGCCAGTCTGGGTTGGTACCCTGGCACCTGGCACTGAGCAGGGCACAGTCCGTATTTGCTGGACAAATAAACGTTTCAAGTTGCAGGACCCGTTCCCCAAGCAGCAGCATAAACAACTACCATTCGTTGCCAGGCACTGTGTTAAGTCCTTTTCATGCATCATCTTATTTAATCCGCCCAAAGCCACACTCTAAGTAAAGAACTATTATTTTCCCCACTTGGCACATGAGGTTAAATAACTTGTCCAAGGTCACACAACGAGCAAGTGGTAGAGCCGGCTCTCATGCCCAGGCCTGTGGAACTTCAAAGCCGATGGCCGTAACCCCTCTGCCACTGGCTCCTCCTTGTTGTGGCCTCACCGCCCTCCTCAGTCCCCAGGGAGAAGGGCTGTTGCAAGCAGGCCTGAGGTGCCACAACCCTTCCAGTACACGCTGCCCCTTTGTCCTCAGACATCTGTTTATCATTTCCCGCTCCGGAGCCCTGGCCCTGCCTCCTGCCTCGCCGTGACTCAGATGTCAGGGCGGATGGAGGCCAGCGCCCAGTGTCTGAGCGTCTGCACGGGCAGAGGAAGGACAGCCTGGTGCACACGCGCGTTTGCTGTCAGCCTGCAGCACGGCATTGTCAGAGGCAGGGACTCCTGGAGGCCACCCAAGTCTCCCAGGGCCCTGCCCCGGCCAGCCACGCAGCCCTGCACTGCTTCAGGGGAAGGGGGTGCCGGTCTCCCACCCCTCCTCGCTAGCCCCCCTCCTTCACTGCCCATTCCCCTGCCCCCTTCATTGTACTGCAGCCTCCACTAGGATGGATTCCTCGTTCCTTTTTGAGCAAGAACAGTGGCAGCCCTGGAAATTTCTGAAAACAGCATTTTTATTTTTTCAAAGCGCATTCTCTGAAACATTGGCCCTGAGAGAGAGAGAGAGAGAGAGAGAGAGAGAGAGAGAGAGAGAGAGAGAGAGAGAGAGGAGCTTGGGGAGAAGCCACATTCTCTGCTTGCTCTTGCTGGCTCCCATGCACACCGCAGTGAGGTAGGCACTGAGAAGTCCTGCAGTGTTTCTCTAGTTGCCCTTTATCCTCAGAGCACGGGTTCCAAAGGCAAGAAGACATTCCAAGGCTGGAGGGAAACCGGGGTTCAGGCAGGACACCTCCTTCCAGAAGGGCACACTCTGGCCGCAGGAGACCCCCTTCTCTGCACACTATGCAGCAGGGAGCCCCTCCCCAAGCTCTGAGCTTCCCCTGTGACTGCAGCTCCTCCCTCCGCCAGAGGCTCCCTGACTCACTCCACAACTCCAGAGTGACCTTGTCCTGGAAGTTTCAAGGGCAAAGCAAGACCAGTCTGGGGACAGCTGCAGGGAGACAGGACTGAATTCTTTATAAGATGTCCCACTTAAGCAGAGCTGCTGGGGGCCACAGAAGTCCTGTCACTGGAGGTGCCAGGCCAGTAGGCTGACTGCCTGGGGGCCGGGCCTCAGAAGGAAGGCGAGCCTCTTCCCACCTTTCAGTTGTAGACACTGGGGATGCGCGCGGGGAAAACAGGTACCGTCCAGGGGCAAACCCCTATGATGGCGCTTTAGCGCACAGATATGCTCACCTGTCTGGCTTCCCAGCCCGTTTGGAGCACAAGGAAGACAGTTCACCTGTGAGTCTGTCCCCGGTGCCCACAGGTCTGGCCCATACGGGAACTAGATGCAGATTTATTGACTAAGTTACATTAGGTCAGTGGCCATTGCAGTTGAGCTCCCCAGAAAGCAGGCTCTGAGCTGGAGACGGGTGTGGGCTGGTGATTAGGGATGTTCTCGGATCCACACCTGCGAGAAAAGAGAGGCAAGCGGAGATGGGCAGAGGGAGAAGGCAGCCGCGATGCCGTCATGCAAAGCTCAGCGGCCTCGCGGGGAGTGCTGCAGCCAGTGCCCTTCAGAGGGGCCCTAAGTCTAGGCAAAGGGGTGGGGTCCCTCCACCTCCACAGTGGCCAGTCAGTGGCATGGGCATCCCGGGGAGGGCGTGGCTTTGACAGTGCAGGGCAGCTCTCTGTAGCTGAGTCCACGCCCAGCGAGGGCTGGCTGCCAAGGGCTCTCAGCAGACAGCCTTCCAGCGGATGGAGGAAAATGCCCTCCTGTCCAGTGCAAGAGACATGCACCCCAGAACAGGTCACGACAGCCCCATGCTGCCAACCTTCCCCCACAGTTTTGCCACCCACTTATCTGCGCCCTCCTTCTCCCCCAGCCACTCTGCCAGGCCAGCTCCTGCCTTCCCTCCTTCCTGTCCCCCTAGTGCAGGCCAGGGGCAAACCTTGCCTGGGGAGCTGGAGCAAAACGTGGTCACCTCCCTGTTCAACCTGGACTCCAGGAACATGGAGCAGAGAGAGCCAGGCTCCCCCGGCCGGGTGCGCACGGCACTCCTCTGGTCCCTGTACGTTCGTACGCGGGAAGGGACTTTAGAGACACCCCTCCAGGTCCCGATCTCTGGACTGTGGACTGTAGTTCTCAATAGTTCTTGTCCCTGCACCCTTATCCCTAAAGACCTGCCAGCCCTTCCCTGCCTCCACTGCTGCCCACTCCGCACAGCCCGGCTATGGGCAGCCTGCTATGAATGGGGAGGGCAAATGTCCAAGCCATGCAGGCGGCACTGAGAAGCAGCGCGGAGTTGTGGAGAAGTGGGGCTTGGGGAGCCACTAGCTCACGTTTCCAGGACATGAACAGTGTGTGCATTTGTGTCGGGGCTCCTGTCTCTGAGCATCAGAGTCTCCATCTGCAAATGAGACGGAGAGGCCCAGAGGGGGCCCTGGAGGGAAGGCAGGAGCTGGCCTGGCAGAGAGGCCGGGGGAGAAGGAGGGCGCAGATAAGTGGGTGGCAAAACTGTGGGGGAAGGTTGGCAGCATGGAGCTGTCGTGACCTGTTTTGGGGTGCATGTCTCTCCCACAGGACTGGGGGACGTTTTCCTCCATCTGATGGGAAGGCTGGATAATGTGGGGCCAGCAAGTGAGGGCACAGCCTGGGCGACAGCTTGGTGAGGCTGTGGGGGACACCGGCCGGCGAGTGTCAGGCCAGGGCTCGGACTGGAGCGAGTGGACCGCATCGTGGTTAGGCACAGGGCACAGCCCAGCAGGTCCTCTGCCCATCACACAATAGCAAATTCACCACCTTGAGCGATCCACTTCTTTGTGGAGCCAGAATGGTAGGACCCACCTCCAGGGGCACTTCCCTTCCAGGTGGAATTAGGCAGAGTGTGCAGAGCACAGTCCACTCCATGTCCACACACCTTCCCTCCCCCCACCCGCCCGCACAGCCTGTTCAGTCCCCTGGGATGAGTATTCTCTGCATCATTTCGTGAGTAAACTCACGTTCCAGTCCTCCCAGTGCAGCGCTGCTTTACCTGGGAGTCTGAGCTGCTCCCTCTCGCATGGAGCCTCTGAGGAGCGTGAGGTTCCCGGGGAAGAAATAAATTGCTCAGCCAGCGGTTTCCCAGCTATTCTCCGAGCTGGCCGGTGGCCCATTAGTGACACAGCCCAGCCTTCCCCAGCAGGAGGGAACCCTGGGCATGGTAAGGTGGCCGGAGCTGCAGGGTACCCGGCTCTAATGGAAGGGGATGGCAATCTGCAGCACTGTCCATTAGCCGTGTCTGCTGGGACCCCAGCGGCTCCCCACGGAGCGCATCCTGCCCTCTCCAGGGTCCTGCCTTGGTGGCATTTTTCCTCCCAGGACCCCTTGTTAGCACTGATGAGACTCCCGTCTCAGAGGGCTTGGCTGCAAGGCTCCAGGGCCTTCTCCGCAAGCTGCTGAGGTGGGAGGGAGGGGCGCTGACTGGGCGGTGGGCTGGTCTCCCAGTGTAGCTGTCGGTTACTACAGTGACCTGGGCCTCACTGGCCCCGGCCCCGTGGGATGGCCCCAGCCCTGGGGTGGACGTGCAGTAGCGGGAGTATCAGCTGGTGGTGACACATGGAGTTGGGGATGCGACTCCTCCATGGTTCAGGGTTGACAGAGGTTGGGCGGAGTTGGTTCAGTTCCAAACAGGGCCCCAGGCAGCCAGGGATGAGGACCAAAGACCAGCTCTCAGATGGGTGTGCGTGGAAACTGCATAATTAGGGTTATGGAAGGCCCACAGGTGAGGTAGGAGGAGGTCACACCCCAGCACGAGGCTGAGGAAAGCAGCAGTTATATCTTTGAGACTCACTAATCAAATTGCACAATTCCACTCTTAAAAACGTCCAATGGCTGCTCACGACCCTCTGCGCCGGGCAGGTTATCTACCCTACCTTAGCTCACCCTCCCCGCCTTCCTGTTTTCTACCCACTGCTAGCTCCTCTCAATCCCACCAGAATGCTACCAAGTCTGCCCTACCCCAGGGCCTTTGCATAAGCTCCTCAATCTGGCAGGAAAGCTCCAGCTGCCCCAGGCTTAGACACCAGCCCCCACCTCATACTTCTTAGTCCTGACATAAATGTCAACTCCGGGGAAGGACCATCCCAGCCCCCCTTATCTAAGATGACCCTTAGCACCCCATTATCCTCTATTGTAGCATCCTGTTTTGCCTTCTATACACCTCTTATCACAATTTACACTAATTTTGTTTACATGTTGTTTTGTTTATTATCTGTCTCTCCTTCCAATTGAAGAACTCCAGGAGAGCAGGGCTCACTTCTCTCTCTCACGCACCGTTATCTCCAGCCTCAAACATTCAGGAGGCCTCTGTAAGTGTCAGCTGTTATTTCTACTCTTATTACTGCCGAGGTGGCTGTTCCTGTAGACTAGCAATAAATAGCACTTGAACGCTCAATGAATATCAAGACGTACTCCAGGCCTCACTAACTGGGGGGCTGTGCCACCAGCTGTGTTGTAGGCCCTGGGTAGGCAGGGAATGTCCCCACCCACGTCTGTCCCCTGGTCCTTTCCGGAGGCCAGCTCATCCTGAGGGGCGGGGCATGCTCACTCCGGTCACTCGGGTTCCATTCCGCCTCTTCCGGGCTCACCGGGCTGCTGGAGTCAGCCGGCGATTTCCCCCCCAGCACACACACTGTCATCTCCTCACCGTGAACTGTATTTAAAATGTAAATAAAAAAAGGCTTTTAGGAGATTTAACTGTTTCCCTTGGTATTTAAATTATTCAATTATAACTAAAGCTATTAAAATACAGTTAATTAAAATTGTTAGATTGTTTTCCTTTGCACTGATCACAGCATTGCCCGACTTCTCCCTCTAGCTGTTTAATTCCTATTAAAAATGATAATGCCTCCCTTTATTCATAAATGCAGCAACCTTCCCGCACATTCTTCAAGCGATCTCCTCCATGCGAGCCGCGCTGTGTTCTTTCTTCTAGCAGTGAAGCGGAAATTCTGCTGTCGTCTTTAGAGGTTTAATCAGCAGTAAAAGGACTCAAAATTTAAACATTAGCATTACCCAGTCACAACAAATAATGCAGCCCCCTGTAAAAAACTGTCTAATTCCGATGCAACGTAATGTCATTAGAGACCAAAGGAGAACCCTGAGGTTTAATAAAAGGTGGGACCTAAATAAAGGTTTCATAACTCACAACATAAAATTACCGATCCACACGTTAAATATTTTATTTGAGAGGTTTCACGGCATTTCTAGTGGGAAAAGCTCTGCCGTGGAAGTACAGATGGGTAAGTGCTGCTGGAACCGGGAAAGAGGAAGGGAGAAAAGAGGCTCCTAGGACCAGCTTGCATCTCGTTGAGTTGGGCATGTTTAAGATGACGCACCCCGAGAAACTAATTGGTTATAGTATTTAACCTCCTGGGCCATGTGTTTGCACAACATAATGGCTGTTTCAGGTAATGGTGGGCAAGGTTGGCAGAGGTACTTAACTTTCACAACGTAGCAGGTGCCACCTCTGGCATTTGGAGTGATTTGTGGACCATGTGGGTGATGGTGAGGGTGAGTCCTCCCAGTCCCCAAATGCAGAAAGGGAGGGTAGGGCAGAAATCGGCTCGGTTCAGCCGATGGTGACTAAGTGACTATGCATCTTCCATGTGCTAAGCCAAGTGTGTGCAATGGCGCCTGCCCTTCAGGAGGTCACAGCCCACGCAGTCCTCATAGAGAGCACATGGGATACAAGTTCTGACAGTGCGCCCCAATTGACTCTTCCTGCGAGGATGAGAAGGGCTGCAAGGGAGGCTTGGTGCCTCGGTTGGCTAGAAGGTCTCCACTGGCCAAGGGAGGAAGAAGTGTGAGAGATGAGGGCAGAGAGGCAGAAAGGAGTTGGCAAGTCTTGGACGCTGGGCACTTGTTAGCTCTGAAGCCCAGGTGGGGTAGGAGCATGTGGAAGGAAATCATAATTTGGGAACTTGATCAAGAAAGGCCTTGAACATGTCTTAGGCGTTTTGACTTCATTCTGAAAGTTACCTACAACCTAAGAAACAACCAAAGCCGATCAAAGACTCATGCTGGTCACAGAACTGGCACTTGATGACTGGTGAGTAAGTGGGTGAAATCTGAGTTAGGACTGATGCGTCCTTTTACTGATCACCTGTGAAAAAACCCAGGTGGGGCTAATAGGCTGGTGGATGCCCCATGCGAAGGGTGTTCTCTTCCAATCAGGGCCATCGGGCCAATACCTTGGTCAGACAGTGCCCTGGGCACTCACATTAGGGCTCTAGTCTTCAACCTGGGCCCATTCGTCCCCATGCTCTCCGCTGGGGACTTGACCCTTCACCTCGGGCGTCGGAGTGGCAGTCACTGAGCTTATTGCAGGTGCCTCTTCACCCAGAGGGGCGCAGTGCCCCCAGAGAAGCTGGAGAGAAAATGGCATGGTGACAACATCAATGCCGATAGTCATTAGGAAAATTCAAATACCCCACAATGAGCTACCTCTAGCATGACAGATCAAAAATACCAGCAATGCCAGGTCAGTCAATACCCGGGTGAGGATGTGGGGAACCTGGAACACTCTTACACTCAGGTGGTACAGTCATTTTGGACAACAGTTAACATATGTCTACCATATGATCTGGCCATTCTATTGAAATGAAAGCATACGTAATCCAAACAAAGACCTTCCACAAGTCTTCATAGCAGCTTTATTCATAATCGCCCCGAACTGAAAACAACCCAAGTGTCCATCAGCAGGGGAACACATAAACTGTGGTCTGTCCATTCAATGGAACACTCCTCAACCATAATAAAGAAGGGACTATCTCTATATGCTTCAACATGGATGAATCTCAAAACAATGATACAGAGTTAAAGTAGCCAGGCAAAAAAGGGTACATACTACATGGTACCATTTATATAAAATTTTAGGAAATGCACACTAGTCTACAGTAACAGAAAGCAGTTGCCTGGGACGGAGGGTCGGGGTGGGAAGGGGTGATAGGCATCATTACGAAGGAGCAGGAGGAGACTTTGGGTGTGATGGTATGTTCACTTTCTTCATAGTGATAATGGCTTCCTGGATGCATGCAAACGTCAAACTTATCAAAGCATTCACTTTAAATGTGTACAGTTCATGCGCCTCTGACCTGAGCTCGAATCCTGACTCCATCACAACTCAATAAAGCTGCTGTTAAAAAAAAAATGGAAACAGCCAGGACTTCGGAGTTTTCTTTCTTACGGTTTTAATTTTGACATAGTTTTAAATGTATATAGTGGCATGAATAGTCAAGGATCCACTACACACCCATCACCAGCTTCTCCAATTGCTACATTTTGTCACATTCACTTTATAATTTTCTCTCTTATTTTTCTGAGCTATTTGAGGGTAAGTTGAGACATTCTTCTCTATTACTCTTAAACAATCTAGTGTTATTTCTTAAGAACGAGAACTTCTACATTTCCATAGTTGTAGTTATCAAAATCAGAAAATCTAACGTCAGTATGGAACTATATTTTATCTGGATTCCATATTCAAAAGTCACCAATGGTCCTGTAACATGCTTTATAGCTGTCTTCCTTGCACCCAGGAGCCATCCCAGGATCACAAGGTGCATTTGCTGTCATGTCTCCTGCCCCCTCTGACCTGAGCTCGAATCCTGACTCCATCACTCCCTTGTCCTGCAGCCTTGGGCATTTACATCTACAGCCCTGATCTGCACAGCAAGCTCCACACTAGCACCAGCCCTGGGCTTTGGGGAGCCCATTAGAGGGTGTCTGGACAGCGTCTAGCACAGAGCCATGCAAGAAGGGAGAGAGATTGTAGCAAAAGCAGCCCAATGCCCCTGTCATTGGCCTGGCCCCTCTGCAAATGCCCCTGCCCAGCCTCTCTCCACCCACCCCTGTCCCCAAGATTGTCACGCTCACCCAGAGCAATGGACACTTCTGAGCAGCTCATCAAAGGCAGCCATCCTCCAGTGAGGAAGGCAACTGGGATGCAATTTTAACTTTTCAAAAGCTTCAGCTGATGACACCTTCCTTCTTACATTTGATTTTAAAAAAATTGTTCTTCTCTCTCCCTTTCCCCTTCCTATTCAATTATGCATGAAGGTGTCTCAGCAGTGACGGTGCCACCCATCTGGGACTGCCTCTGGTCACTTGTCTTGCCCTCTCAGAGCCTCCCTCACTGGCACCAATGACCAAACCAGGGTGAGCTTGACCGGGGTAGGCAGAGCTAAGGCCTGCTGCTCATGAGGTGTCCTGGGGTGAAGGCTATGCCCATTTGGGATAATGGTGGTTAATTAAACCATCAGATCATGAGCAGTTTAAACGTGAGGAGAGAGCTGGCTGGTCAGCACATGTAAGGGAAATGACAAGACCACCAATGAGATGGACCCCGGACAGCGCAGGCTGCAGAGCCCTGAGCTAAGGGAAGCTGTGTGTGGGCCTGAGATGGAGACACAGGGAGGAGAGGGGATGGGCTGGAGGCAGCTAGAGGGCAGTACGGAGACTGAGGAGAGGTAAGGTGCAGGGCAGAGGCCCACAGGTGATGGTGAGGGGTGAGGAAGCCTCCGTCCTCTCTTCCCTGTGGCCCAGCTGGGGCTTTCCCTGTATTCTTACAGCACACGGTAGTATTCCTCTCCTAGAGCTAAAATGACAACAAATTGAATGGCTGAAACAGCAGAGACTTATTCTCTCACAGCTCTAGAGGCCAGAGTCTGAAACTGGGGTATTGGCAGGGCTGGATTCTTCTGGAGGCTCTGAGAGTCTATTTCAGGCCTCTCTCCTCACAACCCTGTGTGCTCCTGGGCTTATGGACACACAACTCCAACCCCTGCCTCTGTCTTCATGGGGATCTTCACGTGGCCTTCTCTCCTATGTCTGTGTCTCTTCTCCTTTCTCTCTTCTGTAAGGACACCGGCCATTGGGTTGAGCTCATCTCAATATCCTCACACTAATTACATCTGCAAAGACCTTCATTTCTGAGCATCAAATTCGGAAGTTCCAGGGGGACAAAAGCATGTGGGGTGGGGTGGGGGAGTTGGCTGCCACCCAATACTGGTTGAGGGAATAAAGATTCTGGTCTTGGCCATGCTCCCCAATCCTTACTGTGAAACCCCCAAGGGCTTGCTTGGATGAGTGGCTATTCTTTGCAACCTTGAGAGCCTTGTTTTGCAGAGTAAGTCTCGTCATGGGCTTTCCATGGAGTGAAGGGTCTCTGGTGGCCTCTGAGCCTCACTCTTCCAGACCTGGCTTCCCAACAGTCCCGCTTGTCCCGGGCTGTTGGGCAGCTGTGGAGAGGTTGTGGGGAAGGAAGAAAGAGTTTCACAGGAAAAAAAAAATGCAGTTCTGGAAACAGAGAAGTGGGTTGTGGGTTGTGGGCTGCGAATGGTGCTGAGAGGCTGGGAGGGTTGGTGACAGGAGAGAGACCCCAGCTGGGCTTCTTACCAGGTAAGTGGTGTGCAGCCCACCTTCTTGACCTCTCTGAGCACCAGTGTCCTCACCTGTCAGCTTAACTTCACCAGTGTCATTTGAGCACCTATCAGGTACCAGAACCATGCTGGGCGATGGGAATATGGCGGTAAGAGGGCATGAACCCTGGATGTGACAAGTTCCCACTGTGGGAGAGGAGGCAGGTGCATGAAGAACCAAGGACAGATCAGGTGGTAAGGACTGCAACAGCATTTGGTACAAGCACCATGGAAACAGTGGCAGCGAGGTGGACAGGGGCCCCTGGAATAGGTGATGCTGAGCTGGGTCTTAAAGGAAGCAGAAGACTTGGTGAGCAAGACAGGAGAGGCAGGGGTACAGGCTGAGTCCGTGGCCTGAGCAGAGGGATGGCCCCGGGCGTGTATTCAGGAAGCACATCACTGCTTCGACTGGCTGGAGGGCTGGAGGAGGGTGGATATGGTGGGAGCTAGTGGGAAGGAACTTGCAGAGAGACATAGCGATCCTTGAAAGCACAGGAGGCGGACTTCAGTCTGTACCTGGTGGGGCCGTGGCGGCTGTGAAGTCAACTGCAGGATGAACACATTTGCAGTGCAGAGGGATCACTCAGGTGGCAGGAGGGGATGCAGGGCAAGGCGACAGGTGAGAGGGGAGCAGGGAGAAGGGTGAGAAGCTATTGAAGGAGAGATGAAAGGGTAGGGGCAGGGGCAGTGCAATGGAGGAGAGAACGCAGAGGCATCTGAGGGGCAGCCTGCATGGGGCGTGGCGACCTCACAGCTCTGCTTCTTGGGCTTGTGTGCAGGTCACAGAGGTGATGGTGGGAGGCCTCAGAAAGGGCAGAGCCCCTGGTCCGGTGTGGTGGCTGGTTGCAGCCAGCGGGGCCCTGTTTAGGCTTTCACAAGTGCAGCCTCTCTCCTCCCCCTGGCTCATCTCTGATGCTTTCCTTTGCCTGTGAGCAAGGGAGAGAGGGGAGGTGAAAAACAGAGACATTAAGTGCCAAAGCTTATGTTAATACAGCATTAAGGTTGAAAATGTAATCTCCTAGGAGTCAGGAAATTCCGAACCAGGGGTTTCCATGGCAACCCAGCCACACTGTTCCTCTGTCCTTTCGGGCCCTGTTTTCCTTGTTAAATATGATCCCATCATATATTATATTTTATTGAGCTAAATGTGTTACCCACAGCATGCAGAGCTCCAGTCATCAGCACAGAGCTGCAGGAAGTGCGTGTGTGTGTGTGTGTGTGTGTGTGTGTGTGCAGACGCGCACGCAGAATCCGCCTGATACAACACAGCCATATCTTGGGTCCTTGTATCTAATAAATGGAATGAAAGCCCATTAAGACCAGCTTTTGTGAAAATAAATGAGCAAGGGTTCTGCAACCCTTGTGTTTAGAATGGGGTCAGTCAGGGTGCCCACCCCTCCAGGGGTCCTCACAGGCCCTCTCTCAGCACCCCAAGGCCCCAAGGGCAGGGCCATCACTGCCACCCTGGGCTCCCTCCTCTATGGAGTTCTGAGGAGGTGGATTGGAATTACCTGGTCCAGTGGTTCTTCACACGCGCCAGCCAATTGAAGCTCATCTGTCAGTGTTGGTTAGCGTCCCAGGGTGCACTGGGCACCAGCAAACAGATGCGGAAAGGAAATTCGATTCTCCTCCAGCCGCTCTCCCACCACGCAGCACAATGGACAAAGGGCTCCTCAGTGGCAGCAGGGCTGTTAGGAAGGAGCGGAGGGGAACGCACTGACAGGGAGGGCAGCTCAGTGGTGGAATGTGTGACGGAGAAACATCTGTAGGTTAATGTGCTGGAAAGAGCATGGAATGTCAGCATCAGGCTGCCGGGGACTCGGCCGTCTCCCCGCCATGTGTCTTCAGCAAGTCTCTTCACTTCCCTTTGTCTTAGTTTTTTCATCTGCAAAAATTGGGATAAAATTACCATTAACCTCACACGGGCTTGTTGAAGGATTAAATGGGATAATGGATGCAAGAGCTCACTGTGAACTCCTAAATCCCTACACAAATGTCATTCTCCCGGGAGCTCTAGAAAGCCATGCCAGATTCCAGACCTATGCAGCGGGTCTGGATACTCTGTGGTTGGCTCGAGAATTCTACAATGGGTTCCAGAATTAACTGATAGATCTAGAACAGGGTTGACAATTATCTATAATAATTATCTATAATAATAAAAGTGTAACATGCAAATTGACCAAATGGCTGAACAGCGGACGACCATCCGGACGACCACGCTATGACACCCACTGACACCAGGCCAGCCAAGGTGGGTGCAATGCTATTGGTCGGGGGCCTGGCCATCACCCAATGATTGCCCTGCAGAGAGAGGCCCAGGCCACTGGCTGGCAGGGTGATTGATCAATAGGGGGACTCCACAATTGCCCCAAAGAGGAAGACCCAGGCCATTGACCGGCAAGCTGTGGTGGGTGGGCAGGGCCTACCTCTTTGGGGCGATCATTCGCAGGGCTCCCGGACTGTGACAGGGCACAGGGCCAGGCTGAGGGACCCCCGCCCCCCCCCCCCAGTGCACAAATTTCATGCACCGGACCTCTAGTATTGTATAAAGGGTCAGATAGTATTTACCATATTTTATATTTTAGGCTTTGAGAGCCTTGCTGTGACTACTCAATTCTGCTGGTGAGTAGAAATGAATTCTGCTGTTCTAAAGAAATAAATGCCTGAGGCTGTGTGCCAATAAAACTTTATTTATAAAACCAGGAAGTGAGCTGAATCTGGCCTGTGAGCTGTCCTTTGCCAGCCCTAGTCTACCATTGCCTAAGTAGGAAACCATGCTCATTTTGGGAATGCTGCATTTCCACTCAAAATGTACTTCTCCCTCCTCTCCATCCTCTATCCCCTGCCCCTCTTACCTCCCACCCACTCACACACATCTCTCTCTCTTTTTTCTGGCTAACTTCTTTACCTTCCAGCATCAGTTAGAGTCTCTGGTCCAAAACAAATTGCCAGTCTCTTGGCCCTTGTCAGCTTCCCTCACAGACTATGAGCTCCTTTGGGCAGCCAGTTCTCTCCCTTCAGGGCCCAGGCTCCGTGGATGCGTGCAACGTAGGTACATGAAAAACAGCATCCCTGTGAACTAGGTAAGCTTCAAACATCTTAAGTCTGGCATGCATCCTCTCATTGTGAGCTGCTAGTCAGAGCTTCTAGAACAGTCAGGAGGCAGGATCACCTTGCAGACACACGTCAACGAATGTGACCACCTCAGAAGCCCAGGGGCCAACTGCTCTCTTTGCAGGCATGCCAGAGCCCTGGGCAAGCGCTCCCTGTAACTGAGCACAGGGCTTTGCGTTCGTGACAGTGCATCGCTCTTCACACTGCCCTCAGGGGCACTCCACCAGCCTGGACAAGTGACATGGTAATGTGGAAGCTTCCAGAAGCACACAGCCCTTTCGGCTTTCACATTTGCAAGCTTCCCTCATCCTCCCCTCCCAGCAGCAGACAGCAGAATGGAGTGGTGTGACTCCCCTCTGAGTCACACTCCCCAGCACAGCTCCGCTCTCTGCCTGACAGAGCCCGGCCTCCTCAGGACAGCCAGGCAGGCGACTGCGCTTCAAAAGTCAGGGCGGGTGAGGGACTCTTCTGCCCCAATCCACCAGCTAAAAAGTCACTTTTCTGTACAGATGTGTGTGTGGTGGTGGGGGGGGGATTTGTGTGGTGGGCATATGTAGTGGGGGTTCACAAGGACATGCAATGCATGTCTGTGTTCACATAATGGCACACATGTCCTCAGTACAGGCTCGTGTGATCAGAGCTTATGTGTGTGCTGGCAGGCGTGTGTGTGTGTGTGTGTGTGTGTGTGTGTGTGTGTGTCTGTGTTGCTCCTCAGTGTGCCTGGGAATGTCTGCCGGCTGGCACGTCTTCTGTCTGGGTCTGTGTGTCTTTAATTTAGGACTTCTGGAGGACGTGAGCTTCCACCCTCTGGCCTCCGCTGGTGAATATTTTATTACCTTGCCTTTGCTGTGGTGGCAGGCAGTTTTCCTGTGAAAAGCCAGAGCATGACACACTCCAGGGAGGCGGAGAGGGGGCTCTGATGGTGGAGCCCCGGAAAGCAAATCACTCCCACTCCCCGCGATGAGGGCCAGGGCGGCTCGCAGATGCCGCTTGTTAGTGTCATTAGGAACTGATGAGTCAGCCCTTTTTCCGTGGCCCCTGACGGCGTTCTCTCTAACCATGAAGCGGCACACCCATTTCACAGGAGGCTGGAGGGAGCTGCCTGCTGTTCCTCCTGAAGTCAGACCAAAGCTGTTGAATTTTTTCCCAACTGCCAGACCCTCCCATCAGGAAGATGCTTGTCCTGGGAGCAGGAGGTCACCTGTAAACCAGACAGCAGCGCGTGGAAGGTCCTGACTTCCCCCAACCCCGTGAGGATGTGGGCGGAGCAGTCCAGGGGAGGGAGAGGCAGCAACAGGAACCCTGGAGCCAAGAGGCCTTGGACAACGCACCTCAGCCCTCGACCCCTGACCCCCAGCCTAAGGGTGACCAGCCGCGTACTGACTGCAGCTGGGCTCTCCAGAAGCGACTCTGAGACAGGGATTGGGGTGCAAGGAGTTTACCTGGGAGGTGATCCCAGCCCAGGAGCACTGCAGAGACATGGGAAACAGACCGTGAAAAAGATGAGCAAATAAAGGACATACTGATTTTGCCTATGGCTCACTCCTCCTGGGGACCACCCAGGGAGGACACACCTAAGGGCTGTCCCACTGAGGAACTGAGGGGTATACCCACCAACTCGGACCTCACTGGTTGAGGGCTGCCTGCCCTATGGGCAAAACACCCTCTGCTGTAGACCCTGGGAAGGCCAGGGGCACGTGAGCTCTGCCGTACGCTGGAGAGGGGGCACCTGGCCCACGGCTCTCAGGCAAGTGCTAACCCGGCCTCTGGACTCCCCCCCACTGCTCTCTCCAACCTCCCAGGGACACCAGGCTGCCTCCCCAGGAGGCTCAGGGCAGGGTTCCTGCTCCGGGCACTGGGGCTAGGGCTGTGGCTGCGGCTGGGCCTGTGTGGGCAGGGCTGCTTGGCTACCCCTGGCTGTGAGCTCACCATGGACGCCCTGAGCAGAGCTGCTGGGATGGGGAGGAGAGCAGGTGGTACCTGAGCTCCCGAGGCCCTGGAGCAGAGGCCTCAGCGCCCAGGCGCTCACTGCCCAGACGGGCTGCGTGCTGACTGCCTGCCCGGGGGGTCAGCGTGAGGGAGGTGGAGGGGCTCGGGACCAGATGATCATAAACTACACGGGACAGCGGAAACAAAACCGGAAGCCTTCCTGCATCGCCCCACGCACCTGCCCTCCTCCCACCCCTGAATCCCATTAGCACTTTATCGGTGCCTCTCTTATAGTTCTTCAACTTAACTGCTCTTCACTGTCGTTGAACTCTATCTGGAATGGTAATACGAATCATAATTATAATGATTTCTGAGCCCTGCTTTGTGTCAGGCCTTGCGCTCAGCTCTCATTAGTTTGCATAATCTCCACAACAATGCAATAAATTAGGTACTACTATCTGTGTTTTACAGAGAAGGAAACTGAGGTTCTGAAACATTCTGGCTCCCACCTCTGCCACCCCGTTCAGAGGGACAGAGATTTGTCTGACTCGGTGCCTGAGGGGTCTTAGCACACCAGTCGCCTACTTCCTATTGGTCTGTGAGCTCCTTGAGGACAGGGACCGACCCTCTCATCTCCAACTGCCCGCAGAGCCTAGAGCCTGTCTGCGGTGGGTGGTCCTGAGTGGAGACCCTTTCATCTCTCAGTTTACTGGGGACTTGCTGAGTGCCAGGTGCCTTGGCAACATGCACTGGAAGGGCCTGTGACCAGGTCTACCCTCAGGCCTCGAGCCACCCAGACCCCTGTCTGCAGACCTCGGCCTCTTCCCCTCTCAGAGAAGAGGGCCACTGACCTCAGTGGAACAGGCAGGCATTGGAGTCGGACAGACCGGGATTCAAAATCCACAGCTGTGTGGTTCCGCGCAGGACCCTGAGCCTCTCAGAACCTGCTTCCTCCACTGGGGTGTCTGCTCCTTGGCAGGAATGCTGCGAGCATGGACTTCCGGAGATGCATGTCCGAGCCCCAGCAGCAGACAGCCAACCTTCCGGAAGCTCAGCAAACATAGAGTCCACCCCGACCCATCTCCCTCTCATCCACCCCAGGACCCAGCACCGCATGGACACGTGGTGAATGGCGGTGCTGCTGAGCTGTCCCCGCCCACTGGTGTTTTCAGGGACTTGCCGTCACTTACAGCTCCTGTGGGACCTCAACCAGAGAACGGACAAGCGAGCGCTTCCCAGCCAGGACTCGGGCCTGTGTGTGCTGCTCTTTGAAATCACAGCCGGTCCCTTCTACCCTTTGTTTTCATTTGGCCACCCTCCTCGGTCCCACACCTGCCGTCAGAGGCTGCCTGTGCTGATGAGAGCTCAGGGCGGGGACAGAGGCCGAGGGAGGCCTGCAGACAGGAGAGCACAGCAGGGCAGCTCCCCGCCCAGCAGGCCCACACCCTGCCGCCCAGCCCCGACGTCGCCTGCTGGCCTAGCTGTCCTGGGGTGAAGGGTGCTGTTCCAGCTGCCAGGCCCCCGAGCCGGAGCTGCTGCTGCAGCCCACGCCGCTCTTTGCCGGCAGTCCTCTCTCCCTGACCCATCTCCCAGACGGTGCCCAGGGGCGGCCTCCACCGCCACGCGCACACGCTCCCTTGCCCGTGCTCCGTGCTCTGAGATGCCCACCGCTGGTCTAAGATATTCGGAGTCCCGATGCTTTTTCTCTTCTCCCATTCCCTTGCGATGAAACCCTCCCCTCCAGCTTTATTCTGTACCATCCTGACTGGATGGTGACTTTGCTCTGAGTCTGGCTCCTCTGTGGGCTGTGAAAAGTCCCCGGGTAGGGCTAGCACGCACCACCCGTCAGCGCCCAGCCAGAACCCTGCCGTCCTTGCTCCTTCTCCTGGGGCAGGATGCCTCTTCCTCCGCCTCCGCCGCGTCTGGGTGGAGGGGAAGCTGCTGAGCCCGCTGCTCCTCATCCCCCCACGCCTCCCACGGCTGGGGGCTCACGTCTCAGGTGCCAAGCCTGGCACCGGCGGCAGGCGCCATGGAGGGCAGACCTAGCTGGGGGATGAAAACCTCCATTCACAACAATATCAAATCCCTGGCTCCGGAGAGAGACACAGGTTTGCTCCCGGTCCAAGACACTGCCTGCGAAGGGAAAGGCGACACCGGGGGAGCGCGTCTCGTTAATGCCGGCTCTGTTCTCCTCACCTGGCAGGCCGCGCACAGGGCTCGCTTGTGCCTCTGAAACCCGAGCTGGCTCCTGGCTGGCAGCTTTGGGGACTGCATGGGAGACATCGGCGGGGTGTGCCAGGCGCGCACCCAGCCAAGGCCCCGCTCAGCCAGGTCAAGGGCTGCCGAGGAAGGCCCAGGGATGATGCCCACACCCACGCCCGTGTGGGCGCTTCTGGATGAGGCTGGAGCCAGGCTCTCCACGGCCCAGAGCCCTTCAATTGCCTTTTTCTTTTCCCTCGACTCCTTCTCAAGTGTGCGCTCCAAGGTGGGTACAGAGGAATCACACAAATGAGCGTGGAGGGTCCTGAGTAATTCTATTCTGTTTCTCAACTTTTTAAGGTCACAAACCCCCTCATAAACCTTTAGAAAGCCATAGACTTTTCCAATAAAAAAGTCTGCCCCACGTTGAGCATGGAAGCATCCACAGACCCCTCAAGCCCACTCAGCTAGCCTCATGGGGTCCACGTGAAGAATATTTCCCAGCACCCCCTTCAATGGTTGGGAAAACTGAGGCCAAATTGGGGGGAACACAGCATGCTTTGATCATATTTAATGCTTATTTGGTTAAAAATCAATATGACTCTTCACAGAAAGTATTTTGTAGGTAAGAAATATCAAACTTAGAGAAGCCAACTTCTCCAGGTGTCCCTCCATAGAGCCACTTAGGTCCTCTCCTGCCAGCGCACCCCAGGGCCCGCGCACTGCCTGCAGAGGAGAAAAGGAGCTGCTCAGTCAGTGTTTGTAGAATGCACAAACACATGTGTTCACCGGGTGGATTTCATTTTATTTTATTTTATTTTATTTTATTTTATTTTATTTTATTTTGTTTTGTTTTGTTTTGTTTTATTTTATTTTATTTTATTTTATTTTATTTTATTTTATTCTATTTTAATGCTTGCTGGTCTCTGAGCTGGGCACTGAGAACACAGAGGTGGAGAAGGAGAAGGCTCGGGTGTGCCCTCAAGGCTTCCCCGCCCGGGGGTTCAGAGGAAGCCCTGGCCGCAGAGGCGATGGAAGCCGCACCCCCAGCACCTCGCGGGTGGGTCCCTGTAGCACTTACTGTTGCCTGAGTGATGTAACAGGGCCCGCGAACTGGTCTTCCCGCTGCCGTGGGCGGGCGGGACGAGGTGCGAGGTGGGGTGATCCCAGCCTCTGGCAACGTGATGAAGTCATTTGCAGAAAGACAGTTTTGTTCTGACTTGAGTGTTTTTCCACATGACTTCATCCCTGCTTGGGTCTTGCTTTTTGATGTGCCCCAGCCCCAGCTGCCTGAGAACATGGCCCCTGCGCCCCAACTCGGCGGCTGTGCCAGGACAAGCAAGCTCTGTTCACCGCCCGGGGCCCCACACCTGGCCCTGCCACCCACCACCCACCACCCACCACCGCGGGTGAATGCCCCCGTGCAGGCAGCGTCGGCCACAGCAGGAACACGCGCTGCAGGCCCACAGTCCACGCAGGGCAGGGCAGAACCTGGACTGTGTGGTCCAGGGCTCCCTCCAGCCCAGACAGACCTCATTCCAGCATCTTCTCTGCCCCTCTCTGCCCTCGGTTTCCTCACCTGCAAATGGAGGTGGGCTCTCTCATGGTTCCCAAGGTCACTAGGAGGGTTCACTGACATGGGGGCATTCTCAGGCCCTTGTCACTCAAACCTTGACTAAGCAGCTTGGGCTGGGACCTCCCAGGGTATCCACAGACAAAGAAAACAACGACAAATTGATGTGTCTGAGCTACAAACTGATGTGTTCGTAAGAACGAAGTGCCGCGGGTGCTCAGATGAGTGGGTGCTCAAACCTGTGGTCAGGGTAGGGTGAGGGGGTGTGAAAAAACACCTCAGAGAGGGACCCTTGAGTTAGGTCTCAAAGAAAAGCAGTTTCCAAAGCAAAACTAGGGGGAGGGCATTGGAGGCAGGGGGTGAAAAGGCTGCTCGGGCTTCTGTGAGGATGCGTCAGGGCAGGCGAGGGAGACCCTGAGGGCAGCGGTGCCAGTGAGAGGGCGTGTGGTCTCTGAAGCCCACAGAGACCCAGAGGCTCGCTTTTGCCCTTGGTCCATTAGCACCCGATCAGAAGATGGCTGCTGCAGCGCCAGACACCTCATCGCCCACAAACACATTCCCGGCAGGAAGAGGAGCAAGGTGAGACTCCAGGATATCCTCTTCCACCTTCTTCCCAAAGCTCCCCAGCGGATACCCCGTATTTGTCCGTCCGGGCGGCGATAATCAAGTGTTGCAGGGCCTAGAAGCGCCCTAGTTCTGGGGCCGAGTCTGAGAGCAGTGTCCCAGCAGGTCGGGTTCCGGGAGAGCCCTCCTCCCGTGGCACACGGCTGACTCCTTATGTTCCTCCCGTGGCAGCCGAGGGAGAGGCCTCTGCGGGCCTCCTTAAGGCGCTAATTCCTTCCATGAGGGCTCCACCTCAGTGAGCGATCGCTTCCCAAAGGCACTGTCTCCAAACCACCCCCTTGGGGTTAGGAGTCAACGTGTGCATCTGAGGGGGCACAAACACTCAGTGCATGACAACCCCGTTCTCACGGACTTCGTTATAAATACACTGGCTCCCCCCTTGTAAGGAAGACTAGGGGAGTAGCTGGCAAAGGGGAGTGGGCTTGAGTGTGGGTTGACTGATGACCATGATCGGCTGACCACGGGTGGTTGACACCGGCGCTGCAGAGGGGACTGGATCCCCGAGTCTCTGCCCACCACCCATCGACATCAGGGTTCCGTAGCCGGGCAGTTGGAAGGGGAGGCCATTGGGTGGGCAATGCGTGGGGCTGGCACATGTGTCTGAGGTTCCACAGGGCTCGGTGTAGCGGAGCATGGTGAGGGGGAGGCTGGGTCAGACGAGAATTTGAATAGAAAGTTTAGAATCTGGAGCTTTAAACTGAGGGCGACCCAAGGAAGAGTTCTGGACTGAGGTTGGGTTGGGTTTTAGAACGAACACTCTGCCCCGTGTGTGCCCCCTAGAGACCCAGTAATGCCTGAGGGTGGCTGTGCCACTGTCACTTTCCATCTGGGCAAGCCCATGGCGTCCCTGAGGTGGGGCTGGGTCCTATCATTGCACGCTCCCCGGCACCTTCCACAACGCTGCTCCCACCAAAAGCGGTGGCTGAGTGAACGAGTGAACTTCACGACCTCCTGGCATCGCTTCCTCTCTCTCCAGGGATCAGTAGTAAGAGTCCTGCCTTGAAGGACCGCTGTGAGAACCAGGCGGGGCTGGCAGGGTGCTCCACACACAGGGAGGCAGCGGGCAGATCAGAGGGGCGAGGGTAGCCTGCACCACCCACGGTGCCACGCACAGCCCCCCCCCTGCTGGCCCCGCTCTCCGCTGGCCACACTGAACAGCCTGGAGGCGCTTGTATGGCCGCCCCAGGCTTTCAAACGAGGAGGCGAGGAAACACCTGGGGCGGCCCAGTGGGTCCTGCCAAAGAAAGCGATGGGAGAGTGATGAGGGTAAACAGCTGTCTGTCTCTGGTAACGCAATTAGGAACTAAAATATTAAACTCTTCACGACAGGACATAGATCTCTGACATAAGTAGCGGTTGCCCTGGCGGGAGGCAGGCAGGCCCGCGTCTCGGACCCAGCAGCCTCTGGGAGGGCAGCACACACAGACATCACCCTTTGGGGAGCTCCTCTTAATTTCATCAGCAGCAGCAGCATTACAATCCCGATTCCTGCACCCGTACTGTGTGACAGGAGCGCCATCCAGGATCTGTGCATGCGCTGAGCCACTTTATTTCCAAGGAAAAGACATGGAGTAGGGGAGACATGGCGAAACTGAGGCGCAAAGGTGTTCACTAACTTGGTCGACCGCCTCACAAGAGGCAAAGCTAGTTGGCAGGTGCCATCCTCTGCTGCACACCAATGCTCCCTGCGGCCACGAGAGGAAGGAGATGGGTGCTCACAGGCGGGGAGCGCACCGGGTGGCTTGTCCTGGGATGTCCCACAGCCGGCACCCCGCTGTCCCCGGGGTCCCAGGTACTAGGACATGAGCGGTGTGTGTCTCAGAGAGAGCCCTGCCCTGCCACCCCTTCCTCTGACCGCGAGTGACTGATTACTCTAACGGGCTCGGCATTGACACAGATTTGAGACAAGACCGGAGGGCTTTAGGCCTCGGCAGAGAGTCGGGAGGCTTCATAGCCTTTCTGAAAGCAAACTTCTGAGGCCACCAGGCATGTCGGGCGCGTGTTTGCAGAGCCCCGTCTGTGTCTAACTCTGTTACCCCCAAACCTGAAGGAGGCTTCAGAGGGAAGATCCGGCAGCCCTCACACAAGACGAGGGGATGTTTGCCAAAGTCCTTCTGTGTCCATCACCTCATTTTCTTCCCACAAGGACCTTTCGAGGAAAATGCCATTCCAACCCACATTATAGATACGGACCCCAGGGCTGCGGGTGCCAAAGTGGCCCGCATGGCCCAGGAGACAGGACCACGTTTCCTGAGCACTTCCTGTGTGCTACGCTCTGGCTCCGGTCCGAGGGGAGCTTCCGGTCTGGCCCAGGGGAGAAAAACACTAGATGATAACCTCACCCGTAAAGAAGTGCCTACAAACTGAGATAAGGGCTGGGCAGGAGAAGAGCCAGCCGTGCTAGAGGAAACTAGGGGAGGCCCAGGTTGGCGGGGGAACCCTTTCTGAGGAAGTAACATCTATGCTGAGATGGAGGCAGAGTCGAGGAAGAGCTCCAAGCAGAGGGAACAGTGTGTGCAAAGGCCCTGAGGTGGGAAGAACCTGATTTAAGTTCCTGGAGCTGAGAGATGGCCAGGGTGTCTGTGGGGAGGTGAGCAAGGCCCGTAGCTCACAAGAGCCCCTGTGATGAGCCAGGCCTCTGTGAGGAGCTGAGCTCTAGCTCAGAGTCTCTAACTCCAGTCTAGAGCCCTCGCCACAGGCCCCTGGGGCCTGCTCAGCCCTGGCTTTGGGCAGCACCCCCACCCTACAACAAGGAATCCCCCTATCTGCCTGATGCCCACATTGGTCAGGGTCCCCCAGTGTGCAGATGTGGGCCCTGCACCACCCCCCAGATCACCCCTTTCCTTGAGCCGACAGGCAGCATTCCTAGGAGCCAGGGAGCGGGGGCGTGAGGGGCAAGCAGGGAGGGCCGCGCCGGCTTTCATGAGCGCTACATCTGGAGAGGGAGACCGGAATGTTTGTGTCTGAAATTTAGCTAATATCCCAGGAATTTCTCCTGGCGTTTCAGAGGGTTCCTAGGGGGACTGCAAAGCTGGGATGTCTGGGTTCTGGGGGAGGGCTGGCCTCGCTCAAAGCCTCTTTGTCTCCATGGCTCTGCCTGGGTCGATTTGGCTATGCCTCTGTGTGTCTGTGTGTCTGACTGTCTGTCTGTGTGTGTATCTCCTTCTCGGGGGGAGGTATGTGTGTCTGTCTGTGTGCATGCCAGTGAGTCTGCATGTAGACGTCTCTCTGTGTGTCTGCGTGTGTTGTGCCTGTGTGTGAGCCAGTGTGTCTGTGTGTCCATGTCTGTGTGTACCTGAGTAGCTCTGTGTGCATCATGCTGCAACTGGAGGCTCTGTGTCTCTCATTTTCTCCATGTGCTGTGGGCCAGCCCCTCAGGACGCTGTCTCTCCGTTCCCGCCTGTGTCTCCATCCATCCCTGCCCTTTGTCTTCACACAGAAGAATGACTCTCTCTGGAATTCTGGCCTCCTGCTCTGGTCTCTCCCTCACCGCCCTTGGCCTAGGGCCGAGCCTTACCCACCCTCCCTGTTAGGAGGGAGTGGACTGTGGGGGGAAGAGAAAGAGTAAGAGGTAGGTGGGGTGGGAAGCAGACAGCCAGAGAAACAGGACCCTCTGTGTGTCTGTGTGTGTGCATTGCATGTGTGCATATGTGAATGTGCTTGTGTGCACACACATGTGTCTGTGTACATGTGCACTCCTGCGTGTGTTTGTCTCCACGGACAGCTTTGTGGACATTCCTGCGTGTGTGGTCCCTGTGTCCATGTGTCTGTGTGTGCCTGTGAGTCTGTGTGTTTCTGTTTGTGTGGCCATCTGTTCATCTGTCCAGCAGGAAAGGGTCGGTCCTAGAAGCCCAAGCCTGCCGTTAGCCCACCACAGAGACAGTGCCCTCACGCTACCCCTGGGTTCTCTGGGCTCCGCAGCCTGAGGCGCGGTCCACCTCCCTGTCCCCTGCCCTGTGCCCATTGGGTCATAAAGCATTTGGGAATATATCCTCCAACTGAGTTCCCTCTGCCCCTCCCCTCTGTGCTCTTACTTGCCCCTCCCAGCTCACTGCTCTGCCCTGGCCCCTCTCCGTCCTAACACCAGGCCACAGGGCAGTTCCTGGAGCACCTCAGGATCTCCTGCTCAAAATCACCCAGGCTCCTCCTTCTGGACCTAATGAAGCCTAACCCACCACGTGTGCCGGGCGGTCTCCCTGGACACCCCAGCCCTGGGGGAGGCTCTTCCACCTGAGACTCTTGCCTTTGCCTGTGAGCCTCTGTGACCAGCACTCTTCAGGCTGGAGCCACCCTCTCTCTGAGTCCTCCCTCCCTTAGATGGAAGGGACAGAGCATAATTCAGCTCTGGTCTCCACACCCTGGGTTCACCCCCCAGACAGCCGACTCCACAATACCTGCCCTGGACGAGTGCCCCCCTGACAAGGCCCCTGGGGTCCTTAAATAAACTAGGTGGCTTAATTTCCCACAATGCCCTGCAGCCACTCTCTCTTCTGTCTCCTTTAGTGCACCCCAGCCCACCCAGCTCTCTATCGCCCACCTCCCAAGCCTGAGGTGGCCTGAGCCTCACTGTGCCCTGCAGGCCCCAAAGCCTGCCCGGCCACGTCCACCGCAGGGAGGGCCCTCGGGGTCCTTCTGCTGGTCCAGGGCCTCATCACCCGCACTCTGACAACATCTCAGCACAGGAGTCGTCTCTGTTTTAAATGTCTTATTATTCACATGGGATTCTAGCTCCCTAGGCCGTTGTATTTATTCTCTCTCAGCTCTGAAGGCCAGAGCTGAATCCAAAATGTCAGCAGGGCTTCCTCCCCCCCCACCCCCCCCACACACACACGCTCCAGGAAGGACCCTGCCTGTCTCTCCAGCCTCTGGCGGTCGCTGGCAACCCTTGGTGCTCCTTGGCTTGTAGACACAGCACTCCAATCTCTGCCTGCCTCTTCTCGGCCTTCTTCTGCTTCTCCGGGTCTCAGATCTCTATGTCCTTATAAGGATACCAGTCATTGGAATTAGGGCCCATCCGAGACCCATGATGATTTCATCTTGAGATCCCTAACTTAATTACGTCTGCAAAGGCCTATTCCCAAATAAGGAAATATTTTACATTCACAGGTGCAGGGGTTAGGACTTGAGCATATCTTTTGTGGGCACGCAATTCAACCCACTACATGCAGTAATAGTGCTAGAAAAATCATCTCACTGGCCCCTGAGAAGCTGATGAGAGTGACAGCGACTCGAGGGCTATCTACCTGTCTCGAGGGCTATCTACCTGTCTCGAGGGCTCTGTGAGGCCCAATGGACCTGAGCAACCATGAGCCTGGGAAGGCGGGGCTGCTTATGTGATGAAGGAAGTGAAGTGTAGGGCTCAGCAGGAACAGCGGCAGGCAGCTTTATATGCATTGTCTACCCGCTCCCCCACCCCCAGAGTTCTGAGAGGCAGGCCATCAGGCAGGCAAGTGGCGTTGTACCGTGCCTGCTGTTGCCAGGCATTCTGCTAGCCCTTGGCCTGCAACATTTCACTGAACCATGCGAAGGGTCCTGCCTGGTGTAAGGGTTGAGAGGCCCACGTTTTGTTTTGTTTCTCAGAAGAGAAAAGTGACACGAAAACTGACCAAGGTCAGACCACCAGAAGGTTTTTGGGTGTCAACAAGGAAGTCACAAAAAAGTGATTTCAGGTGAGGGCCAGGGAGATGGAGAGGTTTAGAAGCTCAAGTTCATTATGAGCCTTGGAGTCAAAATAAATAAACAAGCCGCTGATCTCCCTGGAGGGGATGCGGGCCACCTTTCATTATTGCATTGGCTCGGGAGCCAAAACAGCTGCATTTGATCAATCCTCAGAAATCCATAAAAGGGATGGAAAGTTCTGGTGCTTGTGGAGAAATGGATGAGCATTTAAATTTAATTGTGGCCCCCATGGCTCGGTGATGGGACCTGGAGATATTACCTATCGGGTCTGGGGGTCACCTGCAGATCAGGGAGGGAGTGTTTTGCCACCAGGTCTGGAGTCCACAGTGAGCTCTTCTTCCGGCCTCCTGAGCGAAGGCCCAACCCAATCACACCCTCCTCTGCCCTCCTGCAGCCTCCCCCCTCCCGCCCCACATCCAGGTTGCTGGCCTGAGTCGATTCTGTGTGTTGGTGTACTTGGCCTCCCGCCCCAGTCTGGGAGCTCCCTGCGGGCTGGCTGGGTTTCCCAGGCCAGCCCAGGCCTGCCACAGCCTTCTCGCAGGACGCTCGCCATTCTGCCCCCACCAGGGGCCTTGCCGGCATTCCTCGCTCATCCTTCTTGGCAGGAACAACCCCGCTGGCTTCAGGTTTGGCCCAGACTCAGGTGCTGACCTGGTGAGGCGCTGGATGCCCAAGTTGTTGAGTGTGCAAGACACTCCAGTGCTGGAGCTGGATGGCTCTCCAGCCTCCGTGAGCACAGAAAGGGCCCGGAGCCCTGGGGAAGGGCACACTCTGATCTGGGGGCTGAGGTTCTCCCAACAAGCTCCAGGGGAGGGGAGGTGCCAGTGCTGACACTGCCGACTGCAGCTTGAGTCACAAGGCTCTCAGACATAGAGAGGTAAACTGAGGCCCAGAAGGGGCAGAGAGCTCCTGAGGTTGCCCCAGGAAAGAGAGTGGCTGAGAGGGACTCCCACCCACGGCTCGGGCCCCTGTTCCAGGATACACAAACTCCAATGCCTCAGGGATCAGAAAAGCAAAAATACAAGCTGCCTGCACACACGCTGCCTGTGAGAGCCACCCAGCCTTCCTACTCCCAAGTGCTGGGGCAGACTGGTCTCCCCCAGGCCCAGCCCCGCTCAGGAGATGGGAGGTGCCCAGGGCAACAGGCTGTGCTTTCTGAGGGCAGCGTGGAGAGAGAATGTGGGCGTTAGGCACTGGCAAATAGGTTGCCATATACTTTGACTGTAACTCCTCCTTCCATGTGAGGTGGAGATCATCATGGCAGGACCTCGCTGGGCCCCTGTCCTGGTGCCGGCTCCTCCTGATTGCTGTTCTACACACTCTGCCCACTGCCAGGGCCCTGGCGGGCTGCAGACACTGCCACTATCCATTCAGTCCGAGAGCCCTTTACCCTGCCTGTGTCTCCCCCATCCTCTGCGACCCCTGATTTCCTGCTTCATTTTCAAGCTCTGCCTTTTCCTGGAGAAGCTGGCTCCCGACAGCTACTTCTCGGCAGACAAGGTAGGAATAGAAGACAGATTTCATCTCTGTGCGCGCTCTGCTAGACAGGAGGTGGCTGCCTGGAACCCTGGGGCCCAGAGGGGCCCTGAGCCAGATCCACCTCCGGGGAGGTGGGGCGGTGAGAGTGAGCGACTTCTGCTTGGGCTCAGGAGGGGAGACCGAGGACGTGTGTGCACGCTGCTTTCCACCCCTTGAAGAGTGGACGTGTCATTCGGGCAGCTGACAGCTCTTCACAATCTGTTTCCTCATTGGCCGCCTTTTCGCAGCCACGCGGGCAGTGAGAGCTAGTCCCGCCATGCAAGAGCTGGGAAACTCTGAGACCCAGGGAGGGGCGTGACCTGCCCACAGCCACCGACAGGCACTACAGCAGGGGTCAGAGCCCGGTCACCTGCTCAGGGATGAGAAAGCAAGAGCACAAGGCTGCCTGCTCACACGCTGCCGGTGGGAGGCACCAGCCTTCCAATCCCACGTGCAGACTGGTCTCCCCGAGCTCTGCCTGCTGGCCTCATTCCCCACCCGGGATGGCTGGGGTCAGAGAGCTCTCTCGGATGCCAGCCACGCCCGGCGTGTTTGGGTCCTGACTCTCTAAACCTGTCTGCCGTATCGCAGAGATATCACAGGCCTCACCATCTCCACAAACAGCCGCATGGCCTGGGAAGTGCCTCTCCATTTCCAGGCCTCAGTCTCGCAGTTGAAGTGCGGAGACCAGTACCTCTTACTGAATTAATGGCCTGATGGAGAATTGGCATGGAGACAGCTCAGAGCTCTTACCTCTGCCCCCTCTCCCTGCCCCTCTCTAGCCGTCCTCACCCCTGCCAGCTCCCAAAGAAGAGCCTCTGACCCTCCACAGCCTCCCCCGTGGGCTGTGGCTCATTTACAGGCCTGCAAACAGCCCCCTTCCCGGCGTCCTGGTGGCCTGCAAAGGGAGGAGAGTGGGGACTCACACAGGCCCACCCCACACCCTGGGGCTCTGCCAGTGCCACCTCCAGCAGGAAATGTTTCTGTGCCGAGGCCACCCAGGGAGGCCAGGTGGAGTCCGGGCTGCTGCTCTGCCCTAGGGTCCGGGGTCAGCGCCCTCTCCTGCGTGCCTAGTGATTCAAACCACAGCTTCTGGCCTGGTAAGCTGTGACTGGTGGCACCTGCCCTTCGCCATGTCACCCGCGGGACAGAGCGGGATGAGATAACGTCTGGCCTGGGATCCAGCGGTGGTGAAAGAAAAGCTCTTTGCACACGTGGTTGAGACTTCATTTATTGATTGATTGATTGATTGAGTTTTGTTTGCACCTCTCAGCCCAGCTCTGCGTACCGGGCCATAAGGGGGAGATGCTTGAGTCTTCCCTGCAGGCTGACTTCCTGTGAGAAGACCCCATATATCGTTTTGGGGGTTCCCAGCAAAGGGCAATGCTCTGGTTGGAAGCTCATGAGGCCAAAGAATGCCTTTGGACTTGGAAAAGTGAAAAGTCACTCAAGAATGTATGCTTTGGGTAGAGCAGGGATGGAGGGTGAATGGGAACAGGTAGAGATGGCCAGGGGAAATAAATAGAGCATTAATTTAGCACCTACTGAGTCCTTGGTACTGGCTAGAGATTTCACCCCCAGCTCATTTATTCTTGAAACAATCAAGCTGGGCCGGCAGTTCTCAATGCCATCTGCACAGGGAACTTGTTCATATCATCAGCGGTTCTGATTTAATGGTTCTGGATGGGTCCCGGGCCAGAGGATTCTAATGTGCAGCCAGGGTGAAAACTATGGTCCAAGGCAGTGCTTCTCCAACTCACGGATCTGGTTAATGCACAGATTCCAATGCAGCAGGGTGGGGGTGGGGACCTGAGTGGCCGTTGCTATCCAGCCGCCAGGGGCCCACATTTTGAGTAGCAAGGGTGCGTGGCCTGTCAACTCCACGACAGAAAAAAACTCTCTTGGTTGGTGGCAAGAACCCCCAACAGCGCTAGGACAGTGTAGGCCCGGAGTAAAGAGTTATGAAAAGCGTGAAGTAATGAGCAACCCTTGGAGGCAGGTGCCGTGTGGCCGCCGCTTTAGGCACGACAAAGCTGAGGTCAGTGTGGCCATAAGGAAATGGGCTTGTGGAGGGGCTGAGCGCAGGTGAGGTTCCCGAATGAGGGGCCACAGGCTCCGAGGCTCAGGGAGGACGGGGAAGTGAGGGCTCAGCTCTGGGATTTGATGTTGGATTCCAATCCTGCCTTTAGGACCTGCCAGCCGACTGGGCCCAGGACATGGGGCCAAGCTGAGTTACTGTGCCTAAGTCACTTCATGTCTCATTCACTCCATTTTCCTCTGAAAGGTGGGAGCAATCGTTTTACTTCCAAAGGTCATTTTGAGGATTAAGTGAAAAGATGCTCAGCTTGGATATTGGGTGATATTAACAATTACTGTTTACTTCTTTAGGTATGATAGTTTCTGCTTTCTCTTTCAACATTTCCTACCTGGCAGCCAGCCACCCTGAGGTATTCACAGGGGAATACTGCAAAGTCTGGAGCTTGTTTTAGATGTTCCAGCAGCGAGCCAGGGGTAGGAGAAGGAGAGAAGAAAAGTCAGGGCTGAGTGAGAAAAAACGTCGATCACTATTGAAGCAGGGTGATGGATCTAAGGGGCTCATTACCATGCCTTCTGTGTCTGGACAGTTGTCCCTGGGCATTGGCAGGAGACTGGTCCCAGAACCCCTGTGGACTCCCAAGTCCATGGATGCTCAGGCCCCTTTAATGAATAATGTGGGGTTTGCATGTAACCTGTGCTGGCATATGCACTACAGCAGGGTGTGCCTACACGTCGCTTCATCTGCGTGGGTTCAGAGTAGCCCCCCGTGCGTGGCAAGTTCAGCTTCGTTTTTTTGGAGCTTTTTGGGATTTTCCCCCCCAAATATTGTTGATCTGAGGTTGGTTGAATCCACAAATGCTAAAGCTGCGGTCCAAGAGCTGACTTTACACCTTTGAAGGTTTCCACAATATTGGATGTAGGTGATGAATGATGACGTGTCTGGCTCGGCCCCGATCTGCAGTGCGTGAGCCATGAATGGCAGCTCTTGTTCCCAGATGAGCGCTGAGCGTGATGCGGATGCGGCAGGGAGGGCTGTGTCCCTCACCCGAGTGCTACGCGTGTCGCACTGTCAGCAGGAGCAGGGCTTCGGCTGAAACCAGGCTCCAAGTGCTCTGCCTGCAGGGCCCGGTGGGAAGGCAGTGCCAGCAGTGGAGGTGCTGGTAACAGCCACTGCCCAGTGCGGGCACGCCAGGCCTTTTGCACACATTCCATCATTTAATCCTCACAAAACCTTATGAACCCAGTTTCATTCTGCCCACTTTCCAGGTGAGCAAATGAAGACTCCGATTACTGAAGTACACGCCAAGGACACACTCTCTCTGCCAGGGCATCCCAGCTTGCAGGCCCTGCATCCCCCATTCCCTCGCCTGCGGGATTTAACTTGTGGCCTGCTCCCATTCAGGGTCTCACCTGGTCAGTTCCTGGGTGCACATCCGTGTGCCCGGCTCTGGGCTGTCTCCAGTGCTGCACACCCAGGGTCTTGGCCAGGGTACCCAGGGTAGACATGCGGTCAGTGGCTCTTGCCTGCACACGCAGGGTCTTGGCCAGGGTACCCGACGCTCAGAGGGAACCGGCCTTCCCACCGGGTCCCTCCCAGTCTGAACCCAGCAGGGTGGGAGTTCCCCCCCTTTCCATTAGAAGTGCAAGGCCGCCCGCTCCCCTGGGCTGCACACCAAGTCCTGCTGCAAACTCCAGCGTGAATGGCAGCCATTCTTTACCCAGCTCTGCTCGCCACTGCCGTGCAGCCTGGGAAGAGAGAGCCCAGCCTTCCCCAGGCCTGTAAACACCCAAGCCACACACACGGCAGGGCCCCCGCAGCCAATAAATCTTGGCCCAGCGTTCTCTTAAAGAGGCAGAGCCCGGGACAGACACCAGGCCAGGCCGTTTATAGGTGCACGCCACCCACCTCTCCTCATCCCTACCCCAAACCAAGGGAGAGAGTGTGAACATTCAGCAGGCACTTTCCCACCAGCTTTTTTCTCTTGCTTTGTAACATCTAACTTCTCTTTCTCCTGTTGCCTCTTCTGTCACCCTGGGGATGAGATAACAAGGAGAACTGCTGCTGGGCTGAGGGCAGGTCCATTGCCATGGGCTCCTGGCGGGAGGCAGGAGGGGGAAGCAGGTGGGGGAGTAAGGACGTTGAGCTTTGCACTGGGCAAGCCTCAGGGAAGCCGAGGTGGACCATCAGGGTCAGATGGGGCGTGGGCCCAGAACAGACACATATTCTCCAAGGGCAGGGTCTGTCCCCTCAGCAGGCACAGTGCTGGGACAAGAGAGCTGGACGTGGCCTTGGGACTGACATCTTTTTATTCTGCCCCAGGGAAAAGCAAGGGCAGCAAAGTCTAAGCGGGTGGGCGGCTCACCCCAGGATGGAGTCTGCAGCAGAGCCAGGCTGGACTCTCCTCCACAAAGGAGCTCTGTCTGGTCGCTCTTTGGCTATAGGAATCTGATATTGAGTCGAATTCTCCTAGAAACCATGCTCAGTTATTTCTGGCCTCGGGTTCCCATGTGCTCACCAACCCCCCAGGCAGACAGCTTTCCCACCCACCCACTTTGTCTGGCGCCCCTGCAGTGTGGGTCCCAGCAGGCCGTGCGCGTGCCCTGTCTCCGCACACACAGGAGGCGTGGGTCCTGTGCTAGGAAGCACAGTTGGAGTGCAAGTCCAGGGCTCTTCAGACCACCCCAGCTCTGTGCACTCTGATCACCTGGCTCTGGCACTGGGCGGACCTTCCTGTCACCCACAGGCAGAGGACCAAGGGGCCAGGGGATCAGGAGAGGCAGGATATGGCCAGGTGAGAGGAGGGGGTCCAGTGGATGGTGAGCACTGAAGGGCGGCAGGCTGGGCAGAACAAGCGGCGCCGGTGAAGCCCGGGGCACAGGTTCTGGGAAGATGCAGGAGAAGACTGTGCCGGGCGGGAGGGGGCGGGGGGAGCGGGGGGAGAGTGTGCCAGGCCTGGTCCCAGGTCACTTTCCAGCCTTTGACCCCATCGGGAGCAGTAGTTACAGCTCTGTATCTACCCCTGATCCCACACTCACTCTCCATAGATGAGCAATCTGAGCCAGGGTCACCTAGCTAATTGGGGTCAGTTCGGATCAGAGAAGGTGGCCCTGGGCCTTGGCCTGGTTGTGTGATTGCATTATCACCATGCATGTAGAAATGGGGGTTTGCTTGTGTTTTGAGGAAATGATTAACTTCTGACCTGCTGACCTTGGTTACCTGGTTGTTGCCAGAGTGCTAATTAACCACCTGGCTGGTTACCTGGGCCAAGGCGGGCTTGAGAAAGAAAGGGTCAGAGCTTCTGTCCCCGGCCAGATCAGCTGCTCTGGGCATCCTGGCGCCACAGAATGTCCAAACTGGGAAGCCTGAGAAAGCAGCCATCCCTGCTTGGAGAACGTAAGGTCTAGAGAGGGGCAAGGGCCTGCCTGAGGTCACGCAGCTAGTGGGAGACAGACATAGATGCCCCGACAACAGGGCAGGCAGCATGTTCTTGAGAGGAGAAATGGTCCCTGCACCAAGCAGCACTGGCTCATCCCTGACTCTGCCCAGATTGACACCCCAGCCTGGTGGGGGTTAGGGGCGGTGCTGAGGCAGGGCGGGTGGGGGGTGGGCTGTGAGACACAGGAGGCTGTGACTGCATTGAGCATAACTGGTGCTGGAGCCTCTTGCCTGGTCCTCTTCATTCTTCGCTACAGCTCTGTGAGGCAGACATTGCCATGCCCATTTTAGAGATGAGGAAACTGAGTCTCAACATTATGAAGAAAGGTCACCCATTTTCAAAATGGTACAACCAGGGTTCCCAGGTGGTCAATCTGACTCAGAAGTTTGTGTTTCCTCTCTTTCTTCCTCCCCATTTGGTCCCTGCCCCTAAGAGTCCAAGTTCTAGCAAGAATGATCCAAACTCTAAGGAGACAGGGTGAAGCCCTCTCCTGGCCCCACACCTGGAGATGAGGATGTGGGGTCAGGAATCCTGAGGCTTGGGCTGTCAGATGTGCCTCGAGGAGGGAGGCTGCACTAGGATTTGGAGAGGCCAACTGAGGATGGCAGATGGTGGCATCTGTGGGGCCGCCGCACCCCACCCATCCTGTATATTCAGCGGCTCAAGGGGAAAGTTGAGGGTCTGGTTTGGAGTACTTCTCTGGTCCCAGCTTTGGTCTGTCTCCTAGGTTTCAACCAGATCCCTCCAGTCTGAATCCCTCTGCCTCCTCAAAATCCACCCCCGCCCCCCAGCACCAGACACAGCTCTGAAACTCTGCTGTAATAGGTAGGCACCAGCTGGGAGGTCTGGGTCAGGAGGGTGACAGTGGAGCTGGGGGGTTTGCCACCAGGGTAGGAACCTGGCCTGACACATAGAGGTGGGTCAGCTGAGACATGGCACCAGCACTCTCAGGTCTCTCTGTCCTCAGTCACCAAATAGACATAGGTCCCTGCCTCACGGGGCTGTGGAGAAGGCAGAAACGGGATACCCGACCCTCCTGCTTGCATACACGGGCGCTGGAACACAGTCTCAGAGCCTGTACTCCTACCCCTGGGAAGTGGACTGAAGACAGCTGAGCTGCGTGGAGTGTCCAGCACCCTCATCCTGGGTGAGTTCACAGGCATTCAGCAGGGCGGGGCCACCAAGCTCGGTCCTCTGAGGAAGGTCCCCAAGATAGATATACTGCAGGAGGCCCGCATCTTGAGCCTTCCTGGGGTGCCGCTGCTTGGACCTGCTCTGTAGGGTGGTGAGAGCGATGGAGGTGCGCTGGGGTCATCAAACAGCCGAGGACGTCGCTAGTTCCTGCTCCAGGGTGAGATGGCGATTCTTTTCAGACTTGTCATAAGAATCAGCTCCAATGATGACAGCAAGGATGATAGCCTCATTTCTTGAGACCTGACCGGTGCCAGGCACAGGCCCTATACATGCAGATGCCTTCCAGTGCTCACGATGCCCAGTGAGGAAAGTGTAGGTGAGGGCACCGAGCTGCTCTGAGGTGCCTAGCCCCTCATGCTCCACAGCAGGTCAGTGGGGCAGGGCCCCCCTCCTAAGCCGCCTGGCCCATTGGGCACTCTCGTTCCTACATGTGCCAGATGCCCACTGTGCTGTTTATTGGTCAACAAGTGCATCAATAATTCATGACTACTGCCCACACTGCTGAGGGTGCACAGGCCCCTGAGGCCCAAGGTCAGCATTCTTGTGGCTTTTGAATGGCCCTCAGGAGCCATCCCACTGCCTGCTCAAGTCCCCCTCATGGGGACAAGGCTCAGGGTCTGGTCAGCTCTGAGGGACAGAGGTCCCTGGGTGGAAAGGAAGACAGAGTGGGGAAAGCAGAGGGGACAGGCTTAGTCCCGCAGCGCCCTGCCTCACCCACGTAGGGAACTGGCCATATGTAACTGCTTTCTAATAGGCTGAGTTGCACAAACTGTCTGCACAGGAAGACGGCCTGTGGAGACCTCGGACAGCGGGCTGGGAGGTGAGCAAGCACTGCTGTCAGGCGCCTCTTCCCAGGACTGGGAGAACGGAAGCCTTGGGAGCAAGTCCAAGCGCACAGGCTGCAGGGCGGCCGCGGGTTCTCATGCAAACAAAGGGGTGATGGGCCCTTCTCTCCTCATCCTGTTCCCTTCATCGCTGCTCTCACAAGAGATGGAAGCATCTGGAAAGGGGGGAAATGTCCTTTGCATGTAGGACTGCCCATAGCCAGGAGTTTTCAGCTGTGACAACAGACCCATCATGGCCTGGCCAACTCTGGGAATCTGGCACAAATAACTTCCTGTCGTTACCACCCAGGGCACAAAGCTTCTCTCAAGTCCACAGTTCCCAACCTCAATCGCTCCCAGGGACCCCGCGGCCCATCCAGCCCACTGGCTTCCACTAAGTCGACTTATTTTCAAGCTTCCATAAGTGCATTTTAAAAGAAGAGTGCGCATCACTATCATAAAAAGGAAAGTAGTACTTTTTAAAAACATAAAATTACCTATCTGACTATTATGAAACCGTTTCCCACTCGCCAGCTCACCTGGGAACCTGCTCCCGTCCCACCCAGTTCCTCTGCCACATCCACTGGGTCCTGGCTCGGACACCTCATGACAGGGACTCCATCACACTCCTTGAGGCCCTTGGATCTGTCAGCCCTGGGCAGAGCCCCTCAAGTCCTCTGCCTCACCACCCCTCCTCAGGAATGCCTTCAGCATCAGCCACGTTCAATGTGGAGGCACGCCGCTGCTCTCCATGGAGGCAGCCCTGGGGCCATGGCTGGGAGGGCGTGGGGGGCAGTGCCTGGCCACTTACAGCCACGGCTCCACATGCATCCGACCCCTGGCAGTGAGAGCACCAAGAGCATTCAGGGGTTCACTCTCAAGAACTTTTTCTCCAGAACCCAGTGTCACCACTCAGTTCCAACTCGAGTCCCCCTAAAGCAGCTAGCAGGGTCGCCTAAGACCATTGGAAAACACAGATATTTACATTATGATTCATAACAGTAGCAAAATTACAGTTGTGAAGTAGCAACGAAAATAATTTTATGGTTGGGGGTCACCACAACATGAGGAACTGTATTAAAGGGTCGCGGCATTAGAAAGGTTGAGAACCACTGCCCTAAAGCAACTCGAACACCAGCTCCAAGCTCCCCTCCATCAACCACACTGCTCCAAGGTAATCCTTGGCAAGCTTTCATTATTTGCTTTACTTTGGGGAACAAAAGTCCCTAAGTGACTGTTGTCCCCTTTACCTCTCTCTCAGCCTCCCTCTGGTCATGGAGAGCCCCCTGTCCTGCTTTTGGGAAGCGGGGACACCTGTATAGTAAGTCATGCTGTCATCTCCTTTCCAATCCCAGAGAACGTGGAAGAGAGCAACATCTGGTGAAATGCTTGGATGAATGAGGATGTACCCAGATCCCTCACATTTCCCACCACCTCCTCCTCTCCTGTGGTCCAAGCACCAGCATCACTCCCTGGAGCAGGGCCACCACTTTCAAAGCACTTCCCTGCCTTCACTTTTGCCTCCCACACCATCCATTTCTCAACACAGGGGTCAAATATTCCTGTTAAAATGTAAATGAGAGAAGGTTCCTCTCTGGTGTAATAAGCTCCCACAGCCGCCTAACGTGCTCAGAGGAAACGCCAAAATCCTCACAAAGCCCAGCCTGACCCCCTCCCTGCCTTGCCCACCATCTCACACCTGTCTGTTCTCATCTCCTGCTCCTCCCTGCCCCACTCCATCCCAGACACCAGCTTCCTGCTGTTCCCACCACCCTTGGCATGTGTCTGCCTTAGGACTTTGCCCTTGCTGTTCCCTCTGCCAGGAGCCCTAACACCCCAGGTAGACACATGGCGCACAGCCTCACCAACTCCTGGTCCTAATGGCTCCTGGTCTCACCTGAAAGGGCACCCCACCCTGGCATTTCATATTCCCTGCCCAGATCTAGTTTCCTTCTGGTCTTTGGTACCACCTAACATTAACGTGTGTATTAACCAGCCCATTATCCATCTTCCCTCCCACCCCTTCCCATCCTTCCCCTTCCTATTAAAATAACAGTCCCCCAAGGGCAGGGACTTTTGCCAGTTTTGTTCTCTGGGGTATCCTCACACACTGACCAACTGGAGGCTATGGTGCCTTTTAATTTTTTATTTACTTATTTATTTACTTATTTTAGCCGTCTAAAGCTCAGAGGAGTTAAGAATTCTGCCCCAAATCACACAGCCGGTGAGATGGAGCTCTTACAGACACTCTGGCCTTCTGGCCTCCATACCACCCTCCCTCTAATACCCGTGACAGTGGTTCTGCCAACCATGGGTTGTTTTGTGTGTTTCAGTCCCTGTGCAAAGCAGGAGAGGAGGCTGCAACCAGATTCTCCCGGGACTTGCTCTCCCAGCATCACGGGTTTCCAGCATCAGCGGCAGCAACTGACAAGGGCCAATAACTCAGTGCCAGCTGCTGGGAAAGTAGGACCTTTTTTTTTTTTCTTGCTCGTTTTGCAAGAAAAGAAAAATGCCATTTGGCCTTGGAAACATGTTCTTGCTGCCAAACACATGATTTTTGCACATGGTGAGGATGTGTGATTTTTACATATGTATTTTTTTCCTCTTTTCTCTTTTAGTAAAAACAGATTCAGCTCTGGCAAGAGGGTGAAAGAAAGGGAGTAGAAGAAGATTGTCCCAGAAAACCATTATTTCGCTATTACAAAGACCACGAGCCAAGACTTTGGAATCTCTATGGATGAAACAGAATAAAAAAAAATAAAAATAAAAAAAGAGGAAATGAGGCAAAAGATCACCAGAGTTCATGAAACAAATGCTAGATTTGGGAGGTGGCTCCTACGTGCCCATTCTAAAGCATCCCAGGTCTTCAAGAGTACTTAGACATTCAGGGCAGGAGTGACCCACCCTTTCCATGTGTGCCCAGGGCAGACATCAATAATCAACCCCAGGATTCTTTCTCACTAATCAGGGGGGCTGACTCAAGACTCTAGGAAGCCTCTACCAATTGATTGAGTTGGAGTTGGCAAATGAGAAGAAACAAGGTTGCTCTTCTGCCCTAACCAGCCCTTTTGTTGTGCATATGAAGTGACTGAGACACCCAGAGAAGAGGCAACCTGACCGAGGTCACCTTGGATGTTCACCTGCCGGCTTTGCTGCCACCTCCCAGGCTGGGGTTCATTTCACAAAACGCCCCCAGTCTTTGGTGTCTCAGTGAGAGGTTCTGAGGTGCCTGACCACCGGAAGGAGGATACAGAGAACTCTGTCTGGGAGTTTTGACTTCCTGCCTCCACAGACTTTCCACCAGTATTTATGTAACAGGCCATCGTACCCTATGGAATCACATCGGGTCAAATGCTGTCTCAATGGAACAAAAATCTCCATTCCAGCAGCACGGCCTTTCACGTGCTATGAACATCGCCCTTACAGGGAAAAGCTAATACATGGAAAGAGTCCACATTCCCACAGGACATTGTCACTGCTCTAGAGGTGTTCTTACACATTTTCCCCAGTTGAAGGATGAAATTTTCCATGAGGGTAGCACTTCCAAAGTGCTTTATGGGAAGCACATTCTCAAGATGGTGCTGATTTCCCACTCATTAACATAAACCAAAGTACAATTAAATAGAAAAGATTTACGGCCAAATGTATTGGAGGAACTCAGCGTATTACACCTCTCTTTCAGAAACACAGTGCATCTTAGAATATAAAAGGCCCTAAGAAGTCCTGCAGTAAAGGTCTATATATTGCATTTCTCAATATGCATTGGTCCACAGAATCTGTTTAAACATAGCATTTATTAAAATTCTGCTAGACCTTCTCTCAAAACTACCAGTTTTGATGTAGCACATTAGAAGGGAAAGAACACAGGAGTCAGATTTAGAAGAACTAAGCTTGAATCCTGCCTGTGTATCTTTGACGTTTTATTTAGTGGAGGGGGCAGGAACGGGGTAGCCAACCCTCCTGCTTGCATACATTTGTGAAATCCAGATTTAGTTTAGGTTTCTATTTTTTTAATATGCTTTTTATTGATTTTTGGAGAGCGAGGAAGGGAGAGCGATATAGAGATAGAAACATTGATGAGAGAGAAACATCATCAATTGGCTGCCTCCTGCATGCCCCCCCCCCCCCCCATGGAGATGGAGCCCGCAACACAGGCATGTGCCCTGAGCAGGAATTGAACCTCAAACTCTTGGGACACTCAACCCATTGACAGGGCGAGATTTAGTTTAGATTTATAAAATACATTTATATGTTAGAGATAATATAGATTCATTATAGAGAACTTAGAGACTATAAAAATGTATAGAAATAGATTAAAATTGTTCATATTTTCACCATCTAGAGATAACCTCTGGTACAATTTTGATATAGTACTACAATATGCTTTGTGCTGTTTTGTTTTTCTTTAAACTGTGTGTCTATAGATTCTTTTAATACACTAAAGAGAATTGAAGAAATACAGGAGTGGGCAAAAGTAGGTTTACAGTTGGCCCTAGCTAGTTTACCTCAGTGGATAGAGCATCGACCTGCGGACAGAAGGGTCCCGGGTTTGATTCCAGTCAAGGACCCATGCCGGGGCTGCAGGCTCGATCCCCTGTAGGGAGTGTGCAGGAGGCAGCCAATCAATGATTTTCTCTCATCATTGATGTTTTTAGCTCTCTCTCCCTCGTCCTTCCTCTCTGAAATTAATAAAAACATATTTTTTAAAAAGTAGGTTTACATTTGTTTGTATGGAAAAATAATACAATAATTAATAAATAATAATACAAGAATAAACTTTCACATACTCACAACTGTAATCCTACTTTTGCCAACCCCTGCATTTGGGCAAGAAAACATTTAAATAATCACACTAAATGAGATAAATACTGATTATTAAGCAGGCTCCTTGAAGTTCAAGTTAGATTTTTTTGCCACCAATGAGCTTGCAGCAAACTTACAAAAATCCCAAGTGGTTTTGGATTTTAGAATGGTTCATGTAGGATTGGAGGCCTGTACGGTGGTTGGCAACCAAGCCAACCCTTTATTGTTAACTATTTTGGCTGTTTCCTGATTTTGATTATTCTAAGTAATGCTGCAATGAGCACTCTCGCCCATAAATTTTTGAATAACCACGGTTGCTTTTTCAGGATTATTCCTAAAGATTGACCTCCTGGGTCACAAAGAATTAATATTTTCAAGGTTGTTTATATACCTGCCAAACTGCCCTCCAGAAAGCTGCAGTCTGCACTGGCAGCATCCCTGTGCGTGGGGGCTGCTTCCTCTCCAATAGCAACACTAAGTATTATCAGTGTTTGAGGAATGAATTCCACTTTGAAGAGCAAAACTTTCCATCTCTCTATGAGTTATGTTTGCTATTCGACCCTTTTTTAGATGCTAGCTGAATGATTATATCGCTTTTCTAATTGTCTTTGTGCTTCCCATGCAAATCTTTTCATTGAGATGTTCATATTTTTCCTCTTGGCTTGTGAGAGCTCTTTATAAATTAAGTATATTAACATACTTTGAAAATCCCATGTTGTAATTTTTTTCTAGTTTTGTCATTTGACTTTTAATGTTATTTATGATGTTTTAATAGTTCCCCTAATTTAACAAGTAAAATATGTGATCCATGTGGAATACAAAACACTTAGAAACATATAGGAATGTCAAACAAAAGAGCTTACCTGCAGCTCAGCCACCGACATAACCACATTAATATCTTAATGTAGACTTGCCTAGTATTTTCTGCTTCTTCCAAACAAGAGTGTGTCATTTCATTTGTGGTTTCATAGCCAGCTTTGCCTTCACTTATTCTTGTGTATGTTCTTCTCCCATTTTAACTAATATCCTCTTATAACTCTATTTTTATGATCACATAGCGTTCCATTGTATCCAATCATCATTCACTTAAATATTCCCTGGTTTGAGGCACTCAGATTGTTTCATCTTCATCTTTATTTGTAATGCTGTGTTGAGCACCTTTCTACCACTATCCATTCTCACAGCCCTAATCATTTCTTTATAAGGAATTCCTATCATATCTGGGACAAAGGGCAGTGCATTTTTTTATTTTTCCATCGTTTTATAGTAATTGATATTTATTAAGCAAAATTTTTAAAATACAGAGTGATTTTTAAGAAAATAAGAATCATCTATAACCCCCAGAAACAGCTGCTATTGAAACGTCAGACTTTAATCTCCTCTTTTCATCCATGCATGATATTTGTATAAACATAGCATGGGGCCCTAGCTGGTTTGGCTCAGTGGATAGAGCATCGGCCTTCAGATTGAAGGGTCCCGGGTTTAATTCCGGTCAAGGGCATATGCCCAGATTGCAGGCTCGAGCCCCAGTAGGGAGCATGCAGGAGGCAGCCAATCAATGATTTCTCTCTTCATTGATGTTTCTATCTCTCTCTCCCTCTCCCTTCCTTTCTGAAATCAATAAAAATATATATTTTTTAAAAACATAGCATGGATTACAATTGTTTGTTATGTTATAAATATCTTTTTGAGTACCATTGTAATTTTAAACCTAGATACTTTTATTGATTACATAATGTTATGTTGTTTAAATGTATCATAATTTACTTAATCTTTTTTTTTTTTTAGAATTAGGGGGCTAAGGGAATTTGGGGGTTTTGTTATCTACAACACTGTGACAAAAATCATTGTCATAAACTTAATTACTTCCTCAGAATACAGACATACATACGTTCACTTCTAGTAAAATCAGCATGTCAACATGAGGTACATTTTTGAGGGTTTTGATACATACTGGCAGTTACTTCGTGGACTTTGGCCTGGTTTACATTTCTTTCTGCAGTGTGCAAGACTTCCCAGCACCTGAGCAGTAGAGGGAATTATCTTTAATTAAAAATATTTGGTGAAATGTGGCATTTTATTACTGTTTTAATGTGCTTTTTCTTCTACAAAAGAGCAACATGGAACATTCTTTCATTTATTAATGACCAGTTGTTTTTCTCTTCCGTTAATCACTTATTTTCATTTGCCTGTTTGACTTTATCTTTTCCTCATTGTTTTGTAAGCTTTCTTTATACATTAAGCTTATTAACACTTTAATATACCATCTTTTTGGAAGTATTTTTTCCAGTTTTACATTTGCTTCTGATTTTAAATCATGTGTTTAGCCTGTGACAGCAATCATTTTATATAGTCTGATCTATCAGATTTGTCCTCTCATATCTTGTTTTAACATTTTACTTAGAAAGACCCTGTCCTGCTCCATATAATATAAAGACTGACCTACATTTTCTTCTAATGCCTTTGTGACTTTATTTTTATATACATATCTTTAATTCACCAGTACTTTGTTTCCATTTATGACTAAGCTAAGGATCGGAGTTAATTTTTCCCCCAACATCATTTATTGAATAATCTATCCTTTCCACAAGGATTTGAAATGTCACCATTATCACATACTAAATATTTATACATACTCCAGTCTGTCTCGAGGCTGCGGCTCTGTCCCATCCATCTCTCTGTCTATTCTGGGGCTGAGGGGAGAGAGATTTCTGGTGTAGAACAGGCAGGACTTGATAACTGATTAGACATAGGGGGAGTTGAAGATGACTTCAAGGTTTGAGACTGAATAACTGGATGGATGGTGTTGCCATTAATCAAGAAAATGGAGGTGGGGGAGGGCTCACTCTCCCCCGAGTCTCTCCTCTCTTCAATCCATCACTCACATTTCAGGCAGAATAAAAATTTTAATACATATTTATTTAATATATTAGAAAATAATGCATGCACATGATAAAAAATATTCAATCAATCCAAAAGGTTTACAATGAAAAGTAACTTCCTACAACTCCTATTCTTAATTTTCCTTCATAAAAGCAACACTGTTAATAGTTTTCTGTGTATCTTTATAGAAATTTTTAAGATATATATAAGCATAGATAGATAGATGGATGCCTTCATGCATACACATTCTCACACATCTTTCAAACAAATTGAACCATAGTACAAATACCATACAGCACCTTGATTATTTTAACCTCAACGATTTATCTTAAAAATGGTGCCATATGAGCACATATAGATCCACCTCGTTGTTTTTAATGGCTGTTTGAAGTTCCACTGGATGACGCACCATCATTTTTTACCCAGCCTCTAGAGAGGGGCACTTTGGGAATTTGTTCCAATTAATTTTTCTTTTTAAGCATAGAGAAAAATTCTCTATGTTTCTCTTCTGGTTAAAATTCTCCCTGGCTTCTCTCTACCAGCAAAACAGAAACAAACGCCCTGAGTCTGACCACTGGAGTTCTGACAACATGGCCCCCTTCTCTCCGAGCCTCATCTCGCCTTGGTCTCTGGATCACCACCTCAGACTCCTTGGAAGTCCCTTCATACCCCTCATGCCCCTCTGGTTTCTCATGCCCTGCAGCCTTTTAGATGTGATCCTACTGCCTTAAAATTCTGCTCCGCCTTGACCCAGGAGGAACTCTTACTTTCCTTTAAAATTCTGCCCAGTAGTCACCTCCTCTGTGAAACCTTCCCTTAATACCCTCTCACTCTTCAAACATAAGCATTTTACACACACACACACACACACACACACACACACACACACACACACAAACACCTCAAATGAGTTACTTCATTCTCAGTACTCCCAGGGCACTTTGTTCATATTCCTAATACCTCACAGCTTACTTCAATGTAGTTAGTATTTATCTTTCCCAGCATAGGCCAAGGGTTACCTCATCTGGGCTGCCTGTCCTGAGCCCTCGGGTAGAACTGACCACCCCAGCCCTCAGCACACTGTTCTACACCTATCACAGGACCCACGGAACGCCAGTTCTAGTATTTTCATGGCCCTTTTCTTTCCTATAGAGTACGAAACTGCATGCTCCTTGGGAGCAGGCCCTCCTCCCCTGGGTCATTGCCACCCCGCAGTCCGGCACTGCATCTGACACATCTGCTCCGCTGAGCTAGGCAGGGAGGCCTTCCTGTTGTTATGTCAGTGCCCCTCTAATGGGTCATACACTCTTCCCAGTTGACCGTGGGGATGCCATCACTGAATACCGCCTTGGTGATCCACAAGTGTTGTTGATTGAACAGTAACCATTATTTGCATGCCTATAATTCTCATCAGACTGCCTCTGACTCAAAGACAGAATATGTCATATTTATTTTGAAATCCCCAAAGACCTAAGGCAGTGCCTGGCATGCAACAGATACTTGGTAAACGCCGCTGAAGGACTCGAGAAGGTGAATGCATGGAGAAACTCGCTGGCTTTGGAGACTGTGCGAGTGACTAGGCATGCCTTCCACTTCCTTCTGTTGTTGTTTACCCCTCTTAAGGTGGCGACCAAGGGCCCTAACATGGCCCACGATGCCCCATGCTGCCTGGCTTCTGCCTCTGTGTATGAGTTAGGATTATGCTCAGTTATGAGTGATAGACCCCCCCAAGTAGCTATAGCTTAAATGTGAGAGAAGTGTATTTATCCACAAAGAGATAAATGGCTGAGGGTAGGAAATGTATGTAGGTCCATGGTCATCAGAGACCCAGCTTCTCTGTCATTCTGCCATCCCGATCACATGATTCTACAGCATGCTCCACAATGGTGGTTCTGGCTCTAGACTTGACATTTGAATTTCACTCAGTAGGAAAGAGTAATGGAGAGAAGCTTGTGCCTGTCCCTTTAAGAACATTTCCCAAAAGGTACACATTGCACATTCCATGGGCCAGAACTTACTCATATGCCCAAGCCTAGCTGCAAGGGAGACTGGGAAATGTAGTCTTTATTTCAGGCTGCCTTGAGCCAAGTTAAAATAAAAGGCTCTCTAGTCAGAAATAAAGAGGAGACCAGATCTTGGGGGACAAAGAGCAGTCTTTTCCACACTCTCTCTCCACCCCAATCAGGACCGTGCCCCCTTCAGTTTCTCCTCTGCTTACCACCTCACTCATGCCATGTTCCCTGGGGACGTGCGATGCTTGTCCACATCATTACCTCTCTCCCCTCCCATTTCACCTAATTCACTTCCAATTGTCCATCAGAACTCAGCTTAAACTTTTCCTCCATAAGAAACATCCTCACTAAGTGAATCAATCAATTACTGGGTTTCAAAGACTCACATATCTTTCCTTTAGAAACACTTGTCAAAACCCCAAGTTTAAATTTATTTGCAAGATTATTGATTAACATCTGTCTTCTCCTAGACAGATAAGCCTCACCAGCCAGAGAGCATTCTGCATTTGTTCACTATTTTGTCTCCAGCAGTAAGTACAGGGCTTTCTCCACACGAGTTCTTGATAAACTAGTATAGAGTGGGTTGATTAACTAATAGTATGCATACCAGAAGTCTGCGGCAATGCTCAAGGGCTAGGAAAAAAATATTAGGCTAAAGGTCTCCATTTGGTAGATGTTCGCACAGAAGGGAATGAAATCATGGGAGTACTTAAGATTTTTCAGAAAAAAAAAAAAGGAACAAGCACTGTTTATATTTGTTGCATAAGCGCATAAGGCAGACAGATAATATGGAAAATAAAAATAAAGTGAAAGAAAATAGAACACACATTTGCCAAGCCCTGTGCTGGCCTTGCTGTCTGAGGTAGTTACCTCAGTCCTCCTCACAGGAACCCAGGACCCAGCGCTGGGTGCCTCTGGGCAGAGGGACAGACTGGGGCTTAGTTAAGAGATAGTGAGATTCAGGCAGGATACAGATCAAGGCTGTCTGGCTCTGAGTCCATACCCCTTGATGGGGATTTTCTACTGCGATGTGCTGCTGAGGAAGAAGAAAGGGATGAGGAGATGGCCGTGCCCCCAAAACCAAGGATACAGAGTCCAGAAAGGTCAAGGGCAGTCAGAGGGGGCTGAAGCAGAGAAGCAACCACTGGCTGTGCCTGTTTGTCACTGTGTGTGGATGCCCAGGAGAGGTGTGGCATCTCCAGGGCAACGAGGATGGGTGCTCAAGTCTACATTTCCGGGGTCTGTATCTTCTTTAAAAAAAAAAAAAAAACTTTATTGTTGAGAGTATTACAGATGTCCCCCATTTTTCCTCCCATTGCCCCCTCCACCTGGTTCCCACCCCACCTCGGGCCTTCACCACCCTATTGTCTTTGTCCATAGGTAATACATATATGTCCATAGGTAATACATATATGCATATAACTTTTTGGTTAATCTTTTCCTACCCTCTTCCCTTTGAGATAGAAAAGACTGAAGAGTCTATTCCATGTTTCCATGCCTCTGGTTCTATTTTATTCATCTGTTTATTTTGTTCATTAGATTCCTTGTTCATTTATTTTGATTTTTAGATTCAATTGTTGATACATATGTATTTATTGCCATTTTATTGTTTCTTCTTCTTCATTGTCTTCTTCTTCTTCTTCTTCTTCTTCTTCTTCTTCTTCTTTTCTTCTTCTTCTTCTTCCTAAATAACACCCTTCAACATTTTATGTAATACTGGTTTGGTGGTGATGAACTCCTTTTGCTTTTTCTTGTCTGTGAAGCTCTGTATCTGACCTTCAATTCTAAATGATAGCTTTGCTGGATGAGTAATGTTGGTTGTAGGTCATTGCTATTCATCACTTTGAATATTTCTTGCCACTCCCTTCTTGCCTGCAAAGTTTCTGTTGAGAAATCAGCTGACAAGGTATGGACACTCCCTTGTAGGTAACTGACTGCTTTTCTCCTGCTGCTTTTCATATTCTCTCTTTGTCTGTAATCTTTGGCATTTTAATTATGATGTGTCTTGGTGTGGGTCTCTGGGTTCCTCTGGTTTGGGCCATACCACCCTGAACGTGCCTGACCTCATCTGTATCTTCTTAAGAACGTAGTAGTAAAAAAGAGCAGACAGGGATGAGGTCTTGGCTCCTGTGAGAGGGTAACCAATGCTAGCTTACGTACCTCTAAAACCCCTAAATCTCAACAACTGATCCCAACAGAGGTGCACCTCATTCCTTGATAGTCTGACAGCTCTGGCAGCATGGTCCTTCTGCAAGTGGTAACTCCGACCCAAGCTGCTTCCACTTGGCACTCCATCTCGGAGACCTAGCCTCCAGCTTCACAAAGGAGAGTGTGTGTGACGAAGGCTCACAAGGCTCTTAACTGCTTCCGACCAGAGGTGGCCCCTCGCTTCTGCTCATTCTTCATTGGTGAGAATCAGGCCTATGACTGCTCCTACATGCATGAGATCTGGGGATATGCTTTAATCAGGGCGCTGGAAAAAGAAGTGGCTCCATGGACTCAGCATTTTCTCTGCCACACATAAGTTCTCTGGACTGCAGGAGAATTTGACTCATTGATAAGCAAAGGTAAAGGAACTACCAGAGAGGGAGGGATGAAAACAGAAGAGAGTGGGTGGGGCCTGGTGAAGGGGCGCTGACTTGAAGAGAGGAACTTCCCCTCTGAGACCAGAAGATGGGAGAAGGGCCAGGCCCATCTACTTTCATGGAGGGTAAGAGCTCAGGCTCCAGAGTTAGACTTTTCAGATGAAAATGCTCCCTTCCCCATTTACCAGCTAAGTGACCTTGTATGAGTTCCTTAACTTGCCCATGCCTCAGTTTTATCATCTGTAAAATGGGAATAGTACTGCACCATGCACCACAGTTGATTAAATAAATTAATTTATAGAATACTGGAGAGAGGGCCTGGTGTATAATAATAGCTCAACACATATTCTGTATCCACTTAATAATTTATTTTTAATACATGTACATATATGCCTTCACATAAAGGGGTTCACACTCCACAAAATGCTCTGCCACTCATGTTTTCCACTCAGAGGCCACGCATATCCACCCATTGGATTGCTTGGGTAGCATTCCACACAAACCCCCCCTCACACACACCCACACACACACACACACCATCATTTGTTTAAACAGTCCCCTACTATCGAGTGTGTGCTGGTTTCCAGTCCATTAATGCTATTAATAATATACAACACTGCAGTGAGCATCCCAGCACTGATGTTTTTAAGCCTATATGAAAGTCTACCTGCTCCACAGGTAAAATCGATAAGTTCAGCAGTGCGTGTGTGGTCGTTTAGAGACCCATTCTCCTAAGTTCCTCTCCTTGAGGTGGCACCGTTCCCCCCCTCCCAGGAGCCTTGAAGGAGGGTGCCAGCTTCGGGTGTGATAGATGGCTACTTAACAAGTCAGCGGGGCTGGTTTATACATTTGGCACCAGAAAGTCTAAGAAAACCTTAAAGATGTGGAAACACACACATGCTCCAAGTTAAGGGAAGAATCCTGCAAAGTCGAATGAATACGTGTTTAACTCAATAGCCCCCAAGCAGGGAGGGGCTTCTACAAGGAGACAAAGAGCAGAGGCTGAGACAGGCCTGGGCTGCCCTTGACCTCCTCTGTGCTCCGCATGCATGACCTTGTTCCTCTGCAAGATGGGAACACAGACAAGTCCTACAGCATGGGCTCTGGCAAGGGTTAAAGGATAACGTATACATGTAAAGCACCTAGGACCGTGCCTGACAGGTAGGAAGTCTCAGTAATGTCACCTCTAATGTCCTGTGTCAAGAAGGCACCGGCCAGCAAGTCCAGCCTGACACTGTCATTTATAAATTACAAATACTGTAGGATGCAGCTGCAGCTTAAAATCCTGATGTATAGGGCAGTGCCCAGCACGAAGAGAGCCTTGGGCCTGGCATGTCCACGGGAAAGAGTTCGGGAAGAAACAAGCCAAGGAAGACGGAGAAAAGGAGAGGACCCGGGAGTAAGAGAACTTGGGTCCTGTGGCTTTAAAATAAAGTCATATGCTGGTGAATAAAATGGGGTGTTATGGACTGAAATGTGACCCACAATTCATACATTGAAGTCCTAACCCCCAATGCGACTGTAGGAGACAGGGTCTTCGGGAGGTAATTAGGTGAAATTAGGTCATAAAGGTAGGGCCCTAATCCAATAGGACTGGTATCTTTTATAAGAAGAGGAAGAGACACTAGAGCATGCGTGCCCCCCCCCCTCTCTCTCTCTCTCTCTCTCTCACACACTCTCTCTCACTCTCACACACACACACACACACACACACACACACACACACACACACAGGAAAAGCCATGTTAGGACAAAGTAAGAAGGCAGATGTCTGCAGGCCAGGAAGAGAGCCCTCACCCAGAAACCACCTCTGCTAGTACCTCGATCTCGGATTTCCAGCCTCCAGAACTGTGAGAAAGATGTATCTGTAAGGTCTCTCCTCCCCCAAAATAATAAAAGAAAATACAAGCGTAGACTAAAGTGCAAGGGCTAGCGGAGAGGGTCCCGTGGCAGAGGCTGCATGTGGGGAGTTCAAGGGCATGATTAGAGCTTCCAGCAACACTGCCTCATTCGGAGAAGCGCCGTGTTTTCCATTCTCTCTCAGTTCTTCCTAACGGCGTGTCATCCTTACGTGATTTGCTTATGTTTGCTCTCCACTGCTCCGTGTCTGTCCCTCTGACACACGCTCCTTGAGGGCATGGGTTTCTGTCTGTTTTACTCATGTGTCCCATGTGCTTAGGAGTGCCTGGCACTTACAGGGCTCTCAAGAAACATTCATTAAATAAAATAGGGAGTTGAATCTGGAAGCTAATATGCCTTTAACACGCCTCTAACACTTCCTGATCTCTCCCTTTCAAACAAAGAGACGGGCATTCTCAAGCTCAGAATCTTCCACAGCAACAACTGGCTCACCTGGCTTGGGTTTAGCTGCATTTATTATGGTCACGGGGCCATTCACAAATACTCCACTGCTCCTCGGCCTCTGGGCTGGTGGTGTGATTGCACCCTAGCCCACTTTGAACGTAGACAGGCCAGGCGACTTGCTCGAGCCAATGAGATATGCCCAGAGGTGACAGGTGTCACTCCCAGACAAGTCTTTAAGAGTCAGTGCCTAGCTTACAACTCACCTCCCTCACCCCAGTGGTGGTGGGAGCAGGTGCCAGCCCGCGTCTCCGGGTGACTGTGAGGAGCAGAGCTCCCTTGCTGACCCCCTTTGTGTGTATCTCATGGAGGGAAAACCTTGTTGCAATCAGCTACTGAGAGTGGCTTGTGGTCACAGCGCAGTCGGCTGTCCTGTCTGACACCAATGCGCTGAAGAATGGAAACAGCGGTGGAAAGGCAGGTTGATCGTGGGCATATGGAGGACACCCTGGCACAGAAGCTGGAGTCCTGGGCCCAGTCCTGCTGTGGGCATGGCACAGAGGGCTGTCCTGTGTCTCAGGATGCCCCAGGAGGGCTCCAGACAACACATGAACTCTGAGACGAGAAAAGATGAAAGCAAGGTGCCTCCGTCGGAGGACAGAGCTGAGGATGGAAGGACGGATGGACTCTCAGGGCAGGAACCCGGACACAGCCATCTCCATAACCCTCTGTGAGTCTAAAGCAGGACCTTACCCGTCATAGCTGCTGCGTATGACTTGGCGGATAAACGAAATAATGTTCAGCAAGAAACCTAATGGTGAGCACTTGGGGTTATGGACAAACCTGGGCTCAAGACCCCGCCACACACTGAGCTACACGAGTGACCTTGAGCAAATCCCTTGAGCAATCTGAGATTCACTGTCCTCGTCTCTAAAAGGCAGATGAGAACAACATATAATCATGAGACTGGCGAGCGTGAAATGGAGTAACACATGCGGGTGCTTTGCTGACCTCCAGCACCTCGCAGACACCAGATAAGATGAGCAAGGCCTACTCGGAGCCAGGCAGGGGTGGCAGCCCCAACGGAGCAGTTCCCGACAACGCAACACAGGCGACAACGTGACACAGGCGACAACAACACAGGCGGCAACGACACAGGCCAGTTACTTCTTCTTTGAAGTCCCTTCGCTGCTGCCTGGGGACGCTGCTATCTAAGTCACAGCCAGGCTGTGGGCACTCAACGCACCGAGCACAGTGCCAGGAGCAGTCAGCACCCGACCCTGCCTCCCTCACACGCTCCAGGGGAATTCCAGGAGAGCTGGGCTCAGAAACAGCACCTGCAACACACACCAGGTCCTGCCTCCGCCTCCCACTTCTCCACAGTAGCCGCGCAGGGGTGTTAGTGGGGGACGATGGGTTAGCGTGTTGCCTCTCCTGCGTCAGATTCAGAGAGCCCACAGCCGTGAGCAGATCTATAATGGCTCGGTGGGCTGTCAAGAAGCCAGCGTGGCAGGATGGAGTGCTTAATGGGGTCCCGGACCGGATGAGGCCAGCCGTGATCCTCCCTGCTCTGTGCCGACCTTCAGTCCTGATGAGGTGGGCGCTCTCTACCAGACTTGGAGCGTGGGGCTAGGGAACTCAGGGTGGGCGCGGGAGGCCCTCAGGCCGAAGGACTTCTCTTCACTCCTCTAGTCCTTTGTCCTTTGTCCCCAGCCGGAGCTTCTTGCCAAGAGATCATGCCCCAGTTGCTATGAGTGTGATATCCAGATGTTGTCTTCCACATCTGGAAGCCGCTCTCTTTTCCATTAACGTTCATTGAGCACCGACTGTATATCTATGCTGGTACTTTCCCAAATGCCATTTATTCAGTCCTTCCAGAGACCCCGTGAGTTTCACAGCATTAACCTCATTTCCCAAACAAAACATTGAGTTTTGTAAATAATAGTTCAAATGCCCCCAACCAAAGGAAAGATGATGTATATTTTCATCCAGGCTCAAAATCCGGCTCCCCGTCTGTCTCGTCACCTTGCCTTCCTGGTGGTGCAGGATGTGGAGAAGACCTGCGAGGATGACAAACTAAGTGCTCACCACGAGCCGGTGGCGGTGCGGGGCTGGTGGTGCGGGGCTGGGATCGCGGACACTGATGCCCAGGGGGGCGGTGCCTGAACAGAACTCTGGGTGATGCTGCCCAGACGGGCCACGGGAAGGGGTCCGACAGCTGCTCAGCAAGCCTGAGCCATCGCAGCACGAGCTCTGCACCTTAGAAAACAGTATTACCCAGACCTAAAGCCCGTTCCTACAATTTCACGGGAAACCGGAAGTTTCCCTGTGGCATTGAGCGGCCTGCTGGGCGAGGTCTTGGTGCCCATCTGGGTTACCGTAGACGCTGTGGAGGCTGATGAGACAGGCTTCTCTCTGTCCCTCTGCTCCCCCTCTGAGGGGCACAGGGAAGGCTCCCCAAGCACCCAAAGGGGTTGGGGGCAGTTGCTGTGCAGTCCGGTTGCCCTGGTCGCCCCTCTCCGGCCCAGTACTGTGCCTGGCTCTGGACCCTGAAAACTTGCCACTGTCCACCAGGCTTCCCCCCAGCCTCCTCTCCTCCACTCTCCCCACAGAGTTACAGGATGCAGAGCCAACACTGGGAGGAATTTTTGAAGAGAGAAACTGGAGCCATTTGGCCTGCAAAAGGGAAGACTCGGGGCATAATGCGATCTTTCAATTTTACTGGGGAGGCTCAGCCATCTTCCTGAGGTTCCAAGCTGGCAAGGTGCCCTCCAGGGATTCAAACCCAGTTCCACTTGATTCTTCATCTAAATCACTTTCCATTTCCCACAGATGCTTCTACAGAGAGCCAGGTGCCCCAGAATCACCTCAGCATCTTAAGCCAGGACTCAAATCTGGGAGGTTTCCCCACTAGTCTAAGTCCCACAGCAGAGGCTGGGTGGTCGCCCCCTCCGCTGGGCAGGCTGGCTGCTGAGTGGCAGAGCTGCTGGGAGTGGCAAGTGGAAGGCACCTTTGAAGTCTCCTCACGCTGAGCTGCGAAAAGCCCGTGCTGTCTTATGCAGAGAGCAGTTGAGGATATCAAAGGGGAGACGGGATGTTAAATTTTGAGTGATCAATGTTTAATAGTCGGAGTTGTAAGCTGTCATGAGTGATGCTCTGGGAAGGATTCCGCAGGAAGCACAGGGTTTGCAATGCGATGCAATGGGTAGGAGAATGGCCCTCCAGAGTCCCCATGTGCGGGCGGGGCGAGCGGATGGAGCCTGGTGTGGGGCCCAAACCCTACCAGCCAGCCAGACCTGCTTTGGGGGCTTGACCAGAGCAGGGCCGGGTAGGGAAGAGAGGGTGAGAATGCGGCCTCCATCTGCTGGCAGCCGTCCCGCGTGCACAGATTCATTCACGCAGCAGGCGCTTTGCAGGGAAGGAGGTGCAGGTGGAGGGCGGGGCCACCTTGCCCAAAGGACCCAAGGCTGTAGCACTTGCCAGGAAACAGCATTTGATTTTTCACGAAGGCTTCTCTGGAAAATTTCAGCCTTGCCTTGGGGCACCGAGGGAAGAGGTAGGTGTCACCTCTGTGTTGAGGCGGAGGCAGCGTGGTGTCCAGGGAGACGGTGGTGCTGGTATGGAGATGGTCCCTTGCGCTGCAGGTAAGGCCCAGCGAGGCCTCCCTCTCCCTCCTGGACATCTTAGCCTCTGGTGGCCTCTGACATTTACTCAACTAGCTCAGGAAGGAGAAGAGAGGCCCAGTCTCCTCACCGTGACCACCAGGCCCCAGCAGATGGAGAATATGTCTGCCCAGGCCCTGAGGACCACACTGTCCCACCCTGTGGGCTGTGACCACAGTGGAGAACCCGGAGCTGTGGGTCTACTGCCTCGGGCGCTGGGCGTTTTCGGGGAGGCCCAGAGGCGAGGGTGGGGAGGAGCTCTCCTTCAAAGCTTTTTTGGCTGGAGAGCAAGCGACAAGCTGGGGTGTCCCCGCAGGCAGACTTTCTCTGTTCCCAAAGTCGGGTCTCACGAGAGGACCAGGAGAGGCTTAGCATGAGGGCTGACCTGGAGCAGCAGCTGCTTGCTGCCTCCAGAGGGTCACTGGCCACCCTGGTGCCTGCCATCTCCTCAGCAAAGCACAATGTCACGACTGTTCAGGTCATAAAAAACATTATTTACTTCTTTTCAGAAGCTGCAGAATTCCCCCTGAACATCAGGTACCTGCTGCAAACACATCCCGATGAGTAGCAGGAGAGACGAGTGAAACAGAGTAGCTGGGCCGCTCACGCTGGCTGTGCCCGGAGAAGAAGGGCAGTCACGTTAGGAGGGAGGCTGGCTCTAGGCCACAGAAGGCCCTTGGGAGGGGACTCAGCCTTCCAGCGGGTGGGCTCAGGGTCTCCTGGAGAGGAGACAGGGCCATGCAGCCTGCCATCTGGCCTTGAGGGAAGGAGAAATGAGAAGGGGCCCTAGCAGCTGTGCCCTGAGGTTGCCAATCATGCCGTGACAGGCAACAGTGGCCACAAGGGTCCCTGGGCAGGGACTGGGGGCATATGGTGGGGAGTTGGGGTGCCTCAGTGTTATGTAGAGTCCTATAGACCCAGTGAAGTGGACTCAACTGCCTAAATAGTACCTAGTATTCTTTATTTCTTGTGAAAGGAACCCCTGAGTTTATTCAAATCAGCTGAAACCCCACATTTTCAGCCTCCCTTTCATCCAGGGGAGATCCTGTGACAGATCTGGCCCCTGAGAGCTGCAGGCGTCTGGCACGGATGTCTGGGAAGCTCTCTCCCCCTGTAGGCACTGCCTCATCCCTCTGCCACTTCCTCATCTCCGAGAACATGGACGGGATCCCACACACCAGTGAACCTGGCTGGCTCGACGCAACCACTGCACCATCCTTGGCCTTTGTCTCTCTAGACAAAACATTTATTAAAAAATGAATCACTATACAATTAAGCAGGTGTTTTGGATTCTCCATGACACACAGTCCAAAGCAAACCCTGCACCAGGCCTGGCAGCCCCAGCGGTGTGTGGACTTTGCTAGTCTCCTCTCCCCTCCTGACACCCCACTTCCTCTCCTTGCCCCTGTCCAGCTGCTCTGGCCCAGCTCCAGGCCCAACTCCCATCAGCGGCTGCACCTCCACAACCATGGAGGCCTCGAGCCATCCACTCCTACCCCATCTGAGACGTGGGCCCTGATGCTCAGGCCACACCCTACACTGTTTCCCTGCCGAGGTCCTGTCTCTGCAGCAGAGCCAGGCTGTTAGGTTCATGGATCCTCAGCTATAAGGTGACAGCCATCCACTTCGTCTGGAGCTGAAGGGTTTCTACCGGGGACTTTCCAAGTCACAATAGAAACATTCAGGGCAAACCAGGGTGACTTGGTCACTGAGATGTCAGAGCTGCGCAGCAACGGGGGGGGCGGGGGGGGAGGGGGGAGCTGGTCCACTGGTTTTGCACGTGGACTTTTCATAGCAGAACCATTATAGGGCAAAATCTTAGGTGCAACCCCAACATGTAAAACTCCCCCGCTAGGACTGCTCTGGGAAAGCCCAGGGGATTCCGCTGAGCATTGCTGGAAATCACTGTGGCCTGGAGGGGAAGTGACATATCCGGTCACCCAGCAAGCCAGGAGTGGTGGCTGGGGAGACTCATGCTCTAGGTTCTCACCTCGCCAAACACAAAGCCCAGAGACTGAACCATGCCTGTCCTCCTCTCTTCTTGCACTGCCCCCTCCTCTTCTGCCCCCCCCCAAATTCCTCTTCATTCACCCACCCAATTCATCTCCTCGAAGATAGCTCTAATGATGTGTCTCTCCCTTTAAAACACTTTTGCTGACCCACCTTCAGTAAGCATTCAAGGCCCTCACCTCTGGCTCTAACCTGACCCTCAGGTTCATCTTCTACCACTTTTATCCTCCTGCCGACCCTCAGCCTCCCCTAGGTCCACCCTGAGCCCCATCCCAGAGCACAGGGTGGGTGCCCCCCCCCCCATGACCCGGAGCCTATGTACAGGTGGTTTCCGGACCCTTTCCTCTGCACCCTTCCCCTTGCCAGCCTGGAAATCCCTGCCTCTCTGTCATGGCCCAGCTTAGTTGCCACCTCCTCTTTGAGGACTTCCCTGACTGCCTCCTTCTTAGGCCACAGTGCTCTTAGGCCCACTGCCTGTCCCTGTATATTTGCCTACCTGGTACCAGCACCAGCCTCTTGTCCCATGTGGCTGTCATCATTATGTCCCCAGTGTCTGCATATAGTTGGCTTGCAATTAGTTTGTTGAATAAATGAATGAATGAATGAGTGAGTGAATGAATGACTCGGTTTCCTCCAGGCAGGGCATGCATTATTTTGATTAAGCAATAGTGGTGCACACACATCCTGTTTTGCTGCCCTCCCACCCCCTCGCTAACTGTGGCCTCATTTCCTTCTGGGATTTGCCTCTTCCCCATTGTGTGTGGTCTTGGTGGAGGGGAATTCTAGGCTTCTGCCTCCCATTACAAAAGCCAGCTCCCTGCGTCTCCTGGTCCACCCCAGGGAGCAGGCACGTGTCCTGACCTCTCTTCTGGGACTTCGCATCTGGAGTGAGTGACACAGGGTGTCAGGCAGGCTTATTGGTTGCTGGCAACAGAACCTATCTTGGTCAGATTGAAGCAAGAAGTGGGGTTTATCCAAAAGGAAGTGAGATGGCCCACAGGCTCGCTGGAAGGCTGGGAAGCAGACACAGAAACAGGCAGAGTCCAGGTCACAGCCGACCACAGCCAGACTGACCTCATGAAGCTACCCAGTGACGATGCCATTGTACCAGTAAGCACAGGCTGCCACCGCTTGCCCAAGGCACTGGGCACAGACACTGCCATTCCAACCAGCTGTGCCCCTGGAAGTGGATTTGCTGCTGCAGTTGCTGCCCAATCTTTTTCCACTGGCATAGCTGTATCCTGCCCTGTTTCCAGGTCTTGCTTGCTCCTGGCTCACTGTATGAGAAGGGGCTTGGCGGTTGACCAACCTGGGCATGCGCCTGTGCCCTAGCTGCAAGGGATGCTGGGACTGCGCACATCCATAGCCTTTGGTCCACTGTGGGAGGCTGACTCTGCTACTTCCCGCTAAGACTTTCAAAATAAGGGCTATCTCAAGTCTAGGAAGAAGGGTCATCAGATGATGGACAAACGAAAAGAATGACACAAGCCACTGGACCCGGAGACAGGAGAGGTTGGAGATCTCGCCTCAGTCGTAGTGGCATGTGGACCAGATGTTTTCTGACACCAGGTGGTGACTGTGGTTCTTAATCCTCTCCCTTGGGAGAGGCCTGAGCCTCCACTCCCCCCTCTGAGTCTGCTTCTCTGGGCTCCTGTCACTTCTGTGAGCTCCCGACATCCTGCCAATAAATTCCTTTTTGCTTAAGTTAACCAGTATTAGTGTCTGCCGGCTGCAGCCAAGCAACGCTAAGTGAAACCACATGTAAACACGAGTCCACGCTGCTTGTAAAACACCGAGGCAGTCCTGATAAGGCCCCGGGCCTCCTGGCCCCCTCCAGCACTCTTCCCGGAGGGAGCTGCTGTCTGAGCTGGATGTGTCTGTCCCAGAGCCCCCTGGTCATGCTTCTATACAAACGTATGTCGCCCCAGTAAATATTTCCTGGAAATGATGTTCTATTTCATTGTGTCTGACCTGTCTCCAATTGCAAGATGTGCCATTATTTTATATGCTACGAAGAAGGGGAAAAAGTTGCCAATGAAACCAAGACCCGATGTTAAGATGTATTCATCATATAGTGCATCTCCAGTGCAGGGTTAAGGTGTGAGCAAAAGAGGTTTCAGAATAGATAAAACGCAGTCATAGCAACAACTAGGTTACTTAGCCCTTGCCATGGCCAGCACTCTCACAGTACTTTGTTCATGCTAACCCAGCTAATCGCTTACTACACTCAGTAATTGCTTGAGCTTGAAATACAATGATTCCTGTTTTACAGATGAGCAAACTGAGGTTCAGGGAAGTTAGCTATTTGCACACAGTTACAAAGTGGCAGAACTAGGATTCAGAGAAATTCTAGGTTTAGAGATCAGGCTCTTGGGCACCAATATTGTAGTGTTCTGTGTGAGTACATACATGTGTGTGCACCTGTGCACATGTGTGCCCTGCATGTGTATGGGTGTACATATGTGCATTGGATGCCTGTGAGGACATATGTGCATGTGTGTGCCGATGAGTGTGAGTACATGTGAAAAATCATGTGCATTTTTTCCTTAAGGAGTATCATATTGTATATACATCTTGCACCTTGTTTTTCAGTCCAATACTCTCTTGGTGACCTTTCAGTGTCAGCACATACATGACCTCCTTATTCTTACTGCTGCAGTAGACATGCCAGCAGGCCGTTAGTCACTCTCCTGCTGATGGCATGAAGGCTGTCTCCATTTCTGACTGCCTAGCCAGGCTGCAGCCAACGTCCCTGAACAGGCCTCCGCAAGCCCAGCAGAGCGTTTCTCTGGGCAGAGAGAGAACTACATGACTGTGTCATAGGTATGTGCATTCTGAACTTTAAGAGATAAGTCCACCCCTGCCCCCTCCCCATCAAACCCCTCCCCGCTCATTTGCACTCCTGCCAGCAACCAACATGGGCGCCTGCATAGATTTATATCCCAGACTCCTGCTCACCAAATTTACAGGCTGTCTCGGACCTCACCCTCCCCAGCATCTGAGGCATTTACACTGCTGACCTCCTCCTCACCCTGCAAATTCTCTCCCTCCCTGGGCGTCAGGAAAATCCATAACCTCGGTTCTGCCTCTGTAACTGTAAGTCTTGGTCACTGAGTCCTTGCTTTGTCCAGCTGGCCCTGGCCTCCCAGCCTAGAGGTGGACTTCCCTAGGGGACCAGCTCAGGACACAATGCATTCTGAGGTGACAAGAAATGGCATCCATTGCAAGTGAGTCTAGTAGACACCGGGAAGAGTTAAGTCGCTGCAGGACTTCTCAGGGCTTTCGTTGAGTGAACCAACATGCAATTGTAATTTCCTTTGAGGTCTGCACAGAGGAGCAGCCCCAACTGGTCCCACGAAACAGATGACAGGTAGGTACCCTGAGTGGCCAGGAGCACCCGCAGATCACAGCCTCCTCTCCTTCCAGCTCTCCGCTGCAGCCCAGGCTCCCGGGCCTCCAGGGGCCTGTCCTCTGTCCAAGTCTGCCCGCACCAATTCCCACCTCACAATCCTCCCTGGGGAATGCAGGGGCAGGAGAGCTGGCTGGGAACAGAGACCCAGCCATCTGAGGCTCGAGGCCTTGGACCAGTTACTTCGCCTCACTATGCCTCGGTTTCCTCGCCTGTAAAATGGGTAAATACAGTACTTCTCTGGGGAGAATGGGTCGAACAGTGCTTTGCAAGGAGTCAGGGCTCAGTGCACCTTTCCCAGCAGGAAGGCAGTGGAACGGGGTCTTGTTCTCCCATTTCCCATTGTGTTTGTCCCTGACACCCCCTCCTCTTCTGTGGGATCTCTAGGTCCCCATCTGGTAATGGAGGCAGCTGGCTCACATCAGAAGGTTACTAGTAGGTGATTCCTTGCCTTCAAGGGATCCCAGCCTGTGTCTTGGACAACTCAGCCCAGCATAGAACCACAATGGAGCACTGCCGGTGAGTGTAGGGTGAGCTGGCCTGAATACAGGGCACCCTGAACAGAAGGCCAAGCACTGACCTGATTATGGCCAACAGGAAGTCAGCACTGGTGCAGGCTCCAAGCAGGGGAGGGTGGGGAGGGATAGAGATGTGCCAGGCAAGGAGCCTATCTGGCATGCTTGAAATACTCAAAGGTGTTACTTGGACCACTAGGGATCCAGATGAGGAAGGAAGAATTCAGGAAAGGCTCCATGGAGAAGGAGGGATAGGAATGATGGGTAGGATTTTGAAGGGCTCCAGGGAAGAAAATTGGATATTGCAAGAGTGATATTCGCAGAACAGTCACATGTGGAGAGCGCAGAGGAGGAGGGAAGTCCGAGTGGTGACAATCCAGGCATCTGCACAGATGTCTGGGGATCCTCAGCCCGCTGGGGTGAGGCAGACACAGCTCCCGGCTGCCTGTGCAGATAAGATCTGGCCCCTGGTGAACAAAGCAGGCCTCCTGCCCCTCCCCAGGCTCCGTGGGCTGCGCACAGCACTGTGGGTCTAACCATCCTCCAGAGAAAGAGGGAGTCTCGACAGAGACAAATGAGACACGACATCCTCCTCGCTCAGCTGCCTGGGAAACCCAGACACCCCTCACGCCCATTAGGAGCTGCAGTCTCTGCTCCCTCATTATCTCCGCCGGGGTGTCCTCGGGCCAAAATAAGGCGCCCAACCCCTGCCTCTACCTGCGTGTCATTATGACGACTCCCACTTGAAATTATTTGTTTTCCTCTATTGATCTGGGTTCGACACTGGGAAAATGTATTCTTTGTAGGGCATTCCCAGGGGCTTAATTTGTCCGTGTTGGAAGCCTTTTTTAATAGGATTCTGCCCCATTGTTTATTCTGAACATCGCGTTCCGAGAGCCGGGATTCGGCTTTTAATAGAAACTCATTACCGGGGTCCCTCTGCATCAGAAAGCTGATACTGGCACTGCGAGCAGGAGACAAATCAGGAGGCTGCCAAGGGCCGTCTGATCGGAAGGCCCCTCGGGAGGCAGTCGCCACCAGAAGCCCGCCACCTCCTCCTGCTCAGGAGACCTGGGAGCGACAGCCATTAAGCCAGGCAGAGCGCCCTCAGGCCTGTGAGCCTGCACCAGCATGCACTGGACTCAGGCAGCCCCCCATCCCTGGCCAGCTTCTCCTCTCAGAAGCTCTTCCGGCCTTGAGTGGACCCTAATCTCCTTGAGCAGCATTTCTCAAAGTGTGACCTGCAGTACCCCTGCATCAGAACCCCGGGTGCAGGTGTAAATTCAGGTTCCCAGGTCCCTCAGACAACACTCCCACCATGGGGCCCACACCTCAAGGTCTCCCTACTTCAGAGGTCCTTCCTTGTGTCCGTGCCTGGACCTGGTCCAGTGTGAATCCCCATTTGTTTCTCTTCCTCAGAGACAGCACACCCCTCCACTGCTTCCAGGGATGGACCAGATGCCTCAACGAGCTCCAAGGACTCATACATACGGGGTCAGCCCAGGGCCCGTGGTCAGACCCCTGCACCAGGCAGGCAGCCTGGCCAGTGAATTGCTCCCACTGGCCAGCGAAGTATTTCTTCCACAGCACCACATGAGACTGAGCCAACAGAATGGTGCTCACATGATTTTGAGTGACTCAAAGTGTTTTGCCTGGCCTGCAAAAAGAAGAAGAAAAAGTACTGGCCTAGGGCCCTGTACACCCTAGGCTGCCCCGACTGCAGAGCTACTAAGAGAGAAGTCTGAAGGATGAAGCCTGGTCCCGCATTTTCCAAGCGCCCAGCGGGCTCTGTAGCCTTAGCAAAGCGTGGGATCTACTGGAAGTGGGTGCTGAAAGAGAGGGGTTAGAACTGGGCTCAAGCTATGATTGCAGCCGGCCAGCTGGTGAATGTGAGCACCATACTAACCCTCTCTGATTCTCACTTTGCACTCAACACTATTTCCGTTCCAGGGTAGCTTCATGAGCCCCTTTAGGAGCAAGGCGCCTGCAAATCATGCATCTAGAAGGCCAGGAACACAGTCTCTCCCACTTCCAAACTAGGCATATGGCGGGGATCTATGCAATGATGCCTGGAATCGCTCAGTCCGTCGTCAACAGGTAGTTAGTGAAACCCTGCATGTGCCAGGCACTGTGCTCTGCAGTGGAGACAAAACAGACTCCGTCTTCTGTCCTCATAGAGAAGACAGATACTGAACAGACAGAAGAATTCAGTCACTCATTTAGTTGCTATGGTAATTGGTCCTATGTGGGTAGAGCAACAACATGCAACATGGAGAACCAGAAACATGCTCATGTAACTGTCTGAGGAAGTTAGGGAGGGCTTCTTGGAGGAGGCAACTATTCCACTGGTACCTGGCAGTGAGCAGTACTTTCCAAGTGAAAAGAAGACCACAAGTATTTCCTGACCTAGTTTATGCATTCCGGAGACCCTTTCCTCTCCCTCTGACAGCTCTTTCTGGAAGTAAATAAAAATGATTGATTTGACAGCTGCTCTGCACAGAATCCATATAAGCTCAGAGGGTTTACAGAGGGCATGCAGGCGGACGGGTGGCATCGCTGAGACTTGACTTATGTCGGCACTGCACTAAGAGCTTCCCATGCACCGTGTCATCAGATACTCACAGTAGGTCTGCGTGTGGGTTTATCGTTTACCCACAGATGAGGAAGGTGAGTCTCAAAGAGGGTAACGTGTCACTTAAGTGGGGTCACGGAGCTCATAAATGGTACAGCCAGGATCCAAGCCGGAGCGGTATGAACTCTCGTGCCCGTAGCTAAGGTCTCAGCTCACCACCTGTGACACTGCGTCAGAACCATTATAGAGGCTCACCCTTTCTGTGTAAAGAGAGACCAAACATACGTGAAAGTTACCTAAGAGAGCGGAAGTGAATGGTATGGAATTGCACAGAAAAGGTGCAACCCTGAGAGGGTTGGAGGACCAGGGCCCTGGGATCATGCTTGCCAACCCCAGGATGACTTCAGGTTTCAGTGACCCCATTTGCAAGATGCAGCACTTGGATCAGGGCAGTGGTTTTTCCAGATGTGTTCCTCAGAGCTCTGGGTTCCCACAGAGGTGCCCCGGCTGCCCTGGGTGGGTGCTGGGCCATGCACTCTCACCAGTCACCCCCAGACAAACGCTGGCTCAGCAGCGGTGTGTTGGAAGACCGTCTCTGCAGCCAGGACAGCCACAGCACAGACAACCACGCCGAGCTTTCTCCTTTAACGTTGTTTGTTCTTCAGTGAGCCTACCTTAATGGAGCGCCCATCATGCTGTGACCCAGGTGTGAAGGACCTGACAGGCCCCGCCCTTGAGGAGTACCTAGGCCGGGCGAGAAGATGCCATGGTGACCAGGTGTCATGGCCGACAGGAGAGTCCTTCCCAGCTTGGGCAGGAACTCAGGACAAGGCCGAGGCCAAGCTGGCATTTGAACTTGACACCCAACACCATGTGTTCTCCCCACCCTACCGGCATCAGGAACATTGATTTGGGCATTGAAAAAATGGTCATTACCCAGCCTGTGTGACCCATAAATCAAGAAGTCACTGGTTTGATTCCTGGTCAGGCACATGCCCCGATTGTGAGCTCAATCCCCAGTAGGGAGCGTGCCGGAGGCAACTGACAGATGTTTCTATCTCTCTCCTTCGCCCTTCCTCTCTCTCTAAACTCAATAAAAACATGAAACATTCTTTCAATGGAGTGAAAACATGTAGGTATAGAATCAGAGCACACGTGGAGCTGCAGGAACAAAGGCAAAGGGGGAAGGTGGGAGCTGACTCATCAGACCAAGACTGAGGATCAGGGAGGATCCAAAGCCAAGCTGGGTTTGAACCAGAGCTCCTGATGGTCATGGCCAAGTGTCTGCTGCTGGGGGAGGCAGGACTGCCAGGGAATTCTACTTATATGGAACAGTAACAGTCCTGCCAATGACAATTGGTAATATTTATTAAATACCATATTAGTCAGGAGAGTCTGGACTCTGCTGAAGCAATAAGTAGCTCCAAAATCTCAAGTCTTAACATAACATAGATTTGTTTCTGCTCACACAACATTCATTGCAGGTCCTGGCAACTCTCCCGGGTGGGTGATCTCCATGCAGTGACTCAGCCACACAGCTGACAGGTCTTCTACCACCCAAAGCCACCCCATCTGCGACATGTGACCTCGGTTGCTGCTGCAGGAAGGAACAACTAGAGAATTATGCACTGGATTTTCACAGCCCCAATTCATAAGTGACACCTGTCACTTCTGCTTAAATTTCATTGGCCTGAACTGGTACTTGGTCAACTCAACCTCAAGGGGGAGTGGGTGGGAAGTGCTGTCATCCATGTAACTGGGGGCGGAAGGGTGGGGGTAGAGAAGCAGAGACAGCTGAGCAGCAGGGATATCTACCCAAGCACAGACTCTGCAGGCATTCAGTAAGTACCTCACGCAGGCTATCTCACTGACTTTTTACAACACCCCCTGTTACTTACAAGGAAACTGAGGCACAGAGAGAAAGAACAGAAAGAACCTACCCAAAGCTACGCAGCTATTAACAAAAGACTAATAATTGAAACCCAGAAGTTCTGGAGCCTTAACCCTCACTCTACCTCCTCCCAAACTCTCAGAGGTCGTTGGTGCAGTAGTGCTTCCGAGACGGGCAACCCATCATTGGAGTACCAACCTCAGTTAGTTCAATTTGGGCCTCCACACCCTCTCGGCATTAGACACATGGGGGAGGAACACCATGCTCCCCAGTGGCCTGGAGACCATCCCCGGTCCCTTGGGACGAGAAGCCAACAGACGAAATGTTTCTCAATGAGGAGGGAGGGAGGTGCCACAGGACTGATTGCAACTCCCCACCCCCCCATGAGTGGTTTCTGATGGAGAGAGAGAGAGAGAGAGAGAGAGAGAGAGAGAGAGAGAGAGAGAATACAAGCAAGCTAGTTTCCTGGAAACTATGCAGCTTGCCCACCAACACTTCAATCACAAATGCCAAGTGCAAGGGTTATAAACAGATCATTACTGTGGTCCAATCCATGCATTGGGGTCCGACATTTCCCTCTGAGGGCAGAGGAAATAATAAGTAACCATTGACTAGCATTTCCAGGTTCATTGACTTGCAAGGTCATATATTGATGGACAAAAAGCCAAGGTCAATATTTGATTTTGAGGAACAATAAATCTTGATATCCACGGCAAGAACCGTCGATGCAGGTGTTGTTGAGCAGGGACAGGGACGCGCTGTTGTGTGAAATATCGGGAGGGAGGCCTGTGTGTGTTTAGCAGTTTCTAGGTAGCTCTGGGGAAGTGCATGTTTTGAAGAAAGTCCACAAAAAAGAGGAGCCTCCACTGTGTTCGGAGGACCGCCCCTGGTGCCATCTGGGCCAGGCCACACGGAAGAGAACAGCTGCCCTGCGCCCTCTCCTGCCACCTGCTCCCAGCCTGCTGGTGTCTGCGATTTACCTCCACTCCTCCTGAGTCCGGATGTGGATAGAATTTCCCCTTATCTGCTTTCCAGCGCTCTACTCGCCAATCTTTCAGCGTCCTATTCTTCATCCCCGCCCCCACCCCCCACCCCCCCGGGACCATTGGGCATTTCCCAAAGAAAGGCATGCCACTCAAACCAGAACTGATGCAAAGCCACACTCTGCCTTGCCGGGGCCTTGCTCCATTCTCCTCCATCCCGGTCGCTGCTCTAGGCCCTGCCCCCACCTCGTCACCCCACCACTTGCCATCCCCACACAGCTGTCTCGGGCCCTCATCAGTTTGCTTGTGCCGTGGCCACTGCAGGAAATCTCTTCTCCTTCCTTCCTTCTCTCTACCCCTCCACCGGGGGAAATGTCACTAATTCTAAAAGCCCTCTCTCCCCTCCTCCTTCTATCTACCCCATGTCCCTCCATTGTTGCTCCAGCATCTGCTTTATGCTTGAACCATATTTGCTTGCATGTCCATTGCTCTTTATTTTCTTGAAAAACAGGGCTAGTCCTTACTTAACTCTGAATCCCCATTGCCTGGCCACAGCACATACTCAGCATGCTTGTAGAATGGATAGCTGAATTGCAGGAAGAACTAGTATAACAGGTAAGGGACTCAGAGCAGAGCCTGGGCAGGAGGAAGGAGGGGTGAGTGGGACCTACAGAGAGCCCCCGAGCAGGGGAGAGGCTGGGGCGCTACACAGCATCCTCCTCTCTGGCTCCTTGTCTTTGCTAGCAGCTGCCCTGACAGTATTAATCAAGGCCGAGCGCGTGGAAATATCAGTCCACTGTGTTCTATTCAAGTTCCCTGGAACTAAATTATGTTGTCAGGATTGGACAGAGCAGGAATGGAAAAGACCAGGCTGGATGACATGGGGCTGTTAAAAGGAGATGAATGAGCCCAGTGGTTTCCATACAATTTTTCAAGGTTTCCCAAGGCAAGTCTGACAAACACCACCTTATAATTCCCAGGCACCCAGCACAGTCCCCTCCACACTCTCATTTTTCTATTTCTGCCCATCAGTTTAGAAGGACAAGAGATTCTTCTTCCTGTCTCACAAATAGGGAAATGGAAGAACTGGGGTGAGGGGAGCACTTGGACCAGGGTCAAGATCGGGCCAAGGTCAGGGTGTAAATCAGTGACACAATCAGCAGCAGGACGCAGAACACTGAGTTCAGAAGGCAGTGCCCTCTCCATTACCCCACCTTCAGCTTCCTCTGCAAAATGAAGCTGGCCAGACCCATCTATCGGGGTTGCTGCAAGGTTTCAGGGAGAAAATGTGCATGAAAACCATTTTAACTGAAACATTCATTCATTCAAGCAGCATCTATTGAGTACGTGCCATGTAGCAAGCCATCTTAGCTCTTCTTACTTAAGAGATGCCAAGAGGGCTGAGACCGAGGAATGGATACCCCTTGGTTTTTATGTGCCCTGCCTCTTGGTGGCTGTGTGACATTGGGTAGGACATGAAACCTCTCTGATCCTCTTCACAAGGTGGTTGTAGAGACTGAATTAATTAAAAACAGGACAACACCCAACACAGTCCCTTACAGGGAGTACGTAGTAAATAAGAGTTTATTGAATCCAAATGTGTCCTGCCACAAAAGCCCGGGTGACTCTTCTAGCTGCAGGAGGCGTGTCCCTGCAGAAGGGATGAGGGGACCCGGCTTGCGGCTCTGCAGTGCATCTCACAGCCCAGTGCTGAACGAGCCTCAGTTACAAACAAAGGACTAATTAAATTAGCATAAATGATTTTATGTAAATTAAAGAACCACGTTATGGCTATTTATTGGTAGCAGCATCAAATCTTGCCACTGCACATGCTTGTTTAAAATTAATGTGCATAAAGGCTCCAAATATCATATTATTAATAACGATAATAACGTTGATGAGGATGATAATAATAAACACATTCTCGTGGCAATGGCTCCCATCTGACTCGAAAGTCCCCCGGGGAGTGTGCTGAGTGTCACAGCTCCTCCTCAGGGAACAGCAGAGGACATGGCCCTTCCTCCTGGTGCCATGTGGTATCCTCCACTGGGTTCAGCTCACTTCTGTCCTCTTCCAATCCTGTCCATCCTCAAGCCCAGCCAGCCTGAACCATAGAGACCTCTCCTTCCTTTCAATTTCTAGAACAAATTTTCCCCATCGTACTTTCCATCTATTCTCTCCTTGGACTCACTTCAGATCTGTGAGGTAGGTGGCAGGTGTACCTAAGATTCCCATTTTATAGATGGGTTCATAGAGATCAGAGAGTAGAAGGTAACGTGGCTAGAAAATGACAGAGGCAGCACTAAACCTCCGCCGGCTCGTGTATGTCATTAAGGGCCTGGCTAAGCTGGCGTGCAGCAGGGAATTCATGTCAGAAAGGAGGGAGGCAGGACGATGTGAGTGAAAGGGTGAATGAATGAAAACATTGCAGAATGAGGTCTTTAAAATCCCTCAATCTAACAATGACCTTCCGTCTTTATACCTATCTACCCAAGAGCCAACCCATCAATGAAACTGTAGGTGTTTTACTGGAGGAACTGACCGCACATTGATAAGCCCAAGCACAGGCCCACCCACTTCGCTCAGGGCAGACATGCCAGGCTGGCCCTAGCCCACAGAGCACCTTTGGGAGAACTTGAAAACGGCATTCACCCCCCAACATAATCGAGCTTGGCAACTGAGCTAGAGTTCGCTTCACCCTCTCAGCCAGTTGCCAACCCACACAGCAAGGGCTTTGGAAGGTTAAGGACCTGAGCATCGCCAAGCATCACTGCTTCCCTCAGGCTCCATTCACTCTTTCTCCTCATAACACTAGGCAGGGGCTGCCTGCCTGGATGGGTGTGTGTGTGTGTGTGTGTGTGTGTGTGTGTGTGTGTGTGAGAGAGAGAGAGAGAGAGAGAGAGAGGGGGGGGGGGGTTCTTCAGTACCAGATATCAAGGGTTTGTAGCACAAATTCTGGTTTCTGAACAAGTCCAACTTGGGTGTGGATTCCACCTCCCAGCATCACAGGTAGAACTCTGGATAAGCAGGAGTCCATGAACTTGGTGGGAAATGGCATGCTTCCATTATAAGTGGGGGTCCCCAACCACAGCAGCCAGCGTCATACTGAGATATGTCACCAGTAGAAATCGGAGGTATTTTTCAATCCTATTAAAATGGTTGCAGAAACTTCAAAATAGTAAATACAACAGGGGTCACACATTTTTCTCTAAAGGTCCCGAGAGTACAGATTTTAAGCCTTGGGCCCGGCACTCTGGGTTGCAACTAACAGCTCTAAAGCAGCCATAGACAATAAGAAAATGGATGGGGATGTCTGTGTGCCAACAAAACTTTATTTACAAAAACAAGTGGTGACCCAAATCAGTCTGCTGACCCCTGACATATCCAAAGTCATTACTTTAGAATTATAATATTCATTAGATTCTTGTTATTTAGTGCCTTTATAAAGAAGCACATAAATGACTCTGTCGGACTTTTTTAGTATTTTGAAAACGGCATTTCAGTATTATTGGTTGTCCTCATGAGCCTATGTATTTTGTTTTATGCATTTAAAAAATTGTTCTACCAAGGGGGTCTTTGACCACTGACAGTAAAGGCCCCCTGTTACTGAAGCTCCCTCAGCCTCAGTTTCCTCACTGCAGTGGCAAAGCTGATTATAAGAACACCCATGTCAGAGGATTTTTACAAGACTTCAATGTAGTTATGGATGTAGATGTGCTCCGTCAACTAGAAAGAACTAAGATGGGAATGCTTTCATCTCTTCGGTGGTGCCCACTACAATCCTCTGTACATAGTAGGTCCTGAATAAATGTTTGCTGCAGCCAAGTTAGGTGAGCCAAGAGCCTGACGTCCCTCCCTCCAGAAGACTTCTTGAGTAATCTGTGTGTGAGAGAGAGAGGGAGAGGCTGGAGGATGTTGGCGGCCTTGAATATTATTTCACAATTGTCTATGCAGAATTGCTAGCCATCACATCTATTTAGAAATTGCACTGGGGAATGAAAGAGGAAGGAGGGGAGATGGCCGCGCGCTGAGCGGAGCCTTCCTGCTGATGCGGCAGGTTTTAGAGCACAACTTGCACCGTTTGTGAAAGCACATGAACCTTGAAATAGAAATATGGACCTCTTAATTCATCTCTCCGTTATTTGATAAAGTATAAAGTAAATGAATGCAGAACATTTTCCCTTTAATTACACCGGGAGAAAGGGTACGGTGAGAGGTGGGGGGAGAGGACTGAGAGGCCAGGGTGCAGTGTTGTGCTTCCAAAGCAATAATCGGGAGCGAAGGCCGCCTTAGGGCTTCCCTGAGATTTCAGTTGTGGGGAAGAGGCTGAAGCCAAGGGTTACGATGAGACCTACCCCAGCGCCCATGGCTTCCAATCGGATGCACACTGAGCTGTGCAGTGGGGAAGGGGGACTTGCAGTTCAGTTGGGGGAACCAGAAATGCATAAAGGAGGCATTGCATCATTACGGCCGTGTAGTTAGACCACGTGTTCCAGTCCCAGCTCCACCGTTAGTCTCTGCTGATGGCACCAGATATTTCCAGTCCTGCTCTCCCAGAGCTGACACCTGCATGGAGATGGATTATGCAAATGAACCCTCCAAATAAATAATGTGTCAGACTTGGGGTCTTGGGTCTAAACCCTTCCTCTCATCTCTCTCCCAATTCTTCTGCCATCATCCCTTCAAACCAGTGTTTGCTCCAGTGAGAGTGGGCCTGAGACACACCAATTTATGTGGAGACAGTTCAGTCATGGTGTCGCATTACTAACTATTGAAAGCTAGAGGAGTTTCTTCCAGACTGCTAAAAACTTGTATTTTATTCAACTTAATGATGTGTTAAATTAAAGAGTGTTCTGGATAACAAGAAGATAACCTACGTGTTAGAAGATCGGGGTTGGTGCTGGGTTGAATTGTGTCCCCCCAAATTTCCATGTTGAAATCTTAACCCCTAGCACCTGAGAATGCAACCTTAGCTGGAAATAAGTAATTAGTGAAGATGGGGTCTCACTGGAGTAGAGTGGGTGCCCAATCCATAATGGCTGGTGTCTTTTTTTAAAGGGGAAATTTTCACACAGACATGGACACATGAAGAACTCCATGGGAAAATGAAGGCAGAGATTGGGGTGATGTCTACAAGGCAAGGAAGGCTGAAGATTGCCAGGAAACCACCAGAAGGTAGCAGAGAGGCCTGGGACAGTCTGCCTCACAGCCCCAGGAGGAACCAGCCCTGTCCACACCTTGATCCTGGACTTCCAGCCCCCAGAACTACAAGCATACATTTCTGCTGTTTCAGCCACCCCATCTGTGGCATTTTGTATGGAAGCTCTAGAAAACGAACACAGGGCTCTAATCTGGCTTCCCACCTGCTGGATGACTGAAGTGAGTTACTTCTCTGGGCCCGGATTGGAGAGGTAGCACGGGCAGTGGCTGAGAGGAGGAACTGGGCACCTACCCACCTGGCCCTGGCCCCCCTCCTGCCACTTACGAGCTGTGCGATCATGGACACAGCCCTCAGCCTCTCTGTGCCTCAGTCTCTTCTAGAAACTAGAGGACTAGGTGTTCTCTAGGCAGTCTCCCAACTCCAACACTCCATACATCACACACATGTACCTTTGGAAAATGAGTAAGAGTTAGCAAGAGAGGCCGATCCTGGGATTCTAGGGCCAGCTCAGAACCCTGAGAAGAAATCGGCCTGTGCAGAGGACGCAAAATGAGAGGAGAGGCGGAGTCAGATGTTTCTGCAGATGTGGCTGATTTCTATTGGAGAAATCCACTTGATCCACTTGAGTTACTGGGCCCTGAAGAGAGCAGGAAGCCCAGGGTTGGTGAGCACAGCTCCCAGGGCGGGGCTGGCAGGCAGCTGTGGGAGGAGCACCGCCCCCACTGGATCACGAGGCGGAGGCCTGAGGGTCTCGCAGCTGATCACGTGGTGCAGAGCCCGACCAGCACCGCTGAGCCTGGAGGCGGAGACAAGGAAACCGCAGTTCGATCGTTGGCTTCTTGCCCAATGGGTTTTGTTATTGAGTAACAATCCCACATAAATATTTTGTGTATTGCGATTTAGAAGTGGCTTGGATCAGAGGCCTTTCCAGGGCCCTGGGTGTGTCTGGCAGCAGGCTAGAAGGCGGTGCAGAATGAAAAGCTTGGTGGGTTTCTTGTGATCTTTACTGCTAACGCACAGAGGAGTCTGTTGAGACAATTTCTTAGTGTTGTGTTTGGAGAATCACGTGCTCCTATTTCTCCTTGGGAGGAGGAAAAGGGAGGGGGAAAAGAAAGAAAGAAATCCTAACAACAGCACAAACTGCCCAGCAAAAAAAATGCCAGCTGTTCCTGGCATGAAACTGCCAGAACCCTCAGTGTCAGCTGCCTGGTGCCCAGCCCCAGACCAGGTGCCATGGGGATGGCAGAGCAGGCGGTGCAGCCACCGAGACGGGCTCAGGGAGCCTACAGGGTTCCGTACGTTCCCACCTGAGCCCAGCTCAGGCTGCGATTTCAGCAAAGAGCAGCCAGAAGTGGTGGCATCAGGAGGACAGATCCTGGAGAGGACCCGCCAGTGCGCAGGGAGCGGGAGACCTTGGGCAGAGTGTTTGGTATCGCTGACCCTCTCTGCACATGGATACAAGTTACACATTGCTCCCGGTCTGCTGGGTGCTTGGCCAGTACCCAGACATCATAAACCCCTTTCTCGTGACTACATAACATATCAAACACCTATTCAGTTCCGGGCACTGCTAACGGGTGTGGGGACACGACAGCAAGTCGGTACATAAAACAGCCAATACGTCCTGTCCTCATGGAGCTTGTGCTCTGACAGCGAGGGTGGAAAGTGAGGGAGCCACCAGCAGACTCCCTCCTCTTGTCCTGAGCACCCCGCCACCTGCTTGCAGTGGGAGTAATGTCGCTGTCCCGCTCTGGGCTTCCGTGGGCTTGTCTGCAAACTGAGCCACGGAGGCCAGCGCTGTCTGGAGAAGACACTGGATTCTCTCCGAGGCTTCATTCTTGGACTAGCTTGTGACTCAGGTTAAGTCACATAACCTTTCGGAGCCACCGGCACTTCTCAGGAGTGTTGGGAAACACTGAGTTTGTGCAGGGAGAGGCTGTGCACTGTGCCCAGGGCATGGTGGCTCAGCCCCTGCTGCTATTATTGGAAGAACAGGAAACGGGGTGAGCGCCACTCCTTCCACTGTCTCCTCCTCAAGAGGCTTCCTCCTCCCGAGAGAAGAGCTCCCCCAGACCCCTGTCCAGGGCTCAGCCTCTCTCCTCCCCGGCCTGAACCCAGTTCCCTGGCCCTCCACACTTCGCCCTGCCTGCAGCAGGAGGCAGCCGGCCTTGGGAATCGCTTCCTGGAGGAGGCATGGTGGCGACACAGTGGGCAGCAGCTTGCTCGGGGGATCAACCTACCCAGGCACGGATCTGGTTCTGTCACCTAAGTCACCTCAGGCTGGTTCCTCAGCCACTCTACAGGCTGCCGTGGGGATTCAGCGAGAGAACGGGGAGGGTTGGGGAGGGTGGCACAGGGGAAAGGACCTGTCGGTATTGGCGACAGCAGCACCAGCTCTTCAGCAGAGAAAAGACAGTGCTCCTCCAGGAGGGGGACAGCCAACCCAGGAAGGCTTGACACGGCCGGCGAGCTTTTCATTAAAGGACACGGGGTGGGGGGGGTGGGAGGGGAGCAGCTTATCAGATTGAGTCTGCATGCATTTGAAAAGAAAGATCAATGAATCCAATGAAAGTCTGATCCAAAAACCTTTCAACAGGTAGGAATGGTCAGCGCAACCCAACGAGATGGAAGTAAATAGAAGAGTCTAGGTCCTGGGCTCGATCCCCCGAAAGGTGACTGTATGTGCTTGATAAGGAGCACAAGGTCTAACAGCAGCAAGCCTTTGAAAGGACGTGGAGTTTTAACTGAGGGTGAGTCTTTCAAAATCAACAACGGCATGTCATGGCTGCAAAAGAGTTGTTGCTAACTTAGGTCACATTAATAAATGTATGGTGTCTACAGTAAGGGAGGTGAGAGTCTTCTATTCTACCCTGAAAAAATCAGAGCTCTAGTTCTATTTTAGAAATCATTTGTCAAGAGAGATGCTGATATCCTAGAGCATAACCAGAAAAACAGACAGCAACGGTCTGAAAAACATGCTATTAGGAGTAGGGTAAGTTCCCCAGGACACAGATGGAGATTTCTGCACAGGAAGGTATGAGGGGGAGCTCTCGGGGCTGACACCTGTGAAGGTGCACAGAACCCAACTCGGACAGAGGGAGTAGAGCCATGTTGCAGCTCTGGTGCTGAATGCCTGTTCACAGCTGTCCTGAATTGAGGCAGACCTTAGTCCGGCTGGAGGTGGGCTGCTCACAGAGAGGAAGATGGCCTCAGACATAGGAGCTCCTTTTGGCCACAGGCAGTTCCCAGGGAGGGACCTGGCTCAAGCCAACAGTAAACAACACTCCCTGCAGATATAGGAATGAGTGCTCAGCCCTGGAGGACACTCTGAGCAGCACATCACAGTGTCCATGACAGTCCACCCTTTGCTATGCACGGATCCACATGTTTATAGAATAAACTAGAGGCCCAGTGTATGAAATCCGTGCATGGGTAGGGTCCCTAGCAGCTGCCAGCTGCCAGCTGCCAGCCAGGGCCTCCTTTACCCCAGCGGCTGCTTGCCACTGGCTGGGGCCTCCCTTCCTGTGGTTGGCCAGCCTGTCGCTCCCCCTCCGCCCCCCCGGGTCGAACTCGTGGTTGAGGGGACAATTTGTACATTAGGCTTTTTTTATATAGGACTAGAGGCCTGGTGCATGAAATTCATGCACAGGAGGGGGGGCTCCCTCAGCCCAACCTGCACCCTCTCCAATCTAGGACCCCTCAGGGGATGTCCAACTACCGGTTTAGGCCCGATCCCTGAGATTGGGCCTAAACCGGTAGTTGGCATCCCTCTCACAATCCAGGACCGCTGGCTCCTAACTGCTCACCTACCTGCCTGCCTGATCACCCTAACTACCCCCCTTGCCAGCCTGGCCGCCCCTCACGGCCCCCCTGCCAGCCTGGTCGCCCCACACAGCCTGCTGTTCAGTCGTTTGGTCGTCCCTCACTAACCCCCCTGCCGGTCTTGTTGCCCCACACAGCCTGTGTTTGGTAGTCCGTCCAGTTGTTTCGGTCATGATGACCCCTGGCTTTTTATATATTAGGATTCTTGGAGCAGCAGCTTATTCTGTCTCCAGGACTCTGGTGTCTCTTTTCCTGGGGAAACTTATAAGAGGAAGGCTAGTGGGACAAATTGTAGATACCACTGATGCAGTTGGTCAAGCTCATCCTCTATGTCCTATTCTGGAGTCCCTTCACTAGCACCTGTGCTGGTCCCTGTGGCTCACCCGTTGTCATGGCCCAGACCCTCGTCCCTGAAGAGTCTGGATTCCTGGTTGCCACAGTCTTCTCAGGCCTCTCTGTGTCATGGGTGCTCACTCTGCAGGTTACTACACTTCTCAATTTACCACTGAAATTGGGCAGAAAAGAGCAAGAGACTCCCAGGGAATCCTATTAGTGCCAAACATATTCTTCTCAGCCCTTCTTTGTTTAGCAACATCTGTATTTCCCTCTAACAATCAAGATTCCTTAACCTCGCCAGGATAGTGACTTTGCCCTTGTCTACCAGTGTCTCAACCTAAATAAGCAGCCCCAAAAGACTGGGCGACACCATAGCGCAAAGTTTAATGCCATTCTTCCTGTGTATCTGGTGGACACATGTCTCTTCTGGGAACCAGGATATCTAGACCCACAGAGTCTAGTGTTGTGGAGACAGGAAGCATGGGTTCCCCCAGTTGGCCCCAGGAGTAACAGTAAACAGAGACTCCTACTCCCACCCCTCATCCCCCACACACATTCATTCTCTCTACTGGGACAAAGCACCATAGAATGGTCATCGATTGAAGGTACATACTGCTTCCTGGAGGAGGATGTCCTATGCCCACAGGCACCGTGTCCAAACTGGTGCCTCAGCTGCCCTTTCACAAAGGCTATTCCATCATTACCAGGTGGCAGGGTCTGGGGGGCAACATGTCATAAACTAGAAGGGTCCTATGGTCTTAGGCCCACTGCCACACCTCCTTTATTGTAAAGTCATTCTCTTGAATCATGTGATTCAACGTTATATGGGATCCTTTTGTTGGTGTATCATTGATACCTTAAGCCATCAGACACGGTACAGGCTGAGACCTATAGGCGGGAAAGGTAAACCTATAACCAGAACTGATGTCAATTCTGATAGAAATGAATCAATTTCCCTTCCAGAGTGAAAGAGGTTCAAACAGTGAGTCAGTCTCCTTGAAGGATGGTGCCATATTGGTGTATCAGCATCAATCTCTGTTACTAGCAGAGTAGACATTGGACAATGGCAGTATCTAGGTTGGCTTTGATGAGTAGAAACCATGCTACTAGGACATCATGTAGTCTCTATCCTTGCCCTGTGATTTCCCCATTCATAAGTCCATGAGGATGGCCAATGACAGAGGCTGCCTGGCATGACGACATCAACTCTCTGAGTCACTCTGTCTACTTGGTACCTCTTCCATGGTGGATGCTGTCTAATGGGTGTTAGCATGTGGAAACTTGAGGCAACAAAGATCTTCATACTCCATGACCACTCCCATAGTTTTACTCAGATGCCTCTTCCTTGGATCTTCTTATCACTTCCCATTTTTCTCCTTCTGACACTATGACCAAAACTCACTTTTTCATTGCTTCCTATGAATCCAGATATGTTCTACCTCAGGACATTTCTCTTTCTATACAGAATTGATGACCAGGTGCGCTATTCAGGGCTCTGCACCCTGGCAAGATTCCCCCTCTCTGCTTATTTTCTGGGCCACACCTGATTGGGGCTGTAGTGTAGCAGCAGTTCATTTCTGTCCAGTACCATATACTATACAAATCAGCATGTCCATGAACAGGGCATGGCTTTTTTCTACTCCATCAGCTAGTCTAAGGGACCCACCTATGGAAGCACAGGTGCAAGCTGAGCAACAGTGGTGGAAGACATGGGGCAGTTTGCTAGTGACCTCTGGCTCCATCTGACCCCAGCTGGACCACTTCTAAGTTACACCAATCTTATGACTTGGGGCTCCATATGAGCCCAGCTTATGTTCCACAGTTTTGGCTTCATGGCCCTTGATGTCTCACGGTCAGGGGCTGATCTGTCCCAGTGCCCAGGAGCATGCTAAGAGCTATTTTTTGAATAATGGATCATTCTCCGCTGCAGATGGCATGGCCTTGTTCCAGAACCCTAGAGATCTTCATGGTAATTTTCCTTTTGGAGCTTACCATAAACTCCACAGAGCTTCTTTGCCCATCACAGATACTCTAACACCAGTCATGTGGCTCACTCGGCGGGGATGCTTGCACAGCAACCTGGACCTGCTGCTGGGCTCCTTCCCTCCAAGCTAGGAGTCTTCCATGTCTCTCAATAAATGGGTTGGAGCAGTTTTCCCAAGCATATAGAGTACTGACTCCAGAAGCCAAAAATACACACTGGGTGTTGTGCTTCCTTCTAAGGGATGGAAGGTTTGAGATGCAATAATTTGTCCTTTACTTTGGAAGGGATGTCCTGGCATGCCCTAGAACACCGACCCCCAAACTTCACTGATGAGTTGGCTGTCTAATCATTGCAGATTCATCTGGCCTCATGTGCCTGGAGCACATGTCTTACCAAGGTCTCTGGGGTACTTGCCACTTCTCACTCATCCAGTTTTTATTGACACAATCTCATCAATTTCACAGACCAATGCAATGTCCTACAAATTGCCTAGACAGTAGTTCTAGGCCTGGATATTATGATAGAGGACAGGAGCACTACCTAACCCTGGTGAAAGACGTAAAATGTGGGTGACTTTCCAGCCCCATAAGAATGGGAGCTGCTTGGCCCTCCTTCCCGATAGAGATCAGTGAGCATACACCATGTTCTCAGCGCTGTCTTTATCTGCTCTAGCAAAATCCCAGCAGCTGTGATTGGAGCTACTCCTTGGTCAAATTGTGGTAGTCGCCTCTCATCCTCCAAGAGCTACCTCATTTTTATAGGTTCCAGATGGTGAATTAAATGTTAAAAGGATGGGGAGCACCACCCCTGCAGTCTTTAGGACTTTAAATGTGGCACTAATCTCTGCAAAATTGTTTTTCATTTTCTATCTTACCTGGAGGTGGGGGTGGAGGAATTTCCGAAGCTTCCACTTGGCCTTTCCCACTAGGATACCTTGAACCGTACAATCCCAGGAACCAATGCAGGCGGTCTGTCAATCATCAGGCATGTCCATTACAATTGGGCATTCAAGGACCGGGGACAAGTCCCCAGGGTGACTGTGTGGACGCTGTGGGCTCATGTGAGTCATATCTGTGCCAGGAGTGTATTTATAACCTAACCCCATATGCAACCTCTCTAACATGACCATGACTTCGGGTCCCTGTTTATCAATGTCAACTCTGGGTATTTGCCATTTCTCATTATAAAAGCCCCAAAAGAACTGGGGTAGTCACCACTGAACCCAGTCACCATGGTGACACTAGGTCTTTCCTCCTGGGGACCTAGCCTCTCCTTTAGTCAGTAGATTCAGAGCCTGAAAATTGGTTTTCAGATTTTGCTTTTTTTGCCTTTCATTAAACTGGAACAGATGCTTTTGGCTCCCTGATCATCTATCTTGGATTTGTTTTGATGTTTGTAGATTGAGCAATACTCTTGTTAGTGGCCCCTGGGGCAGGGCAATGAGCTCATTCCAAGTTTAAGCGAGACTTTCTTGGTTCTAGCACTGAAAGTCCCCTGTCCCCGCAACCCCCTCGATCCCAAATAAACAGCACAGCTAGTCACCCACCCTAAGGACATTGTGTTCTCCAGTCTTACCCAGAATCCTGCAGGTCAGGCCTGGTTGCCACGCTGACTTTACTGCCCACTGCACTCATTGTGCCCATCTTGCTTCCAACAGATAACCATCTGGCCTCTGCTCTTCCCTAGAATCCCAGTTGTTTGCAGGGACATATCAGGCTGTATCCTATGGCCATGCCTGCTCTGCAAACATGAGCTCCTCCCTGGTGCCAGCACCCCCTCGGCAGCACATCCATTGCTTTGTTCAATTCCGTGTCGTCCCGTCCCTTCTGTGGGACCTGGCCCATTGGTACATTTTCGGCCTTACATAGACTAGCCTCACTAGTATGCTCACTCCCCGAGTGTTTTGGTCCCCGCTCCTGCCCTCTGCCATGGTTACTCTGGCATTTCCACTTCACATAGTAGGGACCATACCTTCGTCCAAGCTTCCAGAGCCATTTGAGTGGCACTAGCATCAGCTCCTTGGGTCCTCATCAGGGTGGGAAATCGTATATGAAGGGAGAGGCTCCCGTAAGGATAAACTCACTCGTCCAACTTGATATTGCATCCCCTGACTCAGCACCCTCAGTGTGGGCCCTGCCAGTATAAATAGTGGGTCCTACACAGACTTCCTTTTGGGCCCTAGAAGGTCCCCCACTTCCCTCAATGAATTTTGTCCCAGTTGTTGGCCCAGTTATTCGAGTAGCTCCCTAGTAGAAAAGACGTTGCCTAATAGGGTGGAGGCCTCTGTGTCATCTTCAAGCAAGGAGAGAACCCTGGGGGCAGGGGCCTCAAAGTTCTCAGTTCATTGATCCAGATATTGTCACCTCAAGTCTTACTGTCCCATTCCTTCCTAACCAGGGCCGTGACATGGGCATAGTGACTCACCCTGCACCTCAGCCTTCTCTTCTCTGCAGCTGCTGGAGAAAAAAACTCTTTATATATAGCCAAGGAAGCACACTGACTTTCACACGTTGCCTTAAATTGACAATGAATCACCCACAACCATTTATTGTGGGGGGTTTTCCCCAATCCATCCAGTTGCACACAGCAAGAGCCATCCGATTCTATTGTCCTTGTAATCACTAATTTCCCCAGTCCTCTCAGCTTCCTGAAATATGCAACCTGCCTGCATTCCCTTCCAGCAGGATCCCATCCCAGTTTCTCCAGCAGGAAAAAGTCTTAACAATTGCACGCTCATCACCAGAGACTGACAGATGCTCTCAGTCCTGCATCCACCACAACGATGGGTCTTCATCACCCGCTAGTCAGTGAGAGCCGGTTCAACAGTCTCACTGGGAGTTCACCCTTCCCCAGCCCTATCCTAGTCTGACTGTCTTCGGTCAGGTTCCCTGACACTCTGCGTTAAACACTTGCATGCAGGAAGTTTTGGGAGGTGTATCCCTGAATCAACTCCTATGGGGCCTGATAAACGCCCCACAGGTTGAGGGTAGGGTTGAACTGCAGTGCATTTGCAACAGAGCCTCAGCCCACCGCTTGGGGGTTCTAGAGCTGGAAATGGCTTTTCAGAGGCGCAGCTCCCAGTCATTGGCTGTGGCTGCTCTTCAGGGAGGGCAAAACCTTGGGTGAGCCAATCCCCTCTGCCCGGGGCAGTTTCTGAGGGGTCTCAGCCTGCAGCCATCAGCAGGCCATAGTCCTGGCAGAAGGAGAGCAAGCTCCTTGCTCCTTGGGAGAGTCTGGGCAGTGCACACCTGCACCCACCACACGGCCAGGGCAGGAAAAGCCAAGGGAGCAGAGGCCTGCAAGGAGACTATTCCAGGAAGGCCATGCCCTGCTCAGAGCTCTGGAGGACTCTCCGGAGCTCCTGGAATGAGACTTGTTCTGTGCGGCCTCGGGGGCTGGCCCAGCAGCAGTGAGGGATAATTATCAGAAGGCAAATTTCACCTCAATCAATGGAGGGCCTTTGACTCTTAGGAGATAGATTGGGGCAAACTATGGAGGTACTGAGCTCCCCATCTGTAAGGTATACAAGCAGAGGCTATTCCAAAAACTGTGAAAGCTGTAGTTGAAGAGATTTAACCCTTTGCACTCGCTTGCTTTTTTCTCGATTCCTTTATTCTAATGCTAACCGTGTCGAGTCACACTCGACATCCGAGTGCAAAAGGTTAAGCATCAGAGAGACAAAATTCTGCAATCTCTAGGAGCCCTTCCTTCTAGTCGACCTCTGGAGACTCAGGGACCGTTTCTCTTAACAGCACAGTGCATGTGCATGCATGTGGCAACGTCCCTACTCTGAGACCCATTTTATTTGCAAGAGAGCCGCTGCATGGGTCTGGAGAGGGAGAGACAGGGTGGGTGGGTTTCATGCCTGCGCAGCGAGCTGTGGAGTCCATGGCGACGTGTGCGTTCCGCGCCAAGCCTCCCTGCTGTCGCCGCGGCCCCTCCAGCTGGAACGCGCATCTACCAGTTCTGTGCCCAAACGGGTGCGTGTCCCTCTGTGTGTACACAGACACGCACACGAGCTCTTCCCAACACAAATATATATTTAAGATTTACTGCTCTGGAAAACCTAGTGAATAATGTAAATGATGAAAGCCCGCGTCTGGCAGGAAATATTGTGCGGCTGCCTCATTGAAATGCAGCCTCTCATGCACACTTGGTAATACACACGCCGTATGAATTATGGATTCCGGGCTTTATCTCTCACACGACACATGAATGTTTGATAAAGATTGTTTCCAATATTATATTTTGTCAAAATGCTCATCTAAAATTCAGTCAAAAATGCTTTCCGGTAATTATGCACTGACTTCACTGGAGCAGAAGCAGGGAGGCGGAAAGTGCCCCTCGGTGGGGTCATTGCTATGCTGTGCTGTGTGTATGTGCATGCGTGTGTGCATGCATTTGTGTGTGTGCATGTGTATGTGTGTGTGCATACGTGTGCGTGCATTTGTGTGTGTATATGTATGTGTGTGCATGCGTGTGTGTGCATGTGTGCGCGCGCATGTGTGCACACACGCTTGTGTGTGTGCTCGTGTGCATTTGTGTATGTGTGTGTGTCTTTTCCCCCACCCTGGACGTTTTTGCTAAAGGGAAGGGCGAGGCTGACAGCGTGTGCACTGAGGTTCCTTACTCCTCCCGCACCCTCATTACAGAAGCAGCTAGGATAAGGTCCACCCTTCGCCTTGCAGACACTTGGCAGTGCATTTGTTCCTCCGGTGTTTTTAAACTCACTGCTGGCTCATTGGTAACATGGCTCCCAGCAACTGGCCTCCCAGGACTCACAGCCCATCTTCTCCACACACGTTCTGCGCCCAGCATCTCGGCCCCACCTCCCTTCAGAGGGTCTGCAGCTCTAAGCAGAGATGGTGAATTCCCAGCGCCCAGTCTGCCAGCCCCACTCCCACAGCCACAGCGGGTTCGCTAGTGACCCTGCCGCTCTTCCCGCCCTCCCCCCGGCCCCGCTCCGGAATCCTTCCTAACACGCACTGCAGGCAACCACTGTCAGTCAGGTGGCAGCGACATGCAAAGGGAAGCCTGCTTATAGTCCAAGGGGCAGGGCCACCTCTGGGCGGGTGGTCGAGGCCCTGTGTGAGCCCTCACAGCCTCTCTTCCAGGCCCACTCAGGCCTCTCCCTCCCACCCCTCAGCTTGTCTAGTCCCCACTCCATGCCTTTGTTCCCACTTTTCCATCTGCCTGGAATGCTCTTCATCCCCCCACCTCCTTGGTGAACTCCTACTCCAACATCAAGACCTCTGTCTGCCTCCCTCCCTCCCTGAGGCCTCGATACTCTGCCCTGTGATTTCAGAGCACTCTCTCTGAAGAACTCCACATATTACAGGGTGTGATACCCCAAGGAAACTAACTAATAGGTGAGTGAGAGTAAAGAGGTGCTTGACCCAGTCACCAGCAGTGACTCAGAGGTACAGGTGAGTCACAGTGCAAAGGACATTAAGTTCTGTCCTCACAACCAGCCCTGGCCTTCACGGAGCCACAGCACAGGAAATGAGATCCATATAACACATGTGGGAAAGGTTTTCCTTTTACCTCCCTCAGAATGGAGGAAAACCATTATGCATTTGGGAGCTATGGCTTTAAGAAAAGCAAGGCAGGCAAGCATTGTGGAGGTGGCCAGAGCTGACCTCACCATCTTCACCAAAGTGCTCCTTTCCTCTGGGGGGGAAACGGGGGCCAGGCCCCGCACCCCTTCCACTGTGAGCCCGATGCCAGCTCTTCCTCTGCACTCACTGCCACCAGGACACCCTTTGAACCCACTTGCCTCCCCAGTCCCCACAGCCCCACCCACAGGCCACCACATCTGTCCTCAGGAAGATGAGCAGCTTCCCTGCCTCCTCGCCTCCTCCAACCCATTCTCCATCTGCAGCCAGCGTGATCTTCCTAAACCCACATCTGACCATCTCGCTCCCTGCAAAGAATACTTCGATGCTTCTCCATTTTCTTAGGCTTGAAGCAGTGTTCATAACCGTGAGCGATCAGGAAGGCCTGGACACCTGCCCAGCAGCAGAGATTCAGGGAAACAACCACAAAGGCCAAGCACTGAGGATTAGCTTAAGGCCAGCAGGAGTCAAAGGCCCAGGACCGGTCCTGTCTGGACCGCTTTCTGCAACCACATCTCCCTCCCTCCATCCTCCTCTCTGTCCTCCAGGCCACTCGCTGGCTCACCGCAATGCATTTGCTTTGCTATCCTGTTGTGCCTCACCAGAAAGGACACCTTGCAACAACAAGAGATGGGTGCAAGAGAGATGTTTTCAAAATGAGTGACGGGTCTGACGGAAGCCCAGGAAAGGCTGCAGCAGCAGCACGCCCAGTGCCACCTCTCAGCCCGTGCCGGGGCTGGGTCTGACAAATGCAGCATCCTTTGAGAAAGCCCACGTGGTAGCACAGGAGGAGGGCGCCGACAGCTCCGAAGCCAAGCGCAGAACAAACATTCTACAGCCACTGAGCATTTCAGTATAACGCTGGTGTAAGGATTACCGCCTCGGGTTTCAGCTTCTCCCAGGAGGGCTGCGAGCCGAGAGTATGCCAATAGAAAACATCCCTGTGAGAATCCCCGGGTGTGTTTGTTGTGTAGTTTGTGTGTATCTACAGCCGTCCCGTCTTTCTTCCACAGACGCTGCCTGCCTGCCAACTCCACCAGGCACCGTGCTGAGAACTGGGGTACACGATGAAGACAACAGCTTCAGCTTTCAAAGCTCTCTCATGCCAGGGCTGGGGCGGGGGGGCGGGAGGAGGTCGGCCCGGCCAGCAGACAGGTGCTGAGGTAGGGAGAGGTTGGCCAGGCTGGGACACGAGCCCACAGGTGGAGGCCCAACCCTGGATTTCTGTGGAGGCATCAGAACTCAAGTTCCTAGGAGAAGGGGCATCAGGCCCAAGGCCTTAAGGATGGGTAGGAGTTTCCTAAGTGGGGGTGGAGGCAAAGGACCGAGAAACCTCTCTGGCATCAGGAGCAACATGTCCAAAGGTCTGGAGGTTGGAGTGAGCATTGGAGTGTTGAGAAATCTCCAGGGAGTTCAACAAGGCCAAAGCCAAGGGCCAGATGGAAGGGTCTGCATGTTGAGATCAGGAATTTGGACGTTGCTCTGAGGTTTCAAGAGGCCAGTGTGCACACAGGTCACAGCAGGAGTCAGAGCCAGGACTGGACCTTGAACCTGTGTCTGTTTTGCAAGGATTTCTTGTCTTGTCTTTGAGAAGGAAACTCCACTCCTCCCTGCCCTGTAGGAGAGGTGGACCTCCTCCAACGGTGCCTCGCGGTGGCCTATGGCTTCTCTGACCAGTGAAAGCAAGTGGAAGTGGAGCTATGCCAGGACGTTTCCACTTCCCCGTTTGGTGCACTTGCTCCAAGGGAAGCTAACCATGTGAGGATCCGACCCCCTGGGACTGCCATCCTTTGAGAAAGCCCAAGCTAGCAGCCCAAGGAGGCCTCCTGGAAAGAGAATAATGCCAGACAGAGCCTCAGCTGTCCCAGCCCAAGCACCACGCTTGTACATGAGAGAGTCATCTTGGACATCCCAACCCCAGCAGGTCTAACAGAGGCCTAGACAACCGCTCAAGTCAGTCTGTCCCAGCCGTCCCCAGATGAAGCTGTGGACATGGGGAAGAGACGAGGCAGTCCTGCTGTGCCTGGGCAGAACTCCTGGCCCAAAGGACCATGAGAGGAATAGAATGGAAGTGGTAATCTTATGCTCAGAGCTTCAGAGTGGTCTGTTATCTGCACTAGATAACTGAATTAACAACCCAGTAATAGCAATAAGAGTGTGTTCAGCTGAATGTAACAGAAAACCCATCTGCAGTGTTTTACACAAACAAATAGGGGGTATTTTCTTGCGTGTGTGTGCATGCGCGCGCACGTGCGCGCACGCACACACACACACACACAGATGAAGGCGGCTACTCAGAGACTTTATGAAATCAAACTCAGCATCTTTACCATTCTCCTGGCCTTCCCCTAAAGGTGACAAGATAGCTGCTGCAGCACCAGGTATCACGTTCTAATTCCAAGAAGGAAGATGGCAGAAGGTAAGGGCTCTGCCAGCCATCTTAGCCCCTCTTTATTGAGAGAGCCCAAGCTTTCCCAAAGGCAACGGGCATCAATGTTGGTCTCTTTGGACTTACCCAGGTCATCCGCCTTCTCACAGCTTCAAAAGAGGCAGGAAGAGTGGTTAATGAAATCATCATGAGTGGCTTAGACTCTGATCCCTTTACACTGCCACCCCAAACAAAATGGGGGTTTCATTAAGCTAAACAAATATTGGACAGGCAGGCAGCCAAGTTTGTTTTACCAGTGAAGTCTTCTTTTTCAAATGTTTTATTGAGGTTTAATTGACATACAATAAACTATATGCCATGTTTAGGGTGTATGATTTGATCATCTTTGACATATGTTAACCCAATAGACCATTACCACAATTAAGATAGCAAACATATCCATCAACACAAAGGTTTCTTGTGTCCCCTTTAAGTCCTTTCTCCTGCCCCTTGACCTTGTCCCCAGGAAACCAATGACTTGCTTTCTATTACTGTAGATAGGCTAACATTCTCTACAGTCGACATAAATGGATTACACAGCATATACCTCTTTCACGTAGCGTAATTATTTAAAGTTAGCCATGTTTTTGTGTGATTCCATTTTATTGATGAACAGTATCTCATTGTATAAATATGCCACAATTTGTTTTTCCATTCACTGATTGATGGACATTTGCATGTCAGGCTATTGCAAATAAAGCAATTATGAAAATTTGTGCACATGTCTTGGTATGAACATACACTTTCTTTTTTCTTGGGTAAATATTTAGAAGTGGACTAGCTAGATCATATATGATAAATGTATGTTTAAATTTTTTTAATTTTTAAAATTTAAATTATAGCTGATATACAATATAATGTTAGTTTCAGGTATACAGCATAGTGTTTAGATATTTCTATAACTTATGAAATAATCACCACACTAAGTCTAGTAGCCATCTGACATCATACAGAGTTATTACAATACTAGAGGCCCAGAGCATGAAATTCATGCATGGGGGCGGGGGGTGTCCCTCAGCCCAGCCTGCACCCTCTCCAATCTGGGACTCCTCAAGGGATGTCCGACTGCCCATTTAGGCCCGATCCCAGGACTGCTGGATCCCAATAGCTTGCCTGCCTGCCTGATTGCCCCTAACCACTTCTGCCTGCCAGCCTGATCACCCCTAACCACTCCCCTGCCAGCCTGATCAACGCCTAACTGCTCCCCTGCTGGTCTGATTGTCCTTAACTGCTTTCCCCTGCCAGCCTGGTCACCCCCAACTGCCCTCCCCTGCTGGCCTGGTCACCCCTAACTGCCCTTTCTTGCCAGCCTGGTTGCCCCTAACTGCCCTCCCCTGCCAACCTGGTTGCCTCCAACTGCCATCCCTTGCTGGCCCGGTCATCCCTAACTTCCCTCCCTTGACAACCTGGTTGCCCCTAACTGCCCTCCCTTGTAGACCTGCTCCCTCCCAACTGCCCTCCCTTGCTGGACTGATCACCCTCAACTGCCCTCCCCTGCCAGCCATCTTGTGGTGGCCATCTTATGTCCACATGGGGGCAGCCATCTTTGACCACATGGGGCGGCCATCTTGTGTGTTGGAGTGATGGTCAACTTGCATATTACCTCTTTATTATATAGCACTAGAGGCCTGATGCATGAAGATTCATGCAAGAATGGGCCTTCCTTCCCCTGGCTGCCAGTATCGCCTTCGCTCTGGCCTGGAGCCACCTTTATGCCTTCCCACGCTGCCCAGAGGCCCAGAGCAGCTGGGACGGTGCGGAACCCCTGCATCGTTGCCATGGCGATGATGCAAGCATCCCCCCCCCCCCGCCCCTGGCCACTCAGCACCTGCGTATGCAAATTAACTCGCCATCTTTGTTGGGTTAATTTGCATACTCACTTCTTATTGGCTGGTGGGCGTCACAAAGGTATGGTCAATTTGCATCTTACTCTTTTATCAGTGTAGATTATTGACTAGATTCCCTATGCTGTACTTTATATCCCCATGACTGTTTTTATAACTGGCAAGTTGTCCTTCTAAATAATTCCTTCCCCCTTTTCATCCATTCGCCCAACCAACCCCCTCCTGTCTGGCAGCCATTAGTCTGTCCTCTGTATCTATGAGTTTTTTCCCATTTTATTTATTCATTTTGTTTTTCAGATTCCACATTTAAGTAAAATCATATGGTATTTGTCTTTCTCTGCCTGACTTATTTCATTCAGCGTAATAGGTCTTTAAATTTTTTTAAAACTGCCAGGCTGTTTTCCAAAGTGGTTGCACCATTTTGCCTCCCCACAGTGTGTTCCCACAGAGTGTAAGAGCTCAGTTCCTCCACATCTTTGACGGGGCTGTGACTACTCGGTTTCTTAATTCCCGAAAGGGCTTTAGTCTGGGCTACCTTTAAAGAGACCCTCCCCTGCACAGTTGGGTAAGAACACTGCAGTAAAGAGAAAGAAACAAATGCATTTTTAAGGATTAACTTCCACATACAAGGCACTTCCACATACCTTCTTTCATTTAATCCATCCGACAACATGTGATGGTTACTCCTTTCTCCCTCCACCTTGCAAATGAGTCACAGGCCCTGTGAGACATGGAGTCGTGCTGTTAGGTTTGTACAACCCCAGACCCTTGCCTTCTTGTCTTTTCTCCTGCAGCTTGGGCCCCTCTGCCCCCTGAAAACACCCCCTTCTGGAAGGCAAAATGGCAATAGAAGTAGAGCTGGATTTGAGAGAGGAGGTTCTCCCAAACAGGCATCAAAATCAGACTAGGGTACGGGTCAGGAATGACTTCCCAAAGCGGGTAAATCGTAAGCCAAGTTATTCCAAGAAGCAGGGAGGAAAGGTGAGAAAGCAATTCCAAGAAGAAACAACACAACAAATCCCCAGAGACATGGAACATGTTCAAAGGAACTCAAGGAATTTAGTGATCAGAGCAAAGGTGGGTGCAGCCAGGCCAAGAGGTGGCACTTGAAGAGGCTGGCAAGACCAGGCTCTGAGAGTCATGGGCAAAGCCAGGATGGGTAACTTTGATCCACTGAAGATGTTAAGCAGAGGAATTAAATGTCAGGGCTGTGACTTAGAACAATCCCTGGAGAGGATATATTGGAAGGGGCTCTCTCTCAGGGCAGGGGGGCATGCAGGAGGTTATTTCAAACTTCAAGGGATGAAGGGAGAATGAGAAAGTTCAGAACTAAGGTGCCTGTGGAACACCCAAGAGAACAAGTCTAGAAAGCAAAAATGGCGTTCTGATGTGAGCTGCAGAAAGTGTGGGGAGTCCTCAACACATATGTGGTCATTTAAGCCACGTGTGTGAATGAGGTCACCAAGAACCTTGTCGAGATTGGGTAAGCAGAAGAAGAGATGTCAGCAAAGAACCCTGGGAAGAAAGAGTCAGAGGAATAAGAGCCAACAAAGGGAGATGGTGTCAGGGAAACAGAGGGCAGAGTGAGTTTCAGGAAGGAAAGAATGGTCGACATTGGCCAAGGTCACAGGGAGTCGTGAGAGGTAAACGCAGGCCAGTGCCATTGCCTTGGCTGAGGCAGATCATAGAGGGCCTCAGCAACAGCAGTTTCAGGGGCGTCGTGAAGGTGAGAGTCAAGCGTGGTCACTGAGGAGTAGCTCTATGGTGTGAAGCCTTAGAAAATGAAGGTGCCAGTCAACTGCTAGAGGGGGGTCTTGGGCAAGGAAACATCAAGATGAAGAAACTGAAGGATGTTTATAAGGAAAGATGCAAGTGAGAGACAAGGGTTGTACATGGAAGCAGGGAGGTGGCAAGACCCGGAGCAGAGGTGATGGGATCAGCCTTCTCAAGGGAAAGGAGACAAACGGAAGGGGAAAAGCAAAGAGTGAATTTTGATGGAAATACACTTGAGTGAAGTGGGGCAAAACTTTAAGAAATAAAATAGATAAACCGCTAGCTAAAAGTAATCAATAAAAAAAGCACAGATACACATAATTAGAAATGAGAATGAGGAAATAACCACATACAGAGGAAATTAAAAGAATTATAATGGATTACTCAGTTCAATGCTTTGAAAATAAATTTGAGCACATGGATAAATGGGTGCTTTTCTAGGAAACATAAATGATGGAAAACTAACCTCATAAAAGATAGGAAATCTAAACAGTCCAATTACCAGAGAAGAAATCGAGGATGTTGTCAAACAGCCACTATCCATTAAGGTACTAGACCTAGGCAGCTTCATGGGTAAAATCTATCACAATTTCCATAAGCAGTTGACTGCAATGCTGTTCCAACCACTCTGAACTGTCCTGGAGAGGTGGGGGGTAGTGGGGTGGAGGGGAAGACTTTAAAATGAATCTAAGAATCCAGTGTAATAGTGAAAACAAAATCCACAAAAGGACAAAAAATTACTGTAGTCCTACCTTTAAGACAATATACATACAAAATCCAAAATAAAATATTAGCAAATAGAACACATATGTATTTTAAAAGGCTAATATGCCACCACCACATGGAGATTATTCTGGTAATTCAAGGATAGTTCTCTATGAAAGAAGCAATTAATATAATGCGCAATATCAAAATGTCAATTAAAAACTATATATAATGCTCCATGTATACTAGGAAGTTAGTTGATACAAATTCAACTTTGATTAAAAACATTTAATAAAACAAGACAAAATGGAAGTTCCTTTCTATGAATTGGTATATATATCTCATAGCAAGCCAAAACTCGGAATCCTTTCTCATGGCAAACGGTCCTCCAATGACAGGCAGGAACAAGCAAAGGATGCCCACTGCCGTGATTAGCATCACTGTGCCAGTCTTCACCCCGCCCTGTATCCATTCATTCATCATGTGATTTTGCTGTTTCTCCTCCCAAGGACAGGGAGGAGATCTTTCCCACCCCACTGATGTTGAGCTTGGCCATGTGACTAGTTTTGGCTGTTGGAAAGGGGCAGGAATGACCGAGTGCTACTTTTGAGCACTGATGAAAGGGCATCGTGTGTTTCTATGCCCCTACTCACTTTTCCATCATCACCATGAACAGGAGGCCACAGTTTGCTAGCTGGTCAGGGAGGATGAGAGACACATGGAGCAGACCTGGACCCAGCCTACAGCCTGCAGCCAGGCCCAGTCAAGCCCAGCCTGGACCAGCCACCCTCAGTCCCTCTACAGACACATGAACAGGTTAAATGCTTGTTTTTAGCCACTGAACTTAGAGCTGTTTGTTATGCAGCATTACTGTGACATATACCTACTGTCTGATACACTCACTGTCACAACTATTATGAAACACTAGGGGCCTGGTGCACAAAATTTGTGCACTGAGGAGGGGTCCCTCAGTCCAGCCTGCCCCCTCTCACATACTGGGAGCCCTCAGGGGATGTCCTACTGATGGCTTAGGCCCGCTCCTAAGCCGTTGGGAGTGGACCTAAGCTGAAGTCTGGCCTCCCTTTGCGGGAGGCGACAGGGCTGATCAGGGGAAGGCACCAGCCCCATCACCCTGCTGCTGCAGCCACCAAGGTATTTTCATCAACAAGGACTCCAGTCCTTGAAAAAATGACAACCTTCTTTAGGCATTTTCAAGATGTATCTTTCATAGGATATGACATTTTTTTCTTTATTGTTTTTATCCTCACCTGAGGATATGTTTCCATTGATTTTTTTCCCCCTTCCCTCCGATACCAGGCTCGGCCCCTGCCTAAGCCTAAAGCCTCCGCCCCAGGCTGTAGGCTTGGGAAGGGGGACCCCTGGCACCTCTGATCGCAGGCTCGGCTCCTTACCAAGCCTAAAGCCTCTGCCCCAGGCTTTAGGCTTGAGAAGGGGTCCCTCCCCACTGGGCACCTCCAAACTCAGGCTTGGCCCCTTCCCAAGCCTAAAGCCTCTGCTTGGGAAGGGGGACTCCCTGCCCCTCCGATGACTGACTGGGAGTGACCTGGTTGCCAAGGAGGTTCCTGGGACACAGGTATGTATGCAAATTAACTGCCATCTTTGTTGGGTTAATTTGCATACTCACTCTGATTGGTGGTGGGTGTAGCGGAGGTATGGTCAATTTACATGTTTCTCTTTTATTAGGTAAGATTGTTTCTCACCTACTGGCCAATAAAATTAAGTAAGAGAAAGAATCAGGAGGCATAGCATGGAAAGGAGGATGCAAAATTTTTACATTTCTTGATTGTCTGATTATATACTTTTAAAACAGGAGAAAACTGCAGTTTTTTAAAAAGATATCAGAAACACTAAAAGACTTTACTAAGAATTATCATGTATAAAAGTCAATAACTTTCTTATATAAAATAACCAATTAGAAAATAACGTGGAGAAAAGATCCCATTTAGAGTCATAATAAAAAGATTAAATAACTAGAAATATACTAAACACAAAATGTGCCTAATCTATAGGAAAAATATTTCAAATTCTGGGAAAGGACATAAAATAAGACTTGAATAAATTTAAATACACCCTGTTCTTGGATTGGAAGAGTTACATTGCACAGATTCCAATTTTCTCTAGAATCTATGTTAGTGTGATCCAAAAACACCAACAGCTGGCACAGGCACGTGACCGAGGCTCTGCCAATAGATGCCCCACGAGAGACCTGGGCTAGGGGAGAGTATCGGTGAAGAGGACCCTGCATGTGATCTGAGTTTAATGGGAGAGGTGGCAGAGACACACTTTCCAGTGCCATCAGAGAGGCACACAGAGTGGCCCAGTGGGGTGGCAGTGGCTGTGGTGTTTCCCCATTAACAGCTCCCAGAGCGGTGAGCACAGGCTTCCTGGCTGCCCAGCCACCGTGTCTGATGTTCTGGCCTTCCTGGAGATACTGAGCCACCCAATAGTCTTTACTCGATTCCTTTTCTGCTCCAATTGGCAGAGTGGTTTTCCTTGCTTGCAACTTCAAATCATGACTGATACGCAGACTAAATGAATGACTATAACGTCCAGGAGAGAGATCATACACATCTGGAGGAAACATCAGTGATTTGTTAGCATTTGTTGAGCACCTACTCTGTGCCAGGCACTGCTCTATATATTTGTAATTATCTCATTAGCCCTTACAACCACCCTGTGTTGTAAATAACTAGAAATAACTAGAAATATACTAAACACAAAATGTGCCTAATCTATAGTATATTCTCATTTTACATCTTTGGTAACCAAGATATAGAGACATTTCTGCAACTTGCATATGTTACAGTGGATGTTTCTGTTCATTGGGAGAATGAAGTATCACTCAGTAAATAATCTGAGGCTAGCTAGCCATCCTGAGAAGCACTGTGGGCTTCTTCTTCATTCCTTCCACTAAAATTAATGTCACATAGAGCAAACTGGAAAGAAAAAAATTAAACAATAAAAGAAGTAAAAGAAAATAGAAGAATGTTTTAGCATGCTGGAGTAGAGAAGGCTTTTCTAAGACAGACGCAAAATTCAGAAGCCATTCAAAATATTGATACTATTAATCACATCAACATGGCACAGGGCATCTGGCCAGGGGGGCGGGGACAGAGACAACCCCAGACTTCAGTCATGGAACCCAGAAGACAGGTTAATGCATGTAAAGAGATCTTGTAAATCAATAAGAAAAACAACACTCCAATGTAAAGAAAGGGCGAGGGCATTAACTAACAACTCACAGGAAAAATTATAAATGACTTAGAATCCTTCCTACTAGGGAATGTGTAAAGTAAAACAACAGCCGTGGCATAATGTCCCACCCATCACACTGATAAAGGCCGGAAGCTCGCTAATGTGTATTGGTGAAGAGGTCATGAGAAGTAGGTGTGCCCTACTGTTGGGGAGTAATTGGCATGTGAGGAAATTTTTCCAATAAATATTTTAAAATTCACATACCTTTAGTTCTACTGGTAGGAGAGTATCCTGCAGACACACTTGTGTGTGGACATAAATCCATAAGTCCATAAAGTTTGTGGTGACACTGTAACAGCGAAAGCCGGAAAACAACCTACATGTGCATACTAGGGAACTTGGTCAGACAACCAATAAAATGAAGCCATGAGGAGGAGCGAGGCAGAGGCATTGTCTTTAAGATAAAATAATTATTAAAAGATGAAGGCACACAGTGTTGCATCCATGAGATGCTGTCCGGTAGGACTTCCTGAGCCAATGGAGATGGCCCAGAGCTGTGCTCTGCACCATGGTAGCACCAGCCACATGTGGGTAGCGATGCTTGACAGGTGGCTCATATGATTGAGGGCCTGAGTTTCTAATGTTAATATCAATCTAAATTTAAATATCCACACGTGACTATGGTGTTGAATAATGCAGGCTGAAAAATTATGACCTCAGTGCCTGTGTACAAATAGCATTTCTGAAAAACACAACTATAGACGCTGGTGATAGCCACTGCCCCTCCAAGGAGAACAGGGTGTCAGGTGCCGCTGGGGAGAAAGAGTTATGCGTCCCCTTATACTTCAATACTTGAATGGTTGACCATGAGTGTAATGACATATTCAATATTAAACTAATGAATGGAAGTTCAAACAGGGAAGTTGAGGAAGTTCTTGAGTGAATCTTGTTGTTTTTTTTCCATGAAGTAGAAGTTGGAGGTGCCTGTGAGAGTACAGGGATGGTGTCTAGGCCATGGGCTCCTGGCGAGACTCGTTGCTTGGTCAGAGGTCGGAGGGAAGGGTGGGGAGGGACTGGCTAACCGCAGTGAAGTCCTGTGCTGTGGGCAGGTCCTGCAGCAGTTGCAGGCCCTCCTTCATGAGGGATGAAGCCATACAAGGGAATGATTTTTCCGGCAAAGTGTGGAAACGAAGTCAGCAATTGGATGATTTCCAAAAGACATGTAAACAGAAGAATTGAAGAGGAAGGGATGAGTTTGATTGGGAGAGACAGAAACAGCATAATATATAGAATCTGACGGCCCATTTGATGTGGGGAATGAGCGACAGACACCAGCTTAGATGGCTCTCAGCTCTTGGCTTGCGTGGCTGAACTGGTGTTGGGCCACTGAGGAAATAGGTTTGCAGGAGGATCAGGTTCAAGAGGAAAAGATCATAAATTCAGTGTTGGCATGTTGATCCAGGTGGAAATTTCTAGAGGCCTCCACATATTTAGGTCTGAAGCTCAGCAGGGAGGACTTAGAGATCCATTTGGAAGATAGCCAGAGACGGTGATCATTGAAACCATGAGAATTGTCAGACTCACCTAGAGAGGAGGTATGGCCAGGGACTGAGTCCTGAGAGAGCTGGTGCCAAGGTGAAGGGCTGGGAAGAGGAGCCAGGACAGGACATGGAGGGAGGGAGGCAGGAGGGAGAACTGGGGAAAAGGCCCGGGAGGAGGAAGTTGTGAGAAACAGGAAATGGTCCACAAGGTGAGATGCCACAGAAAGGTCAGGTAGGAGGGGGCGCTGAAAAGCCCATTGCCTGGTAATTAGGAGGTCATTTGGGGACCTCAGTGGGAGCAATCGCAGGGAAATGCTGAGAGGGAGCCCACATTTCAGCGGATCGGGGTTAGTGGGAGATGAGCGAGTGAAGATCAGGAGGGGAGGCTCTGGTTATGCCTGACCTTGGCTGTGAAAGGAAGGAGCAGGATCCAGAGGGCAGGCTGAGCAGAGGGCTGTTACTTTTTATGTTTGTTTTGTTGCTTTAAGAGAAGAGGCAGGGCAGGAGTATAGACAGTGGTGAAGGGTCTCTAAAGAAACGAGGGGCGATTAAGGAATCGAGGTCCATGAGGAGTCAGGGAAAGGTGGGCTCCATGATGCACGGGAGATTAAGACCTGATCAGGAGACTTCCTCTGGGAAGGAAAGGAAGGGGGTCTGACTCGGAAATGAGAGGGTAGGGTGGGAGGCTGGAAGCTAAGGGAGTATTTTTACTGATGGCCTCAGTTTTCTCAGTTATGTCAGAGGTGTGATCACGGGGCTAGGGGTGAGCAAAGGGTCCTCTTAAGCTGAGTTGGGTCAGGTTGAAGCGAATAAAGATGGTTGGCTTTACTAAGGGTTCTGCTGAGACTGAGGCCATGAGCATGGAGGGGTCCAGGTACTCAGGCGAAAGTATGGCCTCCCCAGTGGTTCACAGCAGCATAAGGAACACTACAAACGCTGAGTCGCATCTGGAGGAGGAGCCCACCCATGGCGGAGGCAGCAGAGGAGAGAGGCTAATGGTGCAGGCTTGGAGTCACAGACACTTGGAGTCTACTCACTACTGTGCAACTTTGAACAAGTTCCTCTACCTCTCTGAGCTTCATCAACAAAATGGGATTGATGTTTTCTACCTCGTAGGTAAAGTACTTAGCCTAGAGCTTGACATCCAAAATGTTCTCGTTGAAGTTCATCTCTATCACAATTAATAAGTAGTATGAGGGTGAAGATACTAAGGGGGCTGGAGAGAAGGCTGAAAGTAATATCCCACGGAGGCCAGATGAGATAGCCAAGTGAAGGCAAGAGAAAGTGATGAACAAGTCAGAAAACTAGGGCCTGAGGCCAAACCCAGCCCACCACCTGCTGCTGTAAATAGATTTTATTAGACTCAAGCATGCCATATTTTATGCATTGTCTCTGGCTACTTTTGAGTTATGAGAGCAGAGTTGAGTAGTTTCTACGCAGATTGTTTAGGCCACAAAACCTAAAATCTTTACCAGCTGTTCCTTAAAGAAAAAGTTTGCAACTCTGGCTAGAGGATAGGAGGGCTGAATGGATAAAAAACCCAAAACAGGAGTAGGTGCTAAAAAGATCTGGAAAGATGCAAGGTTGAAGTCAGAGAGAGTAAGATTAGAGATGAGACTGTTCAAGGTGGAGCCATGCTGAGTGATGGGCAAGGGGGAATGGGTGCCTAGAGCATGGCTGAATCAGGGCTGCTGGAACTCAGGGGACTGGTCCAGAAATTATTAGGCTCTCATAATAAATTGATGAATCAGTGGGTTTGTGGACCAATAGATAGAATTACCCACGTGGACATGGGTAAGATCAAGAACAGAGAGACTTTCAGTCATATAATGATGCCTAGGAAGTCACCAAAAACACGTCCCCAAAAGCCATTCTTTACTTCTTTGCTATCAAAACTTTTTGTTCAGAGTAACAATGTGCCCTACCCCTAGGGATCATAATATGTCTAGGCCAATTGAGCAATCATGTTCCCTTTGGACTGATGTTAACTTTCCCAGCCTGCCTTGCAGCTAGTAGTGGTCACATGGTGAGTTGTGGCCAATGGGACACTTAGAAAGTCCACTCAGAGCTTCTAGGGAAGTTTTCACTTCTCCGATGAGAGAGAAGATCGGCTGGTGCTGCCCTGTTCCCTTCCCTGCCTTGCACACAGAGCTGACCCTTGGGGCTGTGGCAGCCACTTCATGACCATGAAGCAGCCAAAACATGCTGAGGATGGTGGTGCAGAAAGAGCCTGGGCCCTGACGCCATCGGTGAACACCTGCCGCCTCCACACTCCTTAAGTGAGATAAGAAAGTGACTTTATTGCTAAAAACAATTTTTTTAAAAAATTCAAAAGCACTTTCAGTTGAAAGAGGGAAGAAGTTCAGAGGTAGTGGTGGGGAGCTGGGAGGTTGGTATGGGGGTGGGGGTGGGGGTGAAGAGGAAGCAGACAGGGTCTGCTATGAGCTGAGGGATGTGTGATTATAGACGGGAATGGGAAATGGGTGGTTAAGGACAGACATGAGGAGGCTTTGGGTGCTGGGGTGAGTGTTAGGGCTTCTGCAGGCGATGGGAGACGTCACTTGCTCCCTCAAGGTTCTCCTCTTAGAAGAGCAAAACCGTGCAGATCTGGAATTAAAACCCAAGCCTTCCCAGAGCTCCAGGGCCTCCCAAACCCCAGGAGTCTGGTAGGAACTGCATCCTGGGCCCTCCAGCTTCACAAAATGTCAGGAACAGCAAACAGGCAAGCACTTCACAATTTGCAAAGTCCTCTTATTGTCGTGTAGTACTTAATCCTCATGACAACACCGGAAAGTGAATCCAGCCAAGGTCTCCACCTTACAGCCAGGGACACTGAGATCTCTGGAGACAAGACTGCCTTTCATTCAACATTCACTGATTCAGACCAGCCACCCAAAGCTGGTATACACTAATGGAATTGTTGTTTATAATAAAAATTATAATGCCACTAATTATAAGTAGCTGTGTGACCTTCTACAGGTGTATGACCCTCTCTGGGCCGAAATGTCACCAACCATAATGGAAAGTGGGATCTCAAATGGAGGCTGCACAGCCTGTGCTTCCAGTTCCCCACACAAGGTTGCAGATATTATCAATCAATCAACCCCAGCGAGTTTCCACATGTGCATGCTGGGGAAAAGGGGGGTGTCCTTAGAATCTGAACTGGACAAATGTACTTTTCCTTTTTGGTTCCAGCATCCAAACATGCTTTCTGTTTGTGAGAATCCCAAAGAATGTGGGGTGCAGGGTTTCAAATCGCTCATACTGTCCAGGAGGCGGAGCTTCTCCCCCAGCTTCCTCGACAGAAGAATGGGATTTAGAATCGGCCAGTAGGATGTTCCCACTAAGGAGTCTGAGTAGGAAGCAAGTGACGCAGAGACACCAGCATAGAGGGAGGTTTCTCAAGGTAGCTGCAGAAGAGCTGTCTAATGCCCAGAGGCAGCGTGGTGACAGGTGGCCAGCGGCGGCCAGACCAGTGGCAGCATGCCATGCACACTCCCTGCAGTGGGAGCTGACTGCGTCCCCGGCTGCCGGCCTGGTTCCTGTCCATTTTGCAACCATCAAAGGGAGGCAGTGTTGCCTGATGGTTAAACTATGGCTTTAAAGTCAGCTGAATCTGGCTTTGAATTCCGTCTGTGACTGTAGGTAAGTTACATATCCTATGAAGTATTGCCCTCTTCTCCATGAAGCAGAGACAATAGTGAGTACTTCGTAAGGGTTGTTGGGGCTCAAAGAAGATAATGCGAGTGGAGTTCCTAGCCCAGCACCTAGAAGGAGCTCCATGAATGGAGGCTACGTTAATGGGGAAGGAGGAGGAGGAGGAAACTTTTGGGGGAGGTGTTTCCAAAATGGGTGCCTGAACCCAGGGCAGATGCGCCCAGCGTAACAGCGAGAACCGCTTTTGCGATGCACAGTAGCTGGGGAGGGACCCTCACCATGGGTGCTCCAGGCAGGGACCAGCCTTTCTCTCAACGGTGCTACTTGAGCATGAATCATCGAGTGCTTACCTGGTAGGAAGCTCAGAGATGCAACAGGCTGATACCAAAGGAGAGCAGGGGCCCCGAGAGGCATCAGGGACCCTCCAGGGGTTAGAGAGCAGCCTCAGCTGACACTTTTCCCAGATGGAGCACAGGGCCGACTTCCAGTCCCATGGTGTGCCAGGCTGGGTGAGCAGCATGCCAAGAGCCTGCTCCTCTGAGGTGTGTGCCAGTGCCAAAGGCCAGATGCTCCCTCCCAGACCTTCCATCAGCAATGGCATCTGCTGTTCTCCAGGCTGGTCCAGCTGCGCCACAGGCAGGAGGCTCATTTCCAGCTCAGAGCCTTCTTTCTGCCGTCACCCCCACCCCAAGCATTTCCTTGGGGTCATAGATTGTTGTGCATCCTCCGGTCGGCATGGCCTTTAGCTGCAGTGTCCACCTTCTGGCTGCCCATGGTTGTATCTGTGATTTAATTGGGGGCTTGAAAACCCCTGATTGTTTTATTATTATAAGGCAGAGAGATTACCAGGGCATCAAAGGTTGTTCCCAGTGGCTATATGAATTGTACTTCGTTATCTCTCTGTATAAAAGACCACTTGATAGAGACAAAAGCCAGCCAGCTTTGATTCTCAGCCACAGGACAAGAGCATGAGGGGCCATTGTCAGCTCCTGTTCATTTCCTCCTGAACACAAACCTTTGCTGCTCTGTGCCTCCCCCTCCCCACCCCACCCCCAAGCAGGCCGTACCCAACCCAGGACCAGGAGTGAAGCCCAACACCATCCAGGCTCAACCACCCAGACCCGGGCTGTCTCCTGACCCGGCGCTGACCCAACGGCACATTTACACGTGCTTTTTCTTGAGTGGGGCTGGGAGTGCATGTGGGGACACTGTGCAAGAAATTGCCAGGGTTTATTGAGGACTCCCTATGTGCCAGGCTTCATGTCGAGTGCTTTTCATGCTTCTTCCCTTCACAACAATAGTGATGATGGTATTTTCTACATGTTTTGCAGATGGGGCTTGAAGGGGTCAAGTGACTTGCCCAAGGTCACACAGCAATAGTGGGCTAGAGCCAGGTTCCACCTGGGCACTGTGGAGCTACTCACTCTGCAGTGCTGCTCTCTGCTCTGCCTCTGCAGGGAGGGTATGGGTGAAGCTGCGGGTATGTGCGTGAGCGTCTGGGAGTGTGCCAGGAGACACAAGTAAGGACAACAGGACCTTAGAGGAGAGCAGTGGGTCTAGCAGAAAAGAGTTCTGAGCCAAAGGCACGACTGAGGCGATTGCCAAAGTGCATCCATACATGTGTTTTATTTATTTTGTATTAAAGTATAGGTGACGTGCAATATTATATCAGCTTCAGGTGTGCAACATAGCGATTCTACTTTTATATACCTCAGGATGCAATCACCACAATATGTCTAGTAACAATCTGTCACCATGCAAAGTTAATATGATATTATTAACTATACTAGGGGCCTGGTGCACGAGATTCGTGCACTCAGGGCGGGGGGGGGGGGGGCGCGGAAGGGGGGAGTTGGGGGAGGTCCTCTCAGCCCGGCCTGCACCCTCTCACAGTCCGGGAGCCCTCGGGGGATGTCCGACTTACAGCTTAGGCCCATTTGGACATGCTTAGCACTGCCACCGCCGCTTTGCTCACCAGCCGTGAGCCAGGCTTCTGGCTGAGCGGCGCTCCTCCTGCGTTGAGCATCTGCCCCCTGGTGGTCAGTGTGCATCATAGCGACTGGTTGCTCTGCCGTTCATATTAACCTTTTATTACATAGGATTCCATGTGCTATACATTACATCTGTGACTTATTTTATAACTGGAAGTTTTTACCTCTAAGTCCCCTTCACCTTTAAAGGACCCAGCCATGCCTTGATTAAAACCGCTGGGGTCTAGAGATGAATGAACTCGTGTTTGCATGTTCAGCTACCTCAAGCACCTGCTTGTGCAGGGCCTATGTCTCTGCTGTGTGTGGCTTAGAGAGGCGTGAACCGCAGTGTCTGCTCCAAGGGCTCCCTGCCCAGTTCCCGGCCACAGGTACAGGGAAGGGCTAGCATGATCTCTCCACCCTCGTCATCTTCCTGCATTTGAGCCTCTGCTCTGCTGGGAGGACCTGGGAAGGCTGTTTGGAGCTGCCTATAAGCCATTAATTTTTAAAGCTTTTAGCCAACATGCCCAAACACCAGCCACTGGCCACGTTCTAGACTTCATCAACAACTGATTATCGTCAGAGCCAATAAGACTCTATGTCACTAATTCAGAATTCGGCTCTTGTCCTGTCACTGTGGCTATAAATTCATTTACGAAAGAACCTCGTGTGGAGCCCTTTTGTGGCCAGGCCTGGTGGAGCATGATCTTAGGTTTCAAAATAGCCCTCCACAAAGAGATGTTGATCTCACATTGCAGATGAGGAAACTTTGGCCCAAGAAGTGAACACGGCCCTAACTGGTTTGGCTCAGTGGATAGAGCATCGGCCTGCAGACTCAAGGGTCCCAGGTTCGATTCCGGTCAAGGGCATGTACCTTGGTTGCGGGCACATCCCCAGTGGGAGGTGTGCAGGAGGCAGCTGATCAATGTTTCTCTCTCATTGATGTTTCTAACTCTATCCCTCTCCCTTCCTCTCTGTAAAAAAATCAATAAAATATATTTTTTTAAAAAGAGGTGAACACGATTCATCCCAGGTCACAGAGCTCATGAAGGATGAACCATGGCAGGAGTCAGGCACCACCCAGGCCGCTAACATCATCTGATGCTCCATCTTTACCAATAACACATGTGAGATTGCTTGCAAACCTTGAGTTTTGAATAAGAAAACACAAAGGAAGCAAATACCAGGGCCTGGAGCCAGGTTCAGGTCAGCCATTCTGGATTAACACCAGGTCCTCTTGACCTGATCAGGGTATAAGCCATGGGAGAGACAGCCGAGGATGGCAGCTCACTGGCAGGTGTTCAAATCTGCAGGTGACACTGCAGCTTACAGCAAAGCCAGGAGTGGCTGATTCCCCCCACGCTGAGTCCTATCCCCACCTGCTCCTGTCTGTTCAGAACCAGCCGGTGGCCACGGACAACCAGGATGTCTCAGGAGCACCAGAATGATGTGGAAAATAAGGGGTGGGACCTCCAAGCTGTAAGTGACAAATGCCTTTCTAAGTTTAGAGCTAAGAAAATGGCCTTTCTTGTTGGACTCACTGGTAGGGAGCTGGGTGAAGATCCCTACTGGTAGGCAACCTGTTGTGTTTTTACCCTCATTTCCTGGAAACTAAAAAAGACGAGCCACCTTTGGTTGCTATCCTTTATCTCAGCACCTATTTCACCATATAGGTTTCTGCTTCGCGCCTCCCTTACGCAGCCTGTGAAGCGGGTATTTTGGCCTCCGTTTCACAGATAAGAAAGCTGAGGTTTAGAGAAGTGAGATGGCTTGCTCTGATTGTATCCAACCACAGTCTCTCCAGTCATCAAGCCCTAGACAGAGTTTCCTTCCCACTGGAGTCAAATCTGAGCCTCTCAGCCTGCTCCACAGGCCCTCTGTAGTCTGCCCCCACCCACCTCGCCTTGTCATCTCCCACCTCGCTTGCTCCCTCTCACTCCAGGCTCCTGCCACACGGACCCTCATTCTGATTTGTTGAACTCACCATTCTTATGCTTCTGCACTGCTGCTGCCTCCTCTGGGAATGCTCTTCCTCTGGAACGTTGCATGGCTGTCTCTTACTCATTATCCAAGCCTCAGCTTAAAGGTCACTTGCTCAAAGAAGTTTTTGATGATTCCACCTATGCTGGTCTCTGGTAGCTCCTTGTCGTAGTTTCATCCAGGCTTTGATCTCCCCTGTCCGGAAATAAACAATGCTTGTTTATACCCTCCATTGGGGCATAAGCTCCATGGGGAAAGGCGGGGAGATGCTTGCTCATCACTGGACACCCATCACCTAATGGGACCTCAAAGTTTTGGTGAGTGAATGAACCAATGAATGAATAACTCCCTGGGACCCAAAGAACCCTGTGGCGGAACCCTTTATCCTCAACCAACAGGACTCAGAGGCAGGGAATATGCTCCTAATTTCACAAGGAATATGCAGGGTCAGCATCTCAGGGTCAGTAGCCAAGGCCAGACCACTCAGTTCTGACCCAATAGCAGATAATGGGGTGGCTGGGATGTCTGTTGGGGGTCCCAGGACAGCTCAGAGCATTAAGCTCAGGTATACCCAGCTCCGAGGAAGCAGTGCCTGCCAGTAGAATAGGTCCAGCCTGGTACAGAGGACACTGGTGTGGCCAGAGGTCCCCAGTGTCAGCTTGGTTAGCAGCCCTAGTGAGCAAATACAGTGGCTGCATCAAAAAAATGCATGAAGGAACTGCACCCTTAGCAATTCCCAAAACACCAAGGAGGTGAAGATTGTAAGGCCCTGAAGTCCCCATGGCAGCTGGACTCAGAACAGGCGAGACGCGGGTGCTGATGCTATGGTGAGAACCCGTCCCTGAGCACCAGGCCACTCGGGTCAGGACGCGGGGGAACATTCCCTTGGGGTCATACGGATGGGTTACCAGGAGCTTTCAGGGTTGAGACGGGAGTTCTGGAGCCCACAGGAAGCCAAGCCAGGGTGCACGGGCATCAGAACCTGAGAGGGAGCAAGGCCGGGCCAGAGCCTGCGGTGCCAGGCCCACGTCAGAGGAAACAGGAAATCAAGGTGAGAGCCAGCTCAGGAATCAGGTCATGGGCAAGACCAAATGTGTCAGGGAAGGAGGCCAAGGGCAGGCCAAGGCTGCCAGGCAGCTTGGGCTGTTAGTGATGGAGGTGGCCAGAGCGTCCTCGACAGGCCCAGCCTCCGGGGACCGTGGCCTCCACCAGGCCTCCGTGGTGGGCATCTGACGGGCGAACTGGGACGCAGGCACGGGCGGAAGCCTGTTTGAACTCCCTCAGCCCTGTATCTGAGGAGGGAATTAAACCATTCTGTTCTACCAGGGCGTTTCATTGACTTCTGGCAAAACACGATGTCCTGCTTCAAAGGAAAGGAAACACACAGGCTTAGGAGGCTGGTTGGACATCAAAGGGCTATTAGAGAACAGCATCCTGATGAGCTAATTGCAAATGCAGCCCGGGCAGCCGGCGCACATGTGCCCAGGAACATATGGGCTCACACATCCAGGGCGAGGGTGCCGGGGACAAGAAGTGCGTGGGGCTTTGCTGAACCCAATATGATTGCAAAACAATTGAAGACGTGGCCTCAGTCTGGGCTGCTCTCCCTTCTCACATTCCATCAAGCCGATGGAAGGGAGATGTAGGGGAGAGCAGGGTTCTTGGTGCCTCAGAAAGAGAAGGCCCCCAGGGAGTGGGCAAGGAGGACTGGGCCTAAACAGACCAGAACATTCCCCCCAGGTCCTGGGGAGATTTAGGTGGAGAAAGTCTTTTGTTGATTCCCAGAGGCCCCTCCAGACTGTGTGCCCAACTGAGAGCAGGGTGCCAGTGGGCAGGGGTGGGCCACTCCCCTCCCTGGCCTCACCCATCCAGTCAAAGCCCCCCCCCCCATTTTCAGCCCTGAACCATGTTACAGGCCCCCCATTTTCAGCCCTGAACCAGGTTGCAGGCTCCCCATTTTCAGCTCCTGAACCTGGACACCACCCGGCCAAGGTCACCTGGTCCAGGGCTCCCCAGTTGAGCTGGTGGTGCCCCAGACCCTCGCCATCACAAAGAGCTGAGCAACTCTGCTTCTACCTGGTTTCCATATCAGGATCAGACATAAGGTTTTCCTTGGGAAAGGGAGCTCCAGGTGATTAATAAAGCTGCTTCTCTGAAACAGCTGCTTCCTCTTACTTAGGAGGAAACTGAGGCCGAGATGGAGGCACATAGCAAGTTAAGGATGAGGCCACAAGAGCCCAGGACCCAGGCCAGCTCCAGGCCAGGGCTCTGGTCACCCCACCAGCTGCCCATGCCTCGTCAGGTTCAGCCAGCTTGCTCCTCAGTATCCCCGCAGGCCCTGGGCCCCTAAACACATACTAGTAATTTCCCTTCCGCCCTCGAGGGGTGAGAGGACATCAGGCTGGGCTGATGAGGAGCAGAGGCAGCCAGGGGGCCAGAGGGAGCTTCCAAAGTGGAGGCAGGGAGATAGAGAAACCATATGTGAAATTGGTGTTGACGCTGCTGAGTGTTCTAAGTCTAAGACAACAGGCTGGGCAGCAGCGGGGAGGGATAAAGTGAAGGAACAGAATATCGGAGTTGCTGCAAGGGGCTTGGAGGCGGCCTTGTCCTGCCTGTTTGTGGTACAGATGGGAAATCCCAGACCAGAGGGCAGGGCCCGCCCAGGTCCCCTGCAGATCTGTGGCTGAGCCCTGCTCTGAGCAACAGGCCAAAGGCTTTATGCACCTGCATAAAACCCAAACTCCGCTGCATGGCCCCGTCCATGCAGCTTGGGTTTCCAGCCTTGTCTCTCCCCCTCCCTCCTCACTCCCGGCTCTGTCAGAGCACCCGGCCTCTTTCTTCCCTGCTCTCTTCAAAGTCTCAAGTGGTAAACATATTTGCTTGGTTCTTCCACTAATTCTTTTCTCTTCCTGCCCCAGACGACAAGCTCCATGCAGCCAGGAGTGGGTATGTTTTGCTCACTGCTAACTCATCAGTGCTCACAAAATGTACTTGATAAATGAATGAGTACATTAAGGCTCTTTCTGACTCAACACCTGCCGGGACCCTCCCCACCCCTGTGATGTCACCGGTACACCCCTTAAACAGTATTGAAGCCATTCATCATCTGATCCAGGACCCTTTCTGGTCTCGTCCCTACCATGGTTCTCTCCGTCCTTGTCACCACCCCACTCACTAGAGGGGCTCTGGACAGAGCCCACCAGTGCTCCTCAGAGCTTGAGGCCTAAAGTATCCACCTTTATCTAGACGACAGCGTCCCAGTGATGCTTCGGTACCAGCTCAGATGTCCCTCCTTCCTCCCCGGCCAGCCCAGGCCCTAGGCAGTCTCCTCCTTAGCAGGCAACAGAGGGTCACCAAGTTACCACAACATAGTCTCTCTCTCTCTCTCTCTCTCTCTCTCTCTCTCTCTCTCTCTCTCTCTCCCCACACACACACACACACCCCACTATAAGTGGTGCTTTCTCCTGGCCTCCCTGCTGACTACCGTGCCTCAGGTTAGCCCCGGCCCCCAGCAAGGAGGGTCCAGAAGGAAGCTCAGTGATGCCCAGAGTGGCAGGCTGTACCTTTGGGCTCAGGCGACTTTCCTCAGAGCCCCCTGTGCCCAGCAGCCTGTTGGCTCTCACCCAGAGAAGAGGCTCCCACTGGTGGTCCATAGCCTAGACCTTTCCATGAAAATATTGACAGCATTATGCAGCTGTGTGTGGCCTGTGCAATGCTTTTCTAAATCAGTATCTTTTATAAACAATTACCGATTTTCACTTTCTGTTGAAAAAGAAAAAGACCAAGCCTTTTGGAGGCACCTTCTCACTACACGTCAGTTGGGAAAAACCAGTGACAGCTTTGTGTTTGCACAGAGCCTGCACGCTGTAGTTTGCCACAGACCACACTCCTCCTTATTGTCTATCAGATCCTCCCTGCTTCACTGGTGACTCAACCCTGCCTGGCCCCTCTAGGCATTTAGGTCTATGGCCTAGAGAAATCATGAGAGACTGTCTTGGCTCCTAAGTCAGATCACTCCTCCAGCACATTGCCTCCCTTCTCATTTGCCCCAGATAACACACACACACACACACACATGCACACACACACACACACGCACACGCACACAGTTGCTGACTCTGAACCAGGATGCAGTGGAGCCCATCAGCCCAATTGCTGAGCCTGTGGAAACAAGTGTCCCGCCTGGGGGGCTGGGGAAGGGGAGGCTTGAGGACGGGGAGGGGACGAGCATAGGCATGGGGTGTGGACAGAGAGGACTGTGCAGGCAGGAGCACGGCCGTGCAGAGGAAGCCAAGGAGGCAGGGCAATGAGGCCCGTGTTCCAGCTGAACTTGAATGGCAGGCGGTCTGCTGGGACCCATCCTCCTGCCCCTTGCAGACAAGGACCGAGTCTTCATTTCGGCCGCGTCCAGAGCACAGTCAGAGTGACAGCATTTCATCATCCCGTAAAATGCTAACACAGCCGCACTATGACGGTCATCGCTGCTGTTCGTTCGTTGAGAGCTTTCTATCCACCAGGTACTGTGTGAAATTCGGTTTGCAAACAATGTTGCATTTATCTTCACCCCTCTAAGGGCGAACTTCACTACAGCAGGGAGGACAAGGGTCGGAAGAGCAAAGCAGCCCGCCCCAGGTCTCACACGGTCAGTGGCAGATCCAGAACGCCCGGTCCTCAGGGGGGGCACACCAGGCGTGTGCAGCTGAAGGGGCTCAGCCTCGCCACGAAACGAAACCCTCGTGTTCCTTCCCCCAGACCAGTGGTCGGCAAACTCATTAGTCAACAGAGCAGCAAACCGCGGCTCGCGAGCTGCATGTGGCTCGCGAGCCGCAGTTTGCTGACCACTGCCCCAGACAGATGGGCTTGGAGACAACGCTTCCCGGCCACTCCAGCCTCTGAACGCAGAGCACAGTCAGAAGCGAGTTGGAAGAGTTTTCATAAAAATCACACCTGTGCGGCCTTTCAGGGTGTGCCGTGTGGACCGAGCGCTCCTGCCACCTCCTAGCGGAGTGACCTTTGCGAGTTGCAGAACGGCTCTGCCCCTCTGCTTCCTACTCTGCAAGGTGGAGGTAACACCGATAATGAGAACAGCAGCGACCGTAATGATACCTCCTGGTGAGGGGGTGCCTGGAGCAGCGCCCGGCAGGCAGCCAGGGTGTGCCTTACAGAGAAGCTTCCTCCCTCCTTCCCAGCCCCTCTCAACGTTGCTTCTCATTCTCCGTTGAAACGAGGTGGGAGGTGCCGTCTCACCTCCATTTCCCCGCCTTGTGAGGGGTTGGTGTCCTGCATCCTCTCTGCTCTGCTCCCAGGAGCCCCAGCTGGCCACTCCCGTGGCCTCACAAGCTGGGTGCATCCTGAGATGAGCCCTGGCCGGGATCTGGTCCTGTGCCCAAGGAGAAACTGGTTGGCCCCACGCACTGCTCTGCTGTGAATGTGCTCCTGGCCGCACTGGGGTAGGGCCCTCAGAAGGCCATGCAGTTGCCGCGCCGGCCTCTCAAGCCTGAGACTGCATTCTGTCCCCTCATCCCAGGCCTATGATCCCCAAAACTCAGACCATCATGTGTTTCACCGGCTGGTGGCCCAGAGAGACGGGGTCCGCTCTCCATCCCGCTCCTGCCACCTTGAGAGGACACTTAGAAGGATGAGCTGTCCTATCCCTCCTGCCACCTCTTTGGGTTTCCAAACCCCATGTCAGGGAGGAAGACAAAAGAAAAACCAATGAGGAGTCACCAGGAAGCCTGCGCCCTGCGCAGCGTCATCTGCAGCAGGTAGAGAGGAGGCTCTGTTAGCGTGAGAGCCAGGCACGGCATGTGGCCGGAGCGCGGGCTCAGGGGAGCCCACCGGCTGCAGCCCTGCTCCTGCAATTAGATGATGGCAGGAGACGCCATCATCCTCGGGGTCATAAACTGTGTCACAGGCGCCTCCTCGGCAGGAGAATCCAGCAGCAGGCAGCTGGTCATAATTTTCCCAGGCTGCTTCTTGGCTTTTTTTTTTTTTTTTTTAGGACAGCGATGCCAGCTCTAATTTTACTGCAAGGTGGTAGATTTTCCTTTCATACTCTCTGCAAAGATGGATTCACTGGAGTGGAAAAAGGGGGGAAAAAAGAACACACAGGAGCGAGCGCGTGCGCGCGCGCACACACACACACACATGGACACACACACACACCTCACCTTGAGGCATCCCACATTTTCTCTTCCTGATGATTTCTGAGAAATCAAATCTTACAGCGTAGTGGTTTTCAGGGATTTTTCTTTAAATAGTTTTTTTAAGTCACTGCTATTAAGATTCATAGAATCAGAAAAAGGAACAAGGAGAAGAGTCCGTGGAGCTCATGGCACCCAGTCACCACCCACTCACTCACACCCCCCCTTCCCCCCCCCCGCACGACTTAGAGTCAAGGACACTGAAAGCAGAGAAGGGACTTTCCTGACACCCACAGCGGGCGCTGAGCGGGGCTGAGAATGCACATTTTCACGGTGTGAACTCAGACCACTTCACTCGGTGTCATGGGGCTGAGGCTCGAGGGAAGAGACGTTCAGGTCACAGGGAGCGCGATGGGGGTGTAGGGGCAGCTCTCACTGCAACAGGGCCGGGGGTGCCTGATGCCCCGCTTGACTGCAGCTGCGGTCTCAGGTGAGGAGGGGTAGGCAGGAGGGGCAGACAGACCAAACAGACCAACAGACGGGGACCCCCTTCTCGGTGCTCTTCCTTTGTCCCCTCCCCCGGAGCACCCCTTGGGATGGACCAGGGTGTCTGTGTGTAGCCAGTCTCCCAGAGGTGAATGACACATGTGATCAGCCGCAGACTGGGATGCCTGGAAGGTACCAGGTGGCTCTGGGAGAGAAGGGAAGGTGGACAGGACCCAAAGGTTTCCTGAAAGGTGTTGTCATATCTCCCAGGCTTTATTCTAGAAATGGCAGAAAGAGTGAGTCTGTGGCCACGTGGTTGGGTGAAACTTGTTACTCGGAACTCCTGAACTCTGGCGGACGTGGTTACAGTGACCCGAGGAGAGTATCTGGCGGTGGCCACAGGGCTCTGCTCTCTGCCCGGGGCTGCTGACGACTTCATCAGGTTCATAAATGGGCTCCTACGTCCTTGCTGATCCAGTCAGACGAATAGGAAAGCAAGTGTGAGAGCGGCAGTTTCAGGGTTCCAAGCAGGGGCCCTGCGGTGCTCATTAAGAGCCCACTCCGTGCACAGCTCCTCTGTCCACCGGCTCGCGGGGGTCTGCCCCGAGGACACTGAGGTAGGGGGACAGGCGGTGGGCCCGCTGAGGGAGGCCAGCCCGGCGATGCAGCTGGAGCCGGCGATGGCGGGGACCCCCGGCTCCACACTGCCTCCTGGCCCTCAGGTGGGGGCCGGGCCTGGAAGGGCAGCAAGGCTGGAGCGGCGACAGCATGCCTGTCCTGTGAGCACCCTGCCACCCCAGCGTCACAGTGGAGCCACTCCAGGCGCCAGCCGCTAAGAGATAATCCTGGAGCCAGAGCCCGTGCTGCCACCAGCCTGGGTGGTGAGGAGGAGGAGGTGGAGGAACGGCCACCCCAGCCGCTGCCACCCACTTTTCAGACAGAGCACACGGGCTCGGTGACCCTGTAGACAAGGGCACCCAGAGGCAGCCCTGTGGTGGCCATTCCTGCACCCAGAAGCTCCTCTTTAACCCTGTCAGTGCCAGGCCCCTCTCTCCCCCTTACCAGTCAGTCCCAAACACCACCACTCACCCCTGGCATTTAACTCAGACTGTCTCCCCCGGGAAGCCTGCTGGAACCCCGCACTGCTCTCCCTGCACATGGGCGGCCGGCTCACCCAGCCGGGTCTTTGCGGTGCCTGGTAACCATGCTCAGAGGCCCCGCAGAAGCGGAGCAGCCCTGCCCCACCTCAGCACAGCACTCATCACCCCTTTGTTTAAGCCTCCGGGTCATACCTTCTCCATCCACAGACACTGTGTGAGCCACAGTGCCCTGCCCAGCGTGGATGCTCTGTGCTTTGCTTATTCTATGATAAACTGTATGCCATGCACTGAGCTGGGTGCTAGGGTGCCCCCGGGAACCAGACACCAGCCCCGACCTTGGAAACTCACTGTCTAGTCGGGGACAGATATCAGCAAATGAATAGTGACAATCCAGGGGCCACGCGATGGGAAGGCAACCCTGAGGCCTGGGATAGCACCCTCCTGGTGAGGGCCCCCAACTCACATCAAGGGTGTCTGCGAAGGCTCCCGGGAGGAAGTAGCATGGACACTGAGCCCTATAGGATGAGCAGGAACCAGTCAAGAGAAGAGAGGGAGAGTGTGCTTTGCCAACGTGCTGCCCCTATGTTTTGAATGTCTGCTTTGCACCACACACTGGAGATCAGCGGCAAACAAGGCAGCACATGGCCCCTGCCTCAGTGGAGCTGAGAGCCTGGGGTAGAGGCGGGTGTGACATGGAATCACAGCACCCGATTACAACAGTGGAAGAGAAAGGGCTCAGGACATGCAGAATGGGGAGTAGGAAGGTCCTGGCTGGGCTGCAGATGGAGATGGAGGCCCTGGGAAAGTGCATTTAGGCGGAAGCTTGAAAGAAGCCAGGCAAAGGGGAATGCTGGGGGAAGGGAAAGAATTTCAGGAGAACGGACTGTGCGAATGTCCAGAGGCAGCAAGAAATGTACTTCTTTAGTGAACCTGAAAATAGTGAGTAAGGCAGAGAGTGCATATGTTGTGCTGCGGCGATGCTCCACCCTTCACTATTATTGACATTGTATGAGGATTTCAAAGGTTCTCAGGTTATCACTTGTCTTTTCCATCACAGTCATCACAGGTTATGGGGGAACATTCTCCCCACTTTATAGATGGAGAAATTGAGGCTCAGAGAGGTGAAGCCCAAGGTCATGGAGCCAGGAAGTATTCAAATCCAGACCCATGTGCCCCTCCCCGCAGAGCCCCACTATGTGTCCAGCACCACTTCCTGGCTTGCTGTGGATGTGGGTTTGTAGGCTCAGACCTGAGGCCCAGGCCTGCAGCCTCCACAGTCACAGGAGGTGTCCTGGCCCCCACCTCACCAGCCGTGCCAGGAGCATGCTTACTCTGCCTCGGATTTAAACACATTGCCCGTGAAGCTTTTCATCTCAACTAACCCCAGCTGTGGCCTGGAGGGAAGGGGCTTAGGAGAGGAGGTTGTTAAAGTGTGGAATTTGGGAATGGCCATCTCCTTCAAAATAAAAGCCTGTTTTGGCTACAGGCATCTCAAGGGCCTCTTGTCTCCTCGGTTACCCACCAAGTAAGCGTTACATGATTCCATCTTAATCAACAATTCAATTGGCCCAAATTACATTAGGTATGTAAATGTCAGTTGTGAATCAGCCTGGCTTGGCCATCACTCTCTTGGTCCCATTGCCCTGGTTTCCAGCTCTGGGGCCCACCCTCTCTCACCCTCTGCCCACTGAGGAAGCGGCCCTCTGGGGACCAGGCAGTAGAATAAGGGCTGAGCACTGCACACCACAGAGTGGATGGAGCTGTACCGAGGCAAAGATTGGGGGTAAGCGAGGCTCTGGTACAAGTTGGGTTTCCACCATCAATTTCCAACAGGAGCAAACTGGGAATGCACCTGCAATGGAGCCACCAGCCTCCGACTTTCAGCCCAGGCAGCTCCTGGGGACACTTGACAGTGACCCACCAGAGAGGCATTTGTGTAGAGCAGCTGAGAACATGGTCTCCGGAGCCAGACTGCCTGGTTCAAATTCCAGTGCTACCACCGATCTGCTGTGTGACCTTAGGCAGTTTGCCTAACCTCTCCCAGCCTCCCTTTTCTTTTCTGTCAAATGGAGATAAATGGCATCTTCCACATAGGTTAGTCATGAGGCACTGCAGAAACACTGACTGTCGTCATCATCTTCTTCATCATCATCATCATCATCATCATGACTAGTACTACCACTACCTTGCTGCTCAGCATATGTACCCGTTAAGTGTCAGAGTGAATCCACTAAACTCAACAGGGTGCAAGCTGGAAACGAACTTAATGTTCCTCCCCACCAGGACTGGGAGCAGAAGGAGGCACTGGCCTTGGGAGCAAAATTTAAGAAGGCACCAAGAATTCCTATAATCAACACAATTCATATTTTAGCACAATATTTTTAAAAATCAAAATTAATGCAAAATATCCACGATGCACAAACTATCAAAATTTAAACTAACTGGTGGGTGATGTGGTTCTTTCCCTGAGCTGAACAAAATCTCAACAGATCAGTCCCATATCCTTTTTCTATTACTCTTGGGTAATAAAAAGTCATTTTGTGACCTAAGTCACCCAAAGAGTGTTGCTCCCCTGATTAGAATGGTGGGTCTAGTTCAGATCACACTCTCATCCCATTTTCAGCCTTCCCCTCCACCAGTGGGGGCACCGCTGGCCTTAAGAGACAAATGTAGCCTAGTTCCCCTCTCCTCTGACCTCTGACCTCCTCCTTCAATGTATGACCTTGGAATTCTGATCCTCTGGTGAGGCCCAGAGGAAGAGGGAGTCAAGGACAGGATGGCCAACCTCCTGCAGCGGAGCGGCTGGGACCTGAGGTGGAGCTCTCTGTGGTTGGTGGGTAAAATCGGGCTCTTTCTCAAGCGTGGCTGTCATGGGTTTTCAGATGAGTCGTCAGCTGGGAAATGCATCATCTCAGCTCCTGCTCATGACCCACCTCCAGATTCTTGCTTTGCCCCTGGGGATTCCTGGGTCCTCTTGAGGCCACACTGCCCTTCTGACAAGAGAAGGCAGCTCAACCTCCGTGCACGCCTCATTGTCCCTTCTGCCCCTCAGACCCTTCTAGTCCCTGCTGCCCCCTTCACCAGACACCTATCACTATGTTTCCCAAACTACTTTGGGGCACCCTTGTCAAGCCCTCTGTCATGGCTAATTTTATATGGCCATTTGACTGGATTAAGGGACACCCTGTTCACTGGTGAAACGTTATTTTCTGCGTGTGTCTGTGAGGGTGTTTCCAGAAGAGATTAGCATTTGAAATCAGTAGACCGAGTAAAGATCCATCCTCACCAATGCAGGCAAGCATCATCAGCTCCTTGGGGGTGGGATAGAACAAAAAGGCAGAGCAAGGGCAAATCTCTCTCTTCCTGACCTGAGACCTCCATCTTCTCCTGCCTTCGTATGTCAGAGCTCCTGGCTCTTGGGCCTTCAGACTCTGGGACTTACTCCAGAACCCTCCACCTCCTCCAATTCTCAGGCCTTGACCTCAGACTGGGAATTGCGTATGGGTTTCTCTGGTTCTCAGGCCTTCAGATTCTAACTAAATTATAGCACCAGCTTTCCTGATATCCCAGTTTGCAGGCAGCATATCGTGCTCTATCTCAACCCATAATCATGTGAGCCAATTTCCATAGTAAGTTCCTTTGATATCTCAATAGATAGATAAGTAGATGAATGGGGGGACAAGTGGGTAGATAATGAATGAATAGATGGATAGATAGATAGATATAGATAGATAGATTGATAGATAATCTCTATATACCTACTGTTGTGATATTTCTCCAATACCTGCCTAAAAGCCTTTCCCTAGGCTGGAGGCAAGGAGATACAAACACTCCAGCACCCCCACACTTCCTCCGAGGGCTCTTCTGGTGGCCTCCTCCCTATTCCTTCTGGAAATGAGTGTCACAAAGCTTGCTGTCACTATCTCCCTGGAAGCCCAGGGGCTGGGCGGACCCTCCTTCGGATCAGAGGGTCCTCAGCATTGCTCCCTTGGTTCTCAGCCTTGGGCAGCTCAGCCAAAATTGAGACAGAGTCACGTCTGCATTTTCTCGAGCCTCGCCATACCATGAAGAGCACATCTGATTACTCCCACTCACAGATGAGACATCTGAGGACGCCCAGGCCAGCGCAGGCACACCAGTGGCCAACTCTTTGAGGCTGTCTAGGACACTGGTTAGAATGGACTGTAGGCAAACCTTTAGTGTTAAGAGGAAAATGCAGGGGGCTGTATGTGGGGATTGACAATCTTCAAAAGGACATGATCAGGCCATGTGTCTTTAGTTAGCCCCTGCTGTGTGCCCACACCTAATTCCTGCTTCAGTGAGTGTAAAGGCCTGATGACTGAGACTCAGCCACACGCAGAACATGAGGGGAGCATAAACAGGAGGTCCCATCCCGTGACTCAGTCCTCAGGGACCAGAGAAGCTTCAGGGGACAGAGGAGCCCAGGAAGCTGCCCATGGGAGCTACTCCAGGGCCAGGCAGGCCCCTAGCCCCAGGTGGGCACTCTTCTAGCATTTGGGATGCGATGTGGGGAAGCGGCCTTCTGCCCTCTTCGGCCAGACACAGGCTCCTCCTTGACCAAACACACAGGCTAAGCCATCAGTTTAGGACCGTGCGGAGCCATGTGCCCTTTGGCCCACGTCTGGGCCTTTGTGAGCCACTGAGCCTCCATTTTCACAGGTTTGTATAATAAGGGTAATAACGCTACCTCCGGCCACGGCTGGAGAAGAATAAAATGGAGTAATGCACACCTGGGCTGAGCAGTGTCAGGTGCATACTAGTACTTGAAAGTCCTTTTGTTAGCAAAGCCGTGCTCCCTGCTGGGTGCCAGGGCCCTGTGCCACCAGAGGGCAGGGGCAGGAAACACTGAGCCAGGCCCAGTCCTTCAATGCTCATCCCCATTTCCACAAAGGAGAGGAGAGTGCTGTCCAGGTGCTGACAAGTCGGACATTCACTTAACAGACTCCTGCCCCAGCACATGGCCTTGGGCCTTGTTGATGCTCCATAAGCAAAGAGTCCCTAATACAGCTGACGGGAGCAGAGCTGGTCCAGCGGAGAGCCTGATGGGAAAGCAGGTAAAGGAGGACTTCCCAGCGGAGGTGCTGTTTGACCAGCCTTAGAGAGGGAGTGGGAGCTGCAGGAAGACAAGAGGAAGAAGGAGCAGATTACGGGGTGGGAGCGGGGGGGGGGGGGGGGGGGGGGGGGGGGGCGGGGAGAGGGATTGCTCAGAAAGCTCCCAGGAGCCTCAGTCAGAGGTTCACTGCCTGTTACAAGGGCAACTGCAGGCTCTCCAACCCCAGGGGAGCGTAGAGCACTGCCCTCCTTCTCTACCTCCTCTTGCACCCTGCATTCTCAGGCAGGGCCAGGCCCACCCCGGTACCCCCGGTGGCCCCGCCCCCAGCTCACTGCTGCCTCTCAGTAGGTGCTCAGGACTTATTTGTCTAACTGCTCTAAGGCCTGTGGAGACTGTGCACTGCCTCTCCCTGGGACCCAAACCCACCTACTCATTTGTTAGCTGTGTTTGTGAAGCACCTACTATGTGCTGGGTACCTTTGCAGGTGCTGAGATACAGTGGGAGCAGGGCATGCAGCCAAGAGTCCCCAGCAAGCTGTGATGGCCCTGGGAACCAGGGGCTGTCTCACCCTCCCAACAACCCCACAGTGGACAGGGGCACCCCAGGCTTGGTGGGACCTGGCAATGGGGAGTCACAGAGAGGCAGGGAAGCAGATGCGCAGGCAGCAGTGGTGAGGGGACCTGAGGCAGATTTAATTCACTTCAAGGGCGCTGTCAACCCTGAGGCCCTCTGAACCCTTGACTCCTGGACCCTGGGGAATTAAAGAGAGGGCTCTGACACAACCAAGGCCTCAGATCCCAAGGCTAAGGGCACAGGAGGGCCTGGGCAACTCCCTTTCTTTCTCTGGATCAGCAAAATGAAAGGCCTGCGAAACATGGCTGCCAGGATCCTCTCGGCACAGACGCCTCCCAGGATCCTTGGCTCTGCTCAGGGCAGCGGATGCTCCTCCTAGCGGTGTGCACTTCACAGTGCCACAGGCAGTCTCCCCAAGGCTGCACTGGGGACCAGGCACCCACCCAGCTGGGGAAGGGGTAGCCCTGGTCCAGGCCTCGGTGGGTGACTGGCCTGTGTCTGGCTGGGAGCAGTGTGGGTGAGAATTCCAGCCCAAGCCTTTGTCACAGGCCATGGAAGGCACCATCCCGGCCACCACTGCCCAGCCTGTTTCAGACGCTGTTCCTTTTTTTTTTTTTTTTAATATTTTTATTGAGGTATTATATGTGTACATATCTTACTATTACCTCCCCACCCCACACCCACACATGCCCTCCCCTCCCAGAGTTTTGCGTCCATTGTTTATGCTTATATGCATGCATACAAGTCCTTCGTTTGATTTCATAACTCCCCCACCTTTCCCAAACTTTCCCCCTGTTTTTGCTCTGGCCAGGTCCCGGGGGACCTGCTGCTGGGAGGCTTTGGGCCACAGCAAATGCATGACCACTCCCTGCTGCCATTCTCTCTTAGCAGCTCTGGCAACTCCACCATCTCTTCTTCGGCCCTCTAGCTGCTCTCTGAGCCCTGGCCCCTCCAGCTGCATGAACGCCCCTCTCCAGTCCAGGCAGGGACATCCCTGCTCCACCAGAACTTCCTTCCAGCGAGGCCGGGGTCTCCTGTAGGCTGCCCGCTGCAGTCCACCCCTTCCCACAGGGAGGCAGACCTCCCTGGTGTCCTCCTCTGGGACCCTGGGCTGTAGTACCTGCAGGTACTGAGCATCCATCCTCTTAACCAGCCTGACGAGGCTCAGCCAAGGCCTCACGGCACACAAGGAGTTGAACTGGGGTTTGCTCCCACTTCTCCAGAAACCCAAGGCAGGACTTTCCCACAGCTCCCCACAACTCCAGTGGGTAGGGGGGAAAGGGGGTGGCATACCTCCCCAAGAGCAGAAAGGTTTTGTTTGGCTAACACTTTTAGATTTTGTTTGGCTAACACTTTTAGATTTTGTTTGGCTAACACTTTTTTGGATTCTGCATTTCAGTGTTGTTTGTGGGGCAGGTACTACTCAGTCCTCCATGGGCCTCTCCTCTCTGTGGTCCCCTCCTGCCTCCTCATTCACTTCTATTACCTGCCTCGCCCCTGAAGGCATCCGAGTTTGCCAGCCCAGTGTCACCCAGGAAAGCTGTTCTTTGTGCCTCTGCCCTCTCCTCCCCTGGTGCTCTCTGCACTCCCACCTGCTCTCCCAGCTCTCTGCTCTGACACCGCCCTCCCAGCCCTCATCCTTCATCCGTCCACGCTGCTCTGCCTGGTGTGCCTTCTCCACCTTCCTTACCTGGAAAACGCTCATTCGTTCATTCATCATGAGCACATGTACCAAACACATTACCCCCCGTGGCAGGCACGCTCTAGGTGATGAGAATTCAAGAGGAGCTAAGACAGGGCCCTTCTCTAAAGAGGCCCAGCTTCCCCGGGGGCACAAACACATGTGTGACCAAACTTAGAATAACGTTTAAGTGCTCAGATATCACCTTTACCAGGACACTTTCCTCACCAGCCAGGGCCCCTCCTGCGTGTCCCCATCCATGGGCCTCTAGAAGGGCTCCTGTAACACTGTGCTGTGGAAATGTTTGAGCTGGGATCAGAAACAAAGATAAATTCATTTCACTATCCCTAAGGCTTAGCACAGTCCTGGTGCCTGTCAGGATTGGTTCAATGAATGAATGAATGAATGAATGCCATTATCAGTTGTTCCCTGGTGGATATGCCTATTTTTACACACAGAGTGGTGTGTATATGTGTTTCTGCTAAGCTAACCAACCCTGTGGACACTTACTTCCTGCCCACCTGTGTGGGGCCAGCTGACAAATGAGGCGTGGCTCCTGGCTGCGATGGCAGCGGCAGCAGGGTGGACGGAGCCATAACACACGGCTGTACCCAGCGGTGTGCACTCCTGCCCCTGGGGGAGATGTGCCTTTTCGTCTGAGCTGTGCCATGTCACTCGTATCCCTGCGTGCTCATTGACAACGTGCCTGGTGCGTCCATCAGATCCATCATCTGGGAGTCATGTGGCAGTGATTTGGATGATACAACAGCCTAGCCTTGAGCCAAAAGAAATGAGAAGGAAAAAAGGAAACTTCTGTCCGTGGAGCAGGAAGCGTGAGTGTGGCCCAGAAAACAGGAACAGCGACGAGGTGAGGACAGAAGAGAGGAGACGGAGCAGCCCAAGCAGGGCCTGGAAGGGGCCTGGACAGTGACTGTGAAATTGGAGTAAATTGGAAACTAAGAGGTGCCAGCAGCAGGGTGACAGACCAGTGCCAGCAGCGGTGCTGAGAGCTCCGTGCCCACGCAGGCGCTCTCCCACCCCCTCTTCCCTCCTCCCGCCTCCCCGACTCGGTGCCACCTCCCAGAGGTGCAGAGACTAAAGGTCTTGCTCGCCCAGCAGGCAGCACGTGGATGGGAAGTGGCATTTGGTGGAGCCCTGATCAGGGGTGAGAACACCACCGCTTCCCCAAATTGGTTTTCCGACAGTAAATTATAATTGCTCTGAGTGTTCTAGAACGCGGGGACTGAGATTAATTACGGCTCCGTATCCTATGGCGCTCTGAACTTTAAGCACAGCGTGGTGTGCAGGTTGTTAATAAGAAGGAGGATCTGGGAGGACTTTTCAGATGAGCAAATAAAGAAGAAAAACAATTTGAATTGGCTTCTGCACCTGCCAAGGGGGACCCTCTGGGCCTGGAAGAATGTTTGCATCCTTCCAACCTGACCACGGACGGCTGAGGGTGATCAGAAGCACACAGTGGCTCCCAGCGCCTGGGGGCCTGCGGCAGGCCTCCACCAGTCTGGCCCAGAGTGGATCCAACCGTCAAGCAGGTCAGCCCCTTATGAGACTAAGAAGGCCAGTGGTCACAAACTCGGATGTCAGGAAAGGAAAGGCAACAGGTGGGGCTTGCAGGCAGGAGACACAATAGGGAAGGGTGGAGACTGGGGCAGGGGGAGCCCATTCCTTCAGGCACAACCTCAACTTGGTTCCAGGTAACCCACCTTCACTACGTGGAAATGCAGTCTGGGCTGCTGAGACTTCAAGAGCAGAATTCCAGGTTTCTACATAAAATATCTCTGTTTTTATAGTTGGAAGTTTATGATACAGTTAACATATTTTATGGGGCCAAATAAAATATATCCGGGCTGGAATTTGGTCCAGGGGCCACCTTTTGGAAACCTCTACATCCTAAACCTGTGTCTTCGGTCCGGTGAATGGTAGGTTGGACCTCCCTCCTCCCGGGGAGAGCAGAGCTGCCCCCTCTGCCTCTGGCCCCTTTACTCCCACCGCGTTCTCTCTGACCCGCCTCCCTATTAAACTCCTTGCCAGCATGGAGTGCACAGCCTGTACTCAGAGCAACTAACGAAAGGCCCACAAAGGAAGGGCTCAGACAGTGTTTGTCGAAGGAATGAGTGAACTTACAACCTCTCTGCTTTTGCTGATTCTCTTCCCTGTACCTCAACAGTCCTAATTTGAAACCTGACACATGCACCCAGTCCAAGCCAGCGTCTCCTCTGTCCGGGCAGCCGTGGTTCAGGTGAGGAAGCCAAAGCCGGCAGGAAGAAACGCCTGGCACAAGGCCAGGCCAGGAGCCGGCAGCCTAATGTCTGGAGTAGGCTTGTGTGAGATGGACCCCTGACCCCTCCCTGCGCCCTCTCGCCCTCTCTCTCAGTAAGAGCACAGCCTGTGCAGTGGGGGCCAACCTTCCCCACCCCAGCCATCCCGGGGAGAGAGCGGCCATAGCACGAGTCCCCAAATCCCACTTCCCCAGCCACAGGCCTGAGCGTCGCCTCCACCCCAGCCTGCACTCAGCTCGGGATGTACTGGGAAAGCCACTCGTGTAACAGAACACAGAAACTACTCTTTAGAATGCGGAATTAATTTATTCCATTAGAATGTGAAATTAATTTATTCTATTAGCATGGCTGCTCTCTCTCTCTGCTGCTGGCTCTGAGGGTGAGCCCCCTCTGTGGACGCTGACTCAAGCCCAGGGCCCAGCTAAGGCCCCACTATGACCCACCCAGCCCCAGGGCAGCTACTTGCTGAGATGGTAACACTCAGGTGTCACCTGGATACAAGAAAGGGATTGGAGGGAGCAGCACATTCTGCTGGGGGCTGGCTGGCTTCCCACCCTCCCTCCTTCTCCCCGCTGAAACCTGGCAACTCAGAAAAGGGACCACCCAGTGGGAAAGGGAGGCAGGGAGTGAAGAGGTCAGGGCCATGGGCTTCAGAGTAAGTAAGACAGACCTGAACTTGGGTCCAAGCTCCAGTGTGTACTATGTGACCTTGTTCCGCCCTTTTGCCTGTCTCTGCCTCAGCCTCCATCTCTACAAAATGGGGATATGGAAAAGAATACAAAGCACTTACATGTCCAGCCGAAAGAATGCTAAGCATCGTACATACGTCAGGTTGTTTAATCCTAACAACTCTATGAGATACGTTCTATTATTATTGGCTCCGTTTTATGGAAATGGAAACGGAGGCTCAGAGACACGCATTGGGTGGTACAAGGTAGCACAGCCAGTAAACAGTGGGACTGTGATCAAACGTAACTACGCATAACTCTAAAACCCATAGTCAGCTTTTCTTACTTTTAAGGAAATCCAAACAAACAAAACATGATTCAGAACCGGAAAGTGTCAACGCCGTACAGAGCAAAGCCCCCTCCTCGTCACCAGCTGCCCGCCTCGCTCCTCTCCATGACTCCCTTCTGCATCGCTTACTGCACTATCCAGTGTCTTCAGGCACCGGCAAGCCGACAGCCCAGGCTTCACCCTGCTCTTTTATGTAAGGTCGGATATTATACATGTTGTTCTGGATACTGGTGTTTAATTTATAAATAATTTTAGACTCGCATGGAAGCTACAAATATACCACAGACATTCCATGCACCCTTCCCCCAGCCTCCCCCAAAGACATCTTATATAGCCATAGTACAACCAGCAAACCAGGAAATGGAAGGGGGATACAAGAAAACTGCAGACCTTATTCAGATTTAGCAGGCTTGACCTGCACTGGTTCTTTAGGGCTTTTTAGGGCTCGGTTTGGGCTCTATGAAGTTTTACCGCTTGTGTAGGTGTGTGTAAGCACCACCTCCGTCAGGACGCAGAACTCCCAGCGCTGCCCTTACAGATCCACTGCTCCCCCATCCTACCTGCCGGTGACCGCGGGCTGCTCCCCATCACCATCCGTGTCACCTCGAGGGCAATAAACAATAAACAGAATCACGCAGTACGGAACCTTCGGGATTGGCTTTCGTTACTTAGCGTGCTGCTCTTGAGGCCCACCCAGCGTGTGGCATGCATCAACCGTTCATTCCCTGTCCTTGCCGAGGAGTACGCCACTGTGTGAATGTAGCACAGTGAGTTTACCCCTCGCCCGGCGGAAGGCCCTTGGTTGTTCGCATTTTTCAGCTATTACAAGCAAATCTATTACGAGTATTTTTGTCTAGGTTTTTGTATGAGCATAGGTTTCCACTTTTCCTAAAGACCTCAGGAGTGAAGTGCCTGGCTCATATGGTTCATGTGAGAAACGGCCAAACTGTTCCAGATTGCCGGTTGTGTCCTCACCAGTACTTGGGATTGCCACTATTTTTTATTTTAGCCGTTCTGATAGGTGTGCAATGGTACCTCGTCGTGCATTTTGTTTATTTTTTACTTAAAACCACTTGGAGATATTTCTCCTTTTTTTGGGGGGGGGATATATTTCTATATCAAAATGGAAAACTACTCATTTTTTTTTTCTGCAGCTGCATCATACTTCCTTGTATGGATACACACCAACATTTCTTTGGCTAATCTAGTTTTGACTGGCCTTTGAGGTATTACCAACCTTTGCTATTTCAGACATTCGAGCCCCAACTCTCAGCCACCACAACTAGCTGCCTTTGCAAATATCACAGGAGCCGCGCATGCACATCTTGTCTTTGCCAGTAAGGGACTCTATTAACAGCTTTTTATTGTGAGTGAGAGAAGCCTAATTTGAAGCAGCTTAAATTAAAAGGCAGGAATGATGGGGTCAGGAGACTCAAAACCAGGGCCCCTGTGGCACCAGCCCTTGCTTGACCTCCCTCGTCTCTCCTTCCTCATCTCTGGGGCTGGCCCTCTCTCCACAGGACAGCAAGCGTGGCCTCCAGGCGTGTTATGTCGGACAGCTCTGTGCACTGTGGGGAACTGCCTCTCCGCCAGATCTGAATCACAGGTGTCAGAGAAGGGTTCCAGCGCAGGTGGGGGTGGGGCAGTGCTAACCAGTCCTGGCCACCTCAGGTAAAGCAGGTCCGGAGATGACTGTGCGCAGAGGCGGGGGAGAGAATGACCCCAAAGACAAAGGTTTCATTGACAAAGGTCCTCTCTTGGCATTGACCACAGTAGATTCATTCCCACACCTTCCAACACAAACAGTCATGCTCAGCACACGTTAGATGCTGAAGGCATGCAGCTGGTGCTGAGCAAGATACGTGTCGATCAGTCAGGCATTCTAGCAAATTGCCTGTCAGTTCTTCGCATGCTGGGGGAACCCCCCATTTAAAACGATGCCCTTAAATTCCTCTGGGAAGCAGGCTTTCTTCACCTAACTGCGCACAGCAGGGTTGGCTTAAAGTGGGGTATGCCTGCAGTCTCCGCTCCTGGGGAAACCTCTGATTTTCCTGACAACCCACTGAGAGAGGCAAGGATATTGCCAGGGCAAATGGCTAATGAATGTGAAAGCGCTCTGTGACCTGTAGGTGGTGCATAAATGTAGGGCCTCGCCATGACTATTATGATTATCCTTATTTCATCTCTTCTTTGAAGAGCTTTACACTATAATTTTGCAAGTGGAATTGGAGACACCTCTCTTACAGTTCAACCCCACACCTCTCCTCCAAGGCTCAGCCCTGGGTCTCAGCATCCTTGCCCACCAGCCTCCTGCTTCTGTTAGCCACACCTAAAGAGACTTCCATCGCCGAGGACTTCTTGGGTGGGAACACAGCAAGGCACCGAGGTGGGGGCTTCTTGGGGCACATCTAACCCTCTCTCACCCTCCCTATGCCAGAACAATCCTTTCTACCCAAATTTAGGGATTCCCCTAACTGTGTGCCTCGCCCTGTGCTGGCTGTTGGGCTTCCAGGAAGGCAGTGTCCAGGGAGGCAGTGTCTCCAGCTCACTGCTCCCTCAGCAGTGAAGGCAGGTGCAGAGATCCCCTGAACAAGGGTTGGGAAGATGCTATGGGACCTTGATAGAAAGAAGATAAACATTTGAATGACACTATTGACCCCAGCAACCTCAAGCCTTTCCAATCCTAGGGCCCTCTTAGTTTTCCCCTGAAGTCCTTCCTCTCCATCTCTACCTCCTCCCTAACTTTCTCCAGATCCTTCTGCTTCTTTCCTTTCCCTGCTTTCAGTCCACCTCCTTCCCACTCCCCCTGCGTGGCTCTGCAGAGAATCCCACGGCCCTCCCCTCCCCTCGCCTGCTCTGCTGGGCCACAGTGAGACTAGCTCCGAGAGTCTCGGTCATAAATCAGTGCCTCTGGGGGCTCTATCATTTTTATTGCTCTCCTGTGAACATCCTGTCATCCTCTCCGGGTTTCAGATATCGGCAAGCTTGGGACTCACGGCCCTGCGCCCAGCCACATATGCACTGTGAGGCCTCCCCATCACAACTTTTGGCAGACACTCCCAAAAAAGCAGTTAGGGTCAAATCTACATTATTAACTAGAGTCTGCCAGGACCTCACAACTCCTGTCCTTCCTTCTTCCTCATTCTCATGGGGCAGCACGTCTCAAGGACTCCCCGGAGCCATGGCTGAGACTGGGCAATGGTGCTGGTGGCCAGCCGGAGCCCTTCCCCCCAGAAAGAGGTCCTAGCGCGTTAGAGCAAACACCAGGCTGGCGTCAGGAGTCTTTGCATCGACTGTTTATGGTACATCGGAATGTCGGTGAGTGGGCAATAGCGAGCAAAAGGAAGTGTTATATTGCGGGGGTAACACACCGCAATGGTTAATAAACCCAGGCTGTCTGGAGTCGAGGAAAATATACAGGTCACTAGGACCTTGAGGACATACAGACAAACTGAGGAGAGCAATTGCTGCCAGCTGTTTACAGTCCCGCCACCTCCAGTCAGGGGAGCTGAGAATTGGTTGGAGTTGACCAAATGAAGCAGGTATCCCAGCAGAGCCTGGCCCGGGCACGAGCTCTCCCATCTCACAACAGAACACCGAACGAGGAAAGTGACACCTATTAGAACTTGGACACGGACCCACACATGTTCTACCTAGTTCTATCTTCGGGCCTTGGGAAAGGTCTGTGCTATGGACAATAAGGAAATCGAAGATGGAGCATTTTAAGATCTATGGTTTCTCCCACTGACTTGGGTTGAAATCAGCCTAGATTACGTCATGTGGCCACGCGTCCATACAAACGTACACATTCTATTGGTTGGCATTGCTGCCTGAAAGACCTTTGGTCCAGGGGACCCTTGTCAGTCAACTTAGGTGCGGAGCACTTGTGTCAATTTGATGCTGAGGTTTGATACCTACCTACCTTATTTCTCAAGAGAGTTAGTTGGACCCTCCTGAAGGGGGGTAGTTGGAATAAAACAGGAAGTCAAGAGGTGCAATGCACGTATCCCTTCAGATCCTAGCTATTGAAAATCTACTATGCGCCAGCTTCTATGCCAGGAGCTAGGGTTACAACAGCAAACACAATGGGCCCAGAAGATAAGTAAATCAGCCCCTGCTTTCATGGTGTTTGAATTCTAGTTCCCCGAATGTTTTCTAAAAAGCAGATGACCCTGAGGATAAAATTTAAAGTTTTTTCTTCCTTAAATCTGTCTTCCTCCCCTTGCATTCCCAACTACAGAATGGTTAGTACAATAAAACACTTAAACCTCTGAACTTAAAATGTAGTTCAGAGGGAAAGATAAATATGTTACCATTAAAGTGGGAACGTTGTTAAGCAAATCCACTCACTATTTCATAGTCAAGAACTGCACAGCAAATCTCTATGTTAGGTACAAACAAGATTAAAATAATCAGCATGGCAACCATGTAAACATTGTTCAGGAAAAAAGAAAAGAAAAGTAAGAAGCAGATAAGGAATCCAGTCCGAAAAAACAGTAATTCCAAATAACAGAAAAACATTTCTTCTATTAAAATAAAACATAATAAAAAAATAAATGTATGAAAATAAAAACCTAGCCCTGGCCGGATGGCTCAGTTGGTTGAAGCGTCATCCTGTACACCAAAAAAGTTTTGGGTTCGATCCTCAGTCAAGGTGCATGTGATGTTTCTCTCTTACATCAATATTTCTCTCCCTCTCTCTCTCTCTCTCTCTTTACACACACACACACATCAATGTTTCTCTCTCTCTTTCTCTCTCTTTATCTCCCTTTCTCTCTCTAAAATCAATGAACAAATTCTCTGGAGAGAATTTTTTTAAAGCCTACAAATCAGATGGTAAAACAATAGAACAACTCCCATTTGTAGCCAAGCCCCAGGAAAAACAATAAGGGACAGTGATCCCTAAAAGATGAGCAAATGAGATGAGCCTTGCAATAGCCCCGAGTTCTGCCTGGAGAGCTTTCAGGCACAGCACATGCAGGTGCCCCCACAGGACTGTGAACCGCGCCTGACCCCCAGGCAGAGCCCACAGGCATTTAGAGGGTTTTGTTTCGAGTCGAGGAGTAAAATAAGCTCAGGACTAAACGTTGCCCTGGCCAGGCCTAGCAAAGTTTATAAACAAGACACAAAAGGACTGAGTTCTTAAGAAACAATTACATCCCAGAACAAGGCTCAATAAAGTACGTAAAAATATAAAAATATCCAGCACCCATAAGATAAAATTTGAAATGTCAGACATCCAATACAAAATTATCAAAGAAGCAGGAAAAGATAAGGAGAAAATCTGATCAATCAAACTGACCTAGGAATGACACATAACATAATTAGTACATAAAGACATTTCAACAGTAATTAAAACCGCATTTCTTAGGTTCAGGAAACTGAAGGGGAAAAAAATGTGGAGACTGGTGATATAAAGAACAAAATCAACATCCTTGATATAAAACTATAATGTCTAAGATGAAAAGTACACTAAATGGGATTAACAACAGATAAATCATCACAGAAAATGAATACTCATAAACTTTAAATATAGCAATCAAAGCCATCCAAAATTAAACATGAAGAAATGAAAGTTTTCAATACATAAACAAAGATGACTACGCAGTGGGGAAAATGCAAGTAAACTAAAAGATGATTAGTCAGAGTCTGATAAAGAAATAAGAGGAAGATATTTGAAAAGATAAAGGTCAAAACTGTCCCAAATTTGATTTAAAAAAAAAAAAACTACCAACACAAATATCCAAGAAGCTCAACAAACCTCAAGCTCAGGAAACATGAAAAATACACCAAATACATGTTAATCAAATTACTTAAAATTAATGACAAAGGGAAATAAGAGGAGCCAATGGTAGTACCAGAATGCATTTCACAGCCGTTTTGGTCAGTAACGTGTTGGTCAATGATGAACTGCACATTCAACAGTGGAATAGCACATAGCCTAGGACCTAGGTGGGTGGTAGGCTATACCATCTAGGTTTGTGTAAGTGTACTCTATGATGTTTGCACAATAACAAAATTGCCTAACAATGCATTTCTCAGAAGGTATCCCCATCATTAAGTGGGGCATTACTCTATAGACAGGAATAAGCATAGCAACAGGTTTCTTTACAGAAACAGTAAGAGCCTTCCAAAAAATGGAGCAGCATCTTGAAAGTGTAGGAAAAAAAGACCTGCAAACCTGTAATTCTATACCCAGCAAAATCACTCTTTCCAAATAAAGGCAAAGTAAAGACCTTGAATGAATACATCACTGCTAGATCTATTATATAAGAAATAAGATAGAAAAGTATTCATGCAGAAGAGAAATGATACCATAAAGAAATTGAAATCTACACAAAGAAGTAAAAAGTGCTAAAAAAAATAACTATATGACTAAACATAAAATATTTTGATTATTTAAATTTATTTAAATTGTTGTTTAAAATAAAAATAATCACAATGTCTAGTAGAGCTTATAACATATATATATACCAACAATAGCTCCAAAGCTGGGAAGGAGAAAGGAAGTACATGGTTGTAAGGTTCTTAGACCGTGCATGAAGTTTTGTAATATTAAATAAGGTGGACTGTGGTGAATTAAAGGTGTATACCAGAAACCTAAAAGCAAGACTAAAATAACAAAATCTATAAGAATAAAAGTGTAATATGCTAATTAGACCAGACATCCTTCCAGACGTCCTTCTGGATGAAGCAGGGGCTGTGAGGGAAGCCCAAGTCCCGGGTACCAGAGGGAAGCTGGTGCTGGAAGCCAGGGAAAGAAGGCCTACTCTTGTACCAGTTTTGTGCATCAGGCCTCTAGTAACTAAATAAAAAGGAATAGCTGGTAAACCAACAAAGAGATAAAGAGATTACCAAGGACGCAAGGAAACTTTTGGAAGTGATGTGGATGTTCATTATGTTGATTTTGAGATAGGTTTCATGGTGTATTCATGTTAAAACTTAGCAAACTGTCACTCTAAATCTTTGCTAATAACATATATAATTCTAGGAGATAATGGAAGAACATATTCAAAATTCTTATGGAAGGAAAATGTAAGCCAAGATTATTATCTGCAGCCAAAATATCACTTAAGAGTAGAGGCCCCAGGAAGACTTTTCCAAGAAAGAATTGAAGGAATTACAGTCCGAATGCTCCCTAGTTAAAAAGTAATCTGATGATAAAATACAGCTAGTAGTGGTAGAAATCCAGTGGTAGAGACTTATTAATGGACCTTCCAATATCTAGTTTTGCTCTTTCTTTGGTCGTAAGAATCCCTGGTCAAATTGTCAGTGACCTTTAAGACTATATTCCTTAGCCTTTATTGCAGCTAGTTGTGGTCAAGTCATCAAATTTTACACTAACTCTAAAAGATATATGCACCCTTATCTTCATTGCAGCATTATTTATCATAGCCAAAATATGGAAGCAGCCTAATTGTTCATTGATAGATGAAAGGATCAAGAAGATGTGGTATAGGCCCTGGCCGAGTAGCTCGGTTGGTTGGAGCATCGGCCCTATGTGCCAAGGTTGCTGGTTCAATCCCCAGTCAGGGCACATACATGAGTCAAACAGTGAATGCATGAGTAAGTGGAACACCAAATCAATGTTTCTCTCTCTTTCTCCCTCCTATCTCTCTAAAAATCATTAGATTTAAAAACAAATTTAAAGAAGTGGTACATATATACAATGGAATATTACTCAGCCATAAAGAAGAATAAAATTTTGCAACTTGCAACAATATTCATGGACCTCTTATGCTAAGTGAAATAAGTCAGACATAGAAAGACAAATACCATACGCTTTCATTTACATGTGGAATTTAAAAAACAAACAAAATAAATGAACAAACAAAACAGAAACAAACTCATAGATACAGAGAACACATTGATGGTCACCAGATGGGATAGGGGTTTTGAGGATGGGTGAAAAAGGTGAAAGGGATTAAAAAGTGCAAATTGCCAGTTATAAGGATAGTCACAGCAGAGGGAATATAGTCAATAATATGTAATGACTATGTATAATGTCAGATAGATAGTAGACTTATTGGGGTGGTCACTTTGTAAATTATATAAATGTCTAATCACTATACTGCACACCTGAAATTAGCGTGATGTTGTATGCCAGCTATAATGGAAAAATAAATTAATTTTTAAATAAATAAATAATTCCTTGATTTTAAAGTCATCAAGTTTTAGCCAACAGTATCTAAGCGGAGGTAGTATGTGCAACTTCCAGGAAGTCTAATGAAAGGGGAGGGAGATACCCATCTTCAGCCTTCATCCATCCTGCTCCTGACAAGGTAACTGTGATGGAGGGAGTTCTAGCAGCCCAGCCAGCTTAAACCCTGAAGACAGATGCTAAGCCCTGGTGATGACAGAGAAGTCAGCTGGAAGGAGTGTGGCTACCTAATAAATTTGTGCACTTGCCAAACCTCTCTGGACTTGCTGCTTCAGGCTTGTTTTATATGAAAAAAATAAAAAAATTTTAAAGGCACCATTTGTTGTTATTTTGTTGTGACTTGCACTGGAACAAAATTCTGACCTATATGTCTATCTGGAGAAGCTATGGTTTTATACACAGAGTTCACTAAATATTTTTCTGATACTTAACAACTGACATAAGTATGCCCATGGAATAGAATAAAAATGTTGTGGAGTTTTAAATTTAGAAATACTAATATGACTAGCAATATCGGACAGGAGGATGGAGACAGGGGAAGTGTGAGAATGCTGATCTCCTCATCTCTGGCAGGAAGTTAATCAATACCGTGTGCATTTAAAATACGTCATTTTATAACTGACGCCAGCCTCCTGTTTTCCGTAGTCCCTTAGAGGGGATCCGTTAGATGGTTAGAAAATGATGTCTCTTGTGCTGAAGAAATATCTGTCTAAACGGAGCAATTCCTTCCACTTCACTGTAGTTTCTTTTTCTTCTTTGAAACTAAAATAAAATTAAATCTAATACTCTTTTTATTAAAAAGTAACTTGTGTGGTGTGATCCCACTTTATATTCCCGGCCTTACAGACTTCCATTGAGATATTTGCATTGTTGATTTCTGGGATATGTTCTGTGAATTATTCACTTTTTTCTTGGTAGTTTTCTTAATTTCTTGAATTCTTTATAACTAGAGGTGGGTCCCTAGCAGCTGCTGGCAGCCGGCAGGGCCTCCATCCCTTCCCCTGGCCGGCCCCGCCACCTGGTCGAACTCCCAGACGAACTCCTGGTCGAGGGGACACTTTGCACACTGTGCTTTTATTATATAGGATAAGCATGTATTACTTTTTAATATCAATGGGGTTATAGTGTACATTCTGCTGTATTCACCTAATAATTACCAAGGGTACCTCTCCAAGTCACTGATTAATACTCTATAGCAGGGGTTCTCAAACTTTTTAAACAGGGGGCCAGTTCACTGTCCCTCAGACCGTTGGAGGGCCGGACTATAGTTTTAAAAAAACTATGAACAAATTCCTATGCACACTGCACATATCTTATTTTGAAGTAAAAAAACAAAACAGCAAAAACACCCACATGTGGCCCACGGGCCGTAGTTTGAGGACGCCTGCTCTATAGCATGGATGCACTTAATTTATCTAAACATTTCTTTACACCTGAACATTCAAGTTTTTTAAACATCCTATCTCACCTTTTTACATCATAACTTTTTGGTAGCCTAAGTTTCCAAAAATTATATGCACATTTTAAACCTTAATAGTTAAAAGAACAGTGTTAATTATACTCGCACCCACTACGTATGAGAGTGCCCATTTTCCCTTTCCAGTAACGAATACCACAATGTAAAAAAATTTTAATTGATTTAAGAGAGAGAGGACGGGAGAAGGAGAGAGAGAGAGAATCATCAATGTGAGATCAAAACATCAGTCGTCTGCCTGTTGCACACCTCCTCCGGGGGACCACCACCGGGGCATGTGCCCTGACAGGAATCAAAGCGGCAACCTTTCGATGCACGAGATGACGCCCAACCAGCTGAGCCACATTGGCCAGGGCTGAGAACATTTTTAAATTGTGCCAATTTGGTTTAAAAACTAATATTTGTTGTTATTTTAATTGTAATAAGGATAATTAAAATTATCCCTTTTATCCTTATTGGTTAGGAAAGGCCTTTTTTCCTGTGGTTTCCTGTGGTCTTGGTTATGTGGCTTTTCCCTGTCCATTTATCTATCACGCTGTCTTTTTCTTATCAACTCGTAAAAAACTCCTTTTAGATGAAACCTATCCATCTTTTATAATACATGGCATAAATCTTCTATTCCAACATTTATCATATATCTTTTGATTTTGTTTATGGTATCTGTTTCCAGATATAAATGCTTAATTTTCATGTAGAATATATTACTTTTACCATAACAGTGAGGTCATATTTTTAAATGCTCAAAACAACAGGAAAAGCAATGCTCCTGCCCCATGGCCTCACTCCCCACCCCTTCCCTCCACCTTTGAAGTCCAAGTTTCCCGAGGCAGCTTACAAAGCCCTCCACAAGCGCCCTCCATGCCCTTCCAGGACCCTGCCCCTCCTCCGCAGACCAGCTCCCCCACACGGGAAAATCACTGTGGTTACACTCACATCAAGGGACATGGTTTCTTGGCGCTGGGCCTCCGCTGGTCCCTGCCCTTAGCCAAAGGCCACTTTCATCGAGGTCTCCCTTCTTCTCTAGAGAGGCTTCCCTGAGCCCCACCTTCCTGCACACCAGCCAGAGGACTCTCTGCTGGGCCCCATCGCACCCTGAGCCCAGCTGGTGTTCGCCCAGTGCGCACCCGGATGCCCTCCAGATGCCCACCATACTGACTGGTCAGGGCCTGCATATTACGCTGTTACTTATTTTTTAAAATATATTTTTATTGATTTCAGAGAAGAAGGGAGAGGGGAGAAAGAGATAGAAACACCAATAATGAAAGAGAATCATTGATCGGCTGCCTCCTACACACCCCACACAGGGGATCGAGCACACAACCTGGGCATGTGCCCTGACCAGGAATCAAACCATGATTTCCTGGTTCATAGGTTGGCACTCAACCACTGAGCCACGCCAGCTGAGCAGTTGTTACTTATTTTTAATTTCACCCCTGACCTGAGCACCTCTCTATTGCCCGCACAGAATACACGTTAATTCTCCATCTACGTTCATGTCCTCCAGACCACCAGCTTCCTGGAGGCAGAGCTGTGTCTTGTTCATCCTGCGTGATGAGGTGAATGGATGAATGGGCCGAGGGGAGCTCCTCAGAGGTTTGTCAGCACAAGTGTCTGGACAGGCCTGGCAAAGGCCGAGACAGGTGACTTCTGAAAATGAGTGACATGTACACCTGATACCTGCTAAAGCAGGCGTCCTCAAACTACGGCCCGCGGGCCACATGCGGGTGTTTTTGCTGTTTTGTTTTTTTACTTCAAAATAAGATATGTGTAGTGTGCATAGGAATTTGTTCATAGTTTTTTTTAAACTATAGTCCGGCCCTCCAACGGTCTGAGGGACAGTGAACTGGCCCCCTGTTTAAAAAGTTTGAGGACCCCTGTGCTAAAGGCTTTACTTTCTCCTTCAGCACGCCCACTTCCAAACATTCCATCGCAGAAACAAATGAACCCAAACAACATCATAAACACATGCAGCCACCTCCTCTCTAGCACCTTCTTTCTGCCATCAAGCGTGTTCTCAGCTATTCCTGTTTTACGAATCACTCTCATATCCATCACATCCTTGCGATCCCTGAAGACTGCGGTGAGGGAATCATATAACCATTTCACAGAAGATAAAGCTAAACCCCGTGAGAGGCCAAACGAGTGGCTTGACTCTTGAGATCTGCGATAGTAAGGCATACATAGGCTTGGGCCCTGGAAACCCCGGGGATACCGCCTTGTCCAACACTGTGCCTTCGGGTGGCTAAGGGACTGTATCGCAAAGGGCTAGCAGTGGTAGAAATCCAGTGGTAGAGACTTATTAACGGACCTCCCAATAAGGGGCCTTTCCCTCCTGGGGCCAGAGTGGCCATCTCACAAGAGCCTACCTATTCTCCGGTTTGATATTTCAAGTACCTTGGGATATGAGATGCCAGCGGTCCAGTATGCTCCAGTTACCAGCAGGAATAATCCCATCTGTGAACTTTTAGCAGTTAACTGAATGTCTCCTAATTCAACTATCTTAATATAAATTGTTCTCAAATATTATTTTATAAATATACAGTCTCCAATAACAAATAGTATCTTTTTGTGAAATTAATTTCAATTTAGCCTTAACTAATACTGAATTGCTATGGAATTACATATTACATACACATTACAACAAAAGTTCATCATGATTAATGTTATTACAGTGAACACCAAAGGAATTAATAATGATTTGCAGTTATTATAAAGTGGTACTGGTGTAGGAAAAAAGGTTAAGTCTAATTAAATTCTGGCAACCACTTTAGGGCTCTGCGGCAAAGAGGACGCTGGGTTTTATGTTAATTAATTCTGTATGAAAGGTTGCTGAAGTGTTTTAACATTGTTCAAAGAGCCACGGTTTTACTACCAGAGTGTGTTTTGATTTTTCCCCCCACAGTGACCTGTTGGCGTGGGTGAGGCATTGAATTCTTGGTGATCAGCAGGTGTTAGGAGGCTGCGGTTCCTTACGTTGCGTGGTGGTGAGAGCAGGGTCCCAGGACCCTGCCATGGCTCATGCTGGGACTGGATCTTGGGTTTCCTGAGTTGCCTTCTGGTCAGACACAGCTCCACAATCGCCCCTTCACTTGGGTGTAGTGGGCAGCGGGACATCCCAGAAGGGCCCTATCTTGCCCAAGACAGGACTCGGATAACAGTGCCTGATCTTGCACTATGTTATGAATGGAAGTCAGAGTGAGTGAGCTCCGAATTTGAGAGATTCAGGCTTTGTCATGGTTCTGTAGCTTATTTCCCTTGTAACTTGGGGCAAGTCATTTAAATTCTGAGTCTGAATTTCCTCAGACTTCACAGTATTGTTGTCAGGATTAAATCAGAAAATGGATAAGAAGGAGAGGTGGGAAGCTCTGAGAGTTAAACAAATTAATGTGGTTATTCGTGACCGTCTCCTGGGTGAAGTTCCACTCTTAACACGTCTAATTCCTACACCCGGCCTTCGGGCTCCTCTGTGATGGGGCCAGACCTTTAATTTAAATATTTCACCTGTTTCATGCCACACAAATATTCAATCTAATATTTCAGATCGTGATGTTAGGTGGAGAGTTGTTTCAATTAAAGCAGTTTTCAATCCCTTGACTTTTTAAGTTAATCAAAGCACACAAGTTGGTATCTCTGGTTGCCTCAAGCATAGCTTAATGCTCGGCACAAAGTAAAGGCTCAGTAGATTTGGTTGAAAGAAAGGATGGGCCCAACCAGCGTGGCTCAGTGGGTTAGCGCTGACAACCTATGAACCAGAAGGTAAAGTTTTGATTCTGGTCAGGGCACATGCCCGGGTTGCAGGCTCAACCCTCAGTAAGGGGCATACAGGAGGCAGCTGATCAATGATTCCCTTTCATCATTGATCTCTCTCTCTCTCCCTCCCTCCCTCCCTTTCTCTCTGAAATCAATTTAAAAAAATATATTTAAAATTTAAAAAAGAAAGAAAGGATGGATGGATGGGCATCCTGATTTGTCTGACCCAATGCAGACATAGCATTTGTGATCAAGGTCAAATCTGACCCACTCCTGAGCACTGTTCCTAGCATCCGCATGCCTCCTGAGCACCTAGCAACGACCTGCCCTACACTGTTCATTTCTAATGCCTTCAACCCTGGAAGCCTTCTCTGAGAACACACACAGCCTTACCAAGATGGCCTTTCCCTGCTCTGGGCCCACAGGAATGGAATGTCTAGCCCAGAGTGCTTTAACCCTTGTGCGCATGAGAATTGCCTGGAGGGCTTGTTAAAATACAGATTTTTGGGCCTCATCCTTGGAATTTCTGATTCTGTGGGTGCAAGATGCAATTTAAAATGTGAATTTTAACAAGTTCCCAGTTGCTGCTGCTGCTGCTGGTCTGAGGATGGTACCTCCAGAACCTCAGGTCTAGCCCATCGGTCCCTGTAGAACTTACCAGAACTAGTAACTTTTTCCTTAGATGGGAGTAATTTTGAGTAAGGAATTGGCTGAATACCAGCACGGCACCTACTTTTGCCTTACAACAACATTCCACAGATGGTCCAATCGCACCCTTAGCTTCCAGAAGGGGAAGCTGGTTTGTGGCAAGGAGGCAGCACAATCAAGGTCATGGGCATCCAGATCTTCTCCCATTACCCTGGGCTCATGGTCTGGCTGGAAAGGCAATTGCCACATGAAAACTGAGCATTTCTGCCAGGAACAGTAGCTGACACAACAGAATACAGCACCTATGAGCTCCACAGCGTCTCACGGGAGGTGAGTGGGCAATGGTGGTAGACTATTCATTAAGGGTCAAGTGTGGCAAGAACCCTAGGAAGAGGTTAGCCCAGGTCACCTGACCGGTTATATGACCTTTGGCAGGTCAGGTAACCTCTCTGGGCCTCTCGGGTCACCTGGCCTACAACTCTCACCTTCTTTCCACCTCTGACTTCTGAGCACAGGCAGGTCCGTGTCTGCAATGCCAGGAGCGTCTAAGAGCCTCGTGAAGTGAGCTCTCCCCTAGGGCTTGGTGCCCTCCACCACCCAGGACAGTGGGGAGGGCGGCCAGGGCCACTCCTTGGGCCCTATTTCTCCCTCAGCACCAGGAGAATCTAATTGACCCTCCTGTGGCTTTTGTAGGACCAAGGAGGGAATTACCAGAAGCCAGAAACGCAGTCGGCCAGTGGCTGATGTAAAGGAAGTTACTTTAAAAAAAGGCACCATGGCTCCTCAGTGAACTCTGCATTTCGGGGCTGTGTCATCATGCCTGAATCCATTCTGAGTCCATTAGCAGCCTGTGCTGGCGCTGAGGCCCCCAGACTCCTTGGAACCTCAAGAGAGAATCTCCAGGGAGCTGACTCAGCCCTTTGTCCTCCAGAGGCAGGGAAATTGGATTCCAAGCCACAGAGGATGTTGGTCTGTATCGAAAGCCTGGAGTGACAAAGGACTGCTGCCAAAGAGGAGAACAGTCCAATGTCCCCATCTAGAGCAAAGGTGAAGCTGAGGAAAGGAGGGAGGGAGGATTGGAAGGAAGCAGGGAGGGAGGGAGAAAGGGAGGAGGGGAGGGAGGGAGGGAGAGAGGAGAGAGGGAGGGAGGGAGGGAGAGAGGAGGGAGGGAGGGAGGGAGGGAGGGAGGGAGGGAGGGGAAAGAATTGATTTACTGTCTACAATTCCATGGCAGGTGCATGCCACCTCATTAATCCCAACACCGACAAGCTTTCAAGGTAGATATTATTATCCCCATTTTACAGCTGTCATAACTGAGGTTCAGACCATGGAGTGACTTATGTAGCATGGTGAACTTGGGAATTCGTCTTCAGATTGTCTGATCTCAAAGGTCATGCACATTTCATTGCTCCATGCAGTGTCTCAGGGTTGGCTGCCAAGGAGAGTCTATGATGAGAGAGGAGAGGGGTGCCATGGTCAGGCTGGAAAGGCAATTTCCACATGAAAGGCAATTGCCACGTGAGTGGCCCTGGACTGTCACCTGGTCTCACCTGGATGGTGCCTCCAGATACCCAGGTAAGGCTTGCCGGATCCTGAGAAATGTACACAACAGACCTTAAAAAGGCCCCTGTGGCTGCTGGGCCTGGGAGATTGATGTGCATTTTGCTCATTAGTGCTCACTGCTAACCAACTGGCAGCACAGAAGTGAGGATCCCTCAGCCCTTGGGCACTGTGGACTAGTCTCATCCATAAAACAAGCGCAAATGTGAAAAAATCCCTGCTCACAGGGAATCCCTGCTGACCCTCTCCGGCTCACCAAGCAGACTCACCAGGATAACCCCGCCCTCCAGGGAGCCTCGTACTTGGGCCCGTCTTCAGCTAACTGTGCCAGACATGACGTCTCTCCCACCTTACTGTGAGCATCTTGGGAATGTTGTCTCTCTCTCAACTCCGCAGCCTCCTCACTCCCATGTCAATCAGCACGGGGTGCAACGGAAGGAGCCTAGTCCACAGCTGTCCAGTAGACCTTTCCGTGCTGTCCACATGGGGCAGCCACCAGCCACGTGTGGCTGTTGCACTTGTGAAGTTTGGTTGTTGCAAATGAGGGACTACTTCTTTATTTATTTTAGTTCAGTTCATTTAAGCTTAAGTGACTACAGGGCTAGACACTCCATAAATATCTGCTGGATAAAAGGAGAAGAAAAAGAAGACACTGAGGATATAAAATATATATTCAGAGCAACAAAGGAAGGAGGGAAGGAAGGACTGAGACAGGAAGAAGAAGTATTGATAACAGCTGCCAGCAGACCACCCAGGGAAAGCTGCAGGCTGGGGTCTGGCCCAGGTTGGAGCCTTTGCTGTTTGCCTTGGAGTGACAGAGACAGACCTGCAGACCAGCCGAGCTCCCCTCCCCAAGCCTTCTGAGCCATGGGTGAGCCTAAGGTCACAGATCTCAAAACCTGGGACCAGAGAAGCTCCCGTGTCAGACAGAGGTCCTCTCAGCTTGCCCACCCTGCTATTGTCCCAGGAGGAAGTGAGCCCGGAGGTGTGGGAGGGAGCCAAGCAGGTGAGGGCTGGTCCGCTGTGGGCCTGCAAGCTCCGCCCCACCCTCACCCGCCTCTCTCCCGCCTCCTCCCTCTGCCTCCATCTCCACATTAGCAATACATTTCCAGGACACTCTAATGAAGTACATCTTGAGTCTCCTTCTCATGGCTAATGAGGAGACAACAAGAATTTGACTAATACCAGGACAATTACTGGAGCAGTGAAGCGAGGGCCTCTGATTAGACGTGATAATTTGCGAGGCTGGGCTCTTCACATTAAGTTTGCAAACAGTTTAAAAATCACTTCCTCTATTTATCCAGCTAATCCCTGTTTAATGACTCCAGACCCAAGGAAAGAAAGGGGAAATGTCTCTTTAAAAATTAATAAATAAATAAATTAAGATACTGACAACCCCACCCTTATTTGCCCACACAGGAGAGATGGCACAAATGTAACCTGATTGTCATCTTCTCACACAGAGAAGACTGCAGAGCTCCAGAGGAGTTGGCCATCCCCAAACCGTCATCCTGCATTTGTTCCGGATGCTCACCAGCCCGGCCACTCACCTAGCCCAGCCTGGCCACTCACCCAGCCCAGCCCGGCCACTCACCCCGCCCACCTGGCCACTCACCCCGCCCACCTGGCCACTCACCCAGCCCCGCCCGGCCACTCACCCAGCCCAGCCCGGCCACTCACCCCGCCCAGCCACTCACCCCGTCCAGCCACTCACCCCGCCCAGCCTGCCACTCATCCCTCCCACCTGGCCACTCACCCAGCCAGGCCTGGCCATTCACCCAGGCTGGCCACTCCTACCCCTAACAGAACTGCTTGTCCCACATGGAAGACAGGCTACCTCCCTGTTGAGGGGTCCAATGGCATGATTCGGGAACTGCTGTGGGTGGTTGCCGGTCTCCAAATGCTGTGGGAGGATGGACACAGGTGAAATTCCATTCTAGTGGAGGGTTCTTTGTAATCTCACCCCTCAAAGTGTGGTCGGGGACTCGAAGCATGGGTGTCACCTGGCACCTGGACCCCCAGATGGGTGTCACCTGGGAGCTTGTTACAAATTCAGAACCTCAGGCCCCACCCAGACTTGCCGAGTCGGAATCTGGATTTTCACAAGCTCCTGGGTGAGTGCATGTGTGCCGGCGTTTAGGAGCACGGCTTTATGACATATCATTTGCCTGGCGCAGAGGTGCCCGGAGACACATGGTTTTGCAGATTTCCATACTATTGATCCGTGGCTCTGTGCTTGTCAGAGTGCCTCCACAGAGATTTACAGCGGGGATTATGCAAAATAAAGTACGTTTGGGAAATGCTGGGTTAAATCAAATTGAGTTTATTTGTTTACTGCAGGTTTTACAGCCTCTTTATCACACCAATAAGCATTTTGATGTCCATAGGCAGATACTGTCTGCAGTGTTTCCCAAACTCAGTTGAAGCAGGAACTCCTCTTGATGAGTGAGAAGCATTGCAGGTTCCCCCTGGCACCAGTTCAGGAAGAACTACTACAGACAGTGGGAGATTTCATAAGAATCATGGGGTTCTCTGGTCCCAGACATGGGCGGTCTTCTCAACAACAGAGACATCCAGGAAAGCAAAGCCAGGGGCTCCATGGCGCTACCAAAGCTTTCCTCTGCCAGCCACCCTCCAGCACTCTCCACCAGGAAAAGCCATCCAAGCACCAAGTGCATAGCTGAGACCACCAGGTCCAGGCCTCTGGGAAAGGAACAGGATCGGGAGGTCGGAGGTGGGGGCTGCCACCCTCCTCTTCATAACGATTTGCCTTAGAGGTGGTGACACTCGGCTATTGCTCCACTTCTTGTTGAACTAAGAACTGGTCATGTGGGACATGCAGGTCACGCTGTGCCACAGGCTTTCTCTGCTTAGTCCACCAGACCTCCGTGAGAGCATGGAGGTGGCCACTCTCAGGGGCCCACTTCGCAGGTGAAGAAAACGAAGGCCACTGAGGCTATACGCATTTTCAAGTTGACCCAGCGAAGCAAGTGGTGGCGCTGGAACTTAAGCCCAAGCAGAGCCACTAGGCCCTGCTCACTCCATGCAAGGTGTGGAGCCTCGATTGTAATTAAATCCTGATTAACTCAAGCACCCACATGCTCGCATATATGGCCCTAATCCCCAACCACTCTTGTTTAACATTTAATTCAGGTTTGCATACCTACACAAATATACATACGTAGGACAATATGTAGGGACATTTCTTTTGCCTGCAAAACTTAGAAATCACAGAATTGGGAAAGCTTGGTACAATCCCCAAAGCATGCAGCTCATTTCATCCTCATTATGCCCCTGAGGGTAAACAGTCAGTCTTACCCCTACTTTATGGGAGGGAAACTGAGGCCAGGGGGAGGAGGTGATTTGTCCAAGATCTCACACTCAATAAAGGCTCAACATAAATTTAGTGTGGATTTTAGCGTCCCTGGGGACTGAGCCCACACTCAGACCACCAGCAGGGGTGGCTGCCTACCTCAGGCCATTTCCTGCCTTCATACACCAAAGGAACCTAGGAGCCACTGAGGACATATGGAACACTATCTCTGGGAGACACAGAAGGGTCCACACCAAGCGCTCATGGAGTGAAGGCTGTGGATCTATGTTTAACATTCAACTCCCCCCCCACACACACACATACACACATACATGCATACACACACACATGCACACATACACACACGTGCATGCACACACAAATAGTACACAAATACATACATACATAAACAGTACACACACAATACACAAACAAATAATATGCACAATACATGCATAACACATGCACACACATGATATACATGTAGATGCGCACAATACACATGCATAAAAAACACAGTGCACATGCATACACACAATACACCTGTATGTACATGTAATATACACACGTAGCATGCAAGTATGCACATTACATGCACTGATGGTACATGCTTATACACACAAACACATATGATACACAGAAACACACATACCCACATACACAAACAGTAAACACACACAAATAATACTCACATACACAAACAGCATACACAGAATGCATACCTAATACACATATGCACACCTATACAAATAGTACACACATACACACACAATACACACATGCCCACACACATACATGTGCACACCACCCTTGTGTTTTACTAGTACACTGCCCACAGTGTTATTTCAGCTGCTGATTTTGCCAGGATTTCAGCACAAGCCACCCTGCTTCCCCCCTGCTGGTGGAAGCCAGTCTCAGCCAATGAGCACTCATGAAAAAGGGGGGTCGGGGCCATAGGCCAGAGCTAGAGGAGCCAGGAAATGGTCATTGTGAAAGAAGACAAGAGGAAGCTTGGGAGGGACGTGCACAAGTGAGGACGTGGGAGAAGACCGAGCACTGCCAGGTAAGGAGGGTACTGGGTGGGTCAGCAGGACAAGACTCACACTTTTGTCGGGGGCTCCTGGGAAACAAATACACAGAAAGCCTGGCTGGGAATCAGCACTGGGCCTGGCCAAAGCTCAGCCTACAGTCAGGGGCCTGGCCGCCACCCAGTCCTGCTGCAGGAACGCTGTGTGGCCTTTCTCCTTTCTCCTGCCACAGGTGTCCATCTGCACAAAGAATCTGATAAATGGGTCAACAGTGAGCTTCTGGGAGACTGACTTCAAGCCCGGCAGTGGGCAGAAGAGCTATGCGGGCTAGCAGCCCTCTGGCAGGAGTTCAGGGAAGGAGAGGAGTCTGGGGTAGCCCTTCGCCTATGGAAGAGCTCTGGCACTGGGCCTGGTGGAGAAGTGACCCCTGTCCTCGGGGAGCCACTGGTGTGCAGCTGTGTGAGCTTGACCAAGTCATCACCTCTCTCTGGGCTCAGGAGCTCCGTCTGGCTCCTGGAGATGGGTGACTAGCAGCTCTGTCTTCCCCAGCAGTGTGACATCATGAAGAAGGATTCTAGATGAGCCTGATCTACGTTCAGACCTCAGACTTCATCACTTACTAGTTATCCCGTTAGGTCTGTTACTTGATTTCTCAGTTCCTCAGTCCCCTCCCCTGAAATATGTGACTAGTAATGACCACATGGGAGGGAGGGAACATTGAGGGAGGCCGTGGGAAGCAAAGGGCATCAGCAGGACAAGACTCACACTTTTGTCGGGGGCTCCTGGGAAACAATACACAGAAAGCCTGGCTGGGAATCAGCACAGTACTCAAAGGTGCCTGGGTTTACAAACTCAAATGCCCGAAATAACTGTGGCACAACCCCTCCTAACAGAGCTCTGTGCAGGCCTCCAAGTCACCAGTGTGGAGTGATCCCTGGTAATACTGTTAAATGGGGGGAAAGATGCAAAACGATGCACACAAAATGGTTCTGCTGAGTAAGAGATGCGGGAGATCCAAATGCAGGCATGTAGCTGCCTGTTTTTGCAAATAGAAACACTGGGTGAATAAATAAAAACCATGGGGTGAGGGGACATGGTGGATGAAGCCGGGGTGAAGAGAGTATACCTTTCCATTTAGTAATCACCTTTGAGTCACATTCAAAAATAAAATAAAACAAGCTCAAGCTGCCTTATAGTAGGCAAAGGGCTGAGGGACTGGTGTGAGCAGCCAGTTTCTCTAATCCATATGGACAAGCAGACAGACAGATAAACAACCATGAGACCAAAGCCCCAGAGGGTTGAGGAATAGGCAGGCAGGCAGCCAGCACCACCCCTGCCCACCCGAACCCCACCCAGCAGGCAGCCCTAAGCCCTCTCACCCCTGCCTGTGGGAGCATGACACTCCTCAATTCTTCCCGGAATGAATGCTTTCTCTAAACTCATTGCAAAACATCCTGGCTGGAGCTGCAAACGGGAATCCAAAAGCACCCCCTGGAGAGAGGTAACCCGCTTCCTGAGGACATTCGGCCTCCTTTGAGGGCCTGCATCAGGAGAGAGCAGAGCAGGCCAGGCCGCCATTCCCAAGGCAGAGCATGGGGCTCCACAGTGCAGCCATGCACCAACTGGGCACCCTGCCTAGGGTGGACCAGCCACCAGGTTCAGGCAACATTGGGTGTTCGGGAGCTTCCCCAAGCTCCAGTCCATATTCATCCTTTGGGGCTTGCCCACCGAACAGCCTTAAGGGCTACGCAGGGATTGTTGAGGGAGAGGAGAGAAGAGACCCCCAATGTAGACTCCATCAGCTCCCACCCACATCTCCTCAAGAATATAGTGGGCATCATGTCACAAGGCAGAGGACTGAATCTGCCACCACGATGGGTCATTTAGGCAGGTCTCTTCTCTCTGGACATCAGTTTCCCTACCTGTATCAGGAAGGGGTGTTTTAGCATAGAACTCTGTTTTCCAATGTCTTACTTAGGACCTGGCATGTAGACAGATCTATGCTGACTCTTCTGGGAGAGCTGGGTGGGGAGCAGAAGCCACACCCCAGTGCCCACCCAGCCCCTGGGCAGCTTCTGGCACTTCCTTGGGCCCCTGGCTTTCTTTGCAATTTCCATCCCCATTCTGCCTCTTCTACACACCTCTCAAGTCAGGTAGTCACGAGCACCCTGACTCCTGCTCTTGAGCCTCTGTGCACTCTCCGAGAGACCACTTGCCCCCACTGCTTTGCCAATGACTTTCAAACCTTTGTCTTGCTGAGCTCCACACTTGAGTGCTCTATGCCTACCTGACACCTCACTTAGAAGCCCCAGGCATCTCAGACATGACTTGCTCAAGAGAAAAACCATCTTCTCCTCCTTTGAACCAGCTCGCCTTGGCTTCCCATCTCAAGATGCAGGGCTTCAAACACTCTAGCACTCAGGTCATTCCTCTCCCTTATGCCCTCCCCCATCCAAATCTATCCAGTCATCAAATGTTTTTAAATCAACTCTTCCTCTTTGTCTCACCTCAGTTGTCCACTTAGAGGTCACCATAATCAGCAGCATCATCATCTCACCATCATCATAGCCACCATCACCACCATCATCATCACCCTCATCACCCACCATCATCACCATCATCATCACCCTCATCACCCACCATCATCACCATCACCATCACCATCATTACCACCATCACTATCTCACCATCATCATAACCACCACCATCACCATCATCATCACCATCATCATCACCATCATCACCATCATCATCATTACCATCATTACCACCTCATCACCATCTCACCATCATTATAACAACCACATCACTGTCATGAACCTCATCACCCACCATCATCACCATCACCATCACCATCACCATCACCATCATTACCACCATCACCATCATCATAACCACCACCATCACTGTCATGAACTTCATCACCTACCATCATCACCATCACCATCATTACCACCTCCATCGCCATCTCACCATCATCATAACCACCACCATCACTGTCATGAACCTCATCACCCACCATCATCACCATCACCATCACCATCACTACCGTCACCATACCTCCATCACCATCATTATAGCTATCATCACCACCATCATCACTGCTGTTACCATCATCACCACCACCAGCAGCAGCAAATATCATCACACCATCATCATCATCATCACCACCATCATGATTATCACCACCACTATCATCACCTCAATATCATCATAACCACATCACCCACCATTTTTACTACCATCATCAATATCATTATTATCCTCACCTCCTCCTCTGTTTCTATCATTTATATATGCCCTTACTGACCAACACTTTACCAGGCATGTTCCTTCTGAATCACAGATATGATCATGACCATCATGGTTTGTAACTGCTCACTGCCGTCAGGGAAAAAAAATGCAAATGCCTTGGCATTTGGCCATTCACAATCTGACTCCAACCTAGTATTTCAAGCCCATTTCCTAACAAGCCTATCCTGTACCCCAACAACACCAAACCCTTTCATGAGCATACCACACCTTTCCCCCTCTGTCTCAGTTCATACACTTCCCGCAGCCTAGCATCTCATCCCCTTCTCTCACTCCTGAATCCTACTACTCCCTCAAGACCCAGATCCAATTTCCTGCCTCTGGGAAGAAAGGGCCAATCTCCTCGCCTGGGTTCTGAGCCCTTACTCTAACTCCCACCTGAGTATCCAGTTATGTTCACAGCACCTGACGACACTATCATTGTAGTCAATGAGCTCCTGTGACCCATGGACTGCATCCCTCTCCTTGGTATCAGCTTTGCCATATTCCATCCCAGCACTGGCCTGACACAAGGCAGGAGCCTGAAGAAAGTTGAATAATTAGGGAATGGATAAGAAAGTTGGCAAGAATGGAGGCAGGGGAAATAAGGAAGGAATTTTCCCCTAACTATACCTATAACAGACCCAGTGTCCAGTCCAGGTATGAATCAGCCACTTTCTTAGTGCCAAACTCCAGAAGGTCGGAGAAGCCATGGAGGCCACCCCACAGAGAAAAGAAGGTCTCTTACCTCCCAGGCTCCTCCTCAAACACAATCATCCTTCCATCGTCCCAAATCATGCCTGAGGAAGGGGCTGCAGAAGGAAACAGAGGGCTCATGGTACCCAGTAGCCTAAGCCATGGTGCTGCTCCAACTGCCTGAACTTCCCACCGTTGGTGCCATGTCCAGACCCTCTGCATGGAGGTTGTGAGAAATGGCTCACCTGTCCGAATTTCAAACGATGGACTAGGAAACAGAAGCATGGCAAAAATGAGACTCTTAATAACACTCTAGAGAGAGGGCATCCATTGTACAGGAACACACGTGGGGCAGGGACCATAGCCTATTTATTTAGACCCTCCTCCGGTTCCTCATTGACTGAGTACTATTTCACCACCTATTTCCTAATAGGTCGCCTAGGTTTTGCTGTCTCCCATTGGGTTATTTAAAAACAATATGTGGGGCCTTCTCTAGTCGCCTCCACCTCCCTTTGTCTAGGGGAATCTTCCTAGGACGTGTGCTATCAGCCACGTGTACAGCTCTCATCCTCTCTCCCCACCCCCACATCCTGTTTGCTCTGGGGAAATTCAGCAGCCACCTGGCCACATGCTGTTTCTTTTCTATGAAGATAAATCAGAGGCATATTTCTTACAAGGTGAATCCATTCGCTCATTCACAAATATTTGTTATGCACCTGCTAAGTGCCAGACCTTGAACTAGAGAAGTTCAGCAGAGGTTGACTCAGGCTTATCCTGCCTTTGTCAGTTGGATGTTGAGCTGAAGACCAGACACCATCACTGCTATTCTCACCACCACCATCACCCCCTTCAGTTCTGCTCCAAGAACTTGCGCACCCAGTACCTCCATATATCACTCCTCAGGAAAGGCATCCCATGTTGCTTAAGTAGACCTTGGAACAGGCTATTGTCACCAACATTCTCAGGTCAGAAGACTTGCAATTCTGCTCTGGTTCTAGAAAAGACCACCTAGTAGCATGACCTTGGACAGCAGATGTGACCTCTGAGCCTTCTGTTAAAAAATATGTCCTCCTTCCCCAAAACCCAAAGGGTAGCTTGACTCCTACCCCCAAGAGGCCTCAGATCACTCCAGCCAGAGGTGCTGCTAGGAGGCTAGATGTGAGCCTGGGCAGGAAGGGGTGAGAAAAAGTGTCACTTCTCTCCAGCCCTGCCCACAGGAATCTGGCCACAACCCTGGAGAGAGGCGGCTCCAGCTGAGGGAAAAGAGGACACTGACCTTCAGCCAAGTCTCCCACTCACCTCCCCTGACCTTTGCACAGCACCCCAGCCCAGTGCGGGCTCCTGATGTAGACTCCTCACTAAGCAGGGGCCTCCCCTTTAAAAGCAAAGGCCCTTTGTGGGTCTCCTGGCTCCCTGAGCACCTCTCTCAGGAGCCTCAGGTTCCAGACCACAGCCATTTAGCTGTCTTGGGACCTGGTCCAGCTCCTTAAAACATAATACTGACACCTCGGGAGTCACTGGGGTCCCAGTCTTTCCTGGGCCAAGATGGGGAGGAGACCAAATCAAGGAGCTGGAGGGACTGGTGAGCAAAGGCCATGAGCACAATAAGCAGGCCCTGGGAAGATAGGTAAATCAGCTTTAAAATAACCATCGCAAAACACACCAAGGTCGTGGCTGCCCTCATTCAAGGAGACAGGGCATGAAACCAGCTGCCTGCATCTCAGAACTCACTGTCAGGGCCTGGAGATAGCACCCGTCTGCAGCGGGGAAACTGAGGCCCAGAAAGGAGAACTCTGCTTAAAGCCATTCGGAGATGTAATGCAGGCGAGGCCCTTACCCGGGCACCTGCCATCGCACCCACCTCTGCGTAGAGCCCGCCAAGGCGGCAGCAGGTCGCTTCCCTTCAGAGCTCAAGGCTTCTCACTGGGCCTCTCTGAGGGCAGGATTTGGGTGTGTCCACTGATGGTGGCGAGTTTGGGGGCACAGCAAGATGTCCTCACCTGTAGGTAGCCCTGAGACACCTGGCTTCCAGCTCAGAGCAGGCCAAGCAGGGGAAAGGCAGGGCCAGGGCTACCGCACCTCAGTCAGAGCAAGGGCCAGCCAGGCTCTCAGTCCCCCCATTTCCTACCCTCCACCCCTCCTATATCCCATCTGCCCCTCTGGCCCTAGATCCCTTTTTGACATATCTTGATTTTTCCCAATTCTCCCTGTCTCTCTTCCTTGCCAAAAAAGCCCTTCTCTCTCTCTCTCTCTCTCTCTCTCTCTCTCTCTCTCTCTCTCTCTCTCTCTTTCTCTCTCTCTCTCCCTTTCTCTCTCTCTCTCTCTCTCTCTCTCTCTCTCTCTCTCTCTCTCTCTCTTTCTCTCTCTCATAATTGTATAGTTCTATCTCCCCCTCTTTCTCCTTTATCTCTCCATTTCCTGCTGTCCATCTCCCGCCTCCACCCAATACCCAGGTCAGCCCTCAGTGGTACGGGAGGCCCCAGCAGAGGGCACACAGCCTGGAGAACGAGGCTGCCCCATGTCGCTGTGTGTGTGTGTGTGTCTGTGTGTGTACGCATGTGCGCATGTGTTCATGTGTACTTTGTGGGCTGGATTGCTAATGCCTCACAGAGCAGTACAGTTAAGAACACATTTTCGCCATTATTACCTCATTTTCTCCTGTGAAGAAGGCAAGGGAAAGGACAGGAAGGGTGATTATTTCTCTGTGTCCAGGGGATGCAGAGGCCCAGAGAGTTTGAGAAACTGTCTAAGGTCACACAGCTGTCAGGAAAGCCTCCCTACAGAGCATCAGCCAATACTGATCAGAGCGTCTGTGTGCCCCATGGTCTGGCCTCATAAACGCCCAGCGCTTCTCAGCCGCCTCCTTGCGTGGCTGCAATGAGCTGCCTACACCCTGAACTTCTCCCGGCTTGTTCTGACCCAGAGTCCAGCAGATCAGCCAGCCTGACTCCTGCAGGACAGCTCGCTGTCCCCAGATGACCTGGACTTGCCGGTAACTGGCCGAGCAGTGGTTCCTGGAAGTGAGACTCTGGGGACCATGGCCTGGCCCTGTGGAGGGGGAGAGGCATCTGGTCCCAGGTGGGGGCGAGCAGCCGCTGGGCTGGGCTGGTGAGCAGCCCCCGTAGAGAGCAGCCGGGGCTGGAGTGCTTTGTCCTGGCCTGGAGCACGGCCAGCTGCAGAGCGGCCCATGAGGGACCTGCACTCAGAGTCACTGGGGAGGCAGGAATGACAGTGAAGTTCCCTGCTTGGCCACTTCCTGTGGTTCCACTGGCACCCCCAACACCCATCATATCCAGACTCAACTCCTCCTCCAGCCACCTCTCCCAACCCACTCTTCCTGGATGCCCCTTAAGAGAACAAAAAACACCACCACCCACCAGTACCCCAGCCATCACCCGGGGTACATGGAGGACTCCTTCAAACCCTTCACCCCCAAGCCATGCCCCATGGAGTCCTCCCCCCCCCCCGGCTCTCCCTCACCTGCTCTGGTTCTGCGCTGGCCTCCTGCCTGGGCTCCAGCCTCGGTCTGCCCTCCCTGCCTGCTGCTGTGCAGGGCAGGACAGGAGCCAGGGCACGGGCTTGGTGCCACGGCCAGGCGGACCTGTTCTTGAGCTCCCGTGACACTTTTGTAGTGTGTGACTTTGGGCAAATTACTTACTTTCTGATCATCTTGACACCAGTGAGTTCTCCCTGAATCTGTGCTCCTGCTGACCAGGTGACCTCTGATTCTAATTTGACTTCCTCCTAGAAACATCCACCAGAAGAGAGGAAGCGGAGTAAGGAGACGCTATTCTACTCCCCACGACACGTGTAGCTCTCTTCATAGCTCATTAGTTGGTATTTTTGTTTGCCAAAAATTCAAAGAGAGAATAAGTTGTCCAAATTAGATGGAGAAATCTAAGTATATGCAATAACAACAACAGAAATGATGACGGTGGAAGAGAGTTTGTATGACTGCACTGGCTTCAGCTGCCTGGAAGGCTGTTATAGAATAAGACTTAGGTTCATTTTTGCAGCCTTAAGGCCCACATGGAGACAGATTTAAACTGAAGTAAGTACTACCTTGCTAGCCAAGTAGGTAGTGAGCTGCCTGTCATTGGAAGTATGCAAGAATAGGCTGTGCCAACCTCGGAGGGAATGTTGCAGAGAGGCGTGATCCTGGAGGCTTCCCTCCTCCTTTCAATTGCTAACACATCCACTCAGTCACAAAGCACTAAATGGTTTACAGTTATCTGTCCACCTTCCCACAGCCACCACCTGGGCCACGTCACCTGCCCCTCCAGCCTGGATGACAACGGCAGCCCTGGGATGTTCCCTTGCCTACAGGCTTGCCTCCTCCCCTTCACAATTTCTCACCCAGAAGCTGGAGTCTTCCTCCAAAAGCAGGAATAAACTAATTCTGTTCACCTGTCACAACCTGCGAGGCCTCCATTGCCCTCGGTATAGAGTCTAATGTTCATGGTGTGGCTGCCGAGGCCTCCCTACCTGGTCCTGACTACCTCTCCAGTACACTGTCATCACCCACACCCCACACATGATGCCCAGCCAGCCAGAGCTCCCTGCTGCTACAGCTGCCACTGCTATTACTTCTACCTCCTCCTTGACCTCCTTTCCTTATCCTTCTCTTCCTCCCTCCTCCCCTTCCCTACCGCCCCCCACCCCCATCTCCAGCTCCAGCTCCAGCTCCATCTTCATCGCCATCCGGTTCTCCATCTCTATCTGCATCTGCATCTGCATCTCCATCTCCATCTCCATCTCCATCTCCATCTCCATCTCCATCTCCATCTCTCTGCCCCAATTCTGAGTCTAGCCTGCTGCCTGTCTGGGTAACTCCTGGCCCTTCACACGTAACTGTGGGACTCCGGGCAAGGTAATCTCTCTGTGCCTCAGTTGCCTTTGCTGACACCACTATCTCAGCCTGCCACGCTCTCTATTTCACCCATCCCTGCCTGGCTGACTCCTATCTGTCCATCATATCTGAGTCTCCGCCCCTCCCCAGAAAGTCCTCCTAGGCCCCCCATACACACACCCAGCCTGGGCTAGGCTCCTGGGGAAGCCTGTATTTCCCTGCTTGCAGTCCATATCACGCTGCATCCTACATGCCTTCCCCCAAGAAGTAGAATCAGACAGAGGTCAAGGGCTGTGCTAGCTTCACCACAAGGGCCGCCCCCCTCGCCTGCCATGCGGAATCAGTCAGGAGTGGCTGCTTAAAGGCAGGCAGGAAGGGAGCAAGGCAGGCTCCATGGAGGAGGTGATGCAGCCAGGCTAAAGGCTGCCCAGACGTCCTGCCTGACCTGTTTCCCCAGAGCTCACTTTTGACCACAAGGAGGGAGAGCTTGTCAGACCTGGTTAGGGCCCCCAAAATAAATTACTGCACTGCCACTTGAACTGCTGACTGCCCAGGAGTGCCATGTCACCGCTCAGCAGAGGCCAGGTGGGAGGAGGGAGGAGGGCTGTGTGGGCCTCAGCCCATTTCCTGGGGGTCTCAGGCTCAAGCAACAGTGCCCAGGCCCAGGCAGATGCCCAGCTGTTCCTAAGCACCGAGGCCTCTGAGCACCATTTGGAACCCATCACGGCCCCGGCTGCGCTGAGCACCGGATCTGGCTAACATTACCGTGGAATTTGCAGGGCCTCATACGTATTCCCCGGCTGGTTCCTGAGAACAAGGACACAGAGACAGTCCACCTCACTCTGCATGCACCCACCAGGGGTGGCCTGCAGGGCTGAGAGGAAGGGAAGGATGAAACAGGCTGGACCCCAGGCCACAGCCCCCCACCTGGGCGCAGGCCCTGGGCCTTTTAGCAGGAGCCGAGTAACCACCCAGTCCCCTCCTCAGGCCCAGGGCACTCCATTATGCTACAGCTACCACTGATTGACGCGTAGAGTGCCAGACCTGATCTACACAGTTTATGCGTATAAATGCATTTACCCTACAAGAACCCTATGGAGTAGATGCCATCATTAACCTTGCTGGACAGATGAGGAAACTGAGGCACAGAGAGATTACCTTGCCCGGAATCCCACAGTTATGTGTGAAGGGCCAGGAGTTAAACCCAGACAGGCAGGCAGGCTAGACTCAGACTACTGTTTCTGGAATTTTCTCAAGCACTATAGCCAGAATTAAAGGCCACAACCAATGCTGAGTCCTTCAAACTTGGGCAATGACTGGCATTCGTGGACACTTCTGGACGGACATTCGGCCGTCCCTCTATGGGGTGAGCCCCTTGCTAGGTGCTAAGAACTGAGAACAGCCATCAGCCTCGGGGGTTAAAGCAATTTACCGTCCCCCAGACACCAGCTCTCCAAAGGGGAGCCGGGCGGGGGCTCCCCTTTCTTCAGCGTGGCAACGCGGCTCAAGGATCACAAGGGAATGATCAGAAAGGCAAGGACAGGAGGCAGCAGTGTGGTCCGGCCTCGCCTCCGTCTCACCAGCTCACAGCCCCAGGCCGCTCATTGCACTGCACTGAACCTCCGCGTCTGCCCTTGTAAAGCAAAGATGAAACCAACCTCCTGGTGAACAGAAAGAGAGAGAGAGAGGGAGAGGGAGATAGAGAGAATGGCTTGTTCAGGGCCTGTGCAGAGTAGGCCCTTGGTCAATGTGCAGAGGTCTGGATCTGAGAACAAAGTGGACACAGACTGCGCCCCTCGGCCCCTCCGCGCAGAGAAGAGACGTGGAGAGCTGGCGGGCTGTCCATGGGGAAGGCGGCAGCGAGGCCCTTGGAAGGGGAGGGGACACCCCTCAGGGGACAAAAGCCCACAGGTCCCCTCTTGGCTCTCGGCCACCTTTGAAGAGTCGCCTGAGAGCCCATTCAGCCGGTGGTTTTATCTTGTGACAGCCGAGGGAAGGGAGCTGCAGCCCATTATCCTCCACCCCACTCTCGACTCACAAAGGAAATACGGTTTATCGGGTTGTCCATCGGGGCTGGTGACCAGGACAGGGGGGAGCCTGGGTCACAATCCCAAGGGACACTTGCCAAAGCCCACAGAGAGAAAGGCGTGCTCCGCAGCCGAGGGCGCCAGCATGCAGGGGGCGGGGGGGCCAGAGCTGAAGGTCCTGCTGCAAATACCAAGAGCCCCACCCCCACCCCGCCCCTGCCCAACACTGAGCACAGGGGAACGCGGGGCCACAGGGAGAAGGACCTGCCAGGACACCCTGGTGACATGGGGTCAGAGCTGGGTCTGGTCCAGGGCCGCCCAGTCAAAGCCGTCTCCTCCCGCCGAGGAAATAACCCCGCAGGGGAGGACCCCACAGTGGAGCTTGAGAAGCAAGTCTGTGCGCTGAAGGGATCCCAGAGGTCCCCTTCCGATAGCTCGGAGCTGTGGGGACCGACAAGGAGACTGCCCCGCGGTGGAGAGAGGAAGGGGTGTCAGGCTGCCTATTTCCAGCCCTGCCCACCCGCTCCCTGCACCCCTCCCCGCACCCCCTCTCTCCCAGAGGCGCCAGAGCCTAGTGCCTCCGCCCTTGGCTTCCTCATCAGGCAGAGGGGAGGAGGCTTGCTGCTTCTGAAAGTTCCTGGAAAGATTCATCAGCATAACCTGCACCAAAGCACATCCCAACGCCCAGCGGGTCCTCAGCTGAGGCCTGTGGAGTAGAGCCGACGCTGAGTGAGTGGTTCCCACACACAGCAGGTCCCACTGAGTGCCGGCGGGCTGGGGGTCCAAGCCAGGCACCTGCCTAGGCCTGAAGGGGTGCTTCCTCCTGATGATCCGAAGCCCAGCCTCCAAGGACGGCATCCATCCTGCAGGATGGAACGGAGCAGCACAAGGGGCACTGAGCCAGAGTCAAGATGTGGTTTCCATGCGTGGGCCCCGCGAGTGCCTTCCCCTCTATGGGACTCTGGTCCCCCCTCTGCAAAAGCAGATCTCTGCCGTTCACCCTCTTAAAGCGCCGTCGCTGCGCTAACATCACAGTATAACCAGGAAACGGCACTGCTCCTTCCTGAGCCTCAGTCTCCTCCTCTGCGAAGTGGGCGCAGCATCACCTCCCTCTCAGGGTGGTTCTGCTCCCAGCTGCTGTTGATGTGGGCGGAGGGCACGGCCCTGACAGCACAAGTGTCGTGAGGGGCCCCTTCCTTCCAAATGCCGCTCTTAGACATCTCCTGGAAGATACCAGGGACAGTACGGCCCACGGGCGAGGCTGCAGAGGCATCAAGGCCTCCGCCAGCCGCGAGACCCCCGTAGCCCAGAACCCAGGCCTCTCCACCATGCTTCCTGGCGCTTCTCACACCAGTGGGGCCGCCCGAGCAGGACGCAGCACGCGCAGTGCAATGAGGAGGGACAAGATGTAGGGTGGGAACCAAAAGACAGGCCAGGCACTGCCTTGACTCTTGTCTGGGGGCCAGGAGGGTCTGTCCAAGGCCCCACTGCCACCTCAGTACTCTGGTGCCCAGGGGTCAGTCTCAGCCCAGACCTCCCTGAAGGCCAGACCCCTCATCCAGCCACCGGCGGGCATCTCTTTCCACCTGTGCCACAGGCAGTTCACACTCAGCTCAGCCAAATCCCAGCTTCCCATCTGACCCAGCCTGCCTCTCCGTCTCTCCGTCTCAGGGGCAACTCTACCATCTAGACACATGGCAGTCACTCCGAGTTCCTCCCTCCCGTGTGCCCCTCCTGAATGAACTAAACCTGGTCCCTGAATTAGGATGGTTCCACTTACAATTTCTGACTTTATGATGGTGCAAAAATGATACTCATAATAAATACGTGAGATATTCAACTCTTAATTATAAAGCAGGCTTTGTGGTAGATGGTTTTGCTCAGCTGCAAGCGTTCTGAGCACATGTAAGGTAGCCTAGGCTAAGCTGTGATGCGCCGTAGGTTATGTGAATTAATGCACTTTCGACTTATGATATTTTGAACTTACTGTGGGTTTGTTGGGATGTAATCCCATAGTGAGTTGAGGAGTCACCAGCTGGGGTTCATTCTGTGGGCAAAAGGGGCCACATGCTGACCTGACAAGCTCAGGGGAGGCCTGCATGGCCATCTTGCAAACTCAGAGACCTAAAGGAACGACAAAGGATGGTCTGAAATTAAACTTTAACTAAAAGCAGTTACAGTTGGGTGGTTAGTCCTAGGCCGGTGCCTTCACTGACAAGATCAGCCTTTACTTTAACTAAGCTTATCTGTCTTTTTGCATCTGTAATAACATACCCTTTGAAATGTCTGGGTAACTTGTAACTTCCCTTTTTCTGGAGCCCCTGGGGCACAACCTCACATGCCTGGGCCCCAGAACAGATACCACAAATTCCTTCATTGTTATCACGTTAATTGTTCCTGCACCCACCTAAGTATGTGTCTATCATTTTACTTTTTATCCAATCCCGGAGGTTTCCCCGCTTTGCTTTCTCCCACCTCTCTAGTCTATCACCAGTGGATTTCATGAACCCACCTATGTCCCTCCTTTGATTACAGTGTATAAAAATAGAGGAAAATCCACCATTCTCCGGAGCATTATCTCAATCCGTTGAGGTTCTGCATCCCGGCAATTGTCGACAGTTTGGCTCAAATAAACTCACAAAAATTCTTTACAGGTGTGAATGTTCTTTTACGTTAACAATTCCAATTCCTTAGCCTCATCCCAGGCCCTCTCAACCCCTCATTCAGGCCTCATCACAGAGTGGCCTGTTTGCTCTACCAGACAGAATTCCCGGAGAGATGGGCAATTTCTCACTCGATACCTTACCCCTAAAGCCCAGAACATTGGTATCCAGTAGGTACTTAATAAATGTTTTCTTAATGTTGGAGACACTTAAAGAGACTGCTAAGAGTAGAAGTTAATCCAATGGCCCCAAACGGAAGGAGTATTGAAACCACGCCCTCTGGCCCCGTCCCCAGGCAGAGGCACCCACCTGCAGAGCCTTCGAGGTGTGACGCAATGACACCCGGAGAGGCAGCGGCCAGCCCCTGCAGGGCCTTGAAGGCCGCACCAAGGAACTGGTTGGCAGAGGGCTGACTTTATTTACTTTCCTTTCAGATTTCTCTTTTAGGCAAAGAGCACTCTGACAGCACTTGAGGAAGACAAATTGTGAGACTAGACCAACACTTGGCTCTGAAAATCTTGCCCTGGCCTCTCATGAGATCAGATTTCCCTGCTTTGGGCCAAACTCTAAAGCACTTTGGCATTGGGTGAAAGATTGTCGGGGCCAAAGGGCTGGCGGGGGGGCAGCTTGGAGGACGCCTAGGGTCACACTGGTGCTTTGCCCTGCTCCTGCCCTTCTTCCCATCCTGGTGGCTCCTCTGAAGCAAGGAAACAGGGCAGAAGCAGCCGGCCTGGGCACAGCGGTGGCATGAGAACCACGGGTCCCACCTGGCCGAGGGCGTCTGCTGCTGCAGCTGCAGGGGGTGGCCCCACAGCAATTGGAAGGCTCCATTCTTGACACCTTCGCAAAGTGCCACCAGCTGGGACAGCCTTCGCCTGCTCCGAGTCCGTCTCCAGGATGTGTCCTCAGCCTCCACCCAACGCTGCCTCCTGAAGCAGGAGCCTCTCTAGACACAAAGAGCCATTAACCACACGGAATGAGTGCTCATGGAGATTGTGACCGCCCGGGCCCCCTGAGTGACCCCAGCATCACTTCTCCCATCGCCACCCAGCTGGACCATGCGCGGGGCACACACATACAGCAGGGGCCTTCCCTGAGGTCCCCAGCTGCTCTCCCCCCGCCCCCCTCCACTGCCTCCTCTGACCTCTACCAATGCCCAGGCTCACTGCTCTGAAATAACTGAAGGGCACAGGTGGCTGTGCCCTCACTAGACTGAGCTTCTGGAAGGTGCGCCTCACTCATTTGGATGCTCTGAGCTTGGGACCAGACAGATGCTCAGAGATGTTCCCTAAGCCCAACACCAGGAGCTTATACGGGAAGGTGGGAATGAGGGGAGGAGGGGCCAGCTGTTGGGGAGGAATAGTGTCAGCCAAGCGTGAATGGAGGAGGGCGTGGAAATGACCTGCTGGGTCAGTGGTCCTCAGATTTGCCCATGCATCAGAACAAGACCCCAACCCAGAACTTCTGATCAGCAGGTCTCGGCTGGGTCCAGAAACTGGCCTTTCTGACAGGTTCCAGGTAATGCTGATGCTGATGCTGTGAGTCCCAATAACTTTGAGAACCTGCCGGGTGAAGCCAAGAATGCAGAAAAGGATAAAGAAATCAAAAAGAGGAGGAGGGCTGGAGCCATGCTGTGCAGGTCCCTCCAAGGTGGCTTGGGATGTCACAGCCACGAGCAAGGACAGGTGGACAAGGAGACCAGAGAAGCCCTGTGCCCAAAGGCTGCCGGGAGGCAGAGACACAAACAACCGTGGGTCTGAGTCCCCGTGCCCCCTGACTCTGTGTGGCATTGGCAGGCTCCCCACAGGGGGCCTAAGTCCCCTCCTGTGTGAAAGGCATGCAACCCCTCCCTGCCCACCTCCTCAAGGGGCAGGTGTGCCTTGCAGGGAGAAAGGCCACAAGAGGGTTTTGCACACTGCAAGGCCCTCAGCAGATGTGACAGTGATTATTATAATCCCCCTCCCCCAGATGGCATGGTTGCCCCCTTCTCCGCCTGCCAGGAGGCCCCTCTCAGCAGTCCCCAGGGATGTAAAGGGCCCGCAGGCCCCTGGCTTCCTCCAGGGCCTCCAAGCTCAGTGTGGGCCAGCCTCCAGCTCACAGCGTCTTTCTTCAGGTGCAGGGACCCAAGTAGCTGTCAGCGGGCGGCTCCTCTGCAGGGCACCTCGAGGGGGGGTATCAGGGGTGGCTCTGGCAACCCTGGAACAAAGGCCGGCTGGGAGCTGGCAGGGCGCCATCAGGGTTCAATGCACAATGGCCCTGGGGGCTGGCGGCTTCGCTCCTGGTCGGCATTTGCATAATGTCTGGGGCAGGAACAGGTGCCCGGTCAATAGGCAATTGTGAGGCTGTTCTGTCAAAAGAGAAGGGGCCTGTATTGAAGGCTAGGCTCGCCTATTGCAATGCAAATAGCATTCAAAGCGGACCAGCCCAGCTCACTCCCCGGAGCTCCAGCTTCTTGAAAGCCACCGAGCCTGCCCGGCTGCTGCCGCTGCTGGTGCCCGCTTTGTCTGAGGCCAAAGGGTGGCATCAGCAGCAAGAGCTGGGAACCCGAGCAGGGAGCAAGAGCAGGCCAGCCTGCCCATCCAGGAGGGCTTCCTGGAGGAGGAGCTGATGTCACTGAACTTTGACCAAATATTAGCCTGAAGCTCTGCAGCTTCTGTGAAGAGCACCCCGGAGTAAAGCTGCTACTCTAGCTGCTTTTGCCATGGTGACATCCGCAAGGACCCCCAGGCCAAGTCACCCCTCTCTTCCCTCTGCATGAGCCCAAGCCCTGAGATGCAGGGACCTTTCTGCCAGAGCTAACACTCACTGAGTGCCTACAGTGGAGGCATGAGAAGATAATTTTTCTCCCACCTTCTAAGTCCTTCTAGCTGGGCTAATAATCAAATTAACAGAGACAATTAACAGAAGAAAATCAAATTTTAATGTGAGTGGGGGGGTGAGGGATTTACATAAGCATGAAAATCCCAAAGACAGTGAGGTAAAATGAGGTATATATCTCATTTTGAACAAAGGAGAAAAGGAGGGAGGGGTCTGGGATTTCTCAGGAGAAATAGGTAATTCACAGGTAGCAAAGAAAGTGGCAAACGAATTCTTGCCAAGCAACTCAGAACCATGGGTCAGAATGAAATCTAATGGCCAGGTTTTTGCATGGACCCTCCCAGTCTACCATACTTAATATGTTGAGGTGATTATGCTGAAGTTCCCTTCCTGAAGCAGGTTTTTCTATCTGGATTTTTTTAAAGAAGAAAAGGGGGTTGTTTGAAAAATAATAACTTCTTTGATTTCAGCTCAAAATAACCTGCATGCCTGGGGGCACCTACTGGGGAGACTCTCCTGGCCCCCACACTATACGTAGACCCGCCCTGTTGCAGTGGCTTCATATGGGTTAGCCCAGTGGTCGGCAAACTCGTTAGTCAACAGAGCCAAATATCAACAGTACGACGATTGAAATTTCTTTTGAGAGCCAAATTTTTTAAACTTAAACCTCTTCTAACTCCACTTCTTCAAAATAGACTTGCCCAGGCCGTGGTATTTTGTGGAAAAGCCACACTCAAGGGGCCAAAGAGCCGCATGTGGCTCGCGAGCCGCAGTTTGCCGACCACTGGGTTAGCCCATCCAATACTCACAGCAACCCTATGAGGTACAGGCCATTATTATCTCACTTAACAGATGAGGAAACAGGCATGGAGGAGTTCAAGATTGCTCAACTAATCTGTAGCAAAACTGAGGGGAAGAGCCCAGGCAAGCTGGCTCCAGGAGCCACACCCTCACGGGCTGTGCTAGGGCTGCCTGTAGGGCCCCCTCACTGTTTGATGTGGGGTCCTAAGTCCAGAGGGGAGCAGGAACCCTCCTTCCCGGCTCCCCGTACCTCCTGATTCTTACTCTATAGCTGCAAGCACGTCAGAGAGGTCAGGGCTCAGGACCAGCGGGGACGGTCACCTGGACGGCGGGAGCAGGGGATAACCCCGAGATGACGCTCCCCAACTTCAACGATGAGGAAACACTTCAGTTCACAGAAATAGTCTAAATGGGGGGGGGGGGTGCTTCCACTTGGCACGTTGTGCTGGTTTCCCCAGAAAAGGGGGGACCTCAGGAGCTCAGTTCCGTTCCCTGCTTTATCACGCACAGGCCAGGTGACCTTGGACAAGGTGCTGCTGCTCGGGAGCTGTTTCCTCATCTGTGAGTGGGGGATTGTGACAACTCACACTCCAGGTATGTGAGGTGACGCCTCCGCACAGGAGGGCCCTGCGTGTGTCGGCTCCTGTCCCCACACGGTAGGCTCTGGAAGACAGAGCTGCTGACATATCCTGCCCCACCCAGTTTCATGTTGACATGAAGAGGGAGCACAAGCATGCGCGTGGGTGTGAATTCATTAAGTCACTCGCTTGCATTCCATTGGCTTTGCAAGATTCATTCCTCTTTTTTTTTTTTTAATTTCTTAAAAATGTCCAGGGAACTCCCCGGTGGAAGACTCCGAGTGTCGGCCACACAATACTTGAGATGCTTGAATCAGATAAAAGGAAACTCCCTATTGCACTGGGAGGACTGAGGGACTCTCCGGGCTCCCCTCCAGCCAGGGCCTCACCCCTGCACCTCCCTCCTCCAAAATGTCACAGAACATCACAGCTCGGCCAGTTCAATAGTCAACAGGTTTCTCTCCCAGCCTCTCTGACGGATTGGAGGCTGTGTTGAGGAGGATTCTGAAGCAGCATCTAGGTATGGCAGGAAAGAGTGCCGTGACCTAGGGGTGAGGTCTGCTGCCAGCACTGCGTGGTATAGGGGCCGTGTCCATGCTCTATACTTTGTCATTCTTGGTAGAGTGGCTATGTGGGGAAACAAAGCCAGAGAAGAGAAATGGCATCTCCAAAATCATATGGTGACAACATCAAAGCTAAAAATCTTAATTTTTTCTTAAAAAATATCCCCTGAATATTTTACAATGAGTCTATACTACTTCTAGAATTAGAAATATACTAAAGCACTTTCAGTTGAAAATTAAAGAAAATCAAGACAACCCTACGATGACCATCAGAAAGGAAGGCATAGTGTGGTTGGGCCCTAGTGGGGTCCTGAGGGTGGTATTAATGGCAGGGATGGTTACGTAATTACCAGTTTTGCTGCATACACTCACACAGCACTTTGCAATTTTCAAATCTCATCCACTTAGCTAGTTGGTTCTCCCCAAAATGCTGTGTAGGTAGGAAAGCAAGCAGGAGTGACTCCCATTTTTGCATATGAAAAAAATTAAGGCTCAGATACTTGACAGGACGTACCCAAGGTCACAGAGTGAGTGAGTGGCAAAACTGAGACCTGAACCCTGGGGTAGCGCTTTGGGAAAAGTCAGGAGGAAGATCGAGGGAGCCTAGAGGTAGCCTGGAGACCTTCCATTCCCACCAGAAGAGTTGCAAACTAAATCCTGTCCCCCCAGCATCCCACACGGACCTGCTCACGCTGGGAGTCCGGGCCTTCCCCAGAAGTAGACCAAGCGTCCTCTCCTTCCCAGGCCCCTCCCAACCTCCTCAGCTGACCTCACCAGCTCCCCGGACACAATGCACCCTTCTTCTCCTCGGGGCACCCCTCCCCCAGCTCTTAATTAAACTAGTCGGTGATAGTCTCCCTAGCAGAGGCCCAGACAGTGCCTTGTTCCTGAGCTGCCCATTGTCTGCCCGGCTGGCCCAGCCTCCAGCAGGCACCCACCCTGCCTCCTGCCTCCGGGCCAGCAGCGAGTTGATGGGCCTGACTCCTGGGCACAGTGAAAATAGCAGCGTCACAGGAGAATCTGGATGTCTCTTCACGGAAAGTCTGTGAAGGAAATCACACGCCGTTCATGGGTTTGTTTCCTAGGAAATCGAATAAACCATATTAATAGCAAGAAAAGGAAGTGGCTTGGCTAGAAAGATCCGGAGTCCAAAGGCAAGGATTTGAGACCTGGTTCTACCATCGACAAACCAGGTGGCCTTCGGTGCATTGCTGCCTCTTGGAGTCTCAGTTTTCACATGGAGAAAATGGGGGCGGGCGGTAGTGCAGGCAGAGAAATGAGAGGAAAATGCAAACCAAATGACCAGGAAACATAGAAGGCTCCGCTTAATTGGAGCCAAATGCATCTCCCCCAGGCCCGTCCGCGGGGAACCTCCTCCTCACCGGTTCCAGCCTGCGAGACGTCTGCCTCTGACCTTTGCTGTGTCTTTAGAAGAGGAAACCGGCCATAAAGAAATTTGCTGCCTCTCTTCCAATGGATAAGATCAAGAGCTTCTGCCGCCTGCCTATGACGGGAGCTGGCGGGAGAGGGGCCGGGGCCTGGCGGGAGCTCCTTGATAGGAACCTGCAGTTGCAACCATTGACTTAATTGGTTGAATACTTGAAGTTAAAGGGGCCCGATGCTTGGCCACTGGAATCCCAGCCCTCAAAGCACACACAAGCCACACAGAGCTCCATTCAGAGCTGAGTTTGAATCCTGACCCTAAGCGGTAAGAACAGACCAGTTTACTCAACGTATCCTGAGCCTCAGTTTCCCCATGTGTAACACAGTTCATTGCACGTACCTATCAGTTATTGAAGATGAAATGAGCAAAGACCAGGAAAAGCGAGGTGGAAAATTAGGCACATTTCTTCTGCCCAGACCACTGCCTCCAGGAGGTTCTGCCTAAAAGATGACCTGTGACCCACCCTGGCTTAAAACCCTCAATAGCCCTTTGCTGCAATAAAATCCCAAATCATTAACATGACACATAAGTCTGTTGCATCCATTTCCTGTCTTTCTCACCAGCCACATTTTTATTAAGATCCCCCAAAACTGCCCCACCCCTATCCTGCAGACCACGCTACTGCGTGTGGTTGGAGCATAGCTGATGCAACGATTTCTCTGGGCGCTGCAGGCCTTTCTCCATCCCTCGCCTGACCTGTTATTCCCCGACCTCGACTTGAGCTAAGAAAGGCAAGGAGGACTTCTCCTTCACTCTCGCTTTTTAAAAATATTAATGAGTTATTTTTTGAATAGGTAATACATCCAAAATAGACAAAATCCAAAATGGTCCCAGTGGCCAAAAGGGCTCCATGTGAGAAGTTTCCTCCTACCCAGGCCCCAGCCCGCAGTTCCTGACTGCTCCCCAGAAGCAGCCATTGTGCCGGTCTTTGTCCCCCCTGAAGTGAACGTAAGGAAGCATATATGCATATAGTATGTGCATATGAATATTTGATGTACATGCTACATATTTTGTATTGTTCATAATACATATATATTCACTTCTTTGCTTCTACACAAATAGTAGCATAATTTGCATTCCATTCCATTGCGTGGCTTGCCCTTTTCACTTAAAAACGTACCTTGGAGCTCGGTGCATATTGAGTGCATACAGGTGCACAAAGCTGCTCCCTAGTACCTTTCCCATGACTGCGAGGTGTTCAATTATGCAAATCCACCATAAATCATTTAGGCAATCCCCTAGTGGTGGACATTTAGGCCGTTTCTCATCTTTGGAGGCACAGAAAACACTTCATCGAACAGCCTTATACATGTAGAAGAATCTTCCATATGTGGAGGTGAAAGAAACTTCTAGAGACAGGTTTGCTGGAGAGAGGCAGTGTTGAGATATTGGCCAATCACCTGCAGAGGAGCTGGGCCGGATGAATCCCCATGCTACTTGTACCACTGCCAACTCTGCCCTGGCTCCGAAGGCTTGAGCCGTGACGGGGGTGGGGAGGTGGAGGTGGGTGCTGCCGCAGTGGCATTTCCAGATACACTTCTCTCATCCAGAGTGAGAGTCGGCCTTTTTCACACGTCCTTGGTCTTAGAACACGTGCGCTCCTTTTTTGTGAATAGCTTGTTCATATCTTTTGTCCAGATGTCTATTGGGTTGTTTATTTTTCTTAATGATTTATGTATTTTAATTGAATTTATTGGGGTGCCTTTTATAGGTTTCAGGTGTATAATTCCTCATCTGTATATTGTATTGTATGTTCATCACCCCAAGTCAAGTCTCCTTCCATCACCATTTATCCCCCCTTTACCCTCTTCTACCTCCCCCACCCCCTCTTCCTCTGGTAATCGCCATACTGTTGTCTATGAGGGGTTTTTACTTAATCCCTTCACCTTTTTCACTTAGCCCCTCAACCCCCTCCTTTGACAGCTGCCAGTCTGTTCTCTGTATCTCTGAGTCTGTTCCTATTTTGTTTATTAGTTTATTTTGTTTAATAGGTTCCATAAGTGAAATCATACGGTATTTGTCTTCCTCTGACTGGCTTGTTTCACTTAGTACAATACTCTCCAGGTCCATCCTTACTGTCCATCCAAAAAGTAAGATTTTTTTCTTTTTTACATCCAAGTAGTATTCCATTGTGTAAATGTACCGCAGTTTTTTGTTTTTGTTTTTGTTTTTGTTTTTTTTAATCTATTGATCTACTGAGGGACACTTGGGCTGCTTCCAAATCTTGGCTATTGTAAATAACACTGCAATGAAATGGGGGTGCATATATTCTTTTGAAGTAGTGTTTTGGGTTTCTTTGGCTAAATTTCCAGAAGTGGAATCTCTGGGTCATAAAGCAATTTCATTTTTAATGTTTTGAAGTAACTCCATACTGCTTCCTATTCTGTATCCCCTTAATTATTTGTAGGAACTCTTTTTTTAATATATATATTTTAATTTTTATTGATTTCAGAGAGGAAGGGATTGGGAGAGAGAGAGATAGAAACATCAATGATGAGAGAGAATCATTGATCAGCTGCCTCCTGCACACCCCACACTGGGGACCGAGCCAGCAACCCTGGCATGTGCCCTTGACTAGAATCGAACCTGGGACCCTTCAGTCCACAGGCCGACGCTCTATCCACTGAGCCAAACCAGCCAGGCAGAACCAGCCAGGCAGGAACTCTTTATTTACCAAGAAGATCAATCTTTTGCTATGGCTTGACTATTTTTGGTCTTTTGTGGGAAGACTTCTTAAAGAAGGTGAATTAGGCATCTCTCATCCAGGCTATGAGACTACTGAATGAATGATGGCTATGAGGTTGAATGAATAAGCGAATAAATGAATGAATGAGTGAATGCATGCATAGGTTTGTTCTGCCTACCTTGTCAGTTAGCTAAGTAGACAAACCAGAAGATCTGTGTCAGTCATGAGCAAATTGATATATGACTGAGATCCCACGGAGCTGGGTAGCTGCCCACCTGAGCTAAGGTTCCCAAGATGGGCCCGGAGCCCCCTGGAGCCCCCTTTCCTCACCCTCCCACACAGTCCCCTCTTCCCTGGACAGACTCTAACGTCCGCCCGAGCGCCACGGGGCAGGAGAACAAGGCTGCCTCTCCAATTACAGAATTCATCTCTCTTGTCGGCCTGTCAGAACAGAGAATTTATTGCCTCATTCACTTTGAACAAAACCTGTTTCTGGAGATTTTTATGATGGAGGAGTAAGGAAAGGAGTAAAGTGAGGGAGGAAGTGTCGATGGGAGGGATGTGGCCCGGAATATATAATCTCGCAGAGAAAAGTGTTTCGGCAAGAGGCCAAGTGTGGGCTCCGAGCAGCTCTGGCTCCCCTGGCAGCCTCGTTCCCGCGTGGGTGGAGAGTCACTTGTCAACATCTGCAAGGGAGAGGTTGGTCTTCATCCCACAGAAAACAAGGGGTTCGGTCCCCCCCTCAAGCCCTGGAGCTCTGATCGCCCCATCCCTGTCACTCTGTGTCCTCCCCACTCAGCCCAGCTCCAGGCTGCCCACTCCGCTCCCTCCTGGAGGCACTCCCTCCCCAGGCTCTGCCAGGCTCCTCCACGTGTGTGCCAGGCAGAGACAAGGCCAAGAGGGCCGCACACCTCCTGGAGTCCATCCTGGAGGGAAAGAGCCCACATGACGACGAGAATGAATGCTGAGCGCTCGCTGGGCACTCGCTGGGGGCTGGCACGGTGTGTGTTAGATCCTGCAGTTTCCCAGTGCGTCATGGGTCAGGACAAACATTACCCACTTACAGAACAATGACAGAGGAGTGACTGAAAAACAACCAACCTCCCCAAGGTCACAGCTAGGATTCAAACGCAGGCAGGCTGGTCCAAAGCCATCAGCTCAGCCTCTGTGTGCTCCTGCCCAGCAGGCATCAGCTGGGAGGAGGTTGTCCAGGGAAGAGCTGGGCACTGCAGGCGTGTGTCCAGGGCAAGCTACCCACTCGGGGCTGCTGGGAGAGGCCTCCCTGAAGGATGTGCAGCTCTGGGAGGATGCGGAGAAGGAGGTGAGGACAAGAGCCCTCACGGCAGTAGGAAAACCAAGTCCAGTGAGACTGGAAGACAGGAAGTGGTGCCAGATGGTGGCACGGGAGCGGCAGGCATGGGCAGGTGTGAATAGGTGTGGGCAGGCTTGGGCTAGCTGTGCATGGGCCTCCTTCTCCTCTTCCTTGGGTGGCTGCCCATCTTCAAGATCTGCTTCCATTAGCCTCCCCATAAAGCCCCCACCTTCCTGGATTCTCCACCCCTGGAAGTTCCCATTCAGCATTCCTTTCTCCTTCATTCACTCAGCAAGGCTGTGTGAGTCTTGTTTCAAGCCAGGCCCTGCACCAGCCACTGGGAATAGGACCATTAATAAGGCACATGAATAAATCACGGCATCTTCTAAAAAGAAGAGCAGTTCTAAGTGTTATAATAAAGTGGTGTGTGAGTGCAGAGGAGGGAGCAATTAAAACTGTCTGGGAGAAGGAGGGCAACGTTCAGAAGGCGCTCTGAGGGCTGGCACTCCAGCTGGACCTGAGGGCTGGCAGACAAAGCAGGAGGCGGTTTCATCCAGAGCCAGCTGCCCGGGCAGACAGAGCAGCCTGTGTCTGGGAGCCCTGGGTCTGACGGAGGAACAGGGGTGGAGAGACAGAGGTGGAGCACAGGGGACCTGGAGCACCCTGGAGGGAGAGGGCTGTTCCTCAGGCCTGGGATTGTTGATGGAGACAAGTGTGTGCATGCTCAGATGCGCAAGCGAGAAAGACCCCTTTCAACACCATAGAGAAGCAGCACCTTCTAACCTCCCTCCCCCTCCTCCGACTCCGGCTTTATTTCTCACCATAGAACTTATCACCAACTTCCTACTTTACTTATTAAACTATATAAAATGGCTATTTTTATAGGTCGAAATGGTGGGTTATTAGCAAGCTGAAATAGTTCAACCTGTCATTTTATTTATTATTCCGTCCTTCACCTCCCTCCCCAGCCCCCATTAAAATTTGAACTCCGTGAAGAGAAAGACTTGAATCATTCTTTGGCTCATTGCTACATCTCCTGTGCCTAGAACAGTGCCTGGCATAGAGTAGCTGCTCATCAAGTATTTACAGAATGAATGAATAAGTGAATGAATGAATGATGAACAGAGAGAGACTGGGGAGGGGGAGGTCCTGGTTAGTCTCCGGTCCTAACCATGGAAGCTCTCAAAAGACAGATCTTTAACTCCACGATCAGAAGCAGCAGAACCAGTTCTGTTCTTTCTGAGGATCTCTGGGCAAGTAACTGACTTTTTAAAGTTCTGGTTTCTTCACCAGTAAAAAGGAACAAGAGAAGATGCCTCAAGTGATTGTTAACAAGATCATATCAAAAATCATGGGAAATGCCCCACATAGTCCCAGGCACGCAGCAGGCACAACATAAATACTATTTCATCTTCCTCCCTTTTTTATATATTGAGCTCTGTTTTGCCCTGTCCATACATAAAGACCCACAGAATCAAAAATTTTTAAGTGTGAAAATTGACGTATTTTGAGTTTGGCAAGAGAGAAAACTCACCCACAGTGAGTGGGTTGTAGTGTGGTGAGAAGCAGAGGATGCTGAGCGAGGGGTCTGGGTACCATCTGCTTTGCCCCCCACTGGCTCTTTGGCTCTAAGCAGGTCATTCAGCCTCTCCTTCCAACTCCCATTGCCAGTTTGCTCCATCCCTCTCTTCTGCAGCCACTGCCTGACCCCACTCTTGGGGTGGGGAACCAGCTAAGGTGTGAGAAGTGGGAATGAGACAAGAAAAATAGGGAAGGGCCAAGGACACTCAAGAATTGAGTAGGAGGGCAAGGGTGTCTGTTGGGCACATTACTAGGAAGTAAAGGGCAACAATTTTCATTTTGACATGGGGACTTGGATCCAGCCAAATCAAAACGTTCCCCTTGTCAGCACACCCCGTGCCTTCCAGGAAGAAGCCTCACCCCTAAGTTTTAGGCAAAGCTGGAGCCCAGCCGCCCAGCAGGAAGACGACAGGCATGGAGTGAGCCTGGTTGGGGCAACACGACAAGCCATCCCAACATTGCTAAGCAGGAGCTCTCGGGACACCCTCCTCAAGTGTTTATGAATCACAAAACACTCACACACTTTCTACTCACTTGGTCTCCATCAAAGACGGGGAAACTGACACCAAAAGCAAAAATAAACAAATGGGACTGCACCAGACTAACAAGGTTCTGCACAGTGAAGGAAACCATCAGCAGAATAAAAAGGCCACCTACTGAATGGGAGAACATATTTGCAAATTATATATCTCATAAGGAGCTAATATCCAAAATATATAAAAATCTCATATAATGCATAGCAAAAAAAAAAAAAATCCAATTTAAAAAATGGGCAGGCCCTAGCCGGTCTGGCTCAGTGAATAGAGGGTTGGCCTGTGAACTGAAGAGCCCTGGGTTTGATTCTGGTCAAGGGCACCTGCCCGGGTTTCGGGCTCGGTCCCCAGTGGGGGGGCATGCAGAAGGCGGCCGATCAATGATTCTCTCTCATCATTGATGTTTCTATCTCTCTCTCCCTCTCCCTTCCTCTCTGAAATCAATAAAAATATATATTTTTTAAATGGGCAGAAGATCTGAAAAGACATTTTTCCAAAGAAGATATAGCGATGGCCCACAGGTACATGAAAAGATGCTTAGCAACATCAATCGTCAGGGAAACACACATCCAAACCACAGTGAGATGACCTCACACCTGTTACCATGGCTATCATCAAGGAGACAAGAAACCACAAGCGCAGGTGAGGACTTGGAAAAAAGGCAGCCCTCATGTCCTGTTGGTGGGAATGCAAATGGGTGCAGCCACTGTGGAAAACAGTATGGAGGTTCATCAAAAAACTAAAAGTAGAACTACTGCATGACTCAGCAATTCCACTTCTGGGTATTTATCCAAAGAAAACAAAAACACTAACTCAAAAAAATATTTGCTCCCACCATGTTCATTGCAGCGTTATTTACAGTGGCTAGTGTGTGGGAACAAAGGAAGTGTCCATCAATAGATAAAGAAATCGTGATATATATATATATATATATATATATATATATATACACACACACACACACACACACACACACACACACACACTGAAATATTATTCAGACATAAAACAGCATCAACAATATGCATGGACCTTGAGGGTACTGTGCTAAGTGAAATAAATTAGACAAAGAAAGGCAAATATCATATGATCTAAAAAAATATGCAGGCTCATAGGTACAGAGAACAGAATGGTGACTGCCAGAGGCAGGGGGTTGGGGATTTGAAAAATTAGTAAACCACTTGTTTGTTTTTTATTTTAGTTTAAATATATAGAATAAGAAGATTTAAAAAAAAAAAAAAAAAAGATGAAGAGCCCAAGGCTAGGAGAACGTCCCCACACCCCTGAACTAAGCTATAGGGAAACTGGAAACTAAACTGAGTCCCCTGATTCCATATTCCAAATTCTTGTCACCCTCTTTTAGCCGTAGAGGGTGAGTTATACTAGCGTTGCCCCCTTTTTACGGATTACAAAACTGAGGCCCAGAGAGTAGAAAACCTGCTCAAAGTGTATGCACCACTTGCCAGTAGAGGAGAAGAGTCTTTGGACTCGGACCCAGGACAAGGGCACCTTCTAGTGTCCTGGAGCAAAGGTAGGGGTAGCTTGTGGGGAGGGCTGGGGAGCTGACATCAGTGGGAACAAAGAATGCAGAGAGCCAGGGAGAGGGAAGGAGGCAGCCCCTGAGGGACGGGAGGCCACTGAGGAAGGTGCCGCTCACCTCCTCCAGAAGGCAGAGTCTTTAGTGGCAGTCAACAGCCCCCCTCTGACCAAGTGAGCAAGCACTGTGACAGCACAGCTACTGTGGAACCCCAATCCACCCAAACCCCATGCATTAAGCCACAGGCCCATCCAACCGTCCCTCGCCCAGGTTCTTGTGCTCCTTCTGCCCATCAGACAGATGTGTTAGGAGCAGCTGAGGGTCCATGTAAGCCCAGTCACAGCACCCACCCCTCAATCCCAGCATGGGGACCGCAGGAGACAGAACTCACAGGGTGGGCAAAGGCAGTTTGCAGCTGTGAGGACACGAAACACAAAGTTTATTCCTGTAGTATTGTTTCTGTATTCATTCTTGTATTTATTATAGTTATAATAATTATTATTGTTGCTAACCCACTTTTGCCCATCCCTGTAGGTAAGGCCACTTGGCGATGGAAAAAATCGTTCACAGCATTCCCCAAATAGCCAACCTCCGCTTTGCAGAGATTGCCACCTTCTTGGCCCTAAGTCAAATCCTGCTGCAGAGCAAACCCAATCTTATCTCTCCCAACTTTTGCTTTTGATGAGATGGGCAGTAAACGGGGGCGTGGACAGAGAAAAGGCACAAAAGTCACAGAATCAGGACAAAGCCATGCGGCCTGGAGCAGACAGAGCAGGGAGGGGAGGTGAGAGGACCTGTTGAGGTCCAAAGGGAACACGTCAGGACAGCCCCTGGTCTGTGCGCTGAGTCAGGACCCCGCAAATGAAGGAAAGAGGACACACTTCCTGACGTGGTGCATCTTTTACTCGGTGAATCTTTTCCTGTGGCTGCCTTGTTAAATGCAAACAGTAGAGCTGTGATATCGGCCTGTGGGTTGTAATCATCACAGCCTGGGGGCCATTAACCTCTCCAGGGTGTCAGAGCGCTCCTTGGGATCAGGAGACATTCAAGCTCCCCGTGCCCAGTAGATGTGGGTGTTTCTCTGGCCCCCACCTTGGGGACCTTCCCTTTTTGCTCTGCATTAGGGTTCTCATACTGGGCACTACTGACATTTGGGTTGGACAAGTGTTGAGGGGCTGTCCTGTGTGTTGTGGGTTGTTTAACAGTATCCCTGGTCCCTACCCATTAGATGCCAGTAGAACCCACCAGTCACAACAATCAGAATGCCTCTCAACATTGTCAAATGTCCCCTGGGGAGAAAATTGCTCCCAGTTGAGACTCTGCATACATGCTCTCCTGGGGTCCAGAGTACCGGACCCATCTCCCCTCCAGCCCCAGGCCTCCCCAAGCTCCCTGCTCAGCCCACGGGGCCATCTGCCTGCCAGATATTGCTCCATGGGTAACTGGAGGCATGGTCTTCTCCCAGGCCACCTCCCCAACGCCCTAGCCACATCCGACCCCCCACCCTCCCACTGAACCTCTCCCTCCTCCACAGGTGCATGGCCCCTGGGTCTGAGCCACTGTTGTTCTAATAAAAAGCTGATGATCTCCACTCACCTCTGCTCACAGCCTGCATCCATCCAATCAGCAGTCAAGGCCATGGGCGCTATCCCTGGACCACTTCCAAGCTGGCCCCTCTCTCCTCCCTGCCACAGGCTTGGTGAGGGCCCACCTCTCACGGTCTCCCCACCTCTAGATGTGCCCCCCTCCTACCCACCACCCAGGCCTTCGCCACAGGGCACTTTCCAAAGCACAAACGTTGTCGGGGCCACAGGATCAGTCCTCAGGCCCCACCTGAGCATGCTCACAAGCACACGTGGCCTCGTCCAGCCCGGAGGATGATAATATACTCAGAACAGCCTTGTGCACACGGGGCACTTTTCTCATCATTATAGCTAGTCCTTTGTTTAAACCTCACAACTACCCTGATCAGCAAATACCCACCCTATTACCATCATTTACCTGGAAGGAAACCGCGCTCCCCATTCAGCCCCCTTCCCTTGGAACACCCTTCCTCCATTCAGATCACCGTAGTCAGGCCTCCCTGTCAGCGAAGCCCTCAGACATGACCAGGGCTCCGTCTCCAGAGGGGAAGGTCTCCCACCGCCCGAGACCCAAGGGTGGGCCCCACTCCCTGGAGAAGGACTTGGCCCAGAGAGTGCTCAGCCGATGGGAGCCGATCTGACCTGCCATGCGCACGGGCTGGGCCCACAGACAGTGTCCCCACTCTCGCAGGCTCTGTGCCGCTGCTCCCCGAGACCAGCCCTCCTCGATGCGGGCACCTTCCCTGGACCGTGCGCGGGCCAGTCCCGTGCAGCACATCCAGGGCAGGCTTCTCAGTGAGCCTGTCAGCCCGGCTTCTGGGCTCTGCACCAAATCATGTTCTGTTGTTCGCAACAGGCACACTCTTCTTGCCTGTGTTTGCAAGTCTCCCTTCTCTCTCTTCTAGAAGGTTCCATACACTTTTATCTACTTTTCCAAATCCTTCTAGTACAACTCAAAGGCCACCAACCTCCAGGACACCTTCTCTGCCCACACAACACAATGTCACTGGCAGTGCGTGGCACCTCTGTGTAACCTAAAGCCACATCCATGCAGGCATCTCATCTGAAAAGTGGCCTGACGATAGGAACCGTCCCTAGGGCTGGGGAGCAACCAAATGATATTGTGTAGGAAAAGGCACCCGTGAGATCATCTGTCTGCCATATTCTGCGAGTTCAATAGACGTTTATATAAAAATCTTAGACTCATTAGGCAATGGCCTTATGATGCCTTCCTCCAGGACAGTTTGAATCCACGTTTGCCCAAGGAACTGGATGGGTGGGATGGAACCCAGCCTATGTAAAAACCAGGCCTGAGGATGTGCCCAGCTCCTCTTTTTGGAACAAGAATTATGGTACAGCCAGCGTGGTCTAAAGTCGGGATTCCCAGCCAAGACTAGGACCCAGCAGAAGACAGCACAGAGTTTGAAGGCAGGCCTGAAACAGGCATTTTGCTGTAAAGGAACTGTCTTGATTGTGTGCTCCTTAGGATGGGGTTTAGCCACCGTGAGTTCAAGCACCCCCCGCCCCCACTGCCTTTTCCTTTGCAGAGTAACTGTAGGCCAGTCTCTCCCCTCCCTGGGCCACAGTGAGTGTCCTTATCTATAACATGAGTGCTTGGCCTACATGATTTCAAAAGCCTTTCCAGGAATAATATCCTGGGGGTCAAATCTTCAGCCTGCTGCTTAGTTCTAAGAATGGGGTGTGTTTGTGTGTGTGTGTGTGTGTGTGTGTGTGTGCGCGCGCACGCGTACATGTATGCAAGCATGTGTGCCTGCATTCATGTATGCAGTGTGGGCACCTACATGCACGTATGCAATGTGTGTTTGTGTGCACATATGCAGTGTGTGTACCTGTGTGCATTTATGCGGTGTATGTGCCTGTGTGCATGTATACAGTGCATGTGCCTGTGTGCATGTGTGCGATGTGTGTTCCCGTGTGCTTGTATGCAGTGTGTGTGCCTGCATGCTCGCTCAGGGCATGTGCTGCATGGTTTCAGTGTCCTTTCACTTGATTGATGATGCCTCCCATCAGATGCCAAATATAAACCCAGACTACAGAGACTTCACTCCTCGCATCCGCTGCCTTCAGCACAGATAAGGTTCGGGGTGAGGCATGCCGCCGCTGACATGCATAAATACGCTGGCAAGCGTCAGAGCCCCCAAGGTCTTTTTTTTCCTGGCAGGTATGCTGAAAATATCCACATAGTTGTGTGACAAATATCGCACACAGCTTGGCTTAACAAAAATCAGGTGTTTCATTTGCCCAGGAAGGCGGATGTGCCATCTGATAAACAAGCCTAAGAGACTCACGTTTTTCCTGAGTAATTATATTCTGATGGCTGCATGGACAGACCACAAGAAAATCAAATTATTTTTATAAAGCAAGAGGAAAAGTCTAGTTAAATACACACAAGCACTGCCACTAGAATCACAGGTGAGCCTGCTGGGAACGTAGCCTCTGATTCTATGTAAATAACAGGATGATTTGAAAACCCATTGTTCTCCCCATCATGCTGTATTTTCAGGTTAGCTGGTCCCATATCCCTTCTTAGGACATCATTAAGTGTTGTTTTTAAAACAGACGATCATAAGAGCCTTCAAAAAATTCCTTTCCTCTCCCCTAGCGTCCACATTCTACCCACACCCTCAGGAACTGACCTCAAAATTAATAATAAAATGGTGTATCCCCTTTCTCAAAAACCACCGCTGGCCTCTGCCAGTTTGAAGTCCAAACCCCACGTGTCCTTCAGGCCCTGAGACTCTCCAGCTCACCCCCTGTCCTGTCAATCTCACCCCATCTTCACTCCCAGGGTGTGCTCCTCTCCCCGTTAGTCGATGGAACCCTTGCCTGGCCCCCCAACACCCAAGCTCTTTCTCTCACACCCCCAAGCCTTTGTTCTGCCTGTCCTTTCCCAGCCCTTTACCCACCTGGAAACTCCTGCCTCTTTTTATGGCCCGGCTCACACGTCCACTCCCCAGGGGAGTCTTTCCCACGCGTCCTCATCACTTGGTCAATAAATATTTGTGGTGGAGCCCGGGTACCAGGTGTTAACGATACAGAAATCAATTGTGAGGGCGACACACGGAGAGACACGCGCGGTCATTTGGAAACCGGAAGATGTTGCCAAGCAAGCAAAGCTGAGTCCCTGACAGCAGTGGGCCTGAGTGCGGCGCCCGGCCAAGTGTTGGTGGAATGACGGGACGCCCCAGGGATGGGCGAGGGATACACCGGGGACATGGAGAAGCCGCGGGGCCCTCTGGGGAGCTAGTGAAAGCAGCTGTGGGCAGATCCCACGTGGTGCCACCAGGAATGTCACCCAAACCCGGGCAACTGGTCTGGCTGCTGGTGCTGGCAAGGCCCAGGAGAAGGGCCCAACTGAAGCTGCACCGGGTCAGGAGCTGGCCAGGCAGGTGGAGGCAAGGAGACAGGGCTCACGGTGCCTGAGGAGCTGCTGAGCCTCACCCTCAGGAAACGAGAGGTGACTCCAGCAGTCACGGGGTGTCTGGGACACCAGTCTGCTATCTCCTAATCAGCAGCAAACGGGTGATGAACTTGAAGGGCCGTGAGCAGAGGCTCCTCCGCCTGGCTCCGCCCTGGGCGCGCCCGCACACAGGCAGCAGCCAGCACATCCCTGCTGCGTGAGGTCGGGAGTGAGCGGCACATGAACAACGAAGCGGGCACTGCAGCACCCAGGGGACACGTGTCAGCACCGGGCGCGGGTCCTCCCTCCATTTCCCTTTAAAAGCGAAGGCTCCCGGGGCTTGCTGCTGAGGACAGGGAGACGGGGGACAAATGAGAAGGGGAATGGGACCCCCAAAGGAGCGCACCAGGAGTGGCTCCTTTTTCCCCTCTTGGGCCGAGAAAGAACGAGGACAAGCCTGTGGGTATTTCCGGCCTCGGCAGTGGAGTCCGGAGGCACTGGGTAAAGGGGTACTGAATGCTTCCTTGGGCCCTTTATCTCTGCTGCTGTTTTAAGAGTGTGACCTCTGCCCCGACCCCATCCCTGCCCCAGGTCACACTGCACCTGCCCTGCTGTGACTCCCCCAGCAAGCTCCTGGCTGAGGGAGGTGCCTCTTAGGAAATGCTTCTTCTAGTAGGAAAATGCCATGTGTAGAGACACAGAAACTGGTAAAGTACAGCCGGGAGCTACGCCTGCTTGGGCTCTGAGGAAGCCCCGAGAGCCCATCCCTTAGCGCCGGCATCTCATTCCTCTTCCCACACAGCAGCTTGGAAACGTCCCACAGGGCAGAGTGCACACCGCTCAGGGACAGGATGGGTCCTGGCCCTGGACCAGGGTTCAGGCAGAGATGAGAGGGAATTAAGACCAGCTCAGGTCCCGGGGTCCTGCGAGGGACTCAGGCCCAGCATTCCCTCTGAGCAGAGAAAGACTCACGTGGCCACGTGACCTGCAGGATGTCCAGGGCACAGGGAGCGGAGTCAGGGACAGAGTGGGGACGACAGTGGGTAAGCTGAGGACTGAGACACAGGCTGAGGAGTCCACCTGAAGCGGACAGGGGCTGGGAGACATGGGAGCCTCTGGGACAGAGGAAGTGGCAGCCCAAGGTCAGCCAGAACGCAGGGGAGAGATGGGAGCGGGAAGCGGCCCTCCTAGGTCAAGGCAAAGGCCTTGTCCACAAAAGCAAGCAGGAAGAGGGCTGGGCGGTGGGCACTGCAGTGAGCATTGCAGCAGTCCGAGGGTGGAGCATCATTGCTATTCCCTCTGGCTGTAGGCAAGGTGGAGTTGGTCTGAAGCCCAGTGTCAAAGCTAACAAAATGCCCACAGTGGGGACTTTACAAAGGTGTGTTGAATGAAGACTGCCCTCTAAGTCCTGAGCCTTGGTTCCTTCTGCTGTAAGATCTCTCACTGTGGGATATTTGTAATATACTTGGAACATGGTAGGAGCTCCACAGATGGTTTCATTATTAACTATCCTTCATGGGTAAAGAAAGTGACCAGTAAACTCAAACTGTGAGAGGGAATTAACACCTGATTGAATATCTGGACCACAGAGTTCTGTCATTTTATAGCACTTTACGTTCCAAAACGTGTCAGTGTGGATAACTTCTGGAGGGTCCCAACCACCTGTGGTTAGTGTTGAGACTGCCCCCAGTAGAGAGTTTGGTCATTTTCCTAAAGTCACATGGCAGGTCCATGGTGGGCCAGACTAGAGGCCAGATGCCCTGCCTCCAGCCCAGGACCATCCCAGGCCTTTATCTCAGCTCCCAGGTGAAGAGCTCAAAGGCAGCAGAATGTGCTAGAGGGGCTGTCTTCTCAGCAGGCCAGGCCTCGGGGAGTGGGGGGCAGAGGGGGCAGGAGGGGGCCAAGGCTGGAGAGTGGTGAGCAGGTGGAATCCAGGGGGGCGTCCTGCAGAGCTCAGAAGGATGCATCCCTCTTGGCCTTGGTTGAGGTTGGTTCTTATTCCCAAGATGGCAACTCCAGCACCCTCTAAGCCAGTGATGGTGAACCTATGACATGCGTGTCAGCATTGACACGCGTAGCCATTTCTGATGACATGCGGCCGCTGAGGAGGCCGCATGCCGAGGATGAAACATTTGCTGCTCCTGAGGATGAAACATTTGCGAAATAATGTTTTTTCCTCAAAGTGACACACTACCCGAGTTATGCTCAGTTTTTTGGCGAAGTTTGACACACCAAGCTCAAAAGGTTGCCCATCACTGCTCTAAGGTGTACTGGTATAAGATAGAGAGGGGTGACACAGCTCAGCCAGGCAAGTTGGGGTTCAGAGCTGGGCTCAGCCAGGAGTGCTCAAAAGGCAAACTGAGGCAGGATTTATATCGTGCAGTTTCAGTCAATACACCTCACCAGCCCTGCAGATTCTGAGCCAAAAACCACCCAACTACTTCCAGGCCTGCCTGCTAATGGAGCTGAGTCTCCTGAGGGCTCTTATCCTGTCCGATTTGTGTAGACTCTCCATTTCCAGGGGAAGAGCGCGGTGCCTGGAGAAGCCCAGTGCTTCTGAGAAGCCACAGCTCATACTACATGAGCCCGAGTACCCACAAGCTCTCCGGGCAGGGGCTAGGTGGGTTTGAAGGTCAAACACTCTGGTCTCTCTTGACATCATTCTGTAATTCTGTAAGATGTAACCATGGGCGAGGCTGGGTGAAGGGGCCTCTCTGCACTATTTTGCAGCTTTCTGTGTCTCTAAAATTATTTCAAAATGAAAAGATTTAAAAAAAAACACGGAGTCATGACATTAGTCTTCAGCACCTGATGCCACTAACCTGAGGATCCTTTGACAATCCCACCCAGCATCAAAGCAAAGACTCCGACCCAGTCAGGACCTTTCAGGAAGAAGCGTCCCAGACTTTGGTCCTCCTTCTCCCACCGCCACTGCTCTGTGTCAGACTTGCATTTCTTTTCATCTAGACCCTTCCTACCAGCCCATGTCTCCACCCTCTCCTTCCACTGTCCATCCCCTACATCACCACCAGACGGGCATCTCTGAATCTCTGCTCTACTCCTAACTCTCCAGGGGCCCTTAATCCTTTTGGGATGAAGTCAAGCTCCTCAGAAAGTTCTTCAAAGTCAATCACAATGTGGTCTCAACCACCCACCTTTCAGCTTCATCTCCCTACACAGGCCCCACTGTCATCAAAGCCAAGAGCCCCTGCCCAAGTCGCACCAGGCCTCCAGACAGTCCTCAAACACATGACCAACACACCCAGCCAGTGTGGCTCAGTGGTTGAGCATCAACCTGTGAACCACGAGGTCATGGTTCAATTCCCAGTCCTCAGAAACATGATCAACTCATCAAGCCTCTCTTTCTTTGCCCAAGCTGTTCCATCCACCTGGCAGGCCCTCCCCAATCTCTCTCCATCAGTCCTCCTGCTCAATACTTAGCTCAAAATCCTTTGCTACTTCCATCCCACCCAGTGGAGGAATGCTTTCCTCAAGGTCCCCATTTCTCCGAGGGGTCGGCACCTAAGAGAGACACAAACAGTCCCCTCGCTCTCCATCGGGCAGTTGGGTCCTTGCTATTGGGCGTGATCTGGGAACAAGGCCCAGGTCTGGTTCACCTTTGCCCCACTGGCTGTCTTGCTGGATGAATGTTTCTGGAATGTACTTGTTGAGGGAAACCCATTCCTCAGTGCAGAGAAACAACATTTGGGTCCCAGAACTGTGCAGTTGTTTTGAAAAGAAGTGGAAATTACTGACCTTCAAAGCAAATTTGAGCTGAGGGTGTGCCTGAAACAAAACACAAAAGGAAGTGGGAGCAGGGAGGGGACCCGAAGCTCTTCCAGCTTTGTGGTCCCCTCAGGAGAACATCTTCCAGAGCCAATAGGAGGTGGAGTTCAGAAAAGGTGGGAGCAAAGCCTCTTCCCTCCTCCTTGTGGTCTTCAGGATGCTTCTGGGTGTTTTATCGCCTTTTTCTTGGGGTGGGGGAGGGGCTGGCTTCCTCTGAACAGGTTCTCCTGCGAAAGGGGCCTGGGGGCCTGGAGGAGGCAGGATGTGAACAGGGCTCGATCCAGTGAGGCCAGCAAAATAGTGCGTGGCTGGTCAGCAGCATCGATCCACCACGGGTGGGAGGAGAGCTGGTGGGGTGGGCCTGCTATGCTCAGCAGGTATCTCATCTGCTCTCTCCTTGGCCACGCGGCCTTGAAAGTCTGTTTGCAATTACAGCCTGTTTTGATTATTAGGTCAGAATATTCATCTCCATGGGCTTATGATAGAAAGCCAGAGCAAAACAGCATTCCTCATTTCAAACTAGGTCTCCCTTGCTTTGTATGTGTGTGTAGTTTTTGCCTTTTCCTTGTTTAACCAATGCATTCAGTTCTTGACTCCAGGAGGGTGGTGGCTGCAAGAGGCACCCAGAGGCAGCGAATGCAGTGGCCCTGTAGGGCAAGAGTGGGAGGCCTCGGCCGCTCCCTTGGAGCCCCACCCAGTGAGGAGGCCAGAGCTGGGCGGGCTTTGACTCATGCAGAGGCAGCTGGCTGCCAAACACAGAGGCTGATGTTGGAAGAGTCCTAGGAGGCCAGGCCTGGCTGGGAGGGACCTTGAAAGTCAACTGTGGAACCCCCACCAAGTAGTTAGGAAATCATTCTTCCTATTCCTCCAGGGATGAGAAACTCACTACCCCTTGGGTCACCTGATTCTTTGGACAGCAATTCCAGAAAGAAAAATGCACCCTTTCTTACAAGAGTGTTGAGTCCTTGGCCTCCAAGTCTTCTCCAGACCAAATATCTCTGTTTCTTCAACACGTTGAGTTCGATATGATTCTAGTCTCATTATCATCCTGAGTAAATGTAACATCCCCCATGTGGTCTGAATACTCAGAACAATCAGGACTTTCACCTCCTTCCTTCCAAATATGATACATCTCTCATCATGGAGCCTGTGTTGCTTCTCAGTAGACCCAGGTCTAAACCTGAAGGAGGAAACGCCCTCACAGGACACAAGTGTAACTACTACCCCTTTCTCCCTCTGAGCCCCTTTATGTGTCCTCACAGCCAAGGCCCCCTAAGATTTGTCTTTATTCTGAGACTCTGGAGTGCCCCAGTGTCTTCAGAACAAAGAGGAAAAGGGCAGAAGAGGAGAGGGAAGTCATTGTGTCTCAGTCCCAGCGTAGTCAGCATACTCTCCCTGTCTCCAAGACATGGTGGCCTGGTTTCAAAGGATGGAGTGTGTGTGTTGGGGACTGGGGGGGGGGGGGGGGGGGAAGGGAGCAAACCCCTTTCCCTCCTCCTCATGGTCTTTGGGATGCTGCTGGATGTGTCATCACGTTTTCCTTGGGGTGGGGCCAGGGGCTGGCTTCCTCTGAGCAGGAGACAGAAACAGAAAGACAAAGAGGTCACGGTCTCCTGTAGAGCCCTTGGGGCTTACAGTAATCTTTCTCACCCATGTAGTGTCTTAACTATGGGAAATAGACACTTATGTTACTTACATGAATCTATTTTGCAAAACTGAGATTCAGAAAGGCAGAGGTCGCCAAGCTAATAAAGACCGGCTCTGGGAGAAGAGACAGAGAGGTTCTCTGAGCCAAAGCTTGGTTGACACCCCTGCTGGTGTGGCTGTTGGTTGGGCATCATCAGTGCACTGAAAGGTCACTGGTTCAATTCCCAATCAAGGCACATGCCTGGGTTGAGGGCTCAATCCCCAGGAGGGGGTGTGCAGGAGGCAACTGAGTGATGTTCTGCTCTTCCATCGATGTTTCTCTTTCTCTCTCCCTTTCCCTTCCTCTCCCTCTAAAATTCAATAAAAAATATATTTTTTAAAGCTGTGGACAGTCAGAGGGGCAGGCCCACTGAGTGCTGAATTTGTTTTAGATGCATGATGATATAAGCAATCTCATTTATCATCCAAACTGGGTCTTTGGGACTGAAAGGGGGCACTATTAATGTTTACACAAGACACAGCCCATCCCTGGCAAGCCAGGATATATGTCCTTCAGCCATAGAGTCCTCCAGTCCCAGGCTCCCCAAGCCATCTCTCTGCTGTGCATGCCCACCTCAGAGAACAACCCAGAAGCACCACTGACACAGTGCTGTCTCTGAGGATGACTCGGTTCCCTTCTACCAGCTCAGACCTTTCTACTAAGAATCAGATTGTTCCATGCAATCGCCTCTTAAACACCTCCTCCTGGATGATCCTGGGCCCCACGCATGAGCCTCTCCAAATGCTGTCCTGTGCGAGTCACAGTTGATGTGGGCATCTGGTCTACCCCATAACACACACAAGGTGACACAGTAAAACCCAGCTCTCAGCACAGACCCACAGCCTTGAGCTCAACTTCACCCATTGATGCAGACTACCCAGCTATCCTGACTGCTCTCATCACCCCGGCCAGACCCCTTGGTTTGTTCTGCAGTCGGGAGATGGACTCTCATCTCTCATTTTCTTCTCCCGTTTCAGACCGATTCTGAGTTAGGTCTCAGTTTTCCTGCCCCTGACTTCTCTGAGGAGCCAAACCGCTGCCCACCTCCTGTCTGACTCAGGTCTCTGCTCACCTATGTCAGTTCCCACCTTCGTCCTGGGCTTGATGTCATCATATTCACCCCACAGTCACTACAAGCCAAACACAAACATGCCCAAGTGGACCCACAACCTCTCCTCAGATCTCAGTTCTCCTCCTGCATTCCTGGTGGTAGATGGACCCCACCTGGCACCTGGTCACCCAGGGGAGCCCTGCGAGTCCCCAGAAGCACAGCGTTACAGTGGTGCACCCCTGTCCTCATATTCCCAGGAGAATGATCACACGTGTCCAGATGTCACCCCACCTCGTTGTGCCTTCTCCCCTCCCCTGAGCCCAGTGCCGAGCACGGGGCTGGCCTGCGGTGAGCGCTCGGCCATCCTCTGCTGCAACAAAGCCAGCAGAGGCCCGATCAGGAAACGTGACTTCGTTGTATTCCAGTTGTTCCAAAAGATTGAATTGATTTAATAGGAATGCTTCCTAACGCGTGAACAATTATTATTGTTTTAAATTAGCAAGAATAAAATTCCACCATCTTTCTCCCCGAAGCTACTTGCTGAGATGCTGAGCCGTAAATTCACAGCACCCATGAGGAGCTAGACAAACAGCCATCGGAGCCGCAAGGAAGTGCTGCAGCTGAAAACATCTCCGATCCATATTTTTCCCTTAGGGAAGGGGAAGGAGCGAGAGAGCAGGGAACTTTTTTCTTTTTCTTTTAACAGGAAATTTTATAACTCTCCCCTGCCCTCCTTCTAGCTTCACAAGAGATGCCTGAGGTTGAGCATGTTTGGCTGACTGAAGGAGGAAATCACGAAATAAATTCAGCTAAGCGAAGCAGCCAGTGGCTTTCACTGCAAAAGCCGACGGCGTTATGTGGTCTCACACCCACCTCACCCTTGCTCCTTCCCTCACTGCATGACCTCAACTCGCTCTTCTGACTTTGATTCCAGCCACAAGACTGGGCTTAGAGTACATCTGACAAGTAATCTGGTCTCAGCCCCACTCACTAGGTAAACCAGTTCCCTCTCTGGCCTCAGTTTCCCCCATCTGTTCATGGGTCCTGTCCTAGCTGATAGTGTCCTTGGTTAGTTTTTGTCCTCTCAGCCCTAAACCCTGCACTCCTTGGAAAGAACAGGCACTGTAGTGGTTCAGCTCATTTGCATGTGAAGTCCAGGACCAGCCCATGGGACTGTGCAGGTAGTTCTGATGGGCAGCAGCCCTGTCTGGAGCCGTGAAGCATTCTGGGACCAGGCTGGGACCAGGCTGTGCTCCAGCTTGACCATCTGGTCACTGGAGCAAGTCCCCTCCCCACAGAGCACCCTCATGTGCTCTGGGGTGACTGGCAGAGTCACTCATTTATCCATCAGACTTTATGGATACCTCCCCACATTTCAGAGCCTGAGCCAGACATGGGCGCAACAAGGACACCCCGTGAGTCTGTGGGGCAAGGGCAGACACCGGGACATGGCTGGGCCCCTCGAATGCAATGTGACAAGTACTAGCATGGAGGCAGGGTGAGGTGCAAGCACAAAGGGAGGATTCCCGTTGAGTCTGGACAAGCAGTTCAGATGTGGAGACATCTGAGGTTTAGAAGGGGGTCTCCAAGCTTCCAGATGGAGGTGCACCCAGCCTTGGCAGGGGCCAGCAGGAACAAAGGGTCAGAAAGCACGGCGAACTTTCCCGACCTGCCTAGCGGCTGGAACGTCATTCTAACGGCCTCAGGACCACAAGAGGTGTTGACTAGAGAGGTGTCCAGCTGTGGGAGGTCGGGGAAGACACTTGACCTCTGATGCCTCGCTCTTCTCTTGTACAAAATGGGAACAAAGAGAGCACGCTCCTCTCAGAGTGACAGGGAAAGATTCCGATGCCGAAGGATGTCCATGTGCCCGGCGCAGTTTCTGGTACACGATCATCCTGGGAGCACAATTATTGAATCTAAATGTTTTCACTCATGCCTGGCCAGTGTGGTTCAGTGGTTGAGCATCAACCTATGAACCAGGAGGTCGCAGTTTGATTCCCAGTCAGGGCATATGCCCCGGTTTTGGGCTCAGTCCCCAGTAAGGGGTGTGCAGGAGGCAACGATCAATGATTCTCTCTCATCATTGATGTTTTGTCCCTCTCTGCCTCGCCCGTCTTCTCTGAAATCAATAAAAATATATTTAAAATAATAATAATAAGTAAAGGTGTTCACTCACTCCTCTCTCCAAGACTCACCCAGTGTGCTTTGTGCACACGCTCACACACTCCCACTCCCAGGCACACACCCGGTCACCAGCTCCAGCTTCATCAGGGTCCCCTGATAAAGACTTTCCTCTCAAGCTCCCAGCTCGTGTCTCAGTGCTGTCCCCGACCCCAGCCCCACCACGCCCTCCCTGGCCGTCCTGGTGGAAAGTCTTGTGGGCCGGGGCGTAGCCACATGTGCACATGGGTTAAATAAGCAGGCCAGTGTTGTCTGTGGTCTCATAATTGCATTTCCTCGGGAATAGAGAGAAGTAGGAACTAAGATCCTGGAGCTGAGTTGGGGGCAAGAAGGGGTGGGAGCAGGGGAAGGAAGAGGGACCCCTGGGAGGAGAAGGATCCTGGGAATGAACCAGTTCGAGTGCGTGGCCCAGGCCCCTGCGTGGGGAATAGGGAAAGGTACAGACTTCCTTGCCAAAGGAGAACCCTCCCCATGGGGCTGGCTGAACCCTGCTGCCTTGTCGCCTGGCTCCAAAACCGGCAGCCACAGCTGCTGTTGTCTCACCCTGCTCAGGTCCACCTTCTTCCACTGTCCAAAAGGCCACAAGCAGCAAAACACTGTGCGTACTGAGCATTGGAAACAGGTACAATGGATGATTTGACAGGTAGCCGGAGACTGAGCTGGCGCCTCCCCCAGGCACAGCCTTGGCTGGGGCTTCTTCTCCCTCCAAGGGAGGCTCCTCACTCTCCTTCCTCCACATTCCTGCAGCTCCACTCCCTCCTTCTTCTTGAGCTCAGGGGAGAGCCCCTAACTCCTACAAGAGAAGAAAGAAGGTGTGTTTGATTTCACCAAATCTTTCCCCAGAAACATGGAAGGAACGACTACCTCTCTTCAGGGGTGAGGAGCATGGGGCTCAGAGACAGAAGAGGCATTGCCCAAAGGTGCAGATTTAGGAAATGGTGGAGTCCGCTCTGTCCACCCACTTACCACCCATTCGTTCAAACCTTCATTGCCCTGCTCAGAGGCGTGCACGGGCCTAGCGTCACTTCACAGCCGAGCAGGGAAAGCCTGGGGATGGGGGCTCTGAAGGGGCAGCAGGGGCCGGGGCCCTGCGTCTTCACCTTCCCAGCTGGCTCTGGCTGGCCGCGACATCTCGGGGAGCAGCGCGCCGTGCACACAGTAAGCTCGGGGAGTTTAACAAATGTTTATAAAACCTCTCCATCCGCAGTTAATGACCCTTATTAGAAACGAAAAAAGCAGTCACTCATGCCACGTCCCGGCTTTAAGGAGCGTTTTATTATTACACACCACTCCACAAATTAATGAGCGAAGCCCTGGCCCGCTTGTCAGGGGGCAACGCCCAGGGATGCTGGCGGAGAGGCCTTTGTCCTGGAGCTGACTGGGCCAAATTTGCCGCTCCACCTGCCTCCCTGCCACCCCCAGACACCCACCACTCTCGAGCTGCCAGCCCACCAGCTGGCATGCCTGGAAGGGCCCACCTTCAGTCTGCGGGGCCCCAGATCCCCGCCCCTGGAGCCTGAGCCCCAGCAGGCCCCACTGACTCTTCCCTGAGGCAATGGGGTGAGGTATTTTCATATCCTCAGGGGGGGTGGGGGTGAGAAACACAGATTCCTGGGCCCCAGCCTAAAATCTGAATTCTTTTTATTTTTTTAATATATTTTTAAATGATTTTAGAGAGAGGAAGGGAAAGGAAGAGAGAAACCTCGATGTGAGAGAGAAACATCGATTGGTTGCCTCCCACACCACCCTGATTAGGGACTGAACCAGCAACCTGGGTCTGTGCCCTGACCGGGAATCGAACCAGCAACTGTTGGGTGTACAGGACAATGCTCAACCAACTGAGCCACACTAGCCAGGGCCAAAATCTGAATTCTTAACCAACCTGAAGACCAACATGGGGAGCCACCAGGGCCTGAGACCTGAGCCTCAGATGCCTGCATGCCCATCCTGGCTCCGCCCCAGGCTGTGTGACCTCAGGCAAATCGCTTCTGTTTTCCTCAGTCTCCCTATTTGTCAAATGAGGACGTCAAATCTCCCTCCAAGTGGTTTTCATAACGATGACGTCATCCCGTGTGGCCCAAGTGCACTTTGCCGTGCCTCGCCCGCCTCTGCTGTCTGAATCAGGGAAGCATGAAAGCACCAAGGTCAGGGTAAAGCAGCCAACGGTTGCACAATATTGTGGAGGCATGAAATGCCACGGAGTTGGCTAATATTTTATATTATGTAAATTTTATTTCAATACAAAATGGTTAATTTTATGTCATGTGAATTTTACCACAATAGAAAAAAAAAAAAAAAAAACACCAAACAGTTTCTTTTCATCTTAAATAGGACATGCTTACCAGCCTCTGAGCCTTCGCCCAGGCTGTTCCCTCTATGTGATTAGCTCCTACTCACGGTTCAGGCTTCCTTTCGGAAATCATTTCCCCAAAGGCTCCTCTGCTGGCTCCCAAAACGCTGTGTCCCCTCCGGAGGGGACAGGATCACAGGCTGTCCCGGGTCCATCTGCAGGCACCTCACTAAAAGATGGGCTTTGGGGCAGGGAAGGGCAGGTAGGTCCCAGGCACAGCAGCCGCTCATCCGGGGCACAGTAGATGCTCAGTATTCACTCAGATGGAAGAGCTGACTCTAATCAGCCCTGGCTTTAGAGACGAAGCAGGTGCAGCCTAGAGGAGGCCAGGCTCTGCCGACCACGCCGTTGCTCATGGGCGCAGGGGCTCTCTCTCTCCCTCTCCCCTCCCTGTCAGCAGCTCCCCCCGGGCGGAAGCACAGCCCAGGCGCGTCAGCCTTCGCAGCCATCCGCTAATCTGGCCACGGACAGTGTGCCAGGGCCCTCGGTCTGCCCTTCCTGTGTCCCCGGGACACAGCTGTTCACGCTGTCAGCCTTATCGCAAGCAGGCAGGCGACGGCCCGTGTCCCAGGGAACCTCGTCTCTAGAACCTCCTACCAACTCAGGGTCTTGGCCACTGGGATCCTCAGCTTCCGGGTGCACCTGCCAGAAACTGCCCACACACCGGGCCTCAGTTTCCCCACCTCTAACATAACCGATGAATAACCATTGACCGACTTAACACCACTGTCAAGGAGGTGGCTAAGGGAGGGGCCTCACCCTCTGACCACCTGGGTCTGAATCCCAGTGCCATCCTCACAGCGGGACCCTGAGCAGGTGATGGCACGAACAGGGCCTTGTTCCCTCTCTGTGAAGTGGGTATGATTCTGGGGGCTGCTTCCCAGGTACGTGGTACTTTGCGGCACTTGGACCCATGCCCTGAGCACTGGAGGCACTATGGGTGTGAGCTCTGATTTCACGTCCTGCCCCTGCCCTCGGTGAGCTCAGACCTGGTGGCCCTTCCCTCACAAAGTGGAGGGAGTAGCACATCATGGTGCTCACCACCCAGTGGCCAAGACAGCCAGATACACAGAGGCCAGGCGGGGAAACCCTGGGCGTGAGCCCTGGCACTGGCATCCTTTAGCCACTTTGACCTTGGGTGCATCATGGAAACAAAAAGGGGGTTTACAGAGGAAGAACCAGAGAAGGCCGAAGCTGCCCTCAGTCACCAGCTGTACAGAGGTCGTAGGGATGAGTGGGAAGAGAAGGAGACAAGAATGCAAACATGGGGGTCACATGGGAGAATGCAGCGTGGTGGCCTGGGGGTCACGGTGGGGAGAATGCAAGCTTGGGGCAAGGGACTGGGGTCCTGCCTCTGTCTGGGTGGTCCGACCAGTCCCTGCCCTCACTGGGCCTCCACCTCCCAGATATAAAATGGGCACATTAATCCCCATCCTGCTCAGCTTCCAGAAGGGGCACCATGAGGGTGAGGAAGATGTGGTAAGCTGTACCCCCTGGCAGGTGTCATCCCACTGGAAGGACACACCCAAAGTGCTGCCTCCCTCCAGTGGCCAAGACCCAGAGTTGGTAGGAGGTTCTAGGGACGAGGTTCCCTGGGACACGGGCCGATTCACCACAACATGAATTGCCTGGTTGGCAGCGCTGCTCGGCCCTCTCAAAGGCATTTAAAAGTCAATGGGGCCACAGCAGACTTTCTTCCCCCCCCCCCCCTCCAATTCTGCTCCTCTCCCAGCAAACACTTCTCTCACCATTCACCCAGAGACTCAAGGTCACAAGCTTGCCCTTGCCCTCTCCTCTTATATCCATCCTTGCAGCAAGGCCTATCAACTCTGCCTGGAAAACAACCTCAAAGCCTCTTCTCTCGCTCTCAGCCACCAACAACCAGGGCTGAGCCCAGGCCATCTTGACCTGGACCCACCTTCAGCTCCAGCTCTCGGGGCCCTACTTTCATTCACGTTAAAAGTAACTGGAGACCGTCACTTTTCTGTCTAAAAGTAACTGGAGACCATCACTTTTCTCCTTGTCTGATTAGAATAAGACGCAAGCCCCTTACCTGCCCCATATGCAATCTGACCGCTGCCTGCAACTCACTGCTCTCTCTGGCCCCGCCCCAGACACACGGGCCTCACTCCTTCCCTCAAACCAGCCCCGTCCTCTCCCTCCTGCGTGCTCGCCCGGCTCTTTTCATGGCTGCCTCGTTCTCATCAGTCTCACCTCAAGGTGAAGTACCCCTTCCTCAGAGAGGATGACCCCCTGCCCAGTACGTACTTTGTCTGTGACTCAGACATCCATGAGACTCTAAGGCCTCTACATGGAGAATGCTCACCAGCTGACATTTTATGTTTGCACTAGTAGCCCGTTTGCACGAAGATTCGTGCAATAGACCTTCATTCACCTGGCTGCCTGCACCAGTTTTCTGCCGGCACCGGGGACCCAGGCCTTGGCTGTGGCCACTGCCCTCTACCTTCTTTCAGGGTCTGGGCTTGGCCCTGGGCGGGTGGCCTTGGGCTCAGCTGCACCCAGCATCCCTGCGACCCGATTGCAGGAGCAGACCCCCAGGGCTCGGCCGCACCGCACCCCAGCCGGGTCCCTGCTCCGATCGGAGCACGCACCCGGCTGGCGCCCAAGGCCCGGAAAGCCCCGGGCGGCTTTCCGGTCCTTGGGCTCGGCCGCACCGCACCCCAGCCGGGTCCCTGCTCCGATCGCAGCAGGCACCCGGCTGGCGCCCAAGGCCCGGAAAGCCCCGGGCGGCTTTCCGGTCCTTGGGCTCGGCCGCACCGCACCCCAGCCGGGTCCCTGCTCCGATCGGAGCACGCACCCGGCTGGCGCCCAAGGCCCGGAAAGCCCCGGGCGGCTTTCCGGTCCTTGGGCTCCGCCGCACCGCACCCCAGCCGGGTCCCTGCTCCGATCGCAGCAGGCACCCGGCTGGCGCCCAAGGCCCGGAAAGCCCCGGGCGGCTTTCCGGTCCTTGGGCTCCGCCGCACCGCACCCCAGCCGGGTCCCTGCTCCGATCGGAGCACGCACCCGGCTGGCGCCCAAGGCCCGGAAAGTCCCGGGCGGCTTTCCGGTCCTTGGGCTCCGCCGCACCGCACCCCAGCCGGGTCCCTGCTCCGATCGCAGCAGGCACCCGGCTGGCGCCCAAGGCCCGGAAAGCCCCGGGCGGCTTTCCGGTCCTTGGGCTCCGCCGCACCGCACCCCAGCCGGGTCCCTGCTCCGATCGCAGCAGGCACCCGGCTGGCGCCCAAGGCCCGGAAAGCCCCGGGCGGCTTTCCGGTCCTTGGGCTCCGCCGCACCGCACCCCAGCCGGGTCCCTGCGATGGGAGCAGTCGCCCGGAAAGCCACCGGCCCCAGCGTCCCTGTTACGGTTTCCTGGTGGGCGTGGTCGATGGGCGTGGCTTGGTTGGTGGGCGTGGCTTGGGCATAGCGAAGGTGCGGTCAATTTGCATATTTGTCTATTATAAGGTAAGATTGTTGTCTCTCTCACTTCCCACTCATCCCTACGGCTCTCTGGTGGGTCCTTGCATGAGCACAGAGCCTGGCACATAGTAGGTGCTCAGTAACTGTTTGCTGACTGGATGACTGGAGGCATAAGTGGTTGGATGAAACATAGCTTGCAAAGGTCAACACCGAAGGCAGTTTTACCTGGAAAGGGCACTCGAGCCTTAAGTGAGTAAATGGAGGCACCTCGCAGACGAAGTAACCGAAGCAAATGGCTTTCCACCACCACCAAGTCTCACCAGCACTGCATCTTCTGCCACGAATGTTCTATTCCCTCTTCATCTGACTGCACCTTCTGCTCATTTCCCAGTGCTCACCTCCTCTCACCCTTAACAGCCCTTCCCTGCCACCCCTCAGCCCCTCCCGTGCATTTCTGTAGACCCCTGCTGCCTCGAGCCTGGCTCGTCATCTGTACAATCTTTCAGTCTGTGAGCCCTTGGGAACTAAAGCTGAGGCTGAGTCACATCTGGATGCCCTCACAGAGCATAGTGCTTGGTACCGTGTTGGCATTCAGTAAAAGTTTGCCGTTATCCAAGCGGCCAACCCACAAGGCCAGGCCAGGCTCTGGGGAAGTGGTGAGGTAAAGCTGAGCTCCCTGCCCGCCAGGAGCTTGCTTGCAACCCACTTGGAGAGACAAAGATGATCATCTGACGAGCTAATTGCTTTCTTGGAGATGGGCATAAAAAGTGCAGTGGGGCCATAAGAATAAGCAAAAATAAATCAAGTTATAAAATGACACACACAGTCAGACATACTTTAGTAAAACTTTAAAACCTGAAAACCAACCTACATGTTGTTTATGAACACATAAATACATGGCAAAAAAATAAATACAAAATGCATGCGAATGAGAGATGCCATTTCTGGGGAAGGAGGAGAGGGGCAGAGTTGTGGAGGCTCACATATGGTGCTTTAACCATATCTATAGTGTTTTGATTCTTAAAAAGAAAAATCTGAAGTATGCTTGGCATAATACCAGGGGTCCTCAAACATTTTAAACAGGGGGCCAGTTCACTGTCCCTCAGACCGTTGGAGGGCCGGACTATAGTTTAAAAAAAAACAACTATGAACAAATTCCTATGCACACTGCACATATCTTATTTTGAAGTAAAAAAACAAAACGGCAAAAACACCTACATGTGGCCCGCGGGCCGTAGTTTGAGGACGCCTGGCATAATACTAAGGTAAGATAAAGTTGGGTGGGGGGTCCTTGGTTGTTTGCTATAATATGCTAGTAGATTCTAAGGGTTTGGAAAATTCTAAGATCATTTTTATATTAAATGCAATGTGATTAAAGAGAAAGCACCAATCTGTTGAATGAGTGTTTAATGGGTAGAGGGGATGGGTGGGTGGGTGGATGGATAGATGGATGGATACATGGGTGGTGGGTGGTTTGAAGGATAGATGAATGCGTAGAGCATAGTTGGATAGGGGAATGGATGGGTGGACTAGTGAATGATGAATAGGTGGCAAAAATAATGTTAGAAATGTTCAGGTTTATCCTATTCTCTGCATATATTGAGCACTTAACCACATGTCAAGCCCCATGCTAGTCCCTGGCCATGTTGCATTCAGGATTCTGACAAGTCACTTGCCCACAGGAGTTCAAAGCCAGAGCCCAGATTCAGGCCCGATGAGGAGACAGTATTCAGGGCTGCAGACAGTGTGGTTAGAAGTGTGTGTCTACTATGCTGAAGGCCAAAGTAAAAAGAGGCACAAACTCCCATAGTGCTTCTCCACGGGAAGCTGAATGTCTGCTGTGTCCGTGTGGATGCCTTGCCCTCCTGGAGACAAAGGTGTCCCAGGCAGAGGGATGGGGCCAGGGGCAGAGAAGTGGGACCATGGAGAGTGTAGAAGAGCTACTAGCAAAGAAAACATGATGGGGGAAGAAAGACAAAGGCAGCGGGGGAGTGGGACCTACTCTGAAGGGTCTGGATTGTCGTGCTGGAGGTGGGACTTCACCCATAAACCAGAGTCTCCCAAATCTAGCCAATTGTCAGAATCATCTGATTGGCCTAGAAAGGGGTTAAAGCCAGGAATTTATATAGATCAAAATCTGCCTCTGTCCTCAGCCAAGTCCCTTCGCTCCACCCCACTCTGGTTCGTGAAGGAGAACAGCGTTAACTGGCTCAGCTGCGGCCTGGGTTCCTAAGGGCAGGACTGGAGGAGATGCCAGGCGCCCTCCATGGGCCCTGCCTGTGTCCATCTCCCATTGGGGTTGACGGCCCCAGCACCTGGGCCTGGGTCCTCAGGGCCCAGCGGGAGAGGGAGGAGCAGAGCCCACGTGCACGTCGGCACGTTGACCCCAATGGAGCATGTTTCTATCTCACCAAACAGTTCTCCAACAAGAATCTTTATTGCTCAGCACAGCTAACTGGGAGAGCGTTTTTCTAATTACATTTCCCTTGAAATACACCCGGGTTTGAGTTAACACCTCTTCAGTCTGCCAAAACCCAAGTCATTTTAAAATTAGTTCTGGAGGTTTTGCAAAAACCCCACCGGGATGCAGCGTTCCTTTCCCACCAAGTTGTGTGCTGAAAGCGCTCCCCAGACGCCAGGGCGGTTCTCCTTGGAGACTGTGGAGAGCACCCGGGGAAAGCCCACTCCTGGCCCTCCCTCTCTCGCTCAGACCCGCTGAGCAGCCCTCCCGGTGCTGCAGGATCGATGGAACCATAAATGCATTCTGCCCTAAGCAGTCTCTCTGATACTTTTTAAAAACCATACGGTGGGAGGGAAATGTGATCCATATGGTTTTGAATCATTAACACTTAAATCGTCAAAATTGAGAATTTTTTTTTTCCTAGAGAAATTTCATAGCCAAGGCGCCTTTAGCGGCTCTTTAATAAACTGTTTAAAATTCTGTTGTTCCCCTTAAAACACACAAGCACATACCCAAATATGCAGTACATGTATGCATACTCCGCTAACTCAGAAAGGGCATCATTGAGAAACACAGCCCATTAGACACCATCCATCCCCAAACAGGGTGGGTTAAAAGGCGTTAGAGGTACCTGTGAGCACTAGTGGTCAATGACATCTACTCAGTTCAATTATTCAGACTGAAGAGTTCCACAGAGCTTTGGAGCTCATCTGGACCAGCCCTTTGATGGTAAAGATGAGAAAGCTGAGGCCCAACGAAGGTTCAGACTCTTTTTTTTTTTAAATTTCTTTATTGATTAAGGTGTCACATATTTGTCCTCATCCCCCCATTCCCATCCCACACCCCTCCCCACGGATGCCCCAACCCCCTGTTGAACTTAACCGTTGGATAGGCTCATGTGCATGCACACAAGTCCTTTGGTTGATCTCTCCCCCCTCCCCCCAACCTCCCTTATCCTCCCTCTGAGGCCCGATAGTCCGATCGATGCCTCCTTGTTTCTGGTTCTGTTCTTGTTCATCAGTCTATGTTGTTCATCATTTCCCCTAGATGAGCGAGATCATGTGTCCCTAGAGATATACTTATAAGAACTGAATGTGAGACGAGCAATAATAGTTATGCTGACAGGCAAATGAATCAGTCTGTAGTGAGTTTCTTTCTGGACCAACAGTTCTTTAGAGACCCAATTTCAATGTCCACCAGTTCCTTATGTGTACATGTCAGCACTGACCCCTCAGCTCTGGATGGTGGACAAATGGTGGTAACGGAGGTCCGACTCCCTCTGGTTTGGTCTCGGCCGGACCCAGGGGCACGGCTTCACCCGGACTCAGGGGCACGTGGCCTCACCCAGACCCAGGGGCGCGTGGCCTCACCCGGACCTAGGTGCGCGAGGCCTCACCCAGATCCAGGGACACATGGCCTCACCCGGACCCAGGGGCGCGTGGCCTCTCCCAGACCCAGGGGCGCGTGGCCTCACCCGGACCCGGGACCCAGCCTCACCCGGATCCAGGGACACATGGCCTCACCTGGACCCAGGGGTGCGTGGCCTCTCCCAGACCCAGGGGCGCGTGGCCTCACCCGGGCCTAGGTGCGCGAGGCCTCAGCCGGATCCGGGGACACATGGCCTCACCCGGACCCAGGGGCGTGTGGCCTCTCCCAGACCCAGGGGCGCGTGGCCTCACCCGGACCCGGGACCCAGCCTCACCCGGATCCAGGGACACATGGCCTCACCTGGACCCAGGGGCACGTGGCCTCTCCCAGACCCAGGGGCGCGTGGCCTCACCCGGACCTAGGTGCACGAGGCCTCACCCGGATCCAGGGACACATGGCCTCACCCGGACCCGGGGACACGTGGCCTCTCCCAGACCCAGGGGCGCGTGGCCTCACCCGGACCTAGGTGCGTGAGGCCTCACCCGGATCCAGGGACCTTCTGGAGTCTTTAGAGGAGAAACCATTCCTTGCCTCTTCCAGCTTCTGGGGACTGTCAGCAGCCCTTAGCCTTCGGCTGTGTGACCCCAACCTCTGCTCCCTGGTCACTCCGACCCTCCAGCTCCCTCTTCGAAGAATGTGCGGCTATATCAGGCTCTCCTGGATAATCCTGGATGATCTCCCCATCTCAGATCCTGGGCTTAATCTCATCTGCAAAGGGATTAGGACGTCAATATTGTGGAGTGGGGAGAGGCATTATCCGACCCATCACAAGAATGAAACCCAGATTTCTTACTTTGGCAAGTGGTGCTTTCAACCAAGAGTGGAGGAGATTGGTGAGAAGACGTAGGAGCTTGATGTAGGAGATGCTGATTCTAATTAGAACTTGGGAGATGTCCCAGGCAGGGGATCCCCATAGGCAGTAGTCCATGGAGATTCGGAGCAGAGGGATGAGAGGTGCTCTGAGAGTCTCGCTTTCAGCTGAATGACCAGCAATAAACAAAGTTCTCCTTCTTCCACACCCATTTCCTAGGCAAAGGGGCCAAGGCTAGACAGTGGAAGAAGAACCAGTTTGGGGCAAGAGACCGAAGAGCGGGAATTGATGGAAACTGAGGAAGGATCAAATAGGTAATCCAAAAAAGGGGAGTATGACTAGTGACAAGGCAGCGCTGGGGTGGGGGTCACAGTGTCAGATACAGGACAGAGACCAAAGGGGATAGGACTCGGTTTTGACAACTCAGTGGTGACCTCAAAGCCACTGGAGCAGAGTGGACACAAAGGGCTGGGTTTGCAGAGGTGTGAGGCGTGGCTCGCCACAAATCTCTTGGAAAAGTGGAAACAGTAAGAGAGCTGAGGTGGCACCCTCAGAATTGAGCTGGTCTCTGGGCAGAAGGTGGGACCCAGGCATGGGAAGAGGTTGGTGCTGCAGAAGAAAGGGATCCGAGTGGCTGGAGCCACTGTCGGGGCGTCAGGATAGCACAGGGGAAGGAGAGGGGGTGCTGTTCCTCCTCCCCTGCAGTGTGAGAGACAGGGAAAGGAGAGGTGGGCGCCGACGACGACCAGTGTGAAGGTGGGAAGGAGAAAGCTCGTCTCCGTTTTGTACAGAAACAGGAGACGAGGTCGTACCTGTGGCCTGCGGGAGAGAAATGCCCTGAGTGACTCCCCACAGAGCCCAGGCCTCTGGGCTTCTGGTCCCTCAGGGGTGGGAGGTTCCAGGTCTCCCCCTTTGCACTTTCCTAGATGTGAGCGGGAGCAGCTGGAGCTCCTACAGGGCAGCTCAGCAGCCTGGCCTCCTCTGCTTTGCTTCTTTGTTTGACTAGTGACAGTGACCTCAGGTGAAAGCCAGCAGCTGAGTCTGCAGGAGGGGAGAAGGGGCAGGAGCCTAGAGCAGCCTCCTGTGAACCTGAATGAGCCCCTCCTCCCCGCCCCCCAACCAAGGACCTCCGCCTCGGCCCCTCCCTTCCCTGTTTCCCAGACCAGACCTCAGTGCTCAGCATGACCTTGGCCATCTCCCTCGCTGTCTCTGGGCCTCCCTATGAAATGAGAGACTTGCAGGTAGTGACCGCCAAGGGCCTTTCAGCCCTCGCGGCCCCCGAAGCACAGCCTTGGATGTGGAAGGGCTGTCTGAGCTGCCGCTGGAGTCCCAGCCTCCTTGGCGCTGGGCCCAGGCCTCTGTCATTGCGTAAACACGATGCAGGCCTGTTTGGGGCCGCATAGCTGTGGTTTTCTGTTTTCTCCAGCAGTAGCTCCAAGGCTGGGGCTGCAGCTGAGAGGGCCCAGCAGGGAGGGAGCAGGCGGTGGAGGGCAAGAAAGAGAGGTTTCTCTGTGCTGCCTCCTCTGCTTGGCTTGGAAAATTTGCAAAAGGGAAAAACATGCCTACATGTTAGCCCCTTCTTCCACCTCCCCCACCAACCCCGAAGAAAGGGAGCTCCCTGGGTAACAGAAGACACTCCAGGTTGTCTGCCTCTGCTCTGGAGCAGACACCTTCAAGCAGCTCAGCCCTCGTGATCTTGGCCGTGGGCAGGTCTTGGAGCAAAGAAGCACCGCCCAGGGATCAGACGTGGGTGAACATGGAAGGCTCAGCAGAAGCAACAGCAGACCCTGCCAGACAAGCCTGGTATCTATGGACACTCAGCCTGCCTACACCCTCGCCTGCCTGGCACACAGTAGGCCCAGATAGTCTGATGTTCATTAAGCCAAGCAGAATTGAATCTGGGAAGAATCTACGATGGTCCCTAAAGAGAAGAAAGGGCCCTGGGGGGGTGTGGTGGAAGTGATCGGTGCCCACTCAAATCTCCTTGCTTGTGCATCCATCCCTGGCTGCTGAGGGGTGGGTCGCTAACTGCACACAACACCCTTCTGCACAGAATTGCCCTTGGCTGATGCGAGCTCCCATAAGATGCCTGGGAATTTGCCTATCCCTCCAAGGGGCAGCCCTCCACCCATGACTTAGGAATGCTGGAGTTTAAATCCCAACCCCTGCCCCCTGCTTCAAGTTGAGACAAACCTTTTGTGCAATTCACACCCAAGAGCTCCCCATGGGATAATACGATAAGACTGTGATGTCATATCTCTGCTAGCTCCCCCTCCCCTCACTGCCTCCTTCACTGCCTCCCTCTTTCTCCTGCAAATGCCCCTCAGCCTGGCGCTTGTCCTGGAATCCCTGTTTCAGCCTCTTTCTGCTGAACCAGGCCTAAGACAATAGACAGCTTTCCAGACAGGACCCTGCTTGGGGTCTTTTCCTATCTAAAGGCAAGGCAGTTGTCAAGCTGCTCACAGGCAGCAGGAGAGAGCAGAGGGCACTGGACAGCTGGCATTTTGCAGGGTCAGAGCTTATCGGGGCCTTGCTGCATCTGGGCGGGGGGCGGGGGGGGGGCGGAGAGGCGGGGGGGGGGGTGGACACTGACATGCAATAGCAGGTAAAGTTAGAGCACAGCCCAGCTGGCAGGAGCCTCAGAGGCCAGCCAAGGCTGCGAGGAAGAAGACCCACTGGGCTCAGCACTGCTGCCCAGTTTGGCTTGGTCAGCTGGGGTCCGGCGCAGGCAGAGATGGGGCCTGCAGACACCCCAGAGGACAGTGTCACCAGGTAAGAAACTGCAGCCAATTCCAAAAGCCCTGACCTGGCTGAGCCCAGAGCCAGCAAACTGCACACATGTTTACAACAAAGGCAAGAGCAATATAAACAGCAACTACAGTGGATATGCTGTGTCAAGTGCGGTTCTGCTGGCCTTTGTCTCATTTAGCCCTCCCACCACTCTAGGTAGGTATCTCCATGGCAGATAAAATGGCGGGCACGCCCACTGGCATAGCATGTGTAGTCAAGAACATGTGTAGGTGCACACAACGTACCGCCCACGTGTCCCTGTTCCTATTCACTGTGGAAGAATGAATGCTGTGCTGTGCACGGAGCAGTTTATGAAGGCACCACCTAAGGACAGCAGCAGGAGCTGCCCCTGCCCTTCAGCTCTGGCTCACAGCCCGTGCCTTCCCCGGATGCTCAACAGCTGCTGCCTGGCAGCCCAGGGAGGACAGAGCCAGCACCCAGTACACAGCCACCTCCTGCCCAGCTCCCTCTGGCCTCCAAAGCTGCGGCCTCACCCCTTTCCCAGGGTGGGGCTGAGGCAGATTCGAGAGCCTGGCAGAGAAGGTGATGGCAGAGACATGCGTCAATCAACTACAGCAGCCGCGGGCACAGCCAGGGCTTGTGGGCCTGAAACTTACACAATTTAGGGGCCTTCTCTAAGAAAAGCTATACAAAATTATCCATGCAGAATGCCCACAGCGGCTCCAACGCTGTACACAGGAATTACAAAAATAGACTCCCAGGGCCTCCCAGAGGGAGGGGCCAGGGCAAGTGACAGTGCTGGAGCCCACATTTCATTAGCTTCGGGGTAAGGTGGCATCTGCCGGCCTGGAAGTAACACATCGCTAGTGCTCAGCATACACTGGGCAGAACCAGTACCGGGGCGTCTCAGCACAGGGGGCAGGAAGTGTGCGGGAGCCCCTGGCACTTGCAGGCACTAACCATCTCCAACAGCACGCTGTGTCACGGCAGCTGGTGACGGAAGGTCAGAGTCGTAGCATCAGAGAGTGGAGGCGGAAGCCACATGCAAATGCAGAGTTCCAGAATGATCCATGTTTTTGCCAACTTGCCTCCCGAGGATGGCATAAGGGAGGGTGGAGCAGCGGAGCTCTGTCCAACCCAGAGTCGGAGGGCTGGGCGCTAGTCCCAGAGATGTCCTTTCTCAACAGAGAACTGAGTGACTCATTCTGGAGCCTTGCTGGCCCCATTGCCCAAGAATGTAAACTGATCCTGACCTTCTAACACAGTCGCGAAGAGAAAACACCATCAAGGACTGAAAAATGCTGTGCGAATGGCCCAGTCTGTGCAGATGTGAGCCCATTGCAAGTCTCTAGCAGGAAGCTATCATCCTTCCTCACTTCACCTAAACCTGGTGGTCCCTTTTCCCAGCAGCTCTGCCCATGAGCCCTTGGGGCTGCCTGGGCTATAGAGGCAAAGTCTAGGCTCCCAGTCTGCTCTCTTCTGGCTGTCTGGCCTCACCCCATCTGCATCCCTGCCCCGGGGAGACAGGCGGGGCACGCAGAGCGTACACAGTGCTGCCTGAACTTACTGTATCGTCTAGGGCCGTGGTCGGCAAACTGCGGCTCGCGAGCCACATACGGCTCTTTGGCCCCTTAAGTGTGGCTCTTCCACAAAATACCACGGCCTGGGCGAGTCTATTTTGAAGAAGTGGCGTTAGAAGAAGTTTAAGTTTAAAAAATTTGGCTCTCAAAAGAAATTTCAATCGTTGTACTGTTGATATTTGGCTCTGTTGACTAATGAGTTTACCGACCACTGGACTAGGAAACTCTAGAACAGAGGGCTCCAACAGCTCTCTGGAGGTTAGCTTATCCTTTTGTGGGTGCTGGGAATGCTCAGCTTCTCCAGGGCTTCCCCAGCAGGTGTGGGTGGTCAGCACCCACCCCGAAGAACCCCAATCGAGCTGTTTTTAAATATTAGCCCCCCTCCCCCAGCCCTCTCACTCTGGAATGTCAAACCACATCAGAATGAACACATCAGGATTCATCTGCATCCCCCTCAAATCTCATTTACATGTAACCTCACAGGAGCTGAGATGAGTTGACTTTAACAAGTTGACATGATGTTACGTTTCGCACATATTCAATTAAACATCAATTAATTTTGATTTTGCAGTCATTTTTTGAAGTCAATGATTTTTTTTTTCAGGTATCTGAATAGTTTTGGAAGGATTGAAACTGTAGGCCCTGGGCTTGGGGTGCCCATGGATAAACCAGCCCCCAGACACCACTCCCTGTTCTTCCAGGGGATGCGACTGCCAAGGGGCCACCCACCTGTGCCATCCCCAACACAGGCTGCTGGTGCCTCAGTCAGGCACTGGCCTCGGCTCTGCCAGGTGAGGGTCTGAGAGCTCAGGGGTGCCCTGCGGCTGTGAGGCTGTAGGAACTGTGGCTAGAGCAGAGGCAGGAGGAGAGTCACAGCCATCAGGGGACTATCCATGACCACGATGAGAATCCTGTCTCGGCCAAGACCACAGAGCTAGCCTCAGCACAGCCGCTGCCTCCCTGCTTCCTTGTTCCTGGCTCCCCAGACCCCTTCATTTCCTTCTAGAAAGTGTTCCGCGGCAGCCGTCATCCTGGCCTGCCTGCCTGGCCTGCCTGCCCTGGGCTCCCACGGAAGGGCACTATTGTCCTTGAGAACAAGACCAGGAACTAGGCAACTGCGCCCTGAGGCACCGGATGCCTGTGAGTTACACCTTACAAAGACCCTGCCCTATCCTTCTGGACCCCCAGATGACACCTGGGAGGTTAGCGCCATCATTCCCATTTTGAAGATGAGCTAACTGAGGCTCTCCCAGAGACCAAGTGACGTGTGAAAGGAGAACCTCCGTTAGCTTCCCGGCCCCACACAGAAAGGCAGGTGGAGTGGGCCCTTGTGGGCGTGGCTCCGCCCTGGACACATCTTTCTCTGGCTTCTCTCCTGGCCCATCAGGATCCAAAGTCAGGCAGGAGTCAAGGTCAGTGTGGAGTGCCAGGCGAGGCGGGGGGGTTGAGGGGGTGGCCCCAGCCCTGAAGCTGGAGGGATGGCACAGAGCCGCAGCTCTGGGTAAACCAGGTTGCTGAGAGCCACGAACGTGTCAGGTCACGCCTTAGCCCGATGCTGCCGGGATTAGCAGTTACAGTCATGGAGCCAAAGAGCCATCTTCTCGGAGCAGCAGGGCAGGGCGGGGCAGGGCGGGGGTGAGGGAGCTACTCCTGGGTGGGAAGTTTCGGGTGGCCCTGTTCCAGAGCACTTGAGGTCACCAGTCCAGGCCCTTGGTCCCACGCTGGGGCATCACTGGTCCTCTGAGTCTCATAACCCCACTGTGTCTGCGCCCAGACCACTTGCCAGGTGCACTCATCACCTTGCCCACGCCTCACAGGAACCCTACAAATGTTACTTTTGTGGCCATCCTGTGGATAAGAAAATGAAGGCCCGGGAGATTAAGTGACTGGTCCAAACATACGCACTGAGTTGGAACCAGCAGCAGAGCCCAGCTTCCACCCAGCTGGGTCCCAGCAGAGCCCAGGATACGGTGGCCACTGGCATCGGCTGCGTGGTAGGAGCTGCGCAGGTGCTTCTCAGGTAAGACCTCTTTATACCTTCCAACAAGCTGGTGAGCACCAGGCACCACGTCCATTTTGGAGAAGAGGACAGACTCAGAGTGGTTCATTTGCTTGCCCAAGGTCACAAAATCAGAAGGCAGCAGAGCTGAATCCAAACCCAAGTAGCCCGCCTCAGAAACACCTAATGCAGCCAGTGGCTCTTCCTAAAATACACATCTGATCAGGCCTGGCCTCTGCTCCCCACTGTCCCCTGGTGCCTGGACAAGCACAAGGAAAGTCCAAGAGCCTTAACCTGGCATCCAAGGCCCCACCCCCTGGCCCTGAGCACTGCTCCCCTCCTCCGCCCATCCCGGCAGCCACAGGACCCCGGTCCCCTGCACGTGCTCTGCATTTGCAGAGCTCTGGCCTTGGCGAGGCCTGGTCCATCTGCCAGAAATGCCCTCTTCTCTGCCTGTCAGATTCCCGTGTCACATGGTGGAATCAGAGAAAGTGTCCTAAGGAGGTGTCACTCGAGTTGGAGTCAGCTAATCCTCTGGATTCATGAAACCACTTTCGCATTCACTACAATGTGATATTGCTGAAGAGACACTGGTGTTTATTTGAATAGCTGGGCACTAGACTGGGGACGCTTTGAGGGCTCTCAGGGCAGAGATGGTGAAATGTTTATCTCTACCTCCTAGCAACCTGCAGAGGGCCTGGCCCAGTGCAAGTTCTCACCTAGAATTTGTAGATGGAGGGATAGATGAATGGATGGAGAGATAAGTAGAGAAATAATGTAATGGATGGGTGGATAAATGGATGACTTGAATGGAAGATAGATAAATTAATGGAAGGATGGATGGAGCTTGGAAGAATGAAAGAAGAAGGAATGGGTGAATTACTCACATGAACAAAACTATTCTGTATGGAGGGAGTGTATGAGCTCTCCACTCTACTCTCCACTCCACCACACTTAGCCAATAACTCGAGAAGCCTTCGGCTTACATGCCTTATAAGTCTTTGTCCCAGGTTGAAAAGGGCCTGGCAGGCTCCTCTGGGCCAGGAGCAGAGAAGTGTCTGCGATCGGTGGGAAAGGACCCCCACCCTCCCCTCCGGCTGAGCTCACATCCTGGAAACCCATGGCTGCACTCTAGGAAGAGGCAGGCCTGCCCGTCCCCTGAGATGAGCTAAGCAGGGAGGAGCCCGCAGCTCCATTTTTCCATTAGCTGAAAACCCTTCCAAGCCTGGCCTCTCCCAGCTCCAAATTCCACTGCCCAGGATAATTGGATCTGGGGCCCCAGCCCAATGTTGCTTCAATCCCAAAACCAAAACCACACTGGCCAGAGGAAGAGGGGCCTTGGGGTCAGCATCCAGGAGGTGCAGGGACAGAAAGAAACTGGGCCAATATCTGGCGACAGCTGGAGGCAGTGGGCCACCCTCAGGAGTGGTTCTAAGAACAACAAAGCAGCTCTGAACACAGGGCACAAGGGTGTGAGTTCTCTCCTCACCTCTCCGGAGCACACGGGCCAAGGCGCAGGATCCTCCTGAAGAGGGGCAATGGCGGTGGCTTCGCTCTGGGTTCCACCCACCCATCAGCATCCCCACCCACCCCAGCAGCCTCACATCTGTGAGCAAGGCCCTGCCAAGTAAACAGCTGCAGCCCACGCTCCAAGGCTCCCCAAACCCCAGCACAACCCACAACGGCCAAAGCCACATCCCATCTGTCCCCCAGCGCGGCCCGAGGGAGGGGAAGTGCTCATTAATCACAGGGAACGGGCTTCCGGTGGCCTCGAAGACAGGCTGAGGAGACCCGAGCTGGGCGGAAGCTCTCCATGAGGCCCCCAGGGAGGCCAGCTCCTGCTCTGACCCGGCACAGAATCAATCAGCAAGGGCTTTGCCTTTTAAGTGCCTGGGACTCCCTGAGAGCCACCCACCCACCCAGGTTGTGGCCTGGGAATCAGGAGGGAAAGGCCATGTGTGCTCTGCATCACACTGTCCTCCATCTGGGCAGCAGAAGACCCAGCCTCTGTGGTCAGAGAGGGAGTCCTGGTCCTTTGCTGGCGTTTGGCTGATTGTGTGATCTTAGGCGAGCGATTTTTCCTCTCGGGGCCTTGGTTTCTGCAAAGTGGGGAAAGTACCTTGGCCCTGTGTGCACACCCTAAAATTACTCTTCACATTGTGGGAGGGCCCCTACTGAGGCCCACACCCTCCATTCCCAGGACCACCGGAGAGTCAGCCATGGTCCTTGGCCCAATCTAAGTCACCGGCAGATGGGCATGATGGGCCAGCTTGGTGCTTTTAACAATTATGCATTTGAATGTCTTTGGGTAGGACAGGCAATTTTCAGTCAGACACACCCCCCTCACCATTACACATGCTTGAAACCCATCCCTCCTCACACTTAACTTGCCTGCACAGCCCCTGAAATCCATCAGGATGGACTAGGTTTTGCTGCAGAAAAGCCAATCCCCACCCAACTCTCAGTGGCCTACCAAAGCCAAGTCAACTTTCCACTCCTGGCACATGTTGGACCTAGGACAGCAGGGTCCCTGTATCCACAGGCCGACAGAGGCTTCATCTGCCATGTGCTTCCACAGCCACCAAGGCAGGGAAAGGAAAGTGGCAAGTAACACACTCCCACTCTTCCCGGCTTGCACTCAGAACTGGCGCCCTTTGGTTCTGCTCCCATCCCATTGGTCAAAGCAAGTCACAAAGCCTCACCTTCCCTCAGAATGGGATGAGGAGGGCAGTCTTACCATGTGCCCAGCGAAGGGAGGACCACCCGGATCTCTGGGTAGCACTCATGACTACCATACCCAGGAGGCAACGACACAGCCTCTCGTAGACTGTGAAGCCCCATCCTGCAAAATGCAGAAGCACAGAGGGCAGCAGGCCCCAAGCAGCTAGCAAGCCTGCTGCAGAGACCCCTTCCCCCTCCCTGGGGTGGTTCTCCTGGGCCCAGCACTGTATCCCTGGGATGCTGGGAGGTAGACCCCAGGAGGATGCAGCGAGGAGAGGAGCAGAGACCCAGAACTCCCTTGGGTCACACATCACATTCTGGGGCACTTTCAGTTGGGTTCTGTCCCTGTGGCTGATACATGATGACAGGAGGAGCAACAATCTCAGCCATGCTTTTCCTCTCCCCCAGCCAGAGGAGATGGCGTTCAGGATGAGTTCTGAAGGAAGTGTAGATGTCTGTCAAGTGGGCACATCAGGGAACAGCAGCAGTGAAGGCATGAGGAGTCACAGAAGGATTCGCGGTTTGGAGTGGAGTGGCCGTCAGGAAAACAAGACACATGAGCCAGAAGGAAAGGCTGGGCCACATTGATAAAGACCTTGGCCATCATGCTAAGGATCCATCTCCTCTCAGAATGTATCCTGGGGATAATCTGTGAGTTCCTTGAGAGGGAACTCCAAGCTTTGGAGCAAAGAGACGGAATTTTGACCTTCTGAGCACTCCCTCTGTGCTGGCCACACGCGAAGCAGATTGCAGTGGCCATCACATTGAAGCCTTGAACAGCTCCAAGCCATCGGGCTGACCATTGCCCCATTTTACAGTGGGGAAACTGAGGCCCATAGGTAGGTACCCAAGATGACACAGGTGGAAAGTGGCAGAGCTAGGACTGGGTCTGTCTGATCTGTTAGGGCACCCATGAGAACTCAGGTATAGATGCTTCACAGATACTTAATTTTCCCCCAAACCACATCTGGCATGCATCACCAACCATATTTTACAGGTGAGGGCATTGAGGCCCAGAGAGTTCACCCAAGAGCAAGTGGTTAACAAGCTGTAGATCTTGGCCCGTTGGGATTGGGACCCAGGTCTGCCAGACAGCAAAGCAGGTCTGGCAGTGGCGGTCAACCTGTGCAGCCCTGGGGGTCTGCAGCAGGAGTTAGCCAGGGCAGAGGCAGGAAGTCAGCGCAAGACAGGAGCGAGGACAGACGTCTCTCAGAAGCTGCGTTTCTACTCGCTCTGCTCGGACCAAACCCCATTTTCCATCCTCGTCCTGTCTTTGGTGCCAAGGGCTGTGGCCTCTTCCTGGAGCACGTGAACCTGCATGCCCCACAGGGACACACCTCACTGGGTAACCAGGAGCTCGTAAGCCATCAACGCTTGAGAAGGACCTGCTGACCCTGGACCTTGCCATGTGATGACCTTGGGCAGATTCCTGACCCTCTCTGAGGACACTGTGGAAAGAGGGCTTAGAGATTTCTGGTGCCACTTCACTAAGGTCACTGGCATTCCAGGGTCAGCCAGCATGTAGGTGGGCTGGGCTGAGCCGGCCATCTGAACCAGCAACAAGAGGCACACAGCCCAGGACAGCCGGACAGGGCTGGTGGGCAGAGCATGGGGCACCTGGGGGGCTGCAGCAGGAGTTTACCCCTCCCCCCCGATCCCCACAGGCAAGGGAGAGGAGATACGGCAAGTAAGTTCTCAAACAAATCTCTGCTGCGTCCCTCCCGGTTACCAGCTCCATACTGAGCCACTGGCCGCATCGCTACTGCACTATGAGGAACAGATGTGACCAGGTCCCCTCCACCAGGGAAGTCACTGAGGCTCAGAGGGGACAAGAGGCAAGTGCAAAGTCACAAGCTTAAGTGTATAGAATCCAGATTTGTAAACTCCATACCACCACCACTTCCCTAGGGGTCAGAGGCAGGACTCTCAGGACAAGAAGAAACCAGATGAGACCCAGGCAGGAGGGACCATCCCACCTCCTGACTCTGGAGTTAGAGAACAAGGCAGGGCTTTGACTCTTAGAAGAGGGCGAGCTGAATCTCTAAGTATCACCCAGGCCCAGGGCTCCTTGCATTTTGTATCCTGTGGTCAGCTCAGGCACAAGGGGTAGATAACCAGGGCTCACGCTCAACGAGAACCTCCCCTCACCCCCACTCTCTGGGCAGCAATATTTTCAGAGGGCGCTCCCACTGCTTGCACATGGCCACTTAAAGAGCTCACACCCTTGGAGCAAATTCTGCCTGCATGCTTGGTTTTGAGAGAAAGGAGCCAGGGATGGAAGGAGGGGTTGCTCTCCCAGGGGAAGTGGGTGAGATGATCTCCGAAGCCCGTCCCTCTCCCCTCAGCTTCCAGGTTACCAGGCGCAGCTCCCAGGTTGGAAACCATGCTTACTAAAGGCCCTACCTCCCAGCAGGTGGGAGATCCCAGGGCTGTGCCCTGATTTCTGTCTCTCAGATTAGAGAACCACCTCAGCTCTCAGCCCTCACGCCCCCCAGCATGGGCTGCTCCTGGCCTCCACTCTGATTTTTCCCCAGAAGTTTGATTCAACCGGTGACCTTGGGCAAATCCCTCCCACCTCTATGCCTCAGTGTCCACATCTGTCAAATGGAGGGATGATCTCTAAATGTGCTCCCTTCTCACTGGCAAAGATTCCTAAACTGCCATCTTCCAGATGGATCGAGGGATGGGGCAAGGCCAACTGGGCCCCTGGTTGAGGCAGGAAAGGGAAGAACAGGCCCACTCTGGTGCCCATTCCATCAATGCCTGCTTTTGTCTGCAGTGCTCAGCAAGCAGCTGAGTTCATTTTCCATTAGGGACAATTATCTCTTCATTTGCATATGCTAAATGTGACATTTAAGGGAACTGTTCCTCCCCACCCCAAACCGGATAAGAGTCCAATGACAGCCAGGCAACCTGCAGTTTGGGGCTCAGGTGTAATTGGCACTTATTAAGGGAAGACGTGGGAGATACAGGTTTTGAAATGCAAATGGCAGCATCTCTCCTTCCACTAGGGGAAATGGGGAATGATGAAGGCTTCCCAGTGACTGTCGGTCCACATCTGGGTGGGATAGGCCTCCTGACCCACAGAATAAGAGAGAGAGAAGCTAGGCAGAGGGGGGGGCTCATTCTACTGGGGGAGCAGGACAGAGGAGCACGTGACCCTCCCGCAGCCTCACCCTACCCCATGGAGTCACGCAGACTCTGCTCCTGATGTGGAATTTGTTAGCATGTCCAGCCTTGGACCAGGGACCCCTACCAACAGCTTCATCTGTGGTGAAATCTGCCAAATTTCAGCCACAAAGAGGAAGCCAGGGGGCCCCAAATACCCCACCTCCCACGGGCCTTGGCCATTCTCCATGCTGAAGACACCCTTCCCTTCCCGCCTCTCCACCCAGCAAACTCTCACTCTTATCTCAAACCGGCTCAAAGGGCACCTCTTCAATGAAACCGGCCCCGGAGGCCCAGACTGAACCAATGGTGGCCTCCACCGGAGCCCTGGCCTCCCCACCGGGGCGGAGAGCCCCAGGGAGCAGGTGTAACTCTGACTCATCTGTGTGCAAACATCTGCTCAGAGCTTGCTCCCCGGAGGAACTGGTGGGCTCTGCGGGTGCACGGAAGAAACCCAGGTGGGTAAAGGTGTTTGTGCGCTTCATTATACGGCTTTACCTTGCACTTGCCCTGACGATGACTCATAGCACCTGCCATCTTACACATGGGGAAAGCGAGGCTGGGCGAGATAGAGACTCCATTCCCAACTCAGGGAGGGAACTGGATAAGCAGGGCCTAGAACACCGGTCCTGACTCCACACTCCGGTGGGACTGACGACGCTTGGCATTGAAGACGTTCACACTGACAGGAGCCTCACATCTGGCCACCCCATCGCGCAGTGCTCACCAGTCAGCATGACCCTGGCCTCCTGGCCTCTCCAGACCTCACCGCTGATCCTGAGCTGATCCTGAGAAGGCCGTCCCTCTCACAGATCCGAGCTCCCACCTGATTGCTCCGTAAGTGAAGGGAGTGCGGTCAGAGGCCTCCCCAGCTGCCACTGCAGGATGGAACCCCAGAGCCTATGAGAGGGAGCTGCTTATAACCCTCCTGAGCCTCAGGGCTGTCCTCTGCTTCGGGGAAATGGCGGGGGCAGCGTGGAGGAGCAGAGAGAGCAAAGGTGCCCTGGACCCACTCTGCCCCCAAAACCCCTGACTCCAGCCCCCAACCTGCCTGCCTCTAGTGAATTGTGCCTCCTGCCATCTGCACGGTCTCCTCCACATGCAGCCTCGGCTTAGCAGGCAGGGTCAAGGTTCAGCTTCCAGTTTGCTGTCCATGAGGCCTTGGGCAAGTTTGGATCCTCTCAGAACCTTGGCCTGCTCCTCTGAGAGTGGGGATGCCAGGCCTTTCCCACAGAATCAGTCTCCCTTAGTCAGTCTCGTCCTGTGAAGGCCCTGAGCACACGGCACCGAGGAAAGCCCGGCCTGAGGTTGACTCCGAGCCCCCGGTCAGTGTGGTCACAGAATGGACAGCTTCCCAGCCTTTTCCTCTCTTGGCCACACATTCGAATCACCTGGGAGCTCTTACATCTCACAGAACCTAGCAGCACCCGGGCCAACTCACTCAGGATGCCTGGGGAGGGCACCAGCATCGGAATGTTTTAGGATCCCTAGGTGGCTCCCGAACACCTCAAACCTTGGGAAGCGCTGGGCTACACACAGGTAGTAATGTGGGCAGCTGGCCAGACTTGACCCTGTTCAAAGCACTTTCTTATCCACCGCCCCATCTGATCGTCATCTGCCACTGAGCAGCCTCGCCATTATACCCATTGTGCGGAGGAGGAGGAGGAGGCTGAAGACATTGCCATGTCTCCTGAGACGAAAGCCAGGCCTTCAAGCCTGAGCTCTTCCTACATTGACACAGTGACAGTGGGCCCTTGGGGATAGTCAAAGGAGACAGGACCCTGACTTCCCGGGCTCACGGGTTCTGGGGACACCCCAATTCCTCCTGCAAGAAGGTGGTGGCTGTGGTGGGCAGAGCAGAGCAGGAGTGGCCCCGAGGCAGGCGGGCGGGGCTTTGCAGGCTGGTCGCCGGCCAGCACACTGGGCCAACTCATGCCTTGGCCCAAGTAGGTCTGGCTCCGGCCCAGGCACTTCCCCCATCTGACTTCACCCTGGGGTGTGTGGGGGTCTGTTCCGGGACGACGGGGCCCAGACATCGCCTTTTTATCTGAGTCTTTCCTGACACCCTCCGATAACAAAGAAGGAAGCTTAACTGGGAGCGGAAGGTTTACTGGGGATTTCAGCTTCTTCCTTTAGGTCTGTGTTGAAAACACAGCCATTCGCATAAAGCCCAAGGCACCATTGGCAGGGACTCAGAGGGGCCACGACCGCACTAGGGCTGGCTTACTTCCCATCACTCCCAGTCCTCCAGGACTCTCAACACCCACCCGCCCAGCCCACTCCCTCCCGGGCCCATCCATTTCAGGGGACAGAGGAAAGTAGTCAAGATGAGACCAGCCAGTTTTCCTAGTGCAGAGCGATGCACTGCTTACAGCCACCCACACCCCACCCAGTTCAAGTGCCATCGCTGCTATGTCCTCTTGCTGTGTGATCTTGGACAAGTTGCTTATCCGCTCCACACCTTGGAGCTTTCATCTATAAAATGATGGTGATAATAATCCTCACCTCCAGGTGTGACTGGGATTAAATACCATCCATGCTTGCTGGGGGATCCTGGACCTGTTATTTTACCTGCCTTGCCTCAGCTAACCCATCTTTACAATGGGAACAATAATGCCTATTCACAGAGGTGGAGTGAGGATTAAATCCACTCAATGAGTTAATCCACATAAAGTCCTTATAACAATGCCTCACCTATCCCCAGCACACAGTCCTTGTTCCCTGCTACAGCACTCCTAGCAGGGGGCCTGGCACACAGTAGTTCCTTAAGAAACATCTGCTTCCTTCCTCACCTTCCAGCCACTTTCGGGACGCCGAGTGCAGTCAGCTGCCTTCCGCTGATGCCTAGTGACTGGCTCTGAGCCAGCTCCTTAAAACATTGGAAGCGTTGCCCACTTTCTCTTCTCCCTTTTCATAAAGCGATCACAGAACAGAGGCATTGACCTTGGGCAACCTTGCACTGGAATGTTTTCCAAAAGGCAAAACACTAGCAATCACTGCAGGAGAGCTTGGCACAGCACGCGCGCCCCGCCTCCCAGAGCCCGGCCCACCTGGGAGGGGTGGCCTTTAGGTCCCTGTTTTTCCTTATGGAGAAGATGCCCCCCAGGGCAGAGGGAGCCGTGAACACCTAGAGGCCTTGGAGTAGTGAAGAATCGTGGAGATTTTTGTCCGGACCCAAACAACACGTCTGAAGCAGCAGCCTGTGCCAGGCCCCAGGCTGGGCCCGCTGGCAGCGTTTCCTCCTGTCCAGGGCAGCCCTGGGGGGCGCGGTCCCCAGCAGTTCCGGAGGGAAAAATAGGGTCAGAGACTTCAGGGGCTGACAATGGCCTTGGAGGAGTGGAACAGAGGGAATTCAAACCGTGACCCACACTCGGTGCTGCTCTCCTGTCCTCATCAGGCCACACTCTTCCAATTCCAGTAAAACTCCTGCAGGGGAGGTGTCCGTGCGGAGAGCGGGGCCGGGCCCAGCGGAGTCACTGCAGAGCAGATTTCAGGTCCGAGTCAGCACCACGTCTCACAGGCCAAGCAGCCCAGAGACGAAAAGGGCTGCCTCCGCAGGCAGGAACTCCCTGGCCCCGAGGGAGTGCAAGCTGGGGCCCAGGGGGCGTGCAGAGGAGTTTCCATGATACAGTCAAGACCAAGGGCCCTTCTGACTGGGCATGTACAGCACCATGAAGTTCACTCATTTCACAAATGTTCCCGAGTGCCCTCGGCTCCAGCCGGGCTCCGGACACAGGGTCGGCAGGAAGCGGCCTTGCGTTTTGGAGCTCACATTCTCGTTGGGGCAGTGGGAGGACAACCAAATAAGTAAGAGCTCCAAAATTAGCAAGCCAGGGTGAGGGGTTTCTGGACTCCTGGGCCCTGGGAGGTGTGTGGGGGGAACAATTAGGGCCGGAAGCCGGCCTCCCCATGGCAACCTGGGGCCTGACAGGCTGCCCAGGCCAGAGATCCGCCTCCTCCAGCAGCCGCGGCTCCCGCAGGCGCCCGCTGCCTTTCGGAAGCAGCCAGCTCCAAGCAGGCAGATGGCGGGCGGGCCCCTGGCCCAGCCCTCAGGCCCAGATGGCGGTCCTGGGCACTAGGTGGGATGTCACAGCAGCAGCAACAGGAAGCCTGCTGCCCGCCAAGGCCGCGGGGCCATGGAGAGGAGTGCACGGCTCCAGCCATGGCACCCTGCCCTGCTCCCGACCCCACACACAGAGCCTGGGTCGAGCCCACGCTGTAGGGGCCTCACCTGGGCACTGTCTTTCAGAAGCTGGCATCTCCTCCCCGGGCCAGCCCCGCCCTGCTGCCTGTTGTCCATGAGCAGAGGAACTGTGCCTCTCACGGAGCCCAGACACAGAAGAGCCCCCTTCAGGGCTCAGCATGGCCAGCAGGATCTCTCGGGGTCAAGAAGAATGATTGTGACAGTGATAATAATGGCTAGTATTTCTTGAGGGCCTGCCAAGCACTGCATGCTCTTCTAAGAGCTTGGTAAATACAAACTCAATCCCTGCAACGGTTCTGTGAAGCAAGGCTATTACGATCCCATTTTATAGGCGAGAAAACGGAGGGTCAGAGAGGAGAACTAATTTGCCCAAGTCACACAGCTAGGAAGTGGCAGAGCCAGGCAGCCTGGCTTTGGGGCCCCTGTTTCTAAGCATCACATCATTCTGGCTGGCTCGCGCTGATGAGTCTACACAGCACAGTGCAGGGGGCAGGGCACCCCTGCCTACAGTAGTGATGAGGAGGTGATTTGCTAGGCAATGAGCTGCCCGTTACAAGCGCCTGCCCACCGTAGCTGGAGTTCTCCAGGTCGGGGCCTCCTGAGAGGGCCAGGACCGACCCCAGCCCGGGGAGGCCCTAAGAGGCAGATGACAGGGGCTGTGCTGTTGGGGACAGGCTATAGGTGCTGCTGGGAGAAGGCATGGGAACCCAAAACAGACAACACACTTACACACTGACACACAAACGTACACTCCCACGGCGGCACCCTGAGCACGAACTGACACATGAGTGTGTGTGCACATGCATGTGGCACAGACACACCTGGCCAATTCTGGGGAACAGTGAGGTGCCTAGGAGGATCACACAACGAGCCTGGGCACCCACGGACTGCCAAAGGGGGTGCCTCATCTTGACGTTTGTCCCCAAGATAGCATGAGGTAGCCCCTTCCTGTCTCTGAGCCTCGGTTTCCCCACTAGTTTAAGGAAGGGGTTGCCTGAGGTCATCTCCAAGGTCTTGGGCTCCATGCTGCCTGGCCAATCACCTGCGACTCTCTGTCCCCAGAGCCTGGCAGGCAGCTGTGACTCAGCAGCAAGAAGCCGTGCAAGAACCTCCCTCCCCCGCCCCCCGCCCCTTTGCCCAGCACACACAAAGGGCATCTTGTTACTGCAACCTGCCAGCAGCAGGGCGGAGAGGGCTGGGAGGGGAGAGGCCAGGAGCAGCCTGTGTCAGCAGGACGGGGAAGGGCCAAGGAGGGCTGTCCAGGCAGGGCCGCTGGCCCTCGGCTGTGCTGGCCCACAAACAGTGGGACAAGGTGCTCTGGGTGGGCAGCCCCGAGTGGGTGGCCTCTGCACTGCAACTGGGTTATGAAGTTCCCCTTTTTAAGTTATAATCTGAATGAGCATGGCTCTCCTAGCAGCCGCTGCGGACTTGGAATTTCCCACGGGTTGGGGCAAAGCCCACAGCCCAGGGCCTCAGCTCTGAGCCTGTGAGTTTCCATTCTGTGCCATCTGGGAAGTGGAGACCCTATGAAGGGGTGCATGGCCAGCCCGTGCCCCACTGCAGGCAGTGTTCCTTATCTGTAAAACGGGGTGCTATGCTGGGGAGAGCTGGCTGTCCTCACACTCTGCAGGGCAGCCCCAACACAGGTACAAACTCAACCCCTGTGACATGGAACCCCTGAGGCACACCTGCTGCTCCTGGCTCTGCCACCGCCCTGCTGGGGGCCCTGCAAACCGCATGCCCTCTCCGGCCTGTGTCCCAGTCTGTAAAATGGTGAGGTCGGGGAGACAATGTGAAATGTGGGAGTCGGTAGGCAGGTGTGTCCCATGATGACTGTGTCCACACTTTGGGCCATCGAGGTCATGGCCCAGGCAGAACAATGTAGGGCAGAGGGTTTCAAGGCCACTGTCTGGACACCAGTGACTGATTTGGGAAGATCAGGTAAGTTGGGGCCCTGCAGAGCGCACCGTCAGCTGTCCGTCTGACCCTGTCCATGCATGGCCACCTGGCTCTATGCCAGGGGTACACCGATGAATGGTGTAGCCACATGAACGGTGGTGCCTCAGAGTTGCACCCCGTCATGGTGCCCTGAACCTTCACATGTGGGTACATCATCTCCCAAGGGCCCATTCGGCTTCCATGTCTCAGAAAATGGACTCTGCATTTGGTCAGGAAACCTTACATGACAAACTATTACAAGGTGTAACGTGCAGTGCAAGCTGGTTATTCCACCGGACCCTAAAATGCCACCCATCTCATAAGGTTCTTATTCTCATTGACAGATGCAAAACTGAGGCCCAGATGAGCAAATGAGTGAGAAGATTTGCTGGGTGGCTTGATAAAGAGACATCAGCACCAGGCTTGTGGGCAGAAGTAGACTCAGGAGCCAGGCACAGCTGGGAGCGGCGTGCAGCACGCCTGCAGGAGCCCAGGCCGAGCCAGGAGCACAGCAGCTCCCTCGTGGCTGTGGACTTTGGGGCAGCCAGAGCCCCATCCTCAGGCCCAGGAAACCAACCAGTGTGTGTGCCGATGCTCTCCGTGCCCAGGATTGATCCTGGGCTGCCTCTCAGGCAGAGACTAACCGTGAGGGTCCAGGCTGCAGGCGCACCTCACGTGGCCTCCCCTGCCTCTCTGCGTCAGGGCCTGAGAGGACAGTAAAGCCCAGAACGGGCAGGCGGTTCCCCGGGAGAGGCAGGACAGACGCGAAGTTTTCTGCCACCAGAACGTCCCCCAGGCAGCCTGAAATGAGGAGGCCTCTTGCGTCTACACTAGATGAGAAAGGCTGCAATTCATGTTCGAGGCATTTTAAATGTGTTACTACTTAGCAAATACTCACTGAGCGCCTTTGAAGTGCCAGGCCCTGGCTAGGTCCTGGGGATACTCGCCCCTTCCTTCACGGAGCTCGCAGACTAATGGGGGAGGTCAATCTTAAACAGAGACTCACACACACAGGTAAGAGCCACTGGAGAAGAAATTCCACACTGAGGGGACGTTTCAGGAAACAGTGGCCAGGGAGGGCTTCCTGGAGGAGGTGACATGGATCCCAAACTTTCTAAAGGATGAATAGGAGCTATGAGGGCAGAGAGGGGCAAAAAGCACTCAGGCAGAGAGAATCTGGAGCAGAGGGAGCGGCACATTAGTGCCTGTAATTCCCACAATCACTTTATGAGATGGGAGCAGGTGTCCCATTTTATAATTGAAGAAACTGAAGCTTCAAGAGGTTGCGTTACCACAGACCCCCCACATCCAGCTGGGGTGCATGACCCAGAGCGTACACCCACGCCATGCATTTACAGTCCCCAAAGCCTGGCGCCAGAACCCTGAAGCTAAGAAGCAAAGGTTGTGGAGGGAAAGGCCCACACGCATCGAGGCGAGTGAGGGCTCTCCTTGCAGGGGAAAGACCCAACCTGTTCTCCTGCCAGGGCGGGTGGGACCCCATGACAGAGCCAGGCATCTCCCCTAAGGGCTTTGGAGCTGCTCACAAGGTCCAATGCGGCCTCGTCCCAAAGCCGCGGGCCCCTCACCACTCTTATATAGTCGCATAGAGCACGGTGGCCTCCACTTCCCACAGACGCTGTTATGAGGACAGCTGATCCTGTGGGAACAGCAATGGGGAGAGCCCAGGACATACAGAGGGCAGAGGCCTTCTCCATGCGAGGCTTCCTGGAGGAGGTGGCCCTGGAGCTGAGCCTTAAGAACCGAGAGGATTTCAAAAAGGTTTGAATGGAGCAGGGAGGGAGCCCCAGGCTTGGAGAAGGGGAAGCAGGGGCATGGCTATGAGACTGCCGGCAGCATTTGGGGAGCCATGAGCAGTGCTCAGTGCCTGGAGTGTCCAGTCCTCTCAAGGACCACCAGGGCCCAGCTCCAGAACTGCCCGATCCCCTGCTGTCCCAGATCCAGACAGCAGAGCCCAAAGGGTGCAGATGGAAGAGGTGGCGCTCCCTTCAGTCAGTGTAACTCCACTGTGTACAGAGCCTGGCACTGGGCCTCCCTGCCTGAGCCCCGCCCTCGTGAAGGCCCTGGTGCCACAGAGACCACAGGTGCTCAGCAAGCACAAAAGCAGGACAAGCTTGGAAGAGCAGCGCTGTTCCTTTCATCCGTCAGGCGTTCCTTCATCCAGGGGCGAGGCACCAGCCACAGGACCAGGACGGTGAGCAGCAGACAATGTGGCGGGGGCCATCCTCATGGAGCTTAGAGTCTGTAGAGTTGCACCTACTCCCTGCTCCATCCCAGAGCCAGGGCTACGAGCCAGAAGAACAGGACAGGCAAGCAAAGGCTCATGGGAGCTTTGACAGACATCAGCATCTCTGTGCATTCTCCTAACCACCACAGCTCCGTCAAATATATTGATGGTTCCCGACACAGGTATCCACACTTAATTTCCATAAAAGCTTCTGTGCTTACAAAGGGACCCTCGGTTGCCTCTGCTTACAAGGTGGAGGGGAGGGGGTTGTCCATGTGCTTTCAGGAGGGTGACACTTCAGCCTGGGTGGGGCAGGAGGTGAGGTCTCAGGTGGCTCTGCTCCCTCATGTCCTCACTCTCAGGAGACCGTGCCAGCCCTCGGGGATCTCTGGCAAGACTCACTGTCTCTTCTTCATTCCCAGAACCCAGCTGTCTCTGGGTCCTCCCTTCCACCCCATAGCCTCACAGCATGTGCTCCCTTCTTCAATGGACACTCAGCAGGATTCTGAGCTGATTTGAGTCCCATCTGCCCCTGGCCACTCACTGCCGGTCAACTTCCTATAGCTCTCTTTTCATCAGCTAACTGATCAGTCCAGCACCTACCTCCAAGCCCAGCTCAGGTGCCTCAAATCCCATCTTAATTAAGTCCATGTCCAAGGTTTCTACTTATTTGGGAGGCCACATGAAACCCATGTGATATTAGATGTGCTCCTAAAACAGGAGTGGCTGGTAAATGTCACCCCACAAGTCAACTCCAACTCATTAGCATCAGCCTCCTACAGGATTCTATTGAGAAAGATTCTGCTGCCAGGCATGGACTCAATGGGAAAGAGTGTCATGATTGATTAGTGATGTCTGCTGTGAGCACCTTATTAGAAGAATGCACCCCTGTTTTGCCATGCCAGGCAAGGTTCTTTAGCCATTTAAGGAGATGCTAATATGGGAAGTATCAGTTCCCAGTTCTGTGCCCTAGCATACATGGACCCCTTGCTCTGTGCTCAGCCTTGGGTTGTACGTGTGCGGAAAGCCAAGGGGAAGAGAAAGTTCTGCCCTTTGACACGAGTTATTGACCGAGGGACTGGGAGTTGGGAGGGGAGCACCCAAAGCACTGGACTGAAGCACTCAAAGTGGCCCCGAAGGATCTCAGGTCCAGAGAGACTAAGACACTTGCCTCCTGAACATACCCATGGCGCTGGGTGATAGAAGAGGAAGACAGCAATTTGAGCTGCCGTCCGAGGACAGAGCACACGGCATGGGCCAGGTCAGGAAGGCTGCTTGGGTCTGATGGAAGGGGGCTGGGCTGGAAGGCAGTTAGAGTGATAGAACTAGGGGAGGCCTGAGTTGTGACCTGGGACGAGGATAGAGCCCTGGTCACATGCCTGCAGCCGGCTCCATCCTCAGGGCAGATTCAGGCTGCCTCAGCATAGGATCCCTTCTCCTTCCTGACCGCCTCTCCCCACACAGGCTGGGGGCCTCAGAGATTTCTCCCACCACTCAGACTAAGGAGGTCCCATAGACCCCATTGTTCTCCATCCCAGCACCCTATTGTTATCAGAATTCGTAATTCCTCCTGTTATTTATCTGTTCAGTTGGTTTTCTCTGTCTGTTCTGGTGTCACTCTGTCAACAACTTGAGTCAAAGGGCAGAACTTTCCCTTCCTCTTGGCTTTCCTCACAGCCTCCGACCCAAGACTGGGCACAGAGCAGGGGTTCCATACTTGCTAGGGCATGGGACTTGGAGCTGACACCTCCCATATATGCATCTCCTAAAATGGCTAAAGAATCTGACCTGTTATGGCAAACCAGTGGCATCTCCTTCCCATATTGTGCTCATAGCAGACATCACTAATCAATCATGACACTCTTTCCCATTGAATCCACACATGACATCAGAATCAGCACGTGATGGTGAAAACTATGCCTATCCTATTCAGTCTCCATATCCTAACACAGTCAGCAGCTGGACTGGTTCAGATCAGGGTTGCTCAATTAATGAATAAACTGTGGAGGGCAGGAGCCACACACTCGAGCACCTGCACGGCCAAGCAGATAACTTAAATGAGTGAGGTGGCCAAGTGGAAGAATACAGTGCAGAGTGCCCACGTTCCCCAACTCATCCTCAGGGACACATATATGCAAATGGTTTACATGTAAAATAAAAGGAACATCCTCGGTTGTCCCCAAAGAAATATAGACTTCTCCATTTTGCTTGAGAAAATGATACGCTATCTTTTTCTATCTTTCTGCTTTTGATAGAGTTCTGAGGACAGAGAAATATTTCCCTATTCTGTGGGAAAGCAGCAGGCCACGTGTGATGATATATGGTAACCGACAGTTGGCCCCAACATCGGGGAGGGGCAGGAGAACTCCTCTAAGTGGGTCCCTGGACCAGCAGCATCAGCATCACCTGGGAACTTGTTAGAAATACAAATTATCAGGCCTACCGCGCCCCCAGCCCATTAAAATAGAAACTCTGGGGTGGGACACAGCAATCTGTTTTACCAAGCAGGTGATTCTCAAGTATGAGAACCAGTGCAATAGGGAATGGTGGGGACTGCGGAAAACTGGAGAGCACACGTCCTGCTTGAAGGGGCCCCGATTCTCAGCTCCAGTCCATAGTTGCCACATAGAAATGTGAGTGCAGTGTGGCCAAGTCTCCCAATTATTCCAAGAAGTTGAAAAGCCACATTTTCATGTGAAATACCTTCATTCCTAAGTACTGGCTATTTTTTTGTTTGTTTGTTTGTTTGTGTGGGGGTTGTTTTTTTAATCCATGTAGACCAATGTGTCTACAAGTCAAGGCCAGCCCAGGCACTGTCAGGGTATGCCCTGAGGATGGAGACTTCTCCCCATAGGGAGAGCCCCAGAGATCTGCTGCGGGTCCCAGCTGACCTGCCAAGATGGGCCTTGCTTGGAAGTCCAGGCCCAGACCCTACACTGCCCAGCAACTGTGTGGGACTGCTTCTGAGTCCTCCAATTCCAGGCGACATCCGCAGGGCCTGGCAAGTCCCTGGGTCCAAGGATGAACAAGACTGGGCAGGTAAATGTCTGGACCCTGATGGTCCAGGTGCAGGGCAGGGCTAGGGGTGGACAAAGAACTCACTCTCCCTTTCTGAGCCCCTAATCCTTGCCAAACTGGTGTTCAGGGACCTTAATATTTGCTACCACCTCATGAGGTAGGGGTCAGTATGAACATTTTAAAGATGATGGGAGAGAGGTTCAAAGAGGTTAAGTGACTTGCCCGAGATCACACAGAAAGTGAAGAAAGCCAGGCTATAACCCACATTTACCTGCCTCCCGACCCACGTTGATCCAAACTACCAGCCCGCTGAAGGGTGGGCGGGAGGCTGGGAAATGACCAGGGTAGGCCTGCTATCACCAGAGCCTGCCTTCCCTGTCAGGGTCACAACCAACCTACGATTCCAGTACCAAGAAACCAAATCCAGCAAGTAGATGCTGGCAGTGGTGCTGCAGGAGAGGGGATATTGGGGGGTGACAGCAAACTCCCACCCTGCTTCCCCCTCAGGGGGGTCTGCCCCTGCACCCGAATCTCTAACCCAGAGCTGGAGAACTGTAGGAGCTGGGCCGGGCCATGGACAGGAGCAGGGCCAGAGCTGTCGGGGTTCTGAGCCTGGCCAAGGAGCAGGGCCTGGGCTGTCCTTGAGTCACAGCCTTGCCTCCCTCTCACCAACCTTCTTCCTGAAGGCCTCGCTGTCAGCATTGGCCCTAGGGGACGTCTGCGAGGGTGTGTGGTTGCCAGGGAAGCCAGAAGAAATGCCGGACTCCTGCCCCTGCCTCTGACCCCATGGGGCAGGCCCCTTTCTGTGCCCGAAGCCTCCACAATGTCTGAGCTAGCCCAGGCCTTCTCCCCAAGCTTTAGAGCTCATGAGGGCCCCCACAGGCCTGGCTCAAAGTGCCCTCCCCACAGCGGGCTCACCAGGCCTGAGCTCTGGTCAGACTGGGCTCTGCTCTCGCCAAGCATGAGTCAGCGCTGTGAGCCTGCGTGTGGCCACAGCTGGCTGGACGCTAGGGCCAGCCCGGCCCGGCCCTGGAGGTCTGCTGGGGCCCTGGGGCCTCACTAATGGGGAGAGATGGCCCCAAATGACCCACAGAATCACACAAGGGAAAGGAAAAAGGACCAAGTAAAGAACTGAGCACAAAGCAAACCTCTCTAACCTTAAAGTGGCAGAAACAAATTCAGAGTGAACACACAAATGAGACGGTGCCACTAGCCCTGATGTAGACACACACTCTTGTGTACCCTACACTCCACACATACACCATGTGCAACACACACCATGTACACGTCCTCCCTGTGTCCCTGTGTCTGCAGCACACACCAGACACCTACCTACACGGGGGAGAAACCTCGCCAACAACACTGGGCACGCATCCCAGAGGGCAGCCCTGCTTCAGCCTCAGGGGGACCTGCCCCTGCATGCGAATCTCTAACCCAGAGCCTGGCCTGTCTGTGCGGCGTGCCTTTTGTCAGCCCCAAGGAAGCCAGACTCACAGCCCTCAGCATCCGTGTACAGATAGGTTTGGGGACCTCAGGCCACACTCCCTCTAACTGTAGGATGATTGTGAGGGCTGTGGCCCAGGACAGGCCTGGTAATTGGGGCCCTGTGCAACCTCCCTGCCCCCTCTTGCCACCGCGCTGGGCGCCCAGACAGCCCTCGCCCACCCCGCCAGCCTGGCTTCTGTGCCCGCCAGGAGGTCGCGGAGCTGAGAGCGGCCAGGAAGTCAGCTCGGAGTGACAGCTCCCCCACGCTGTTTGTTTATTCATGACTCATTCGTCTCCACAGACTGGCTCTTCTTTCTTTCGGGAGGAGGGGAGAAGGGAGAGGGAGGGAGGGAGGGAGGGCGAAAGCGAGGGAGGGGGCGGGAAGGGGGAGCGCAGACTCCACAATAAACAATGGGGCAGCTGAGCCGGCGGGCGGAGGAGCCCACGCGGGGCACAGAGCAGGACGCGGGGCCGGGGCCTCCAGGGGGACAGACGCCCCCAGACCGAGCGGCCAGCCGGGCTGCTGCGCACACGATCCCGCTCCGCCAGCCCCGCCCGGCCCGGCCGCCCCGCCGCCACCCCCTGGCGACCGGGCAGGAGCAGCCGTAATTGGATCCGCGCCGCCTCCTCCCCGCTCCCGGCCCCCAATCGGGAAGCCGGATAAATGCCGGGTACCTTGGCACAACAGTCGGATCCAAACCTATTATTTGGCTAATGGGCTTCCCTCGTGCGGCTCGGCAACACCCTGCAGACCCCTCCCCCACTGCGAGCGTCCCGCGCCCTCCGAGCCGGTCCTGGAGGGGCTGGGCGAGGGCTCCGGATAACTGGAGGGAGCGCGGTTCGAGGCTTCAAGGGCCTCATTGTTCTGCCTCGAGGGGCACATTGAAAATGCTCCAGGATTTGCTTCCTGTGAAAACAGCCTGGGAGGGAGGGGGCGATCCGCGGTGGAGAGACATTATCCTGCTGGAAGCTGCCCAGATTACCCAGGGAGAAAGGGCTGTTTGGATTCTTGCTGCCTCTTTCTTTCTTCCTTTTTCTTCCCTTTTCCCTTTTTTATTTTTTTCTCCTTCTCTCCTTTGCTACCCTCTCCGGGCCAAAGATGAATCTTTACAGCTGTTGAGCAAGTTAGGAATGACGGGCTGTTTTCCGCATTAAAAAGGCTGGTGAATGGCAGAGCCAGATATAAAGTCTGATCAGAGAAAATCAAAAGAACGCAGGGGCGATGAGGTGGGCAAATCCAGGAAATAATTTCCCAAGCATGCCCTTCTGAGTCACAACTTGCACCATGAGGGGAAAACACATCACACCACAGTATGTCACATGCCTGCAGCAAAGGAACAGGCCTGGTGCCTGCCGGATGTACGCTCCTTCCTCAGCCTGGGGCAGCCCATCCAGCCTCCTCCGCCAGGGTCAGCTGGGAGGAGGCAGGGGTCAGCCTTGCCACCGGGCAGTCCAAAACCTGCTCTCGCCCCTCCTACCGAAGGACCTTGTTCAGTAATAATAGTAACAGTGGATGCTTCCACAGCACCTCCTCTTGCTGTGCCCTGGCCCCTGGGTTTTACATATATTGTCTCATTTAATCACCACACCCCTATAAGGCAGATGCTCTTACTATCCCTATTTCCAAATGAGGAAGCTAAGGCCAGAAAGGGTAAGGCTCTGCCTGAAGCCCAGCCAGCAGCTACTGAGGGGGGAGGGGGCAGGGCTGGGGGAGGGCGGGGGCGTTGGAAGCAGCCCTGCAGGCTGGCTCCAGGGTCCAGGATCTTATGCTGACACTCATGAACCTCGAACTCCTTACCAGGAAATGGAGACGATGACACTGACCTCGTTAGGGGGTGGGAGATGCGCTGGGAACATCCCGGCAGTGTTCAGGGCAGCACGGAGCTCCAGCTCCTTTTGATTCTGCTCCTTTCCATGTACACCAGGGACTAATGAAACGGTTCCTTCCTAACCCGGAGGCTCGTCGCGGGGCCTCGCAGGCACTGACTAAAGGGTCCGTCCCTAGCACCGTGCCTGGCACAGACAGATGCCATGATATTTGTTTTCTTGTTCTTCCTTCTCCCATCACGTCTCACCAACCTGGAAGATACGTCTTGTCTAAAAATCCTACTACGCGCCATCCACCGGGGTAACCATACTCCCATCTGCTACCTCTCGCCCACCCATGTCAATCCCTGTGGAATCTTCCGCAGACCCAGACCACACCTAACCTGGGCTCCTCTGACCACCATACCTGCAATTTCAACCCCCTGCCCCAGCCCCCTGCCCTGCTCCACTGGGAACTCCTGGCCCGTCCGGTACTGCTCCCCTGCTGATTTTTCCATAGCCTCCTCGCCCTCTCACATACTCTCAAATTTACTTCTCATCATGCTATGTTTTATGTTCCCCCCCACCCCACACACACACACACACAGACACCACCACCACCAATCTGTCTTTATTCCCCTACTCACCCAGCAGGTCCCTGACTCTGAAACCTGGCACCTGCTTCTCACCCCTTCCTCCACCCACCCCCTAAAGGCCAGGCTCCCCATTTGCAAACCTACATTTCCAGCTTGGGCCTCTCCTCTCTCCTAACCTCCAGACACTGGCTTTCCAGCTGCCTCCTGGGATTCTGTCGCCACCTTAACACCTCACAGGCACCTACGACTCCATTTCTCAACCTGAGGTCAGCCTCGGGTCTCCCAGTTCGCCCCGCCCCCTGAGATCCTGGCGGCTGGGGTTGCAACACTGCTCAGCTCCTGACTCCGCCCCCACTACCAGCAGCCCAAGGTCAAGCCCTCATCTTCTCCTCCTGGGTGATTGCAACAGTCTCCCTGCCTCCTGCCTCTGCCCCCTCTGAGTCAGCTGCCACACTACTGCCAGGGCCAGCATTTAAAACGCAAATCCAAACAAGTCGCTCTCTAGCGTAAAAAACCTGCAGCGTGAACTGCTCAGGGTGACTGGTCAGGCCCCATACCTGGTCCCCTGCCCCAGCCCTCCTGTGTCCTCTCCCTCCGCCCTTGAGCTGGGCCCTGGTTTATCACAGCATAGAGCAGTCATCACTCACAGGGCTTCGTGCCTCCCTGGTTTTCTTCACGCTGTTTCATCTACTGACAGCACCCTGCTCCGTTCTCAGCCTGTTAAATTCTCTCTCAGCTTTATGATTGACCGCAGGCACCTACTCCTCCAGGTCGCCTTCGCTGACGGCCCTCCCACCATCCCAGGTTAGGCTCTGTGCTCTGCGTATAGGATCATTCTGTTACAGGTGCTTGTTGAGCCAGCCCTCTCCTCCATCGGTTACAGAGTCTTTCTTGATACAGGTATTCTCAGCACCCAGAACCTGTTAGGTGCTCACAGAGGTTAGATGAGGGGAGAAGGATGCTGGGCACATATTGGGTGCCCAGCTAATGCCTAGTTCTCCTCCTCAGGCCTTGGCCCAGGGAGAGACTAAGGGCAGCTCCCCCTTTGAAAAGATTTAAAATGATTTACCCCGTTCTTAGATTGGCCATGGTCTCTAGTGCGGATGCAGGTGATTTGGGGGAACAGTCCAGGTTTTAAGATGAGTAATGTACAATGTTTGACCAAATCTAAGCCAGACCTTCCCCCAGCACTCAGTCCCAGCTTTCCATTAGTATCTGGCTGACTCACCCCCTCTTCCAGTTCCATCCTCAGCTCCAGCATCTCCCCTCCAGCATTGCCCCGACTCAGTTTGGTCCCCATGCACAGACCCAGCCCAGGGCCAGGAAAAACACCCCACCAGGCAGCAGGAAGCAGGGTTCTACTCCTGGTATTGCCACTGACCCGGGTGTGATCTTAGCTGGAGCCTCCCCTCTCTGGGCCTCAATCACCCCCCACCCCCCACCCCGTAGGAGGGAGGATAAAGCCAGAGGAACCCTGGGACCTGTAAGTTCTGCATGTAGAATTCCCGGAGGCTGAGTGAAGGCGGGGCCTGGAGGTCACCAAGGGGCTCCTGAGAAGTCTGTACCCATTCACAGGAACCCCTAGACACGCCACTTCCCTGCCCTTCTCTTTATACGTCATGCACTTCACCTCTGGCCACACGACATCTCTAGTGGTTAAAAATAAAAACAAGCCAGAGCCACCAGACCCAGCTACGACAGCTCTCCAACGCAAGGGAGAGGGGCTATTTTTGTTGCACTCACTAAGCCTGAGTCTAATCCAGGCAGCCGGTCTGACCCCAGAGATGTAGGTCAATCTTGTGGTGGCATTGGAGAGACTCATGCCAACGTCAGAGTGAGAGACAGAGCAGGGTTCATGCGTGCTCGGACGATCAGCGAGGTTTGGTGGAGGACACCAGATGCACAGCTCACCCAGCCCCAGAAGAAAGAGGGCTGCCACCACGCTGCGAGGCAGCCACACCTGCGCCTGCCACCACTGCTGTCCTGAGCCGGGGCACTTGGAACACCTGGGAAAAGCTCCTCAGGGGGGGCAGGATTTGAAGGTGGGGTGAGCAGCCTGTCCAGAGGAGCTAAGGCGTGCTTTTGATCATGTCACTCTCCTGCTAAGAGCCTGCCTTGGCTCCCCACTGTCGAGTAGATAAAGTCCAGACAACTTGGGCTGATGTGCAAAAGCCTTTCCACGCTGACCCCGGGGTGACCCCTCCACTCCAGCATCCCAGGACTGTGCCCCGCCCGCCCCTTCCTCACAGACCTGGGCGTCAGCCTCTTGGACGTGCTGCTCGGTAAATGTGCCAGGTTCTCTCGCTCCCGGGTGGCTTTGCACATGCCATTCCCAGTGCCTGAGGCACCCTGCCTGCCCCTCCCCAGCCCCGCCTTTATCTCCTCTCCATGGAAAATGCCTTCTTGTTCCTTCAGGCACACCTCCAAGGTCCCTTGCTCCCTGGTGCCTGCCCCAAGCCTCTTAGCTGGGATCCAACGACTTGTCCTCCAAATCTGCAGAGCGGCGCTTTATATTCAAAACAAACCAACCAGCAAATAAACAAAGCTGTGCTCTGAGACAAAAATAATCCCTGTCGACTCGGAGCCGATGGGCCACTCTGCTTCCACAGTGGCACTCACCTGATTCGCAGTCTGTGAAGTAGGAAGAAGCAACCTGGCCACAACCGGGGAGGAGGCACCGGAGGCTCACAAGCCTCCGGGGACTTGGCCACGGCCACGGGCCTCCCTCTAGACTCATCGTGTGCAAGGTCGGCTCCAGGTTCTAGACTCCGGAGGGCAGACTCCCGATTCTGACTCCGTTTGCCCATCTTTCTACTGCTGCTCCCTGTTTCCTCAAGGGATCCCCTCCTTCCTTGAGAGCAGGGGCCTTGCCCACGTCACATGGGGTCCCTAGAGCACGTAGCTCTGTAAGATGATTGCCAACAAAGGAGCGGAGTCTGAGCGGTGCAGGGGGAGCAGAGAGAAGGGGTCCCCACGGCGCTGCCGAGAGCAGTGTGTCTGGGACAAGTGGTGGGCAGACCGGGCAGGCAGGGCGAGACCATCAGGCTGTTTGTGCTGATGCTCGGGCAATGGGAGCCACTGGAGGATGTGGAGAGAGGGCTGCTTTGAAGGGACTCCTAGCCAGAGCCGCAAGGGAGGAGCTGCCACTGTCAGGGGGGTTTCCCAACTCAGGCCAGAGCCCCGTGCTTCCCCCAGCTCAGCTGCAGCCTTGTATGGGGACAGGCCCAGGAGGGGCTGCTGCCTCCCCAGATGACACCTTAAGACCATGTTGTGAGGGTCCTGGGTCCCACATGGAACCTGGGAAGAGAGAAGGGGCAGAAGTGGCAGAGCCCAGAGCGGCACCCTAAATGTGCCCTTCCCAAGGGCTTCCTGTAGCCCAGGTTGGGAAGGCGTGGCTCCCTGGGAGGCTAGGCTCCCATGCCTGGCCCTGCGAAACCCCATCCCACCAGGCCCCATAGGAGTGGGGAGAAGCTCTCTGTGGCTGAGCCCAGACACACACAGGCAGGCAGCTCCCCTTCTTCCTTGTATCAGCTTTGCTGAAGGCATGGAGGAGGGTCTGGATTTACCCAGACAGCAGTCTGCGAGGGTGGCCAATGGGTGGGGAAAGCGATGCCTCCGGAGGCGTGCTGGGCGGCAGTCTCTGTGCCCAGCCACGGGGACAGCTCTTCTCACTGGACTGCATTCCTCACATGCTGCAGGGAAGTCCCCTGTCAGGGCCAGGGGGACCCTGGACTTGCCCTCCCCTGGTCGCCAGCACACTCATAGACTGAGGTTCCAGCAGGGGCCCCAAGTCCTACTGATGCCCAGACACCTGCCAAGAGAACATACACCAGTTCCGTCGCGGGCCCTGCATGGGCCCTGCACAGCCAGCATCGCAGCCAGCAGTCTGGCAGGGCTCCCACAGACCCTGCACGTTTGACCCCAGCCCCGTCCCCCACGACCTCTCAAGCTGATGCCTTCCTGGATCCCCACCTCCAGGCCATTCTCCCCACTTGGATTAGGGTGGCCAGATAAAATGCAGGATGCCCCCTTAACTTTGCATTTCAGATTAACCATGAATGTTCATATGGTACACTACTGTGTGGGACACGCTATATAAAACGGGGCATCCTGCCCTAACCGGTTTGGCTCAGTGGATAGAGCATAGGCCTGCGGACTGAAAGGTCCCAGGTTCGATTCCGGTCAAGGGCATGTACCTTGGTTGTGGGCGCATCCCCAGTAGGAGGTGTGCAGGAGGCAGCTGATCCATGTTTCTCTCTCATCGATGTTTCTAATTCTCTATCCCTCTCCCTTCCTCTCTGTAAAAAAATCAATAAAAAATATATAAAAAATAAATAAAACTGGGCATCCTGTATTTTTATTTGCTAGATGTGGCACCCCTAACTTGGACACCTCAATCCCTCAATCCCACCTGTAATGCCAGGTGCTCTTCCTCAGCTAGTGGGTGGGCCCTGCTGGCTCTGCCTCCTAGGCTCTCCATCTTCCATACTGTTCCAGTTTACATGCTATGTAATAAACTACTCCAAAATGTAGTGGCTTACAACAAAAGCTGTTTTACTGCACCTCACAATTGTGTAGGGCAGGAATTCAGGCAGGGCTCAGCCGGGTGACTCTTTCCAGCCCAGGGGATGTGGTGAAGGGCTCTCAGGTGACATTCAGCTGGGGGTGGGCCTGTTTGAGGTGCCACGTGGCTTCATTCACAGGTCTGGTGCCTTGGTGGGGAGGCCGGGAGGCAGAGCTCAGCGGGGTCTGTGCCCCAGAGCGTCTGCACGAGGCCTTCGCAGCATGGACGCCTTCGGGTAGTCAGACTTCTTCCATGGCAGCTTGAAACTCCACATGGAGTCTCCCAGGGCCCAGGAAAACGCTGAGGTTTCTTCTGAGCCAGCCTCAGAAGACCCACACATCACTTCCTCCTCATTCTATAGGTCAAACCAGTCCCTAAAGCCAGCTTCTACTCAAGAGTCTAAAACCAGACTGAACCTCTGGATGAGAGGATGGGTGGACAGCCATCTTTTATATATATATATTGATTTCAGAGAGGAAGGGAGAGGGACAGAGAGAGATAGAAACATCAATGATGAGAGAGAATCATTGATCGGCTGCCTTCTGCACACCTCCCACTGGGGATCAAGCCTGCAACCCCGGGCATGTGGCCCGACCAAGAATCAAGCCATGAGCTCCTGGTTCATAGGTCGATGCTCAACCACTGAGCCACACTGGCCGGGCTGCACAGCCGTCTTTAACCTGTCCCACATTACCCATCTCTATCCCCTCCACACAGCCCTAGCTCAGAGCCTCATCTCTCACCTGTAGTCTTTCCAGTCTCCTTCTGACCAGCCTCCCTGCTCTGCCTTCTGAACCGTCTTCCATTTCAGCTACCATCAGACTCGATTTGTCCAAGATCCCAGTCTGACCATGTCACTCATTGCTCAGGCAGTTTCAGTGGGTCCCTTGCAGACTCTAACCTCCACAAGACCTTTTTTCCACCAGGGTGTACCCAGCACCTGAAACAGAGCCTGATACATAGTAAAGTGCTGAGTAAATATTAGTGCAATAAATGCCTGAATAAATAAGTTACAGGACAATGTGCAAACTCCATAGCCTGACATTCACAAGCGTTTGTAATATGCCACCACCTATCTTGGCACCCAGCATGCAAACTACAGTAAGAACTTCTCAGCATTCCTTAACACTCTTCACAATGACTTCTCGTTGGCTGCTCCCTTGGTACAGACTGTCTTTCCTCTCTACCTGCCTTGTAAACTCCTATGCATCCTTCACTGCCCTACTCAAGGGTCACCTTCCATCTGACACCATTCCCAACCTTCCCTGCCCCAATTTCCATTGCTTGTACAGTTTACAGTTGTTCGTATGGAAAGATATGCAGGTTATGACTATTACAATAGCTCTAGTAACTGGGAAGAATGACACAATGCAACTGTAACCCTACTTTTGCCCACCCTGGTGTATTTGTTCCAAATATAAATTCCCCCTGGGGTCTTGCTTTCCAAACACCCAGCAGGGGTGAAGGGATTCCTGAGATTAGAGACAGCCTTCCACTAAGTCCAGCACATAAATAAACATTTATGGAAAACCGTTACAATGCCTTTCCTTTCTCCCCACCTGCGCAGCGTCCTCTAAGGTTATGATTAGGCCTCACTTCCTACGGCAAACTGTTCCTGAACTCTGCTACCCACAAATGCGCACTGTGGAGTCAGGAGGCCCTGCCCTCCCGGTATGGTGAGCCTGCACTCATTTGACACTCACTGTATGCTGACAGGCAGCTCCCCTCTCACTAATATTCCCCGGGCACCTCCAGTGAGCAGCGCCTGCACTGGGTACCAGGGACTCTCCCCTGCTCATGGAATTCACCATCTGGTGGAGAAGATGGACAAGTGAACACGCAATACCAACGCAGAGTCCTGTGGTGTCTGTAAGCACCCCCCACCCCCCAAGAGGGACCCCATCCCAACTTGGGTTGAGGGAGGTTGCCAAAGAAATGAGGCCTACCCTGAAACAGACCCAAAGGAAAGTACCGATTAGCACGAGTGCTTCCGATCAAGAAAACAGCTTGGGCTTAGGTCTGGAGGTAAGAAACCAGTTTAGGAAACGATTTAAAGATATATTCTGGCTGGAGCATAAAGCAGAGAGGGTTAAGGTGGGAAAGGAAACCAGGGCTGGATATTGAAGGGTTTTACCTATAAGACACAATGAGGACAATACTACTAATGAATAATAATAATCACTGCCCGCCGCTGAGCAAGTGCCATGTGCCAGGTAGCTTACCTAAAGTCAGTCCTCCCCTTGCTCTGTAATGGGCGCTGAGGTGATCACTCCCTATTTGCGTAAGAGGCAGCCAAGACTAAAGTTACTCTACACTTCACCTGAGGTCACAGGCCTGGGAAGAGCCAGACCAGGGTTTCAGCGCAGGGACCCTGACCCAGAGCCTACATCCCGCCCGTCCTGTTACTGTAGGGGGAGCTCAGTGGATGGGGGATCATCTCCATTAGCACAGTCATGGCCTTTCATCTTGGCAGGACACAGCACGCCATCACTGGAGCCAGAGAAGGCCTGAAAATCCCCCAGTTCTTACTGTGCTGCCTCAGTTTCCCCATCCATTAGATGAGGTGTCTGGACGACCTGAGCCCATGTGGGGGTGGGGTCTTCTCCAAGCCCTCCCTCCACTCCAGCCCACCAGCCTCCAAGGGCCATGCCCACACTCACACTGTCCCCGGGCTCCCCAAGGACACCTGCAGGGCCTCAAGGGCATTGGGTCTGACTCCGCTCCACCAAAGCAAATTCAAAGAATCCATCTTCCATTTCTTATCAGGTGCCTCTGAGCAAGCAGATGCCCTCACTCCACAGAGACTTGCAGGCGCAGCAGGGAGGAGGGATGGGGTTTCCCAGCAAACACCAAGGTGCTAGTGCCCAGAATAGCCAGAGGTTCTGAGAGGAGACCATATGGCCCAGGTCACACGGCAGGTCAGCCGCACACGCAGGGTCGGGGTGCAGGCAGCCCCTGCCTCGCCTCCCCCTGCCAGCAGTTCCCTCTGCTCTCACCTCCTCAGTGTGCTCTAAGCCTCAGAGGCTGCCCGTGGTGCTCTCATCATCTGGTCTTTGTCCACAGCACTGCTGCTGCCACCCAGGCATTCAGAGAGAGGAAGCCACAGCCTGCCTTGGCGTCCACAAAGCACTCTGCCGAGGGCCCCAGGCTGCCCTTGATAAAAGCAGGAAGCCGCGGTCATAGCTAAAAGCCCTTGGACAGGGAGGCTGGAGGGAAGAAAGGTGTGCAGCTGGCTGGGTCTGGGTTCAAAACCTGCCCTGCATTCCTAGCTGGGCCCTGGCTGTTTCCACATTTCAGTAGTTGTGACAGTGGCCCAGTGGGTTCGTTTGCAGAGATGCGTGTTGAAGTACATGAAGGTGACAAGCCACGCACAAAGTCTGTGGTTTGCTTCACCCCAGAGCTGCTCCAGTGCTGTCACCCATGCAACACCCCTCCTCACCCCCGCCCCCAAGCTGGACGGCAGACTGATTCAGTAGGCCTGGGGCAGGGCCTCGGGCTCTGCATTTCTGACTAATCCCCAGGGGACACCCCTGCGGCTGGTCAGTGGACTCTGCTTGGGGAGGTTTCAGATTCTTTAGCTACAGCAGCAACAAAAAGGAGAGAAGCAGGTGGGACTTGATGAGGATGGAAGTTGGGCGGTGGGATAGGAGCTCCGCGCCCTCTCTCCTGCTTTACTGTGTGGGGGAGGGGAGGAGGGGGTGACTGCCAGTGGGCACAGGCTTCCTTGGGGGATGATGAAATGTCCTACAATTAGATTATGGTGCTGCTTGCACAACTCCGCAAATACACTAAAAACCATTGAATTGTACACTTTAAATGGGTGGACTTTAAACAATAAAGCTCTTTAAGAAACATAAAAGAGCAGTAACTCCTTCATGGGTTCTTGTGAGAAAGAAATGAGGGTATGTAAATGCCTAACTCCCTAGGAGGGTTCAATAAATGAAATTCCCTTCCCTCGAAGTTGGGTTTTCACAGACTGGGAGTCTCTGAAGCAGGACCCACATCTGACTAAAGCTGAAACCAGCGAGGCCTTGGAGTTCACTGCCAGGGGTGATGGGGTGCTGGGAGGCCACCGGAAAACGCTGGGGACTCCGACTCTGAGGCATGGAGAGACCAGAGAAATGGCCTAAGCCTGGTGGTCTGGGCCTTGTACAGGAACAGGTAGCATCCACCCACCCTAGGGCCTAGCCTTCCCTCCGCCCTGCCCTCCCCTGCAGCCCAGTGATGGACTCCAGCTGCATCCAGGGTTCTGGAGGCCCTGCTTAGTCTTCCGGCAGGACCAGCCAGGAAGAGCTCCGCTCTGCTACCTTCTGTGTCTAGTGCCAAGGCAACCTCCTCCCAGAAGCCTTCCCTGACCTCCCAAGTCCCTCTTCCTTAGAGCAGGGACCAGTCCCCCCCCGTCTAAGCTTCTAGGTGACACAGACTGATTCTAGAAGATTCAGTGGGCAGGTGGCACTTACAGAGTCCCCACAGGCGCCTGCTCTGGCTCTCACTGTGGGGCATGCATCGGGGATCATTTACTCACGTGGGTTCATTCATCCCTGGCTAGGCCTGCATCTGAAAGATCAGTGGCCATGCAGTCTGGTCTGTGTCACTCACCTCAGTGTGCAGCCTCCTTGACTTTCACCCGGACTCGGGCAGGGGGGCCTGCAGAGGTCCCTCAGGCTGCACCTGGTGTCATGGGTACCCTGGCTGAAGCTCAGGGCTGGAAGCCAGGAAAGCTGGGTCTTCTTCGGCCAGATGACTCAGGCGGCAGGCTTCCCTTCCCTGGGCCTCGATTTTTCCATCAGTGGAATGGGGATAAAGGCCTTGCCTGCTGCCCTCCTAGGGCTGGTGGGAAAGAAGAAACAAGAGCCACATCCGGGAGCCCACTCAGCCTTTAGAAATGTTCTCCCACCTGTGAGTCAAGTAGCCCAGGGGCAGAGAAAAGGGCTCTGGACTGGAAGCAAGGCAGCCCACTCCCCTCCCCTGAAGAGCCTCAGTTTCCCCTTCCTCATAAGAGGGTGACAGGTCCTCCGCACAGGACTTCTGGGAGGTGAGAAGCCGGCAGGACCTGCCAGACCCCTGGAGTCAGAGCCTGCAATCAGGAGAGGAGAAGAATGGGGGAGGCAAGGAGGGAGCACCTTGCATATGTCATCTGGGGAAAGCAATGGGGTCTGGTATCCGGGACCCCGAAAAGCAGGTTCAGGGTGAGGAGGCAAGTGGGCATCCCTCCTTTGGGGGCTTGAGAGCATCGACTCTGGTGCACAAACTTCCTGGGTTCAAATCCCGGCCTCACCACTCAGCAGCCGAGGGACACTTAGACTCCGGAGCTGGTTCCTCACCTGTAAAACCAGGAGAATAGCACCCCCTCCTAGGTTGTCAGGAGGAGCTGTCCTGTTACGATGGGTAGTTTCGAACAGGGTCTGTGCCTATAAATTCCATGCAAGTGGCAGCTACTACTGTTCATCTATTCATCAGGCACCTGCTGCTCTAGGCACTGGGAACACAGCCAAGAGCAAGGCCAAAGGGGCCCCACCTGCGCGGAGCTGACAGTCCAGCAGGACAGACAGACCAAACCTAACACTCATGAACGGAAAGACAATGGCAGATTGTGAGAGTGCCAGGGAGTGCCCAGCAGGAGGTGAGTGAGCCGGCAGAAGAAAGAGGGGATGCATTGTGTGGCAATCGGGGAGGGCCTCTCTGTGGAGGTGTCCTTTCAGCTGAGAACTGAAGGGCATAGAAGAGCCAGGCATGCAAAGAGAAAAGGAAAGGGTGTCCAGGCCATGTGGGAGCCGAGGCAGAGGGGCCAGGCTGCCCCGTGGCACATGCAGGTAGAGCCAAGCTACCACCTGTCAGTCCTGCCCGCCCACAACCTTGCCCCCTCTCACTCGGGGCTTTGCTCTCCAGACAACTCCAAACAAACAGGTCTGACCTTGGGCCTCATGATCACTGATTGGTCCTGGGAGGACAGGCAGCACCGCAGTCCTGGGCTCTGTGGGACATTCCAGGACATAGAAGGGTTATGCCACGTGGAAAGGCTGGGGTCAGGGGGCACCCAGAGCAGCCCAGCCCAGCCAGCTGCATCCCTCGGGGCAGAGCCTAGAGAATTCTGATGTGGCATCACAGTCTCCACAACAGCCTCTCAGGCTGGGAGGACGCTCTAAGAATCATCCAGGCCAGACTTCATCAGGTTCCCACTCTCCACCACGGGGGCCCCCGCAGGGGCTGTCCACTCCAGACACACCTCCAGGGATGCGCACTCATGGCCGAGTCCTGCGCTTGGAATTGGCTTCCTCCAGTTCTGCCCTTTAGGCCACAGAGACCCCATCTCCTCCCTCTGCCCCAGGATAGTCCCATAGAAGCATAGTCCCACCCCACTTCCTGCCAGGGCCATCCCGCTGAGACAGAGCAGCCAGGCCCCTCGCTCACTGGGGATGCTGGCTCTGCTGAGCTCTGCCTTGCCGCCTCCCTCACACAGCCAGTCCCCCAGCAAGTGGACGCCCGGGGGCCATCGTGCCTCTGCTGTACCTGGTGGCCCTGGGCTCCACGTCTTATCAAGTGAAAGCCTACTCTCCGGTGAGCATACCTTGTGGTGATGGGCATGTGCCTGGCTTGATTAGGTCAATGTCAATGCCTCGATTGTGATGTTGTGCTGCAGTTTTACAAGATGTTACCATTGGGGACATTTAAAGGTACAGTGGACATCTGCATTATTTTTTAAAACTGCATGTAAATTTACAATTACCTCAAAATAAAAGGTTTAATTAAAAATAATTTATAAAAGAAAAAAAAGCATAACAATACCAAGTACCATTGTAATTATGATGGCTCTCCTGGGTTTTCTTCCTCATCTTCCCTCTCCTCCTCCTCCTCCTCCTCCTCTGTCAGGCACATGGTTTTCACAGATGGACCTCCATAGAGAGGCCCTCCCCGACTGCACACAATGCAGACTTTTTAAGTGACTAAGTGTCGATGGCCACAGGTATAGCCCCTTTAGGTTCAGCCCAGAGGCCCACCCTGGCTCAGGCTTTCTCCTGGGTCATGGCAGAGAGAGTTAAGGGCCCCCACTGGGGAGCGCTGAGGCCCTGGGGGAAGGAATGGTCTCCCCAAGATCAGGCACACAGTGTGTTTGTGGCAGGGCTATTTGTGAGTTAGTCTATCTCTAATGATCAAGACGCATGTCTAGTCCAGAGCATCGCATATTTAGTCTCCTCCTCCTTCAGTCATCCCTTCCTTCCCACTGCCTTTCCCCCTCAGCTTTTCTTCCCACCTGAGTTCTCAGACTCAGAAGGCAAATACTCCAGTTAGCTGGTTCTATGAAACAAACCATCCCAAAACCCAGTGGCTCAAACCAAGAGTAGCCATTTATTTTGCTCACAAATCTGCATTTAAGGCAAGGCCTACCACCAGCCAAAGCCACACCAAGGCTGGAGGATCCGATTCTGGATTCTGGAACCCATGGCTGGCAAGTCGATCTCTGCTCAGACCCTGCCACAGGCCCTCCACGGGCTGCTTGGGCTTCCTCACAGCATGGTGGCTGGGCTCCAGGAGCAAGTATCTCAAGAAACAGGAAACAGTCGCTGCTTGTTTCTAAAGGCCTGGAAATTGGCACAGCATTACTTCTGCCAGTTTACTGGTCAGGAACTTCCAGAGCCAGACTCAAGGGAAGGAACATACACCCCATCTCTCAATGGGAGGAATATCAAGACATTTTGGTTTAAAACCACCACCACATATAAATGGATATTCAAAAATCAATTGTATTTCTTCTACTACCAATGGACAACCTAAAAGTAAGGTTAAGAAAACCACTCAGTCTAAATAGCATCACAAAGAATAAAGTATCTAGGAATAAGCTTAACAAAAGAAATAAAATAGTTATATATGGAAAACTATAAAATACTGTTAAAAGAAATTAAATAAGACCTAAACCAAAGGAGATCTAACTAAATGTCCATGAATAAAAAGACTTGACATTGTTAAGATGGCAAGTTGCCTCAAATTGCCATTAAAATTCCTCTCAAATTTTTATCAAAATCTCAACAGGCTTTTTTCCCCCCAGAAATTGACGAACTGATCCTAAAATATATATGGCAAGAAAATAACCTAGAATAGTCAAAACAATTTTATAAAACAAGAACCAAGTTGAAAGACTTGCACTATTAAATTTCAAATTCTACTATGAAGCCACAGTAATCAGGACAGCGTTGTATTAGTATACAAACAAACATACAGACAGATCAATGAATGCAATGGAATAGAAAATCCAGAAATATAACCACATGTGCATGATCAATTGATTTGCAACAAAGTGCCAAGACAATTTAATGAGGAAAGGAGAATCTTCTCAGCAAATAATACTGGGACAATTGTATATATCCATAGTTTATGAAAATTAGATTCTTACCTTACATCATATACAAAATTAACTCAAAATAGGTAATAGTTCTAAATATAAAAGCTAAAACTATAACTTCTGGAAAAAAGAAAACAAGGGAAAATCTACAAGACTTAGGATTAAGCAGAGATTTCTTAGATATTATATCAATACACGATTCGTAATAGAAAAAAAATTGATAAATTGGACTTTATTTAAATTTAAAACTTTTGCACTTCAAAAGACTATTAAGAAAATGAGAAGATAAGCCAGAGGCTGGGAAAAGAATGCTTATAAATCATATATCTGATAAAGGATTTGTCTTGAGAATATATAAAGAACTTTTATAACAATAATAAAACAAACAACCCAATTAAAAGAAAAAGACTTGAATACACACTAAACCAAAGATATATGAGTGACTAATTGGCCCATGGGAAGAAACTCTGTACCATTAGTCATTAGGGAAATGCAAATTAGAGACACTCCTATATACCCAGTTGAATGGCTCTAATAAAAATGATAGACAATAACAAGTGTTGGAGAGGAAGTAGAGAAACTGAAAACTTTATGCATTGCTGCTGAGGCTATAAAATGGTACAGTCACTTTGGAAAACTGTTCGGCAGTTTCTTAAAAAGTTAAGCATGCACTTAGCATGTGACTCCTAGGTACCCACCCCAGAGAAATAAAAACATATATCCACAGGAAGACTTACCTGCAAATGTTCAAGGCAGTATTATTTGAAATTGCCCAAACTTGGAAGCAGCCCTATTGACACGACCTGGTGAGCAGATAAATAAAAGGTGGGGAAGCCATACAGGAGAACACCACTCGACAATAAAAAGAAGGAAGTGCTGACACCTGACACGACGTGAAGGTTCCTGAAAACATGATGCTAAGTTACGGAAGCTGGGCCCAAATCATGATATTGCATGATTCCATTTGCACGAAATTTCTAGAAAAGACAAAACTATAGAAAAACATGATGTTAAGTTACAGAAGCTGGGCCCAAATCATGATATTGCATGATTCCATTTGCACGAAATTTCTAGAAAAGACAAAACTATAGAGAAAAAAAGTAGATCAGCAGTTTCCTGGGGCCGAGAGCAGGAGCGGGGATTGACTGAAAACAGGCATGAGGGAAATTTGGGGAGTGATGGAAATCACCACAATCTCAAACTGGATTGTGGTGATGCCTGCACATTCACCCTATACATTTGCTACAACTCAGCTTTCTGTGCATTTCCAATGAATGACTTTTATAGTAGGTAATTTACACCTCAGTACAGCTGGTTTTTCTAAAAAAGCCTCAGCAAGGTGCCAGCGTATGGCGGGGCAGCGGCCGGCCTGGGGTAAGGCTGGCTGTGGAGAGGCAGAGAGAGCCCTGGACTCAGACTCGGGAGAGCAGTCAGACCTGAGGAAACAGACTGACGTCAGCCCCAGAGAGCCCCTTAATCCGGCCCTAGACCCACCGGAGCCCAGGGTCCTAGACAACTCCGAGGCCTCTTTACCAGCAGACCCGAGCCATTGCGCACTCAGCTGTGGGGCCTGCTGGCCCTGCGTGCTGCCCAGCACCTGTACCCCGTGCTGTGTGGCCGGGTGCCCACTCCCAGGAGTCCCCGAAGAAGTGTGTGAGCCCCTCAACAGGTCACTTAATTTCCCGGGCCTCGGTTTCCTCACTTGCCAGTGTGGTAACAGCTGTCTGCTTCTCACGGGGACGTGGGGGTGGTGACAGGATCCCTCGGGAGGGGTGAGATGATGCGTGGAGAACTGGCTAGTCACGAAGTCAATGTGGTGGAAAATTAACCACTGAGCCATGAGGCATCCTGGGACATGGAAGAGAGGCTTCTGACCCCAAGTCCCACCCAAATTCTAGACCCCAAACCCCCAGCTTGCAGGTGTCTGGTGAGGGAGGAAAACCCTTGGAGGCCCCCATCCAACTTCTACCTCATCTGGGTCCCTCCTGGCACAGCGTGGGGCTGGGAGCCCAAACCAACTTGGACCCCACTTACTGCTTTTCCAGGCAGTCCTTGCCCGTCTGAGCATCTCCAAATGTTCGAAAAGCTCTTCCTGCCCTGAAGTGGAACATGACATCCCCCGCAACCTGGGGCCAGGAGCCCACGGTGCATCTGATGCCCCAGCCCCAGCGATGGTCTGAACATTCGGATTCTGGGCTTGGGCTGATGCCCCAGGATGTGTATTTTGACAAAGGCCCCCAGATGTATGCGGCGCACACACACACTGAGAAGCACTTTCTAGGACGAGTGTGTGGCCATTGAACCTGCACCATCAGCCTAACTGGGAACCTGTCAGAAATGCAGGTGTGGCCCCGCCCCCTAGCCACCGAACTGAAACTCTGACACCTGGGACCCCCAGCTCAGGCTAACGGGCCTCCAGGTGACCCTGATGCATGTGAAAGTTTGAGAATTACTGTTGTCACCGAGAGGATGACTTGAAAGAGATTTCGCCTGAGCCCAGGATGAAGGCCCCAAATGTCACCCACTGAGCCTCCCCGCTCCCCTCAGCAGTTCTCGGTTTGAAGGCCACCAATCATGATGCTTTGTGAGCCATTTCAGTTTCCCCACTAGAAAAAAAAAAAAACACATTTGATTTAACAAAAAACCCAACCTGAAGCTTTCCCTCCCTAAGAGAGGTGATGGCAGTGACGGCAGCCCGTCAGTCCAGGTGGTGAGCGCGGTGACGAAACATCAGGGTGGGCCAGGCAGGCGGGTGTGTGCCCTACACCTGTCAGGCCCTGCCCGGCAAGCCCACGGTGCCCAGGGCCAGGCCACCAAGGCGGTTGGGGGTGCCGGGTGGCCATTGTCCCTGTTCAGCCTCCAGCAGGCACAGCATCTGAGTAATGACCCTGGGGTCTGACAGCCTCCGAGGAACCTTTTTTGTGTGGCAGCCACGGCCAATGCCCATAATTGATATGGATTGCGGGGCTGCCACCCTCGCCCTGGCTGGCAATTAGCACTCGTGTTGCTGGCTGTCAGAAACTCCTGACGTTTGCGGGGAGTGAAGGCTTGTCAGGCTCCTGGGCCCACGTGGCTCGTTATGCCAGGGGCACGGGCTCCCCTGCCCCCAGACCCCTTTGATCCTCTGGGGGAGGGGGGGAGGGCAGGTGAACTGCCTTGTCATCTCCACTGTCTTTTCAAGAAGGTGGGCCGAGGACTCTGTGACAGCTTCCCACCGCTTTCCCCTGTGGAGTCCCTTGTGTCCTGCACAGGTTGAGCCAGAGAGGAGTGTCCGTAAGGGCAGATGGCCTGGGACGTTGTGACCTTGGACCCTCCCAGCCTGGGGGTGGGGCTGGTCAGTCCTGTGTGGCCTTTAACATATCCCTGGTCAGAAAACTGAGGCAGTGGACCAGATCAGAACTGCTGGTCACACCCATTAGTGGATCATGAAACTAATTTAGTGGACTAAGAAACCATTTTTTCAAACTGAGAAAACAATGGGATGGGATGGAATGGAACAGAATGAATAGAATAGAATAGAATAGAATAGAATAGAATAGAATAGAATAGAATAGAATCTCAAACATGCATTAAGTTAAGTATCATTTTCTACATTTTCATGAATGTATAACATGCATAGTGGGGTGCAATGTAAGAGCTTTTCTTATGTCAGGTAACTAAAGTTTGAAAGTGGCCACAGTGGTGAGCCCCTAGGCTCTAGAACGTGGGCTGGACACACCCATTCCAAGTACCTTGTGGGGCAAGAGCCCAGAGGAAGCGAAAGAAGGAGGAGGCGAAGGAAGGAGAAGGCCCAGACTCTGGCTTTGGGGACCTCCTAGTCTCATTGGAATAAAAGGCAAATGAATAAGAGAGGAGGTCATGTAAGACCTCAAGGGCCAGGCAGGGTCTCATTGGCTTGCTGTGGCTCCCACCTGCCCGCCCTCGCCCGATGCCTGCCACAGAGGGCCCCTGAACATACTTTCGTCCATTCCCCCCAGGACCAACCTGGGGGAGGAGTAGCCCTCACTGGCTGTTTTCTGTGTCTGCTCCCGCTGCTTCCTCCTGAGCCCATCCAGCCTGAAGCAGTCACATGGGCTCTCTCCTGGGTCTATGAATCCGATGAGCAACGCCCAGATGGAATCCACGGTATCACATGTGATGTAGTTCATGTGCACAGAACTTGACAGTACACTCTGTCAGAATGGGGTTCTTTGACCCACGTGCAATACACCCAAAAACCCAGCCGTGTGAGGCAAGAGTTGCAGTCACCTTTGCCTGCTGGAGCCACGTTCAAGAATGATCCTTAACTGACCCTCCCTTGCACTTGATGCAAAGCTCTTTCTCATGCACTCCTGCCCATGAGATCAACATCCCCACCCCATTGACAGGTGAGGAAATCCAAGCTCAGGAAAGTGCAGGAGCCTGCCCATGATCACACAGCCAGCAAGCAGTCAAGCTGGGAAACTGCCCAGCCCTGGGGGGGGACTGGGGGGGTGGCGGGGAGGAGTTGGTCTGACCCCTCCCCCTCCCCCCATCCACCAAGCCTCCCACCTCCTGTCAGTGTGTGGTCTGACCGCCTGTGCTGTCCCTCCCCTTTCAGACAAGTGCAGCTATTTTGGAAAATCCTTGTTGAGCTAAGTCAGGTTCGACTGGGTCCAATAAAGGCTTTATCTTTTTCTCTTTGCTATTAAATCATATTTTATTCAAAAGGCTACAGCCCCACAAATCACCACTAAAGCAGCCTGCCCCATGCTGCTAGGCCGGCATCCATCAGCCTTCTTGCACTGGGATATGCAGATGCCACCCCCACCCCTGCCTGCCTCCCCTCCCCCTGCTTTACTTAGTGGGGATGCATCTTATGACTATTATATTCTATCTGTCTTAAAAGCCAGCCCCTTTGCAGACACAGACACTCCCCCGCTCACATTTATCAGTTTTATTCCTTTAATGATTCAAACTTGGGCTGTGATGTGCTACTCGGAACGAAGGATTTTATGGATTTAACAGTTTTATTAATTTAAGAGGTTTCCACTGAGCGCCAGAATGGCTCAGTGTGACAAAGAAGGTATCATAAATGAATTGATTTGTCACGTATCAGAATGCGATCCAGCAGTGATTTCATTATTGGAGTTATTTTCCTCCAATTATCTGCAAACTTCAGATGCTAAAGAGCAGCCCCTTCGCCCCACCCCCAGCAGCAGCCAGCCTGGTTCCTTTAAGAAGGATATAAATGCCAATCAATGGCCCAAATTTGCTCCCGTGCTCCCTCCTCCCCTCAGCCCTGCCACTCTGAGAACACAAAGCCCAAACAAAGGCATGGGACAAAGGGTGTCTAGGGAGGCCTGTGGGCAGAGGCCATCTGCAGCCCCTGGTGCTGTGTCCAGGGGCCCAGGTCTCCTCCTCAGTGGGTCCTAAGGCCTGGGGAATCCTTGACATCCATCCCATTCCCTCGTGCGGTACACAGACGGGCCAGCAGAATAGCATCTGGCCGAATCCTCCTCTGGCTGCCCAGGCTTTTAGACTTGGGTTGGGCAGCAGTGGAGAAACACTGGCTGGGCAGGGTTCTAGTCCTGGCTCTGTCTGCCCCTCACTCTGTGGCCCAGGCAGCTCCAGACCCTAATAAACTTTCCACGTGTCCCAAATGTGGCTGCACGCTCTAACATCAGGGCCGCCATATGCTCTGTCTTCTCAGCCTAGAAGATGCCTGTCCCACCCAGCCCCTCCCTTGGCCTCCCACCGCTCGGCCCAGTTACCTGCTGCTCGGCATCTCCTCCTCCTCCCTGAGCCCAGGCTGCGCCCCCACAGAGCTCCCAGCTCTGGGCCTTACCCGCCTGCCTGACTCCAGCCACTGAGTCCTCTGCCTCCCCGGGACTTCTGCTTCCGGGCCTCAGTTTCCTCATCAGCAAGATGAGGGTTGGAAAGAAGTCCAAGTTCCCAGCCAAGAATAACGCCCCTGACCCTGCCAGGTCCCGGAGACCCTCACCCACTGATGAATTTATTTGTTTATTCTGCAAACAGCCACCACGTGTTAGGCACCCATCAGGGGCTGAGCAGAGAAAGTGATGAAGCAGAAGGCCCCTCGTCGAAACAGGGACATGTGACCTGGGGCCCAAGGCTGAAGTGCCTCGTGCCCTCAGTGGGCCACTCAATGGCTGTAGAAATTCAGACAGGTGGGCCTGTGGGCTCTGGTCTCCCCCCTCCCCCCCCCCCCCCCCCCCACTTACTCACCGCCCTGGCTCTGTGCTCCTCCTGCCTTAGTCCCTCTCAGACCAATATGGGGCCATCTGAGCTTGCTATAGGACCCAGACAGAAAGGGAACAGCAGGGCTCAAGGTGATGGGGCGGTGGCGGGGTCGGGGGGGCGGGGGGGGGGGCAGGCGCGATAGCATGCCAGAATTCTCCCAGCAAACTGGCTCCCAATTTCGTCCCTGGCAAAGAAGACCCAAGTCTATTCCAGTTCACTCGGTTTTAAGGGGAAGGGACAAGAGCAAGACCCACCAGATGTGACATGCCTACTGAGCTCCAGAAAACTGCTGGGCCTTCTCCTGTCCTTCTGACTTGCCCAAGGCCACCCAGTCGACCCTGCCCAGGTGTACAGAGATGACCGGGAAGCGGTCCAAAAAGACCACACTCCTGCCCCCCACCCTCGCTGCCCTCAGGCTCTCAGCCCCTCAGCATGTGCCCCGAAGAGGCTGCAGAAGCAGAGAGGAGACGTGGGGTGCAGTCTCCCCTGAGGGACACAGGGGCTCCAGACCGACCCAGCTCAGTCCCATGCTCACTACCTGCCCTACGTGGGGCCTGCCTTCGCTTCATCTGTCCAAGGCGCGGAGCTGCTGCCAGGAACAGGAGCTTCCTGAGCAAGGGGAGGAGACCGTCCTTGCTGGACTGGGAAGTGCTTGCCTGTCAGAAGCAGGGTGACCAGGCGGGAGCAGCCTGGGAGGCCAGCAGGTGCTCTGGGGCGTTCTCCAGGTCACTCGTGCACCATGGGAGCACACCTGCCTCCCCGCACCGTCCCGTGAGCCACAGACACCTGAGTGCTGTGAGGTGACTCCCCAACACCTTCGTGTTTATCAGGGAAGCTGTGACCCTCACAGCTCCAGTGTCTCCTAAGAGCCACCAGGAGACCAGACGGTGGCAGCCTGGGAGGAACAGGGTGCCTCAAAGGGCGCTCCTGAAGCACGCCCAGCTAAGTGGACATCCCAGGGAGACGGGCAGAGACCCCAGAGCAGGACTGATTGCCCTGCCCAGGGGAGCAGGGCCCAGGGCTGGGGGAGGCCCTGAGCAGCACCGCCCGCCCGGTTTCCTGGGCAGCAGCGGGAGGCCTCTGCTCTAAGCTCCCCTGGCAGGGGGCCGACGCCCAGAGGGGACAAAGGATTCTCCCAGTCACCGGGCAATGCTAGAGTCTCAAGCAGCAGCCGGGTCTTCCCCATCCCATGCAGAGGTCCAGATCCCAGGTCCATCCTGCACCTCCGCAGGGTCTGTCTTCCTTCCAGGAGCCCCTCCAAAGGGCCGGCTGCCGGGGCCTCAGTGGGCACCTCAAATGACAGAGCTCACCACTCCACAGGGAGCCCATTCTGTCATCCTGCAGCCCGATTAGAAACTTCTTTGCATGTGTACCTGTGCACGGAAACCTACTTACTTTTCACACACAGGTGTGCACATACAGATGAGCTTGCACACACACAGACATGCACACACATGCACCTATACACACACTCCTACATGTATGTGCACACCAGTCAGGCTCCAGTGCACACCCGGATCAGATCATCCATGCAGACCCTCCTTCTGCCTGCACCCGCCCCCCACCCCCCCCAGCCCCTGTTCTGAGTGCCTGACACTGGATCAGGCCGTGGGCAGCGCCTGACAGATGAGCTGATATGGTGGGAACACGGGGGAGATGACCAGACTCAAGGTGAAGCGTGACTTCTTCCTTCTACCTCCCGTACTTCATTACCTCCCTGACCTCCGATGGCTAATAAAGGTGTCTAATTCGTGCGGCACTAAAATAGCCTCCTAATGTGCACCAGGACTATCTCCTCAAATTAACGCCGTGACAAGTAATGAGGGTCTCCATTAGCTGATAGCTGCATGAGGAAATTCTCGTCTTCCCAGAGTGGGCTAATGTGTCTGGAAGTGCCCCTTCGGGGAGCCTGGTCTCCGAAGGCACTAGAACTTGTCACCCGGCTACCACAGACGAACCACTGCCACAAGCACTCAGGATATCAGTGCTGAGCGAGAGCCGTGGCAGCCCGGCCCCAGGAAGGGCAGGCAGGCAGGCGGGCTCCGGGGTCCCTTAGCTAACCTGGGTGCGGGCGTGCAAATGCGCCCACGGTGGGACCAGGTGGGGAGTCATGGGTGTTCCCAGGAGGTCTTAACTCACTTCGCCCAGGGGAACTCCATGAAGGCTTCTCAGAGGAGGTGGCAGGTCCCAGCCATCCTTGTTCCATTTGGTGTTTGCATGAACAAGATTGGAGAATTGGATGGGGGCCTCCATCCGTGCACTCTTTGATAGTGAAGCTAATTTCAGGGGTTCCTCCTAAGATTCATTATCACGTCTGATTTACGAATCAGGGCACAGCCCCGCCCTCCAGGCCGGAGCCCCTTCCTCTCCACCATGCACCGACACGTGCTGGTCGAGCTCTGACTCTCACCAGCTCCTACCAGACTTCCGACAGGCCTGGCTGAAAGATGCCAGAGCCATCGAGTGCTTCCTTCCCCTCCATGACCTCCACCCTGAACACCCGTCCTTCCACCAGCATCTCCCTGCTGTCTGCCAGGTCTCAGCTCAGAGCCTCCGCTGGCCGAGGTGCGCCGTGTCCTTCCACAGCCCTGCCCTGCCTGCCACAGCACCTGTACGTGCATTCTCTAGTCTGGCTGCTAAGCTGACTCCTCGCAGACCAAGAGCTGTGTGAGGGGGCCCAGCACTCCTGCCGTCCTTGCACGCACAGCTCCCTGATGCCTGTGGAAATGTATCGCCATTATCCTATTGATCCTCCAACTGTCTTAGGAGGCAGAAGGTTAGTAATAAGATTCTCATTTCACAGATGGAAAGACTGAGGTCCTCTTCCGTGGATCTTGAGGTCCATGGAAGCCACAGAGGAACTGGAAGCCATGAAGGAGGATGCAGTGGCCCAGCATCACTTACTGGTTACAACTGACAAGGAGGGTTGCCACAGAGACCTCTTCATTGATGCCAAGTCTGGTTCTTTCCTGGGGCTCTGGCACCCTGGAGTCAAGGGCTGGGTTTGAGGCAACTTCCCATGCAGAGGGACTGATTCGTCACAAATCATTGTGTTGTATCAGACCTGTTCTCTGAACCAATGCTAAACTTAGGTGCCCCCGCTTCCCAGGCATGGCATATCCCGTGCCAGCCCTGCCTTTGCAGGTGGTTTTACAACAGATGCAAACCCCTCCTCATTCATCCATAAATTCATCGGGGACCTCACTGGGCCCCTGAGGAGAGAATCGTGGTCCCTTCTCCGCCCTGCAGGATGCCCTTTCGCTCCCTGAGAGCCAGCTCTCCAGTGGCCAATCTAACTCCTGTCTGTGTGTGCCAGTTTCCGCCAACAATTGCCCATTACAAACACCGCTACCACCCGTGCATATGGGGCTCCTGCGCATGTGGGCTTCCTCTCTGGGGCATCAGGGGCTGCTTATCTGGAATCAGCAAAGCCACTCCTGGATCCCCTTTCCTGTGTGGATGCCGGCCTGCTGGCCAGCGGTATTTCCCAGAATGTCCACACTGCATGACCTGTGGAACAGCCCCACAGTTCTGCTTCCTTTCAGAAATCCCGAGGCACAGGGGGATGGAGGGGGGCTGGGGGGGGACCTCAGAGAAGATCCTGGGTGCTGTTGTCCCAGAGCACTTTTCCTGTGAGGCCTATGACATGGACTCTCAATCATCCTTTAGCCCCCAGCCTAGTTGTTGCTTCCTCCAGGAAGCCTTCTCTGATTCCCACCATGGCCCCTGACAGAGGCACTTTGTAGTTCAATGACATGACTAGGGTGGCCAGAGGCACAAAAGGCTTCACTAGACATGCTCAGGGATTTGGACTTGATCTTGAGGTCCATGGAAGCCACGGAGGAACTGGAAGCCAGGAAGGAGGATCAGCGCCATTGTGCCTTAGGAAGATCCCTCGGTCTGAAAGGTGGAGAAGCAACCAGAGGGAAGAGCAGTGGGTAGCAGAGGAGCAGCCATAAGACACTGGCAGTGACCCAGCAGCCAGAGGGGTACGGGCAGCAGGGGAGGGGGCAGCAGTGTGGGCAGGAAGCAGGCAGGAGTGAGGGGCACTAGGAGGCAGAACCTCCCAGTGGCTGATGAGATGAGGGGACTTGGGTGACAGGAAGAACCCAGTGGGCACCGGGAGCTGGTCTGGGGGACATAAGTGTGTGGCAGGGTGTCACTCAGCTGGCACACCCAGGGTGAGGTGAGGACTCCCTGAGAGAGCTGGGAAAACTGCGTGTAAACCACACCGTCCTGCTCCAACTGTGTTCCCGGCATTGTGTTAAAGATTCCCACGGTGTGCACAGTCCAGCCAGCAATTCCCAGGCCAGCTTCCAGAGCCCCTGCGCCCAATGTTCCCTGATGACCCCCATAACCCTGCCCGACTCTGAGTCTGGGCTTCTCCCCGCCTCCTCCAGGAAGGAGGCTGACCTCTCACCTCTCAGAGGCTCCTCCTCCTGCCTTCCACCGGACCCCCGTGGTACAGAACCACACCACAGAAGTCCCCAAGTCCTTTCTCATTCATGGGTCACCTGTGGGGAACACCACACCCTTTTCACCCACCTAGACTGGGGGGGTCTGGGCCGGGGCCTGGCCGGACTCACACCTGGGTCTCCAGCCAGCTGGTCCAGGGCTCTCCTGTGGCTGCATCCTTGGGGCAGGGCAACACAGTGGCTAAGAAGGAGGCTGGGGCCGGGCCACAGGTGCTCAGACCTGGCTTTGCGACTTACTCGCTGATGCTGTGAGGGACTCGCTCAACCTTCCTGTGACTCAGTTTCCTCATCTTTGAGAAAGGGGATGGTAACAATGGAAGCTACCCACCGGTGGGTGTGAGGAGCAAATGAGTGGCTACAGAAAACCGCTTATCCTGGGACTTGCCCTGTCGTAGGTGTCCGGGGGTTGTAACAAGGATTGCTGTTGACATTTCTATAGTGCCCAGGGTCCCTCCCTGGCCTGGGTGAAGGCGAATAGCCACTGAGTCTGGCCCACATTCAAGGAGAGGGGAATTAAGGGGAACTTTTAGAGAAAGGGGTGTCAAAAAATGATGGGCACATGGTAAAAGTACCCATATGGGATGAAACGCACTGAATTGTTATTAGCCAGGGCTACAGCCAATGGAGTGCAAAGCTGGCCTCGCCCCAAAAGCCTTGCTCTTACGTACTATTCATGATACCCGCTAGACCATGTGGGTGACATCACACGCCTCCTCTCTCCAAGGGCAGCAGCAGGAACCTCTGTTACGCCAACACCCCTGTGTCCAGACCGAAAGGGAATCAAACCTTTCTCCTCCAGGGCCTGCTGGGGTCGCCCCCGCCGTCTGCTCGCTGAGTGCCCACTCTGAGTCCGAGAGGTGGCCTTGCCCGCCCAGCCTCCGAGTGAGGATGTAGGAGGACACACTTCCCGTTCGAGGGTGTGCGCTGGCCCTTATCCCGGGGGAGTGGCGTCTGCGGCACTGGGCACAGACACCGCTCGCCGGGTCAGCACTCCCGGGCGGGCAGGGCGGCAGCAGAGACAGACATTGACTTGACGAGGCGGCCAGGCAAGAGCAGAAGGAAACCAGACGGAGGGAGAGGTGCCGGTGCCCTGACCAGGTGCTGAGCGGACGCACCAGGCTTCAAGAGAGGACATCTAAGAGGGAGAAAATGGTGGCCTTGGTCACAAAGGGGATTGAACGGCCGGCCAGGGACCTGCCATACCTGTTGGGGTCGGTGGCGTGGCCTTGGCTGGCCCTGCTTCCTGGATAAAGGATGCTCTTGGAGACGTCAATTCACCATGTTCCAATTGGCTAGGGAGTGGTGCCGGCAGGAGGAGGCAGGTGACAAGTGCCAGAAGAGAGGCTTCAGGCCCCCAAAAGGCCTGAACTTGACCCTTATCCATAGGAGGGAGCGGGAGCATGAGAAGAATATGACTTGGCTTTGGGCTTTGATGGAGCTGAGTTTGAATGACCTGTTTAGGTCAGGCCCTCCCCCATACCAGGTCTGCTTCCCCCTCTGTCAAACATACGGGACAATCCCTTTTATGGAGAGCCTGCTACATGCCACCTATCATCCAGGTGTTAACTCAGTTCATCAGAGCGCTCATGCCGGGAGGCAGCTGCTGGGACTGTTATCAGCATGTTACAGATGAGGAAACTCAGGCCGGAGAATTAAATACCTCTTCCCATTGCGAATGGCACACCAGGAATCAAACACAGGCAGTCAGCTCATGTCTAAACCCTCGGCCACTCCACTTCTCTGCCTCTTGCCATGCCATGCGTGCCCATCTCTCGGGGCTTGTAAGGTTTCAACGAAATGCACTGACAGCGAGCTAGCGTCACAGTCAGTGTGCTGAAACAGGAACCAGAACTTTCCACGTGTTAACTCGCTGGGTCCTCACAATAACCTCTCAGGTAGGTACTACTGGGTCTCCATTTACAATGATGAAACCAAGAACAGAGAGGGTGGGCTACGTGCCTAAGTCACCAAGCTTGGGGTAGCAGAGTTGAGCCCAGGCAGTCTGGCTCCAGAATGCGACCTTGACCCTGTGCCAAGGCATGGAAGAGCCTCGCCCAGTGCCCAGCACATGGCACATAGCAGCGCCCAGTGAGGGGCCTTTCTTCCCCAGGGCAGCCCTTCTCCCTAAAAGGAAGCAGAATGCAGTAAACACCAGGAAGGCTCCTGCATGTACCTCCTGCAGGCCAGGCTCTGGGCAGGATCTGAGGTGTGCCTTCAGGCCCGGGTCCCAGGGCTCCCAGCCAGAGTGTAGAGTTAGAAGACTCAGAAATACATCTGGTTTGGGGAAGACTGGGGGCTTTTTGGTGGAGGTGAGCTGACAGGCAGGTAGGTGAGCAGGTGGGGTGAGTCTGAGAAGGGAGAGCACACGCCCAGTAAGCAACTGGACTGGAATAAAACCTGAGCGGTGAGAGGCTATCAGACATGCAGGGCTAAGGGAGCAGACAGACAGGAAGGATTGGCAGGATCTCCCACCAAAAAGTCCCCCAAATGCCTGTGGGCCAGGAACGTGGTCAAGGGAGCAGCGAGCGAGTGGACAGCTTCAGAGAGCGACAGGAGGAGCAGAGAGCCACGGGAGGGGCAGGCAGCTCCACCAACCTGGCATGCAGGCCCAGGCCAGCCCTGCCCCTGCCCAGGCAGGAACCCCAGGCCTTACTCCTAGGGACCTACCCTCCTCTCAGTACTTTTGCTCCTATCCTCCAGCCGCCTGGGACCCCACCCCTTAAATCATCCCTCCAGATCATTAAGCTGGAAGTCCGTAATGCTGACACTCCCTCGGAGAGCATTTATCTGGAAAGCCATAAAATCACACCACGAACGTTAATTAACGATTAGAGATGTTTATCCCTCCGCCATCTCTGGCCCGTGGGAGTCTGTCGTGGGGCCAGAGGCCAGCTTCTTTGCCCAGAGTGGAGGTGGGTGGCTGGCTGCCACTGCTGGGGTCCGCCATCAGAGCTGTGCCAATGGTGGAGGACAAGTCACCCCTGCAGGCCCTCACTGAGATCCTCAGTAGCTCACCAAGCCACCTTCCCTTCAAAGCCATTCAGGCTGGCTCCTAACACTCTGCCATTCCTACCTTCATGCCTTTGTGAGCTGTGCCCCTCACCAAGAATACTAGCCTGCCCACCCCTTCAGGCCCGACACCTCCATGGAGCCCTCCCTGACCAGTCGGTACAGATGTGCTCCCTCTCAGAGCCTCGGGGCTCTGGCCTCCTCTCACATTCGCCTGGACTGTGGACATCTCCGTGTGTGTCCAGTGGCTGCACCTTGATCCTCAGCCAGACTGGATGCTCCCATAAGATACAAATTCACTGTCCCCCATGCTCCACCCCTCCCATTCCCAGCACAGAGCTCTGCACCCAGTGAGACCTCAGAAATGAGCCATGACAGAGTGTTAGAGCTGCAAGAGGACCCACTCCATTCCTATGCAGCACTGAGCAAGCACGGACATCTGCATGCAGCTCTAAGGAGCAGGCCGGGCTCCATTTCACTGGGGCTGGTGACTCAGACAAGGCCACGGACCAGAGACACCACCTAGAAGCGGAGACCGGGACTAGCAGTTAGGAGCTGTCTTATGCTCTGACAGCACTTTGGGTGGTGGAGCCAGGACTTGAACCAGCGTCTTCAGATACCTAGGTCTGGCTCCCCAGAAAGTGTGCTGGCCCACCTAACATCACCTGGAGGAGGGGGGCTGCATGGCATCCAAGGCTCCAAGACCTAGGTCGGCTCTACCCTCAACAACCTATGGCACCCCAGGTGTGTCCCTGAACCCCTGTGCCTCAGGGTGCAGATGGCAAGTAGATGATAAATCCATGCTGCATGGGCAGGGTCTGAGTAGAGGACTGGCCAACGCGCCCATCTAACCTAAATCCGGAAGGATCTGGGTTGGGAGAGGGCTCTGGGGGCCAAGCGGGCTCTCATTTCTCCTTGCACACAGGTGTTAACACATGTGCCGCCCCTTCGTCCAGCCTGCCTGGCTCCCTGCAGGTGTGGCTGCTCGTGGCTGCCCGGGGAGGAGGTGAAGGCCAGGCCAGCTCGCCAGAGCCCTGGTCCCCCCAGGGCTGTCATTCACCCACCCGGGCCCAGTGCTTCCTCCGATTGAGCCAACGCCAGGCAGCAGCCAGTTTGACTCACAGTGTTCTTATCTATTCTGAGCAGCCAGCACCCACCACCCACACACCACATGGAGCCTCCCTCTGACCTATGAGTCACTAAAGCCCAGTATTAGGTCATCTAGCCCACTTCGCCTGGAGGCTCGCCCCAAGACGCTCTGTGGGGGTGAAGAGGGCTCGGTAATCGGTAATCGGGAGAGCTGTGCAGCAGAGCTGGCCGAGGAGGCCGAGAGCCCGAGGCATGTAAAGCTCGGCAAGGCTTTCAGGAGAAAGCAGGACAAGGCTCTCAGACATCCTATGTCTGTGTGCATGCGTTTGCGCTTGTGTTCCATGAGCACGGAGAGGGATGGGTAGACACAGCCCAGGCTTTAGCATCGCTCGCTCTGCAAAGTGAGAATTCGGAGGGTGGTGAGTATTGGCATTTGCCTTATATGACCCTATGCTCCTCGCTGGTCACAGTGAGGATGCATCTCATCTTCATTAAATCAATTGTTTAAGTAAAGTGTTAGCAAAAGAAAATGGCTAAATGGTTTAACCCAGCATTTCCCCAAATCCTTTGGTGATGAATTGTTGTTTGTGTACTGCCTAGAAGCTTCCACTGGAACTGGGATGTGCATGGGATATGCTTTGGAGACAGGCAAACTTGTCTAGTTTTTAATAGAAAAAACCACGGTCCCTTCTGCCTCAGAGAGCCAGAGAGAGGAAGAGGCTTGCAGATGCCTCATCAGTATCAGAGCTAGACTGTGGTCACAGCTCCCTCTGTCCCCCCCACGCCCTGCTGCTCTGCCAGGCTCCCTCTCTGAGTTGGGGTAAGCTGAGGGCGGGGAGGCGAGGGGGTGAAGCAGTGACAGGAGAAACACCTTGTGAGAAAGTGACAGGGCCACAGAGGAGTGGGCAAAGCCGGCACTGGGGGCGGCACGCACGAGCCCTCTTGGAAGGAACGGAAATCAGGTGGCGCTGCACAGCCCCTCGCATCCTGCCATCGAGAGCCAAATCCCTGCTCCGGCCCTCCCGGCTCTGTGGCCAGCAGGCTGCTGGATGCCTCTGCCATGGCGTGGGCTGGTGAGATGACCTCTTCGGTCCCTCCAGCCCCAGAGTCCATGATTCTGGGCTTCGCAGTGGTCGCGGTAGGTGCAATCCTGTGGGTGACCTCCACTTTACAGATGGCGTAACGAACTGAGACCCTGAAAGGATAATTGGCTTCTTCAAGATCAACTGAGAAAACATGGAGTCCAACATGGCCGTCCTGCCGCCGGCCTTGCCGAGGGGAGCGCTCTGCTTCGTGGCCTCAGGAGCTGCTGCCTGGGTCCAGCCAGCCCAGAGTCTGGCCACCTGGACCTCAAGTACTGGCTTCCCGGGTTATAGGCGTGTGGCTTGGACCTGTTGATTAGCCTCTCTGAGCCTCCGTTTACTCCTCTGCAACTGAGAATACTACCTCATTGACTCCATTCAAATCCAGCACGGGGCCCAGCACACTCAGGTCTTAGAAAAATGAGAATTACTATCATGCCTCTAACTCTAAATCATCCCACAGTTGAGAGAAGAAGGAGAAGTAGGGTTTGATCTCAAGGATACTGGCCTGAGGGTCCAGGGACTCGTGTGCCCCAGACAGACCCTGGCCTGTCTTCCACAGACCGAGCCAACTCCCAGGGCAGCAGCCAGTTTGCTGCCCATTTGAGGCTCCCATTTGGAGCCTTGGTTGCCCCCGCTGTAGCAGAAGGGGCAGGATGGGTGACCTCTGAGAGCCCGCAGCTCTGTCATCTGAATGGGATAATGTCTCCCATGCAGCGCTCTCTTCCCACCATGGGGAAGCGTGCCTCCAGCAGCCTGCCGTCCTTTCTAAATGGGGGCAGGGGGGGGGGGGAATGTACATGATTCACAAGGAAGAAGGGCCAGGACAGGCCAGAGCTAAAGAGAACATGAACAGGGTGCTTTCCGTATGTCAGCCACTGCTCCAGGAGCTTCCCACAGGTGACATCATTCTGTCCCATGAACAAGCCTATGAGGCCCAAATCATTAACCCACTGAGAAAACTGACATCCAAAGAGATTCAGCAACATGCCCACGCTCACAGGGCAGCCTAGGCACGTTTCAAGGAGAGGAGTGGGAATCCCATCCGGGAACCAAGTTTGCCTTCATTCAGGTTCTGTTGAGTCTCAGGGTCATTGTGCCCAGGTCAGGAAAGGCAGAACCCTCTCCCTGTGGGGTTGCAGAGGGTCCCTGCCTTCCCATCACCAGGAAGGAGGCGCCTGCTGGCCTGAGAGAGAAGCTGGACCTGGACCGCTTTGTCTGGTGGCCACTGGGCCAGGGAGCTGCTCCGTCCACCCTGGTCACTCGAGTCCGTGGCCCCCACTACAGCCATGCACTCCAAGGCAGTTTGCTCCTCGATGCTGCGTGTAGAATATTTGTCAGTTCTTGACACTAATATTATTTAAGGCCCAACGTCTAATGTAAGGCTTCCTTTTAGCGAGATTGTCTCATTTAATAAAACTCCCTGTCTCGGTTCCCCCAAGGTAATCACGTTGATGATCACGCATTCCCTGCACTCTGATTTGATCTGGGAATAGAATTATCACGCAGGCCTGCTTTGTTGTCAGATCAGAGGTTTGACTGTTTTCCCCTAGAATAGATGAACAGAAGCCATCCAGGTGAAAGGCAGTCCTTTGCTCACCTGGGGCCTTCAGTCGCTGGCCTCCTTACTGGGCCACACCCTGTCCACCCTGTCAAGAGTCACTCTTTCACTCATTCATTCACTCACTCTTTCATTGATTTCATCGACAAACACTTCCCCAGTGCCAGTACCCTAGCCCAGTGGTCGACAAACTGCGGCTCGTGAGCCACATGCAGCTCGTGAGCCGCGGTTTGCCTCTCTGTTGACTAATGAGTTTGCCGACCACTGCCCTAGCCTATACCCAGGCTCTGAGATGGGACTTGGGGCGGACTAAGACAACAATGCCCTACCCTGAAGGAACAGAGGACTTAGTGGACTGGCTCTATCCCTTGTCTTCCTGCAAGTGTTCCCCACCTGAGGTGGCACCAATATGGCAGCCAGGAGAAAATTTAGTCACTCAAACAGAGGTGACACGGAGAGGAGACCTGGGCTCAAAGTGGACCCTGGCCCAGCATCACTGTGGCCTAAGGTGAGTCTCCTGACCCGCCTGAGGCTGTTGGTTCACAGGAGGGAAGGACATAAGGAGACCATGGATTCAGGGTTGGACAGAGCTGGGTTCAAATCTAAGCTCTGCTTCCTATTAATTGTGTGACCCCGTGGCGTGGTGCCACCATTGAGACACCACCTCCTTCACAGAGACATTGTGGGCAGCGTGGGACGAGAGGCGCATCTTTAAGTGGAAGCTCACGCAGGAGCCCCTCTGCACTTGCACAGCCTGAGAGGGCGGCCTCCAAAATGTGTGCACTCAGAAGAAGGAGGACGATGAGATGAGAAGATGCGGGACAAGGGCCCAGCTGGTGGCACATGCTCAGTAAACTCCTGTGTCATTAGCATCACTGCTGTTACTCATCAAGTGAGAAGCAGAAGCTGTTTAAGAACTCTGGGTGTGCAGAACGGATGCTGGGCTCGGAGTTCCCGTCTCCCATGCTGGCGATGAAGGGTGAGTCCCTTCACCTCTCCAGCCTAGGTGTCCAGCTGTGGCCTGGTGACCCAGTGGGTGTGAGCAGGTGGGGGGCATGTCACTCACCCTTCTGTGCCCTCTGTCGCTGAGCTAGTTGACCCAAGGAAGGCCAGGGGTCTGATGAACCCCAGAGAATCCCCCAGCCTGGGGATGCATGAATAAGGTCGGCAGCTGAGCCCAGGAGGCAAAGAGGGGGTGCTTGAGGGCTTCCAGGGAACCGGCTCCGGGGCTCAGCTGGCCCAGCTGTGTGATGAGCATCTCCTGACTACACCTCACTAGCGGTGTCCTGGAAACGGGCACAGGACATGGAACCAGGAAACCCTGCCTCCTCCGGGCACTGACCGTGGGACTCCGACACTCAGAGCCTAAGGTTTCTTCCATGGCGTTTGGTGTATCAGCGACGGTCCTGGCTGGAAATGGCCCTCAAGAGGGTGACTGAAGAGAGTCTAAGGAAGGGACTTTTAAAAAGCATGGGAGCTGCTCCCACCCCTGGATGAAAGCCGAGGGGAAAGGAATGACTCCAGAGCCCTTCTGTGGGGAAAGAGAAGAAAGCCAACAGGAGCTGTGGCATTTGGTAGAGGAGGATGATCATTACTAATCCACCTGGGGAGGAAGCCATGGAATGTGTATTGATTGAATCACTGAGTGAGTAGGTGAATGAATGAATCTGACCTCCTGCTGATTCATCCTGTGGCAGATCTCATTCCAAATGACTGATCCAGTGTCTCCCATCCCACACATTCTTCTTACAAAGGGACTTCAACACTCAAATCCAAGCACAACTGTGATTCCCACAGAAGTGACATGGCGTGACCCCCGTTGGGCCACAAAAGGCGAGCCAGCATGGCTCTCTTTGGAGTGCTCACTCTTGGAACAGCCACCATGCCATGAGGAAGCTCAAGCAGCCACAGGGAGAAGCCACATCCAGGTGTTCCAATGACTGCCACACTGAGGTCCCAGCCCGTAGGTCAGCTTCGACTGTCACGCCTCTGAGTGAGTGAGCCCTCAAAGCGTCCTACCCTCAGCCTTTGAGGTTTCCGACCCCAGGTCCCAGACACCATGGGGCAGAGGCGAGCTGCCCCTGCTGTGCTTTTTCCAAATGCCTGGCCTACAGTATCCATAGGCATAACGAAAGGTGGGCGCTTCAGGCCACAGTATCTTCAGTAGTTAGTTACCCAAAATGTTTGCTTCAGTGCATAGGGGCCACCCTTCCAGAGTACAGAGCAGGCTGAGCCAGTGGAGCGTGGCTTTGAGGGGGATGGAGAAGACTCAGCAGCACAGATGGAATGTCTAGGCCAGGGTGTTAGGGCCTGATGAGCGCCGTCCAGCGAGGCAGACTGTGAAACCCTACTCTGACATGAAGGTTAGTCTACTAATAATCCGCACTAGTGCCTCAGCTGCCTAAACAGCCTTCGCATCTCCTGCCTGTCTTCCCCACCCTGCCCGGCCCTGTCCACACTGCCCGAGAACCAGCAGCCCTCTAGCTGGTCACGCCCTGACTTCCCGCCGGAGCTGCCCCATCCCCAGGGCACCCCAGCACAAACTCCTTGGCCAGTGAAAGCTCAGCGCACTCTGAGCAGCAGGGGAAGGAAGGGGAGTGGCAGGGTGCCTGGGGGACTGGCCTGGTCACTCTGCCCTACACACACCAGACACATGCACACCCTTGCCCTGTCCCTCACCTGGAATTCCCTCCCCACCACACATGCAACGACACCTTCCAACAGTTAACCCGCAGCTATGGGCTGCATGTTTTGTCCCCTTAAATCCATATGTTGGGCCCTAATCCCCAATGCAATGCTGTTTGGAGGCAGGGTCTTGGGAAGTTAACCAGGTCATGAAACCCTCATAATAGGATTAGTTCCCTTATAAGAAGAGACAGGAGAGAGATGGTCTCCGTGCCAAGTGAGGACGCAGCAAAAAGGCAGCCACCTGCAAACCAGGAAGCGAGCCCTCCCCAGACACCAGCTCCCTGATCTGGACTTCCAGCTCAGAGCCGACAAGTAAATGTTCGTTGATGAAGCACCCAGTCGGTCTCCCCAGAAATCTAGAAAGATCTGCTCTCAATGGCATTCCTAACAAAACAACATCACACTCAGTATTTCAGTCACTATTAATAACGACAATGCACTTCCTCATTTAATCCTCACAACAGCACCACGAGGAAGGTTCTAGCATCACTCCCACTTCACATAGAGGGGAGGTGACTGGCCCAAGATCACCGAGGCAGTGAGGACCAGAGCGGGATACAGAGTCTGTCTGCTGACTTCGAGGCTGCTGCTCTCTCTCGCCTCCTAACGGTTCCCACCCGCCAGCTCCAACTCTGAGTGTGGGCCTGGGCCCAGAGCAGGCACTCAACAAATATTTGTGGAACTAATAAAACCTCAACAAATGCTCCCCGCAGGACTAAAGCTCTGGTACCGAGTAGAAACCGGGCACCTCGGCGAGCTCCCGTTCACACGCTCCGTTGGCGTCTGCACGCTGATGCACCGACGGCTCTTGTGTTTGGAGGCGTTGCGTTGCCTTCGGCAGCAAGTCTGCATGAGCAGGTACACGGAGTCCCCCGGGGAATCCTTCCAGCACAGCATTCGCATGTGAGGCAGGGAAACATTCTAGAACAAATAGGTTCTGGTCTTCACAACACCACTGAGAGGGAGGTGGCAAGGACTCGGGGTCCCATTTAACGAATGGCAAACTCAGGCCCCAGAGTCAAAGGAGGTCACTCAGAGAGGGAGGGCCCCACCAGCTGCCTTGATGTCCAGGAGGGGCTTGCAATTGCCCGGCTCCCACCACGGCCATTGTGACCGGCATTGGACCCCTCAGCCCCGTAGGAAGCAGAAAGGGTGCGGCCTAGGGAAAACATGGCAGCCTCACTTGATCAGAGGGCGGGCTCGGAATTCTGCGTAGGCCTCCCTCATCCCAGACACCTCCTCAGCCTCCCCTCCCGCCTCTGCACCCAGCAGAGCAGCCCAGCGTGCGGACTGAATCTCCTGAAACCAGGCAGCTTTGCAGGGGAAAGGAAGGAGACTTGGTTCTCAGAGGACTGTGCCCTTGAAGGCTGTCCTTGCCAGGGAGTGAGTGACAGGAGAAACCCCTCACCCCAGTCTCCCCTGGAGTGTCAGGCCCCACCGCTAGGGTGGGAGGAGGTGTGGTGAGGTGGACCCACCCCCAGGCTGAAGGCAAAAGCCCCCTGGTCCTTTGACTTCCTAGGTGACCTTGGGCAAATCACATCCTTCCGGGCCTGTTTCCCCATTTGAACCCTCCATTGCTACTGCCAGGGGGAAGTGCTCTTCTCCGGAGATGAAACAATGGCACAACGTCACACTGACCTTGTGATGAGCTCCCGGCCCCTAATCCTGACTCACGCTGTCAAGCTGTCCGGCACAAGGGCAGCCTGGGTGACCAAGTGTGGTTGCCTATGCCAAATGGAATCGGACTGCATCCAAGGGACAAGTCTCAGCTGAGCAGGGAGCCAGGCCAGTTTCTCAGGAACGGTACCCAGCATCGACACAGAAGCGAGATCAGGACCCACAGAGAGGAGGGTGGTCAGGAAGCCAGCGCAGGGCGGGGAGCCAACCGCTCAGGAAGGAGGCTGTGACAAGACCCATTCTTGTCAGGGAATGGCCACCCAGGCATAGTCCCGGCTGCCAAGGATCTGCGTGGCCAGAACCTGGAGGGAGATGGGCCCGCGTGGTCCCGAGCAGACCCAGCGCCGGCACTCTTCAGCGGGTATTTGTGCAATTGAACCCCGGATCAGCTGAGGAATAGTGCGCGCAAAGGTACAGTGTGTGTGACTTAGTTGTATCCTGCCTGTTCCAAGGGATTTATTTGCAAGGATAGCTAAAGTACAGCAACGAAACATTCATTAGAAATTGATAGGAAGGTAAAAGGCAAAACCGAGGAAAAGACATTAAATAAACCGGAAACCTGACTAGTTCAAAAATGAAGACTACAAAGTCCTAAACATATTTCAAGGGATAAAATTTTAAATCGGAACTTCCTAGTAACAAGTGCAAAAGGGGAAACCGGGTCAGTTACTGATGCCCATGGAATTACATGTACCTGGTGTGTATATATGGCCTGATGTTTAGGAAAATCATAACTGCCTCTGGCTGTAAAGCAAGGATTTTTCCTGGCAGCCTTTTATTACAAAATTCTCAGAATAGACACAAAGACCGGTCTCATGGAGATGTTTTCTGGGGAGTAACATCATACAAACAGTCATTCGATAAAGGCAGCCCTCCAGGGACCAACACAACATGCTAGGGAAGTCACCCTCTCCCGGCCTGGCTTAAAGCATAGGCACATGAGGCTAAGACACCTTATTTTATTTTTTAATTTATTGGGGTAGCATTGGTTAATAAAATTATATAAGTTTTAATTCTGTAACACATCATCTGTGTATTGTATTGTACTGTGTGTTCACCATCCCAAGTCAAGTCTCCTCCCATCACCACTTATGCTCCCTCTACCCTCTCCTATCTCCTTTCCCTCTGGTAAGACATTACGGAGTATTATTGCTATTACTACTAACAGCATTTGCCATTAGTTTATTTTTCTAAAATTCACTCATGCAGCCTGTACTTCCTGAGCACCTGGTTCGTGCCAGCATTGTAGGGGGCATTGGAGAAGCAGTGCTGAGTTGAGCAGACATGGACCCTGGGCTCCTAGGGCTTAGGTTCTTGGAGGCAACCTGTAAGCAAACAGTCAATTACTGACCACAATGGAACAAGGGTCCTAAGGGAAACCCCGAGCATTATTGGAGGGCCGAGGAAAGGCCAGACACTGCACATCCAGGAAGGCTGCCTGGAGGAAGTGAGACCTGAGGTGGGCCTGTAAGAAAAAAAAGCTGTCAGGGAAAGACCTGGCAGGAGAAGTGGCTAGACCACCAGAAGTCAGGAGGCTGAAGAACCCATCATTGCCCAGAGCTGCCACTGGGAACGGCCTTGGAAGGGCCCCCAAGAGGCCAGGCCTGGTTGGGTTGGGCCCATCACCAGGCCACACTGAGAGGATCAAGCTCGGGCAAAACCGCAAGTGTGGCGGAGCTGGGAGCAAATGGCCCAGCCCCCAGCAGCCTCTCTGGGTCCTTCCCTGGTGGTGCCCCTTCCCTCCTTCTCAGGGCTTGGCCCTGCTGCCCAGACTCAGGGATGCGGGCCCTCTTGGGTTGTTCACAGCCAGGACAGCCTCAGCTAACAGAGGAGCAGCAGGCAGTGCTGTGGGCAAGCCACCCCCAGATATGAAAACCAGCTTGGTTGTTCTAGAGCCGAAAGGGCCCTTCACTATCAGCCAGCCCAACTCTCTCATCTTACAGAGGGGGAACCGAGACCCAGAAATGGGAAGGGGGTCTTTCAAAGCCACATGGTGACGACTCCAGTCCAGGGGCAGAGCGAGCAGAAGTAAGGAGACAAGGCGAGTCAGCAGGGTCTTTAGGGGGACACGGAGGAAAACTCTGGCAGAGGCTCCGTGAGAACAGGAGAAGGAGACCACATCTCAGACCAGGGCCAGGTCCCAGAGCTGCAGTTTCCTCATCTGTTCCATGGCAGTGATACCAACCCCTCCCACAGTGTTCCTGGGAGAACGGGAGAGCACCCTGTAGACTGTACAGTCCTGTGCACACGGAGATGGCACACGGGGCCAGTAAGAGGGCGATGTGAGGGATAATAATAAAGGGCCACACTCATTAGAGCACTCACTGTGGGTGAAGCACTGCTCTGACAACAACCCTCAGCATCTGCATCTCGCAGACTGAACAACTGAGTAAAGCGCATCAGTCCCCCCTTATCCGCAGGGGATACCTTCCAAGACCCCCAGTGGATGCCTGAAACCACAGACAGTACCAAACCCTACACATAGTATGTTTTTCCTACACATACACACCTAATCAAGTTAACTTTATAAATTAGGCATTGTAAGAGATTAACAACAAGGGACTACTAATAAAATAGAAGTTATATAGATAATATACTATAATAAAAGTTACATGAATAGCTTTGGGATCATCACTAAGTAAAATAAGAGTTACTTGAACACATGCCATGAGATTCGACGATAGTCGATCTGATAACTGAGACAGCTGCGCAGTGACTCAGAGGTGGGTGACGTACCCAGCGTGGATGCGCAGCCTAAAGGAATGATTCATGTCCCAGGCGGGACAGAGCAGGACAGCATGAAATTTCATCATGCTACTCAGAATGGCACACAATTTAAAACTTACAAATTGTTTATTTCTGGAATCTTTCATTTAATCTTTTGGATCCTCGTTGACCATAAGCAACAGAAACGGCGGAAAGCAAAACTGTAAATGAGGCGGGAGTTTCGTAACTTGCCAAGGGTCTCACGGTTTACAAGAGGTGGTGCAGGGATCAGGACTCTTAATCATACACAAGAGGGCCTGATTCGGGTGCCTCAGCTCTGAGAAGGGTGCTGAGCGACAGAACCAGGAGATGCAGAGCCCCCAGGTCTCAGTACTCTCTGCTTGGAGCAGTGTTTTGCCCTGCCGCAGCCAGCCTCCTAGGGGCTGGGAGGGTAGGACGGTCTGGGTGGGCCCCCTGAGGTGACCCTGGTGGGCCCCAGCTGGCAGAGCTGTCCTCATTATCTATTGCTACGCAACAAATCACCACAAAACTTAACTCCCAGATTCTGTGGGTCAGCGGTTCCGAGCGAGCACAGCAGGAATCGGCTGTATCTGCTCCATGGCGTCTCAGGTCTCGGCGGGAAACCTCAAACAGTTGGGGAGGCTGGGTGGCTGGGCTCAGCTGGGACTGTTGACCAGAGCACCTAGACATGGCCTCTGCATGTGGCTTGGGCTTCCTCTCAACATGGCAGCCTCAGGCTAGTGATTTTTCTTACTTCTTACTGGGTGGCTGAGGGCTCTAAGAACAAGTGTTAACGAAATGGAAGTTGCATTGATTTTACCTACTTAGCACCACTTCTGTCTTCTGTCTTTCTGTGTGGGATGAAGCAGTCACAGATCTGTCCAGATTCAAGAGGGCGGGACATAGACCCTGTCTTTCCATGAGAGGGGTGTTAAAGAATCTGTGACATGTTTTAAACCAGCACAGTTGCCACAGTTGGGCCAGCAGCCTGCTAGGAGAGCACAGCAGGGACCCATCCCTCCATGGCAGATTCTCAGAGGCTAAAGAAAGGCGTGGTCAGTCAGGGCAGAACCAGGACTCAGCCAGGCCCACCTAGGCCTCCTCTCCCTGTGCTCCTGGCCTCCTGCACCCCACCTGTGACTCAAACATCCTCCCCTAGAATGAGCGGGATGTTAGACCAGGCACTCACAAAGGCAGGGCCGCACATCTCACCGCTGCTGCAGAGGGATGGCCTGGAGTGGGTCATGGGACATCCCAGGGCCTCGGGCTCCTCGCCTGCACAGTGGTGATGCTTCTTGCCTCCCAGGGTCCTGGGGAGGAATGGAAGCGAGAACATAGGTGAGACCAGACATCCAGTAAGCTCCCAGTGACTGCGGTTTCCCTCCAGGGAGAAAGGGGTGGGGCGGTGCCACATGAAGGCAGAGGATCTGCGGACCTGACTCACCGGGTTCTCTCCCGGGGACTTAACCAGAGCAGCGTGTCTGCACTTGAAGCTGCGGAGGCACCTCCAGGGCCTGTGGCTCCCAGCTCTAATTACAGCTTTCTGGACAGGTTTCCTGTTTGGGAGCTGGGGGGTCCCCTCAGAGGAGCCACAGATAATGAGCAGCTGGCTGTAGAGCCTCCATCCATGGGACACTGACCTCGGAGCAGGCCCAAGCAGGCCCACCTTGGAGGGCAGAAGGCTCTCAATGTCTCAACACTGCCTACACACACACATGCACACGCACACATGCAGACACACCACCATGGCCACAGGATTTCCCCGTCTCTACTTGCACAGCTCCAGTGAGAGGGAGCTCACCACCTCACAGGCAGCCTGCTAACCTTTGGACAGTGAGGTGGTTAGAAGCACGTCCCAGATCAGCCTGCCCTTCCACTTCTAGGTACCGGTCCCCAGATCCATCAAGAGTAAGGCAACGGGGAACAGAAAAAAAGGGTGGCCCCGGGGGTCAGGAGGAACTGGGTTCGAGTTTAGATTCCACAGCCTTGGTCAAGTCCCTCCACTTCTTTGAGTCTCAGTTTCCCCAGCTGGAAAATTGAAAATAATACTACCCAGTGTGAAGGGAAGCTGGAGGGTGAGATGCCACAGCACCTGTGAAAATGTCCAGCATACAGTAGGTGCCAAATAAATGTTGTTTCCTCTCCCTTCCCCCTTGGACTCTGCATTAGGTGCTGCTTTAGGCTTAGCGAGCAGAGGCACACTCAGATGAAAGCAAGTGACTGTCTGGCAGACCCACGGGGACACCTGCTGAATTAGAGAGGGCACGAGGCCACCGCCCCAGCCACACCGCAAAGCCTCCTGGCAAGCTGGGAGCAGGGGGCAGCTTTCCCATTTCAACTTCTAAGTGCAAGTAAATGTCTATCGAATAAAGCACGGATGGATGGATGGATAGATGGATGGACGGACAGACAACGGACTAGTTTAAACAAGCTTCTAAGTCTAACCAGGAAACACTCACCCCCTTTTAGTTCCAGCCCTACTGGATGTCATATTTTTGTGGAGAAAGGGTGTAAGGCAGTGATTTCTTAACTTTTATAAGCATCAGAAGAGAACTCGTAAAACACCGATTCCTGAGTCCACGTCCGGAGATGTAGACACTGAGGGCCTGGGTGGGGCCTCGGTCTGCTTTCCTGCAGCTGCCTGTGCGGCTGCCGCTGCTCGTGTGGGAAGGTCTGGAGAGAAGCAGAACAGCCCCCAGTAGGAAACAGGCCCACGGCCAAACTGGCTAAGCTGGGCTCGGGGACGGTAGCAGCGGGAGAAGGAAGGGGCCCCTCCCAGCCCTGGGAGGCAAAGGGTCATATGACACCACCTCCACTTCCCATCTCTTCAAATCTCCTCCCGTCTCACTGCCATACTCAGAGCAGCCAGCCTGGGCTCTCGGACACTGAGATGGTCTTATTAGGTTCAAAGACAGCACCTCCTGGCGAGGAGTTCGGGCTGCACAAAATTCCAAATGAATAGGTAAGGTGTGCAGGAGCCAGGCAGACCAGCCACCCATGACAAGCCTTCAGGCAGGAGGGGAAACCCCTGGAAAGAAGAGCCTCCTGGCGCTCCAAGACATGCACACATATGCATGCATGCATGCACATGCACACATGCATGCATGCACATGCAATGGAAGAAGCTCCAGCCCCGCCCCCAGACGCCCTTCCTTTCTGTGGTTCCCTGGCTGATGGAGCAGAGCTTCCGTTCAGGATTCAGCACAGGCACTAACTTGCTGCTTGAAGGGCCCTGACCAAGTCCCTTCCCCTCGCTGTGTCTTGATTTCCTGCCTGAGGTGGCTGGACGAGGCCTTGCCTGGAGGAGGACCTGGCAGTACCTGAGCCACTGATGTGCTCATTTATTAATTCTTTAGTTCCACGGATATTCATTGAGCAACCCCTGTGAGCCCAGCTCTGATCTATAGCCCTGAACAGAAGTGGGATGAAGTTCATGCCTCAGCTGGCCCCATGGTCTGTACAAAGCTCTATCCCTTCCATGTCCCCCTCACCTTCACCGTCGCACAGCACCTTCAGACAGCAGTGTGAGATGATGTCCTCCTCCCTGCTTTACAGATGAGGAGACTGAGGCTCAGAATAGGTGGCAGAGCTGGGGTTCAGACACTCATAGGGTCCCTGAGCCATCACTCAGCCCTGACAGCTCTGCCCCTGACCGAGCCCTCCCATCCTCTGACGATCAGCTGGGTGGGGGGCATTCCTTTAGGAGAGGTCCCCCCTCTGCCCTCCAAGGTCCACCACTCCACACGGAAGTGGAGGACCAGAGGCCATGGAGTCTGAGCCCACCCCACCTCAGATTTGAGGATTCCAGGCCAGGCCCTAACTTCCACCACCCCACCCCGGGGAGGGCAATCCAGGCCAGGCCGTGGGTGCCCCGAGTCCCCTGATGCTCCAGGAGTACCAACAGATCCTCTCAGTCCCCATCGCCACGCACCCTCTCATCACTCTCCCCGAGGGCCTGCACATGACCCCAGAGGCAGAGCAAGCCCACGCATCAGGCACTCACTCTACATGACACCGAAAAATGAGGCAAGTTCAGTTTCTGCTCACTTGTCCCGTGTTTTGCAATCCAGAAACTAGAAGGAGCTGTTTCAGCTTCAACATACAAGGAAGCCTAGTGTCAGCAGGGAAGATAAATCTTGTTCCATGTTTCTCTGCAGGGTGGGAGTGAGCACCAGGACCTTCTGAGGGCTTGGGACCCGAAAGGTCTCGGCCAGCCTTGGCCCCGCCTCTCCGGCCTACGCTGAAGTGTGCACAGTCCCTTCCCACGGCCTAGGGGAAACTCTCCCCGCTCTGCCTCTCCAGATCTGCCCTCGGTGTGCTTCCTTCCCGGGAGTCCTCCAGGAAGCAGCTCACAGCCCCACTTTCTCTCCAGTCCCCACGGAGCTGAGCTGCATGAAATTCCAGGGATCCCTGCACTCCTGGACCCCACATCCTGCCTCAGGTGGCTGCCCTTCCTAGGCAACTCGTCAGGTCTCAGAGGGCACAGCACACCCCGGAGCCCGGCTCAGGCCACACCCGGGCCATCTAAGACCAGCTCTTCCAGAGGCTCTGTGAGGCGGAGTGCTGTTTGCCTAATACGCTCTCTCCTCTGCAAGTGAACGGATTTTCCAGAGGCTCCAACAGGTAAATGCAGAAGCAGGAAGGACAACCCAGCTGTCTTCTCTTAAGTAAACCACTGAAGAGACTTGCAAAAATGGAAAGTGATGGCGCTCCGAAGTATTTTTATCTTAGAAAACAGTTATTTCACATGAAAAATATATCAACATGTAATGGTTTACTCTTCTTCTTCAAGAATAAATATTTTATGACTTGTCATTTCTAATTTCTAATGTGGTACATGAACAAAAGCTCTTTCAGGTCTCCAGTAATTTTAAGAGTGTGACAGGGTCCCTGAGGCCACATTGGAGAACTCTTGGGTGCAGAGAAAGTGCCCCATCCACTGCAGGTGACCACACAAGAGGTGGGAGGTGGGGCTAACCAGCAGGCAGTCCAATCCAGAAGCAGAAGGGGCAGGGACCTGCGGGGGAGGTGACCGGGGCTGCCCTTGAATTGGGAAATAAGAAGTTAGTTGGGCAGGCAGCCAGGGGCAAGACCTGGGAGGAGGGAGACCTGGACAGAGACCGGGGGAGAGTTGGGAAAGGCAGCCACATGTATGAGGAGGGGGGACTGCAGCCCAGAGCAGGTGTGCAGAGGGAGAGGGTCACATGGAGTAGCATGGGACAGAGAAGCCGGGGCGGGCAGAGGAGGCCCACTGCGGGCAATGCCTGCACTGCAGCCCCTGGTTCTGCAAGGGCATCTCCCTGGGCTGCAGACGGCAGTCTAGCTCTGCCTGCAGGCCAAGGAGTTGGCTTCACCCCCAGGAGCCCAGGACCTTTCCCTTCTCACTCAGCCCTCCCTTATATGAGGTCAGTTGAATATTTCTGTTCCTTGTCACCCTCAGAGCCCCAACAAAATAGCCTTGACTTCTGTCCTAGCTCTAGGACCCTGGGCTAGTACAGAGCATCTGTCCCCACGTTGTCAGCACAGAGATGCTGAGTCCAGCTGCCAGAGCAGGGGAGGGCTCATGAGGACTGCCTCAAGACACATGCAGAGGGCCTGGCGCGTGCTCTGCCCTCAACAGGTGCAGCTAATATTAGTATGCTTGCTCCTGCCTCGACGGCCACTGTTATTATTAGTGCTGGTATTAATATCCCGGCAGGAAATGGTGCTCAAGGTCACAGAGCTCCCAATGTGACTGAGGGACAAACAGGAAGGGCAGGAGCGGTCAGAGGCAGAGCTGGAGTCAGAACCCACTCCCCTGTCCCACCCAGCGTGTCCCAGGGCGACTACCAGCGCCTGGAGGCTGGGAACATGCCAGCACCATCCACACTCCCAACACCACGCACTCCTCTCTCAGCAGTTATTTTTTTGGACACATCTCATGGGTTAGGCACTGTCTGCCCACAAGACTTGGCCCAAAATTGGCTCAGTCAGTGTTTGTAGATCAATCGTTGGCCTCGCCCATCTGGCTGGCCACTGGGCATCTAGGATGGAGGTGGGGTGTGGGAAGGGTTCTCTGAGCCACCCCTCCGACCATCAGTACCAAAAGCACAGTCGTACCTGCCATGACTCTGGGATCCCTCTGAGCAAGACCTGGGTCCTCACCCCCTTTCAGGCAAGGAAACAAGGCCTAGGGAGGTCTAATGACCATGTCTGGATCCACAGCCAGGCCTGGGAAAGCACAGTGCAGGTTCCAGGTCCCAGAGCGTGGCTGGGGTGGCCACAGCGGCTCAGGCAAGCAGACAGGGCTCAGGACACGCCTGAGAGCGGGAAGTGGAGAGCAGGGTCTCAGGGGTCTTCACGGGCAAAGGGGAAGGTCTAGGAGGGGAGCCTGTGTCAGAAACCCCCCTAGAACAGCCACTCCTCCCACTCTGCTCCAAGGAGCAGCTCCGGCCTCAGCTGCTTACTTCCCACTCACATAGCAGAGCGTCCGTGCAGACAGAGCCAGCTGTCCTGAAGGAAGGAGGCTGGAGCCTTGCAGAGCCGCCGGCCTAGCCCGGGCTCGGGCATGGAGGAGAGGCAGTGGCCTGAGAATGCTCGCTGGCAGAGCAGCCAGGTGGGCAAGAGGAAGATTGAGGGGCGGGGGCCAGGGGCACTATGGCAGAGGAACCAGCTTGAACTAAAACTGGGAATCCACAGGCCCCAGGGGAGCAGGGGGAGCCCAGGAAGTCAGGGTCAGGGTCAGGGTCAGGGCCAGGGCCAGGGCCAGGAGGAGGTGGGTCTAATGTGGGACCCTTCCCTCCCTCCCTTCCTACCCTGTACTTCTCTGTCCCCTCCAGAGTCAAGGTATGTCTTCCCAATCATGAGGCTCCTGAAGCAGGCCCAGGTCATCCTGTCCATTTCCAAACCCAGGACCTGGCCAGAGCATGCTCAGTAGCACTCCTGAGCAGATGCTGCAGAGGCCGGCTCCGGACCCAGGGCAAGCTCAGAAAACAACACTGCTCTGACAGGCTTTCCTGATTTGTTTTTGGGTGTTGAGACCCAATGGAAAAGGGGGTGGCAGAGAGGAGGTCCTGGAGTGGGGGTGAGCCAGCCAAGGTGACAGTGAGACTGAGGCGGGTGTCAGGCCCCACGCACAGCAGCAGCTCTGCGCACAGCTGAGGCAGGGCTCCCAGGCCCAGAGGCCCCGGACACCCCATTGTGAGCTGAGGCTGAGGCTGATCTTTGGCCTCCACTAGAGTCTGCAGCTGATCTGGGCCTCCCTGATTGGGGCCCGCTTGGCAGAGAGCGGGATCTGGGGACAAACCCTCCTCAGGAGGCGCCTGGCAGGAGCAATGCTGCTGGGCCTGGGGCCTGGTGTGCCCAGGGAAGGAGGTGGGATCAGCGCAGCCCAAGGACAGCAACTCTTGCACGAATTATGGAGGGAAGAAATGGCACTTTGCTCAAGGAGCCCCTGTGGGGAGGAGCAGGAGGGCGGTGGGACTTGACAAGGTCTGCCCTTGGTAGGACCGCGTTCTGGTCCAGCGCTGCCTCTGGTTTCTGGGTCTCCTTGGCCGAGTCAGTGATCACTGTCTCTGAAGAGCTAGGAAGGCTCTGCCATTGGGTGAGACCCACAGCTAGGTCTGTACCCCCAATCTCCCTCACACACATGCATGCACACACAAACACACATGCGCGCGCACACATGCATGCACCACAGCACGCATGCCCAGCGTGGCTCCATAAGTGCTCCTGGCCTGCAGGGGAAGGAAGCAAGGAAGCGGCAGCCCAGGCAGCAGGCCCAGCAGGGCCCCTAACAAAGGCGGTGGGGGGAGACGTTGGCAGCCAGAGGAGTGGGGGAGGGCGGCTCTGGCTGGGGAGAGATGTGGCTGGGAGCCTAACAGGCCACCAGCAGCCGCAGCATCTGCTTTTTCTCACCTCTAAAGGGAATCGATTTGTCTCTGACTGATTTCCCTGACGTCTAGTTTTCCTCTCTGCCCGGCTGTCAGCCCAGCCACTGTGTGCAGGGGAAGCGGGGAAGCGCCCTGGCCGCCTGCCTGCCTGCGCTCTCCCCCACTCACCACCCCCACACACTCACATCACACGCTGCACTCACACTCACATGCCCAACAAAGAACCCACACCCGCACCATAGCCACCAGACAGCCGCTCCCACATCCAGATTGACAGACACCACACAGACACACACACACACACACACACACACAGACACCATACAACACGAGCACATGCACACACCACACACACATACCTCTGCACTCACATCCCAGCACTGCAGAAATACGACCACAACCCACACTCACCATGTACTCACAAGGTCACACTCACAATCCACACACACACCTACTACACTGCCACTCACACCAAAGCGGACATGTACACACACTGTAACTCACCCAGTCTCACACTCCCAGATAGCGCTGACGTGTCCACACACTACATAGTCAACCAGGCTACATCCCTGCTCACACAGACACCCCTCCACACACACACACACACGTTCTCACACCTCTGTCCCCCACCGTGGCCCCACCAAGCTGCTGTGAACCACAGCTCCTCAGAGTCTCCTGGGACCCTGAGTGTGATGATGTCACTGCTGCGGCCGACACCTGTGCTCAGCAAGGGAATCTGGTGGGAAAGTCTTGGCCGGACACTGGCACCCAAGCCCTGGGCGAGGGAGGATGGGCGTGGCCAGAGGAGCCGCTCAGGAGGCGCAGTGCGCAGGCTGAGGCCCAGCGGCCTTTCGGGCCCACGGGCTTGCTGCAGAGCCCCGGGGTGAGAAGCTAACCCTGGAGGGTGCTGGTGATTTGGAGTGTGGAGTGCGGGTGTTGAGCCCTCCAGGTTACCAAGATCTGGCATGTTTCCTGGTCACAGGCACATCGACGGGGATTCCCAGGGCTCCATAGAACCCTGGCTAATCAACAGCCATAACGGGAGTAAACAGCAACAATAATGCAAACGGACCTTCTCAATGTTCGTGGATCAAGTTTACTTCCGTGGCAGCATCTGACTGGCTCCTGGAAATATCCACTCAGGTATTTTTATTATTATTCCCGTCTCATGAATGAGGACACTGAGGTCTGGCCTGGGAAAGGGACTCACCACGATCCACACGGTTAGTGAATTTAGACCTCAGGCTCGAATCCAGGTCTCCTGTTCCACGGCCTGAGATTCAGACCAAACCAGCCAGCTCCAGATAACGGTCCACCTGCTCTCAGCAGCCCCGCAAGGCCAGTCCCTGCGGCACCACGCCGCCTGGGGAGCACCAGGGAGCCCCAGCGTGGGTGCTGGCAAGGTGTGTGTGAGGATGTTCGTGTGGGCACACGTACTTGCTGGAGATACGCAGAGGGTGTGTGATTGTCAAGGCACGGGACAGGTGTGTGGAGGGGAGGCATGTGGGAGCAGGCTCTGTGGGCAGTTGTTGGGAGAGCGTGAGTCTACATAGGATGCGTGTGACTGCATGTGAGCAGCCAGGTGTGCAGGGGACGTGCTGCAAGAGAGGTCCAGGTGTGACTGTGGGTTCATGTGCACTAGGAGGGTTGTGTGAGGGTGAGGAGCTGGTGGATGCGTGAGAGGTGATGGCTGCCCAAAGATGCACACATCAGTGTGAGAGCATGGGGGCACCCCCATCACAGTGCATGCCCACCAGGTGAGGGGCAGGCTCCGCTTGCTCCCCTGTCTGTTGCCTGGCCCCTGCCCCTCGCTCGGGGCTTTATCTGGCCAGGCAGCTCTGCTCTCGCAGGCAGCGGGTGATTGATTCATAGAACTGGTTCTCAGCTCTTCAAGGTCTGGCTAGAGATAAGACACGAGCACCAACCCAGAGTGGATGCTGAAGATTCAAGGACCACAGACGCCCCGTCCTGAGCCTTTGCCCCCCTCCTCTGCTGCCAGTGCCCCTCACACCCACCACAGCGGCACACAGAAGTCCACGCCTTCCAGCGAGCACCTGGAGGGCAAGGCTGAGGCAGGGGCCCACCTCCCGCCACGCCTGGCGCAGACCAAGCCATGCATGGTGAGTTAATCCCCAGCTGAACACCTCGTGGCTTCCTTCACGGGTCCATTCATTCTGACACCTGACTGAGCGCCTACTAAGCACCCAGCGGAGGGGCTCCTGGAGCCAGGAGGCCAATCAGACACAGGCCCTACCGCACAGTATGTGTGGCGATGGGCCCACTCCAGGCCAGCGGCAAGGAGCCCAGCCGGCGTGGCTCAGTGATTGAGCACCGGCCTATGAACCAGGAGGTCAGGGTTCGATTCTGGGTCAGGGCACATCCCTGGGTTGCAGGCTCAATCCCCAGTGTGGGGCGTGCAGGAGGCAGCCGATCGATGATTCTCTCTCATCACTTATGTTTCTATCTCTTTCTCCCTCTCCCTTCCTCTCTAAAATCAACAAAATAAAATGTTAAGGAGGCAGGAACGTAACCCCAAAGCCTGCTCACATGAGCAGAAGCGCAGGGCTCAGCTCTGCAGTTGCTTTGTGGGGGGCTCCCTGGCAGGTGCCAGGAGGACAGCAGATTGGAGAATGGCACTGACAGCAATGCCACCTCCTCCCCTTATTGTCTGTCACGTGCCAGACGTTGTGCCACCAAGCAGTTCAGTGACTGTCGCTCTACCTTGTCCAAAGCCTTATGAGGTGAGCACTGTTATTACCCAAGCTAAGGCCCTATCCACAGGATTTGAGAGCATGAGGGCGGTGGACAGAGGAGGCTTACAGAGGCCCAGCCCCTGCCCTTGGTGGGTAAGAGAAAGACGATTGTCAACCTCTTGCAGGGCTCCTGCCAGGCTGCTCCCAGCTCTCCCAGGACCAGGTCCCCAGCGTGGGTAGGGCTCCCGGGATGAGGGCAAGAAGGCCAAGTGTGGGGGAGGGGATGAGAGGCCTGCCCTTCGCTCAGGCGGGGGAGGGCTAGCTCGAGGTTGGGGCCTCTGGGGCCAGGGACCACCGGGCTCCTCCCTGTACGGAGCAGCCATGGCCAGTTGGCTGCTGGGAAGGGCTGCCTCCACCCCGCAGGCAGCCCTTCTAGGACATCCCCACCATCCTAGCCTGGCCCAACAGGGCGCCCCCTCACTTCCTCAACGTGGCCCCCTGCAGACCGGTGATTCTGAGGATGGTCTCGGGCCAGGGCCTGGGGACCTGTCTGACGGGTGGGGAAGCTACAGGTCTCGGAGCAGGTCTCGGATCCGGGTTCAAGTCTCCCAATGCGCTGCGCACCTCACACGGAGGCCATCTGACGTGAGAGGGAGTCAGTTCTCCACCCTTCTTCTCTTCCTCCCACCCTGCCTCCTCTTCCTCCTTTTGCTCTCCTCCTGCTTCTCCCTGTGCCTCGCCTTTAAGTGAAGCAGTGAAGTGTCCTCTGCTTCCCGAGGAGGAATCCCTGTGTGAGGGAGAACCGGAGAGCGGCCACCTGAGGGCCGCAGCGGCCATGGTGTGTGACCGCGAAGGGAGGGCCGGGTCGGAAAGCAGGCGCCCCTGGAAGCTAGAGGAGGCGAAGAACTGGGTTCTCCCCCAGAGCCCCCGAAGAACTGACTTCAGCCCAGTGGGACCCATTTGGGCGTCTGACCTCTATAACGGCACGACAGTAAGTGTGTGTTGTTTTAAGCTACAGCTGCCGTGGTCCCTTGTCACAGCAGCAAGGGGAAGCCGTACGCCGTTGTGTGTGCCCAGCACCCTCCAGTGACAGGGAACTCCCTCCAGCGCAGCCAGCTCCCCTCATTACCAACCCCCTCCTGGGGTCCAAAGCGTTCCCTGGGGACTGCTTTCCAGTGTGCCAGCTCTGCCTCCCGGCATAAGGCAGTGATGGTGGCCTGACCCCCCTCCAGGCTTTCCCTCTCTGCCCAGCATCCGGGAATTCTCCTCAGATTGCCCCACCAGAAACTCCTCTCAGAAAGATCTTACTTTCTGTTCCTAGTCTTCTTCTGAGTTCTGGGGCCAGTCATGCCCAGGCCAACATTTTCAGGAGCATAGACTCAGCCTGTTTACCCAGAAGGCATTGCGGTAGGATGCAGTCGTGGATTCTGCTAGCTGTGTGGCCTTAGATAAAACCACACCCCCTCTGGACCTCTGATGTCCCATCTGTGCAATGGGGTGAAACCTCAGGAGCTCTGAGGATGGCCATCTTACCTGCCCTGATTCCTTTGCCAGGACACAACTCTGAAGTACCTGTCTTCTCTCCATGTTTCTTGTCATTAATAGGAAAGAGGAGGAAAGGGGGAAAGAGGGAGAGGAGAGGAGAGTAAAGGAGAGGAGAGGAGAGTAAAGGAGAGGAGATGAGAAGAAAGGAGAGGAGGGGAGAGGAGGGGAGAAAGGGAGGAGAGAGGGATGGGAGGGGAGAGGAGAGGAGGGGAGGGAAGAGCAGGGGAGGGGAGGGAAAAGGTAGGGAGGGAGGAGAAAGGGAGAGGAGAGGAGGGGAGGGGAAGGGTGGGAAGGGAGAAGAAAGGGAGGGGAAAGGTAGGGAGGGGAGGGGGGAATGGTGGGGAGGGAAGAAAGGGAGGGAAGAAAGGGAGGGGAGAGGTAGGGAAGGGAAGGGTGGGGAGGGGAGGGGAAGGGTGGGAAGGGAGGGGAAAGGTGGGGAGAGGAGGGGAGGGAAGAAAGGGAGGGGAGAGGTAGGGAGAGGAAGGGTGGGGAAGTGAGGGGAAGAGTGGGAAGGGAGGAGAAAGGGAGGGGAAAGGTAGGGAGGGGAGGGGTGGAGAGGGAAGAGGAGGGGAGGGAGGAGGGGAGAGGAGTAGAGGGGAGGGGAGGGGAGGAGAGGGGAGGGGAAGGGAGGGAGGGGAGGGGAGATGGGGGCAGAGATGTAGGTCCCTACAGAAATTGTATTCGAATGCTTTATTACGTGCTCTGGCTTGGGCAGCACCTTAGTTAATGGTGTGTCAGATGATGGTACAAATTTATAGCTGAAGGTTTACATCACAGGCAGCTGGAATGAATGACAATAAATTAATTTAAAGTGCTACCAAAGTGTTCCCCAAAGTATATGTGCTTATGAGCTCTGGGCTAATAATTTATAAATGCATGCCTTTTATAATCCTGGTCTTAAGTCTTGAAAGCAGCTAGTTAAAAAGCAGTCACATGACATAAATTATTTTTATTAATATCACTAGTGCATGATTAGGGTGGCGGGAGTGGTGGTCACCAGCCCATGGTTTCTGCAGCCAAGCACCTCCTCCCTCCCTGTCCTCCTCAAACCTCACAGCCCAGGCTCCATCCCATCCCAAGAACCTCTTGGGCTGCCAGAGCTTGAGCTGATGCCCCATCCCTGATCCCTCTCCCTCCTGGGATGAGAATCCCACTCCATCTCCACGTGGGTTCCCTTCCCTAAGGAGTTGTTACCACACCTATGTGCTCCTCAGATAGGAGGGAACAAATATCTTTATGTGCAATCAGAGAAAGAGATTTGTTGAGCCTCAGTTGCTCTATCTGTAAAATGGGCATCATGACATTAATTTCGATTTACCTCAGAGGGCCATTGAGAGAATTAAGGCCACAAATTAGCTTTCAATAATATGTGTTGTTCTTGAGGGCTTCTCTCCACTTACTACCTGTCCTACAAAAGAGAGAGGGAAAATTTTGAAGTGGTTTATATGACCCAGAACCTTGTGGTTGTTGACCTGCTCAGATCTTCTTGATAAAGTATAAGATGACCCTCCCCTCCCAGAACCCCACTTCAAGGTCTTCTTCTCTCTCAAGCCAATCCTACTACATGTGCCCTGAGCCCCAAGTACTGTCACTTTTTTGATGGATCCATCAATTATCTTCTTATGGCTTCACCTTCTCCTATGTTATGTTAAAGACTGCCCAAATCTTAACAGCACCTCTCATCAAGAGATGGAATATCCTCCCTCCCTTGAGTGGGAGTAGCCTGAGATTTGCTTTGACTTATAGGATGTGGTGGGAGTGACACTGCATAACTTACAAGACTGGATCTTAAGATATCTGCAGCATAGCCCTGGCCGGGTAGCTCACTTGGTTAGAACACAGTCCTGATATACCAAGGTTGTGGGTTCCATCTCCGGTCAGCACACAGACAAGAATCAACCAATGAATGCATAAATGAGGGGAACAACAAATCAATCTCTCTCTCTCTCTCTCTCTCTCTCTCAAATCAATTAAAATTACATATATCTGGAGCCTCTGCTTTGGAGTGGGTATTTGAAATACTCCCTCTTGGACTCCAGCTGTTATGCTGTAAGGAAGGCCACATGGAGGAGAACCAAGAAGCTCCGGTCAGCAGCCCCAGCCGAGCTCCCGGCCAACGGCCAGCACCAGCTGTCAGCCATGTGAGGGGCCATCCTGATGTTCTAGTCAGACCTACAGGCAACTACAGCCCAGGTGAACAAGCTGAACCCAGGCAATCCAAGAACTGTGAAAGCTAATAAATGGTGGTTGTTTTAAACATTAGTGTGGGGTGGTTTGTTACATGGCAATGGATAACCAGAGCACCCCTCTCTACTGGCTGATTCCCGTCAGCATTTAAACACACCCAAGCTTCTCTCATCTAAAACCCTCCTTGGCCCTGGCCAGATAGCTAGTTGGTTAGAGCATTGTCCTGCTATGCCAAGGTTGCAGGTTCAATCCTGCTCAGGTCACATGTAAGAAGCAACCAATGAATGCATGAACAAGTGAAACAACAAATTGCGCTCGCTCTCTCTCTCTCTCTCTCTCTCTCTCTCTCTCTCTCTCAAATATAAATAAATAAATAAATAAATAAATAAATAAATAAATAAATAAATCCTTCCCTTGATGCCATGTCCTCAACCTTAACTCACACTCCTGTTCACAACCAAACTGCAAGGCAGAGCAATTGGTCCCAATGATGTCTCCTTCCATCCCTATCACTACTCCTCAGCCAGGCTTCTGGCTTTCACTTTTCCCACTCCTCTAAGGGACTCAGCTCATGGTCACCAGGGACTGGCCATCCTTGAGTCTTGCAGGTCACCTGACTTGACCCTTGGGCAGCATGCCTCTTGGTGTCCCTGCCTCTCCTTTCAACTTGGTCCCCCTCTGCTCCTTCACACACTCCTTGGTCCACACCCCTAATTCTTCATGCCATTTCCTTGGTCTTGCTTGAACACCTCTTTTCCTCCTCTTTAAATCCTCGTGTTCCTCAGGTCTCTGTCTTGAGCCCTCGGCCTTCACTCATTTCCAGGGAAGTTCATACACTCCCTCCTCCATGCCAATGTCTCCCAAATCTGTGTCTCTAGCCATGATTCCCTTTCCAGGCCAAATATCCAACTGCCTCCTCGACTCTCATTTGGATATCTTCCAGGCCCTTTAACCTCAATAATTCCCACACTTCCTCACTCATTGTCTCTACACTTCCTACCCCCTCCTGACATGCTCCTCTTCAAGGGATTAGCACTATCTTCTGTTGGTTGCCCAAGCCTCAAATCTGGGATCTACTCTTATTCCATCCTGCCCCTTTCCCCACAGAAAAATCAGTCATCAGATCCTGGTAAGTCTACCACTAAGTGGGACTATAATCTATTCTTCCATTGTCCTTATCCAGGTCCCCACCATCCTTTACCTGGGGTACTTATAACACCCCTGACTGGTCTTCCTACATGACTCACGCATCCAATCCTTTCTCCACTCTGAACTACAGAAACCCTAATTAGATCACGTTGCAACTTCAGTTTTTCAATTGATCCCCTCTTCATGTGTCTCACGACCAAAGCTAACCATTTCCCACATTCACACTGGGCTCATTCCTCCAACCTGTTGTGTGCTGTCTCATGTTCTTCCTGCCCGGCACACCTCCTCTGAGGTCCAGCAATCACCTCCTCCTCAGGCCTTGATTTTCCTGGGGAAGCCTTGTCTGTCCCACCCACCCACACGCACCCTGCCCTCTCTATCTCCCACCTTCACCCTGCCCTGGCCTTCTCCCTGCCTTGCCCTGCTTTCCCTTTCTCCCAGCACTTATCTCCCTTGATGTTAACTGCTTGGTGAGCTGTCTTCTCAGCTCAACAGTCAGCTCTGGAGGGGCAGGAATTGTGTATTATGACCTAGCACAGTAGTTGGCATAGAGTGGATACTCAATCACTATGTGTGAATTAATGAATGATAAATGAGTCTTGAGAAAACGTCACCTTGCCTCCTCCAACCCCTGTCAAAGCCCGGCTCTAAAGGTTTGGAGAGGAGTCCCCATTTTCACCTTTCATTCACCCACTCAGCGACTCAACACCCACTTATTGAACATCTATTGTGTGCCCAGCGATGGGATGGACCAATAAATGTCCAATGCATGAATTAACAAAACACCTCAGAAATAAAAAGGACCAAACTGCAGATACACACAACAACATGGACGAATCGCAAAAGCAATGTGCTAAGAAAAAGAAGCTGAACAGCAGACTACACACTGGATGACTCCATTTATATGACCTTCTAGAAAAGGCAAAACTGTAGGGACAGAAACCAGATCAGGACTCCCAAGGCATGTGTCACAAGAGGACAAGTCAGGCAGGAGCAGAGTTGTCTTTTGAAAATGAGCCTCAAAAATCACGCAGCTCTGTTTCTGCCACATTCTATTCATTAGAAGTGAGTCACTAAAGTTGGCCTGGATTGACGGGGGTGGAAATTATGGCCCACCTTTGATGGGAAGAGCTTCAAAGAATTTGAGGACATCATTTTAAACCAGCATAGGGACCACCTGACTGCCAGCAATGCCATGTCCACCAGGCCTGGTGGCCACGTGTACTAACATTCACAGTATCTGTGGGCATGAAGCACCTGGGTGGCCCAAAGGCAGCTCCTTTTCATTGTAAGAACATTATTATTATTATTATTATTATTATTATTATTATTATTATATTAGAAGAGTATTTTTGGAAGAAAAGAAAATCTTCACTATCTGCTACTTGTTCTCTGTGTGACTATACATCATTTACCTTCTCTCTGCCTCAATTTCCTGATCTGTAAAATAGACGTAGTTATAATCTCTACCACATAGTGTTATTGTAAATGAGGTCATTGTGTAAAGTGTTTAGAAAAACACATAGCACATGGCAATTCCTAATAGCACTGTAGTCTTTTATGAGCTGGCTGGAGGAGCTCATGAGCTTAATAAATGAGATGATCCATGGAAAGAGCTTAGAGCAGGGACTGCTTGGCACATGAAAATAAATCAATTACATGTTACTGTTATTATAGTTATAATTACTAGCTTTCGCCTCCTCAAGACCTCAAGGATAATGTGCAAACTCCTAGACTGTCATTCAAGGTCCTTTGCATATACATCCCTGCCTATCACCTCTAACACTCCCCTCACACACATCCCTGAACTTGCCTCAGAACTTTCACCTATGCAGCCCCTTCTTCGAAGGTGCCCTCCTCCATCTCTCCCTGGTGAATGTCTATTCATCATGAACATTGAACTGGGAGTCAATGATGTCAACTTCTAGCTATGACAGAGTAAATGGTAATTAGACTAGCCCTATCACCATAAACAAAAGAAAGGATTCCCTGACCGGTTTGGTTCAATGGATAGAGCATTGGCCTGCGGACTGAAGGGTCCCAGGTTCGATTCCAGTCAAGGACATGTACCTTGGTTGCAGACACATCCCCAGTACGGGGTGTGCAGGAGGCAGCTGATCAATGTTTCTCTCTCATCCATGGTTCTAACTCTATCCCTCTCCCTTCCTCTCTGTAAAAAATCAATAAACAATATTTTTTAAAAAAGAAAGAAAGGACAAAAGAAAACTGAGCAAACATAGAAAAACCTATTTTCACATAGAAGCATAGGTCGGTGATCCTGAGAGAAGGAAAACAGATTAGGTAAGCTCTATGATTGCCTCAGTTTTCTAATTAGAGACATGTTCCAGGCCACTGAACAAAGAGAGAGAATCCAAGTGGAGCACAGCAGTCTCACTGAGCTAATGAGACAGAGACTAGAGCATAGGCAGCCTGAGGATGCTGGAAGTTATGGTCAGAATACTAGAGAGGAGGGAGCTAGGCAGAGAAAGATCTAGAAATCTTCATAGCAGTCTTCTTGAGCCTTACAATGAATTAAAAACTGTATATGTCTAAGATGAGACTTGATGGAGCCAGTCAAAGACCAGCTATCAGAGAAATAATTACTATCAGGGAGCTATGAGTTTAACAACTACCAGAGCTCACAGAAAGATGAGAGACTTTGAGTTCCAACCAGTCAGAATAGAGGTTGGATCAATTTAATAAACCTTAAAAATGAGCCTCAAAAGGAGCAGCTTGATCCACAAGTAAACTAACTGCCTGTCAAAGCAATATATTTAATACTCTTTCAACAAGACAACAAAAGACAAACACCCTGAAATGGAACATCGCATGTCCAGCATCCAAACAAAAACTCCTAGACATGCAGGAAAGCAGGAAAATGAAACCCACAACCACAAGAAAAATAATTCAATAGAAACAGACCTAGATTGCAGAAATTATGGAATTAGAAGACAATGAGATTAAAATAGCTATTATAAAAATATTCAAAGATTTAAAAGAAAATATGATGAAGTGAGAAATGGGAACCATAAAAAGAAACAAATAGAACTTCTAAAGCTAAAAAATATAATCTATTAAATTAAAATTTTACAGAAATAAATTAATAGCATCTACAACACTGCAGATAAAAGCATCTGTGAAGTTGACGGCAGACAACAGAAATATCAAGGGAAATTTAAAAATATTTTGAACTGAAATAAAAATATAATATATCAATATTTGTAGGATGCAGCCTAAAAGAGTGTCTGAGGTAAGTGTATAGCATTAAATGTTTATATTAGATAAAATAAAAGTTTTAAACATTTGTGCAGAAAGAAGTTAACAGAACAAGCCTGAGATTGATACCCTTAGAGAAGCCTGCTTAAAAGGTTGACTCTTGACTGACATCTGGGAACATATATCTCAGAAGAGTTCCCATGCTTTCTTTATAAAAGTGTCTTATTGTAAATAATGTGGTTTATGCTCAACACCACTTTCTTTTGGTAGTTTGGAGGTTTGGTATGTGCCCGGTAGAAGGTTCCTGTGTGATGAGCCCCCAATGAAAACCCTGAGCACTGAATCTCTAATGAACTTCTCTGGTAGACAACATTTTACATGTGTTGTCACAGCTCCGTGCTGGGGGAATTGAGTGCATGCTTATAGCTCCACTCACTGCGAGAAGACTCTGGGAAGCTTGTGTCTGATTTCCTTCACACTTCATATCATGTGCCTTTGCCCTTTGCAATTTTGCTTTGAATCTTTTGTTGTAATAACTCTAAACAATGAGTATGACTGTATGCTCAGTCCTGTAAGTACCCCTAGAAATTCCCTGAAGCTGGGGGTGGTCTTGAAAATTTCAACACACCATGGATTCTCCATAAAAAGTTTGGGGAAAAGCCCAGCCAGTATGGCTCAGTGATTGAGTGTCAACCCATGAACCAAGAGGTCCCTGATTAGATTTCCAGTCAGGGCACATGCTCAGGTTTTGGGGTCAATCCTCAGTGAGAGGTGTGCATGAGGCAGCCAATCTATATTTTTCTCTCATCGATGTTCCTATCTCTCTATCCCTCTGCCTTCTCCTCTCTCTAAAATATATATATTTAAGATTTTTGGGGAAAAAGACTAAGTTAAACCGAAAGTGAGTAGAAGGAAGGAAATAATAAAAAGTAAAAGTCAATGAACTAGAAAAATGAATGTACACTAAAGAAACTCAATAAAACCAATAGCTTATTGTTTTAAAGAGATCAATAAACATCAATAAACCTGTAGCAAGAAAAAAGAAATAAAACATAAATGATCAATATCAGGTATCAGCATGGGTTCATCACTACAGATTTTACAGATGTTTTAAAACTAATGAAAGAAATTTTGAACAGCTTTGAGATAATAACTTTGGCAACCTAAATGAAATAATCAAATTCCTTGAAAAACAAAAATTGACACAAGAAGAAACAGAAATCATAAGTAGTTTGATACCTATTACAGAAATTTAATTCATAAAATCTTACATAAAGAAAATTCCAGGCCCATCAAATGTTTAAATAAAAAAATATTAATTAAACAAACTCTTTTAAAATCTAGAGGAGAATAAAATACTTCCCAACTCTTTCATAAGGTCAACATTACCCTGATATCAATACCAGAAGGAAATATTTCAAGAAAACTACAAACCAATGAAAAAATAGAGCAGACTTTTTAAAATACAGAAATTAATAGGCTGGTTCTAAAAATTATTTGAAAATGAAAAGGGCCTAGAACATCCAAAACAAATTTGAAAAATAAAAACAAGCTTGAAAGATTCACATTGCTTGATTTCAAGACTTTCTATATAGTTATAGTGGTCAATTGAGTGTGGTATTGGTGTAAGATACAACATATGGCACGAAGTGGCAAAACAGACCCATACACCTGTGATCAATTGAATTTTTTTTAAACAAAGGTGACAAGGTTATTCAATGGACAAAGGATTATTTTTGTAGGAAAATGTGTTAAAACACATGGATATCAGACTTCCAATTTCTAGCCTGGCATCTAAGGAGCTCTCCTATCTTCATAATAAGAAAAAAAAGCTAAACAAACTGAAAATCAGCAACTCTTCTTAGATTCATTAAAGTCATGAGTCAAATTACTGCCTCTAAAAGTGAGGAGACAGACAGGTAGATAAGACAAATGCCCAGAATCACACCTTACTGGAGCAGGAACCTATGAGCAGGAACCTCTGTGGGAACCAGGACCACATTTCTTTTATCTACTACATCAAGTCTGGCGTTCAATGAAAAAAAAATTACAAAACATAATAAAAGAGGGGAAAGCAGTTTGAAGAGACAGAGAAAGCATTAGAACCAGACTCAGATATTTTAGGAATATTGGAATTATCAGACCAAAGATTTAAAATAACTATGATTCATATGCTAAGGGGGAAATAGGCAATATGCAAGAATAGATGAGTAATATAAGCAGAGAGATAGAAATTCTAAAAAAAGAATTAAAGTAAAATGCTGGAAATCAAAAGCACTGTGACAAAAAACGAAGACTGGTTCATTCTCAGACTGGAAGCAGCTGAGGAAAGAATCTCTACTCTTGAGGCGATCTCTATAGAAACCTCTCAAACTCAAAAAGACAAAGGAAATCCCCAGAAGATCCAAGAACTATAGGACAACTACAAAAAGTGTAACATACATATAATGGGAATAACAGAAAAGAAAAAAGAGAAACAAAAGAAATAATTGAAGGAATAATGACTGAAATTTTCCAAAAATTAATATCAGACACCAAATCACATATTCCAGGAAGCTCAGAGAACACCAATTAGGATAAATGCCAAAAACCTATACCTAGACATATAGTATTCAAAGTGAAAAATGTCAGAGATAAAAAGTCTTACAAGCCCTGGCCCGTTAGAGCATCATCTCATACATCAAAAAGGTTGCTGGTTCAATTCCCAGTCAGGGCACATGCCTAGTTTACAGGTTTGATCACCAGTCAGGGCACATATAGGAGGCAACCCATGATGTTATTCTCTCACATGGATCTCTCTCTCTCTCTCTCTCTCTCTCTCTCTCTCTCTCTCTCTCTCTCTTCCTTTCTCTCAAAATCAATAAAAAGCATATCCTTGAGTGAGGATTTTTTTTTTTTAAGTCTTAAAAGTAGCCAGGGTCAGGGTAAGGAATAACAATTCTTATGTATAGATGAGCAAAGATTTTTATCAGACTTCTCAGAAACCATCCAAGCAAGAAAGAGTGAAGTAAAATAAAGTGTTGAAAGAAAAAAATCATCTCGCTAGAATTCTATATCCTGCCAAATTATCTCCTCCAAAAGCAAAAGAGAAATAAAGACTTTCCCAGACAAACAAAAATTGAGATAATTTGTTGCCAGTAGACCTGCCTTTCAAGAAATGTTGAAAGAAGTTCTTCAGGGAGAAGGAAAATTATATAGATCAGTAACCAAGATCTCCCTAAATAAAGGTAGAGCATTAGAGAAGGAATAAGTGAAGGTAAAATATAAACTTTCATTTTTCTTATTCTTAATTGATCTAACAGATAATGGTTGTTCAACATAATAGCCACAACATATTTGATTATTATAGCTTCTGAGTAGGTGAAATAAATGTTCACCCAGAAAATCCTAAAACTGGAAACAACCCAAATGTATAGGAACAGATAAACAAATGGTTGTATTCCTATTCCTTCCTCAGCAAGGAAAGGGCCAAGCTACCAATACATGATGCAGCATGGATGGGTCTACACCAAAGGCCACACATGCTTAATTCCATTTATAGGAAGTCATAGAACACACAAAACTAATTGATAGCTTTAGAAATCAAACCAATGGTTTCCTGAGTAGGGAGAAAGATTGATTTGGAAGGGGCATGAAGAAACTTTGCCGAATGATGGACATGTGCCAAATCTTGAGTATGTCAATGCTTATCTCATTATCTACATTTGTCCAAACTCATTGAGCTGTACAATTAAGTTTGTGTGTTTCGTAAATTATTCCTCAATAAAATTGACTTTAAAAAAAAAAGAAATGATTGGAAGGAGGAAAGGAATGTAGTGTTGGGAGAAGGAAAGGGTGGGGCCTGGAGACTGCAGAGGACCCCTTGAAGGGTTTGAGCACCATTCCAGGGGTTCTCAGGAGTCCCTGGGGTTGTCTTTTCCTCTTGCCTTAGCAGAAGCAGCCCTGGAAATGGCAAGGCCAGGGCCACAGGACCTGAAGACCTGATCCTTTGTGGTATTTATTTCGGTTCAATTTGGAAATAACTTATTGAGCACCACCTGCATGCAATCTTCTATATGCCAGGAGATGTATTCACATTAATCTCTTACAGACTTTGAAGTCGGACTGCCTGGATTCCAACCCTGGCTCATGATCTTGACCAAGTTCTCAACTTGCCTGTGTTTCCTTCTATAGAAAGTAGAGATTAAAATCGTGTCTCCTTGCATGTTTGTTGTAGGAATGAAAGGGGGTGGTTCTTGTAAAGCACTTGGCTAGCTTACAATGCAAATGCGAACGATTGCAGTTGTCCTGTTTACTCCCATCAGGCCTCCAGGCTGCATACCCTGTCTGCGCCTCTCACTGGCTGTACTTCAGCCCCTCTGAGTCTCCATTCCCCAGAAGGTAGACATTGTGTCCAGCCTCCCTCATGAGGCAGTTGAGGATTAAAGAGGTAATAGAAGAAACTCTCTCGGCTCAGTGCCTGGCACATTGTAAGTGCTTAAGAAATGTGGACTACTCTTACTCTTTGTCTGACCATTGCATTTTATTTATTTATTTTAAAATATATTTTTATTGATTTCAGAGAGGAAGAGAGAGGGGGGGAGAGAGAGAAACATCAAGAGGAAACCAGGAGTCTCGGGGCTGCCCCTGCCCCTGGGAGCCCAGGGAAACAAAGATGGAGCAGGTGCTGCCCAATAGCAGGGCACTGACCCCTCCAGCCTACAACAAGGGGGTCACCTGTCCTTCCAGGCTCAGACCAGGTGCCACCTCTTCTGAAGCCATTTGGGCTGTGTCCTTAGACTCATCATACGAAAGACTAAAAATAAAGCGTTTCATTTCATTTTCAGCTCAGATTCAAGTCTTAGCACTGTGATGGGGGCCTATGGGGAGAGAAGGCTTCAGGGGGCATTTGGCACAGGGTCAGCCCCGCAGATATTAGGACTGACTTAATATTAGTGTCCTTCAGAGTCAAAGGAATGGGCTTCGTTATTCCCGTTTTATTCACAGGGAAACTGAGCGGCTCGGGCCCGAGGACACAGCTTCCTTCATGCCTGCCCTCGTCCTAGGACAACAATGACTGCAGAATGGGAGAAATAAGGCCAGAGAAGGCAAGTGACTAACCAAGGCCACATAGCTACTGGCAGAACCCAGACTTGACCCTGGAGCTCCTGACACCAAACTTGACCACACCCCCATAGAGGCTCAGACTGAGCTGGTGGGTGTTGCTATCCAGGCCCAGACCCCATGGGGAGGAAGAGCTCATGGCAGGGCCTGCTGCCACCTCTAGGACTGAGACACAACTTCTGTGGGCCCAGGGCAGGCTCTGCAGCTGAGCAGGGGCTGTGGGGAGCTGGGGAGCAGGCCAGACCTTCTCCACACTGAGCAGAGGGCCTGGAGGCCTGGCGTGGGTCCCCGGATGAAGAAGGAGGAAGCTGGATAGGCCCTGGGCAGACTGGTGTCTCGGAGCAGACTTGGGTTCCTTCCTCACTGCCTAGCTGTGCCACTTGCCCACCTGGGCCTTAGTTGTCCCATCTGTCCCCTAAGTGGGGTGGTCTTGCCAGCCCAGGAAGCATTAAAAAAGGTAAAAATCTACAGCTTTGACATGAACAAACCAAGGTTCTGGTCCCTGATCTCCCAGTTCCAAGTAAAATGTCTTTAGATCATCACAAACTCTCTGCGCCTGTTTTTTCATCTGTCCAATGGGGCTATGACTAGATCATGATGCTATACCAAAATTTACAGCTGTGACAAGTATCACATTCTGGATTTTTCTTTCAGGAAATGAAATTCTGAGCACCCCATCTTTCATCATCGGGCTGTGTTTCCTCGGCCTCAGAGAAGGGAGGCTCCGCAGGGCCTCGTGCTCTGAGACGGAGGCCCCTCACGTTCTGCAGTGTCTTGCTTCTCTGCACGTAAGGCTGGATCGGGTGCAGGACTGGCCTCCCAGGCATGCCCAGGCCATTTCACACGCCAAGGCCAGGTCCTCTTTTCCTGCTTCCCTTCCCAGTCTGCCTCCCTCATCTACTCCCACAACCTCAGCCCCCGAAACTTGGAGCAGTTTCTGCTCCAGCGCTCAGACCCCTCAGGTAAAGGAACACAATGGCCTGGTCAGCACGGGAATGACAGGTGTGGTCTCTGTAGACATCCTCCTGCACGGGGTGAATGATCAGTGGGGTCTGTGAGGCCCACTCCATTGTCACACCTGGGTCTGCTGTGAAGACAAATGAAACCCTACAGAAGGTGCCAGCCCTTTGCTGGCCCACAGCAAGGGTTTCCAATCCTCTGTGCCCATATCCTTCGATCCCTGCCTTCCCAGGAGGCAGACATTGCAGATGGTGTAAGAGAGGCCCAGAGAGGGTAAAAGCCTTGGGGAGGGTCACACAGTAAAACAGGGTACCCAAGGCCTGCAGCGCGCACTCTTTCCCTGTCCTGGAGGCCTTGACCACCAGGAGAGAGGGTGAGGCAGGCACACTCCTGGGGTGTCTCATTGCCAGCCCTGTAGTGATGTGGGTCCTGATGATAGTTAAAATTAGAACTAATTAGAGAACTGTTTTTATTACAGGGATGAGCATGTGGGCAGCGGATGAGCCAGCACGGCAGGGATAGGCGCAGGGCTGGCAAGGACCAGCATCCCACGGAGACTCTGTGCTGGCCAGGAACCCAGGGAGTCAGCCTCTTAATATGAGCAAGGAGGCCTAGGCACTCACACCTTAGTTTTCCTGTCTGGGAAACGGGTACAAGGGCCACAGAGAGGCTGTGAGCCTCAGACACTTTATTCTTCTCACATTAAAGTATCTTTGAGAGAACAAGTTTGCTGTGGTCTGAATGTTTGTGTCCCTCCAAAATTCATACGTTAAATCCTAATCCCTATCATGATGGTATTGGGAGCTGGGGCCTTTGGGAGGTGATTAGGTTATGAGGGTGGGCATGATGAATGGGATCAGAGCTCTTATAAGAGAGACCCAGAGAGCTCCCTCGCCCCATCCACCGTGTGAGGGCACAGCGAGAACGTGGCTATGAGGCAGGAAGTGTCCTTCACCAAACACGGAGTCTGCTGGAGCCCTGACCTTGGACTTCCCCCTCCAGACCGTGCGAACTAGATGTGTGTGGTTCAGAAGCCACCCAGTCTGGGGAACCTGTTACAGCAGCCTCTCGGACTGAGACAAAGGTGGTCCCACTCTCCACACCCTCCAGCCCACAAATTTCGGGAGAAGAGGACAGGAGAGTGTCCGCAGGTGTCGTGGCCTCCCTGCGCTTCTCTACCCCCCGGGGTCTCCCCAGGAAACCCGCCACTGGGGGCGGAGAACTGTTCACCTGTAGGAATGCCTGTGACACTCACAGGCCGTCAGGGACTCATTCACTTTACAGATAGGCACTTATTTCAGAGAAGGAGATGCCATGGGCGACGCGGAGGTGGTGGGGAAATGCAGACCACCTGGCTTCCTCCTCCATAGATGGTCTCAAAGCTGGGGTGACGTCGGGATGCTTGAAACAAGATCTAGGAAACCCAGTGGATGGGGTTCAGTGAGAAATGAAAGCCACAGTTCTCAGGGGGGCCTAGGTTACCAACACCTCTCAGGCACACTGGGACTACTGATAAGAGGACACCCCCAGTCTCACCCCTGGCTGCTGGGTGGGCTGGGGTTCAGGACCCCACGGGGAAGCTGGGAGGAGGCCGAGAGCAAGGAGCCTAGCTGCCCTGAGTAGGGCCCCAGTGTTCCCTAATGGTCTGGCCTCCACAATTTCCGCTCCAGCTGGGGTGTGGGGCACCTTCTTTTCCTGAAAAGTGGGTTACAGCCCCTTCACCTGCCTCCCAGCCTCCACCTTTGCCTGTAGTCCTCCCCCTCTGCTGCCCACATGGTCCTTCTGGAGCCTGGTCTTGACCGTGGCACGCTTGCTCACCCACCTTTGGCAGCTCCCATCACCTCCGTCAGTTTCCCCAACCTGGCTGGCAACGGAAACTTCCCGAGGCCCTTGTTACGTAGACAGAGGCTCCAGCCCTCGGCCCGACAGACTTCGGAGTTCACCAGGCTCTCTCCAAGACTCCCCCAAGCTCCTTATCTGATGGCTAAGCCATCTCATGCTCAGAGAGGCTAAGTGACTTGCCAGAGGTCACACAGCAGGACTGGAAACTTGAATCCAGTTCTGGTGACTTGGTTAAAATCAACACCCTATCTACAGAGGGGCCAGGAGCCCAAGACAGCAGCTCCGGGAAGCTGTGCCCTTGGCTGGGCAAAGCTGGCCCCCGGTGTGGGTGGGGGAAATGTCAGGTAAGGAAGGAGGGGGTTGAATGGCGAGCTCTGAAGGAAGGCAGCACCGTGCAATGGGCAGAGGCCCGACCATCGATCCAGAGGCTTGGGCCCAGCTGCCTTCGCTGAGCCTCAGGGCCTCTGCGGGAAATGGGTAGTCAATACTCTGACCTCACACGTGTGCAGCGGGTGCTGCAGAGCCAGCTCGGAGCCGGGCGCACGGCAGGTGTTTATGCAAGCCCCTGCCTTGGCACAGGATCCAGAGGCTCAGGAGTGTGGGTGTAGGCACTGCCAGCCCCAGATCTGCACGCCCTCCCCAGCTGCAGCCCACAGTGGGGCTGTGCAAGCCCAGTAAACAACCCTCCACCCCCCTTGCCAAAAAGAAACTTTTTTAAAGCAACAGAAACCAACATCTCTGCATGCTGGGTGTTGGTGACAGGAAAAGGCTTCAGAAAGGAAAGGGCTACCAGGGGTGGGGGCGGAGGCCAGGCAGAGAGGAGGGGAGAAACGGAGATCTGATAAGGGAGCTCTGCTGTCTGCGCCCAGGACTAGCCCACGAGACTGGGGCATGGGGCGCCAGCGAGGCTTAGCCCTCTGCAGCCCCTGCAACCGCTGAGCTGGACCTGGGGTCCGGAGGGCTCCCCGGGGCGGCACCCAGCCCTGCTGGGCACTAGACAATAGTGTCCTGGGCTCAGTGAGGACCCCTCCTTGGGGCAAGCTGTTTCCCTGAACCAGCCCGAGGTTCAAAGGTTGGTGGTCCCTTTGTCTAGCTCAGCAGCCAACTCACCCATGGCCTTGGGCCAATCTCTGCCCCACTGAGCCTCAGTGTCCCCCTCCCTGCAAAGGAGGTGCTGGCTGTCTGTGGTGACAGCACCAGGACACAGTGCTAGCCTAGAAATGGGAGGTTCAGGGTCACGGGCTCACTGTGGGGCCCTGAGTAAGCGGCTGTAGCTCGCCTGACCGAGGCTGTCCCCATCTGGCACTGAGAGTCTGCACCCAGGACACCTCACACCCGGGGACCCGCTGGTCGCCCTTTGCTGGTCTGGGCTAGAATCTCCTCTGATGAGACTTCAGAGGTCTCCCCAGCTCCCGGATGGTGCTCCCCATGACTGAGGACCTGTCCTCCTGGACAGACTCACAGCCTGGCTGGAGAGACTGGCCTTGAACCTTCTTCCCCAGGCGCCCAGGCAGCCTCCAGGACAGGAACCAGCGGGGAGCAGGTACAGAAGGCCCAGTGTGGCCTGGGCCTCATGGGAGGGTCTGACAAGCAGAGAAGAGCAGCAGTGGGCATCCTAATGGGGTGACAGCTGGGGTCATGGGAGGCTGGACAGTGGCCGTGCCAAGCACCCTGTTGGGTGGGGGTACCGGGCGGTGTCTGTGCCGAGCACCTGCTGGGTTGGGGGCCCCGGCTGGCCCTCACGGGCCCCACAGCTGCATTTCTAAATGCACTGCCTCTGTTTCCAACTGCCTTAGCTGCATCCACTGCCAAATGATTTGCATCAAAACAGACACATAAAAAGGAAAAATGCAGCAAGGTGTTGTTTATTGTTGTTGAGTGAAGATGGGCCTTTCACTGACTGAATCCTGAAGGGTGCTCTGGAAGAGGGTGCCCAGGCCTCGCCCATCACGCTTCCCTGACCCCCGCACAGCCATCCCGGTAGGGACAGACCACCCGAGAGAACCGGGAGGCCTGGTGGAGGGGACCTGCTGACACCCAGGCCCCCACCCCCACCCCAACACATGGGCAGCTCTGCCCGGCACTGCCCACCGCCAAACCCACCGCCTCAAAGCAGCTCACCAACGGCGTCAGGATGGCAGGGAGTCACCAGCCATCCTAGTTTCTTGTGCCCAAGAGACCTCACACTTCCTAGCAAGTCACTCACCTCTGAGCCTCAGTTACCTCGCCTGTAAAGGAGGGAGTAAGACAGGCTCGGGGGTGTGGCCCATGGGGCAAGCTCAGGGGGCTGAGGGCTGCCAGGAAGCCCCGCACACTCATTCCCAACCTGCCCGGAAACCGCCCCCGGGAGGAGCCGGGAGCTCGGGCTCTGCTGGAGAAGAGGAGGGGCGGGGGGGGGGGGGGAGGGTACTGGTAAATGCTGGCACTGGCGCTGGCACTGTGGCCACCTCAGCAGGCCTGCGGCCTCAGTGGGGCCGGTGCTGGGTCTGCCCTTCCTCGCTGAGCACGTGCTGAACAGCTCCAGCCTCTCACTAGGCGGTCACATGACTTCATGCCCTCACATACATGCCGGGAGTCATGCCCTCCTCCCACTTGCCTGTTCACTCTGTGTTCTCGGTGATCCTCTCCAGAAGGCCTTGGTGTTCCATTTCCAGAAGCAGTAAACTGAGGCCAGGGAGGCAGTAACTGGCCCAGCATCCCACTGCATGGAGTGGAGCAAGGACTGGACCAGGTCAGCCCAGAGCTCTGGGCTCTCTCCGCTGCGCACCAAGTCCCAAAGGAAAGGGCTGTTTGCGAGCCACCAAGGTTTCTGGGCGGGGGAGTGGCCTGTTGGGCGGCTGTGCAAGTTGCACAGAGGGCCCTGAGCCTGGAGACAGCAAGACCAACAAGGAGGCCACGAAAAAGGTGCAGGCAACCGGCGGAGCAGAGGGGAGGGGTGTTTGAGGGATGCTGGGAGGGCAGACCACCACGCTCCCAGCCTATGGGGACTCGGAGGCAGGAAGAGGAGGCACGTGGGGGGAGCAGGTTGGGGTGGGGAGGACATCTGGGGCGCACAGCACCCACACTCAGCGCCACCTTCCATTCCTCTGCGGGGTCATTACCCCTCCTCCCGGACAGGAGCAGTGGGGACTGCAACTCCCCCAGTACAACCTGGCCGGTGCGAGGTGGTGCCCACACCCACCCCGCCCCAGGCTACTGCACCCCTACATTCCCCAGGCGGATTCCCCACGCCAGATTGATGAACAACATAATAAACGGGGCAATCACATTATTCCTGAGTGCATTTTAATAAAAATCAAATAAAAGCAATTATGTGAATTTTCAAGAGGATCACCTCTCCTCCTTTCCCCAAGGTAGGAAACAGAATGAATTCAGGAAATCATTAAAATCAGAAAGCCAAGCTGTGCCACCGCGGCTGGCGCTGCCACGCAAAGCGGCAGGGAAGCAGGCCCAGCGCACGGCCCTTCCCCAGCTCTTTGAGTGAAAGTCCACCTGTGGGTGGAGAAGGGGGACGAAGGGCCGGAAGGTGCTTTGGATCCAGGCTGCCTTTGCCCAACCAGGAGGAACTTACTAGCTTCAAAGGGCCCTCGGCCTCCCCGAGGGGGAGCGCCTAGCCTGGCAGCCGGGCTGCGGCCTGCAGGGTGCCCAGGTGAACACGGCTCACCCTTCTGTGGAGGACATAGACTCTCAGGCCAGCTGGACGCCAGCGTGCTGGGTCTGGGTGCAGAGGACAGGGTCCCTCCAGTGGCAATGGTCACCTGTGCCCACTCCAGCACCCCTGCAATCTACAAGGCTTTCCTGTCTGAGCGGGCACGCTAGCGCCACGTGACCCTCAGACAGATGGGCTCATTTGGAGCTGAGGTGGCTGGGGTCAGAGGGGCCCCGTGACCCACCCGAGGCAGTGCCAGGACTGGAGCTCAGTTCTCCTGGGGCCCCGAGGCAGGGCCAAGTCACCTGGCCGGGTGGCCCAAACACAGTGCGGCTTGGTCTTCCATGGGCACTTACAAGAACAAGCCCTGACCACCGCACTGCCATCTCCCGGGCACTGGCCTGCGCACCGTCTCCCAACACCGTGCAGCGTGTTCGTCTTCTTGGCACAGGTTCAGGGCTGAGCTGCAGCGAAATGACGCAACCTGCCCACAACCCCACAGCTAGAAGCAAGGAACCCTGGGTTGCCCAGGTCTGCCAGGGTCCAGAACCAAAGATCCTGATTGCCAAGCCACAGTGCCACCTTCGTCACAGGAGCGAGGCCGGCCTCAGGGCCTCCGGTTGCACTCGGGTGAGGGGAAGGAAAGACAGGGATCTTCACTTGCCCGGCCCTTGTACTCACGTGGGCTAACCCACGCCACCCTCCACCCGAAGGGGAAGCCAGGGGTGCTCCAGAAGGAGCACCCTATCACCCCAAGACCATCTTCCTCAGACACAGGAGCCTGGGTCTCCGCTGGAGGCAAGCTGGAGAACTGGCCGCCTAGGTCCCCTTCTAGGGCAGCCTGAGTTAAAGGACCAGCCCGGGGGCTGGGAGGAGAGAGCCAGCATTGTTTGCGTGTGACCTTAGACCTCTCTGGATGTGCAAGTGTGTGTGTGCACTGGGCATATTTGTGTGCCTATAAGTCTGAGCGTGTGTGCGTGCGTGTGTGCGTGTGTGTGCGTGCGTTGGGGTTAGGGGTGATCGGTCCCCAGTTCAGATATTCGGTACTGTCCCACACTGTCTCCCCTGACTCAGATCAGAGATACCCTTAATCCCTGCTGCTGCTAACAGCTATGGCGCCCTCCTACAGGACGCTCAGGGAACTGTCACCCCAAAACTGAGGTTGTCATGGAGGGGAAAGGATTCCGTGTGGCCCCTCCCAATGCCAGGCTTCCCTGGCAGCAGGGTTTCTGGCGGCCCTGCACCATCTGCTCCCAGGATCTCATCCCATCTCCACCGGTGCCCGCTCTGGCCTCTGGACCTCAGGGGCCACATAGGGACGTGGAGGCAGGGGCACCTGGCTTTCAGAGCCAGTGCCCAGGGGAGAGCAGACCAGGGAGACATGTGAACACTCCTTCATTCCTGCCCCCTCGGTGGCCAGCTGCCCCCACACTGCTCTGGCGGCCTCTCTGGTTTGGCACAAAGCAGGCATCCCATAAATGCGTGCTGTGCAGGACTCAGGAGAAGCGGACCTGTCCAGCAGCTGGGGGAGGGGGGGGGGGGAGTTGCAAGCAGGGAAAGGAAGTGCCCCTGCGTGCTCTGCAGGGCCTGTGGACTTAGGACCACATGTGTGCACATGCATCTGTAGGCATGTGCATTGACGTGTGCGCTCCTGTGACCACACCCACCTGCTGGCAAAGCCCCAGACCTGCACACACGTCTTGCACACACCCATCAACACAGCAGATAGATAAGCAGCAGCCCCAAGCCCTGGGCATCTCCTCTCAGCTTGCCTCCAAGTTCCCCACCCAGACAGGCCTTGGGGCCAACTGGCTAGGACCATGAAGGTCCTGGCCCATGCGGTTCCACAGGGATGTCATTGGTCATGTCTTGGTCATTCTGGAAGCATCTGTCTGGGTCTAATGCCTGACTGTGCCTGGGATCTGGGGATAAAGTCTGCTCTTAGTAGCTTCTAGAACATCTGCCCTGGGATAAGGGCTAAAGAGGGATGCCCAAGGACTCTGACTGGGTAGGGAAGGGCACATCCAACTATGCTGTGTGGTGGTGGTGGGGGCGGTGAGTGCAAGGGGGCACGGAAAAAACCTCCCCCCAAGATGAAAGCTTGGAGTTGGACCTCGATGGAACTGGGTTTCCCAAGCCAACTAGATGGGAAGGGCATTCCAGGTGCAGGGAACAGCTTATGCAAAGGCATGGCGGCATGCCTTGTTCAGGGCTGCCCAGCAGCCCGGGTGCCGGCCCTGTTTCTGCTGGCTGCACCAGGAAGAAATATCCTTTTATTCTCTGGAGTGAGGGCAAAGCGGGGCATCCGCTGCACAGACCCCGGAGCGTGGTTAGGGCAGAAGGCAGCCCTGGTGGGAAGGTGCTCCTCAAAGCTCCTCCTGGGAGTGCAGCATAGAATTCAATACCTCAACAGTGCAGTTACCCGAGGGATCCCACGCAGGAGCTAGAATTGTTTGTTAAAAAGAGGAAGGGAGTGATGGATGACTCTCAGGCAGTGGTTCCCTCTACGAAGCAAGAGCCAGGGAGACAGAGTGTCACCGATGTCCACAATACTCTAGTTCCGAAATGCAGTGGTCATGGCTGTTCATTTGAATGTGTGTAGTCTTTTATATGTATGAATCACAATGCAATAAAGTTTTCATTGTGTTTATGCCCGAGTTCATGGGGCTGTCCCAAGGCCAGGTTGGAGGAGATGCCTCTACGTGACTACCTGAGTGTGATCCTCACAGGTGCCCATCTCCTGCTCTGGGCAGTGTAGGGGCCTAGTCTCTTGTCCCAGCTCCCCTGGGTCCAGAGAAGATTCTAATCATTTCCAGAACAAGGCTGGTGCAGCTAGAAAGTGAGTGATGGATACCCAGCCAACTTGCTGTACGGGCTTCCCTCCTCTGGGTCTGTTCCCTCTGTATAGTGAGGGACTCTGCTCGTGTCCTGGGTTTGACGGCTTAGCAGCACGGCTACCCGAAGCAGTTTCCCTACCTGTAAAGTAAGGACCATAACAGAGGTGCTGTGAGGACTGAATGAGATGATGCCCTTTAAGACACAGTTCCTGGTATGCAGCGACTAGTGGTGCTAAAACAGCCACGGAGCAAAGACCCTCAGTGGAAAGGGAAGGATTGGAAGATGGAAGACAGTGCTGCAGGTCTCCACCCACCCCTCACTGGCCCAAAGCCTCTGATCCTTTTACCCCGGCCTCACTTTGCTTCTGTATAAAGTGAGAAAGAATGAGAAAGCTCTGGCAAAGGAGAGCTTGTTGCAAACGCCAGGGCCAGCAACCAGGGCTCTAATCCCCAAGACCCCTCCCCAGGGGAGAAACCCCAATCTGCCACGGGAGGGGATCTACAGGCTCAGGCCAGCCCAGCGCCTGCTCCTGCTCCTGCTCCGAGTTAGGGGCCTGGGCTAGGGGAGTGGATCAAAGGCAGAGGGAATTAGCATCACAGAGAGCCTGGAGGAGGGGAGGCCAGGATTAATCCACTCTCCCCTTCCTGCTGTTCCTTCCGCTGCCCCAGGAGTGGGGGGAAGGGTGAGCGGCCAGCCCCCAAGTCCCTACCACACCCCTGAGGCCCCGTTCCTAGGGAAAGAGGCAGAGCAGGGGCAGTGATTTGGGTGAGGCCTGCAGTCCACAGTGGACACACTGCACATGCTCTGAAGAATGAAGATGCCTGAGCCAAAGGGATGTCTGCAGAGGCTGGAGCCTGGACAGGGGGCACGGGGCCTGCCATGGGAGACCACAGATCCCACTGTGCCATTCGGAGGACACAGGAGCCTGTGTGTAGGGATGGGGGCACTCACATGGGTATCTTTCAGTCGGCATGGACCACGTGGGCGCCTGGGTGAGAGTGTGCAGCTCTGTGTGGCCGGGTGGGAACAGCGCCTGCACCGCCAGCCTCGGGGTGAGTGTCTGTGTGAGCTGGGTGACTCCGGTGTCGGTGCTGAGTGTGCGAACATTTGGGTTTGCATGCGACAGAGGAGCTGCCGGAGAACTGTGACATGAGGGCACGTGTGAGGGGCTCAGAACTGTAGTATTTCCAATCTGGGAACCATCTAGAAGGGTCCAGACGACCCTCTGGCAGGCCTGCTTCCGGTTTCCACTGGCTTCACCTTTCCTGCCATGGAACTGCACTGGGATGACCTGGCTGAGTCTTTTTGTGCCTCAGTTTCCTCATTTTAAACGGGGGTGATCACAGTGTGGTTGTGAGGATTAAATTAGTTAATACATGGGAGGTGTTTAAAGCAGTCATTGGCACGCAGTGAGTGCTCTCACAGGGCTCTATAGCACCGGAGTGCTACCTGGAGAGGGGACGGCAGGGTTGGACCGGGCTGGCAGGAGGAACAGGGTCAGCCCGGAGCCTGCCGAGAGCTGTCCTTGCAGAGGCCTGGGAGGAAGATTGCTTCTCGGCCAGCAGAGCTGGGCAGGCTTTGGCAGGGCCGGGGAAATGGAGCATGTGGTGTTGGGAGAATCACGAGGCACAACCTGAGCCAATTTGGCAGGCTTGGCACTCACTGGCCTTCACATAGAGCTCCTCCCAACCCTCCCCTTCCAGCTTTCCATTCCCTCCAAGTACCTCCCACCTACTTCCTGTCCCAGGAGTGGCAGGCACATCACTCCGCCAGCTCTGATTCATCCTTCGACTGGCTGGCAAGGTCCACTCTTCATGCCCATTTTGCAGATAGTGAAACTGAGGCTCAGAGACATGGAGGGACGAGACCAAGAGGCAGAGCTATCGATTCAGGCGCCTAGGACTTTGGAATCTCAGAGTAGTTCACAGAGAAGCAAAATGCCCATCTGGCCCCTAGGGCAGCCCAATTGGCTCTCAACCCTTCAGGGTCCACAGGCTTTCGAAGCCTCTGAAACAGTTCCCTTAGCTGTTTCTGAATCACAGACTGAGCAACACTCCCCTGCCCACATTTACTGTCTGTGCTCCACCCACCCTCCAGAATGCCTAGCCCGGCACTTAAATGAAGCCTTAATACACCTCTCCCACCGCTACACCTTTGCTCCTGCTGTTCCCGCTGCTTTGTTCATCCCCGTCCAAATCCTCCTCACCCGTCAGGGCCCATTGCAAATGCCAGTGCTTTCATGAAGACTTCTCTGCTTGCTTTGTCCATGAGTGATCTCAGTCCCTCTGAGTCTGAGTCCTCGCTCAGCATTAACCAGTTTACCTTGGGGTGGTCCTCTAGGCAGACCAGGAGCTCCTCTATACAGCCTCCCCCCCTCCCCACAGGTCTGGGGTGTTCCCAGACTGGGGGGCAGCGTGTGCACTCACACCCACACTGCTCCAGAAGCCCCTCCAAGCCCTTTATTGTGACCATATAACAGCACTCGACCGACCGCTAAGGAGCAGATTTTCCTGGATTCAAATCTCAGCTCTCCCACTCACTAGCCGTGTGACCTGGGGCCTGTTATCTAGCCCGTCTTTGCCTCAGGTTGCTCATCTATGAACAGGAATAGGAATAGTCCCATTACCACGAGATTGTTGTGAGAATGAAACGGGTTGATATACGTGTTTTAGACTAATACCCTACACATGGCAATTGCTGCATGAGTGTTTGCCACTGTTAGTATTTATACTGCTGATGTTATAACCAGGAGAACGCAAAAAGGCGCTGTCCCCGAGCGGGTGGGAGTCCCGACAGGAACCGGAAAGGGGTTTACATCTGTAATCTCCTGTAATGGTCAAACCACCTTGGAAGTAATCATCGTCAGCCCCACTCTACAGATAAGGAAACTGAGGCTGCAAAAGGTGGCATGAATGCCCTGAGGGCCCACAGCTCTAAGCGGCGGGGCTGGATTCGGAGCCGGGCCTGAGGCTCCAAAGTCCACGCTCTTTCAACAAGCCCGCGCAGCCTCTCAGTCTGGCAGCGAGATAAGCCTTGTACACAAATAGCTGTGATCCAAGGTAGAAAGTGATAAGTGCCAAACAGGGACGATAAAGGCTCTGGGAGGGCGGGGGCCTGTCCACCTCCGGGCGGCGGGGGGGGGGGGGGGGGGGGGGGCGGGGGGGGGGGGCGCGGTGTGGAGGCGGGGAAGGCGTAGGTCAGAGCAGGCTTCTGAGAGTAGGTGGCATCTGAGCGCAGCCTCCAAGGTGGAAAGGCTGAGCGGGGACACTTTCCAATTGGACAGGCCAGTGTGACGGAGGACATGGGCCACTGTGCCCACAGTACCTGGCACAGCGCCCGATGTGTCCTCGAGGCCCGAGAAATATATGTGGGAGGCGGGGAAGGAGGGAAGGAAGGAAGAAGGGAGAGGGGGCGGGGAGGGCAGAGAGGGAAAGCGAATATACCCTGGCCCCACTTGGTCCAGGAACTTCCCTCCTCACAGAGAGACAGGGTCAGTCCCTCCAGTTCTCTGAAGGACTTCCTGGAGCCTAGGGTTCCCGTTGTCCTGTGACACCCCAGAGAAGTAGCTCAGGACATCCAGGCCAGAAGTCCTGACAATGAGATGTTTTGCTCAATACCAGGAAGAACTTTCTGACAAGTCAAGCCGGACAGGGCTTCTCTGAGGGGTGGAGCAGTGGTCTGTTGGAGCCAGCTCCAACCGGCTCACGAGGGCTGACGGACACATTTGTGGGGCCTGTGTGAGCTGGTTGATGTTCAAGTGGCAGCCTGAAATTGGCCACGGTGGGAGTATTTACACCATGGAAATCGGTCAATGCTATAAATCAGGTTTTCCCCACTTTGGAGAGCCAGGTGTTACACATTTACCAGCACACCACTAGGCAGCGTCTGCTCTATGAGGCCGCAAGCACCCATTCCCAGGAGGATGCTAGCAGGCACAGTCACCCCCTGGAAAGAATGAGGCCGGGGGCTTCTGCCTCGGAGAGGGGCTCAGATGAGATGGCCTCAGTAGCCCCTTTCTGGCCCTGAGAGCCTATGAAATGTCAGGTTTTAAAAAAACTAATCAGGCTAATCATTCATGCCAGGAAATCATTAACTACTTGACTCAGAGGCTGGGAGTAGGGAAGGGACCTCAGCAAATATGAGAAGACCACATACTTGCAAATGTCACAGGTGGAAAACCTCATCCAACGTCACACAGAGAATTAGGGGCAACTCTGGGGCTAGAATCTGCCTCTGCAGCCACCCAGCCGGGACTTCTCCCAGCGCATTGGGGCTGGTACAGACGGAGGTTTTCCACCCAGTCTGGTGTGTGTCTCCTCACCAGGATATCAGCCTGTGACAGCATGGGCCACCCTGTTTCATTCACTGTTGGATCCCCAGTGCCTAGTCTCGTGCCTGGCACATTGCAGGTATTCAATAGCTATTAGTTGAATGAATCAATGTGTCTGGGATCCTGTCTCCTGGCAGCATTTGGAGAGCTGGGAATGCCATCCTCTGAGACCATTACCCCCCGGGTCTCCACTCCTGCCTAGTGACATGGAATCAAGAGACCAGCGTTCAAATACCAACTCTGCCCTTGCTTGTATGGCCTTGGCCAATCCTCTGGCACCCTCAGTTGATTCCTCTGCAGAGTGGGTTGTGCAATCTCTGCCTGCATCTTCAGGCTACTGTGGCACTCAGGTGAGACATAAAGTGCTTTTCATAAACTCTAAAGTGCTGTGCCCACTGGAGTAAGTGGGGAGCTCCGAAAGCTGGCTTTGATGGCAGGGCCCAGCCCAAGGGTTCTGGTGGACACTGGATGCTGGCCAGGCTGCTGTTCTCAGGGCTGCTGCTTGGGGTAATATGGGCCTGACCAGCTTGTGATGGGGGAGGGTGTGTGTGTGTGCAAAAGGGAGCTCAAGGTTTTAAAGGGGCAGGTACAGGAGAATAAATGACAATAGCCAGGGAGAGTTTGGGGAACCCTTTCCCACCTAAGACCAGTCTCTTGGAGCAGAAGGAACAGATGAACCAGTGAGTTTATTTTTATTTATTGGTTGACTTTAAAGAGAGAGGAAGGGGGAGAGAAAGGAAGGAGGGAAGGGGGAGAGAGAGAGAGCATCGATTTGTTGTTCCACTTATTCATGCATTCATTGGTTGATTCTCATATGGACCGTGACCTGGGATCAAACCCGCAATGTTGGTGTATCGGGACGATGCTCTAACCAACCGAGCTACCCACCCAGGGCTGAACCAGTGACTTTATTTTTTTTTTAAATATATATTTTATTGAATTTTACAGAGAGGAAGGGAGAGGGACAGAGAGTTAGAAACATCGATGAGAGAGAAACATCGATCAGCTGCCTCCTGCACACTCCCTACTGGGTATGTGCCCGCAACCAAGGTACATGTCCTTGACCGGAACCGAACCTGGGACCCTTGCGTCTGCAGGCCAATGCTCTATCCACTGAGCCAAACTGGTTAGGGCTGAACCAGTGACTTTAAAAGCCATTTTTGTGTCTCTGCAAACTGTTTGTCTTCCCCCACCCCCACTTTCCCCCTCCCTCCCCCATCGCCACCCAGCAACCCAGCAACCCCCAGGCCTTCACCACTGTAAACTGCCTTAATGGGTGAGCCTGGACTGGCAGCTACCAAGTCAGAGGGAGGGGAGAATGGAAATTCCTGGCATGTTCTGAAGTCAAACCAGTGTTCCCAATGATTCCATGGAGGTAGGATTTCTGCCACTCTCCCAGGCTGGCATCTGAGAGCCGTCTGGGAGGGTGGGGGGACAGGCCGGCAGGGAGGGAGGGAGACAGCTCACCTCAGGCTGTGGGTCAATGCGGAAGGAAAGCAGGGGTGGCAGTACTGCCACAGCCCTTCCAAGTGGCATCTGATTTTTGCAAAGAGAGTGAGGGCAGTAGGAGCCCCAGAACTGGGGCCAGGAGGGCAGGTGAAGAGGGTTCCCGTGGAGGGGCCGCAGCGACAGCCGGGCCCCCAGCAGAAAGCACAATAGAAAGGCCCTGTGTCAGCAGCCAGGCCCCTGGGCGGCCGAGCTCTCAGCTCCATTCTGTTCGGCGGGATTCTAGTTGGCACCAGCTGCAGTCAGGGACAATGCCTGGATTTCTTTCTTTCTTCTTCTTTAAGAAAAAATTTTAATAGAGGGGAGAGAAGGACTGGAGCCACTCATTGAACAGCTCAGCATCGTGGAGGCGTCTGGGACCGAGTGTCCTTGAAAAAGAGCACAGACACAGAGGCCCCACAGCTGGCTGCAAGGTGCAAGGAGGTGCAAGGAGGTACGACATGCTGAGGGCCGGGGTCTCAACCCAGATGCTGCCTCGCACTGGCTGTGTGACCTTGCGCAGTCCATGCCTCCCTCTGGTCTGTTTCCCCACGGCCCCCAGCAGAGCTTGCCGTCCAGAGCCCGCTCCACGTGAACTCCTCTCCTTCCCCCAAACGGTTAGAGTGGCATGTGGTGTGGGCAGTCCTTCCTGATAGCTCGTGAGCTCCTGCAGGGCTGAGTCTGGCTCACCCGTGTGTGAGCCCTGCACTGCACCCGACTGCCCTCAGTCACTGAGCACGGTGCTGGCTGGTGGGACAGAGCACTGAGTCAGCCTGCACCTCACTCTTGCTGGGAGGTGGACTGTGGTGGGGGGATATGGGTACACGTCATCAAAATAACCTCCTGGACTGGTGAGGTGTCACAGTGGGCAAACGAAACTCCTTCTGCCTCAGTTTCCTCATCTGTAAAATGGATGTTACTCCTCCTCATCAGCTCGTGAGAAGGCTGGAGGAGTTCATGTGTAGGGGATACTTACTCCCCACACACAGAGTTTGATAAGTAACTGCTATGGTGATAATGACACTGGAGGCAGGGACAGCAGCAGACAGGGGTTGAGACAGGTAGACAGCACATCACTAGAATGATCAGGTTAGGATTCTGGCCTGGAGGGCGGAGGGGTGTGTCCCAGGAGGCAGGACCAGCATGAGGGAAGAGTGTGTATGGCATGCTGGCAGTGCTAGAAGCTACCCAGCTCCAAGGGGCTGGCAAGCAGGGAGGAGCCTTGGGGCTGGACGACTTCTGTCCAGGTGAGGAGGGGAGGTGCTGAGGCTGATCGCTTCTTCCACTCCCCCAGTGCAGAAGGAGACTCCCCCCTCGGGTGCAGGAGCTGTCAGGACAGAGGGAGGAGGCTAGGCCCCCCTCCAGACATCCCCCTGGCAGTGCTGGGTGGAACACTGGCTCCCAGATTGCTCCTCTAAGGCACCGGCACAGGGAGAGGGCGCTGGATTGGGAGGCCCAGTCCTCGATCCAGCTCTGGCACTTCCCAGCCAGGAGGCCATGGGAAAACCACCACCTCCCTTTGGGACTCAATTTAGGCACAGGTAAAAGGGCCGATGTGAGGCTCAGAGGGTGAGAGGTACCCCATGAAGCAAGGTGTTAAGGTCATTGCCTAGTCACAGCTCCCTCTGTGTACACCAGGGGCTGTCTGAGTGCACCCCCCAAAGCAGGGTCCCCCTCAACCCCGAATTCCACTGTAGCTTAGTCCAAGGGTTGAAGACTCAGACCTGCAGAATCACAGGACACTCAAAGGCAAAAGCTCCACCCAGCACCCCCTGTGTGTTCCACGTTAACTTGACAGACGAGGAAGCGGAGCGCAGGGAGTCGGTGATGTGCTCAAGCCGCACAGCCGTTGGGCAGCGGCCTGTTGGGGCGAGTGTCCCTGCTCAGGGGCAGCTCTGTCTCCTCTCGGGGACCTCCCTTTGGAAGAAGGGGGTGGTAGCTGAGCTGTGTCTGAGACCACGGGGCAGAGCTCTGGATGGAAACCGAGAAGACAGCGTGCTTGGTGGAAGGGCCTAGAGAGCCGAGGAGGCTGGGAAGGTGTGGCCTCAGAGAACAGAGGGGCAATGGACATGGGAAGCAGGTGGACCAGGGCAGCCTGATGTGCTGAAGGGAATCCACTACTGACGGGACCCAACCACCACCCTGAGAGGCATAGGCCCCCGAGCTGGGCAGTAACCAAATCCTCCTGGATCCACCAAGGCAAGAAGACTAAATGGACTCCCTGTTACCCCACTGCCCTGGGGTGGGCCCTGATCATTCCCCAGTAGGTGAGTGAGGGGCCAGTGCTGGTGCTGAGATGAAGACAAGTCCCCATTCTCAACCCTCAGGCCCAGCCCAGTCCTGAACCCATCCCAGCCACACTGAGCAGGTCACTTAACCTCTCTGAGCTTTACTGGGGGGGGGGGGGGGGGGGTGCGGAGGGAGGAGGAATTACATTTTCTGGTTTGTGGAAAGGACAGAATGAGAGAGTATTTCCAAAGTGTTTGGCACACAGTAAGCACTCAATAAGTGACCTTCCTTCTGCCCCTTTCTCCCTGGCTCCCTTTTGGGAAGTGAGGGGTGGAGAGTGAAACAGAGAAGGCAGTCCTGGAGAAGTAGGAATCCACCCCCACGCGTGCCAGTTCTCTGGTCCCCAGCCCACAGAGGGGCCCAGGATGAGGCTGAACTCCCCGCACCCTACACAGGTCCTCTGCTTTGCCCCAGGACCTAAAGCCTCCCACCCCTGCCTTCCTCCTGGCTCCCTGGACTTCTTGGCTCCCTGCTCCCTTGGTCCAGGCCTAACCAATGGTGGGTGTGGGCCTGCCCCTGCATTGGTGCCCACAGGCCGACCCGTGTAGCCTGCACCTTCCTGATGACACTGAAGCTGCCTCTGCAGCCAGGTGATTTGTGGGTCTGTACTAGCTGATAGGACCCACTTCCCGCTCTCAGTGGGTGGAAAGTGAAGCACTCCCCTCACTGCTTCACCCCCAGAGATCCAGGCCCACGGAGGCCAAGGCCCAGAGAGCAGGCTCAGGACATACAATCCCCAAAGAAGCCTGACCACTGCCATAAACCTTGCCCTTGGTTTACAGAAACCCAGAGAGGGCTAGCAACTTGCCTAGGATCACACAGAGAGTGGATGGATGAGGATGCAGAGCTGGGGCTGAGAGGCCAGAAGGAACGTCTGTTAATGAGAGTCTGAATTCTATCAGGATTGACCTTGGGCAAGTCACTCAACAATACACTCTTCTCTGAAGGGGAGATGGTAATAGCACCTAACTCCAGGCAATGTGAAAATTTAGTAAGTTAATGCCAAGAGGCCTTCATCAGAGTACCCAGCACACAGTAGGTACAAAATAATCATGGCTTCTTTCAAGACCCCACAGGGATCCAACCTGCCTTGTTATTTCCCTGAAAGATGAATAGAGACAGCAAAGGCCTGAGCCCCAAGAACGGGAGCCCAGCGTCCCCCAGGCGGCTTGGGCCCAGGTGAGATTTCTTCGTCTTGCTGCCATCAAGTGTCATGCTTGCCCGTGGGAAGAGCTGGAATTTTCTGAGGCTTCATGCTACAGAGTGATGGGCTTGCTTTTGTGCTGGGCTGGGCTCCTCTGCCATCTCTAGTAGCTTCCCAGTTTTCAGATGTAAAGGGAACTGGGTGGGGGTGGGGTGGGAGTCTTCTGGACAGGAGCTTTTAAACATGAGTGACCATCCCCAAGGTCACCTGCATCCTCTACCTCCTGGAGGTGGTGAGCCCTCACACATTGAGAAATGTTCGGAGGACAGAGCATCCTGACCTAGATGGTCATCAAAGCAACAGGAACTGGTCTAGATTCTGCCCTTCAGGTCCTTAACCATCAGACACTCTGCCCTGAGGTTTTGGACATGGGTGAGGGTGGCACTGCGGCTGTTGCAATGCTATGAATTGCTGGGAGTGGAGGGCAGCTGTGGCTCCAGCCACCATTTAGCAAGCTGAGTTCCCACCTGCCAGCCCTGGGTCAGGCCAAGGGTTTCTCAGGTCCTTGCTTAGGAAACTGGGCCATCCAGAGGCTGAGGGGGAGGGGCTTCCTCCCACAGAAATGCGCTGGGACCATGCCTCCCTGGTGTCCCTAGAGGTCTGGAGCTTTCATACCATCCATCCTCTCCAGGGATGTTCAGCTGCCACCTGTGCCAGAGCAGTGAGAACGCAGTCCATGTGACAGTTCGGAAGACTGAGGCCCAGAAAGGAGTGCCTTCCCTGCACCTAATAGCACAGGGAGGCAAGATTTCCCCTGGAAAACCAAGCAGGCTCCCGGCATCCCCACGCCCCCTCGTCCCGTGGACCTGAGCGGCAGTCCTCTGAGCCCTCAGGAATCCAGGCTGAGTTCGCGGGCTGTCAGGCTAGTGCAGCTTTGAGAATGAAATCAGGGCTGGCAAATTCATTTTGCCTCCTCTCCCTCGGCGGTTAAAGGAGTGATCTCGCTGGCCCTGGAGGAGTTCAAGCCGAGGTCAGAGAAGCTTTCTGAAAGATGTTTAAAATGGGGCCAAGGAGGGTACTCCGGCCTGCGCCCGCATTGGCCCAGGGTCCGTGCTGATCACTGCCCGGGAGGCCGGGGGCGACCCCCGAGTCTTCGTGGCACATCCGCACTCCCAAGCGGGCCTCGTCCATCAGGCAGCAGCCCCAGCCGAGCCAGGACGTCTTCCGCTTGTCTCAGGCCCCGCGGGAGACCCCCGCCCCGCTGCCTCCCGGTGTCCGCCCCCGGCGGTGTCATTGTTCTCTGACGTCACGCCTCGGCCCCGCCCCTCGACCCCCACTCTCCCTCACCCCCACCTCCAGCTCCTGGCGCCCGAGACTCTGCAGCCTCCCAAGCCTTGGCCAAGCAGGGCTCCCCCCGCGGCCCGGCCGGGGCTGCGCCCCCTTGCGCTCTCCCCAACTTGCCTTTGTTATTCCAGCTCCCTTCCTCGCCTCGCCTCCGACACCGCGGCGGACTGCAAAACATGGAGAGCGGAGTCGCCGCCACACCTGGAACCCGCTCCGGGAGCGGGGCTGAAGCCTCCCCGGCTTGTGTGGGGAGGGAAGCGCGTGCGGGCGCGCGAGTGTCTGTGTCTGTGTCCAACCCGTGCTGCTCGAGCGGCGATTATGATTTGGGACTGAGGCACCATGAGTGGTGGGCTTGAGGAAGGGGTGTGGAAGAGGAAGGGAGGAGGAGGTGTGTTTGTGTGTGTACGTGAACGTGAGGATTTAGTGCACAGGGTAATGTTTTGTTTTTTGAGTGTATGTGTGGTTGCACACCGATGTGTGTGTGCCTGTGAAATTGCGTGCGTCTGTGAGTGTGCTTGCTATGGCCGTGTACACGCATATTTGTTAGGGTAAGTGTGCGTGTTTGCGTGTGTACGCGCGAGGAAGCGTGCTTGTAATACTGAGTGTGGGCGCCAATGTGTGTGCCATTTGTGTAGGAGTTTCCGTGTGAGTGGCAGTGGACGGGAGCCAAGGTGGGCGCCCACTTAGATGCTCTCAGGGGTGGGTCTGCGAGAGAAATGCCGCGAGTGGGAGCACCCAACTGCGCCGTGTGAGCGCCAACGCTCTCCGCAGACCCCGAGGCGGTGTCCAGCTCCAGACTGAGGGCTGGGCCCGGGTCCGGACGCCTCCCCGCCGCCCGCGAGTATTGGGCCCAGGGCACTCCCTAGGGCCTTCAGGGAATCTACACGCCCCCAGATGCGATGGGTACCCGAGACGGACCACGCGCACCTCTCCTTCCCAGCCGTCGGAGTGCAGCGCACCAGCCTCCCCCCACATCGCCCTTGGTGGTGGTGGTGATGTGTCCTCTGCTCGCCCCACCCACCCGTCCCCGGGCTTTGGGGAGAATCCCAAAGCCCCCTGCAGAGGAAGGCGTAGACGACCTTGTTAGCAACTCGCTCACCCCCAATTCGGGGACCTGACTGCGTTCGCAGCCGGGTGTGCATTCCAGTCGGGGGCGTGCGACCGAAGGGGGGTCACTCCAGTGAACCGGGTGATTTTAGCCCCCTTCCCAGTGTGGCCCCTTCCAAGCTCAGCATTTCTCTCCTACTCCAAAGTTGCTGGGGTAGAGGTGGGGGCGGTCTGGGAGTAGTGGTGGGAGTAGGAGAGAAAAGGGAGGTGGGTGGCTGGGGTGGGGGGTGTTACGTGAAGTCCATCAGAGCCAGAGAGGGGGAAAGCTTGAAGAGGGCTCAGACCGAGGAGCCGGTAAGAAAGAAAGCAAAAGAAGGGAAAGGAAAGGAGGGAAAGAAAGAGGAGAAAGGGAAAGGGAAAGAGAGCGGAGAGAGCGCGCGAGCAGAGGAGAGCCGAGCGGCAGCGGCAGCGGCAGTGGCAGCGGCGGCTGGGCGCCCCGCTCCGTCTGATACTCCGCACCGGCTTTTGCGGGCGGCCGGCGGCGCGGGGCCCTTTGGAAATAGAATAGCCAATGTAATCTGACACTTCAACTTGCTCGGCTCCGGGCGAGTTGATTCACTTACTCACCCCCTAACGCCGAGTTCCTTTTCACTGTCTGTGGACATTAAACAGCGAGCGGCGGCGGCGACCGGGAGCGAGCGGCCGGGCGGCGGGCGGGCGGGCGAGCGGCGATCGGGCGGCCGAGCTAGTGAGCAGCGCCGGCGCAGCGCGGCGACCCCAGCCCCGGTCCGCGCGGAACAGGAGCCGGAGCGGAGCCAATCTCGGCGCCCTCGCAGCGCGCCTCCCGGCCCGAGCCAGCCCTGCGCGGCGGCGGCGGCGGCGCGTCCTCCGGCGGCGGCAGCGGCGCTCGCAGTGCCTGGTAAGTTTGAAGCCAGACCCGGGCGCCCGCTGGCCCCGGGCCTTCCTCCCGCTCGCCATGGACTCTTGGGGTGCGAGCGTGGGGCGCCCGATGCTTGGGGCTTTTCCGTCTAAGGGTCCGCTGGGGCTAGGAGAGCAAGGCGGGCGAGCGGCCGGCAACCGGGCTCCGCTGCGCTCCCCGTGGCGGCCGGGGGCCGAGGCCCAGGCGACCAGCGAACGCCTGGCGGTGCGGAGCCGGCCGGGGCTGCTCGCGGGGGCCGGGCTCATCGGGTGTGCGGGACTGGTGCGGCTGTGTGCGCGCGGACCCGGTGCCCGCCTCCTGCCGGTGCGCCTCCAGCCTTCGTTCTACACCCCGGGGCCGGGCAGGACCGGGATTCGCGGAAGGAGGGAGGGAGGGAGCGAAGGATTGGGCTAGGAACACCTCCGTCTCCCTCGCTTCCTCTGCGAAGACGCGAAGTTGTGAGCCTGTCTGTAGGAGAACCGCCAGGGACCGCGGCGGATTTCGGGGTGGCTAGGGGTGGCGGTATTAAGTTGTGCATCTAAATTTCCAGGGAAAACACACACTTTTGTAAATGGGAGGTGGGGGCGCGGTTAAGTTGTTTGTGTGTGAATTGCCCGAGGAGACGTGGTGCGCAGCACCGGCGTTCCCCGCCGAGGGGTGTGTGTAGGGGCTTCCTGTCGGTCTTGAGAATCCGGAGGGGCATTAAAGGCAGCGCCTGGATGGGGCTGCCCCGGCCAGGAGGGGAGCCCCGAGGGAAGATATGCGTGTGTGCGCGCGCGCGCGTCGCAAATACGAAAGTAATTTCCCCGGGTTCTTTCTTCCTCTTCGTCTCCGGCGGCGGCGGCTGCGGCCCCTGGGGAGTGGGAGGCCAGCCGGGGCGGAGGTTGGGGGGCCGGGCCAGGGCTGGAGCTGGGGTGGGGGGCGGGCTCTGGAAGCTTGTTTCACATTCCTGGCGTCTGGGCTGGGGAGAAAACAGTGGGGAGCGCGGCCTCGGCGTCTGGGGCGCGGGCAGCGGGCGCGCGTCGCCCCCTCGCCAGGGACATCTGTCCAGGAAGCCAGCCGGGCGGGGAGAAGGCCCGGTAAGGAGGGCAGGCTCCCCGCCCCGGAGCAGCGGGGGCGCGGGCGAGGGGCGGCCGCCTTCCCGGCCATTGTGCGCCAGCAGATTTTCACGGGAGACTGCCCCGGAGCCTCCGGAGAAGGCCGGGAGCCGGCCTCAGCCCTGGGTTTAAAAGACACTCCAGGAATGTAAACAACCCGGGCGGGAGCGCGCCAGGGCAGCCGCCCGGGCCCCCCCCCCCTCCCCGAGGGGCTGCCCGACGGTGGGGCCGCCCGGCCCTCCCCCTTTACCTGCCCCAAACTTTTCTTCCTCTGCTTCCCTTACCACCTCTACTCTCCCGTGGGGCACGGAGCGAGGGCCACTCCCCAGGCGCGGGCCCAGGGCCGCTGGCACCTGGTGCCAGACCCCCGAGGCCTGGCGGCCGGGCCCCCGCTTGGGTGTCCAGAGTTGCGGCTGCGCCTCCCTGGGAGCCGCCAGCTTCCAGAGCAGGCAGTGCCTGAGTAACTGGGGCTCCGAGAGGTTGCTCGCCTGCCTGCCTGCCTCCCTCCCTCCTTCCCTCCCGCTGCTCCTTCCCCCGCGCTCCCCCTTCTCCTCTCCCCTGACTGCTTTTCCAATGCCCTGACATGAGGGAGGAAGATTTAACTTGGCAGCCCAAACAAATGTTCTCTCAGAGGTCCTCCAAGAAGCTGGCGGCTGGGCTGGCAGGGTGAGGGCACTGCTCCGCCAGCCTTTTCCTCCTCCCTGTTCTGCCATGGTCATTTGGAGCCCCCTGGGTAGATGCCCGGGGCATGGGAGAGTAAGACCCACCACCACAGATTTAAAAGGGTAGTGGGAAGCCTCCTGCGGAAGCCGCTGGCTTGGTGCTGGGTAGGAGCCACCGGAGCTGCCTTGTGATGCCAAGGGTTTTCTGGAGGACTTTCTTGAGCAACAGTTTGTCTGCTGCAACCCGGGGACAGGGCCTGGTGGACCAGAGGGCTAACCAGGGCTGTCTCCTCCTCCCTGTGGGTGTGAGGACAGGCTGGTTACACAGGTCAGGGCAGGAGGCCAGAGGCTGTTCCCAGAGGAGCCTGGCTTTGCTTATTTTTGTTTTTTTGAAGGTGGAGATAAAGGGGCAGGCGCTCTGGCTGCAGAATGGGCAGCTTGGCTGGTGATGAACTCCAACTTGCCTTCACTGGTGTTTGTACGGTTCTGGGGGTGTAACGTGGCTTGTAAGCTATCTGGGAAGTTTAGAAGAGGGATCAAGCCCCTAATTTTGTCCTGGCTGCTTTTGGAGGGGGTCCAGAGTGGGGGGAATTCCTGGCCCCTGGCCTGCTCGCTTGCCTGGCCCTGGTAGCGTGGTTTGTGAATGCCCCAAGCCTGTGCTGACCTTTCTTTCTTCAAGTTGAGGATGTTGAAACACAAGCATCAAACAAAAGACACATTGAAAGCTGTATCTGCCACAGAGCACGTGTGACTTTGGGGCCAAGGGAATGCATTTGGAGGGAGATGATGTTTTCTTCTGAGTTTTATGATTTCGGTTGGGTTTTGTTTTTCCCAAAAGGACAGAACCATCTCCTTGTCCCAAGTCACGAGGTTATGAAATGCTGTTTTCACATGCAAATCTCCAAACTTTCAACTTCTGAGAGTTGGTGGCAGTGACCTGGGGCAGGAGAGTAAGAAAATTTCAAAAGTTTTAAGTGGTTTTGGATTGAGTTTTGAGGCACTCGGTGTATGGCTCACAGAGAAAAGTTGGGAATAAGAAATTACTGGACTTATGGGAAATTTTGATAACTAGCCCTGTCTATGCAGGAAAGGATTGCTGGCTTCTTTGTGGGGACAAAATGTCCCTTTTTCCTCCCAAGGAAAGCGGGAAGGCCCATCCTCCTCTTCACAGCCAGGAGCAAGGTCAAGAAAGGCCAGAGACGGTGGGGTTTGGCCACAGAGCCATGGTCGGTCTGTCTGTCTGTCTCTCTCTCTCTCTCTCTCTCTCTCTCTCTCTCTCTCTCTCTCACACACACACACACACACACACACACACTCCCCTAGCGAAAGTCACACAAACTTATCTCCATTCCTGGTCCCCAGAGATGGGCCTCCACTGGACAGGTGTCCATTGTCAACTGACCCTGGAAAATTGCAGAGGGAAGGACTCAACTCAGAAGAGCTGCAGACTTCACTTTCCCCTGATTGACAGAGATGGAGGTGGATAAGGAAGGCAGACACTTTGAGGCCTGCTGTGTCCTCTAAGAGTTTTGTCACAAGAGTACCCGTGTGTGAAGCCACTGATACTAAGTTCTCTGGCCTTGGCCAGAGTCCAGTAGACGCTGTGACCCCAGGCCCAGGGAGAGACGTTGCTGTAAGAAATTCAGGAACCAACAAGTTAATTTCCGGAAGCTTCTTTGGGCACTCTGTCACGGAACCAGGAAGCAGGGCCTGCCAGGCCATGACTGGGTCCCATACGTTTTCATTCATAACTTTGCTCCCGAGGGCTCTTGCCTGGCTTCTATCACTGCCTCATCTTTATGAGGTTCCTTAGGTTTTGTATGGACAACAAAGGCCGGGCTGCGGTAATTACCCTGGACACCGCTGTAGTCTTGCCTAGTGACAACTCTGGCCTCTCAGCAGGACACTGTGGCCTCAGCCCACCCTTTGGGGGCGGGGGAGAGGGCGCTCTTTGTCCCTAGAGCCCCCGAGGATGAAGGGAGACAGAGCGTGGTCAGGGCTGTAAGCTCCAGGGAGGAGTCTAAGGTATGAGGTTGGGCCCTGCCCTCAGGGAGGATAAAGCGAGGCTGAAAAAACAGCCCCAGGCACAGGCTCTGGAAAAAGAGTCCAGAAATCGGTGTGATTATGTGGGTCTTCCCATTACCTGAGGCGATGGGGGAGAAGTGTCAGGAGGCTGTAGCTGGCTGGCTCCTTTGGGCCAGTGGCTTCACTCTGCTGGGCCTCAGTTTCCTCACCTGTAAAATGGATCCAAAGGCAGAACCCCTCTCACCCACTTGGTTGCTGTGAGGATGAGACAGATGTTGCCACACAAGAGTCCTGGGAGTGTATCCCCCAAAGTCCTGGCAGGCTCTGGGCACAGAATGGATGGAGCACAAAGGGGTTGGATTGGGGTGCTAGAAACATTTTCCAGGTGCTGTTCTCCCACCCAACCTACCTCCCTGACAGCTTATTGTCTAGCCTTGGCTTGCATGCCCCCCACGACAGGGCGCTCACCACCTATGGGCAGCTTCTGCCTTCAGTGGACAGCTCTGGCTGTTAGCATGCTCTACTGCATGGCATACCTTCTGGAAATCAACACCTCCTGACCCTCACCCTGCTCCTGCAGATCCCAGCTTTGTTCTTTCCGGAATGATCGGAGTCAAGCCCCCAAGGATGAGGGAGGCAGAGGCTGCCTGGGCTGGAAGCTTCAGGCATAATCTGAGGTTGGACCCTGCCCAAGCAAGCCACACTGTTATGGGATGGGGAGGGGGGGGGGGCACCCTTCAAGTGGCTGCTTCCAGCCTTACTGGGCGTGACCTGTGCGGAGTGGGGAAGGGTCTGCCCAGGGGCTCACCGTCCTGTCTTTGTGTGCTGGGCTTGCCTCTTGGCACTTCTCTCGTTGGATCCGGGATGAGGAGAAGGAAGGAGATACATAAAGGGGTGGGGTTTGGTCAGGGGCCCAGCATTGTTGCCATAGATATTTCCTGAGAGCCCACGGTGTGAGGACTGTGGCCCGTGAGACCCAGAAATGTGTAAGTCGGTTCCTGTTGCTTCGGAGTTTCCAGCCCAGTCAGGGCAGGAAGATCAGTCTAAATAAATAATTAACCACTACCAGCTGGCTGCCTGCCACGGGGCGCGCGATGCAGCAATAACCGCGGCCCTTGCCTTTGTGTGGCACTGGGTGGATTTGGAAGCACTCTCCCACTTTGATTAACCCCAGTAATAACAGTGCAGCTAGCTACTATTTGGAATTACCCCCATTTAACAGAAGAAAACCGAGATTCACAGAGGTGACACGGCTGTGACTAAGCCAGGACTCAACTTCAGGCCTTACAGATGCCACCACTCTTGTGCTGCCACCTTCCCAGCTCACCGACCAGACAGGACCCGGATGCAGAGGCTGGCCGGGACCCCGAGAATAGGGGTGGGGGCCTTAGGTTAAGCAGGAGGAGCTGTGCCCAGGAAGGGCCACAGGTGGGCTCACCTGTCCCTGCTCCCACTTTTGGCAGCACACCGCCCACCCCACCTGCAGCTGTGCCCCTGAGCTTTCTGTGCCCGCCCCCCCCCCCCCCCAATCCTTCCATGACTTCCTGGGTGCACATGTTTGTGCATGGGCCTTCACCACCATCCCTGGCCCTGGATCAGGAAGCAGAAATGTTTTTAGGCCCCAGGTTCCTGTGCAGCCCAAGGCTCTTCCCTGGGCTGCGATGGTTTCTATAGATACAGACGTTGACTCAGCCTGCCCCTCCTCTGGCTGAGTCAGTGCCCAGGCCCTGTGGGGTAGCTGCCCTGTGGGAGCTCTTGGGTTCCTTCTGCATAGCCTGCCTGCTGCCTAGGACCTGTGCCTGCTTTTCTGAAGCTCATCTGAGTGCCACCCCAGGACAGGGCTGCATCGGGTGGGGTCCAGAGTAGGGAGCAGCTGGGCAGGCTGGGCTGGCACCTCCCCGGGAAGCCTGGCCCAGTTTGGCACACCTGCACAGGTAATGACTGTAGCCTGGGAGGGCCCCGGGCCCCACCTGTCAGGCCCAGCTGCTGGGGTTACTGCAGGATCATGCTGGGGGAGGCCGGGGTGTCTGAGCTAATTAGATTTCTTAGATTTCAATGCGCCCCTAATCCTGTTAGCCCGGCTGTAATTGTAACCACTTGAAGGTTTCAGCTGTGGCAGGCTGTTGAGGACAGACGGTGTGGGGACTCCACTCTGCCCCAGCCCCAGCTTAGACAGCCGGCTGGGGACTGGGGACTCCTTCCCAGGTCTCTGGGGTGGGGCCTGAGTGGTGGTAGGTGGTGTAGAATCTTAGCATCACCCGCTGTCAGAGCAGGCATGGCCGCTAGACATTGTCGGCTTCAACCCTTCACTGGACACATGGGGAAACTGAGCCTGCCTGGCTCAGGGCCTCGATGGCTAGAAGTGGCAGTGTCTCTGGGACTTGCGTTGGTCTGACTTTGTGATCCTTTTCCCTGGAAAATTCAGGGCAGGTCTGGAATTGCCCAGGGGCTAGCGCACCCTCCAGATGTGTTTTCCCCAGAAATAGGGGCTTGGGGGCTTCATTGGCATTACTTATTCTCTTTCCGATTCCCGTTGGCATTACCTATTCTCCCCTCTCCCCCCAACACACACACACACACACACACACACACACACACACACGTGAATTCTGGGCCCACAGGATTGCAGCCTCTGCTGGCCCGGGTGTCTGCGGAGAACCAACGCCTGCCTCTCCCAGGCTCCCAGACATGGGGCTCCCCGCTCCCCCACAGTCTTTCCCAGATTTTTGGTCTCTTGGAGGGTCCAATTCAATGCAGATAATTGCTTTGCCAAGAAAACAGCAAAGCTATTCTGATGGTGGGGGGAGTGTTGTTAAAATATAATCTCTTCCAAATTTATTTTTTTTGGTGTCTGGCTTTAATAGGAACTGCGCCCATTCCCATCTTTTTTCCTGCCCTACCCCAGTTCTCATTTCCCCACAACTCCAGCCATCCACCCGCAAGGTTGGCACTTGTGGTGGGAGGGGGGGGGGCTGTGCCACCTCAGAACCCCTGCCCTGGAGTGTCCCACCAGAAGTTGCATCGTGTCCTCCTCTTCGCTTTGGAGCACTGGGGGAGAAGTGTGAAACCTCCGTCCCTCCGGAAGCTCCCTGGCTCAGGGTTTTGCCCCCTGGTTGCCTAGTCTGACCTTTACTTTTCTAACCCAAGACACAACTGTGGAAACAATTGGCCATATCCAAGGACAGCGGCGAATTAGTGGCAGAGCCAGGCCTGGAACCCTGTCTCTTCAGCCCATTAGATCATTAAACATTTATTGAGCATGTACTGTCAGCCAGGTGCAGCCCTGTTAGCCCCCCTCCAGATCTCGGACTGACTGCTGCTCCTGTTGTTTTTTGTTTTTGTTTTGTTTTTTAATATATTCTTATTGATTTCAGAGAGGAAGGAGAGGGAGAGAGAGAGATAGAAACACCACTGATGAGAGAGAATCATTGATCGGCTGCCTCCCTTCACTTCTCCTACTGGGGATCGAGCCCACAACCCAGGCATGTGCCCTGACTGGGAATCGAACCATGACCTCCTGGTTCATAGGTCGACACTCAACCACTGAGCCACACCAGCCGGGCTTCTCCTCTTTGACTTGGGAAGGGCCAGCTGAACCGGGAGGACGGGGCTCATCTCTGAACTCGGGGTCAGAAATAAGGGACGATTTCAGCAGTACCCCAGGTCCTGCCAGCATCTCAGTATATATTTAAAAAGTAATAGAAGGTTGGTTGCATTGCAGATTTGAAGGAATTAAGACTTAAACCCTCTAGGGAGGGTACAAGGTGTCTCATCTGCCTAGGCCTGTTTATTCCAAGAAGATGGGTGGCTTCTTCCGCCTGCCCCCTCCACGTACTGTAATGGCCCCTGCTGCCTGGTTCCTGCTGTCACTTCCTCTGTGCGTGGAAAAGCAGAGAAGGAGCCCTCTGGGTCCTCCCTGGGAGTCACCCTCCTCAGGCCCAGGTGACAGGATGTGAGGAAGAGCCAGTGGGCTCAGGACAAGGGAGGAGATGCCGGTGCCTGGCCTTTGCCTGGTCTTCTGGCTCTCCCCAAACTCCCACCCAGCTCCCTGGTGAGTTGGGCTGAAGGTGGGGAACAAGGCAGACGTCTCGGACCAGCCGGCACCCTGGCGGAGGGACAGCGGGGGCACAGAGACCTGGTGGGAAGGGTCCTGAAACCCTTACTTGGCACTTGCAAGTGGGAAGGGCCCTTCGAGGATCTATGTCCAACCTTCTTGTTTGCAGGTGGGGGGACCCGAAGCCCAGAGAGATGAAGGGACTGGCGCAGGTCACACAGCGAGGTAGCTCCCTGCACCCCGGTGTCTCACCAGGGCGGGGCTGAGAGGTCTGGGTGGGGAGGGGTAGAAGTTTCTATTGATGTGCTTTGGGGCTCCTGCTGTTGTTTACATCTTTAAAACAACTTGCCAGAGCCTCCCATCCATATCACAATAGCCAGCATTTCCTGGGCAACTGTTTTGTTTTAGGCTCTTCGACTGACTGCCTGGGTTCGGCTCTCAGCTTCGCCTCTGGGGATCTCTGTGACTATGGGCGAGTTAGGGCTACCTTCTCCAACTTTGGGCTCCACATCTGCAAATCAGGCTTGTTAATAGCATAAGAATAACATACCGCCTTCCCCATAGGTTGAGAAGATGGAGCACAGACAGTGCCTGACACATAGTAGGTACTCAAGAAATGGTAGCCTCAGTCATTGTCATGACCATTGCTCCCGTGACACCTGGTGCAGCCGTTAGCATTGCATTACCGCCAACTTACAGATGAGGAGACTCAGGTCAGGCGGATTGCCCAAGGCCACCTGGTATCTCAGAACCAACCGAAGCCGGCCTGGGATCCAGGCTCTCCCCAGCCCTGCCGTTATTCATAGTTTCCCTTTGTAGCAGAAAGGGCTGCTGGCAGGTTATCTCTGAGAGCGTGGAGATCTGCAGACCTGCGTGCCTGCCTCAGCACCTTGCTTTCCCACCTGTAAGTCGAGGCCAGTGATGCTACCTCCCCCTCGGTCCGTTCCTTTGTGGGGCAGAGGACGGAGGGACTGAGCCTTGTCAACCAAAATCGCTGTGAACCGGAACTAACTATGGGACCTTCTGCCGGTCACGAATCCCTCCTGGTCCTCAGTTTCCTCATCCTCATCATGAGCTAAGACCACATGAAGGTTTCCCAGCGTGGGTTCTCAGGGACCCTCGCCCACAAAAGGGAGGAAAGTGGATCACTCTCTCCCTCTCCTGGGAACCCTTTGGCTCAGTGTTTCCCCAAAAACCCAGTGTTTCCTAAACTCCAGGATGCTCCTCTCACCTCCCTTTTTAAAAAGAATATATATTTTTATTGATTTCAGAGAGGAAGGGAGAGGGAGAGACAGATAGAAACATCAATGATAAGAGAGAATAGCCGATTGGCTGCCTCCTGTACGCCCCACTCTGGGGATGGAGCCCACAACCCGGGCATGTGCCCTGACGGAATAAACCTCGATCTCCTGGTTCATAGGTCAATGCTCAACCACTGAGCCTCGCCGGCCGGGCCCACCTCCCTTCTTTATATAGTGGTGCATCCTGGGAAATGCCAAGCCAGATGGTCCCTTCCAGCTCTGGCATGGGTGGTGTCCAGAGGATGGTTTCCCTGCCTGAGGCCACCTTCCTGGGGCACCGCTCCTGCTGGCGAGACGGACAGCTTCTGCATGGACAGAAACCTCCCCAGCCGGTGCTTCTTGGCACCTTTCCCCCTCAAAGCTGCAAGTTCTCTGCCACTTTCTCTGGCCTCCGCTTCTTTTATTGTTAGCAGACCACGAATCTGTTTGTGGTGGGGCAGTCCCAAAAGCAAGGCCCCCGTGGCAGAGGGGTGGCAGCTCTGCGGTGTCCCTAGAGATGGGCCTCAAAGACTTGCCAGCTGTCAGCAGGAAGGGCCTTGGACCCAGCCTGCAGGGCCGTGAACCCCTAAACCTGCGTGCACATCTTTGAAAACGGGTATTTTTCTGCCGAGATGACCCACGGTTTATGCATATCCCTCAGTCAGTTTGGATGCCCGAGAGCAGCGTACGGACATTGGCCTTCATCCGAGGGGCTAAAATTACCCTGGCCCTTGAGTGGAACTGTTGTGTCGTCTCTCCCCTCCTCCTGCCCACAAACCCTTTCATTCCAAGTCATTTGTGTCACCTCGCTAGCCACAGAGGCATTGTGTATGTGACTCCTGCTTCCCTTCCAGCCGGGCGTGTACGAGTGAGGAAACTGAGGCCGAGGGAGGGGAAGGGACCTAACCAAGGTCACTAACAGGGACATAGACCTGGCAATGGAGCAGATGGCCCAGTGCTGGCTGACCTCACTGCTGAAGCTGTCCAGTCTCGTCCGCTATGAGATGTGCCAGTGTCAGGCGAGAACACCCCCAAAAGAGCAGGTGGGGATCAGGGTGAGGGGAGGAAGGCCCGCCCCTCCCTCTAGGAAGGCTAGCAGGCTGGTTTACTAGTAGGGCTGACCTCCTGTGTCAGGCGGCTGATTTCAACCCTGCTGGCTGCTCTGCCTGTTTATCCCGCTCCGGTTAATGTTTCCTCCTCATGGGCCGTGGGCCCACTGACATTTACACAGAGAGGCACTCGGCAGGGTGTACGAGCCACTTGTGAGCCCTTGGCGGGGGGTGTGGTGCTGCTGTTAGTAGGAGAGGCAGCTGGGCCGTGGGGAGAGCTCTGGCCCCAGCTGGGTCCCCGAGCCGGCAGGAACACTGTGTGACCAGGACGAGTCCCCCGCCTGCTCCCAGTCCTCAGGTCCCTGACTTTCTGGGACTCTGAGGAGTGGGCTTTGTGGCCGGCAGGGAGCAGGTCAGGGGCTGCTTGGCCATCAGCCTCCCTGCTTTGCTCAGACCCCTGCGCTCCAGGGCCTCCTCGTGCATCTGATCCTGGAAAAAGGGAGGAAACCGCAGGTGCTATTTGTTGTCTGCTGTTGGGGACAGGCTGTGACTGTGAAAGGAGTTTCCTTAAGGCTGTGCGTGCAGCGTTGACTTACCTTCTGCGGAAGCGCTGGTTCCTCCAACGCCAGCCCGTGACACCTTCAGTGTCCTTTGTGCTTCGTCTGAGGGTCGGTCCCTGGCAGGAGTGGAGCTGCTTTGGAGCTTGGAATCTTGTGGGCCCTGGAATTCTCAGGGCTTTCTGCCTTGGGGATGGCTGCCCTCCTGGGCCGCTCCCTAGAGGTGTCTGGGCCAGCACAAGACCAAATCCTCCTGCCCTTCCCCCCCCCCCCCCCCAAGGGTTCCAGATACTTCTTTCCCCGGTATTCACGGGACCTGTGATTTGCAAGACCACAGGGGAGCTTGGTGGCCACCTCATCTGAAGCCTGTTACACAGCATCCCCACAGCACCTTCGGGTGTGGGTTTGCACACCTCCAGGGACAGGCCGCTCCCTGCCTCCCAGCGGCCCCTCCACCTAGGAACTTCCACCTGTTATGGGGCCGGGAAGGATGCCTTCTCTACTTCTCATCTCGGGACCATGCGAAATGTGGTGAACTTGGGTCTCGGAACTCCCTTCTGTACTCAGCATCAGAGATGTGTTCCCAGAGGCTTCTCCTCTCTGCGCTGAGTGCAAGGCTGGACTCGGCAGAGCAGGCTACCTGGAGGAGGTGGCCTTCCTCGATCCCCTTATTATCTCTGCCTCTGGTGAGAGCCTGGGCAGCTTGGAGGCCTTGGGCCCGACCTGGAAACGGTCTAACTCAGGTCGTGAAACGTGGAAGTAGGCTGGGGAGGTCCCAGCAGTGGCTCATTGGGGTCCCAGGGAACGAATGTGGCCCCGGCATCTGCTCCTCCAGCTGAGCCAGACATGCTAAATGGTTCCAGAAGGCTGGCACCTTCCTGGCTGCTTCCAGCATACTCACCTGCCCCCTGGCACTGGGGTCCTTTGCTGGGAGGAGGCCAAGGAGCTGTGAGTAGTGCTTCCTCCCTGCCGGCCTCCTCCTCACCGAGCCCCTCTCTGCCCAGCTCTGCTCCCTGCCACTCTGTCAGGGAACACCCTGCCTAAGTGTCCTGAGGCCCCAGAGACCTGGGGTGTCTGCAAAGAGCACTGGATTTGGAGTCTGAACTGCCTCCTACTGACGTCTCCCGGGGGCTGTTGTGGAGTCGGGGGAGGACTAGCACTTTGCATGCTGCGCAAGCGTCCGAGCAGCGGCGGGAATGTAATGTTTTATTACCTTGTGCAGTGATGATAATGTCAGCACAGAAAGGCGTTGGAAATCATCCAGGCCAACCCTCTCATTTAGCTGCTGAGTCTGACCCCAGAGAGGACAGAGGCCATCCCAAGGTCACAGCAAGTCCGTGGCAGAGCTGGAGCTAACCCCCAGGCATCCTGACCATCAGCCATGCCCAGGCCCTGCCTTGTCATTTGACAGAAACCTTTTGCTGGAGCGAGACACAGGGAAGGCTCCCATGGGTGTGGCACTGGCACCTGGCTGGCCTGGTCCTTACTACCCACATCTCACAAAGCTTCTGGTGCTTACACCTATGGCTGGGCTAAACGGAGTGCTGAGCCCTGGGGTCCCCATAAGACAGCCAGCTCCCCCAGCCTGGGGCCCCTGCCCTGTGACAGGGCGCTCCCCTCCACCTCCTGGTTCAGACTGGGTTGCCTTGTACTCTGCCTCCTGTCACCTGGAATGGAAACAGGATTTCCAGGAGCCCACCTGAGACCCCTTGCCCACGTGTCTGGCCCAGCTGGCTGCAGGATGTTACCCTGGCCTGGGGCCATGGCCCTAGTTTCAATCTGGTGGGACCCCTCCCAGGGCTCTGAAGACCCAAAGATGCCCAGACTGTTGGAGCAGGAGGGAGCCGGGCCACCAGCTTTTCTCATCCTCTTCTCATCCCCATTTCCCAGATTAGGAAACTGAGATCCAGAGAGGGAAGGAAGCTGGCTGCAAAACCAGTAGGGTACCAACTCCTCCCACCCTAGCCAGCCTGGCCTCCTCCTGTCTCCTGCTCCCTGAGGTTGATTCTTGGGCTGCCCAGGCCTAGTGAATGTGCAAACAGGGACACGGGGCAGGCGAGGCCTTGCTCCCCTTTCTGGTTTGGGGGCCAGTGCCCTGGGAGGTCAGCACATATTTCCTGTGGATGGGTCCCCCTGCCAGCCTGAGCATAAGGTTTCCTGTCTGCACCTACTGTGTGCCAGGCACTATTCCAGGCCTTGGAGATAGAGTGGTGAACTTGGGTGGGGATACAGAGGCTCTGCTTATATTCTCATAAGTGAGACAGATAGTCAATAAGTCTACGACTTAATGTATATTTTAAAGAAAAATAAATTAGGATAAGGTGATATAGGGAGGTGGGTGGCAGATTGAGCTTCTTTAGATGGAGCGATTAGGGAGGCTTCTCTGAAGAGGCTGCATTTGAGCAGATACCAAGCCTCAGGGAGGTAAAGGGGTGAACCCATGAACCTTTGGGAGAAGAACACTCCAGGCAGCGAGCACAGCATGTGCAAAGGCCCGGTGGCAGGATCATGCCTGACATGCCGGGAGGCTAGAGTGGCTGGGTGGAGGGGGAAAGGGAAGGAGATAGAGAGAAAGGGAGGAAGGCGATCAGGGGCCAGATCACAGAGCGCCTTATGCAGCATGGGAAGGGCTCCGACTTCCTGCTCAGTGATTTGGAAGCCACCGGAGGATTTTAATGAAAGGACATGAGACTGTCTGATGTGCCCTCTGTGAAGGTCCCTCTGGCTAGTGAGCTGAGAATAGATTGTAGGGACAAGGGTGGCAGCAATGAGCCAACCCCGCAGCTTTTACAAGAATCCAGATGAGGATGTTGGTGGTCAGATCCTGGATGTATTTTGAAGGTTGACCAAGGTTATGCCCATCAGCCCACGGGAAGTGCCTGTCTATCTTCACAACGCAGGTTGAGCAGTCAGGGTTGGAGAGCTGGCCCAGGTCTCCAAGTCCTGTGGGTCCAAGCCCTTTGCCTTGTATGCCTGTCACCTCCCATGTAGCCGTAAGCTACTCTGTCATAAGATGCCCATTTAACAGTTGGAAAAACAGAGGCGTGGTGAGGTGCTCCTTGTACACTTGTAGTTTTGCCATGCTGCATTTGGCCGCCACCGCGAGCCTTCCATCCGTCTCCAGCACTTTCATTTCCTCTGCTTCACGCGCTGGTGTTTTCCCACATGCTGGCACGCTCAAGCCCTGGGGCCTTCGCCTATGTCAGCTTCTTCACCCCCACAGTTTTATCTGGTTAACTCCGATGCACCCCCTAAGGGCCCAGCTCAAAAGCTGCCAGCTCTGAACTCTTCCCTGCCACTTTCAGACACTGGGGATTTCTTCCTCCACTGACCATTCTTCGGTTTCTCTCCCTCTTGTCCTCCACTGCCTGGGATCAGCCCGAACTGAGGCTTGGTCTGTGCCTCCCTGCACATCCCCTCCTCCTTTCCTCTCTGTCCCCACAGCCTGGCCCAGGGCCAGCACAGAGGAGGGAGCAAAAACATTTAGTGTATTCCTGGAGCAGTAGCTGGTTACTATGGAAACAAGGAAGTGTTGCAATTCCCCTAACTTTTGAGATTGGGGTCACAGAGGGCAGCTCTATCTTGGCCCCATAGGATCAACCCAGGATGACCATCCTAGGGTTCTTGATTCAAAGTCATCTTAAGCCGGTCCCTTGGGCCTCAGTTTCCCATTAGTAACATGGGGGGGCGGGGGCACTGGGACTGCGTGGTGGTTTCCAGCTGTAACATCCCATATTCCTGTGTCTCTAACCCTTCCTCAGGCAGGCCCTCTGCCCTCTCTGTGCCTCCATTTCCCCATTTTGTTCATCTCTCCCTTCCAGGAGGATACCTGCCAGCGTCAGGAAACTCCAGATCGCAGTGTCCACAGCCAAGCGGCCCTCGATAACTAAACGGGCACTCTGTGACTTGCAGAGGCACAAACAGCGAGCCCTGCTTCCCGGGGTGGCAGCAGGGGAGCAGGAAGGTGGGCTGGGGAGAAGCCAGGCCAGCTCGCTCTGGTCTGAACCTGCACGAGCCCCCGGGTCTCTCCTTCCCTCACCTTGAAGGTGGCAGAGCCAGTGTGCGTACGGTGGGCCCTGTCTCAGCTGGACGCTGCCCGCTCAGCCCCAAAGGCCGCCCGAGGCCGGCAGTGGCGCTGAGTGGGTGGGCAGTGCCTCTTGCCATGTCTCTCCTCTCTCCACTTCGTTGCTCAGAAGCCAAGAGTTAGCCGAGCGCAAAACCGCAGCCTGGCTGCCAGCACCCTCCAGAGCCCTGCTGCGCGGCAGGGCAGTTCTGGGGACTCCACACCAGCCTGCAGGGTTCAGACTGGGGAGGCCAGGGGTCCCAGGTGCCCAGCATGGGGCCAGGCCCTGAGCCAGGTCCCCACCTGCCATTTGTACCTGCCATTGAGCTCAGTGGGCAGAGGCCTCAGCCTGGTGAAACCCCACCTGAGTGCTGCTTCGGAGTGACTAGCCGCCTCCATCAGGCCCGGAAAGAGGGTGACTTGGGGTGAGAGCCTGTGGGGCTCTCGGGGCCTGCTCGCTCATCTGTAAAATGGGTGGAGAGTGCCCCCTTCCCCGGGCTGCTGGGAGCGGAGGCCGAGGAAGGCAGTGTGTGCCTAATACAAACGCTGGTTAGGGCTGCCAGAGGGCAGCGAGCAAGACCTCGGCCAGAGATCCCTCTGAGCATCTTTTTCGAGAAACGAAAGCCTGAAACTTCAAGAATGAGAATCTGGCTCTGCGTGGGAAGCACCGCCCCTCTGTTGCTAAGCAGTGCCCAGGGACCTGGCCGGCCATCGGTGTGCCTTTCCTACTGGCCCCGCTCCCTGGGCAGCTCTGGGCACTGGACGGGGCCCTGGCCACTCCCATCTACAACACGGGTCAGCTCCCTGACCTTGTCAAGACCCCGGCGCTCTCTGCCCTCAGTTTCCCCATCTGTTCACTGAGACCCCTTCTAGCTAGGACTCCCATGGAAGCCTGTTTGAGCAATTGCACCTCCAGGCTAGGCGAGGCTTCGACTCCCGCCTCCCCCAAAACCGAATGCTGTCTACCTCATCTTTGCTCACAAAGTTCTCGCTTTGGTTACAAAGGGCCTGCCAGCTGTCACCAGGGCTTTAGCCTTCAGGTGGGCGGTGGCCTGGGTCCCCCAGCTCCTCTTGATTGGCATGCCTCAGTTTGGTCATTGCCTCCTCCTGGGGGCTCTCAGGTGGCTCCCTCTGTACTCCCCAGGCCTCCATGTGCTCCCCACTGGACTGTCTCCTCCACAAAGGTACCAGCTCCATCTCATGCCTGTGTCAGACGCAGAGCAGAGAAGGTATTCATTAAAACTCCGGGAGCTGGGTGATGGGACGGAGACCCTCAGCTGTCCAGACAGTTCAATTTTCTCAGCACATGGGCTCCACTCCGCTCTGTTCACTTGCTGGGGTTTTGCTCAGTATATAGGATTTTTTTTAAATCAATTTTTTTGTGAGCTCTAAGGCCAGGACTGGTTTTCTATACTTTTGATCAATCCCCCTCTTCAAGCAGATGCTTTCTGACTTGCGTTTTTGCATTTCCTTTGTTTACCTGGTTTGAGTAGCTACTTTTTTTTTCCGTTTTGGATTCCATATAGTAAATAATGCCACCTCTCGTTTGATTCAGATTTCACATACCCAAGAGGCAGCGAGGTTAGTAAACATTCTGCGCTGTTTCTTCTCGGCTTTGTTGTGTTTTTAGTTTGTGTATTAGATTTTATCTGCCTTTTCTTCCTGCCGGAGCCCCGGCACTGCATCTTCCCAGGGCTTGCTCAGAGGCACTGTGTCTGCTAGGACTGCCAAGTGGGATAGTGTAGGTTGCACCTTGTACAACTTGGGGGCATTGACCTTGTAGTCCCCATACTTTGTACATACAGGTTTCTAGTGGATGGTGGCAAAGTGTTTTGAGGAATGGGAGCCTTGTTCTCATTCTTACAAAGCCGCTGTAAGGACTGGAAGCAGGACTGCCATTGGCCCACTGCCCCGACTGAAACTTGAGAGTCACCCTTAACTCCTCCCCAGAACTGCGGGCTGTGACATTGGGTGTCCATGTCCCCACTGTCCTGCCCAGAGCCTGGCCTGTGGGGGCATGTAATCAGGGAACTGATGCCTTTGGGCTCCACCTTCCGAATGTTCTCGGAGCCACCTCTTCTCTCCACCCCAGGCTGTGGCCTCCCCTCTCCTGTCCTCTCTCTACTTGGCCACCAGTGTGACCTTAATGAAAAGCAGCTCTGATCCTGTTACCTCCTCTGCTCTACTTACAGCGCCTTCGTGGCTTCCTACCACCTACAGCCTGGCGCTCAGGGCCCTTCATTCTCTGGCCCCAGCTGAACTTTCACTTTGTGCTTTGCACATTCTGTTCTTTGCTCTGTCTGCCTGGTGAACTCCTAGGCATCCTGCAAAGCCCTGCTCAAGCCTTGGCTTACCCTTATGCACCAGCCAGGTCAAGTGGAGGTTCCTGCCTTTGCCCCCGCTCCGCCAGCACTGTTTTCCGACCACTGCCGAAGCCCTCATCTGGCAGGATCACAGCTACCTTCAGGGCACCCCAGCCACCACATTTGGCATCTAGCAAGCATTCCAAAATGCTGAATAGGTGGATGAATAAAAGACAGCTACACTTTACATAGAGCTGATAGGTTTTGTGATTTGGGAATCTATCTATTATCTATCTATCTATCTATCTATCTATCTATCTATCTATCTATCTATCTATCTATCATCTTTGCACTCACAGTGGGTGCCTTGGAAGTGACTTGCACACTTCGTTTGAGAAAGAATTGAATAGCTCAGCCCCAGACTCACAGCTGCTTGTGTACATGATCTGAGCCCTTGGCTCCTTCGTTTGCCTCCCCTTTCCAGTTAGAGCCAGAGGGGTGTTGGGGCCAGGCCTGGTTCCCAAGAGCACCTCCTAGCCTGGGTGGTTTGCCCAAAGCTGCCAAAGTCTGAGGCCACCTGGGTGTCCGCTGTGCCCACGTTGCTGCCCTCCTCAGGTTGGCTTCCGGGGAGAATTGGCTCAGCAGCAAGAGCCTAGCCAGGGTGCAGCGCCTCTTGGGCAAGTCTCCCTGGGCAGGGCCGGGGCTGGAGCCTCGTACACACGGCCTACGCACCAGGCGAGTCTGCGGGCAAATGGGCTCCAGCTTGCCATGATACTGGGGGTGGGGGGAGGGAGGGCCACCCTCCTGTTGGGTAAACATGGGTGTTCAGACCTGCCTAGACACATCCCTGTGCTGTGTCGGTTAGAGGCGCAGGATGGCATTTCACTGAGCTGGAGTTGCCAGGTGTCAGCCAGAGGGTGACGAGGAGGAATGCTTGAGCCTCCACAGGCCTTGCCTGGGGCTCGGCCCCTCCAGTCTTTGCTAGAAACAGAGCAGAACAGAGATGAACAGAGGGGGGAAATGGAGGCACAGAGAGGGCAGAGGGCCTGACTGCTGTCCCGCCCACCCCTGATGATCTTGTCTCCACCTCAACATTGGCAGCTCCCTAGGACCTGGGGAGAGTGGGCGGCCGGGGAAGGTGACTTTGCTAAGCCATGACTGAGGTCAGAGCTTCTGGCCTGGCTGTCCTCACTGCAAATGCCTTTCAATCGGCGTCATCTGAGGCAAAGCTGACATCCTCGGGAACACCCATTGTGCACCAGGCAGGGCTCTGGTGTGCCGGAGGGTCACGAAGCCCTCAGAAGCAGGTGTTGTTCCCACTTTAACCCGGAGGAAGGAGCTGAGGAGTGACGTGCTTCAGGCCCCACAGCTGCCCAGGGGAATCTGGTCTCTTTCTCCATGTGACCCCCTTCTCGATTTTTCTTTTTCAATGTATGCCCGTTGGTACAAATGAGTATCCCTGTGGGCATAGTTACCAGCCCTGCTTCTGACTGGAGTGCTGCCCTGGAGGTGGTGGACGGCGGCCGCAGAGTTGGAGCAGCTGGCGGCGTTTACTGCTGCTGCGGAGAGCATCTCTGGTCCAGGCTAGAATATGGGCGTGTTGCAACGTTTCCCCCGCACACAGCTGGAGCCCAGGGGCCTGCGTCAGTGGAGGGCAGTGTTCCCTGGGCACTGTGTAAGCAGAATGAAGGCCACCACAGACAGAGAACTGGAGATGCCACCCGGAGCCCAGCATCGAGGGCAGGATGCTCACTTTCTCTCCCTGCGATGGACTTGCCTAGGGGTTTCCTGTCTTCTGCGGTTTCCTCTCAGCTGGCCTCGGCCCAGGGCTGTTGGAGGCCCTGCCTCACTTAAGGGGAAGCAGTGCACCCCTCTCCCTGGGCCCTGAAAACCTGTGTCTACAGTGTTGGATCAGACGGGAGTCAGGTAGAAATTGGGGGTGCTGAGCCTCATGGGCACTTGGAGTGCCAGCTGTGTGCTTCCCAAAGGTGAAATCCCATGCAGGGCATGTCAGCCAGATGTGTTCTTCATTTGTAAATGGGATTAACCCCTGGCTGGGGGGAGGGGGGCAGCTGGAGCATCACTTGCACCGGCTGCACCTGGAATGGGAACCAACTGGCCATTCCCAGCACAGCGTCCAGCTCTTCCTTCTCGTTTGTCCCTCCCTCTCCCACTCCCCTAACCCCACCCCGGCCACCTGCTCCCTTGTGCCCACGCGAACGTGTCCATATGTGCACATGTGGGTCCCTGGTTTTTGGAAGAGAGTGGGGACGGGTTGTAGGGAGGCAGAGCCCAAGTGTAATTTTATTTCTGTGGTTCTCCTTTCAAGCTGTCACAGTAAATCTGTTTTACGTGTCACTTTGTAAATCATTATGCAGGATTAAGCCTTTTACCAGCTTTTAAGCCTTCTGCAGCCATCGACGCCCCACCTCTTTCCCCATCCTGCCTTCCGAGCGCCCCGCTGCTCTGGGCACTGGCCTCCATGCTGTTCCTTCCCTCCTCACTCCCCTCCTTCAGGCCCGATCGGTTAGAATGAGAGTGGGGACCTGGGAGACAGCACCCGTTTCCCATTTTCTGATGGAGGAACAAGCTCAGGAGGGCAGGGACGCCCTGGCCTAGTGTGCAAGATGCTCAGTTGTTTTCTGAGGCCCCTGACGCAGTGGGGAGGGAGGCTGCTGGCAGTAACCAGGGCAGTGCAGCTGGAGGGTATTCCTTGCCACCCCTTGGAGCCTGGACACCTCTCTCTACCCCGTGGCTGTGGCCAGATCACTCAAGAACCAAAGAGAACTCCAGCTCAGGAGAGATTTTGAGGGTCAGGGTCAGGGTGGGCAGCCCAGATGTGTTTGTAGCCAGTGAAGGGCCTTCTGCCCCCTCCCGGGGTGCAGGGCCAAGGACACAAGCTGGGGTGACAGGGAGCTGGAGATGGGGGTATGGTCAGAGGCCGCGCTGGCATGTGGGATCTCATTATTTATTCCTCAGAAACCCTTGCCCTTCTCCAGAGAAGGATTCGGGATGCAGAACAGTGACGCCATTGGCTGAGATGTTCGGAGGTGTTCAGAGTTTGAGACGGCGGCCCCTCCTGCCAGGCCGAGAGCCAGCGGTGTGCCCTGTGCATCTCCCAGCACCACCCGCAGGGCCCCGGGCACTCTGAATGGCCAGGCTTGGATGCCCCCCTCCCCCAGCCCTATTTCTCACGGCCTTTTCCATCAGGTGGACCAGCCCCCGCCCAGGCCGGAGGATTCCAACGCTTGCTGGTAAAGGCCCTGGCCTCGGCTTTGGAGGCTAACACTTGCCCAAGCTGCCTCCACCACTGCCGCTCTCAGACCCCCTTTGTCTTGAGACCTGACAGATTGACCACTTGCCTGCAGTTTCAGCCCACCAGGAGGCCCTCTGGGGTGGTTCCTTGGGGCAGGGCCCTGTCCTTGGCACGTGAGGGCTCCCGATGGAGGACAAGAACCTGACTGGGCAACATTCCCAAAGCTCCTGCTTTCTGCCGCAGCCCTCACCGTGCCGGATGGCAACTGCCTGTTTGTTTTCCCGTTTCTAGACTTGAGCTCCTTCTAGCAGGCCAGGCCTTGCCTCTTGTAGCCCCTAGCACAGTGGTCGGCAAACCGCGGCTCGCGAGCCACGTGCGGCTCTTTGGCCCCTTGAGTGTGTGGCTCTTCCACAAAATACCACGTGCGGGCGCACACGCACAGTGCGATTGAAACTTCGTGGCCCGTGCGCAGAAGTCGGTTTTCGGCCTGAGCGAGTCTATTTTGAAGAAGTGGTTCTCACGCCGAGCCACACTCAAGGGGCCAAAGAGCCGCATGTGGCTCGTGAGCCGCGGTTTGCCGACCACTGCCCTAGCATGTTGGTGAGGGCCTGGGGGCACAGGCTAAGCCAGAGTTTCTTGGTGGAAGGATGGCTAAACATATATCCGGAGACCTTGGCTTCAAGGAGTTTCACAGCCCATTTGGAAATTAAGCCTTGGCTACTTGGCAAATCAGGAACGACCTATCCTGAAAGCGCCAGAGAAATCAGCTAAGGCGTTCCAAGGAGAACTTGGACCAAGTGAGAGATGAGAATGGACCAGTGTGGTCAGGGAGGGCTTCCTGGAGGAAGAGGCTTTAGCTAGAACGAGGCAAGGAGGACGTGGAGGAAAGACACCTCTGGGAAAGGCCTGAACAAAGAAAAGGAAGTGTGCCCACCTGAGGGTCTGGGGGAGCTCAGCCTGCGCTCATTTCTTCAAGAAGTAACCTGGACCCAGTTTCCAGGGGTAGCTGGGACCCCAGAGGGAAGGCACAGTTAGGAGGGGACCCTATACTGGACACAGGAAGGGCAGTGTTTTAGGAGATTAATGAGGTAGCAGGGAGCTGCCTGGATTGGAGGGGGAGACCAGAACGCTGTAAATAACACGGGTGAGTGGAGCCCCGCAGGTGTACTTCAGAACCACCCAACCTGTGCTGGGTGGGAGGACCGGTGAGGGTGGTGCTAGGGGGCTGACCGCTCCTGCAACCTGGCGCCTCGCTCCATGCTGAGAGGGTGAGGAGGAGGTGCAAGCAGCAGCGGGTTCTGAAGGTCTGGGTGCAGGCTCGGCCTGGCTACTCCCTCACAGGGCGAGGTGGCCCTGAGCCTCTGTCCTCAACCTGCAAATGGGGGACTTGAACAACCCCCACCAAGCCCTCTGCCGGCTGCTGTGAGGAGTAAGCTATGCTCAGGGAAGGGAAGGGCTCTGTGAGCTGCCGTGGTCAGGTCGTTCATCCAGTTCCAGGAAATTGGGGGCCACAGTAGCATGCCCATTGCACAGCGGCTGGCCTCCCCAGTTCTCCAGATGGAGGGAGCCTGGGGACCTGAGTGTCATTACCAACAAATCCTCTGCCCGTCACTTCCCTCCTTCAGGCCTCAGCTTCCTGTAACTGGGTCCATGCTGGTCATCCCTGCCTCCCTGGGTGCTGCGTTGTGGTGACAGTGTGCCGTGTGCACCGTCGCCAGTGTTCCCTGCTAGGAGACCGAGGCTGGGCGGGCTTCTGTGGGCAAGGCCGGTTGTCACGACAGCATTTAAGCCGTGGTGCCTCCACCGAGAGCTCCCCTGCACGTCTCTTGGTCTCTGGGGACTTCTAGGTCCGTTTTGCATTTCCTTGCACTCCTGCCCACTCTCCAGACGCCCCGTGTTACCCAAGTGGGCAATGAACCCTTATCAGATGCCCCCACCCCCACCCCGCGAGCCCTGCACATGGCTCGTGGCTGTTAACAAACCCCAACACCCGCGGGCAGAGGGGAGGTCAGGCAGCTCGCTTTTCTATAAGACAGGTGGCTTTTTTTTTTTTTTTAGAACAGATCTTGTTCTTCTGATAAAAGAGCCCTGGAGAGAATGAAGAGACAGGGTATAGGAAACAGCACCCCCAAAGCTGTTTGAATAAGATGCAGGCAGTTGAGGGGCTGATCTACCAGCCACTACGACAAAGGCTCCTGGGAGCTTTACAGTGGGGGAGGGTAAGGCTCAGAGAGCAAAAGGGACCGTGCTAAAGCCACTGAGCGAGGGCGACTGGCTAGGGTTTCAGCGCTGTGCCATTATCTCACTTAATTATCCGTGTGCATTATCTCATTTAATTCTCCAAAGAAGCCTCAGGAGGAAGCGATGACTTTTATCCGCGTTGAACATACGTGCACAAGTGGAGTGGGGCTCGGAGAGATTAAGGCCACAAAGCTAGACCGTGTCGGAAGCAGGATTTGAACACAAGTCTCAGATTCTGCGCCATTCCCCCTCGTAGGGATGCCGCAAGGAGGGCCTCTCCCTGGGCCAGCACTCTCCCCCCACCCCCTGCCCCCCGTGAAGTGCTGTGAGGACAGCTTCCTCTTTCTAGGATGTGTGGGTGCAGAGGGCTCTCTGTATTGGGGAGATAAAAGAGCCCGTTTGGGATGATTTTATCAGCTTAGCAAGCCGGTTTGACTTACAGGAAGAAGCCAATTTGCATTTTGGGAAAGAGTTGAGTGTAAAGGCCGCGGGGAGCGCTGGGTGGATTTATAAATAAACAGTTGGCCAAGGGCATTGTGTGTCCCCAGTTGTACAATGCTGGGCTCGTATTGACACCACAGACCCGTTCCGCACGTCACAGCTGCCCTTTGGACAGAAAGGGCCCAATTGAGTAAGAGCACGCCGCCAGAAATGCCAGGGAGCCGTCCTCTGAGCTGGCTCCCCGGGCAGGCAGGCAGGCCGGCCGGGTGAGTCCGGCTGCGACCGGGTCTGTGTACTGTGCCTGCTGGCACCGTGGGCAGGTGAGAACCCACCGGTGATGCCACGTGAGGACAAAGGAGGCTGTGAGCGCTGGGGCCGGCAGCCTCCGCTCTTCCCACAGCTGGAACGGAGGCACCTGAGCCCGGTTCCAGACGCTTGGGCTGCCTGCACACTGGCCACCACACAGCCTCCAGGACTGGGCCACCCCTCGCGCTGCCCCCAGCAGTCCTCATGCTTTCTGTAGGACTTACTTCCAGGTGATTTTGAATATTCAGTGAGGCGGCGTCAACAGGAGACTTCCCCGTCGTCCTTGCCCTGCCCTGCGGTAATGGGGTGAAGTGGGGCACGTCTAATGCCTCCCTGGGCCTCACGTTCCTCTTGGAAAAGCAATGGGGCTGCATGCTGGCGGGGGGCCTGGGGACCCTCAGGCCAGAGGGCGCTGCTCTGGCTCCCAGTTCCTACCTGGATCAGCTGGAGTCAAAGCCTCCATCTTTCACCTGCGGCACCTCCAGCGCTCCACTTCCCTTCTCATCACCTCGGTTTTCCTGGGTGTAAAGTGAGGATAATGGAGCGTATTAGGAGGACGGAATATAATAATGTATGGTCAGTGCTTAGCATCGAACCAGGCACTTGCTAAATGCTCATTAATAAATTGTAGATGAAATACCTATTTCGGGGTCGGGGGGGGGGATCCGTTTTCAAATCAGAACACTAGTAAGTCAAATATTCTGATTTGATTCCAGATGATAAAGATAATAGCCATAACACGTAGTTAGAAGACTGCCCCACCAGGCCCATCTGTTCACCTGCCGCTTCCAGAACTTCCACGGGAACCCGTCACTGCCGATCCCACTCGCCGAACTTCACGGGTTCTCCCGTGGTGTCTTAGCTTTTCTGGGGTCCAGCTCACCTCTTCGCTCAAGTAAGGATCATCACGCCTTTCTTATTTGACGGCTATGAGGGCGGATGTGTTGCTCCCCCCAGCCTCCCCTTGCACCTGTTTCCTTGGTAATGGAATGCACCTAACAAATTGCACGGCATGAACCAGGGCCCTTGGGACCTGTCCACCCAGAGACACCCCCTGCACCCCTAGGCGCCCAGTTATTCTACAGGGTATGGTAGGTCCCTTCCCCTTAAAGCCCAGTCTTCAGTGGAGATCCACGTCTCCTGGCCACTTGGGATTCTGCCCCTCAGTCCTCATGGTCAGTTTAGGCGCGGCAGACAGCAGCGCTGAAGGCACCGTAGGCTTGTACTGTGTGGCCGCTTAGGGAAACACCTCCTTTGGTTGCTGAAACTGCCATCTCCTGAGATCCCTTTGAGACGGGAGTCTCCTCGTCCATTTCAGAGGGAGGTAATTGGGCGGAACTTGGTACAGTGAATTACATCTCTGCTTCGGTGGCAAGGTAGGGATTTGAACCTGGCTCCTGACCTAACCTCAAGCCCTCCACTTCCTGGCCCTGCTGTGGAGAGTTCCTGGAAGAAGCTGAGGGTGAAGGGTGGGAAAAGGAGAGGAAGGAAGTGAGTCCTGATGGACAAATGTTTGTACCAGCAGCTAGAAGGAAAAGGGCTTCACCGAGCTTCTAGTGTGGAGGTCAGGGGTGGGAGGAGGAAAACCGCCCGGAGACAACAGGCCATGTTGGTGAGAACTTGACCTAAATGCTGCCCCGGGCATTGACAGAAACTGGCTCCTCAGTCCCTGCCTACTGTCAGACCCAGGCGCTCATCCACAGTGGGTGTGGGGGCTGCAGGGGGCAGCACCCAGAGGCTCTGGGGCCACGGGGCGACCAGAACTGATAAGCTCCCTGTCTGCAGGGACCCAGAGGGGGGAAATGGGTCAACAGGACGATCGGTGCCCCCTTGTATAAATTACGATAAGTGTTAAGGAAAACACAAGTAGGGTGCTGGATGGGGAGTACCAAGGGGTGGACGTGGGGGGGCCTTTAGGCAGGAAGCCTTTCTGAGGAGGGCCGTGAGGTGATGGGTAGAGAGGAGAGAACCTGCAGCCAGGCAGGCCCTGGCCCTGGAAACAGCCTGAGCTTGACATGTTCTAGAAATGGAAAGGAATCTCGTGTGGCTGGAAGATAGCGGGTAAGAGGCCAGGTGGCCTGAGACGAGGTGGGCACCATTCACGTCTTCCACTTGCCCCCGATAGCAAGCTGGGCTGCCAGGCTTGTGTGAGCCTGGGCTCATATCTGCGTGTGGGTTCCGTACAGGCCAGTTCCCTGCCCCGGCCAAGGGGCAGGTGACAGATGACATCAATGGCTATTTCTGCCTCTTGCCAGCCACCTCCATCTTTGTAGCATGAATGGGAGGCCTGGCCTGAGCTCCTGTTTGTCCCCAGCTCGTCTCTCCACAGGGATTCCATGCTTGGCACTCACCCAGGGGCCCAGGACACACCCAGGCTCTCCCACCTGAGGTCAGCCCTGGCCCCACAACCTTTATTTACTTTGGTCCTTGCTCAAAAACTCCGGTAGCAAGCTGCCTGGAATGAAACGCGAAGAACTCAAGATAATAATAAAATCAATTGGACTGTTTCCTCAGTAATTCTAGAGACTGATGCATCATTAATGTTGGTAATACAGTGCCTGTCAGATCACAAACTTCTCAATAAATGTGCAGCTGGCAAGCCCTGATAGAAATTGGAGGCAAGCAGAGAATGAGATTTGGGGCCTTTGATATATGGGGTGTCAGCAGTGCGGTGAAGTTTTTATCAATTTCTGTCACTTTGGGCTTTTGTGCTCACTACATATGTGGTCTTCATGGCACCTCTCTGCAGGCTCCCTGGTTGCTAACTGCACCCCAGGAGTGTGAAGAAGAAATGCTGCTCGGGGGACCTCCACACTCGGCCTGGAACCTTGTGTGGGGCCTCGCTACTGAGAACTGCCCAGGCCACATGGTGGGGAGGATGGGCAAAGCCAGAGGCTTTGGACCTGACCTCATGCGTCACTCAGCTACTCCACAAGCATTTATTGAGTCTGTGCTGGGTCCAGGATGCCACTGGGCCCTGCCCTTGTCAGTTCTAGGGTCTTTGATGGAAGCCTAGGGCGTGGGGAGTAGTCAAGGGGTCATTTCTACCTGAGGGTCAAGGGTCAGAGCAAAGTAGGAGTTCCGGAGCTAACGTAGCAGTCAGTGTCTGCCAGGTAGTCGGGCACTCAGGCCCAGAAGCACGGTGGCCCTGGAGTTTAGGGGGAGGGAGGCTTGGAAGGGCTAGGCCCCAATGGCATTGGAGAGAAGGTAGGAGCCCCTGGAGGCAGCAGCGCATGGCGGTCAGTGCGTGGGCTCTGGAGCCAGAGTGCTGGGGCCAAATCCAAGCTCCCATGCTCACCAGCTGGGCAGCCTCAGAGAAGTAACTCAGCTACTCTGTGCCTCAGTTTCTTCATCTGTGAAATGGGGATTTAGTAGCAGCAACACCTACCTCCAGGGGATCTTGTGAGCATGAATGGATGAATGCTGGTACCGAGCTTAGAACAGGATCTGGTCCACTGTGAGCACCTGGCCAATACTGGCATTGCTTCTGCCCATTTATTTCCGTTAGCCCTCCAGCGACCTGAGAGCCAGCCACACAGATGGGATTCAGAGAGGTGAAGGGGGGCGTCCAAACGTATGCAGCCCGTAGGAAGCAGAGCTGGGATTTGAGCCCTGCTGCTGAGCCGGGGCTCTTGTGCCGTGGGCCTCAGGTGCCCGGGGAGAGGAGTGGCATGGGGACGGGCCCAGTCTGACACCCTGCAGAGGACTAGAACTATGTGGTCAAGTCGTTAGCAGGGAGGTTAATGAGCAGGGCAGGCAGTAGGTGGGCTTAAGCTTTGTTGGTGACTTCTGGGGCTGGAGAAATTCTGAGACTCGGGACTTGAGTATGGGGTGTCAGGGTTGGCTCCCGAGGTTTGGCAGGAGAAGGTGGGCACCGTGTGGCAGATGAGCCAGATAGGAACCACTTTGTTAGCAAGTCCCAGCAGCGGGCAGGGTTCCAATGTTCCTACCGCCCCCTGCCAGGGAGCAGGCCCTGAGAGCCAGCAAGGCCTGCAGCCTCCTGGACGCCCGCCCCAGAGCCATGGCCTGGGAAACACAGTGAGAGGACCCCGGGCCGTTTGGAGGACGGGTCGGGGGGTGCATTCGGATGCAGCCATGGCTGCGTGGACTGCTGGGGCCCACCCCGAGGGCCTGGGAGTTGGGTGTGCCCACGCTGGGAGGCCAGTGCTCCTTGGGGTCTCCTGGGCACAGGGCCTCCCACCCCACTGGGCAGGGGTTCTCCCCAATCTGCCTTTAATGTGTTCCTCCCATGGCTTCATGGGAACCCCAGCATTTACTGTTGGCTCTTTATCTGTGTTTGCTTTGAAAGGAAGGCAGGGTTGCCAGGTCCCCTGGGGCTTCAGGAAAGAGGAAGCAACCTTGTTAGACTGAGGTGTGGGAAAGACAGAGAGACGTGTGCTTGGAGCAAGGAGAAGGGGTATCTGGGTCCAGGTCTGCCCCAGGCTCTCTCTGCACCCCTTCAGGCCTCCGTGATCCCTACGAGATCCAGGTGCTGAGCCTGGGACGCTGCTACTTGTTCTAGGTTAGGGAGGGCTCGCATTTCACAGGTGACTCCCCTGAGAGGCATCTCTTTCCATAACCCCACCCCCCACCATGGGTTGGGCTTGGAGGAAGGGTCCCCTCCCACCCAGTAACTTGCCCTGGTGGTAGTGGGGGCTGGGGTCTTTCCACTACCTGGAGGCAGGAGGCAGGTAGGAGCATGGGTGCCGGCTGATTCCATCCTGAGTGGGTCCCACCACCACTGTATATGACCTGAACAAATTCTCAGCCCCTCTGAACATCACTTTCCATGTCACCACAGTGGGGATCCTCGTACCCACAGGATTGCGGGCCTTGTAGGCCATGCCTGGTGATGCTCAGAACATGTGTGCTGTTGAGTGCCAGCCTGGGACCAGGCTCTAAATGAGCGATCCTGGTTTGACCCAGGAGCTCAAGGCCTTGCTAGGGAATAAGACAGGCCATCATCTTCCTATAGCAGGAGAGCCTAGTCGCCCGTGGAGCAGCGCAGGCCAGCCTGCTGGCTGGGCATTCGGGGAGCGCTTTCCAGAAGAGGTGACCTTCAAGCTCACTCCCCCCCCCCAAAAAAAGGATGAGTCAGGGAATGCTCAGCAAAAAGGGGACAGCAGACAGTATCAGACCTGGGTAGGTAGGAGGCAAGGCCAGGGAACTCAGCGAGGGCCTGATCATGTCTTAAAGGGCCTTAAATGCCATCATGCCTTAAAGTGTATCCTTGACACAGGTTCAACAAAAAAAGATTTTGGGGTGAGGAGTGACGTAGCCGGATCAAATCTGTAGAATGATCACTGTGGTGGCCACCTGGCAGCGGTTCTCACAGAGGCCTGAGGCATCCTGCCACTGTCCAGGAGAGAGGGCATGAGCTGCCCCCACAATAGGGCCTGGGCACGGGAGCAGGGGGCGCAGCAGGGGTGGGGTGGTCTGCAGGGCCATGGGGTACTGTGATTTCCTAGGGACATTAGTTCCAACTGCCTTGGGGTGCCCTGGGCCCTTGGGGCTTCTGCACACAGAACCCCCCAAGCTCCTGTTTAGCTGTGCAGATTCTGGGCCTCTTGCTGCATATCTGAGCAGGTGTATTTAGAAACCTGGTCTCACGCCGCAGGCCTGATGGGACATGGAGGCTGGGGCGCAGAGGGTCCCGAGAGGACAGCCGCCTCTGGAGGGAAATGGTGGAGCTGATTACAGGTTGCAGAATCGTGGAGCGATGCCCGGGGCCACTGTAGAGGGTGGACTTCATCACCAGGAGGCGAGAAGACCGAGTGAAGTCAGCAGACAGTTGCCGAGCCCCTTCCTTTTCGGGCTCTGCAGGTGTCCAGGGGGAGCTGCTGGCTGTCTAATGACAGGGCACAGGGCACTGTCAGCACTGAGCTCACTCCGCTGGGAGGAGTGGGAAATCCCCAGGCCAAGAAGTGAGGGAAAGGCATCTGAGGCAGAGGGAACAGCACCTACGGAGCCTCATAGTACCAGAGGACTGCTGTCAGAGGGCACAGCCCTCAGTCAGGCCACAGGCATGGACTTCGTTCCCATCTGGCCTCTCCAGTGAGAGAAGAAAAGCCAAGGGTTGCCGGATTCTGGGGAGCCTGAGCTCCTCACCACGGCGGCCATGTGGGGTGAGGGGGCCGGCGGTGCTTGCCAGGCGCTGCATGCCCAAGGAGGGTGGCTGACCGACACGCCGCCCTCTGGCAGCCTGCGTGTTTCTTGGCATGGCCACATTGACGGGAGCCGTGCGGTGGAGAAGGGCCTGTTTGCCCAGGAGGCGGGGCTGTCCCTAGCTGGCGACTGGCACCTGCCCCTCCGGTGTCAAAGTCCATCCGGGCGACCTGGGGCAGGCAGGGAGGAGGGTGGCCAGGTGACGGCCATCCTGGCAGGTGTGCCTGTCATCCCAAAGACAAGCCACAGGTCCCAGGGGCCTGCTCTGTCCCTTGCACTGACCCCCCCTCCTAAACACACACACACACACACACACACACACACACACACTGAGGATGGACCGTCAGCCCTCCACACTCAGGGGACGTGACGTAAGGAACAAGGTGTCAGTTATTTACCACCAGTTGCCACAACACAGAGAGGTAACTGAGGACCAGACAGGGGGCGTGGCCTGCCCCGGGTTACATACACAGGGAGGACCAGCGGCTGCTCCCAGGCTTCCCCATGGCACAATGGCCCCCAAAACTTTGGGAAGAGCTGGCTGGGCCCCTCGTGGCTCAGGATCTGGCCACCTCCGCCGTTGCTCTTGCCGTCCTGCATCTCTGATCTCCGGGAGGAGGAGCTGTCTGCCAGCAGTGAGCAGTCTCCTCCTGGGATCACAGCCGTGGGCAGCTTTCCTCACCTCCCTCCACCCACAGCCGCCCAAGGAAACAAACCCCAAAGCCCTGGTCCTCGCCAGCCCAGTAGAAGGTGTGCGGCGGGGACGTGGGCACAGTGAAATCTCGAGCCCCCCTGGCAGGGCGGCAGAAACCCAGCTCTGGAAGTGTGTAAACATGGTTATTTTTAGCCCTCGGAGGGCTGTGGGCGCAGCAGCGTGACCCGCATTTGGCTCAGCCCCTTCCTTCTGCCCCACCCAGAGAGGAGGCCTCCTGTGGCCCCCCGGCCGCCCCCATCCGTCTCGAGGCTGGGCCAGTGAACTCCAGGACCCTCTCGGAGGGGAGCCTGGTGGAGGCCTCAGCGAAGCTGCCCAGAGCTGGGAGCTGAGGCCAAGGCTGGCTCACAAGGGGCAGGATGTGGTTTTCAGAGAAGCGACATTTCAAGCTGCAAGAGAAATATTGGAGCCACACAATTTCATGCGTTTTCCATGGGCTCTTATCCTCTCAATCCTCGTGCCTTCCCTGGTCGAGGCGTTAGGAGGCCTGGTCCCAAACCATTGTGCTGCCACTTTCGCCATCGTGGCTCCCCGGGGGGTAGGGTGCCTCATCCAAGCCCTCACCCGTGAAGTGGGATAATTCCCACCCTGGCTGGTGGGGGCAGGGGGGGGCTAATGAGATCATGGACGTCCACTCACTTGTTCATTCAACAAACACTGATGAGCATCGATTTTGTGCCAGACACTGTTCTAACCACTGGATAGACGCAGGGAGCCAGCCTGACAAGGGGCTGGGCCTGACATCGTCAGGGTGGGGGCGAGAGACAGATAATAAGTGAGTGCCTACAGAAGCAATAATCATCTTGCAGTACCTGCAATACAGGGACAGTATGGAGTGGTGTGTTATGGAGTGACTGCATTTTAGACAACGACAATCTGGAAGGGCCCGTTGAGAGACTTAAATAAAATAGAGCCGCCATGGTGGAGACTGCCCACCACACCCTCCCGCCAGCCCACCATCGGGGCTGGGACACCAATGGGGCAGGCGGGCAGCGATGGTGGTGGGCAGGCATGTACTGGGTGAGGTGAGCAGGGCCCAGATGCAGGCCATGTGGGCCGTGGGGGATGCCTTGGGGAGGCCATAAACAGGAAAAGGTGTACTTTACAGCTACAAAGGAGAGCAAGGGGGAAGTGAGAGTGGGAGGCCAGTGAGGGGCTGTTGCCTTTGCCCAGGCAAAAGGGCTGGCAAGAGGCGGGCAGATTAGAACACAGGAAGGGTGAACACATACAATATACAGATGATGTGGTATGAATGGCACACCTAAAAACCTATATAATTTTATTAACCAATGTCACCCCAATAAATTCAATAAAAAAAAAAAGGGAACACAGGAAGGGTGAGCCAACCGTGGAAACGGCAGATGGCTTGGCTAAGAGGGAGCATCAGAATCCAGGAGGCTCCGTGACTTTTGGATTTGATACCCGGATTGGGGGTGCGGAGAGCAATTGATTCTGAAGAGGCCAGGCACTGGAAGGGTGGAGGGAGACCAGGATCTCGGGGGACAGAGCTAACTGGACACGTGCGTTTGCAATGTCTGTCAAAATGCGAGTGGAGAGGACCGCTCAGGGGAGTGGTGACATGGGGAGCGCCAGGCCCCAGTCTGGCACCGATCCCCTCGGGGGGCTCTCTGCCAGCCTCAAGCCAGGCTGTGTAGGGGGGTGCTCCCTCTGGGTCTGGCCTGGGGTTTGTCCCAGTGCATCATGGAAGAAGGCTTTCTGGTTCCCTGGCTGGTGGGAGGGCGTGGTGCGCAGTGCCTGCAGCCTCGGTGGGAGGGAGTGGGAGGCTCTGTGTGGACGGCTGGGCTGGCTGGACTAGAGACATCCAGCTGGGAACACGAGCACCGTGTGCCGCTGGTGGGCCCGAGCCCTAGGTCTCGCTACCAAGCCTCCTCCTGAGCTGCATTGACTTCTTACTATGAAGCAGCAAGGATGCTTCTCGTGCGGCTGGACCCAGGTGCCAAGGACAGAGGGAGGGGCAACATGCTTGGGATTTTTAACAACAAACCTGGTTCCTTTTATTTTGTCAGCAGCCAGCTTTGTGACCCCCAAACACATCCCCTCCCCGTCCCCTCCCTGGGCCTTGGGGTTCCCCCCTGAGACACCAGGATGGAGCAAAAGATCCTCAGAGTCCTACAGCGAGTCTGCCTCCCTCTCTAGACTCCGCATTCTGGGGGCAGAGGTTTGGTGTTGAGGGTCAGGGAGTGAGACAAGGCCTGGAGCCCAGAATGTGGAGGCGCCTGGCAGGGCCCCGGGGAGCAGGTAGCATAGGGGCCACTCAGAGGACGGTCACGGGAAATGAGGTAGGGATTCCCGGCTGCCTGTGGGAGTCAAAGGGACCAGCTTACCATAGAAGCAGCTGTGCCCTTGGGAAAATCTCTTGGCTTGTTAAAGCCTCAGTTTTGCCATCTGCAAAATGGGAGTAATGAACGTCACTGGCCTCAGAAGGGTGAATAACTACTGAGGTAGCACGAGGAGAGCAACTGGCTCAGCTCCAGCTCGGAGACCACCTTCGATTTCTGGAGGTTGCCCTCCCCTTGTCCCTCTCCAGGGCTCTTCGGCTGTTGGGGCTTCCTGTGAGAGCCATAATCCTGGGCCTGGGAGTCCGGCCAAACCCCACTCAGGCAGTGAGCCTCGCCGTGGCCTCGGGGACTGGCCCATTGCCGTGGCTCTCTGGGCGCGAGCACAGGTACGGCTAGAGGAGGCAGTGATGCGCTCTCTGAAATCACACCGGTTTTGCGCTTTATTGCTCCAGAAGAGCGGGCTTTGCCTTCCCATCAGCATTGACGTGGTTGTTGTGTTGCTGCTGTTGTTGTTATTGTTGTTGTTGTGTGTTTTAACTGCTCTGGGCTTTAGAGCTGTGGTGGAAAGTGAGGAAAATAGCAGATGCTGTATCCATTTGCCACCAAACTGTCTGGAAATGCTATAAATATTTTCTATAAAGACAAGCTTCCCTAGCCCGATGTGTTAGTTACCTCCTCCCTGACAGAGTGATTTCCGAAAATTAAGACAAATAACCTCTTAAATCACAGTCGTTAACCTCAGGTGTAAAAACCGTTAGCACGCCAGCCGTGGGCCAGAGACTCCGCGCTAAGTGACTGCGTGTGGCGTTGAGAGGCGGCGGCAGCCACAAGGAAGGAACGCTGTGCGTGGTCAGAAGGCCTGAGCCAGAGGCTGGCTCTGCGTGCCCCTCGCTGCTGTGCGACCTCAGGCTGGTGGGCTCGCCTCTCGGAGCCAGCGGGCGCACCGAGCTGTGCTGTGTTCCTCCAAGTACACAAAGGTGACCCTGAGGTCTGTGCCCTGCATTAATCGCGGCTGAGCGCAGCCCTCTGCCCAGTCCCCTCCGCCCCCTGGCTGCGTTGAGGACAGCGCCCAGCGCCTGGGCCCGGCATGCTTGCTGGTCTCCTTTCCAACAGAGGGACCTTGGAGCCTCCAGCAGGCAGGCAGCAGAGAAATGCGTTTGCTCTCCTGCCCTTGTTTTCACATTTAACTTCTATTCGTGGTGAGAGAGGCTGATTTTGTATTTAAGGTAACAGGACAAAGTTTTTTGTAAGTAAGTATACTTTGGCAAAAACTGTGAATTGATTTCAAGAAAAATATTAAATAGATGGCAGCCTAGATGGCAGGAGGAAATGACAAAACCCAGAAGTTGGTTAGGGGACGTGAGGGGCTCAGCAAACTGTCCGGGTTTCCCTTTTCTCTCCCATCACCTCCGTGGACTTTTACCTCCTTCACCTTTTATCTCCTTGTAGAGGGGTGGACAGGGAGGGGCTACTGGTAGGACATGTTGATCAATTGTCTTCCAACAACACAATACTCAGAGGTGAACACTACACCCCATAACATGGGGCTGAGGGACTCCCTCTGTCAGGGCGCAGACTCCACCCCTGCCCAGCATGGTTGACCCCTGCGGGAGTGTAGTAGTTGCTCCACTAACGGGGATGTGGAACGCTACAGGTTTTGGAGCGACAGCCTAGAGTGCTATTTAGAAAAGTCATTCCAAGGTCACGTTTGAACTCTGCTAGAGAGTATGGGGATCGATTGGTAATGTCTGCCACAGGTGTGGGACAGCAGCTGGGTGACATGTCTGCATTTCTGTCGCTTGGGTGCCCCCTAAGCCTGCGGCTGAGTCCTGTCTGCTTTGCACCCCCAGCGCCAGGCATGGCGGTCAGCCAGTGACGGAGCTGGTGCTCCTGGAGCAGCCCTGGCCCATTATGCAGGGGGCATCCCCCAACTAAGTCACAGGCCCCAGAGGGTCGCACCTGGCCCTGTGCTCATGAAGCCCCTGCACTTCCTGTGTCCCCTCCCCACCATGGCCAGCCCAGGCTGCACACGGGGCAGCTGCCCAGGAAGTGTGCTCATCAGACCCCAACAATGGATGTGCTGCCCAGGTTTCCGATCCCTCGTCCGTTATTCTGGGGATCCCCGCTGGAGCGGGCGTACAGGCGTTTGGTTTGGAAGTCCTGGCTGCCACATGTACTGGTACACACATCATGATCCTGCTTTGTTCTGCCGTTGTCCTCAGAGTGCTCACTCTACACTGTCTTCATAGCTGACCTGCAGACCAGGCAGCCTGATTTGCCCCTATTTTACAGGTGAAGAAACTGAGGCCCAGGGTTGACAAGTGACTTGCTTGAGGTCACATAATCAGTTAATGCAAAGACCCTGCCTGAACCCATGACATTCATCTCTTGGCCACTTTTCCTTCCACTTACAAAAATAGCTCAAAGGACTTGATGCATCCTGGTATTTAAACTTCATTCATTCGTTCACTCAGAATCTTTGTAGCCTTGTGGGGAGGAGCCCTGGAGCCAATGGCCTGCTTTGCATTTCAACCACTTCCTGGCCATATGACCTTTGGCACGTTCTCCTCTCTCTCTCTGTGCCTCACTTTCCCCATCTATGAAATGGGCATAAATACCACCTGGGGCTGTTGAGACGAGTAACATGTTAAGAGTGCCTGGCTCAGGGTGAGGGTTGAGTTCAGCTGGGGCCCCTCCCGTGCGGGCACTGAGGAATTGTGGAAGTGAGCTGGCAAGAGCAGCTCATGGTCTGATGACTGGGAGGTGAGAGTGGATGTGCACACCAAGAGGGCATTTTAGGCAGACAGGCAAAGTCAAGTGTGCCAACCACCGTGGGCCGGTGGGAGGAGGGATGGGGCCTTGAGAAAGGCTTACCCCCCAGAGGGAGGCCATCAGAACGGGGCTTGCGGAGGGCAGGCGGACCTGCCAGGCGGAGGAACCTGAGTGCACAAGGACACGGGGCAGGAACTGGGGTGGCCCGGGTTCCAGTCCTAGGGTGCTGGTGGGGGGGAGGGAGGGCTGGCCTGGCCCTGGCAGATAACAGTATCCAGGACTTCTGGACAGAGGATCGCTCCCATCCCCACTCCCTTTCACCCCTGCAGCTGAGGCCTCTGGGGTGGGGTGAGGGCTGAGGAGAAGCAGAAAGGCCAGGTATTGGTGTGTCCCGTGGGAGGCAGTGAGAATCTTGCCCGAGCGCTTTGGCACCGGTAATTGTCTATTGTTCATCGGGTGATGAGCCAGCTCCCTGCCATCTGTCTGTCTGCCTGCCTGCCTGTCTGTCTCTCCTCTCCTGCGTCTGTCTGTGCACTGCAGTACCAACAGCCCCTCCTTAACACACAGCCCCCACAGATCTGCTTGCAGGCCCGGAGTTAACCCCCCCCCCGCACACCCAAGACCCATTTATTCTGCGGGGGCCTGGGCCCACTTGAAATCCTCCTCGCTCCACCACAAGATACAGATGGTTGTATTATTAATAGTCGTGATTAATCGGCATCCGTGGAGGCGCTTTCCCCTGGGCAGCACATCCCCAGGACAAGCAGCCCCAGGAGGTCCCTCTCTAGTCCCCACTTGCAGGGGGCGGGGAGGCCAGACCAGAGGTGACTCACAGGAGATGCAGCTGGGAGTGGCCCAGGCCTGGATCCCAGTCTGGTGGCAGCACCCCATTGTTCTGCCCAGAAGTGGAATCTTCCCCACACCCATCTTCAGCCCCAGCACAGCTCAGTCCTGGGGTGCTGGTTGCTAGGAGAAGCCCTCAGCACTGGGGGTAGGAGGGCAGCGCTCAGCTTGTGGGTGAACCCAGGCATCTCGGGTGAGAGCAGAGGACGGAGGTAGAATGGGAAGCCAGAGGGAAGCAGGGCCTCAGGAGGGAGCAGGAGAGGGATCTCACGGGGCGGGGCTGAGGACAGGGAGGTAGCCTGGGGTGGGGTGGGTGCTAAATAACAGGTCCCCTCCACCCCCACCCAGACGGTGGGCCTGGACCAGATGCCGGCTCCTTCTCTGTTCTAAGCGCTGCGTCCTAGGGATGATTTAATGCCTGCAGCAGGCGGCTTCCTGATTGATGGGCTGTGCTTGACAGGCCTGACTCCATGAGCACAGCGGCGGCGAGGGGCCCTCGCTCAGTTCCGCAGATGGATGCTTGCCCACCTGCTGCCCTCGCCCCTCTCCTGGGCCCTGTGTGTGTGTGCATCAGAGCTGTCCACGTCCCTGCTCGGTGGTCCCCCAGTGCCTGAATGCAGGTGTGTGCTGTTCTGGGCGTGAGCATGTGTGTAGATGAGCACATGTGTGCCCGACAAACACGTGTGCCTGCATACACGAGTGAGGGGAGTGCATACCTGTGTGTGCCTGTGTCAGGGTGACAGGTACACACAGGCGGTCACCAGCTCATCTGGTTTTCCTCAGATGGTTGCGGTCCACAGCCACACACCCACACACTCATACACACCTGGTGACCTGTGTGGCTGGCCGAGAGACATCGCAGCCTGATCAGTAAGAGTTTGCCCTGATAACTGAGCGCAGAGTGCCCTGGCCTGGGGGTCCTGCAGGGAGGTGGGAGGTGGGCTCATCCTCAGAGCATCTCTGGCCCATCCCCATAAGGGACCACGTTTGGAACGCAGGTGGATGCACAGTGTGCGCTGTATTAACATCATGTTACAATAGCACCTGCTTCCAGCCCTCGGTTCCATCCGTCCCCACCCAAGAAGAATGTTCAGGGCAGCTCAGAGGGGCTGTGGTGAAATCGCACTCCTGCCTGCAGGATGTGCCCTGGGGATGGAGGGGGTCAGTGCTGACTCTGCTCCCTCCTGGGAATCAGGGTGCCATGCCCCACCACAGCCCCCTGGCTGTCCAGGAGGAGGCTGGCGGTCACCTCTGCCCCTACCTCAACTGCATCCCCTCTGACCTGAGGCCTGAAAGGGGGCCCGGAGGGGACTGTGACGTGTCACCTGAGAAGGTGGGACTGCAGACCCCACGCCGAGGCGCTTCCTCCTCCTGCTGGCTGCAGACTGACCCCAGGAACAACCTCATCCTCACGTTGGGCTCTTTGGTCAGTGCCCCGCTTTGTGCCAGCTGCTGGGGTCCAGAAGATGTGCAGAGTCTCCTTCCCGGCAGGTGCTTCCCTGAAGAAAGGAGCCCCTGGTACCCAGGCCAGGGCAGGCAGATGCAGCCAGGGCTCTAAGGGCCCAGAGGTGTGGGGGCCACTGTGGGCCCAGATGGGCAGGGAAGAGAGGCCGCCAGGGCTGCAAGGACAAGGGGATTTAGCTTGCTGGAAGGGACAGCATTCCAGAAGGACAGAAGTGTGTGGGCAAAGGTTTGGAGTCGTTCCTGGGAAAAGGCATGCCCTCTCCCGCAAGACATCTGGGCTGTTCTGGCCCAGGCAGCCTCAGCTCTCCATGCCCAGTGGCCATGGGGTGAAGCAGATGGCTGGCGGGGGGCGGGGCCACCTCCGCCCAAGCCAAGTGAGGCCAAGTGGCCCACACAGGCCAGAGCCTGAGACCTTGGCACCAGCCACTCGGAGCTCTCAGCTCGAGAGTTAATGATTCATTTGTGGCCAATTTCTGCTGGCCTTTGCCTGGCAATTCCCAAGCCTGCCCCTTCCCTCGGCTCCAGGAGTCCAAGAGCACAGGCTCACTTTCACTTGGCCGAGAACATCTCACCCACTCTCCAGGGAATGGTTTTTAAAATTACAGCAGGAGCGATGCAGGTTAGCCATTAAGAAGAACTAACTCTGGGCTGCAGGCCGGGGCTGGGGTGGTTGGTTTGACTGTACCAAGTGCTGAAGGAAGGAGCCCTGTTGCTGTTCAAGGTGTCCCTCCCTCCCCCCCTCTTCCCCCCATTTAGTTCAGAGCAGATGCGAACAGAATCCAGTTTATTATAATGCAAAAAGTTACAAAGGGGTAAGTAGAGCTTGACCCAGAGCAGGACTTGCCTGGGGTTAAAGAAAGTGATAACACATGCAAAGGCCCTGGGGCACGCAAGTCCAGGGGAGGTTGTTCTGGAAGGTTGAGGAGTTATGGTATGGCTGGAGTCTAGAGGGTGTGAGAGACTTCTAGAAGTATGGACACAACGGACAGGTGGTTTGACAGTGGGAGATGCTGGCAGTGAGGAGTCAGGGCTGGTACCTCAGCAGGGACAGGTGTGTTTGATTGGGGTTTTGGGGTCACGTGTGTCTTGTTTCTGTGGGTCAGCACACCTTCCTTGGCAGGCTGCTCTGCGCCAGCTCAGGCCCTCGCCCTGCACAGGTCCCTGTGCCTGCGTGGAGGGAGACTGGAGGGAAGGGGTCCTGTGCGGCTACAAGGTGGCGGAGCCCAGTGCCCTTGGTGTGAGCGCAGGGCTGTGCAGAGTGGCTGATGACTTTCAGACCCACCCAGGCCCGTCACCCCACGCCCCTGAGTGACTGGCAGGGGTGTTGGGCAGCCTTAGGAGCCGTGTTCCCCATAGACTGTGGGCAGAACCCCGGGAGGTTAGCCCTGTCCTGTAAGATCAGCCTGGTCTTACTGAGTCCACATGGGAAGACGTGTGCCCCCAGAGAGGCACAGCCCCGGCCCCCACCTCCCAGGCCTGGCTGGGGGCACACGTATCCCCCTACCCCCTGCACATTTGAGAACATTTCCTCAAACCGGGCAACATAGAACAGCCTGATTCTCTAGGTCACAGTGTCCAGGGGCTTGGGGCAGGGCTTCCGTGATATCTTTCCCACGTTGCAAATTTAATTTCTTCTGATTATTTCTTGACAGTCCCAGGCGTTGGTGGTAAACAACCGCTCTCCCCAGAATGTTTCCCTGTGACAGCAGCTTTCTCTGGCGAGGGTGCTATCAACACTTGGCAGGGCCTCTTCCCAGCTCCCTGCTCCTGCGAAGCTGGGGCTTCTGAAAGACGTTCAGGAATGTGGCGCTATCCCTGTGTGCTGGGGGAAGGGGCTGGGCGGGCATAGGCTCAGCCTCTTGTTCGCCGCCGCAGCCAGCAGCTCAGCCTGGCCTCGGCCTGGCCTGGGAGCCTCAGATGGCCCCTGGTGGTGGATGGTCCCCAAGAGAGGGTGGAGTGGGATCGGGTGTCCTCTGGCTTCCACAGCCCTCGTTTTTGGGTCCTTGGCACAGCTCAGGGCAGGAGGGAGCCCGACTCCCCCGGGCAGCTCTGCCAGGCCTGTCTGTGGCCAGGAGACCAGTGGTGTCCCAGCCCCGCAGCCTCCACGGCCTGCGTCATGCTGGCTTAGGTGTCCTGAGTCAGAGCCAGGAAATGGATCTGCTGTGCGGGGGTGGAGGTGCGGCTGCCCTGGCAGCTGGGGTGAACCCCAACCTCCTGCTTGTCCACGTTGTGGGGGGCGGGGGCTGGCTTCGTGCATCCCTCCCCTGGCCTCGCCTGGATTGGACTGGTGCTTGGAGGAGAGGCTGAGGTGACAGCTCCCTGCTCTATTTACTGTGCCCAAGCCCCTAACCCCGCAGGCAGTGACTGACATTGACAGGAAGGAGGCTGGGACGCAGCACAGCTAGGCTGCTGTGCCTTCGCTGGGGCTGGACCGGCACCCCTTTCCTGGAATGCCTTCCAGGCGTGGCCTCTGGGCAAGAATTTACCACGAATTGCCTCTTTGGTGAAACCTTCCTGGGCAGCCCCTCCTCCAGCGCAGCTGTCCCTTTTCCTGCAGCCACCCCCTCGGCCTTCCCTCAGGACTCCTGTTACAGTGTTCCGGTTACAACGTGTGTGATCGCCTTTTCCTCAGGGCCCCCACGGTTACCTGTGTGAGTGCTCAGGGTGTGATGTTTCTGTGTATCCCGCATGCCCGATACATAGTAGACACTCAATAAAGGCAGGCTGGATTTAATTAGGGGGTTCCCGAAGGCAGTGTTGGAGTATCATTTGTCAGTGAGCTGGTGAAGCGGGGAGGCCGGCCCTCCTGCGCCAGAGCCCCTCCGCAGCCTCAGCGGCCCGGGTAGTGCTGGGGGCTGCAGCGGCCCCCCCCTCTCCATCCAGCCAGTGCCTGCCTGGCCGCTGCAGCCAGCTCCCCGGGTTACCCGTGTGATCACTCTCCAGAAAACACCCCAGTGGAAACTGCATGAATGATTGATAAGAGCTGAGAGCTGTTTAATTTTTTCCCCCTGTTTAATGGCTATCAATAATTTAATACGCTCTCTGTATGTTTTTAAGAAATAGCACCCATTTTGCCGTCTCCGGTTTAGCGGGCTAAATGATTTAAGTGTTGGAAATGTGCTTGAGGATGGAAGTTGAGTGAGTCAGAGCAATCTGGAGGCCGGGTTGGGGAGAGGCGGGTTCAGAGCCAGCCAGTATCTTGGCCTGGATGGGTGTGTGTGTGTGTGTGTGTGTGTGTGTGTGTGTGTGTGAAGGTGGGCGGGAGGGAGGTGGGAGGGGGCGGGTAAAAGCCAGTGGCTTTCTGCTAAGAGCAAGATAATTGCTTTTCCGGGTCTCACTGAGCAGCAGCTGAACAGCTGTCAGCTCCCTCCCCCCACCCCCAATGCAGAGCTTTTCTAGATGATTCTGGGGGGCCAGGGTGGGGGCTAAGAAGGAACTGCTGCTGGTACCACCATGGGCTGAGAAACCCCCTCCCCCTGACATCTTGGCCCCGTCCAAAGCTTTCAAATCATTTTTAATGATGCAGTTAGTTTGCTGCCTGTGTGTCTTCCAGATGGGGTATGGTTAGTGTGGAGTGGGGTCTCAGAACCACTAATCTTGGGCCCCAGAGGGGCTTGGAAGGTCATCTGCCAGTGCTCCCCCAAACTTTCCAGATGCAAAGGATCACCTGGGAGGACTTATTAAAAATTTAAATTTCTGGGCTTTATTCCAGACCCACAGACTTCCATTCTCAGGGGAGAGGCCTAGGAAGCTGTAGGTTTAACAGGCAGCCCAGGTGATTCTTATCGTCAGAGGAGTTGGGGAAATACAGAGGCCAGCTCCAGCTCTGATGCCTGTAGCACCCACAGCACCATGTGGCTGATCCCCTTGGCTTGCATGCCTCTGGGGATGGGGAGCTCATTACCCGAGACAGCATACCCACCTGTGGAAGGCTGGACCCAGCCAGCTGCCCTCCTGTGCATGGAGTTACCTCTTCTGCAGGGGAGACTGCCTCTCCTGGGTTATCTGTGCCTCTTGGTTGGGCAAGGAGCTTTCTTTCTTAGCAAAGGCCTTGGAGAACAGAGAAAATGCCCCAGGGTGAGCCCAGGCATCGGGTGGGGAGGCACTCTCCTTCCTCTCCAGGCTGGCTGCTGTGGCCTCCCTAGCGGACTGCAGTGGGCACAGGAGCTCACAGCGGCAGTGAGGACCCCCAGGGAGGCAGGAAGGCTGCTGGGCCTCAGCACTGTCTTGGCCTGTGGGGCAGTCCTCCCGCAGGATAGAAAGCGGGGTCTCATCTGAGCCTGTTGACGAGGCAGCATCTCTCAGATGGCAGTGGGAGGACTGAGGGCACAGGGGGCTCCCCCAAGGTCACACCTCCATTGAGGACAGAGCTGGAACTGAACAGGTGGGACGGGGGGCCCTGAGAGGGGCATCCAGGACTAAGGCCCTGGTGCTGGGGGTCAGTCGAGATCCCACCCCAGCCGTACGAGAGCTGCCGGGGTGAGTGGGGGGAGGCCTCTCACCTGGATGGGTGCTGACGGAGACCGAAGGGTTTCAGACCGCGGTGCCTGTCTGTCTGCCGGGCTTCACCGCGCCCCTTTGCTTTGCCTGGCCGCTTGCTTTGTGTGGGCAGCGCTGACTGGAGGTCAAGCTTGCCGCTTTATTTTGGTCGACAGTGAAGAGGAAAGGGGTGGTGCGCATTTCACGGGTGTCGCCGTCCACTGTACAACGGAGGCCCCTGAAGTCCTCCCCCACTCTGTAGGTCCCCTTTGGAACCCCAAATTCATTCCCGCCCCGATCTATTTGGGAGAAGCCCAGGTCCAGGAAAGTGCTGCCCTACAAATGGGACTTGTCATGGCCAGACCGCTCCCCTTCACAGCCCCCCAAGTCTGCTCTGATCATCACAGCATTACCGGAGGGGGTTTCAACCCCGGGGGAAGAGGAAGAGGGGTGCCTATCCCTGACAGGGCCCCTGTTTGGAGAGCTGCAAGAGCTGGGGAGACAGAAGGGAAAGACTTAACTCCACGCTCAGGAAGGCCCAGGCCAGGAAGAGGGCCGTGTGAATATGGACACCTGGGCAAGGCCTGGGGAGCTCCGGGAAGGCTTCCGGGAGGAGGTGCCACCTGCCCTCAGGCTTGAAGCACATGGGAACGGGAAGGGCACCCCCGTGCAGAGGTGTGAGGCAGCGCTGTGAGTGCAGAGAGGAGAGCTGGTGCAGGCGGGCCGGGGCGGGCTGGATCTGGTACACCGGGCGGGCAGAGAGCCCCAGAGGTTGGTTTGTTTTTAGCTTCTATTGAAGTATTCCATCCACTCAGGAAAGTGTGCATGTCCTAAATGTGGCTTGACAAATGGTCATGAAATGAACACACTCGTATCTGCCACACTCCGAGAAATAACATTCCAGACCCCTCGGCCCCCTCGTGTGCTCCCCTCCAGTCACTGCTGCCCCCCAAGGATGAGGACTGTCCTCACCTCCACAGCTGCTGTCAGTTGCCTGTCGCTGCCCCGCACCACCTGAAACGCGGTGAAATGAAGAACTGCCATCGACTAGGCTCGGGCCCTGTGGTTTGCCTGGGCATCCTCTGCTGCTTTCCCCTGCGCTCGCGTCACTCCAGGCACCTGAAGGGCTGGCTGGGCCGGAAGGAGGAAGGAGGCCTTAGTCACGTCTGGCAGTTGGTGCTGGCTGTTGGCTGCGCGGCCTCAGTTCTCCTCAGCCCCCCCGGTAAGGCGGACTGGACTGGCTTCCTGCCAGGGCCAGGCAGGGTTCCAAGAGGGTCGAGGCCAGAAACAGCAGGATCTCATGAGGCCTAGTCTCCGTAAGTCACACAATGCCACTTCCATCAAATCCTACTGGTCAAAACGCGTCTGGAGGCCAGCCCAGACTCACGGTGACCAGCAGCCTCCACCTTGGATAAGAGGCGCTGCGAAGAACCCGGGCGCATTGGGTCCCCCTCAAGCACAGAGGAGTCGCTGTGCCTGTCTTTGGCCTGTATCTAAATGGACCCCTTAAACGTGTTCTCCACTGTGTCTGGGTTTTCCGGTCAACATTAGGTTCATAAGATTGATCTCTATTGGGATATAGTTGCAGGTCGTTTGTTCGTTCGTTCATTGCTGTGTGGTATTCCGTCCCGTGCGTAGTCAGTGCTGATGGTTATTTGGGAAGTTCTCATTTGGGGGCCATTATGAAGACCCCGCTGTGAACATACCAGCACACGTCTTTGGGTGACCACATGCCCATGTTTCTGTGGAAGTGGGAATGCTGGGCCACGGATAGACCACAGGCTAGGAGATAGGCTCAAACTGTTATCCACGGTGGTGAGCAGTGTGTGCCCCACCAGCAGCATTTGGAAGTTCTGCGAGGGCTTTGTGGAGGGGAGTGAGGAGGTTGGGGTGGGGGTTAGAAAAGCCCCCAAGCTGAGGATGGGTGGAGGGATATCTCTGACCCTGGTGCTCCCTGTCATGTCTGTTCTCGGCCCTCCCCTAGCCTCGCACCTCCACGCTGGGGGGAGTTGGGCCCTCAGACCAGATGGCACTTTTCTGCGTGTGACCTCACCTACTGTACTTTTTCCCACCCCAGGGTCCTCCCAGGCCCTCTCTCTTTTACTCAGCAGCTGCCTTCCATGGCTGGCCTGACCCGCCCACAGTCAGCGAAGCTAGGTGCCTGCGGAGCTGATGCGTGAGGACCAGGAGTGGGGGAATGGCCATAGCGGCCTCGGCCCAGATGTGGGCAGTGGGCAAGGCCAGGAGACTGGTTCTGCTTCCAACCTTGCACTCTCCTGCTGTGGGATCCTGGAGGAGATCCCCTATCAGGGCCTCAGTTTCCTCATTTGTAAAATGATAGACAAGGCTACCGACCTCACCAAGTCTCCTTCCTCTCACCAGCCTGAGCCCTGTATTCCAGAATCTACGAAGGAATGGCGTCAGGAGGCCCTGGGAAAGCTCAGCAGGCTTCCTGATTTCAGGGCGCATGTCAGATGCCTGATTTTGTTCAGCTTGTTCACTGAATACCTTTGCTGCACCATTTATCAGTCACTCACTCATTCACTCATTCATTCATTCATCCGTAACATCAAGCAGTTTATGCGGCTGTGCCTGCTTCAGGGGACAGAGAGAGGAGCTAGACTTCATTCCTGGTGCCCCGCGCTCTGCCCAGGGAGGAGACCGGCCTGTAGAAAGCTGGAGGGGACATGGCCAGTGAGACCCAAGGCCACTGGGGGATGCACAAGGACCAGGGGGTTCCACGAAGGCAGCTGAGCTGAGTCTCAAAGGCCAGGGGCTTTGAAAGACAGGAATGTGGGGTACGGGCTCCAGGCAGGGAACCCAGCACATCCCAGCTAGCTTCACTGCTGCTTGGGGTACAGGGTACCTAGGGATTGACCTCACTGCTGGGCTGGTTCTGAGATTCTAACGCAAAGTTCAGGAGATGGGCCTTCATTGGGGTGTTGGGGAGCAGCATTCAGTTTCTAGGGTGGCTCCACTTCCCTGGCCAGCTCAGCCTTCCGGGAGATGGCCCGAGGGGTCTGGGCAGGCGAGACCTAGAGTTCGCTGAGAGCGGGTGCGAGCCACCCCCAGGGTAAGACTTGGAGCTCACTGTGCCCTCTTCTGCCTCCACAGGATTCAGCTGTGCTTGGCCAGGTTGGACTGCTGGACCCCTGCCTCCTTACCCCCACCTCCTTTTCCTGACACTCTCAGCAGCCTTGAGTGCTGATCGTGAGCAGAGGCCTTAGCAGGTAAGCGGCATGGGCTGGCCCTTCACACTGTGTCTGCTGGTGGGGCCCTGCTGAGCGGCTGGTGCTATTTCAGGTCTGGAAATCCAGGAGCGAGGCTGTCATCTCTGAGGAAATAGGGAAGGGGCTTACTTCTGAGTATGGGAGTATGGAATCCAGGAAGGCTTCTTGGAGGAGGTGGAGCAGGTTGTGGTCCAGAATGTCTCTGACAGGGCTGAGATTTTCATGAGGAAGAAGGTGATTTGGGCGGCCTCGTTACACATGGGCCTGATGCTCTCCTCTATAAGTACAGATACACATACAAGTCCCAAGGATACTTAAGCACACAGACACATGTGTACTTGTAAAGCTGTCCATGCATGCTAAGGGTAGACAGGTGTGCATGCGCACACATACAAGAATGGTTGTGTGTACACAAAGACATACTCCCTCATGTGCATATATACACAGACATCATCCAGGCATGCTACAGACATTCTCGTGTGCACACAGACGGACTCACATGCACATGCATGCTCACAGACACATGGTCATAAACTTCTGTGTTGACGCTCCACACAGGCACAGGTTCTCACAACACATGGCATTCTCCACACAGGGACATGCTCACAGGCACTCACGGGCAGAGATGGGTTCCAAGGAGAAGGGGCTGTTCAGGGCTCACTGGCTTCTCGCCCGCAAAAGCTCCCAGCAGCCCCTGTAGTCGCTGCACAGTTCTGGGCCCAGGCTGAGCCATGGCTTCTGTAGGAATGTCAGGGAGGGTGTCTGAGGGGCAGCCGTGTGGCCATGGATAAGCTCTTGCTCTCTGTGGCCTCAGCTTCTTCATCTGGAACCAAGAGCAGTCACTGTCTCCCCCCACCTCCTGGACAGGGTGTTGGTGAGGATTAGGGACCACCGGTGCCCAGTGCCGAGGCAGTTCCTGACGCCAGGGCTCCAGCAAGTTGGAACTGTCATTTTTATGAGAAGGAAGCAGGTGGAGGATTTGTGGGTGCTGCCGAGGGATGTTCATGGGTCCCTGTTCCTCATCCCCTGGGGACTCCATCCTAGCTCCCTGGAGCCTGGATGTCCTCTGAGTCTTGGGCACAGCCAGCTGGCGGGTCTGTGTCATCCATCAGCACTTCCCCTGTTGGTTCCTGAGGAGTTGGGGTCTGTGGCACCAGTTTCATTATCTCAGCCGCACTAGAGTCCCTGTGGGGAGACCGGCACATTACCTACATGAGCTCACTAAGTATCCCCAAGAATCCTGAGAGGGAGGCCTCACCAGTTTCCAGATGAGGAAACCGAGGCTCAGGGCAGGTTGGTGAGGTCCTCAGGGACACCTGCTCACTCGTGTTGGAGCTGAGCTCCTGTCCCTGTCATTGGAGGCCAGGATTTGTGCTCTTTTCTCCACGGTGCTCCCTTCAGGGGAAGGTCATTTCATAATGAGGAAACTGAGGCTCTTAGTGGTTGGGCTTCAAAGCCAGGAAGTGGCAGCTGCACCCCAGATTCAAGACTTCCTTTTCCCTTCCTTCTCTTGTCCCAGTAGGGCCCTTACAAGTTATTTGGGTTTTAGCCTGACCCGGAATTCCACAGGCAAAAGTGTCAATTTTTTTTGCAAAAGAAGGTGGGCTATTCTCTGGGATCCACTATCTGGGCAAAATCTAGTAACTTCCTCTTTGAAACCCCTTTGTAAATGTCCTTAGTGTGGTCCTTGGAAACCTGGCCAGCAGGAATCTCTAGGGTACCCAGTGCAAATCAGGTAGCTGGTTCTGATTCTAGGAGCTTCTGATGGCCGCTGGTAGGGGGAGGGGAAAGGGCCAGTGAATGAACTTGCACTTCTCTGGGACTTCACGAGAGTCAGGCTCTCCACGTGGTCTTCCTTTTCCTTCTATAGCAACCCAGCAAATGTCTCCGCACCTCCCAGGGCCCCTGACCTGCCACCTCCTGGAGCTCCTTCCCAGAGGGGCTGCCGGTCCGCCCTCGCTGAAGCCCCAGTGCGAGTGGAAGACTAGCTTTTCCCCTGTAAGGAGCTCCGCCCCTGCCCCGGAGAGGCCCCTGAGGTGCCTGGTGGAGCCAGAGGCCTGGCCAGCTGGAGTAGACAAGCCCCCAGCCGGGCGGACTGCAGCCAGGTGTGTGTGGCTCTGAGTCCCACAGAGGCAGGCAGGGGCGAGAGGGCCCCAGCGGGTCTGAGCCCTAACAGCCGCAAAGACTGGACATAGTGAAAGGGTATCTCGTGGAGGGCATGACAGCTGTCCCATCTGGCTGGCATGTAAAAGACACTCAAAACCCCTTTGGTGGGTGAATGTAGAGGGCACTGACATGACTCAGGGGTCGACTCTGGGCCTAGGCTTGGGGTTTTCCAGCTCTGCCACTCCTCTCTGCGTGACTCCAGAGTAGGGGCTTAACCTCTCTGTGCCTCATTTCCTCATCTGGAAAGTAGGGACAGAGAACCTGCCTCACTGAGCGATGAGGCATTCAGTGAAGTAAGCCCTCTAAATCCTCAGCCTGGACCGTTAGTGCTCCACGCAAATGGGTCGATGGTGAGCCAGCAGACAGAGGTGAGTGAGGGAGCTAGCCCCGAGGGCTGTGCCACATGGGGCAGTGACATGGTTAGATTGACATTTTAAAAAGAATGGAGGGGACAGCAGGGATTGGGGTTAGGCCAGATTTGGGTTTCATTGGAGGCAGTCCCAAACAGCTGTTGATTAGAGCTCTGTGGGCGGGACCTAAGGTGGCCTCCAGCCCCTAGTTTGTGGCTTCAAGCTGCCAGCATGTGCCATCAGCTGTCAGTCAGCAGACTTCCAAGGTTACATGGGTGCAGGGCAGGTTCGTGCTGGCTGCAAAGACCTTGAATGTCAAACTCAGCTCATAGCATGCCTGGCTACGCAGAGCTGGGTTTCCAGGGTCCCCATGTGGCATGCCTGTCAGTCTTCGGCACCAGCTGAGAATGCAGCCCCCTCCCTGCCTGGAATCTGTTGCCTATAGTCCAGGCCCCTCAACCTCCAGCCTTTGCAGCCTGCCCTGACCCTGAAACCCCTGCCCCAGCTTGGAGCTGAATATAGTCTACAGCCCACTGGTCATTCCTGCCTGAGGTAGAACCCTCCCTGGGTGAGCAGGATGGGGCTGCTGTCCTGGCAGACCCTCTGAGCACGTCTCTCAAGCCTCAGTCCTGCTGCAAACCTGTCTTGTGATCTTGGACAAGTCACTGCCTCTCTCTGAGCAGTTGTTCATTGAACTGTAAAACCAGAGGGCTGGGACAGGGTAGGGGTCACCAACTACAATGATCTCAAGGGTCCCAACAACTCAGTGAAGCTTGGGAGTCTCCCACCATGCAGATGAGGAAGCTCAAAGCACAGAGAGGTTAAGAAACGTATACAGGGTCACAGAGCTCTTGGTGCAGCTGGGATTCAGCCCAACTTCACCTGATATCATTATACGTTTCCCCCCACTACATCAAACTGATACCTACCCAAGTTTGCTGGGCGATCCATTCACTTCATCAGCCAGAGAGTGTTATGCTAGACACTGGCATCCAAAAGTAAATCTGCATTCGAGGAACTGGGGGAACACAGCCCCAGGCTCAGGCAAAGGTCGGAGTCTCCAGGACTCTTCCCTGATGCTGGAGGAGGCAGGCAGGGGAGACTGCCTGGAGGAGGGGGCTGGATCCCTATATAGTGGAGTGGAGGTGAAGGGTTTTCCTGGGGTCTCTGCACAAAAGGGGGCTATAGAGCAGCAGCAGCTCCTCTGTGAAGGCTGGGAGGAGAGAGCTGGACTCTGCACAAGAGCTGAGGCTCATAGCTCACCCAGAGACTGTGGAGGAGCAGGGCTGGGGGCTTGTCTACTCTAGCTGGCCGGGCCTCCGGCTCTGCCAGGCCCTTTGCAGCACCCTGCCTCTTCTGGGGTCCCTCCGGGACCGGAGGCCGGAGCTTTTTATCAGAGGAAAAGCCAGTCTTCTAAAATGCTGAAATATGAAGCTGCCCAGGGTGGTGCCCAGGTGCCACCCTCTATTGCCACTGTCTGTGCCCCTGTCTGATATGGGCCTGACCTCAGACTAGGGCTGGGGTTGGAAGGGAGACACGGATGGATCTGTTCAGTGATGTAATGGGGACAGAGAGGCCCAGAAACCAGCTCAGGGTCATGCAGCATCATCATGGCAGGTGCAGGAGGTGAGCAGGCCGAGCAGGAGGCATCCCTCCCGGGGCTGGGTCCCTCCCCTGGCTCCCACAGAGTCCAAGGGGCTCCTTGTGGATTGTATGTGTTCACCTGTGTGGGTGTGTGTGGCTGCACGTGGACTCGAGGGACCCCTTACCTTGGCCACCCGAGGGGCTTTGCAAGGACAAGTCGGATTGGGAGGGTTGGCAAACTACACCTTGAAGGGTTCCTTTGGTGTTACTCAGGCGGGTGCTTCCCTCCAGCTGGTGTTTGCTCACCAGACTCACACTGAGCTGTGGAGTTTGAGGACAGCCCCGCCCCTGCCCTGGGTCCCAGGTCCAAAGCCTCTGTGACCTTGCAGGGAGGGAGCAGATACTGGGTGGGGCTGCAAGGGCGGCATCTTTATTTGAATCATCGCATCCTGGCCGCCTTCGGGAGTCTTTAGAAATTATCTGGCCCAACCCCTCCGAGCCTCAGATGGGGAAACTGAGGTTCAGAGAGAGAAGGGTGCACCCCAGGGCCTCCCAGCGTGGCGCTCCCAGGCTTTCCGCTGACCTCACTGCTCCAATGCAGGGAATGCATGGTGAGTGTAGCTGCTGTAGGGCAAGACCTGCAGCAAAGTGACCTAGGCTTGGGGCACGGGACACTGGCTGTTTGCAGAAAGGCAGGACTGACCCCAGAGGGGCAGGGACCTGAGCAGGCCTGAGAGCTATCTATGCAGGGCTTAGTTTGCCCTGGTTTTATTCCACCTCCTGTAACCACCGCCTCCTGCTGAGCCTGCCACCATTAGGGCTTCTCCTCCCATCTGTTTACCCTGAGAGCCAAAGAGGCCTGGAGGTTTGCAGGCCTGAGGCCATGGCAGAGAGAATGAATCTCTAGAGTCAGGGCCGATTTGAAGCTGACAAGATGCAAGGGGGTGAGGAAGAAAAGTGGACTTGAGAAAGAGGGCCATCCATATTCCTGGTCAGTCCCCTTCACCGAGCCCAGCGGGGGTTGGCGGCCTGCAGCCTGGAAGGCTGCTGGACCTTTCGTAGCAGGGACAAGTGTCTAGGTGCTTTGAGTGACAAGAGGGCAGGGCGGGCTCTCTGGAGTAGGTGGACCTTCAGCTGGGCCCTGAAGAATGAACTAGACTTTAAACTGAAAACGTTCCACACAAAGGGACCATCTGGGCCAAGGCCCAGCGGCAGGCATACTTGGGGCAAATCAGTGGGGCTGAGACTGGGCAGTGGAGGAATGAGGCTAGAGATGCCCCCTAGAGGCCAGATGGCAGAAGGAGGAGGAAGTATTTTGTACTTCGCTTCTGACTTGCTAAGTGTCCCTGAGCCGATCACTGGCCCACTTCTGTGCCTCAGTTTCCCTTGGATCTCCCTGGGGCTTCAGGCACCTGGGAGCCACAGCAAGGCAGTGCTTCGGTGGAAGGTCAGCCGTTGGGGAGGGTTTAGCGGGCACCAGGATCCTGGGCTTTTTTCCTCCCGCCAGAGTTGGACAGCTGGCCCAGGACATTGCTGCTAGACCCAGGGCATCTCTGGCTGGGAGAGTGGACCTCAAACTTGGGAGGTCTGCCAGGAGTCTCCCCAGTAAAGATAAAGGGAATATCAGCACCCTGGGACAGACCCACCTAGGGACTAAGAAACAGTGCTGAGAGTTTGGGGTAGGCTTCCCCTCTCCTTCCTGCTTCTGGGGAAGAGAGGGAGTAGGTGGCCCTCCCCAAGGCTGTGGGTGGGCTTAGCGCCCAATGGAGAGGAGCTGTGTCAGGCCTGTGATCTGCTGTGGGCTCTGGGTGCCTGGCGCCCTCTGGGTGCGGGCCCTCCGTGGCTCTGGGCTCAGCCCAGGTTGTATTTGCAGCAGCCTCTCGGTCACCCTCTCCTGTCAGGAGAGTGGCAGCCACAGGCTCTTGGATTCCCAGTCCCCGGGATTGCGCAAATCCTCCCGGCAGTCAGCTCAGGCCAGTCCCCTGGGGACCGGCCCGGGTCCCACTTGGGAAGCCCGGACCTCTTCTCTGGAATAATACTGCAACCTCACCACAGCAGGGAGGGCAAGCCGCGCTCAGGCTGAGCTTCTTCGTGACCCCAGCTCCTGTCATGACCCTCGTAATATCCAGTAGGCTTAGCAGGGGCCCATTTTCCAGAGGAGGAAAGTAGAGTCCGAGAAGACACATGGGACTTGCCCAGAGACATGCATTAAGCCAGACTCAAGCCCAGGACTCCAGGCCATGGGTCCAGCTCCTTCTGAGACCGAGCCAGTATTTCTTGCTCAGGCCCCCAGACGGGGGCGGGGAGGGGGGGGCGGGGAGGGGCAGGGCCTGGCAAGAGAAGATGGAGGAAGACCTTTAGGGGGTCGAGAAGCTGGAGGCAGAGGGCCAAGTCACTGTCTCTGCCCCTCGGCTCCAGCCACTTGGATTCGCTGGGTCTTCCAGTGGCAGCGACATTTACCTGGGGGGGAGGGGATGCGGGGGGCAGGCGGGGAGGGCCTCCTCCCTCTTGAATCCAGGTGCTAAAAATAACTAGGCCCAGCTTCCTGGGGCCCCTGCCCAGCCAGTGCCTGCTGGCCTCGGCCACCTTTTTCCTGGGTGCTGGAAGCCGGTTGCTTTTGAGCATGTAGTTCCTATGCTGGGGACTTCCTAGGAGTTGGGACAGCAGTGGCATTGCATGCTCAACTCCTGAGACTGAAGACGGGTCCGTGCAAGGCCTACCTGCTCCCCAGGGCTCCTGCCTGAACGCTGGCACCCATCCTCTTTTCTCCCTGGCCAGGCTGGACACCCCCCCCCCCCAGGGCCCCCCCCCCCCGCTTCCTTGAGCTGCTGGAGTTTTTCCTGGGTTACGTGGACTCTAAGGGGAGGGGAGACTGTGGCTCGCACCCTCAGAGTTATTAGCACTCACCTTGAGTTCTGTACCGTGCCCCACACAGATGTATAGTCGTGGCCCCTGTCCTCACGCTGGGCGTCATCCTGTCACAAAGCTGCCCAGAGGAGCCCAGATTTGGGGGCTGGATACGTTTAAATCCCGCTGTGCGATCTTAGCCTCCGTATTCTCATCTCTGAGGAGAGCAGCTTGACCTTGGAGTGTTATTGCAGGAGTGAAATGAGGTCATGTGCAGAAACGGCCAGATCCAAAGAGCCGGGCCCATGGGCCAGTAGGAGGCCCAGCGCCTCTGGGGCTTGCCTTTCTCTTGCTGGGTAAATAGACCCTGAAACCCCAATACATTTGGTTGATGTGTCTGGACCAGGAGGGGGAGGTCTGCCCATTCCTTGCACCTCCAGAGTGGCCTGCGACCCCTGCCTCCCGGTGTTAGTCCAGTTCTTGCCCTGGGTCAGTGTGGCCAGAACGGTGTTGACATTGGCCTACATGCCCCTGGCTGTGGGGCTAGCCCAGGGGAAATGGAGATGGTTTTCTGAACTCGCCCACTCTGAGAACTGGGGCCAGTGGGTCAGCTCCTCCACACCTCAGTTTCCCCATCTGAAAGTGGGATAATTAGTGGCCCTTACCCATAAGCGTTGTGAGATTAAATTAGGAACGTACGTACTGTGTTTGGAAGCGGGTCTTGCACGGGGTGAGCACTTGGGGTGTGTTAGCCGGTCCTGTAGCAGCAACAGTAGCAGTCGGTGGCAGGAACCGTGGCCACCTGCCATTTGTTGACTGTATTAGTGTCAGATGCTAAGCCCTTTACATACATTATTTAATCTTCGTGGCAACCATATGAAAGGCCCTCCTATAAGCTCTGTGTTCCAGATGAGGGACCCGAGGCACAGAGAGAGCACCCAGTCTGAGAGTGGTACAACTGAAAACCTATCTCAGAGCCCTGCCAGGGTGACCAGCCGCCTGGGTTTGCCTGGGACCATCCCAGTCTTAGAGCTGGAAGTTCCACATCCTGGAGACCTCTCTGTTCCAGGCCCACCAGAGGGTCTAAGCCCGCTGAGCCGGCCCCGTCCTTGGCTACAGGGCTGGCTGCTGCATTCTGGGCTGGGCCCCCTCCCACACCTCATAGATCCCTCTTCCAGCCCCATCACCCTCGCCAGCTGGAGGGCCTGGGTCGTGTCCAGTGCGTCCTGGGCTGCGCCTCACCGGTCCTCAGTCTCACCATGTGCACCGAGAGCTTGGGCACCTCTGCTCCCTGCTTTCTAGAGATGCTGGAAAGTCCCTTAAAGGAGAGAAGGCGAGTGCGCCCCGCCCCAGCCCTGGCTGGGCAGCCTGGAGAGGTAGCACTGGCCCTTCCGGTGCATTGATGGAGAGCGCTGCTGACAAAGGAGAAAGGTCAGCAGGGGGACAGAGCGGACTTGGTGGCGGCCTGCTAGTCTCAGTGCCCTCCCCCCACCCCGGGGACAGGGCTTCCTGGGGGAGGGGCCCCGTGCTCCTTGGGGTCCTGGTCAATCCACATTGACTCACGCAGGCGTGGGGTCAGGGAAGCGGCTGGGGAGATGCCTGAGTCGCCCTTGACACCTCTGTCTCCCTCACCCCCACACCTGACAGTTGGTTTGACACCTTAACCATCTCTGGTTCTGTGTGCCACTTAGTGCCCACATCCTCTCCTGGCATTCAGGTATCACCATCTTCTTGCCTCTCAATGACTGAACCCTTCCCAGCCCTCCACTGCCCCCCATGACTTCCCTCTGTCATCAGGAATAAGGTACAAACTCTGGGGCCGGCATTAAGGCCCTCTTAGTTCAGTGAGGCAGCCCAAAGCTGCCAGTCCTTCCTCAGGCTGCAGTCGACTGCAGACGAGGTCTGAGCCTTCCTGGCCCTCTCTCTGTGCCTGGGCATCTTCTCTCCAGACATGCCTTTCCAGGGCCTAGCCCATAGCTTTTCTCCCCAGAGGCCGTGGGGGCAGATGGAAGAGGTCACGTGTGAGGTTGCAGTGTATGTACCCTGAGTGCCCACCCAGCTTGTCCCGTGTGCCAGCCTCACCTAGGCTGCAGCGCTGAGCCCACTGTGACCAGGAGACCAGCCTGATGCATGGACCACTCCGTGCCGTTCCTCAGACTCGGCCTTGAACTGTCCGCTGCATCTCATGCTCCAGCTCCTGGAGGGGAGGGCAGGAGCCGTCTGTCTCCCCAACTCACAGGAGGCCAAGCCCCCATCAGGGCAGGATATCAGTGGTTAGTGCACAGGCTCTGGGGTCTCATCCCAGCTTCATCCTTTACTAGCTGTGTGACCTCGGGCAGTCACTTAACTTCTCTGAGCCTCAGTGGTGGTTTGTGAAATGTGGGTAACAATAGTCCGTCTGCCACAGGATGGTGAGATTCCATGAAATGACACATGTTAAGTGTTCCCAGGGTCCTGGACCATTTGAGGATTAATAAAGTTAGCTTTCATCATCATTATCGTCATCATTATCAGCACAGGCAGGTCCCATATCCAAGAAGTGAGGGCCCTCCTGCAAGTGGGTGTCTCCTGGTTATTGGGACCCTCCACTTCTGGCCCCCACTGTCCCTCTTTGTCCTTCGTCCTGTCCCTGCACCCCTCTCCCACATTTCCTAAAACCCCAGGAAGACCAGCCCTCCTGGCCTCCTGTTGTCACCCGCCTTTTCCCCTGGGCCCCACGGATGCCTTTGGGTCTGGGGCCAGCATTTATCATCGGTTTCTCCGAGGCCTCTCACAAGTGCCTCGAGAACAGTAGGCGCCTAAGGAGAGTTGGGTTGAACTGATGTTCCCCGAGCCCAAGTCACTTCCGAGAACAACACAGCAATGACTAGCCGGGCCTGTGGGCTCATCCGAAGGCCCTTGAGGGGCATTTCTGAAGCCAGACCTGAGCCCCCTCACACCGGGTCACAGCACGTGTCCACTCTGGCCTCCTGGATTCAGGGGTTTGGGGGCGGGCCGGGGGGGGGGGGGGAGGCGCAGCGCTGGGGTTGGGCCTCTCTGGAGGAAGGTGTTTCAAGGCTGCTTCCTCTCAGGGCCTCTGAGCTGTCGCTCCTCGTTTTGTTTGACCCGGCCCTTTCCCCACCCCCACAGTCCTCTGTTAAATTGTGTTATTATATTTAAACAAATCAATTCCATTGCAGAGTTTTTCCTGTCCTAATGATGAGTTTGCAGCACAAATGCCATTGATTTCTCACAGCCCTGAAAACCAGTTGATGAATAGCACCGGCTTGTCTTTGGAGAGGCACTTAGAGCAGTTCTGCAGGGCCCCTCACCCACCCGTGCACTGTCCCTGTCACCCCCACCCCACCCCACGGCACTGCTGCCTGCAGGGGGCGAGGCTGTGTGACCGAGGGAGGCTGCAGCGGTGGAATGTCATCGCAAGGGCCTGCCCTTGTGCTGGTGAAACAGTCACAGTGGAGATTTTTATTGATTTTGGCCGAAGGCAGGAGCACAACTTACAGGGCAGAGAAGTGGTGCCGTGTGATCTTTGTCCTCCTTACAAGTTCAGAGCTCACGGTCCTGACAGTGACAGCAGCTCTCATTCTAGACCTTGACGGGGCTGCCAGTCACTGCTCTTTTAAAGGGGCGGTCCCCGAGGTCAGAGAGCTGTCCTACTGGAGAGCGGGAACTTCCCTCTGTGAAGTCCTTGGGAACCTCTGCCATCAAAGTCAAGGCTAAACCGCTAGGCAGGGCTTTGCCTTTCAGATCACTGCCAGGAGTCAGGACCTGTTTGAGCTTTTTGATGACCCTAGAGCTTGGGTGGGCAGCTGTTTTTGTTCCCAATTTAGAGGAGGGCAGCCTGAGTCAAGGGCAGCCACTGGATTGGGAAAGGGCTGCTGGTGCTGAGACCAGCCCTGGTGGCCTGAGTGCGGCCTTTGTGCTCCCATCTGTCCCACAGGGAAGCCCCTCTTCCTACCAGACTTTCTCCCACCCGTTCCCCACCCCTGAGCTTTCTGTCTGCTGAGCCCAGACTGCCGTGTGGGTCACTGAGCAGGGGTCTCAGCTCCGTGCCTGCAGCATGCCAGGCAGCCTGTGAACTGGGCTGGGGCAAGGCAGGAGGGCTTGGCAGGGACTGGCACACTGGAAAGTGCCCGCCTCACCTAAACCCGTAAAAGTCACAGGGTTCTAAGAAACTGTACGGGATAGGACTGTGGGCTGAATTTGCCACCGCCTCTCAGGAATTCTAATTCAGGCCTTTGTTTTAGAGACAAGAATGTGTGGCCTGGAGTTGGGAGTGGCTCTTCAAGGTCACACCACTTGGCAATGGTGGAGCAGGGGTTTGAGCTGGAAAGGGGGGGGGGGCAGCTCTCAGGGAGTGCTGCTCCCCTCCCCCAGCAGTCAGGGCTGGGGGCTCAGTTCTAGGGGAGATAGGCCCCTCCCTCAGGAGACCCAGTGGCCCAGCATACCCCCCCCTTTCCCTTTGCCCCCAGTGCGGTTACCCTCCCCCACAGACAAACCTCCTGTCCCTCCTAATCAGGTTAGCCTCCTGCTCCATGCCTGCTCTGCTGAGTTGTACCAGCTGCCTCTAATGGCCTGCCGACCTGGCCCTCTCCTGGCTCTGCGCGTGGGGGAGGGGAAGCTAGGCTAGAGCTGTGTGTGGGAAGGGTGCTCCATTCCCTCCCTCCGTTCAGACCTTTCCGCGCCTTCTAGGATCAAGTCCAAATCCTTAGCTTGGCATCCAGGACCCATCACAACGAGACCCGGCTTGTTCCTCCAGCCTCCACACCCCTGGTGCTCTTTGCCACAGTCTCGGGATGCTATTTGCTACCTCCCTGCCTTTGCATATGTAGGTTCTTTGGCGACCTCCCACCTCCGAAAACTTCTACACGTCCTTCAAAACCCAACTCTTGGGCTGCCTCCCCGCAGGACTCCTGCCCATAGACTCCCACTGGGTGCTCCACTGGTCTGGAACTTAACCATTAATAGTACTGTTGGGTGCATTGCTCCTAGACCTGGATCCCCTTGAGTTCCTGGAGGAAAGGGAGAACGTTCTAGAAGACTATGCATCAGGGTACAGCGTAGAGAAGTGCTCAGTGAATGGGGCCAGCAAAGAAGAGAGGAATGGGGACCAAGGCGAGGGAAAGAGAAAGACAGGAGTGCATGGAACAGCTGCTCCCAGCCCCTCCGCACCACTCCAGCCTACTTCCTGACAGGGAGGTCATTCTCCCCGACACGTGTGGGGCCTGAAATAGACACACGTGGGGCCTTGGTGGGGCACAGTCTCAGGCCAATGTTAAGCAGCCCAGCCCCCCATTCCCTGGGCACTGACGCTCCCTCTCCACCCAGGGCCCTGCCCTGCAGCGCAGACCCCTCCCCCAGCAGTGCCCAGGCCTCTTCGCTCTGTTCCTGCTAACTTTGTTTTATAAATAAACTGTATAAATAGGTTCCTCTGATTCCTCGGGAGCTTGCAGCCGCAGCGTTTAAGGATTGGGGCACTGCTGTAGGCATAATTGTACTACCGAATCCATCAGCTGCCTAATTACCATTCATTTTGCATTTATTTCTGCTAATTAAAAAGAGAGAAACTCCTAACAACTTTTACGTAAATACTATATTTGTTCTATGTTAAGATGGGATGCTAATTTGCTGGTAATTAGCTGATTATCTAATTTTATAGCTATCACACAGGACGGCCCTGTCTCCCCTTCTCACCCCAGATACCACTCGAGGCCTCCCTCCGATCAGGTGTTAGAGGAGAGGGTCAAGGGAGGTCCCCGAGGGTTGATAGAGGGTCTGTCTGAGGCTCGGGGATCACCAGAAGCAGGGCGTGTTGTCCGGGCTCGGGGGGCGCGGTTTGACTGATCGAGCTGGGAGGAATCTTTGGTTCACACACTATTCTGTACAGATGTAGACACTGAGGCTCAGGGAGGCCCAGCATCCCCCAGAAAGGCAGTGGTAGAGACAGACCCCCGGCCACGTGTTTGGGCTACCCCTCCAGCGCTCACCCCACTGTATGGAGCACTGTCAGGAGGAATTTGCAGGGCGATGGCTTTATCTGCAGCTAGAGAAATATCTGGGCCCAACTCCATCCCAAGTGAGGGGAAGAGGTTGCCTGGTCAAAGCCTATGGCGCAAACCAAACCCTCTCGTACCCTTCTGGAAACTTCTGCTTCCTCCCACTTCCCCGTCCAGCACAGGGCTCTGCTCCCACAGCCCCCCGGCTCCCTTTCCAAGCCTCACTCCCCCAGCCGCACCAGCCCGGGCCTGTGCACGGTGGACGCCAGCACGTATGCAAGGCTCTGGTTTCCAGACCGTAACACTATGTATTTTTGTGTGAATTAGAAAAAAAGCCCATAATTTTACAGACTGTATTGCCTTGGCTCACTAAAAAGAAAGTGGTTGGTTCGAAATGATTTAAATAACAATATGTAAATAATTGAGGTGGAACACAGGATGTGGCTTACAGGATCTAGTAACTGAAGTTGGGGACACACTCGGGGAGGGTCTGAGAGCATCAGGTCAGGAGAGCAGGTGGAGGAGGCCAAGGGCAGCAGAGGGACCCCAGGGCAGGGTTGGCCAGTCCCTAGCCTGGTCTGCAGGCCACCACTGCCCCATCCCCTACCCAGGATGACAGGCCCCCGGGGTCATGCCCTCCTCTCCTCGGCCCTGCAATCAGCAGGAATTAGCCCACCACAGAGAAATCACTGGCTTTCAGAGTCAGTTTAAATGGGGCTCTGTTTCGGGGAAGCCAGGAAGTCAGACTGCTGCATCTCACCCCTGTGACCAGGGGCAGATGAGTGACTTTTCGGGGACTCCCTGGCTGGCCCAGCTCCCCAGGCATTGGTGGGTGAGTCCCTGACTGGCCTTTTTCTCTCTCTCCTGAGCAGTCTGTGACGGCCAGTTTTAGACGTAAAGGGAAAATGGCTTTGACTAGGCCAGGTGTCACCTGGGCGGCCAAAGCGGTCAGGGCCAGGGTTGGCATGGCCTGATGGAAATCCCAGAGGTCAGGCTGTGCTTTCTGGAACCTCCGGCTCCTCCTCTGTAAGTTGGAGACTGTCATGCTTTCCTTCCAGGGTTGCTGGGAGGGGCCTCAGAGCCGCGGGCAGAGCGCCCCGGAGAGGAGCGCTCAGTGCAGCTGGTGGAGAGCCCGATGACCCGCCCAGGGCCCCCCTCGGCCACCCACCCGCCCGCCGCCACTGTGTCTGTGCGAGGTGACCCCACTGCCGCCAGCGATCTCCCGCTCATCTGCCCTTTTATCGCCCTGCACACAATCAGGGGAAGCCGGGAAGGCCACGGGGGCTGGGCAGATGGAAAACAAAGAGAGAAAACAAAGGCACTGCTCCGAGGAGGCCAAAAGGCAGGCTGCCTCCTCCCTCTGCTGCCTGGCCAGCCTGGCCCACCAGCGCCTGGCCTTGGCCACCCCCAGGCTGCCGGTGACCTGCCCCACCCCCGTGGAGACGAGCCTCAGACCTCACATGGTGCCTCCACTCGCTGGGTGACCCCTTGACCAGTCACTTCTCCAAGCCACCCTTTTCCTGTTGGTAAAATGAGAGAGTTGGACCGCACGCTGCAGGACCTTCAGCAAACCCGCCCCCTCTCCCTACCCCTGGGCAGGGGTCCCGTTGAGGCTGTTCAATTCATCTCTAGGACACCCCCCAGCCTCAGAACGTCAAGGTGGGCCCACTTCTGCCCCTAGAGAGGACCCCAGCGTGCCCTGGCGGAGCAAGGCAAGCACGAGGCCCTACACTATCAAGATCTCGGTATCTCGGTGCGGGTCTGTAAGCATTCGTGTGGAACGGAGGAATGGTTTAATCAGAGGGGGCTTAACCCGCGTCGGCCCTTGGTGGCTGCTGCTGCTGGAGCCTTGAGAGACGGACACTCTCCCGGGCCCTCCAGGGCAGCAGTGAGGAGGAGGTTCCTAACAGCACCGGGCGAGGCCAGGCTATCTGGGCCATGCTGTGTGACCTTGGGCTGCTTTCTAAACCTTTCTGTGTCTGTATTCTCATCTGTTAAAATGGGTATAGTGCCTACCTCGTAGGTTGTGGTTAGATTGAGTGAGTTAATTCACATACAGTACGTTGAACACTACCAGATGAAGGTCTACAATGTGAGGTACCGCTCTTGTCATCAGTTTCAGCACTCTCACTGGTTAGGGGTGGACATACCGGGTCACCACAGAGCTTCAGCCTCCAAGCCCCTCCCCTGCACTGCGTGGCCAGGGTGGGCGTTTTCCTGGCAGCTGCGGAGGGTGCCAAGTGGGAGGGCAGGTTGCTGGGAGGTGCGTTTCTGGGTAAGCATTTCCGGTAGCGGTTGAAAGGGGCCAGGATTCCCAAGGCTCTGGGAATTTGTCGTCATTTACTTTCTCATTCTAAATATTCAGTTGTGATTTTATGTCTATTTCTAAAGAGGGCCTCCGGAATAGTGTAAGCTTCAGGTCCTGCCCACCTGGACCTGCTTGTTTCTGTCACCGTTATTGTATTTTCAGGGCTGGCGCTGGCCTGCCCGCTTTCGGCCCCGGCAGGAGGTGGGCCTGGGCCTGGGAGCTGGAGGGACCCAGCTCTCTCCCTGTAGACAGCCTGCCTCCGAGCACCCCAGACGCAGCCTGCAGCCCAGGCTGAGGAAGCCTGAGGGGGGGCAGGCGAAGAGAATGGGACCTCAGGGAAGGTCTCCTGGAGGAGACCCCAGATGTGCAGGGGCCCCTGCGCTGTAGGCTGGGGCCCTGTCCTCTCCCTCCTCCCTGCTCCCCATCTTGTGTGTGCCCCGTGGGCAGGCGCAGGGGCCGTTGGGGAGCAGGTTGCTGAGTTGGAACAGTTGCCCCTGAGGCTGCCACCAGGCTGGCTGGCTGTGTGCCGAGTCCCGGGTTTAGTGCCTGGTGGAGGCCCAGGTTGGCCCCTGCCCTCAGAGCTCTTGCGGTAGCTGGAGGGGCGGGGAGTGGGGGAGGGGTGGCGGTATTAGAGAGGAGCGAAGAGAGCCCAGAGGTCCGAGGGCTGGGCCCTTGGGGAGGGCGGGCCCTTGGCTGGGAGGCCCCGGAGGAGTGGAGCCGTGGGCCCTGGCGCCTCCACTGGCAGCAGGGCCTCTTGTCCCGGGCTCTGACAGGGACATTTATAACTCACAGCTGTGCCGTCCTGGGCCCAACTGACTGGTAAACCGATCTGGCTTCAGGAAGTCTCGTCCCGAGGCCACTCCCCACCCCGACCCCACACTCTCTTTCACCTCCTGATACCACATCCTGTTCTCCGCAGAGGGGCCCAGCCGGGGTCTCCAGCCATGGGCAGAGCTGGAGGAGTCAGAGAAGTTCAGCGGGGCCTGAGACTCTCAAGGTGGGGCCTCTGGGGTCACTAGGATCTACCCCCGAAGGCACCCCCAGGGGACCCAGGCACATAGGGAGCCAGAGGGAGGGCACCCCAGAAGCTCACAGGAGCTGAGGGCAGGAGCTCAGATGGTGGAGCCCAGGACTGCGTTCTGTGCTTCCGAATCTAACCAGAGGGGGATAGACTTCCAGCCCCTGCTGACCAACTCCGGCCTGGGGGAGTCGAAAGGAAAGGGGCCAAGGGGAACCGGAGGCCTCAGGGCACCTGGGAGAGACGCATCTCGGACCCTCGGCAGCCCTGCATGGCCTGGCGTCCTGCGCTGGGTGGTCCCCTCCTGGGGCCAATTCACTCACAAGGCCTGGAGCCCAGTGCCTAGGTTCTCACAGCAGAGTCCACGCTGGGTGAAGGGTCTCGCCCAGCGGTGGGAAGAAAGGACAGCATTAAACACGGCATGCTCGCTGGCTCGGCCCCTCCCCTCCCGTGCCCTTATTTGCTAACTTTTCTGGGGTCCTGTCTACCAAGCACCCCTCCCATGCCTCTCTCCTTCCGCACAGAAGAGGGTCGATAAACAATAGTGAGTCTGCCAGAGCTTGGCCTTCGGAACCCCGGTAACCTGTGAAAAGTTTCTAGAATTAGTGCCCGAAAGAGCGTATATTTTTGTTTCCTTAGTTAAATATTTATCAAGGTGTATTAGAAATATATACCTAGCATATCAAACCAGCTATTTCACGGATATGATTGCGTTGGACAAGACCAGATTGGAGCTAAAAAAAAAAAAAAAAGCGAGTTGAAGTAAAGATAAATATTAAGTCATCGCTCAGATAGGACTCAGCGAGGACCAAGAGTCACCAAGGCCTGAACTTCGGGGAACGCAAAATGAGTGATGGCCAGGGCTCGTCTCTGTTTTAAACTCTGGTTCTGAGCTTCCCGTCAGCTGTAAGCAAACCGCGTGGCCCTGCACGCGGGGGAGGCGGGACGCCAGCCGGTTCTGCGGGGAGGTGCGCGCACATAAAATGGCTCCGAGTGTGGTCAGAGGTCTGGTGAGCGATTCATAATGAGGAAGGAATTCAGGCAGGGGTCACAGAGTGGCTTTGGAAGTGGCTGCCGGCCGTGTGAGATAATTCCCCGGAGCCAGGCAGGCCCAGCGAGGGAACACTGCGGGGCTCTTAGGCCGCTAAAAATACCCGCCACTTCTCCCGTCCCCCTGCCCGGGCGCACAGGGGGCCGCACGGGGGGGCCACGGCTCTCTGCTTTTCTCACCAGGAAGAAAGAGACAGCACAAAGCCCCTGAGCCCCAGAAGAAGCAAAACAGATATATTGACCACATTTTTAAGACTCCTGCTAGGAGGCGTTGGCTTGGCGTGCGCAGGCTGGGGAGCTGCTTCAGGGGCCCAAGAGGCGCCCAGAGCCAGCGGTGGGAGCAGAGGTGGGAGGCCGTGGGCGGCTGTCTGTCCCTGGCTGCTCACACGTGTCCGTCTCTCTTGTGTCCCCAGGACGAGGAGGAGGCCGTTGGCGTCAGGCCAATGCTGCGAGGGGTGTGAAAAGAGCCGAGGTCCATCACTCCGCTGCCAGACCTAGAAAGGTAACACCAGATCCCCGGCGCCCTGATGCCCAGGCCACTGAGCCTTCTCCTGAGACCTGGCCGGGGGCGCGGTGGCCAGACTTTCCCCCAGCCTTTCCTGACCCAGGCTGCAGGCTTCTTGCACCTCCTTGTGTGTCCAGCACAAAGTGCTGCTGGGCTTCAGTTTGTCCATCTCTAAAATGGGTCCCCTAATTCTTGAGAACTCTGAATCAGGGGTCCCGGCTCTGGTGGGAGTAGCATGGAGGCCACGAGGTCAGCAGGGCCCCTCGGGGCTTGGGAAGAGGGTTCCTAATGCAGGCTTGGCTGAGAGGCATCTCACTGGAGCTGTGGCTGTGGCTGTGGTAGTATTTAAACTCCAAAGGGATTTCTCTGCGTAAGAATTGTTATCGGTATTTTTAGACCACAAGACCAAGGCACAGGGAAGTTAATGGGCTTGCCAAGGGTCCGCAGCCAGCTCTGGCCACATCGGAGCAGCTCTGCTGTATCCCATTTGCCATATCAGCTTCTACACTTGGACTGCACGGCACTGGTCTGGCCTGTCCTCCCCAGAGAAGTCCAGCTGTCGATCCCACGCAACTAACTGCCAGTCTTACTTGTGTGCCTGTGTTGGGCCTGTCCATCCACCCACCGCTTATCCACTCACCTAGCCAGCTTTCTCTCCATCCTCCCATCCAACCATCCTTCCATTTACTCCTTCATCTGTCCATCTGCTCATCTACCCATCCACCCATCTTCTAACCATCCGTTTACTCATTAATTCACTCACCGCTTACACCAGGCCCGGCCCACGCTGAGGGCTGGCTTTTGAAGACGATCAGATCCAGCCCTGCCCTGAAAAAGTGCAGTCAGCGATGGAGGGGGACACCTGGTCCCAGAGCCAGACCCACCTCCATCAGCTCAGTGCTCAAGGCCTGCGTAGTGTCTGCCTGCACGGGGAGGGGCCGTGTGCCGGCTCGGCAGGCAGGCATTCGGGGAAGGCTTCCCGGGGGAAGAGGCACTGTTCACTTATTCACGCCCCAATGTTTCCTGGGAAAGTCTCTGAGCTGGGAAAAACTGACAAAATTTCCTTTCCTCACGGCGCTTCCATTCTCACGAGCAGAAATGGACAATAAATACTCCGAACGTGGTATATAACATGTCCGGTGATGCTAAATTTCTAGAAGGGAAGTTAACTAAGTAAAGTAACCGCGTTTGCAGGTGGAGTAAAGTGATCTTTGACAAAGGATGGTCAAGGGAGGCCTCTGACCAGGTGGCATTGGAACAGAGACCTGAACCCAAGGAGGTAGGGACTGGGGTGCACTTGGGGTGCTCAAGGAAGTGGCAGAGAAGTCACGAGGCTGGAGTGAAGTGGGGGGTAGAAGGAGAAGGCAGAGAGAGCCTGGGGACCCCCTCATGTAGACGGGCAAGAGGGGAGCCCGGGGATGGCTGGGAGGCTGCGGGCCACATCCAGGCAGGGGTGGCGGCGGTAGGGGGAGAGGTGGTTGGGAAGCCATTGAGTCTGAATATAATTTAAAGATCTTGCGGCCGAGCTTGCGGCCGGTGGATTCGAGGTAGAGGATGAGAGAAGAGGGGGAGAGTCGAGGAAGGCTCTGGGTGTGAGACTGGAGCCCTGGCAGAGCAGAGAGGGTCCGTTTACTCAGCCAGGGCTGACGGCAGGGGAGGCTGAAGGAAGCGAGGAGCTGTGTTTAGACAAGTTACGTTTGCGATGGCTTTGAGGCTTCCAAGTGGAAGGGCTGAGCAGGCAGTCGGATGGATGAGTCTGGGAGGCAGCGTGCGTCCCGACTGGAGGTACATATGTGGTAGCTGTCGTGTATGGATGCTGTTGCGGGAGGGAGTGGAGCTAGAGCAGACCACAGCCTGAGTCTGTGTGACTGTCACCGGGCACCCAGCCCCTGGAGGGAGGGAAGGAGGGGGGTGGGCAGTAAGCAGACCGAGAAGGTGTAGCCAGGCAGGGAGGAGAACTGAGACAGCGGGCTCTTCATGGATGGGGAAGGTTTTGCTGGCAAAGAGGGAAAGGACGCCTCAGGCAGAGGGAACAGCATTAACGAAGGCTCAGAGGCCTCAATAAAATGAGCCATGTGTGGAGAGAGGTGGTAGGGAGGGAGAAGGGACCAGAGCAGCTTCCACACCTGGCCACACAGGGGCCCAGGCCCTGGGTGTCTGGCTGGGCTGTGGGTTTGCTCATGTGCGGGACCCTCCCTGTCACTCTGGCGGGCATTCCTTGGGCTCAGCCGAACCTCTTGCCCTGAGGTCTGCATACTTGGCGCTTTCTTTTAAGAAGCTTCCCCTCCCTCTCCTGACCTCCTCCCTCCTCTCTGGGGCTCTTGGGCCCCTGAGGCCTCCCCTTTGCCTGGAGTGCTTGTCTGAAAACACTGGCTCTAGAGGTGGCTGCCTGCAGGGGGAAGGGCACCCAACACCTCCCTATTGAACCCCTAAGCACTGTCTGGATCCTTGATCTTAAAAGAAACTGTGGAAACTTCGAGGACTGTGAGTGCGCGTCAGAGCTGCCTGCTGATGCCCAGCAGTTAGAGCAGCCGAGCGCTCTGCCTTTGGTGGGCAGGTGTGTGCGTTGGGGGTCGGGGGTCGGGGGAAGGCGTCCGCCCTTGTGCGTCTGCTGTGTTTCTCACTTGGCACTCAGCTCTCAGTGGAGAGAGGGGCCCGGCCCGTTCACGGCGCCTGCGAGAGGCCCCTGTCCCTGAACCGGCCTTGAGGATAGGGTGGGCCAGTGCTCAGCGTGGTGCTCCGGGTGGGATGAGGGTGGGAGGAGCATGCACACCACACCGCCGGGGGGTTGCAGGGGCACGGACCAGCCCGACCGCCAGAGGCTGATGGGACTGGGGTGTGGGGGAGGCTTGGGAGACTTCTCCACACTGAGACTAGGAGGGGGAGCCCAGCAGGGACTTTGTGACCCCTGAGTCCCTCAGGGATGTCTGCCTCTGGCTGCTTCGGGGACTGGGTGGGGGAGCTGAGGGAAGCTGCTCGGATGATGCGTGCTCCATGGCAGGCCGCCCCGGTCATCTCATTAGTGTGCCCCTCGGATGGGACAAGTAATCCTGTGCCTTAGACTCACTTTTCTTTAAGCCTGTCCCCACCGATATCTCCCTAAATCCGCCCTCCCCCGCCCCCCGCCTGTGTGACGTTGGGCACGCGTGGACATATCCCCATTGAGCAGATGGGTAAATCAGGGCCGGAGAGGGCGAAGCTGGCATGATGCCAGAGCTAATTAGTGGTGGGGGTGGAGCTGTGAACTAGGTCTGTCTGAATCCTGAGCACTCTTGCCCGCTGCCCTCTGCCACCTCCCGGGTTCTTCTACAATATCCGGCCCTGCAGGCCACGTAAACCCGCTCTCCAGCTTCCTCCTTTTGTAGGTGAGGAAACAGAGGGCCAGAGAAGGTAAGACACTAGGCCATGGCCACACAGCAAGTCAAGGGCAGAACCTACACCAGAATCTGATCTGGCTTACTGTGTCCACCCACCCCCACCCAGCCGACCTGGACCCCGCCCACTTCCTCTTGGAGCTCCCACTGCCTTCTGTCCCCCCCTGGCCTTGGGCATTCGCTCAGATTGAAGGCACCAAGTTCCTCATCAGAAGGCTCCATTGTGCCTATTGTTTAAATATAGATTACTAATGAAATGCCTTTTCATTGCCTTCCCCGTGAATAGTTTCCGTGTAAAGTTAATTTGCAGTGTTATGTAAATTCTGTTTAACTTCAATCAAGTTTCTAATTATGTTTTTACCGCAGTAATTCCCATTTGATTTGTCATCTCCTGTTAGGTATTTAATGTTCGGTGGGCGGCTGTGCTTTCTCTCTGTCTCTCCCGTTACCAAGGCCCTCTCCTGCCCTGACCTCCCTCTGCCTGTGTCTTTCTCCTTCGCTCCTGCTCGCTCCATCCTCTGGCCCTTCCCTGTGGGTCACCTCCCACCTCCTCTCCTTCCTTCCTTCCTCCCTCCCTTCCTCCCTCCCTCCCTCCCTCCCTCCCTCCCTCCCTCCCTCCCTCCCTCCCTCCCTCCCTCCCTCCCTCCCTTCCTTCCTTCCTTCCTTCCTTCCTTCCTTCCTTCCCTTCTTCCTCTCGAGCTGCTCCTTCTTCCCTCTGTTCGCCTCTGTTCTCTCTGGCTTTGCTTTCCCTGCCCCTCTCCTTCCTCCCTCCCTCCTTCCTGCCCTCTTTCCCAGTGCTGTTTCTCCCATCTTCTCTCTCCATTTCTCTGTCACTCCTTCTCTCTTTCACTCTTGCTGTTCTTCCATTTCCGATTTTTCTCCACTATCTCCCACCCCACCCTAACTCTCTCTCTCTCTCTCTCTCTCTCTCTCTCTCTCTCTCTCTCTGTTCTTGTTTGTACCCCACGTTCTCCCCTTCCCCACATTTTCTTCTCTTTTATGTCTCCACCTCTTCCTCTTCCATCCTAGAGCCCTTCACAAAGCCACGTGCCAGGGCTGCTCCGAGTGGTGGGACAGGCGGAGGAGGAGGAGGGGCTGGCTGGGTGTGCGTCCCTGGAGAATGAGGGCCTGGCCCTGAGTATCTGCTTAGAGCTCTGTGCCCAGCCCTGTCCAGGCGCCGGCCTCTGGTACCCCGGGAACTGGTAGGACACGAACGCCAGAGCTGGCCTCTCTGGGTGCAGCTCCTGATCCAACCCTTACCAACCGTGGCAGTCAGGTTGCTGACCCCCCGTCTGTAAACGGGGTGACAACATGACCGCCTCATAGGGCTGTGGTGAGAACGTAGTGAGACAGCATAGGAGAGGGGCTTGGTTCTTATTCGGGAGCTCTGGCCATGCCCCTCACCTCCTCGTGCCCTGCCCCAGGCGCCTCTGCAGCGCTGCTGCTAGGGTCGGGGCCCGGCTTGAGGCGGGGGGGATGGAAGCCACTCAGACGCCCTCCCCCCGCCCCCCACAGAGCTGGTGCGTGGTCCACCTGGAACAGGTCTCAGCCCTGCCTGCCAGGAGAGGTGGCTCGCCTCAGGGCTGTGATGACAGGCTGCCAGTCTGTGGGGGCATCTGAGGCATAGACCCCCCAAAGCTAGAGCAGCCCTCAAGACCCTGGTCTAGGAAACCGTAGCCAGTCACGTGGCCAGACCTTTCCCAAACAGCAGCCCAAAGGCAGCCGTGCTCTGCCAGGTGGACTGGAAGCTCCCTTCTCCACCGTTCTCGTTCCCTGGACGCCCGGGGCCGGGCTGTGGAGTCCAACTGGCAAACCGCTGCTCCGGGTGCAAGGCCTTACAGGCCTGTCTCTGTCTCCCTCGGAGAAAACCTCGGCTCCCCTCCTGCCCCACATCCGCGTTCTGGGCTCTGGATTCTCCCTGCGTGAGAGCCGAGAGCCGGAGAGCCGGAGAGCCGCTGGGCCACCACAGTTTCCCAGCAGGCATCTGCCCTCTGGGTGGGGAGGGCGGAAGGAAAACACCAGACCGAGGGCCAGGAGGCGTGTGTCCTTCCCTCCACTCCCCCTTCTCCCCGCACTCCCCCCCATTCCCATCCAGCACGTCCCTGGCGTGTCCAGGAAGCAGAAAACAAGTGTTTGGAGAAGGCATTCTTTTGGGTGAGGAAAGGCAGGCCGATCACTTGTCCTTCAGAGACAAGAAACCTGAGCCAGCCCAGTCCCTGCCCTGCTGGGCCACATAACCAACCACCTGACCTGCAGCGAGTGTGCGTGTGCGTGTGTGTGTGTGTGTGTGTGTGTGTGTGTGTGCGTGCGTGTGTGTGTGTGTGTGTGTGTGTCCCTGGTCTAGGAAACCTTAGCCAGTCACGTGGCCACTTTCCCTGTTTGTTTAAGTAAGCAGTTCAGGCTGGCTGTAGCCAGGCAGCTAAGACATGGAGCCAGGGGAGGGGGCCACACAGGCGTGGGCGGCGACGTGAAGATCGCGGGGACAGAGGGCAGCCCTGAGCCGGGCATGCAGTTCTTGGGCCTCTGGATTCGGTGTGAGGAGGCCTGGCCTGGGAATGGCCCTGCTCTGATCCCCTGCTCTCCCTGGCTCCCCACCTCCACCTGTCAAGAGAAGGTATTAGACTTGCTGACTACAGAGAACGCTCCCAGCCCCGAAACAGAGAGGGCAGGGACTCTCTGTCCAAGGGGAGCTCAAAGAGGCAGAGCCCTGGCCAGAGAGAGGGGCACATGTGGGCATGGCCACTGTCTGTCGTGTCCCCGGAGTGGCTGCTGAGCCCTGACCCCTCGGCAGGAAAGCCCACGTCAGGCCTTCCCTCATGTGTCCAGCAAGCCTCTGCTTAAGTCAACAGATGGAGCACCTACTGTGTGCCAGGACCTGTGCCGGGCTGGGGCGTGGGGTTGTCAGAATCCCATACCCCTGCCATGCTTTCCTCCTGTCGGAGGGGCAGGACCATTTTTCATAGAGCAAAGACCCTGGTCCTCACCGCTGCCATTCCAGGAGGTGAACCCCCGAGCTGGGTAGGGGGTGGCAGGCAAGGGGGAGAGATGTCACTGAGTCCCTTGTAGGCTGAGCAGCTGGGGCTCAGGTCCCAGGGTCCCCTTCCTTCAGAGTGGTGGAGCTGGAGCCAGGCTTCCCAAACAGATAACAGCAGAGCGAAGGGACTTCTGGGGCCTCCGGGGCCTCCCCACGCCCCTCTGGGCAGCAGAGCCTCAGGAGAAATGGCAGGTGTCCTTCTGCCTTCCTCCAGGTTTGCCTGGCCTGTTGTAAGGGCACAGTGCCCCTCGGGCCTGGTGGAGGAGGGGGCTGTAGTGGCCTTGGGTCCATGCTTCTGAGGGCCCATCCTGTGTCCGTGTGCTCCCCTCTCCTTCTTTGACAAACCATTCCTGGCAGCCAAGTCTGTGCCAGGCCTGTGCTCAGTGAGACACATGTGCCCTGCCCAGCCCACCTCCAGCAGCATCTCCGGGGCTGCGGGTCCAGGGTAAGGTGACGCCCAGGAGAGGGGCCATCATGGGGTGGGGGTCAGGGTTAGCAGACCCCACAGGCTGCCCTGGGTTCTTGGGAAGCTTAGGCATACTTTTCCTCAGGTGGGCTGGTGTCTGAGCACATGGAGCGTGGGAAGACCTGGTCTCGCTTGTGATAGATTTGAGGGTGTCCTACCGGGCTTGGCTCCTGAGCTCAAGGCTGTTCCAGCTGGGAAGCTCCCATACAGAAAAGGGATGGAGCTGGTGGCCAGTGGCTGAGCTGGTGACACAGGCCAGCCATCCTGCCGCCCATGACGACAGGTGGATTCTGGCCTGGGGTGGCTATAAGCTCCTGGGCCAGCGTTCCGGAAGCCTGCCTAGGCCCGAGTGTCCTGGCCTGGCCTCGCATGCCCCCAGGGTCAAGAGGCTCAGTACTGCACATGGCTGTCTTAGAAACTCTTCCTGGTAACTTGTGCCCTGGCCGCCCAGTGGGCTGAAGCCTGGCTCTGTGGTCCACCCTGCTCACTTCAGGCCTTCAGCCTCCTGACCGAGCCCCTCTCAAGAGTTGCTCCCTCCAGGCAGAAGCTCAGCGGAGTCCGCAGACCGCCCAGCGCCTGTTGGATGGGAGTAGTGTGGGCAGTGTCCTGCGCTGGGCAGCCCCGCCTTCCCAGCATGGCCCCGGGGACTGCTGTGAGTTTGGCTGTCAGCCTTCACGGGGAGGTCCTTGAGGTGCCCCTGGTACAGGCGGGAGCCCTGAACCCCAGCTCTGCCCCTGTCCCTGGGGTGCTCTCAGACAAGACCAGCCCATTCAGCCCCAAACTGAGCGACGAGAGGCTTTTGTCCATGGAGGGCCCACAGGCAGCTGGAGGGGTCCCGCTCGCGCTGGCAGTGCTTTCTGAGGCACCTGTTTCCAGAGCAGCCTGAGAGAGACCTGAGCTGCCACGACCTCCTGTAGCCAGTGCCCTAGGAAAGCAGGGGAGGGCCTCTGTTCAAACCGCTCCCCCTCACTGGGCCAGGCCACCAACCTCTCCACTCCAGCATACCCTCCTGGAGGACAGGTGAGCCCAGCTCCTGAGGCCCAGACCATGGTGGGCCCACAGCACCCTGGGCCAAGCTCCCATCCCACCCAGACGGCTGGCACTTTAAGGACCCAGGCATGCGAAGCTGGGTGGGATGAAGGGGTCTTGCTATGAGGGTTTGATGTCACCTTGTCCCTAGTGTGGGGGCTGTGCTGCCCGGCTGGGAGGCCACCCCTCTGCAGGACCTGCCACACAGCTGCTCATCTCTGACCACTAGGAAGTCCTGCCTTGGAGGCCTGAAATGGGTCCCGCTTCAGCTTCTTCCTTGTCCTAGTCCCTTCGTCATGGCCCAAAAATGACCCTGCCCCTCTGCCCAGAGTTGGGGGAGCAGTGATCCGACTGCTCGGGGCGGGCAGGGGGCTGATCCTGCTCAGCTGTGTCTGAAGTTGTGAGTTACTAGGAAAACACCCCCGTGGTACTTCTGCCAAGGCCTCCTGCTAGAAAACAAATCGCTGGAGGTTGAGATCAGAGGTCAGAGGCCACCGAGCAGGCCAGGGCGGCCTGCCCACTCCTGCTCCAGAAAACTTTGGCATTTCTGAGGAGGCTCCACGGGGCCCTCCCTGCCTCCCAGGCTGGGTGGGACCTATGGGACAGGAAGCCAGGGCGGGCCTGGAGGATGGGACTCAGGGTGAACTGGGTCTGAGCCAGGGATGAGGCGAAACCCAATGCTGGCCTGGCCCCAGGGCCACAGCCACACAGGTCACTGGGCCTCAGTAAGTGGCCACCGCCCCCACAACAGGAAACCCTGCCCAGGCACCCCCCGTCCCACCCCATGTTCCCAAGGGTGGCGCTTCTACTATTTCCCGTGGGAGCTGCTGCCAGGAATCATGCCCTCTTGAGAGAGGAAGCGGGACCTCAGCTCTGGGCTGCCCTGCCCCTGACCTGTTCTGACCCCCTCCCGCTGGTGGAAGCTCTGGGCCCACACCCATTCCTCACCCCACACATGCTGATGACTTATCTTCTCCCAGACAGCCAGGCACCTTTATGGGCTGGAGAGAGAAGCTCTAAGTGGGGCTAGGCCTGGGAGCCCAGAGAACGGGGTTTGGGGTCTAGGATCTACCACCAGCTTGCTGGTCCCTTGAGCAAGTCACTCAACCCCTCTGGCCTCATCTGTAGAAAGGAAGGCCAGAGAAAGGAGCTCTGCCCAGCTGCGAGCATCCCATGGACAAAGGGTTGGGGTAGGGTGAATTTTGTATCCTTTAAGGGCAACCACATTGGGATTAACTGCCCAGACTCCTGTCACGCATCCCAGCCAAGGGCGCTTTGTCCATGATGACCCCGAAGCAGGGAGAGAGACATGGGTGCCTGCCGGTGTCTCCGTGGCAGACAGGGTGATGCTGGCATGGCCCCTCTCTGGGTCATTCCATCGCTGGCAACACGGGCAAAGCTGGGTACCTCTGCCCAGGAAGGAGCCCTCCTTTTTCCCTCCCCCGGAGCTGGAGGTGGGGCGTGGGGGATCCCTCTGCTGCCATTAGGCATGTGGGCCAGGTTAGCAGGCCTGTGGCTGGGGCTGGAGAGAGCAGTGCTAAGGGACAGCGCCCGCCACCCTCCGCCTCCCTCCAGGAGGTGCTCTGAGGCCTTGGGTTTGCCTTTGGATGTGGTGTTGAGCCTAAGGTGCAGGGAGGAACAGGGTAGTAATACTTACTGCTCCAAACGCTAGGACAGCACCCCATGGAGGGGCTGCTCTCGTACTTTCCTTACAGAAGTTCATGGTCATCACAGCGACTCCGGGAGGTGGAAACAGACACAGAGAGGTGAATCGGCCTGCCCAGGATGGTTACACTGGGCTTTGCACTGGGCAGCTGGCCCCAGAGTCAGTGCCCTTGCCCCCAACAATTGTGCAGCATGTCTGATCCATGACACCTCCCCCTGGGCAGCCCCCAGCCCAAACCCAGCTTAGTGTCAGCTGGGGCTAACGCCCAGGATTAGCTGTTTTCTCAAGGGGGCCGAAGGGAGAGTCAGGACACCAAGGTGAGTAGACCCAAGTCGCCATGACTTTGGATGGTTAACACAGACTCGGCGCCACCCTGAGCTCGCGGGCCAGCCGAAAGCTTGTCAGCGACAGGGACACCATAGGTCCCAGCAACCCAAGTTCCTCCCAGTGGGTGGTGACAGCTCAGCCGCAGTCTGCATCTGCCTTTCAGAGCCAGTGTCAGGAGGATCTGTGAGGAGTCCTGGAGACCTGGGAGCAGGGTCTGGACCCCTGTGGCCCTGGTGGGTGTTAATTTCTTTCCCAGGGTGAGAGTCCACACGGGCCAGGGCATTCCAGGCCTCGGGTACAGAGGTCGAGACACAGACGTGTAGGGGAAGGTTATAGGGCCTTGAATATGAGGCTGAAGAGTTAGAGCTGACCCTTGTAGACAGTGGGAGCCATGGAAGGTTCTCGGACGGAGGGCGAATGCATTCTCAGGGAGAGGAACTGGCGGTGGGAAAGCCTGGCATGCTCATCCAGGTGTGGGGAATCACGTGGCTACGGAAGTCGGCCCAGGTGGGCGTCGGTGCCAGCTGGGCTCGGCAGGCCTCAGTTTCCCTCCTGTAGACCCGAGGTGCACAGGGCGGGGGCTAGCGCAGGCTGGGAGAATGCGGTACTGCAGGGCGGGGCAGGGGTCAGCACCAGTGCCGCTTCCTCTGCGTGTCCCAGCGTTGTCCTCCCCGCCCCCAGCTCGGGGTAGTCTGGGTTTCCCACCCAGCTCTGGGTGGGGCCCCACTGCTTCTTCCTCCCTCTGTGGCTTTCTGGTCCGAAATGGGAGGTGACTGGTGGCTGCAGTGGGCTGTGGGGTAGAAGCCAGGGTGGGGACACTGGCGGTGGGTGGAGTCACAGGATGGGTGGCCGTGAGTCAGGAATGGCTGGGCCTGTGTGTCATCTGGCTGCTCACTGTTCTAGCTTCCCTGCGCCTGTCTGCCTCCGCTCTCCCGCCCACACCTGCACCGTGGGCGGCTGGCTGCAGGGATGGTGCACTGTTGCTATGAGCTGAAAGCCCACGATGGAGAAGTCAGGGGGCTGGACTTCAGATCACAGGCTCCCCCTCCCCAATGTGCGGGGAGACCTGGGGCGTGTCCCCTCCCTCTCCGAACCAGTTTCCCCATTGCGGAGTAAGGGTGGGGCTGGCCAGGGGTTCTCAGCCCCTGCCCATGGGGGAGCCAGAGCAGCTTAGAAAGACAGCCCACCCACACCAATTAAATCAGACCCTGGGGGCGGGGCCTGCAGCCCTGGGGGAAACCTCTGTCTGCAGCCTCGGAAGGTCTGCTCTCCAGGACACGCGGGACAGCGTGTGGATCCTGGAGCCCAGGGCCGGCACTCAATCAGCTCTGCCACTTTCTAACACTGCGCAGGCGACGTCCGTCTCCGAGCCTCTGTGAAATGGGGATGACATTGCTTTATAGAACTGCTGCGGAGACCGAGTGGGTTTGCTATATAAATAGTGTCTGTAGGGCCGGACCTGGTACGGACGTGGTCAGCACCACGCAAGTGCTAACCTCTGTGTGCTCTGATCTGCATCTGTTTCCCACCACACCTCCCACCACCGCTCATTCGTTCATCCAGCAAACGTTCTGGGGGCTCATTCCTGCAAGCCCTGTGCTGGGTGCTGTGGGCAACAGGCAGAAGTCCATCATGGCGCTGGCCTTGGCCCCTCCTCTTAGCCCATCAGGGGCCCAGCCCTAGCAAACAGGCTGCCAGTCCCCAGGAGTGATGGACAGGTGTGTGGGGAGATCCCCCGATAATCTCACTGAGTTGCTGGGCTGAGGGAGCCCCTCTTTCTGAGAGAAGGGAGAAGAAAGGGGCACCCTCTGCTGGTCCTGCAGGCCTTGGCTGGGAAGCACCTGGGGGTCCCTCGTGCCTCCTGGTGGGAGCCCTGGGACGGGCTCTGGGTGTGTGGTGCTTTGACGGGGCTGGGCCCTGGGGCGCCTGGGAAGGTAAGCGTAGCCAAGGCCGGCCGTGTGTGGAACAGAACAGGGAACCTCCTCGAAGCCCGTCGCCGGGGCGGGCCATGTCCTCCGTCTCCTAGAGTCCTTTCAGCAGCCCAGGGATTAAGCAGGCATTATTCCTCCCACTCTGCAGACAGAGTGAGGGAGGCTTCAGGGGGGAGGGAGCTCTCGCCCTGGTCAGGGAGGGTGAGGGCTCAGGCCGGACTGGAACCTTCCTCCGTGTGTGCAGGATCCAGTGGGGCTAGTTGAGCTTCCCTGGGTGACTATACGTGTGGAGCACCTTGGACAGGTGGCAAAGTGCAGTGTGAGGATTAACACTCCCCACAATCCCCGGCCTTCCCACCGGTTTCTCTGTAGCCAGCACTGGGCTGCCCCTCGGGGGAGAGCTGGCTTTCCTACAAACAGGAAGAGCTCCCGTGGCCTGGTTCCTCCCGGGCCAGGGGTTGGCCCCGCACTTGCCCCAGTTAGACCTTCTCCCTCCCCACTGCACCATTGAGTAAACTGAGGTAGGGGAGGCTCGGGAACTTGGCTAAGGCCATATGGCCTGCAAGTGGCAGAACCAGGATTTTGTTCGGGCCTGGGTGGCATTAGTGCTGTGCTCAGACCCACCACTTCCCGCTAGCAAGAACAGACCTTCCTTTGTCCAGCGTTTGTAAACCTGGCCCTTGGCCATCACTGCAGACTGGCCTGGCCCACGTGTGGCCAGAATCCCAGAGGGATGCCTGTTTGGAGAGGGTGACCGCCAGGGGACTGGCCCTGGCCCGGGAATGGGGTCATTGGGACACTTGGTGATAGGCGGTTTGCGTGGGCCTGTGCCCTTCAGCCTCTCGATGGTCCCACCTGCCTCCTCGAGTGGAGGGAGCACAGGGCCTGGGTCCAGGCTGCCCCACGAGCTGACGACACGATGAGGGTGCTGCCCAGCCCTGTGCCAGTCATGGGTGTGACGTCAGCTCAGCTAATCCTCCAGCCAGTGTAGCCCCAGCTGAGGAAACAGACCTGGAGGGGCAGTCCAGCCTCCAGCACCAGGCTGTCCTTCCGCAGACTCATGTCCCCTCTGTAAGGTGGCAGCTTGGACTCGGGCCCTCCAAGGACTTTGCGGACAGCCTCTGCCAGGCCCCGTTAAAGCTGCAGGGGGTTGGGAATTGGGAATTGGGGCGACCCAGGGGTGTTTCTCCAGGGCAGCCTTCACATGGGCAGTGCAGGACCAGGTGCCAGGTGCCAGGCCACCACAAGCAGAGTGGACAGAGGTGAGGAACAGAGCTCCTAACGGGGCTGCTGACAGAAAATTCGGTTTTGACCATTGTCATTGGGAGTGGCAGATGCCCAGGTGGGTGCCAAAGGGCACAGGTTTGGCCAACTCCAGCTAGGTGCCCCTCTAGGCAAGACCCTGACCCTGGACAAGGGGGAGGCTCTGCCCACCCATGGGACCCGATGAGATGGAGGGTGTGGAAGGGAGCACAGAGCTTGCACCTGGAGGGTGCTCAGTGCCCCGGCCTTTCTGTGGGAGCAGGTGACCCTCGTGAAGCCCGTCTCCCGGAAGCAGATCCCCTGGGGCTGCTCCTGAGTTGGCTCCAGAGTCCTGGGCCTTTCTCCCTATCTGTGATAAGGGGTCCAGTGTCTCCACACGGGTCAACCCCAAGTCTGCACTTGGCAGCCAGCCTAAGCCAGGGATAATGACAGTCCTTCTTTATTGAGCATCCTGTGCAAGTTGCAGTATGGGAATAATGTTAAGTCCTTACAATTCTGTGAGTGTAGTGATTCTTGTTATCCCATTTTACAGATGAGGAAACTGAGGCCCAGAGAGGCTAAGTTTATTGCCCAACATTACACACCTCAGTAAGTGACAGAGCTGAACTCCAACTCCGGTATATAAGAACCCTAAAGCCACACTCTGCACCATCAATCTGTGTGGAGTCCTCGCCCTTGATTAGAGAAGAAATTGTCCATTTGATGACTTGAGGATAGAAGAGACCCTTTCCTCTTCCTCTAGTATGAGTGGCCGACAAGCCAGAGCTCAGGGCTTCTGGTTGGTAGGAGGTGTGGACTAGACCAGTCAGGAGGCTTCTGGGTGAGAACGTGATGCAGATTTGCAGCAAAGGAGAGCCAGTCCCTGACTGGGGCCTGATTGCTCTGTGAGCTTGGGTAGGATCCTTCCTCTCTCTGGTGTCATTTGCCCCTTGGTACAGGCCCAATACCAAGGGGCGAGTGGGGGCAAGGCACGCGAGTGTGCATCATGAGCCGGAGCACTGGAGAGACAGGCTGGGTGGACATCACTCCTTGGGCCTGGGCAATGCCCACTGAGCAAATGAGGACTTGCGGGCCCAACAGGGTCTCTGGAGCAGGTGCCACTCCAACGTGGCCTTGAAGACACATTAGATTAGGATTGGGCAGGGGTGAAGCCCTGGCGGGACCCCGGGGATGTGTCTGCCTGTGCCCAGGGAAGCTGGTGTCCCTGCCCTGTGAATGCAGTGTTCCCTGTTGCCACCTTACTGGTGCCACCTATAATTCTTCAGCCCAGAGCCTTTCTCCTGCCAGGCCTCTGGGCCTTTGCCTCGGAGGGGTGCCCTCCTGCGTGAGAGACTCTGCCCAAGGGGATGATGCCCCTGACCCCCCGTTTTGCTGTCAGGCTGAATCAGGCACGCCTTCTAGCACTTTGTCCTAGAATTGCCCTTCTTTGGGGTCTCACCCACTTTGCCTTAGACAACGCACCAACACCCGTGGGAAGCACACAGGCTGGGCAAGTGTACCGGCTGGCTTTTGGCCCTGCCTTCATTCTCCACACCCAGCCATCCCCAATTTCTTTCTTCTCCTCCTCCTTTTCCTCTTCTGGCAGCTAGTAGGCACTGTCATTAGTTGTTGTAAGAAGGAAATGGATGCATGGATGGGTTGATGGATGGATGTATCGATGGAATGAACAAATAAATAAACAACCCCCTAGGAGTTGGTTTATACCCCCTGTTTTCAAAATAAGGAAACCAAGTCTCAGAGGTGTTAGGTGGGTGAGCGGACAGTTCTAAGAGCCACTACCCTTCCCCAGCACTCGCTCTCTGGGTCCCCCCTGGTGCCAGGGTGTGGCCCTCGTTTGCACTGGCCTCTGTCCACTGAAGCTTTTTCCACCTGGAGGTGTCCCTGAGGGCCCAGCACAGACTGGCGTTCCATGCGTCCGCAGCAGGTTGGCGGGACCCTGCTGGTCTGCCTCTCCTAAGAGCGCAGAGGAGCGAGGCAGGTGGGAAGCCCAGGGGCGGCTAGCAAGGGCCCGGCACGCTGGGCGTCCTCGGGCCTGGGAGTGGGCTGACTGTCAGGGCAGCTCGAAATCATCTCAGAGGAAGTGAAGACAGACAGGAGGATTGACCAAGGGCACCCCCTGGTTCTCAGGCAGCCCTGCCCAGGAGGCCCCTCCACCCCAAACAGCCAGCTCACTGGGGCTTTCTTACCTGCTCCCAAGGCTGCCTGCAGCCACTCCTGTTCTTTCGTGGAAAGACTTGGGGTTTCAGCCCTTCCCGAGCACTCGGGGCCACCCGAGGCCCGAGCCCCGCTTTGCTATGCCTGCAGCGGGTATGACAGGCTCTCCCAGCAGGAGAGGTGACCAGGCCCCCAATTTTGATTATGCAAGGAGAGCGAAAGGAACCCATCAAACACTCTGGGAGTTCAGAAAAGGGAAAAGGCACTTGGGATGGGGCCTATCGGGAAGGCAGCCTGGGGGACGTGGTGCTTTGGGCACGGAAGGATGGGCAGGGTTCTGATGGGGCCACCCCGCTGTGGAAAGTCTGGGGTGAGGCAGCGCATGTCCTCCCACTTGCAGCTCCGTGACCTCTGGCCTTTGCTGGGCAGTTTCTTCATCAGTGAAGTGGACACTACAGCTCCCCGATGACAGGGCTGTGCTGAGGTGGAGTGAGGCCACGAGAGCTGCTGGGGCTGAGGAGGAAGAGCCCTGGCAAGCGGGAGAGTTGCCGTGTGTGTGCGGGCTGCGTGGCTCCCTCCATGGGCACGGGCATGTGTGTGTGCGCGTGTGTGTTTGTGAGAGAGAGCGAGAGAGAGAGAGAGAGAGAGAGAGAGAGAGAGAGAGAGAGAGAGAGAGAAGCAGGTGTGAGGAGCTGCCTAAAGGAGGCCCAGAGGTGGCATTTATGTAGCCCCTTCCCCACCACACCACACTGGCTCCCACCAGGCCCAGGGCGCTCCGCGGCCTGGCGCTGACCCACGGCTGTCTGGATGCCTCCCCCAGCCCCCTAACATGGTGAGGTCAGGGAACATGTATTCCAGGAATGCAGGAGGCGGGGCGGCCGGCACGTCTGGATAACCATCGGGGTAAATATTTGCCTTGCTCCTGGAGCCAGCACTGGCCGCCAGGGAAGGACAGGGCCTGCTCCAGGGTCACGCAAGGGGAGGCCTCCCGGTGGGTCTCAGGTGCGGGAGCCCGTGTCCCCCCAGAGAGCCTGGGAGCTGGGTCAGAGGCCACCCTTCCTGTGCGGGGCCAGAGGCAGAGCCCCTGGCTGTTTGACCCCTGACCAGCCGCTGCTTGGCCATCTGTAAAATGGGCATAGAGACAGCTGTGGTCCAGCGAGGCGAGGCAGGTCCGAGTGGCCAGAGCTGGTTCGGGTCAGGTCAGCCACTGGAGCAGCAGGGTAGGGCTGGTTTGGGTGCTCACCTGACCAGGTTTCTGGCCCACAGATGGCCACTTAAGACCTTGAGCAGTGATCCCTCACCCTAACTTTAACAGTCACCATTCGTTGACCTGTCCCTTACTCCTTGGCACCCATATCTACTCACCCAATGTCTCATTAAGCTCTCACAGCCACCAGGACACGAGGGGCACATATGTGTCACTTAGCAGCAGGTGACAGGAGCCCTGAACTCTGACTGACATGCCATCAGTGTACCCCCTGCCGTACAGACCACACTGGGGCAGTCCCACCCCCTCCCCCAGTTACCTACAGGGCAGCCTGGAGCCTCTCTTGGTGGGTGAGTAGCTGGAGGAGCAATTAATCCTTGTTTAGAGCCAAGATGGAGGCTCAGAAATGCCCAAAACTTGCTCAAGGTCACCGAGAAATAAAGGGCAACCAGGGAATCAGACCCAGCTCTACCCACCTTTTCCCTTGACCTCCCCACTGCAGACAGGGCCAGGGCTCCAGCCCAGAATGTGGGCTCCCACCCCGTGGCAGCTGTAGAGAAAAACTGGACACTTAGCTGCAGGCTAGAGCCACAAGCACGGGCCTTCATGGTGCCCCACGTCCTGGACACCCTGAGGCACAGGCACCTCTGTCCTGCAGGGATCCGGGACCAGCCTGCATCGCTCTGGGCCAGCCACAGCCACAGCCACAGCCACAGCCACAGCCAGCCTGGCTTGGTGCCTCCCCTAAGCCCACACCCTGCTCTTCCCAGGGGATCCCAGGAGCCGGAGGGGATGGAAAGGTGGGTGTGGTTGGGAGAACGCATCTGGGTCCTGGGACAGTCTCCAATCCAAGTGGCCTCTGCCGTGTTCCAGGCCCCATCTTACTCGGCAGGGTGGGCACTGTTACTGCCTTGCCCTGCCCTGGGAGCTCCTGGCATGAGGGAGTGAGAGCACGGTTCAGTCTGCGGTCTGCACGCTGCCCCTTCCTGCCCTCACAGTCACTGGGGCCTCACCCCTCCACCCACCCCCAGAGTGAGGAGCCCACAAGAGCCCTCTGGGCAGGGGGGGAGGGAGGAGTGGGGCCCACCATCTCAAAGGGAGCCCGGTTGGGCCCCACCCCCGCTAGGCCCTGAGGCTCAAGCTACACCCACTCCATGGCTCCAGTGCTTTTCGAGCAGAGAACACCCCCCTGCAGGGGACCCACATGTTTATGCCTGTGGTCAGTCAGGCTGTGAGCAGGACACCGGTTCGTCCCACTGTCTCTCCTTGGTCTCACCAGATGGCCAAGCCCACACCAGGTGTGAGCCACACCTGAGGTCACCAAGCATGAGGATGGATGATATTGCCACTGTTCATAGCCTGAGCCCCCGCCTGACTGGCATCCAGTGGGAGGGGGTGGCAGGAAAGCCTGCGTGCCCGGCCCTGGTTCTGAGCAGGACCGTTGTGGGCTCCCTGCTGGTCGCCTGGTAGTGGGCAGAGTATGAACAGGGACAGACCAACTGCCCGTGTCATAGCTCTGCTCTTACCACTTTCTAGCTCCTGGTTACCTATGTGTGACCTTAGGAAGTTAGGGGACCTCTCGGGGCCCGAGTGTCACTGGGGGATGCTAGCTCGGTTTCTGCCTCACAGCTTTTCACCAATGGTCAGAGAAGCATCCCAGGCAGAGCCCACTATACAGCTCAGCCAAGGCGAGCGTCCCACTCCTCTATCTCCCCAGGTTGGGGGCCAATGCAGGCCCGCGAGGAAGGGGGTCAGTCCCCGAGCAGCGCCCGAGCTCTTATCCTGGTCCCCTGTGTGGTGCCCTCACTATGTGACCTTGGCCAGGTCTGTTTGTCCCTTTGCCCAAGCCCACACCAAAGAACTGGCGCTGGGGACAGCGAGGTGCACGTGTGCACCGTGAGCCGGGTCACCTCGGAGGCAGGACGGCCGGCATCATTCCCTGAGGCCTGGATGATGCCCACGAAGTGAGCGAGCACTTTCCGGCTCGGGCTTCTGTCTCAGCTGCCAAAATAATGATTTCCTCTTTGTCAGCGGGTCCGCGGGCCAGCTCGCCTTTGGGAAAGGCCCGAGCTGGGTGCTGATTCCACTTCTGCCCCAGCCACTGACTTGCTTCATGACAGCGGGATGGGGGCAGTCGCTGCCCCTCTCCAGGCCTCAGTTTTCTCCTCTGTGAAATGGGGAGCAGGAGTCAGTGAACCCAAGGGCCATTTGTGTTCCCATGGTGCAGAGTATGGGGCTGCTAGAGCCCAAGCGTTAGGACACAGAGACCTCCTTCCGTGCTGGGGTGCGGATGGCAGCTCTGAGGGCTTGGGGCTCAGACCCAGCGCACCATGGAGCCCCGAGCCAGCCACTGCCGGGTACCGTAACTCATGCTTCAGCTGACGTGCCTGGACAGCTGCCTGCGTGTCCACAGTTGTGAGCCTAATACAGTCTGTACAGCTCCGAGGGAGATCTCCTATCATCCCCGCACCCTTTGCACAGACGAGGAAGCTGAGGCACAGAGAGGTTTAAGGAACTTGCCCAAAGCCACCCACTTCCTAAGAGGATGAACCCAGGACTTGAACCAGGTCGTTCTCATTACTGAGCCCACACCTCCAACACCAGGCTGTGCGGTGCCTCTTATAGGGGGGCATCCACTTCTCTCCCTGGGAGCCCTGCCTGCTGCACAGTGAGGTGTGGCCGGGGTCTGAGGCCTCTCGCCCCCTGGCACAGGTGGGAGCCCACGTTTAGCATGGGTGTGCACTCCCTCTCCCACTGTTGGCCACGGGCCCCATCCTGGGCTGCACTCAGCCCTGCGTGCAGGTGTAGGGAACATGGTGACTGCAGGAGCCACCCGCAGGGCGCCTGCACAGCTGGGACTCAAACGGACTCTGCAGCTCCCACCACAGCAGGCCGGGGGGGTCCTCTCCTGGAGTGCTGGGGGGCAGTGAGGGGCGGGAGTACTGGTGGCACATTGAGAAGAGGGGCCAACTGGGCCCGCATAACAGATGATCATGTCCTTTCAGCCCACTGCTTCCTCCAAGCCCAAGCCACTGATGTGAAGGGGGTGTCCGCGCCTCTTTCCTCCCTCTGTCACACCCCACACTCAGCACCGGCAGGTCCACTTCTGTCTTCTGCTCCTTCTGCTCTGAGCACCTGTCTCTGGCCTGGACCCCTGGAGCAGCCGCCCCACTGGTTTCCCTGCTTCCTACTGTCCCTCCCAAGGCCTTCCTCCCCAGCAGCATGGAGAGCCTCTCACACCAGAACTCGGGTCATATCCCTCGGCTCTCAGACCCTCCTGTGCTCCTGTCCACCTTCTCGACAGCTCCCCCCACTCCCTGACTGCACCCACCACACCAGCCACTCTCAGGTCGTCCGCTGGGCCAGGCTTTCCCCATGTTGGAGTCTCCACATGTGCTGTTCGCTCTGCGAGAAATGCTGCTCCATGCATCTTGGCCTGCCTCTCTCAGGCTCATCCTTCAACTTCACCTCCCCAGAGCGGGGCCCTGAACCCTGGGTCTATGCTGCACAGCCCCTGGACTCATTCTTTCCGGCAGACACCACTTTTAATTACGTGTTTGCTCATTCTCAGAATTTTACGAGGGCAGGTCCCACTATCCTGTTCACAGCTCTGGTGTGTTAAATATTTGTTGAGTGAATGAATGAAATGAATGCCAAGTGCTGTGTCGCCATAGATCCTAGATCCTCTCAGATCCCCGGGATCACGATGTCTGAGGTATCGTGATCCCATTTGACGGGTGAGGAAACTGAAACGCAGGGAGGTCAGGAGCATGTTCACAATTCAGAGCTGGCAGCTGACAGATGGGTGCCAGGGGCCTGTTTGGTCATGGGGCCCCTTTTCCTCTCGGTCCTTCAGATGCCCCGTCTGTGGCGTGGGATGATTCGGTTTTGCCGTTTCAGCGGGTGGGCGGCTGGGCTGTGGCAGTGTGCTCAGTTCCCGCTGAGCCAGGCGTGGACCCGCTGACCAGCCTTCTCGTTGCAGCAGGATGGAGATGGAGTGAGGCAGAGGCGCCGCGAACTGCTGACCGACCAGAACGTGAGACGCTGGTGATTCTTGGGTCGCTGAGGTAGGTGTGCAGCTGGGCTTGGCCTGATGCTTGGGGAAGGGACAGTGGTGTCCCAGCACCCTGAGCCTGTCACTGGGGCCACAGGTGGAATTGGGTACAGCCACCCTGCTGAGACCTTGCCAGACCCTGAAAGGGCCCCCAGGGGCCTCTTAGGCCTAATCTCTCTAGAGAGGCTGCGAGGGCAGGGGTGTTGGGATGCGCCCCAGGGAAGGGGCAGCTTTGGTGTCCCCAGCCTTGGCACAGCAGCCATCTGTACCACTCTGCACCCCGTGTCATGTGGGCCTCACGCAGGAAGAGGCCTGGGTGAGTGGAGGCCTGTTACTGGCCTGGGTGCTGTGGCTGCCCACCCTCCTCTCCCCCAAATACACCGAGGTGGGCACATGAGCGCTCGCACATCTCTGGGTGCTGGGGACGGAGTGCCTGCCTCAAATCCCAGCTCTGCCACTTGTCCACCATGAGGTTGTGCAGTTTCTCTGTGCCTCAGTTTACCTGTCTATGAAAGAAGGATGGGGGATCGCAGCACCTGCCACCCCTGGGGGCGGGGGGAACAGGCACACCTACCACCAGTAAATGCTCAGGGTATGCCAGCGTGTTCCTCAAGGATGCTGGGGCCTTGCTTCTTCCCACGTGCCTCAGTTTCTCCCTGAGGACCAACAAATGCCAGGATGGACACAAACTGGCTCTCCAGCCTAGGAGGGTCTGGGCCCCTCAGAGAGCTTGCAGGCCTCGGGCCTGGACACCAGCGTGCTTTATCACCAAGTGGCATTTGAGTTGATCGCACTTGGCCTTGTGCTTGAGGGCGACCTGTGTGACCCCTCTCTGTAGCTCCTGACCCAGGGATGAGAAGCCTCACAAAGATGCTCACGTGGGCCAGGGCCCTTTGTCCTGAGGTTCTGGGGCCCCGCGTGGGGAGCCGGAGTCTTCGCCCTGGCATGAGGCCATGCCAGTTCGCCTCCCTGCTGCCCTCAGCTTCTCTCCTCGGGCCTCACTGCTCCCAGGTGCTGAGAGGCTGGGCCACGCGAGCCCCGGGGATTCTCCTTGCTTCACTCCGGCACCAGGGCACAGTACTCAGCCTTCCTTCCTGCTGTCAGCTGTGTGACCTTGGGTTAGTCCTTTTCCTTCTAGGACAGTCAGTTCTGAAAATGAAGATAAATTATACCAACACTGCTGAGAGGGCTGGTGTGAGGAGGCTTAGGAGCCTGGTGTATTTTTAAATGTTATAGCTGGTGAGATTGTATGTGTCCCGGGTACTCTGTGCCTTAAATGTATGTTTCTTTCCCCAGTTCCCCTGAGGTGTGTTTAGTGCCTCCCTCGCCAGAGGCCCAAAGTGGTTAGGAAACCCATGGAGCTAGTGGTGGAGTGGGGATTTGAACCGTGGTCCCTTAGAATTAAGCATCATATGATGCTTTAGAGGCGGGGGCAGAGCCACGAGGCAGACTCACGGTAGGTGCTCAGAAAACCACCTCTGTTCCTGCCTTGCCGCCTCTGCCCAGGCCTCCAAGCCCGGCTGACCTCAGAGCCAGAGGGTGGCCCCGAAGGCTGGCAGCCTGCCCTCCCCGAGGGCCTGCCGGCAGCTCAATAAGGCCGCGGGAACCCACTGCTAATTGTGAGGTAACCTTTGAAATTCTCCTTCACGGTGGGTTCTCTTTTCGGATGTTTTTCAAGGTAATTCATTCCCTTTCCAGAAATTGCCAGTGGTGGAGCATTAGGCAGCTGGTAATTAATCATAGGAGCGGCTTGGAGTGTATTCTTTAAAAAAAAAAAAAAAAAGGAGAAACAGAAAGCCGTGGTGGAAGAAGAAAAGGGCGAGGTGGTAATCAATACCTCTGTGTCCCAGAAATGCTGGGACAGGAATGGCAGGTGGGCAGCTTCTCCCTTTCTTCCCGGGGCTGGACGTGGTCTGCCTGCCGCAGCACGCGAGAGGCTCTGCCCAGGACCATCGGCTCCCTGTGTGACTTGAGCAAGTCGCTGCCTTTCCTGGACTCAGCATTGCCACCTGTAAAATGGGTGAGAGGCCGGTGTCAGACTAGAACAGAGTGTTAAATGATTATACGTGCTCACTACCACATCCTAGTGCCTGGCACAATTTATGCTTTATTAACTGAATGAAAGGTTATCTTGGGTCCTAGTTAGCTATCCTAAGATGGATGGAGGACATCTTTTCTCTAGATCTATTATAATTCGGAGTGACAGCCAAGGTGATGGGCCAACCCTGTCACTTTCCAACCTAATGATGAAAGGACTGTCTGGCCAACAGCTCAAGCCCCTAGGTGGCAGCCATGCTGTCTCCCTCACATCCTCTAGTTTAACTTCCCAAGGGTCTGAGCTGCCTGGACTTTTTTGAAAGCTGCTTTCTGGGTAGTTGGTGAGTTCCTCGTCATTAAAATGTATGCAAACAGGCCGGGGCTGCACAGGGCACTGGGGCAGCGGATTTGAAGGGCTCAGAGCATTCCTGAGTCTGGGCGACCCGTGCGGTTCTCTGGGATGGACACTGGGAGGCTGGACTGGCCGAGGGGAGCCCCTTCCCTAAGGCTAGAGGAGGCAGCTGAGAAGCAGGGTTGCCCGTGCAGGACTCAGATGCTTTGTGCCCATTTCCCTGGAGAGGAGGGTGTGCAGGGGTGTGTGTGCATCATGAGTGAGTGTGAGGATGTGTGTGAATATGTGAGTGTGCCCACCCCTGTGTGAGAGCCACCTCTACCCCCTGTGCAGCTCCTGTCAAGAACCTGGCGCCTCAGACCTCACATTCGGACTGGCCAGTGGGGTCCTGTCACCCCACTGACCACGCAGAGTGGGCTGGGGTGGACCAAGGGACCTGAGGGACCCCGAGGGGAAGCATGCCCAGGTCAAGCACACTGACCTCCCGCCCCGCTGCTGGCTCTCCTGGGTGCTCCCCGCGGTCATGGAGGAGACGGCTCTTGGAGGTCCGTGCCTCCTGCTCTGGACGCCCAAGCCCTGGGCACCTGGTCTGGAGTGTTGGGATGGGCCCAGTGCCCCTGGCAGGGCAGGCCGACTATTTGGGGAGCCCTCTGAGCAGCCTGGCACACTTGGTGCTAGTTGTTTCTTTACTTCTTCTCTCCTTGGCCTCCAACCCCTGCTCAGGGGTGTGTGTGTGTGTGTGTGTGTGTGTGTGTGTGTGTGTGTCTGCCCGTCCATGGACTCTGTCTCTTTCTGTTTGGTACGTTCTGTGCCAACACCTCGCTCCTTCCCGCCTCCCTCCTCACAGCCAGCCCCACTGCCACCTCCTAGCTCAGCCGCTCTCTCCCTGTCCTTTTCACGCCTGAGACCCCTCACACCCCGTCTGGATTGTCTTCCTGAGTCTGGACCTCCTCACTCCGCTCCTTTCCCTTGGAGTCACTCCCTGCCCGGCGTGCAGGCAGCACCTCTGCTCTGTCATCACCGCCGTCGTCGCCCGGGCTCAGCAGAACGGAGACCCCTGGGCGCCCAGCCTGCCACCTTCGCCTTGTTTACCCAGCTCTGGCCAACACACAGCTCTGTCCCTCCAGCTCCTGGAGGTGTTTGAGGCAGTGCCCTCCGCTTTCAGCTGCTTGGAGGCTGTGTACTGTGTGTGGCCAACTGCTGAGGGGGGCACCATCCCATCCCATGGACCCGCCGCCGACCGCTCAGGATGGAGCCCGGTCTCGGGGTGCAGAAAATCTGCTCGGTAGCCGCGCTGTGCTGTCCTGGGCCAGGGCCACCGCCATGGCTAGAGCGGGGGAGCCTGCAGGGCCGCTTCAAACCCGGTTTCCTCCGGCACCAATGGAATCCCCACTATAATTAGAAGTGAGGTGTCCAGAAGCTGCTGCCTGTGAGGGCGGGCATATGCTCATGAATAAACCAACTGTCCTCCCCTGGGGACCAGGAGCCGTGGGTGGGCTCCTGGAAGCCACAGGCCTGAGGTCTGATCTGCGAGCTGGGCCGTGGGCCCTGGCGCCACACACCCTCCCCTGCCCTGCATGCTGTTGGGGAGCTCCCTGGGTCACAGCCTTTCTGGGGTGCCTGCTGTGTACCCGCCGACAGCCTGGCATTTGAAGCCCCGCCATCTGGCCCGGCCTCCTTTCACGGCCAGATCACACACTAGCGTCTGTCGTGCCCCCGACCCCCCACTTTTATCACCTTTGCTCCTAAACTTCCTCCACCTCAGAGGTCCTCTGCCCTTGTCACCCACCACCTAGCCTACCACCTACCCACCACCCACGCCCACCTACGACTTGAGCCTCCCTCAAGCCACGCCTCCTCCTCAAGGTCAGACATGGCCCCGTCAGCTTGGGGCCCCTCAGACTCCACCTGTCAGAGGCCATGGTTGATTCCTCCCCGAGTCTCCTAAACCCGAAACTCTGCCCTTCACGCCCTTCACGGTGCTCATCAGACTGCTGCGTCGTCTTGTACGATGTGTTATGTATTGGAATGATAATATTGGCTATTTTACATTCTTTCCTCCTCCTAAGTCATTGCAACTGGTGTGTGTTTAACATATTCACCACAGAGCAGACGCTGGTCTCAGTCCCGTGTGGCTCCTGGCTGCTGTGCTGGACCACACAGCCTGGGAGGGCCCAGTCTTCTCCTCTGCAGGCAGGGAAACTGAGGCTGGGGAAGCCGTCTTGCAGATGAGAGTTTGCAGAGCAAGTATGCTCCTTGTAGGCCAGGCCGCTTCTGCTCCGCAGTCCAAAATAAGGAATGGCCCTGCGGCGTGGCTCAGTGGTTGAGCGTCAACCTATGAACCAGGAGGTCACGGTTCGATTCCCAGTCAGGGCACATGCCCGGGTTGTGGGCTTGATCCCCAGTGTGGGGCGTGCAGAAGGCAGCCGATCGATGTTTCTCTCACATCATTGATGTTCTATCTTTGTCTCCCTCTCCCTTCCTCTCTGAAGTCAATAAAAATGTATTTTAAAAAAATAAGGAATGGAGGCACGCTGGTCAAAAAGGTAAATCGAGGCAAGCAGGACTGTTGCTAGAGCCCAAGCAACCAAGCTCAATAGGAACAGAGGGAAGATGATCTCAAGGTTCCTTCCTCCCCCCCGCCCCTCCCCCGCCCCGCAGTGGGTTCCAGGCTCCAGGCTTCTCCACCGAATAACCACACAGCCCTGAACAAGGTGGGCTCATTCCCACCCCTGGGCTCTTCCAGCTGCCTAACAGCAAGCACACAGCCTAGGATGCAGAGGCTCTGGGGGGAGGGTGGGAAGTGCCAGCTCCTCCCATGAAGGAAGGGCCTCCCTGGCTCCAGACCCGCTCATGGATCCCAGAGATTCCCTGCAGGGTGGCGGCTGCCTGGGGCAGGCAGGATTGTCTGCCCGTGCCTGGCCCTGCCCCTGCCAGCCTGAAGGGCTCTCCAGAGGCGAGCTGTTTCCCAGGAGCCAGGCCAGCAGGGAGCAGACAACCCGCCCCAGAGCCGATTGTCCCCTTTGCTCCTCTGCTGCACTTGGCTGCCTCTCTGTCGACAGTCGGACCCATTTGCCGCTCTGCTCAGGCAGGGTGGCGGGAAGTCACAGAAGGCGCTGGTGCTGGGCTTGTCTGGCTCCCTGGGTGCCCCGCCACAGGCAGGGTTGGGACTCGAACCCCTCCAAGGGGCTGCCTCCTGCCAGCCTCTGGGGGCTGCAGAGCTTGTGTGCGCTGAGCTGGCCCAGTGGACACAGCCGTCCCCTCCTTCAGCCTTTTCTTGTCTCTGTCCTCCAGGCTGGCTGCCTGCTGTCTCCCTGATAGGCTGTAAGCATCTTGAAGGCTCAGGCAAGCTCCGAACCGTGCCCTCAGCACAGTGCCTGGCATGCTGGTGCTGAATGGCAGCAGGAAGCCAGCAGGCACCCCGCCATGTGCCCTCGGCCTCCTCTAAGGATGGAAGGCTTTCTTCGGGATGCCAGTTCTTTATGCGCTGGGTGGACCGTGTTAGGAAGGACTCTGAGGCCGTGCACAGGCCTGTGAGAAAGTGGCATGCGCTGCGTGGCTTACGTTGCCCTCTCCGCCCTCACTCCCCAGGCAGCAGGTCTACTTGTCAGGGTTTCAGTTATGGCTTATGGGCAGTGCAGGCATAGCGAGGGGGCAGTGACCTCAGTGTGGCCTCACAGGGGTCAATTCATCCTGACTGTTGGGCAAACTGCGCCCCAGAGGACCCTCTAGAGCCCTGGGTTCTGAGGACTGCAGGTGCACCCCCCACCCCCACTCTCAGCCCAGTTGGTTTCTGGGGGCCTGTGGCAGCTTTCCCCTCACATCTGTCTTCCCTGGTAAGTGCTTCGCGCCCTTCTTCAGTTCCGGTTTGGGAAGCAGCACATCTTGCCTCCCAGCTGTTTGGGACCCTCCGCTGCTTCCCTGCGGCATCTTTGGGGGCCTCTTTTGGAGCCTGTGGAGCATCTCTGCTTCATAGCCGTCGTAGAATGCGCTCACGGTGCCTGGTCCATCTGGCCCATACTCCAGTGGGACAGCCTAACTAACATGTGACAGCTCTCACTGGGTGGCCTGGGGAGCTCTCAGCCCCACCCCCACCCAGACTCCCCACCGCAGCTCCTTTCCCCACCCACCTCCCAGGCCCTGTAGCTGCCTGGGGAGCCAGCCCCTTGAACCCCTGCCCTCCCAGCCGAGGCACCCAGCCATCTCCTGGCCCACAGCTCCAGGGTGGCCATGGATGGAGCCAGGAGGTCTGTGATGAACTGGAACCTGTAAACAATCGGGGACATTTTTCTCTGCGTGTGGAGGGAACACAGAGAACACCCTTGCATCCTTAGCCGGCCCAGCCCCGTCCTCAGTCACAGCGCCCGGAGGGCTGGTCGGGGTCACCTCGGGCCTGCTACTTGCACACCTCCACTGCTGAGAGCTCACCACAGGCTCACTCATGTGAATTTCAGTGTGGCAAAGGGTGCGGTGACATGTGGTTGAAGCAAGGGTTTTCGGGACAGACAGTTTGGGGTTCAAACCCCTGCTCTGCCATCTATCAGCTGGGCCAGTCTGGACACGTGACTTCATCTCTGATGCCCTCAGTTTCCTCATCTGTAAAGTGGGAAGAAGCCCGCCTACCTGCACGGGGTGCTTTGGGGATGGAATGCAACACTAGCTACGCCAGTCCTCTCTCTTAACAGTAGACCGATGCTCTCAGGGAGCCGTCTGCTATCTCAGCACTGGGGCATCTGCTTGAGGTTGGCGTCCTTAGCTCTGGTACCCACATACTTCCTTCCCCAGGGATACTGGCCGCCCAGATCCTCTCTGCAGCTCGGGTGGGACTTTCAGGACGACACTTGAAGATAGAGACACAACAGGCACAGGCCACCTGGGCACGTGTCTACATGCGTATTCCCCGGCCCCTCCCCGGGAGCTGATTCTCTGGGTCTGGAGATGGGCCCAGGGCTCTGAATGTTCAGACACGATCCATACAATACCTGTGACTGGGCCATCCTGGCACACTGCTGCCTGCAACGGGGAGCTGGCCTGGAGCTAGGACCCTGGACCAGGTCACGGCCTCACTGGGTGAATTTGGCAGAGCCTGTCCCTCTCCGTGGCTCACTTTCCTCCCCAATAAACCAGGAGTTTAGATGATCTGCTCCTAAAACACCATGATGTTTATCTTCGTTCCCATGGAGTTCAGTTAATGTTATAATAATAATAGAAAATAAAAGTAATAAAATCGTTTTTACAGTAAATATCAGAAGGATGTTCCCTGGTGTCCCCTCTGCCAGGCTCCCGGAGGCAGCTCTGGGGGTTTCAGCCCCATCCCTCTGGCCACAGAGTGGTCGTGTCAACAGCCTCCTGCCAGGCAGAGAGCCCAGAGTCAGAAAAGCTGTTCCTGGGCTGTGACTCGACTTTTAGAGGAGGGTCCCCTGGGCCTTCCAGGAGGCGAGATCCGCAGCCATCTGCCAGGTCCACTCACAACTGGAGGGTGGCCCTGTGGAGCCTCTTCCGTTATAGATTGGGAAACTGAGGCCCAGGGTAGGACATGCCTCGCCAGGTCATTCATGGGGAACAGGCCCCTGGGCATACAGTCTGGCCTCGGGGCTGTGCCACTCCTCTCTGTGGGCAGTGCATCTGGGATGGGCAGCCCATCAGACCTGAGCCTTACACCAGCCTCTGCAGCCCCTGGGAAGAGACGGGGCCATCTCAGGACAGGGACCAAGGGGCCACCGGCGCCCGAACACACTGGGGCCTTTTGCCCCAAACTGTCAGCCTAAATCAACAGACAGCGCTCGGCTCCCAGGTCCTCCTGCCCCAGCCAGGTCAGCTCCGTGGAAGTTTTCCAGGAATATCCACGCAGAGGGCGACGTGCTCCCAAAACGAAAAGGCTCTCTCTCGCTGGCTCCCTCCCATTTTCCACTCACTGGTGCTCAAGAAGGGAGTTAATACGCAGAGGTGAAGAGGCGGCCCTGTCCTAATAAGACCTCGCTTGAGGCGACTAGGCCCTGGCAGGTGTCGGGGAGGAATTATTCACTGTCGGGCCTTCCCTCCTGGCCTGGGATGATTCTCAGGGCTGGGGCTCGGGATCTGGGCTGCAGAACCACGAGGGACCAGCGCTCCTCTGGCCACGGGCATCCTTCTTGCACAGCAAACCTGTCTTCTCCCTGGGCTGGGAGCCCAGCTGAGTCCTCTCTTCATCCCTGGCACCTGGTACAGGGCCCAGCCCTTTGCATAAGCCGGTCCCTCCTCCCCACACTGTCTGCAGTCAGTAAGGCAGTGGTATGTAGTAAGCACCTACTGTGTGTGGGGGTCTGTGCTCAGCTCTTGAGGAAACAAGGAAGCAGCAGATTCTATGCCAGCCTTCAGGTAGTGCACAGTTTTCTAGGCCAAGGCTCTCATGCAGGGAACAGAATTAGGGGTCCCCAGGGCCCCTGGGGCCAGGGAGATGTTGAGATCCATGAGGAGTCTTTGGGGGATGAGGTTATGGAAAGCTCATTATGGAGGAGGCTGGCTGGAGCAGATGGACATTTCAGAGGATTTCAAGATTTGGGTGGGGCCAGGGGTGAGATAGGAAAAGCCACAACCTTAAGGCAGGATATGACCCAAACCAGGACCCTGGATGTGTGCCTGTGTCAATGCATCATCTGATTTCATCTTCGTAGAGCCTGTTTTGCAAGTAAGTGAACTGTGGAACAGAGAAGTTAAGTAGCAGGTCCACGGTCACACAGCTGCTGGGCGGCGGGGCCAACATTTGCAGCCAGCTTCATCCGACTTTCAGGCCTTAGCCCTCAGCCAGACCCACGGTACAGAGCACCCACTTCGGTTGCAGGGGGAGAGCCTCTTGCCAACCAGGGAGAGCAGAGGGGGCTTCCTGGAGGTACGTGAGTTTCGCCTTCCACAGGCCTGAACTGTAACCTCCAGGTGCTGAGCTGGGCGAGGCCAGGTCACCTGACTTCTCAGGGGCTCTTCCTCTTTACCCTAGAATGAAGAGAGTAGGGCTCCTCCATGGGGCCTGAGAGGATTGGGCACGTAGTAGGTGCCTGCCCGGAGTCAGCTGGAGCTGCTGGAGTGGCCCTCGCAGCCAGGATCAGGCCTGCTCCCATCAGGATGTGCCCAGAGCTGTTCCCAGCATGGACGGTTCTCGCGGACAGGTGGGCTCGACTGCAGGGCCTCCTGGGACACAGAGCTCCCACTGGGAGGGACAGGGAGGGGCCGAGACAAAGTGAATAGAACAGCGTAAGAGAAGACAGGGCACTGCCAATCCCCAACCACCCGGCTGTTGGCTCCAGAGAGCGAGTAGGAGGAGGGGCTGTGATGAGGCCTGGGGGATTGCACCTCTAGCTGAGGGAACCACTGAAGGTTTTGATCTGTAGAAAGACTCAGCCACTTCATCCCTCACGGGCTTTCACTGAACCCAGCATGTCCGAGAAGACACTGAATGTGGGCAGGGAGGGGGTCCCTCCCCTGGGTGCTGGCAGGGGAAGGGGTGTCATCTTGGGGAGCCCCTTTGTAGCTGAGATGAACTTTTATAAGTCTGGGCTTTCAAAGGCAAGTCCAATGAGCTTGGGGTTTGGAAGAGTTCAAAGAGTTCATTCAGAAACGGGTGGAGGGGAGGTGGGGGAGCAGGGTATAGGAGGATAAACGTGATGAACGGAGATTGGCTTGGGGTAATGCGCGCACAGTACAGTGTATGGGTGGCGTGTTACGGAATTGTGCACCTGAAACCTGTATAGTTTTGTTAACCGGTGTCACCCCAATACATTCAATAAAAAGGAAAAAAGGAAATGGGGGCGAGGCGGAGAGGACCCAGAACACATGGGGCACACAGACGCCAGCTACATGTGAGATTCTGGAGACACAGGGTGTGAGGGACCCGGGAGCAAAGGACAGCAGCTTCCTCCTCTGGATGGAGTGAACTGAGGCCCAGAGACGAAGGGCTGGTCCAAAGGGGCTGCTCTGCCTGCCTCTCCTCCGGGCCTCTCCCTGAGCTCCGCGGAGGCCAGGGAAGGAGCGGTGGGGGAGGGCAGGGTCGCTGCACTCCGTCTGGGGCACCTGGCTAGGCCTTGGAGGGCGAAGGGCAAGGGGGCCTCGTGGGACACAGTGGGGCCTCAGCAGCCATCTTTCTCGGTTCCTCTGGACCTCCCAGCACCTACCCAGGGAAGGAGGCTGGTAGCAGGAAGCCTTCCCAGGAAAGTCCACCGGAGCGTAGAGCTGCCACGGCCACAGTGCTCCGTCGGCCCCACTGCCACCTTCGCTCTGCCTGCCTGTCTGCCTCTCTCATCCACCTGCCCTTGCGGCCCTCCCTCTCACGCTCATCCTTCCCGCGCTGGGTCTTTTTCACGCATCTGTTTTGTCTGTCCCCTCGGCAGCTCTCTGCGTGTGTCCTGCCCAGGGCAGCTGCGCTGCACACTCCAGGGGGCGCCCTTTCCACAGATGCTCTCTGTCTCTGGGCCTCTCTGACTCCATCTCAGTCCTGGTTTGTCTCTTGTGCCCTAGCTTGTGCCCTCTTCCTTACTTACTGGATGGTTTCTCCCTCTTTTTTCAATCTCTTTTTCCCCCTCTCTGGGGTGTGTGCATGCATGTTTGCGTGCCTGTGTGTGTGTCCTTCCTCCCATCTCCTGCATGTGCGCACACACAATACACACACACACACACACACACACACACACACAGTCCCTGCCCCTCTGTGGACTAGGCAGGGCACAGGTTTCTCCCAATTCTAAGGGCAGCCTGGAGCTGGAGCCCCGAGTCCCCGCCACCTCCATGGCAGCCTGGTATTCCCCATGCTGAGAAGGCTCTGTGTCCGCGTCTCCTGGGCCTCCCTGCCCAGCTCCCAGGACTCCAGGGAGCCAGTGTGAGCCTGGCCATCACACCTAGAAAGTGGCTCCGTTTGGGAACAGCAATGCCCTGGACAGGAAGAAGCAGGGAGGGGACAGTTCATGGGAAAACAAACAAACAAACAAGCAAGGAATTACGATCCCCAAAATGTGCCCTTTGTTTAGTGCTGGAACTCAGTGAGTCCAGAAAGTGAGCAGTGGGGTATGGGGAGGGCTTTGTGCAGATGGGACCTGGGCTGGAAGCCGCCTGAGACGGGGCCGCCTTTTCCCCAGAAACACTGTAAATTCGTAGCTAATGGGAAGAGCCTCCAGGTCTCTTCAAACCCACAGTGTGAAGAGAGCCCCTCCTCCCCCACCCAATCACGACTCCTCAGTCATCCCACAGATGTTTATTAAGCACCTACTATCTACCTGCACGTCTTTGTGTTTGGAATACCTCAGTGAGCAAGAGACCAGATCCCTGGGAAGAGGCGCATGGGTCATTAGACCTGCAAGGCCTTGCCGTGTGCGGCAGGGAGGTGGGGTGGCAGCCCGAGGCTCTCCTGTGCGCACAGCCTCCTGCCCATCAGCGCAGCCCTAGGCCCTCAGCGCACACTGGCTGAATGGACCTGCTGCTGGCATCACTCCGCTCATTGGGAATTCCCAGAAGCACCCAAAGGTGGGAGTTGCTGGCAGGGCCTGCATGGTAGTGAGAGTTTCTGCCAGCCTGGACAAGGAAAACCAGGAAACCAGGAAGGGGTGGAGAGGGACAGCTCTGCGGTGCGGTCCGGAACTTGCAGCCGCATGAGCCTACAGAGTTTCTTAAACCTCTGGGCCTCCGTTTCCAATCGTTCTGTAAGACGGAGGTCAGACAGCTTGGTCTTTCTCTGTGGCTTAAAGGCAAGGATGGTGCCTGGCCATGGTGTGTGGTGGAGGCCAGCTGTCATCACCAGGGGGCAAGCAGGACAGTCCACTTTGCTAGGGTCCCGGTTGGGGATCTGCCAATGTGGGGTGAGGTGGTTCTTTCTTCACTAGTAATCCGGTGGCACTGGAAGCCTCTTTTCTCTGTGTCCCACCAAGGAGTAAGTAAGGCTTGCTGATGTGGGAGCCAGGAGGCCAGGGATCGGAGTTTGTAGTGAGAAGTCACCAGGCGCATCAGCTGCTGCAAAGCCCTATCGACTGCGCCAGGCATCACTGGCCGGAGCTGCCCCAGAGCGCGGCTCCCCCCGGCCCGCCGTACGTTCCCAGCCGCCACGGGGCCTGGCCTTGCTCTCCCTGCACAGCTAGGCTGGTGGAGCGCGGGCAGCTCGCTGCACCTGGCAGGGACCCGTAAATTGAAAACATGGTGTTTCCTGTCGGAGGCCAGCGCGGGGCTGGACTCGGTGTGGCCTTGGAAAGCTGGCCTGGCTCTCAGGAAGCCCTGCTCCCCACAGCACTGCCACAAAAACAGTGGAAAAGTGAAACCTTTTCAAGTCTGTGTTTCCACTGTAAACAGGGGATGAAAGCTGGCCCCTCGCCTCCTGGCTGCTCAGCCACTCCCCCGCCTGGCCCCAGCTTGCCTGGTCTTTGGAGGCACCTCAGCTGCCCCCTCTGTCCACACGGTGCCCCTCCAATCAGAGAAGCGCTGTGCCCTAATCCATCTAGTCTTCCAAGTTCAGTTGAAGTTTGCCCGGGCCCGTGAGTCCTCAGCACCCAGCCTGGCAGGGGAGCACACCTATGCACAGTGAGGTGTGGACTCACCCACAGTCACAGGGCACAGGGCAGCCCGGGCCCCTCCTTCCTGCCTGCAGTGACCCCAGAGTCTGCAGGCCACAACCGAGGCTCCTGTGGGGGGCAGTGGTGCCCGAGCAAAGCTGCCGGCTGACCAGCAGGAGTCTCTGTCCTGTGAGTGGAGAAGCTCACACAAGTGGCGTTTAGTGGGAGTGACTTATTTATTTTAAACCTGATTGCACCCTTTTTCCTCATTGTACAAGTAATGCCTGCTTACTGCAGGAAGTCTGCACGTCTCGGGCAAGTGGAAAAAGAAAAATGAAATCTGCCCAGAATCCTCCCACCTAGAGGTCACGCTGGTCAACATTCTGTAGTATTTCTTTCTGGTCACTTTATACTTTCTTTCCTTCCTTTGGGACTTGGGGTTATGAGCAGGTTTCTGAGGCATTCAGTGTTCCTAGGAAACGTGATTGTTAACGGCCCGCTGAGGGGCCCCGGGGGAGGGCCGGGTCCCGTCCACAGTCGGCGTGGCCCCGCCTGGGCTGTTGTGATGTGGCACTGCCAGGGACGTGGTGGGGAGAGTGCCCAACCTTGCAGTTCACAGGGAAGGTGGCCTGGCCTGGACCCCTGGCTGGAGAACCCAAGCGGCTCTGACTTGCCCATGACTTTGGGCCGGTCTGGCCTGTCTTCCTTTGTGGGAAATGGTCAAGTGGGTGAACGGGCTCTCTGAGTCCTTGCGTCTGGTCAGCCTGCTGCAAAGGTCCTGCTCACTGGCGCCTGCAGATGCAGCGATGCATCCCTTCTTCTGTCCATCCGACATTGAGTGCCTACTGTGTGCAGGTGGTAGTGAACCTCTGGACGAGAAGCCCCTGTTCACAGCCCTGTTCTCCCCCTTGTTGCATCTCCCATAGCCCTTTTCCTTTTAACCCACAAGCCCTCCCAGCCCCTCCTCTCCTACCCTGCAGCAGGCAGGCACTGGAGCCCAGCTGGGCAGGGTTGGTGGGGGTCCCGGGAGGAGCCATCTCCGGCCTCCTCCGCCTGCCAACGTCCTTGGTGGCCCTTAGACAGCTTTATGGAGGACGAATTGAGGCTGTCTCCCTCCTGGCAGGTTTATTTCTTCATTTTTCAAGCCCTGCTCTGATTTTTCCATGTCGGCCTTCCTGGTCTCCCACCCCTCCCCCCGGCATGTCTCCCCTTCCTCCCCCCCTCATCTGTCAGCCCAGCCAGGAGAGAGGGCCACTGGCCTCCAAGGTGATTGAATTATTGGGGGGGAGACAGGCCAGGGTTTTCTGCGTGAGTGCTTTTGGCTTCCTGCCCTTCGAGGAGGTTGGGGGAGGGGGTATGATGGCGGCGACTGTGGGCTGTGGTTTTCCAAGACAGCCCTGCTCTCCCTGGTCTGGGCCTAGAATGAGTCCTGCCACGGATAGGCTGGCCAAGGGCCACTGCTTTATCACCCAGTCTCTGCCCAGCCAAGCCCTGCTCAGGCCTCAGTTTCACCTTCAGCCAAATGGGCAGGTCTCTAACCAGAGGAGGAAGGACAGACTTTAGGGCAGTTGTGACTTCTGGCTTACATACGAGAACTTCTGAAACATCTGTTCTCTCTGTGCTGCAGGCCAGACACCCAGGATGAAGGGGAAAAAAGGGAGGCTAGCACTAATAAAGCACCTACTGTGTGCGCCAGGCACGTTCACATGCATGCCATCATATGAACCTTTCAATAGTAACTCAAAGACAGGCAGCAACAGGTAAGAGTTACTGGCCTTATTTTTATAGCTGAGACAGGTACCCAGTGTAAGCTGCTGCTTCTGATAACCTGTGGGCTTGTGGAAAACAGGGGCTCTGTCTGCGTCTCCTCTGGATCTCTGGGAGGGCAGAAGGCCAGACACTCAGAAGGGACTCAATAAATGCTTGGTGAACTTGGTTGTGCTGATATAAGACCAGAGAGGTGAAGCCACTAACCCAAGGTCACACAGCTAGAAATGAAGTCCCGCTTTGTCTGGCTGCAAGCCACTTCTCCTGGTCTGGGTGTTGGCCTTTCCAGCCAGCATTGTCCACTGACATGACTGCTGTGGTAGGCGAGAGCTTGGTGGCTCCAGGTCGCACCCCTTTTCTGCTGGTGTGTGGGGCTCCGCCTGTCAGACCCATACCTTCTCTTTCCAGCCTGCCTCTTCCCCCAGAGGAGGGGCTGAAAAGGGAAAGCCCCTCTCCCGCTCGGCTCGCACTCCAGCTCATGGAAATGAAAAACACATTGGCTTCATTATCTCGGACTGAATGAGCAGGGTTGCCATGGCGACAGCCATCTCTGGCCCGTGAGGGGGCAGGGAAGGGGCTGGTGAGGCCATGGCAAGTGGGGACCGGGCAGCGGGTGAGCAGGCACGCTGAGCAGACAAGCCACTGGAACAATTGCCACTCATGCCACCTGCCCTGGCACTGGGCCCCCAGCTTCAGATCCCCATCCTTGGGCAGACAGAAGCAGGCAAGCCCTACTTCCACGATAGCTCCTTGCCCACCTGTCCACCGCCAGTCCATCTGTCTCCTTCCCAGAGGGGCACCGGGGATGTAGGTGGACCCGTGCCTCACACCATCCTGGAGGTCAAGAGGGAAGGTGAAGAGGGAGGTGGGGCACTGGGAGGGGCAGTGGCCTGTTCCCAGCAGAGACCAGCCCTGGGCCTTCACTGGCATGGACCGAGGAAATGCCGAGGGGTGCCAGGCTGTGCACACCCCAGCTCTCACCCATCACTCCTGCGTGACCAGGGTCGTCCTGGTGACCCTGTCCTCAAGCTGAGCCCTCTTTAAAAGAGGTTGAGTCCCCACATTTCAAACAGGACAGCGGGTGTGATATCGTGGCTGTGGTGATGTCAGCATGAGTCCTGGCCCAGCAAGGCCTGTAACTGGGAAGGCCCGGGCAGTGCCCTTGGCTGCAGACCGGAGCTGGGCCATCCCCATGGCCCTCACCCGGGCCAAAGCCAAGTGCCCTGATGCCCAAATGCGCCCTTCCTTAGGTCCCCTGCCCCATCGCCTGTCACGTCACCCAGGTCTTGAGTCTCAGAGCAGCCTGTGCTCAGGCTGGGCCGAGGGAGGCTGGCTGCACCTTCGCCTCCAGACTCCCTGGTGGTGCGGGAGCCCACGCTGGCCCTCTGAGTGGCCCCAAGCAGACACGGCTGCCTCCCTCTGGGTGGTCCCTCCTGCAGTCCAGAGACACTGAGGCAGCTGCCCACCGACTTTCCTTTCAGACAGTGCCAGTCAGATAAACCCAACGCTGTCCCCAACTAAACTTTCAACCTTGACCCTGACCCTAACTCCAGACCCAGCCCCCACCCCAGCCTCCTGACACAGCCCACCTGGGCGCGTGTGCACTGCTCTCCCACCCAGCTTTACGGAAGCCATTCCTCCACCCTGAACGCTCCTCCCTCCCGGCTGCCCAGCCCCACATGCGACTCCTCTCATTTCCTGTTATTCTCTAGGAACCCGGGCCAGGAGAGTGCAAGTGACTTGTCCAAGGCCAAGGAGAGCCAGGGCAGCAGGGCTGGGGGCGGGATGTCCTTTGCCAGGAGGCCAAGCCTTCGGTTCCCACCGACATGGGCCCAGGGTCCGCGTGGCCCTGGATGGAGTCGAGCAAGTTTGGGGCTGGGTTTTAGCTTACTGTTGGCTGTTGTCGGGGCGGGGGGGCGGGGGAGGGGAAGGGGAGAGCGGGGAAGGGAGGGGGCCAGCAGCAGTGCTCCCTGCGAACCCGGATGGCTGGGCCTTAGTAAACAGGGACAGTCCTGCAGCCCCACCCACCAATGGGCACGTGCCTCTGAGGGGACAAGTGTTGAGCAGCCAAGCTTAGCAGATGTGGTCAGAGTGCCCATGGCACTGCCCGTGGCCTGGCCCTCCTGCCACATGGAGGCGGGTGCCGAGGGGACAGCGGCACAAGCAGGAGGAACCCCAGCACCTTCCTGGAGCAGAGAAGTCCAGGGTTCCCAAGCAGCTCATTCTAAAATGCAGAGCCCCAGGCCCGGCCCTGGTCTCCCTGCAGTCAGTGTTCGCAGCTTCCCAAACCCCAAACCGCGGGCACTGCTGGCCTTGCTTCTTCCAAGGGCCAAGCCAGCCTGCCTCAGTGTCTCAGGCCCGTGCTTCTGGTTCCAGGGTCATGACCCCTTGCTGACCCTCTCTGGGCCTTGTCCTGCAGAGGGTCAGCCTCAGACCAGCCCTGAGCCTCGTGCCCACCCCCCTCTCTTCCCTCTCATTCATCATCTGCCCACCCCAAAGCCCACAGTCCCCATGGCATCTGTCCCCGCCATTGACCTCCCCTGACTCGGCAGCTCTGTGTCCCAGGCCTACCTTCCAGCCACCACCATGGCCACCGCCCGCCTCCCCGCCCACCAGCTGAGGGTGGCTGCTGGGCGAGGCTGTCATTTCCCTGCCGGTGATTATAGGTTTGGGGCTGAGTGAGTCTGAGCTGGAGGACGAGGAGAAGCCAGGCTTCTCACCCTGATGCCAGGGCCCAGAGACACCCCCAGGAAGGGCAGCCTGGTGCAGGGTGCTCTTGGGACCGCGACGGGGATTCCTGTAACCCGATGCCACCAGCTGTGTGTGCATGTATGCGTGTGAGTGTGAACATGTGTGCATGCCTGTGTACATGTCTCCAAAGGGTGGAGGGATCCCTTGTGCTCATTTACATTAATCCTCGCATAAGCCTGCAGGCAAGCCCAGTCTATTTTCCAGGAAAAAAAGACAAAACTCAGGGAGGGCAGTGGACTGGCCTGGGTCACACAGCAGGTTAGGGCAGAGCCAAGAGACAGGGGCCTACTGCTGCCCTTGTCGCCGCCCAGCGTGTCAGCCTCCTTCTTGCCCTGCCCTCGCCCATCCTGAAGGATGGGGCATCAGGGAATGGACGGGGCTGTCACAGCCCTCCGAGGGGCTGAGTGCTGGGTGCCACCTTCACAGGGTAGTGCCATCACCATGCCCCCCAGGGCTGGGTTCGGCCGGGACACTGTGAACGGGACTCGGAGTGCAGCAGCTCCAGTTCCAGGTCTGCGGAAGCTGGAAACGCCTCCCACGTTCCCAGCTGCGGAAGTTGGGACAGGGTAGAACACAGATGAGGTGGCCCCCACCGGACCCAAACCTGGGCCCTCCCATTGTCCCCTCTTGGGGAAAGGGAGGCAGTGTGAGTGTCAGGGACAGGGCCGAAGGGCCGTCAGCGGGTTTGAGGACCTGAGGGTAGAGTGGTTCCCAGCCCAGGCTCTAGAATCAGGCCGCCCGTGTTCGGATCCAGGGCCCAAGCCACGTCACCGCTCTGAGCCTTGATGTGCTGATCACACGAGACAAGGGGAAACAATGAGTGTAGCCCAGGTGCACCGTACGTGTTGCCAGTGTCCATTGCTCAGTTCTGTGGGTGCCAACGGCCCTGCTCTGAGCAGTGAGGCAAGTGTGAGGGCAGGCGATGTGGGGGACCAGCCGGGAGGGACGGTCACCTGTGCCACATGGGGCTTCCCCAGGGCCAGGCCACTCAGGAGCCAGCGTTTCTGAGGAACAGGACTGGGCCTTCTGGGTCGGCGGCCACTCCCAGGGCCCAGCTGGCCAGACTGCCGGCCACCAGAGGACCCTGGCCCCCAGGGCTCAGTCCCGGAGCCGGGAGCACGAGGGAGCCCAGGCTGGTGGAGGGCTGCCTGTGCCTGGCAATTCACAGCATGTCTGCCTGTCACAGTACCTCGATAGGGAAGATTTGTGGGTGAGATTTGCAATTCTGTTTTCTGTACGGGTTATAAATCAGCTGCACGCACACTCGGGATGCAGCGCAGGCCTGAGGCGTGCGCACTGGCACTCACACACACACACACCCCAAGATGCGGTCTGGCCCCTGCCTGATGTGTCCAGGGCGGGGAAGGAGCTCTCCAGGGCTCTTCCTGGCTCAAGAAAGAGAGAAACCTGGGCAACCAATGGCTGCCTGGCCTCTGGGATCCCAGAACCACCCAGGATCAAGGACTCCAGGCTGGGAGACAGGGTGCTCCTGTGATTAGAGAAACAGCCATCCCACAGGTTATAAGTACGAGCTCAGCTGCCTGCCTGGCTGCGTCCAAATCCTGGCCTACAGTTTCCTAGCTGTGAGCCCTTGGCCATGTTGCCTACAGAGCTCCGTGCCTCCGTTTCCCCGTCCGTGAAATGAAGCTAAGTATAGTGTGTACTGCATAGCATGGTGGAGAGAATAAACTAAATTAATACGCATGGAGTCCTTGAAACGGTACGAGCACCTGGGAGAGCTCAGGAAGGTTGGCTTCCATCATCATCATCATCATCACACCGTCATTATTTAAGACCCCGCCTAGATTTCCACGTAAGGTCAGGGCCCGAACCCAGCTCTGTGTTTTGCTAGCTGTGTGAACTTGGACACGCTACTGAGCCCCCACCGTTCGTCTGTAAAATGGACTGTCACTGCCTACTTTGCGGGGCTGTCCTGGGCTTTCACGGAGATAAAGCTCCTGAAGGATGCAGCATCAGGACACGTCAGCCTCAAGGTGGGCCTCTGGGGAAGGCCTGTCTTCCTGGGGAATGCTTAGATAGGGGAGGCTCTGTGTGTGGGGGGGCGGGGGGCTTCTGGGAACCTCTGTCCCCCTTTTGCCACCAGGGAAGTAAACCGCTTTCCATCCAGCCCTCCTCTTCCCGCTGCCACTCCTTCTACCCCCTCCTGAGAAGAGGGCTCTGAGACTGGCAGGTGAGACCCACAGCTCTGCCACTCGCTTACTGGATGGCCTTGGGCAGGTCACGCCCCGCCTCAGTTTCCTCCAGCAAGGGCCAATCGCACCTGCTGCAGCCGGCCGCTGGGGAGCCAGTTAACTGAGATAGGGAGCACTCAGCACGGTGCCAGCGGCCGGGTGAGTGTTCCGCAAATGCCGTCGCTGGCCCCCTCTCCGCCTCCTCTGCGCTCCTTCTCCCGTCCCCTCCCACATCCGATGCCCAAAAAGCATCTTCCCAGGCCAGACCTTTAAATATTTCTCTCTAAAGAGATGGGCTCTAAGATCCACGAGGCGCCTCTGGAGCGAGTCTGGGCGGAGGAAGGTGATTCAGAAATTCAGACCTGCTCTCATCTGATAGTTCCCTGTGCAGCCACTGAAGGCCGGAGTCTGCTGGCCAGGAGGCCTGGCCTCGCTAGCCCATCGGCCACCCACCTCAGAGCTGTCCCGCTCCCTCCGGGTCCTGGGTGCTAGCAAACACAGGCTTGCTTCCTAGCTGTTTCCCGGCATTTCTACCTGCTCAGCCCTGAAGCCCTGGAAAGCGGGGATCTGGGGATGAGTAGCTGCTTGCACAAGTCGGGGAGCGGGGGGTGGGACACCAGTGCCCGCAGTTTTGCAGAGCTGACATTTTTGCACCTCTCCCGCTCAGCTCACTGCCCCTGCAAGCAGCATGGCGCAGCCTTGGCCGTGGGTAATTGCTGGGAGCATCCCAGGCCAGGCCTTGGTCTTTGAGCAGAACTTTGGAGGCTGGACTTCTCTGTTGCCAGGGAAACCAAAGGGTTCCCAGGAAAGGAAACCACAGCAGCGCGTTGGCTGTTAAGAAGCACCCCCTCCCTCCCCCCAAAATGAGTTCCCTCTAAAAGTGTTTCCCCCAAAACTGTCGAGTCGGCAGCATCCTGCCTCCTCCCTGCGCCTGCTGAAATGGTAGAAAATGAAATCTGCCCCTGGCCTTGTGCTTTTCACCTCTTTTAAACATTCCGCGGCAACACAAGGACATGTTTTGTTTTTTCTTATTTGTCTTCCTCCCATGCCTCTGAGACCTCTCTCCTCTTGTTGACTAGAGCCAGAAGGGAAAGGACTTCCACTTCTCTTTTCCTTTTTTTTTTCATTCGGCTGTCAGTAGAGCTAAAACAAGCAGGTTTGTATTTGGAAAGCAGAGGAGGGTCTCAGCCGCCAGATCCGCTGTGTGCTGTGTCCGGGGTAGGTCACAGCCTTTGTAACCCCTCATGCAACAAGGGCTTGAAATTTGATCCGCAGATTTGCAGAGTGCGGGGTGACTGCAGCAAGCTTGCTTTATGCACGTTGACTTTTAAATGCCATTGGAGGAGCATGGGGACTCTTCAGTGGCTGGCAACACAGAGCCTAGGAAGAGATGGTTCTAGAAAAGAATCCCCTGAGCAGTGGAGGTGCGGGCACGGTCCGGAGTGCCCACAGTTCCTTCCCATCCATCATCCGATGCTGTGCAAGGAGGCAGGGAGCTTTCACCCCGATTCACAGGCCGGGCAGCTGGGCCTCAGTGGGGTGTTGAGATTCTCTCAGGAGTGAAGTGAGGACACCCCGCGGTTATTTTGTTAGGAGACAAAACACAACAGGAAAGAAGGGAGAGAGAAGCATGGCCAGTGTTCACTTTCAGATCCCTGGATGCTTTGGGGGACTCAGTAGAGAAGGAAAAGAGACTTTGATCCAAATCCCAGACAAGCCCCCCACCCCCACCCCCATCCCCCGCCCGCCCTGGGTCTGGGTCTCCCTGTCTGAACAACTGCTTCAGACCTGCGTCCTGGAGGCCCCTCCGGGTCTGCCCCACAGGCAGTGTTCCCACGGCCACTGTAGTGATCCGAGCTGTTATTTTTCACCTGGAACTGACTCTGTGTTCCGTAAGTAATTTTAAACAAATTCTGTTCCTGTCCCTGCACTTCCGTGGGGAAAAAATAAGACCCAGCTGGGTTTTCCACTGTCCTCAGCAGACCAGGGTTTGCAGGCCGCGTGCCCGTTAGAGCTCCGGTCTGCGCTGGTCCAGCTCCAACAGCACAGAGGCCGGGCCTCAGGTCAAGCGGCTGGTCCCGAGGAGGTGTATTGATGGGGTCTCGAGGCCTTCTCAGCCTCATTCGGGATTGTCAATGGAAATTTTTGGTGATTCCTGAAACCCTCTGTCAGATCTTGTTATTAGCACGAGGCTCTCAGAGTGTAGAGTAAACTAATGAATTACAGCATGATTACACAGCACATAATTAACTTTGTAATTAATATGCAACTGCCACTTAAGCTAAAACACTGCTTATAGAGATGTACGGCAGTAGTAAATCACAGGTCAGAAACAGCACTTTGGAATTTTCAAAAGAATGAGCGTAAGCAGGGAATCACTTAAGGCAGCAGGGTGAGTTAATTAAAAAACAGATGAATTGTGAGCATTCTGCTTCATTTCAATGCCTTCTCCCTTAAGAAAGTCCCTCATGCCACCCTGCCAGGCTGACTAGCCAGGCCTGGTCAAAAGGGCACTGGGCATGTGGTTTTATTTCCGAAATAAGCCTGGCCTTCTCTGCCGCATCCCTGCCCATTCCCAAGTCTTGGCCCTCTGCCCAGCCACACTGTCCCTGGGGACCAAACCTCCTGGCCCTCTGGGCCTCACTCCATTTCGCCTCCTGCAGAAAGACTGGGGATGCCCCCCGCCCGGCCCTGGTCTAGCCCCTGAGGTGGGGATTGCCAGCAGGTGTGGGGGTGGGGGGCACAGCTTGTCACCTGGATTTTAGGCTTCTGGAAGGCAGGGTTGTCATCTTACTTTTTTTGTTTACTCCTTTCTTCCCCAGCCTCCTGCCAGAGCATGAAAGCTAGAAAATGCCTTAGGGGTCATCTCACCCTGTTTCACGAGGCCAGAGAGTCAGGGGGCTGAGTGCCTGGCTCGCACAGTGACCTGGCCTGGCAGGAACCCCTCTCCTGCACCCTGTGCTAGTCCTGCATCAGGCTGGGTGGGCCTTTGAAGTGACTCTAGTCTAGGTTCCAATCTAGGCAACCTCACTGCCCCACCGTGTGACCTTAGGCAAGTTACATAACCTCTCTGGGCCGCCGTTTCCTTACTGTAAAGTCTGAGAACTGATGCCCACCTCCCTGGGTGAGTGTGAGAATTAGGTGAGATGCCAGGTGTGAAAGGATAGCGTTAGAGGGCACAGGGAGAAGTGTGTCCCATCTCCAAGAGTCCCATCCTGAGAGGACAGGCCCAGGGAGGTCTACTGTGTCCACAGCAGTGCACGTATGTTGGCATGCTTGGGGACACCCCCCTGTGGGATCTGGTGCCCCCTGAGGACAGACGCCTCTTGTCTGTGTCCCACTCAGCTGGGCACAACCAATGTGCAGAGCTGGCACAGAGTGTGTCGGGTGAATGGCTGAGCTGAAGGGCCTCCTTCAGGGCAGCCTGGAGCCCAGCCGTCTGTGGCACCATTTTCACTGGAAGCTAGTGTGGTTTAGCAGGTGGATGCTGGGTCTGACAGACGTGGATTTGAAGCACGCTTTGCCATTTTCTGATCTTGGGCTAGCTCCGTAACCACTTCTGTCTTAGTTTTCCCATTTTGGGACAGTGCTAATCACTCTAATTTCGGGTACAGTATCTACACTAATAAGAGAGAAACATGCTAATTGACTGTACCTTCGTGATGCCTACCAGCCAATCAGGAGTGTGTATGCAAATTAACCCAGCAAAGATGGTGGGTTAATTTGCATACACAGGCACTGAGCGGCTGGGGGCGGGGCGGGATGCTTGAGTTGTTCCGCACCACCCCAGCTGCTGGGGGCCTCTGGGCAGCATGGGAAGACGGAAAGGCCAGAGCGAAGGCAGTGCCGGCAGCCAGAGGAAGGAAGGCCCATTCTTGCACGAATCTTGGTGCATCGGGCCTCTAGTACTGTTATAAAGATAATGCACATAAAATGCCAAAGGTGCTCCCGAACACTCAGTAGATACTAAGATACCTGTATTGTTCTCATTGTTATTCAAATTAAGAACTGAGATTTCTGAGGCTGCCCACCCCACAGCCTCAGGGAGAGAACTCTGGCTGTCTGGGCCACCTTGGCCTGTAACTTGTGGTTCCTGTGGCCGGGGTGTCCTCTCTTTAGAGTTCATGGCTTGGGTGGTGCAGAGAAAGGGCCAGTCTCCCAGCCAACCTAGCCTGTGCCTCAGGCAGCTCATAGGACCTTCCAGCTCTGGTCTTTGCCCTCACAGCAAGTGGCCTGCGGCACAGAGCCCAGGGGGCCCTCGGGCAGGCAAGTTCCTGGCTGGTTAGGTCTGTGGAGATGGTGGCTTCATGAAGTTGGCCATGATATTGGAGTCAGAATTTGGGGCCCCAGTCCTGATGGGAGGGGTTTCAGACCGTTAGCGAGGGTGCCCTGTGGCTTCTCTTCCGGCAGACACTTCCGTTTCTGGCCCGCTGCCCGCCGCCCGCCTTCCCCTGCCTTCTCTCTCCTGCTGCCCAGCCTCTCCACCCTGCAGCCACTTTCCTTAGGTCTGAATTTCTGTGAGTTCCGGGAAAACTAGTTCTATGGGATTTTAAAATGTGTTTAGTGGAAAAAGTGTTTTCCATCCAATAGCTTTGGGAAAGCCAGATTCTAAGTCCCTTCACAGGTGAGGGGTTCAGTAACCCCCCGGGGAGTAGAATCTGAGCTGGCCCCCAGCAGCCTCGAGCAGAGAATCCTTTGTTCAGGGAGGATCGGACCTCAGGCATTTGGCCTCCTTTTGCCCGGAGGAGACAGTGGTTCCTCCCTGGTCTCCCTGCCTTCGTCCATGACACTGCCCGCCCGGACAGACATCACTGGGCGTCCAGGCCGCTGCACTGGAGGAGCAGTGCTCTGCTCATGTATCCTGAAGGTCCTAACCCTATCCCTCCTTCCTTCTGGAACTTTCGACGGCTGGCCTTTGCCACCAGGACACCCCCCTCCAGCTCCTCAACCTGGCCTCTGGTCAGTGGCTACAGAGCCCCTGCCTCAGCCACCCACGGCCTCTGAGGCCTGGCACTGAGCCTGTAAGCTGGTTCCCAGAGACCCTGTGTGAGGGTGAGTGAGGGGCAGCCTCACCCCTCCGTCCGGAGCATGGCCCCTTCCATTGCTGCATAAATGGATCTTCTGCCTAAGATGTTGTTGCAATCTTTAAAAAAATACGTTTTTAGAATAGGATTTTTTTTTTTAAAGGTTGAAGATCTTAGTTGGAGCAGCGAGTCAGCATGTGGCCGTGGGGCAGCGGGTGTGAATTTTTGTCTTGTGGACTTCAGGAAGCATGTTCAGGTGGCCTGTGGGTGCCTAGCTTGTCCCTGGAGGGTTCCATGAATGAGGCCCCCACTCCCAGCCTGGGATGGGGAGGCCCAGTCCCCAAGTAGCCTCATCCCCAGACACTTCTCGATACAGACCAGATGACAGGCTGGGTGATGGGCACCAGACCCAGCTGAACCCAACCCCACCCCACCCAGAGGGCCTCTGGAGAGATGGGGGCTTGTGGGGTCTGTGCCAGCCTCAGCCCAGCTGAGATGGTGAAAATCTCCACACAGATCCACCGGGTCCTCTTCTGCCAGGGAAACCGCAGTTTCCCAGTGGGAGCAGAGCCTGCTCCTTCCCGGCACATGGCCTGCCGTCACCCTGTCCTACCCCCACCCTCCAGGCTGCTGGGAGCGCGGCCGGGCAGGCCCTCTGTATCTGAGCTGTCTGTGACCTGGCCTGGACAGGCATCGGCAAGGGGGTGCCTCCACCAAATTAGGGCCAGAGAGAGCCGAGAAGTTCAGGGAACTGGGGTGTGAGCCCTGACCTCCCACTTCTGACTCACGATGGGGCCTCAAGTCTCTGCTCTCCCTCCACTTGACCCTTGCCCTGGGCCTCTGTTTCCTCATATGTAGATAGGCCTGAGCAGGTCCCGAGATCCCCTCCAGACCTAAGCCATGAGGACTTTTGGTGTGGTTTTTTTTTTTCATTTTCGACTTTTAGCTCAAGTAAATTTGTCTACTTTCTGATTTGTTTCTCTAATATTTTATTTTATGAGCATTAAGAAAAATCTGACAGTTCATAACAGTTAACTAAAGGAGAAGGCATGTCCAGTTAGTGATAGTGAAAGCCCAGACTCCATGCTTCCTGTGTGACCCGAAGAAAGCACCCGTCTACTCTGAGCCTCAGTTTTCTCATCTGCAAAAGGGGGTAGTACTTGCCTGCAAGCGGCCGTGAGGCTGTGACATAGGTCGCTGCAGCGTGGCTGGCTCACCGGAGTGGGCCATATATGGGCTCTCAACTCCAGAGGAGCCTGGCTCTGAGTCACAGTTCAGGGGAAAGGGCCCAAAGTCAGAAATCAGGAAGTCTGCATGCGGCTGTGCTCAGGCCTGACGGGCTGCTGACCTCAGGCGAAGCCCTTCTTCCAAAGATGGGCTGACTCAGGTGATTCAGGATCAGGATGGCTGGGCAGAGGGTGTGTGGAGGATGGGCAAGACATGGCCGGACTCAACCGGAAGAGTGGTGATTGATTCGCCATGCCTGCCATGGGTGTGAGGTGGAGGTGGTGTGCCGTACCCCATCGTCCTGCCATCCCTGTGCCAGGTGATCCTTAAGGGCTCATCTAACTCTGGCTCTCCCTGACATGCCATTGGCCCCGTGCCTGTCTGTGCCTCCCCGAGAATGCCAGGTGGGTAGATTTGGAGCCTTGAGGAGCTGGGCTTAGGGAGGGGCAACAGGGAACACCTCTTTGTCCCTAGAGCTGTGAGAGTCTGCAGGGTATTTACAACCTGCTAGAGGGCACAGCTGGTGGTTAGGGGGCCTGGCTCCATCTCCAGCCTCATTCCACCCCATGTCCTCCAAGGGCCCTCAGGGAACTCCCACCCTCTCTCTTCTCCATTTCATGGCATCCAAACCTTGGGACCAGAGACAAGAGCCTCTAGACGAAGGCAGGCCGGGGCCACTGCATGGGCACTGCTATCCTGAAGGGTCGTGGCCGGCCCAGCACCCGCAGCACCAGCCAGGACGTGACACTGTCCTCGTGTGCCGACAGTGGGGGCCAGCGAAGGCCTGCCACATTCCCATGGAGAGTGTGATTCAGGAAAACGTCATGGGCTTTGTAGTCAGACAGGAGTTCAAGTCCAAGGTCACTAGTGTGACCTTGAGCAAGTCATTGGACCTCTCTGAGCCTGTTGGGTAATAGTAGTTGGGACATCACAGGAGATGTCTGAGGCTCACAGTGAGGTGAGCTGAGTAACCTCGTGGCTGACATGTAGAGTAGTTGTTCCGTGTCCCCTCCCACTCGCAGCCGTGGGGATGGCTGTACACCCTGCGTTTGCTGACCTTGCCCAGAGCTGCATCTGGCCCTCCTTCACCTTTTGGGGAGAGGAACTGCCAAAGGAAGTTCGCCCCGAGGTCAGAGACTCTGAATACCGCAGAGGATGGCAGGAAGGTTTGGCCTCCAGGGCATGGCCTGCGCCAGCTGAGGCCTCACAAGCTTGGGGCTAAGGCTCCCCCGGAAAACGCAGCTGGAACTCCCATCCCCGCGTGGGTCTGACCAGTGGGCCAGCCCCTCTGTCAGGGCAGCATCAACACATGTTCCCCCAGTAAGTCTCCTCCCTCTGGGTTAACGGTGGTGTCCCAGAGCAGGTTGGCAGAGGTGGCAGTGTGGGGCCGCCCTCAGGAAGCCCCACTCTGATTCACTGTGTTATCCCACAGACCACCCTTGACAGGGGGTGTTCCTGTAGACGAGGGTGGGTGCTCGGAGATTGGGTCTTGGGGAGAAGTGGGTCCACCCTTCCAGGAATCCCAAGTGCAAGCCAGTGTCCGAACTCTGGCCAGGAAGTAGGGAGCCCTGTTAGGCCTCGGCACAGGCATTCCCCGAGTGGAGGGAGCAACTGGATTTGGAAGAGCTGGTGTCCAAGTCAGAGTTAACCTTTTCAGACCACTGTCCCCGAAGTGACTGCATGTCGTCGGCTCCTCAGGCCAGTGGGGCAGTGAGGGGCACTTCCTGTCGGACAGTGGAGGACACAGACTCAGGGCGATAAAGTAGCTGCTCACCACCCCAGAGAGCGGGGAGGTTTGACTCAGGGCCACCCCTCCCCAGGAGCCTCGCCCTGCTCCAGGCCCTCAAGCTGGCCCACGACCTGCTCCAGCCGCCTGGCCAAGAGTGGGAGCAGCTGGTCCTGGGCAGCTGCCCAGAGCGGCCTCTCGCCTCCCTCTGTCCTCAGCTCCTGTCCCTCTGCCCTTCCCTGACTTCCCTGGGTCAAGGCACAAAGCCACTTTCTTCGGCCTATCTCTGCTTCACCTCCACCCTCTTCCGGCCGGGCAGCATGCAGTCCCCTAAGGATCGGGAGTGGGAGAGTCACAAACGTGTGACTACGGGCAGTCCCTGCCGCTCTCTGAGCGTCTGCTCCTTCACCGTGACGATGAGGAGGGTATCGGGCTGTATCAGTCCTTCCCTAACCTCAGTCTCTTCATTCCCTTTATGCTGTTTAAAGTGATTCCTTAACCCACTGAGGTCTGCCATCACTCCCTAATTTACCCTTGTCCTATATAATAACCCTATATAATGAAAGGCTAATATACAAATTGTCCCCTCAACTGGGAGTTTGATCAGGAGTTCGACCAGGGGGCAAGGCCAACCTGCCAACTGCCCTCGGCCCCTCCCCCTGGCCGACCCTGCCCCCGATCACCTCCCTCCCCCTGATCAGGGGCGGGGCTGGCCCTTCAACCTCCAACTTCCCCTTCCCCCGCCCAGCCTGACCCTATCAGCCCCTATCAGGGTGGGCTGGCCAGAACCCACCCATGCACAAATTCGTGCACTGGGCCTCTAGTTCTCAATAACATGCACAAACTCAGCAGTGATCATTGTTCTAGTCCAAGTGCGTCACTAAGAATATCTACGAGGTTTCTGTGGACCACCTAAAAGCATTCTTCTCCGCTGCTGGTACATGCATCACTCTTTGGGAACCCTGGACTCAGTTACTGGAGCCTCTCCCAGTCCCAAGGCCCTCTGATTAGGCTGGGCCATTGGATATTCAGCTCTTGCCACTCTGGATCACAATGGCTGTCCATCCACCCGTTTGTCCGTCCATCTAATGAGCATTGCTGAGCACCTGCTGGGTACCAGACCCTGGGCTAGGCTCTGGGAATTCATAACCGGATGACATCCCGGCTGATGTGGGAGATGGATGCAAAGATACACCACTGTCTAGTACCGCCGAGATGGGGTGCAGGGCAGAGACACTGGGGACATAGAAGTGAGTGGCTCTGCTGGGGGAAACCAACAGAGAGTGACAGTTGAAGCAGGCCTAGATGGATGAAGGGGCCAGGCGCTCGGGGCTGAGGGGCAGAGGCAAAACAGGGAGGTATGATGATCAGAGCACCGTCCAGGAGATGGAGCAGCCCCATGTGGAGGACCCGGGGTGTGACTGGAAGTGGTGGAAGGTGGAGATCAAGCGAGAAGGCCTTGGACTGTCACATGCAGGGGTGGCAGGTCACTGCTGAACCCAGGGCCCATGCTATCTGCCCCTCTCGGAGTCTGAGAGCTGGTAAAGGGGCTGGCAGGGACAGGTCCCCGGGACCCCTACGACCTCCCACCAGGCTGAGCTGTGGGCAGGTCCCAAGCTCACTGGCCCTGGCGCTGTCTTGGAATGCAGCCTCTGCTCTGCAAGCTGTGGGCACAGGCCCTCCACCCCCACTGCCCGCTCCGCTCGCCCAGGGACCTGCGCTGCAGATGCAGGGTGATTGAGTCATTTCTGCACACCACTGCTCGCACGGCTCCCCGGGGACCCGCCGCTTGCCTGTGCAAGCTGTCATGAGATGTGTGTGCTCAAGTGCATCTGTGCATCGCTCAGTGTGTGCACGTACTTAGCCTCAAGTATGCAAAGGAGCACATATGTGTGTAAGTATGCACACACGTAAGCAAACCTCTGCCCCAGATGCATGCGTGTTAAGAGGACTGGTTAACTTGTTTGGCCTCAAAAGTGAAAAATAAAACACACTGGTGTTCGCACGGCTCATGTTGGCCCAGCATCCTAGGGAGCTGCCTCCAGGGCTCCGTCCACATTTCTATGGGGCAGCTAAGAGCACCCCACTTCCCACGTGCTGGGAGGAGCCCACCGAGGCCATGTGCCTCCCCCAACCTTTCCGACCAGGAGACATGCTTTCAGAGAACCCACAGACAACCTGGGCCCAACTTAGAACAGCCAGGTGGGCTTCAGTCCCACTCGGCCATTGTCTCCTTCTGTGACCTTCCCTCTTCCAGCCCCTTCCCCCAGTCCTGCCTCATGCGGGTACAGGACCAGGTGGTCCCCAGGCGTCCTTTCAGCTCCCAGCATTCTCCCTCTGAGCAGCCCTGTGTGCATAATAGCAGCTAACTTTTCTGGAGCGCGTCCCGGTGCTGGGCACCGCTAAGGTAAACTTGGCCAGCGCTGTGCTAGGTGCTAAGAAGTGTAAACCAGAAGCTTGGCCCTCCGAGAGCTCAGCTAGGCGCTGGGAAGACTAGCCCACCCAGATGTCACCATCAGTCAGAAAACATACCTTTGAGCAGTGAGGCCAAGCTGAGCGCAGGTGCCAGGGCAGTGTGAGGCTGAGAAAGGCAGCGGCGGGTCCTGGGGCTGCCTCGGGACGGGCTTGCTGTGCTCTTTGGAGCCGAGCTTCTACATTTGTCGAGATGGAGCATTCAAACAGCTGCAACTCCGGATAGAAATCCTAGGATGTTGGAGTCTGAAGGGCTGCCAAAGGCTGGCTAGCCTTCCTGTTACAGAAGGGGAAACTGAGGCCTGGAGGCCGTGGCAGAGCGGGGTCTTCTCCCGGCCCCCAGGCTGACTAGCGTTGCATCTCCTACAGGCTCCAGTCTGCTCAGACCAGGAGAGAAGCCAGAGGCCAGGCGAGGGGGGCGGGCCTGCTTGAGCCCCTCTTTCAGAGGCGGACAGCGGCGGAAGGGCTGGGCCATGGGTGCACTCGGGGCCAGGCCCGCAGTCTCCAGTTGGGAGGGAATGCCACGGTGGGCACTGGAGCTGCAGCCTCGGAGGATTTGTAGGACTTGTAAAGGCTTATAGGAATCCAGGCTCTGAGGAGGGAGGCAGCCGTGGCCAGCAACGCTCCCACGGTGGAGGGCGACCTCTGCTGGCCACTGAACACTGGTCACTTCGTGAGACAGCCAGCATGCTGGGAGCCCAGTGGCTTTGGAAGTGAGTGGGTGGGTGGATTTGGACAGTTTGGGTGGAACCAAGGGGACACCCCAGTCACAGCCCGGGGCGGGGGCGGGGAGGGGGACTTCCAGGAGGCCTCATTCTTGGTAGAGTGGAAGAAACAACATAGAAATAGTTAGAAAGGCAGATGATTTGAATCTCAGCAAGCTGTGCCACCTCTCTGAGCCTTTTAGGACTAAATAAATTAGCACCACACAGGACCAGGACTGGTGCCTGCACATAGCAGGTGCAGAACTCATGGGAGAGTCCAGACCACCCCTCAGGGAGCGCCCTCTCCCGTGCCTACTTTAGCCCCCCGCCCCTTCTCTCTCTAGGCCTGGGGCCCTTAGCCTTCCAGGTCCTGACCCCTCTTCTGCAGGGGCTGCAGCTGCCAGCCACATCTGTTCCTGCTGTTGATAACCCTGATTTTCCATTGATCTCAGCAGTTTAAAAATGTCCCCTCACCTGTGAGTGCCTCCATAATCAGCCAGACATTCTGTTCTTTTACTATAGACGACACACCATTGTGACCTGTGCCGTCTCTCCTGCTAGCTGCCACCCCGTCTCTGGGTCTCACAGACGTCCCCGGCCCACCTGTCCATTTCTTGGCTCCTCCAGTCAGGAGCCCTAGCCTGGAAGAAGAGCCCCCTGTGCTGTGTGGCTTTGGACAAACTCCTGCAGGCCTCGGGCTCCCCCAAATAAAACCAGCTGAGCTGTTAGGCTAGTGGGAGACTTTAAAGGACCTTTGGGTATTGATATTCGGAGAATCTTCGACTCTAGAAGCCAACTCCGACCAGCCGCTGACTTCCAGACAGATGGCCACGAGCTGCCTGGAGCCCGGCCTGAGCTTGGACAGTTCGTTCCCTTCCCTTCCGCCTCTGTTTGCTTCCTAACGTGAGAACTGTGGCCCCACTGCCTCTGGGCCCAAAGGTGACTGCCTGCGGGCTCTGGACTCCCCATGCCTGCTGGGGGCTTCCCTGGGTGGCCCAAGCGCCCCAGGCTCCAGAAATGATCTGTCAGTCATTTGACAGGTGCCTTATCAAAAGCCCTACTAGGTCCCTCACCCTAGACCAGATGCTGTGCCCATCCTGGGCACAGTTCCTACTTAGAGATGGAGCTTCACGAGGCCAATCGGATCCCTCACCCTCACCATCCTGCTCTACAAAAGGGGAAACAAACGAAGGCCTAGCTGCCAGAGAAGCCTGCGTGAAGCCCCTCTGGGCACGTAGGCTTGTCAACAGTGCCCCCTGCTGGCCTCTTGGGTCACTGCAGGCCCTTTGTCCTGGTTGGCTGCGGCCTGAGGACAGGATTGAGGCCTGCACGACCAGTGGAGCTAGCCTGGGGCAAAATGTTGCCCTCTGGCTGGCTGTGGAAACCACTCCTTGATGGGGACCCTGGCAGCCAATGTGCCCGTGCCCACATGCTTTGTCTCTGGCCCCAGGAGCACTCGCCACGTGAGGCTGGCTGAAGCTCTGTGCGTGTAAACTCAGCCCCTGCTTCAGGGACACCCTCCCCTCTTCCTTCTCCCCAGTGCACATGTGTACATCAGAGAACCCTCCTGCAGGGCCTCCCTGTTCCTGTACAGTTTAGGCTGTGATGGGAAAGCCGGGATTCTGAAGCTAGTTTCTACTATCACCTCTGAGCCTCGGTTTCTTCATCTGTAAAGTGGGAGGGGGCATAGTAACAGTGTCTGTCTGTGCCCAGGGCCTGAGACACCTGACTTACAGGAGGAGCTCAACAAATAGTCACCTGGAAGGTCACCTGGAGTGAATACAGACTTAGACCAAGAGTTTCTTGGACGTTGTAAACTTAATTCATTTTCATCTCTGCATGCCCCGTAGACCTAGCATAGGACCGGCACGGTCCCGGTGCGGGAAAGCACTCGCTGGGAGAGTTGGAAGCAGCCATGGATGGGCAAGTGGACACTACAGATGTGTGCACGGGTGCAGGGGCCATAAGCCTCTGTTCAGTGCCCCGGATCTGACCGTGTGTCTGAAATGCCCACTGAGTTGTGGGACAGGCATGTAGTTGGATCAACGATGGGTGGAGAAGTCGGGCATCTGGGTATATAAATGTGTGCTAAGTGGGGTGAGTGGAGGGATGGTTGGTGGGGTGAGGGTAGAAGAAATAAATACGGACACTCCCTCATTGTGATCTGTCTGCGGAAGAGCTTCAAGATGGAGTGAACCCAGAAAGCACGTACCAGAAGGACGAGGCCCCAGTGAGGCAGCAGCTTGGCCTTTAAGAGCGTGTTCTCCAGGTTCATCCACACGGGGGTGGTGTGGCCAACACACAGGTGACCTGCACCACTGTGTGCAGTAATGACATGTGGCGATGGCTTCGGCTTTATCACTCCGAGCAGGAGGCCGTGACTAGGGCCTCGCCCCTTAGAGCAGCACCTGGTGGGGGCAGGTGATTCGTCCGTACCTTGGGATTCTGTGCAACCATGAAAAAACGGAGAGGCTCTTTATGTCTTGATGTGGAGTAAACTCTGAGATGTCATTAAAGAGGGGGAAAAAATCAAGGTTTGGATAGTGTGTGTACAGTGCTTTCGTTTTCTGGTTTTTAAGGGGTGGCAGGGAGAAGACACGTAGATATTTGCTTCTCCAAGATGAGCCCCTCTTCCCCCTACCCCCTCCCCCCCTCCCGCCGCTTCCCCTGGGAGACTGGTGACTGGTCCTCCCAGGAAGAGCGCCGAGAGCTGGGGAATGGCCAGCGCTTCACTGGATTCCCTTGTGGACTTTCTCAGTCGTGAACCAGGCAAATAAGTTGTCTTGTCAAGCACAGACTGAACAGCGTGGAGCTCAGACCTCCTGGGAGGAGGAGTCAGCCTTTGTCCCCAGGCTGGGGCCGGGCGTGCTGCGAGGGCACTCGCACTGGGGCCAGAGCCCAGGCCTGGAAGCAGACAGGCATGTGGACCCAGTCCAGACACCTAGTAGCCGTGGGGACTTGGCAGGTCTCAGGACCTCAGTTTCCTCATCTGTAAAATGGAGATAATTCTAGTCTTAGAGAGTGAGCATGAGCAGTAAAGAGAGCACATAAATATGCCCAGTAAGTGGGGCCAGAGGTGAGGAACCTTTGGGGGGCAGTGTCTCAGAATTGCAGAGAGGCCTGGGCCATAAGCCTCTGTTCAGTGTCCCGGGTCTGACCGTGTGTCTGAAATGCCCACTGAGTTGTGGGAGGGCAAACCCACCCAGCGCTGGGCGGACTTCTGCTTTGGCCCAAGGACCTGGACCTCTGAGGGTGGGGACGCCAGAGCTGAACACTCCGCCTCTCTATCTCCCTCTCCCCTTTATCCGCGCGGCCGCCCTGCAGGGCCTGGAGTCTCCAGGGTCTTTGGAGCTGAGGGGGCCTCTCCCACTTGGCTTCACCCCCTGGGAGGAGTGGCACCCACGTTAGTGCTCCCACCGGCCGTTCAGGGAGAGTGAGTCTGGGGGCCAGGACCACTCAGCCACGGGTGAGCACTGTGCACCCTGAGTAGCTCCCTTCCTCCCTGCGAGCCTCCGTTTCCTTATCCAGAGAGTGGAGACGGTAGTAATTGCCTCCTCCTTCTTTCCCGGAGGGCTAAGGGGAAAATGGAGTTGGAGTGGTCTGTAAAGTGTGAAGAACTCTAAAGAGGAGGCACGCGACACTCATGCACTTACACCAAGTGCAGTGGAGGTCGTCACGTGGGAAGATCCCACCACACACACACATGCTCATACACATACATGCTCTCACACACACATGTTCACACACATACATGCTCTCACACACACATGTTCACACACATACATGCTCTCACACACATAGCCACATCGAGTGGGCTAAGCCCTGAACCAGAATCTGGAAATGAAGTTGCCATCCCACCACCACCACCTAACACACACGTGTGCATCGAAATGCATGTGCCTGAGTGTGCGTTGCACGTCCCATGGTGGACACGCCTGCCCAGTGCTCACATCAGTCACCACAGAGAACACCCGGGAGCACCTCCCATTTTCAGTCCGGATGGGGCTCCCAGGGCCATGCTGGGCAGCTGGGGCCACGGTTCCTCCCTCCAGCGCAGGGCTGCCTGGGGCAGAGGCCGCCATGGCTCGCAGAGGGCCCAGGAACCCGCTGGGAGCCTCCAGGGCCGGCACGTCAGTGTGGGGGTTGGAGGGTGGCTGTAAGGCTGGCGGGCCTGGCGCAACCCCAGTGACGCCCCCGCTCCTCTCTCTCCGCAGGCTGGACAACGTTCATGGCTCTCGGGTAGAACCCAGCGAAACGGCCAGAATGAATTCTATGGACAGGCACATCCAGCAGACCAATGACCGCCTGCAGTGCATCAAGCAGGTGGGTGTGTGCCGGGCTCGCTCCTCTGCAGGGACAGGCAGTAGGGGTGCTGGCTGCCCTGTAGCTGCGCATCTGGGGCCCAGGATGGAGGTGATGGTGGATATGGGTCGACTGCCTGGGGCTACCTGACCACCCATCTTGGGAGAGCATTGCTGGCATGGAGCATCCTGACTGGAGTCACACACCTAGGTTCAAATGCCGGCTCTGCCTCGTCCCTGCCCCTCTCCCAGCTGTGTCAGGCCCTCTCTGGGCTCTGCTGTGCACCGTGAGGATGCAGTGAGTGCCTGATCTCCTTCCCAGACCTCAGCTCTGGGAGGGTTGTGCCCACCCACCCTCTGAGCTTGGCCTCCCTGCAGCTCCGAGTGGCAGCATCTGTGCAGGCTCCGGAATGTTATTTCACCCCAGGGAGGAGCAGATGCGGGGAAGGGGTGTGGCTTTGATAGCAAACAGACCTGGGCCCAGTCCTCACAGCTCCATGTGCCCACAGTGTGCTGTCCTTTTGTTTTCGGGATCTCAGTTTCTCCATCTGTCAGCTGGGGCCGATAGGCCCACCTGGTAGGATGCTGTGAGGATATTGTGGGTGAAGCCACCCCCCACGATACAGTCATGCCCCCTGTGCGTGAGACTGCCAGGCACACAGCTGCTCCTGAGGCCTGCTCAGCACTTGCCCTTCCTACCCCCGCCTGGATCTGCGTCACCAGGAATCAGGGTGCCCTGGCGTGTGGCAGGTGACAGCGAATGGTGGCAAGGCTGTTGTCCTCCGTGTCTCAGGGACAGGGAGGGCAGTGCTGGGGCACGTCCCCTGGCTTCAGCGGGTTTGGCAGGGAGCTCAGGTAACCAGCGTGGGCCACTGGCCTAGCACCCCAGCCCCCACCCTCCCCACCCTCCCCACCCCCCCACAGCAGGTCCTCCCTGGGCTCGGGGCGGGTGGAGCTGAGGCTGGTCCCGGGAATGAGGATGTGTCCTCCCATTAGCATCAAGCAGAGCAATCTCGGAAGCCTGTGCACAGGCTGAGGAGAGGAAATTGAAGAGGACTTGTTACAGATTGAACTCAGCCCGAGCTGCTCTCCCAAATGCCAATTACGCCTCTGTTCACGGTCACAGAATAGAAACCAGACGTGCGCGCCCTCCTCCCCTGCCTCCCTCCTCCTCCTCTGCAGGGCTCTGCCTTTGACCCAGTTTCTCCAGCCCATGAGGGATCGCTGTGAGGGGCCTCCACCCCCCCACGATACAGTCATGCCCCCTGTGCGTGAGACTGCCAGGCACGCAGCTGCTCCTGAGGCCTGCTCAGCACTTGCCCTTCCTACCCGCGCCTGGCTCTGCGTCACCAGGAGTCAGGGTGCCCTTTACTCTCCGGGTCCAGCCCTCTCGAAGTGGGGTGCCCAGAGCTCAGACTTACTAGCGAACCTGAGTCCAGCCCTCACTAGCTACCTGACCTTGGTTAAATTGCCACTTTTATCTTGCTTTGCCTGCCGAGTGGGCATGGTAACGCATGCCCAGCCATAGAGTGCGGAGGGCTGGAAGGCAGGGATCACGGCAGCTGCTCTTCTCAGTCTGCCCGCACACCGTGTGCACACACCCACGGAGCTCTGCGTTTGGGCCAGACAGTGGCATGTTTGTGAGGGCGAGCAAGCTGCCCAGATGCCCTCCTCGCCATTCAGAGCTCTCTGCATCCTCCACGCCCCCTCCCACACCTCGGGTCAGACGCTCCCCAGCTGCCCCAGAGGGTGGCCGCAGCTGGCTGAGGACTGTTGATTCTCAGACGTCCTGTATCCTAATCAGAAGAGAAAGGCGGGCAGGTCTGCATGCTGAGGATGATGGATGTGGCGGCTATGCCTACCTCTCTCTGGGAGGGCTCCAGTCAGGGGCCTCCAGCCTGCAGCCTCCGACTCCCCACTCTCCGCTCTGCCCCTCTTCTACAGCAGAGTCTTCCCTCCCCCACCGCCCGCCCTGTTCTAGCCATCGCTGCACTCACCATCCCCCGCACCCCGCTGCCCATCTTCCCTCTAGGCCTCTGGCTCAGCTGCCTTTTCCCCTTCTCATCCTCGGGCACCAGAAGAATCAGTGCCCTCTACAACGTGCCCCACTCAGACGTCAGGCACATCTGGGCTTTACCTGCAAAGCCATGCAAATCGGCTCCTTTCTGCCCAGCAGCCTCCCCAAACCCCGGTGCTCATCTCTGAATTCCAGTGCTTCCTGGGCACCCAGCTGCCTCACCCTTCCTGTTCTTTCTCCCTTCAGCTGTAGGCCCTGCAGGGCATATATCAGGCCCCTCACCAGGCTAAGTTCCTTGGGAGCAGAAGATGTGCTATATCCATCTCTATGTCTAGCTTAGTGCCCAGGCCAAGGTGAGGCCAAGAATGCTGGGGGAAGGGGGCATGGTGGACTGATAAGTGGGTAGCGATGAGAATGAATAAATGGGTGGGTGGACGGACAAGTGGATGGGCAGTGAGGTGGTTGGATGGTGGGGATATTTAGATGATGGATGGATAAGTGGATGAATGAATGGATGAGTTGGTGGTTGGATAAATTCTGGATGGATAGGTAGATAGGTAGGTAGATGAGTGGATGGATGAGTGATGGATAAAGTAGTGAATGGCTGAATGGGTGGGTGGGTAAGTGGATGGATGGTTATGAACTGATTCATATTTGGGTGGATGGATGGATGGATCATTTGATTTAGAGGTGGATTGACAGGAAAAGGCATTCATCACTTGGTCTGGGTAGCCAATTCCTGGTCTGGGCTGTCCGCTACTCCTGCCCCAACAGACTCAGTGGCAGTGGAGAGAGCCCAGATCTCCTGAGGAACTGTGGAGATGGGCAGGCTTCCTGATGGCGACGGGGGATTAGTGTCCTCCCTGCCACAGCCAGGGAGGCCTGTGCCTGTGGTTCAGACCTGTGCTCCCATGCCCAGCCCATCCACGGCTGGCCAGCCTCACCCACCAGCCTCTCCGTGTGCCCCTGGGACCTGTTCTGAAGTGGTCAGCTTGCTGGCCCCTCCAGATGGACCCTCCTTTGGACAGTTAGCTGCTCACTGACCCCCTGTGCGGGCCTGGCCTTGTGCCATCTCCAGGTCCAGAGGTGGACAGAGCGTTGTTTCTACGCTCAAGACGCTCGTAGAAGAAACGAGAGACAGTGCAAAGGTCTCAGCATGCAGAGCAGTAGCCACTGTCCCCTGGCCCTCCTCTGGGGGCGGAGGGGGGAGGAAGATGTCATCAGGGGTATCGTTTCTATCCCTTGCAGCAGCCCTGCGAGCTATCATCACCCCCTTTACAGATGAGGGATCTGCAGCTCGGAACACAGCCGGGGCTGTGTGGCTCAGTGGCTGAGGTGGGGTTTGGTCCAGGTCTGTCCCGCTCACTTCACTACGTCACTCAGTCTCTCCGTGCCCGCCAGTCACCTCAGAGTGGAAACGGGCAACCAGCACACAGAGAAGCGAGGGGCTTGGCCAGAGCCACAGAGCCACTGAGCAACAGCCACTGAATGGGATGCCTGGCATTCTTTCTACCAATGAGTGGTGCCCACGGGTGACCACTCAGAGCCCAAGCTGATGGCCCCTGAGCCTGCCCTCATAGGCCACTTGTGAGCCCAGAGCCCCAAAGGAGGGTGCCAAGGGTGGGGGTGCTGCGGGCAGGCAGCTCAGAGAGCAGCCTGTGGCTGCTGCTGCCCCTGCTAATGTGGTGTGACATCATGTAAATAAACGTAATAACTCAGTTAGCGAAAGGAGGCTGCGGGGCAGGGAACTGGCCAATGTGCCTGGCTTTCCTGGTGCAGCCAGGTGCTGCCCGAGGCCTCGGAGGGGACCAGTCACCTGTGCGCACAAGGACAGAGGTGAGGACCACTGTGCCCTCCCAAAGGGCGTGCTTCTATATGTCGAAGTTCCTCCCGGGCGCTGCAACTGAAGCGCAGAGCTCTGCCTTTGCAGAGAGAGTGCTGGGTGGAGCCAGGGCTGCAAGCTGCGAGCTCAGCCGTGCTTCCCAGACAGCCTTGGGGAGGCGGACACGGCCAAGGGCAGCCCCACACGGGCACACCCCACACGCCAAGTGCTCTGCCGGGGCCGGGTGAGCCTCCTGTTTCGTCCCCACCCGGCCCTGTGACAGGGCTGTGTGGCTGCACGCTTGCCCTCTTCCTTTCCTTCATCTCCCCTTCTCCTTGTTCTTTCATGGGAGGAGGGTATTCTCATTCGTTCCACTTGCTTCCACCATTTTTAAACCTTGCCTTGCACAAGGCACGTTGTATAGAACAACCGTCGTAGAACCCTAAGTAGAAGAAACACACATTTCCACCACCGTCCCGTGAGCTTCCGTACCCTAGCTCAGCAGCTAGTAAGAGGTGAAGGCAGAGTGTGATCCTCAGAGGCCCTGCCCCAGAGGCTCACACAGCACATTCCACTTCCTTCCCACTTCTGGCACCTGCAGCCCTGAGACCCCTCCCCGCCTTGGCACAGGCTGACTCGTGCTGCAGGTGGGGAGGCTGCAGTCCCCGGGGCAGCTCCTGTTCCATGTGTCTCCCAGCACCAAGGCCACAGGAAGCTCAGAAGGGACAGCCTTCCCCTTTGCAGCTGCTTACACTCCGACTTTTGTGGACATCCAGGAGAGGTCCCGCTGGAGGACCCACACTTAGTCACCCCCAACGCGGGACTCCCAGCTTCTCCCCACCTGCTGCCTGGGAAGACACGGCTACGTGTTAAGTCAAGGAGGGAAGGCCTGAGTCCGAGGCCGGGTCTAGAGGCCTTGGCACCAGAATCAGTTTCTGTTGATTAGACCCCGACTGGGAGGGGCCTGGGCTCGGCTGGGACCCCTCCCAACAATGCTGACAGCCCCGAGCTGAGCTGTCTGCATTCCTGGGACCTCATGTTGTCTCCTTTCCCCCCGCAGCACTTACAGAACCCTGCCAACTTCCACAATGCCGCCACAGAGCTGCTGGACTGGTGTGGAGACCCACGCGCCTTCCAGCGGCCCTTCGAGCAGAGCCTGATGGGCTGTTTGACGGTGAGTCCGCACCCTCCCTACCTGCACATGCCCAGAGAAGATGGCTGGGACCAGCATGCCTGGCCAGGGGCAGGGGAGGCCACAGGTGATGGGGGATGAGAGATAGGAAGACATCCCTGATGGAAGGGATGGTCCTCTGTGCTCACCCCTGACATACAGGCACCATAGGAAACTGGTCTGATGGGGAGACACAGTCCCCATGATGATGTGGGTTCCCCACATTTGGTGAGAGAGACCAGGCCTGCTTTGGCGAGTTGTAAGTCTGATGGGGTAAATGTTCCATCGTGAGCAAAGCAGAGAGGCTCTTGAAGGGGTTGCCCATCTACCCAGTCATTTGTTCCTTGACTTAGGTAAACATCTATTGAGCTATTTTTATGGTCATCCATCCACGTAGCTACTCACATAAGCATTTATTGAGCTCCTATTACATCCATCCACCTATCTAAATGAAGACTGATGGATCCCTCGTTTATCACGTACAATCCCCTGTGAACCCAGTGATGAATAAGGCTCTGCCGAGCCCGATTTCCTCTTTAGTAGCGGAGGCAGACATGGACATGGAAAGAGATGGCTGAGAAAATTGTGTATCAAGGTGGAGGAGACACAGAGAAAGGGAGCTTTACCTGGGAGATGGGTGGGCGGATCACAGGACGCTGAGAAAAGGAGCCACTTCGCCATCTACAGGACTGGTCCACCTGCTCAAGCAGCTGAGCGTAGCCCGAGGGTCCCGGGCACCTGGGGCACGTGCAAAGGCCCAGATGCACACGAGACCCTGAGAACTGAAGTTAACTCAGCTGGGTGAGGATCGAGGCTGTGAGCTCAGCGGAGGCGAGGCCCGAGCTGGCGGTGTGGTTGGCCAAGCTTAGAAGCTTGCTGGCTGACAGCCACAGGGAAGGAGCCCGACGCTCGTGAGTGTCCCCAGCCAGTGACCTGTCTCGGTCAGTGTGAGGGCACCTCGGTGGCCAGTGAGGGCAGCTGCTCAGAGGGCCTGAGTCAGCTTTAAAGAGAATGTGGGTGAACAGTTTGCTGGGGAGCCCCGCTACCCCAAGGCGTGGGCAGGAGAGACTAAGAGGGAGGCCTGGCCAGGGGAAACAAAGGGTAAAGCCTGGGGGCATCACACTTCCTGTGAAGCTGCAGCCAGGAGGGAGGCCAAAGGCCCAGAGCGTCCTGGCCTGGAGTGAGAGGAATAGCGGACCATAACGTGGGCCATCGTTACCAAGCGCCTCTTCTCTGCCTGACGCTGAGCTTGGCCCACCGGACACGCCTTCTCTCGGAACCCTCACACCCACTCTGTGCAGCTGGGCCTGCCACCTTCCCCGTGTTACAGAGGAGGAAACGGAGGCTTGTGACTGACCTCCCAAGGTCCCACAGCCCGTGGGCAACAGACCTGGGATTCAAGCTGAGACCCATCTGCCTCCACAGCAAAGCTCCTGGCCGTTAGGCATGCCGGGCAGGGATGCCGCCAGGCCCCTCCCAGGCTCCTCTATTTGTCCAAAGCCGACACCATCTGGCCCCCATTGGGAACACCAGGCCAACTCAGGTTGCCACCTGCATTGCCCAGCAGCTCTCCTCAACCTTCAGCCCACTGTGCTCTCCCTCCCTCCCTCCCTGCCCAGCTCCCTTAATCCTCTTTGTGGGGATCCTGGTTCAGGCTAAGCCCTGTGGGCAGGGACAGATGTTACAGAGGCCCTCACTCCCGCCCTAGCTGCAGGCCGCCAGAGTGAAGGAGGAGGTGGGCATCACCCAGAACACATGGCCAGACAGGCTGCCACGTTCCCCAGCACCCTGCCCCGAGCCTGGCCCTGCCTAGGACGTGGGGCTTGAAGCTGAATCAGACAATGGCCCTGACTGGGCTGGATTGGCAGGTGGGCATGAGATGGCCAGTAACTGCTCCGCCCTAGCCTTGTCATTCATCCACTCATTAATACTCATTACTACTCAATAAATACTCATCAAGTCCCTGCAGTGGGCCCGGCCCTGTGCTGGGCACAGAGGGAGTGCGGTGAGTGCAGCAGACAGACCTCTCCCAAGCAGCTAACTTTCCAGTGGAGGCTGATACTAAGGACACACGCCCGTGAGAAGGACAGGCTGGTGGTCAGGAAAAGCCTCCTGAGGCGGTGACCTCCAGCTGAGACCTGATGGCAAGGAGTCAGCTTCGATGAGAGGGAAGGGTCCTCAGGCAGAGGGAACTGCTAGTGCAAAGGCCCTGGGGCTTGATTTGTTCAAGGTACAGAGCACGCGAAAGGGGGAGGGGTACAAGATGAGGCTGGAGAGGAAGCAGAAAGCAGCTAACACAGGGCCAGCAGGCCAAGCGAGAAGAGTTTGCGTATTTGAAGGGCGGTGGCCAGCCCGTGAAAGGTCTTCAGCGGAAGAGTGATGGGATACGATTTGTGTGGGGATAGGAGCTCTGAAGAGGAGCATCCTCAGAGGGCAGGATGGAGGGATTGTGGAGGGCTTCCCGGAGGAGGAAGTCCAGGGAGGACCCGTAGGATCTGACTGGACAGGGGAGGGGCTGTGCAGGGGAGGGGAACCTGGACAAAGGCACAGCGCCACTCTGCTGGGCCTCCCCTCATTGCACCCCTGCTTAAGGCATACGCTTGGTTGAACAGCCACCTTTGCCCGCCACTCCCCCCGCCTGCTGCTTAGTCAGAAAGGGGTCCTTGGCCCACCAGCCACAGCTGCAGAGACCCGAGTCTGACTGTCCTTGGAGCTCAGTAGAACCAGTGGGAGAGAAAGGTGAGGGGAGGGTCACAGAAGACACCCTCAGTGCCCAAGGCACTTTCCTGGGCATTGCCCCCTTCAAGGTAGGCAGAGAAGGTATCATCACCCTGTTTTACAAACAAGGCAACTGAGATCAGGGGAGCAGCTGGCCGTAGTCTCAGCTGGTAACGCTGACCACCCGCAGGTGCCCCAGGGCCATTCTGCCAGTCTTCCCCTCCCCCAGACACCCTTAGTCCAAGCCCTGCCCACAGAGAGGGATGGGTTGGGGCGGTCAGAGACCCCAAGGGCCCTAGCCGGCAAGGCTGTCCAGCCCCCACGAAACACATGTACCCCGCCCCATCCAGGTGGCAGCCTGCGCTTCCCAGGTTGCCACAATCCCCTGGGTGACTTCGGGGAGCAAATTCCTCTGGATCCGGCTTACTTAGAGGATATAAATTAAAAACCACTTAGCCCGGCAGAAAACTGACACATTCGTGCCGAACTGCTTTACTGCTTCCCAGCAGCTCTGGCACGATTCAAGTGACTGGCTCTGGGCCCCATTGGGCCCCTGGCAGGCCTCTGTTCACCCTTCTCTTCATGCCCTCTGACCCCAGGATTCAGAAGTGCAGGAGCCTGGGGCACCTCCCCCCCCCCCCCACACTCAGGACCAGGTTTTTCCTGATGGTGCTGACTGCTCACTCCCCGGCCCCCCATCTTAGTGACAGAGCCAGGATTTTTCTCTGGGTGTCCCCCTCACAGTCAGGCCTCCCTGGACTTGCTGCCTCTTCCTCCTGTTGGAAGGCTCAGGGGAGGGGAGCAGGTAGAAGGTGGAAGAAGGGAACAGAGACCAGTTAGCACATCAACAGGAGCCTTCTCTCTCCTGTGAGGAAGTCCCCGCAGCCTCCAAGCCCCTCTCACTGCCAAAGCCCTGGGCGGACGTTCACATACAGCATTCATTGAACTCTGTGCTGGCGGTCACCCTTGCAAGGAGGGCATTTTGTACCCATTTCACACCTGAGGACCCTGAGGCCCAGAGAGGTTAAGTCACTTGAGTGAGCGAGAACAGCTAGTAAGTGGCAGAACCAGAACCCAGTCTCACGCCTGACTCCAAAGCAGCAGCACAAAGACCAGCCCAGCCCTGTGCTGAGTCTGGTAGCGAAGTGCCCTGAGGGGTTAGGGTACAGCCACGAGACTGAACATGGCAGGGCCCCTTACACACAGCTGTGGAAAAGGAGGTCATCCTCAAACCTTCATAGGGCGGAACCTGAGGTTCAGAGAGGTTGTGTGACTGAGCCATAGGTTGCACAGGATAGAGGGGAGCAGGATTAGCGCACAGGCCCAGCATGCCTCCAGTTCCCCGACTGTTGGAGTCAGAAGGGGCTGGCTGTGTGTCTGGCCCCCCAGGGGAGCAGAAACCTTCTCTGACCTCTCCCAGACAGCCTGTCCTGCTTCCTGGCCAGAAGGCTCACCACTTTTCAAAGCAACACACTCGCTTCATGGGATTTACGTATTTGCCACGTGACCTTGAGCACACCCCCTCTCTTGAGGTGGAAGAAGGAAACAGAGACCAGTTAGCACATCTACAGGAGCCTCAATCTGGGCTTCCGTTTCCCCCTGTGGCATGAGTGGCTGGATTTTCCGACCTGTCGGTCCCGGGCATGGGGTCCGGGTCTCAGCCAGCCAGCCTGAGGAGGGCTGAGCTGGGTGGGCCCTGCCGCCAGCAGAGGGCAGCAGCATGAGGCTGCTTGCCACAGCCTTTGTGGAAGAGGGTCTTCCTCCCACGGGACCCCACAGAGGGTGCTGCCCATTCCGGGGGGAGCAGGCCTCGGAAACACGACAGGCTGCTCAGCTGGGCCCACTTCGTGGGACTTTCCCAGGGTCCTCAGGCTGGGCCCAGAAGCCAGGGGGGCACATGCGCACTTTGGGGTCACGGGGTCCAGCTTAGCACGCTCGGCCACACCTGTGCTGTGTGACCTTCAACGAGCTTCTGCCTCCTCCGGGCTTCAGCCTCCTTGTCAGTGACTCTTCTAAAGGCTGGCGCTCGGGGGACGTGGTGACATACTTCCGCTCCTCTGAAGGGTCCGGCCCAGCCTGCAGGACAGCCCTTGTACCAGCACCAGGCCCCTCTTGCTCAATTTAGCGAGTTTTTCTTTTTCTTGAAACCAGAGCAACAGGATTAGCCAGTGTTGGCCAAACAGTGGGACCTTTACCTTCCTGCCCTCAAACTAGGGCCTGAGGGTTCTCCAGGCCAGGCCTTTGGAAGCTGTGGCCTTAACCCTTTGTGGGCTGAGAAAGAGGCCCTCTCTTGGGAAGAGCTGACCGTGCCGGGGGGCCTGGCTGCCTGGGGTCACATTCTGGCCCTCTCGTGGCCCTTGGGCTGTTTGTTTTACCCGTGGTTTCCTCATCTGTAAAACAGATAATAACACCCCCTCACAAGCTGTTGTAAGAATTTGGAGCATCTCTGCTTACAGAACGTTTACTCTTTACTCGGCCCTCAGTGCCCGGAGCCAACTCTCTTACTATACTGCTCGCCCGTGTTGACATTTCCCATAAACAGCAGCCTCATTGATGCTCCAGTCCACACGGACTCCCTGTGCAAACTGCTCACAGCCCAGGGCTCTCCTCCCTGGGGAGGGCTCGGCAGTGTCTGTCTGCAGACCTGTCTGTCTGCCATAAAGAGTTAGGGGCCTTGTTTTCCTGCTTGAACATTGAGACTCACAGTGAGGATACCTCCGCCCTGGGGTGGCCCAGAGATTCTGGAACATGGTGTGTGTGTGTCAGGAGAGAATAGAGCCCATGGGAAAGAGGCCTTGGCAGGGGAGGGCGGGGGGGACGAAGACCTCTGCATCAGGGGCTTCTGTTTGAGGCTGAGAAGCTGAGCAAACATTCTAACCTGAGAAAGTCACGTTTCCTCCTTACAGGGGGTTCCCAGGAGATGGGGTGGGGAGGCCGGGCGCCATTCCAAGAGGCTCCGGTGGTCCTGGGAAGGGGATCCACCGCTCTTCCCTGATTCACCACGGACACTCTCCAGGGTCTGCATTTTTTAAATGAAAGGGTCGGCCTAGATTAGTGGTGTTCCCACCCTTTTTAGCCCTAGAGTCCTTGTAAGGACCCCCTAAATAGAAAGCACATTATGGGGAACTGTTCTCATGGCCACAGGGGCCAGGCCCAGCCCCGTGACACCCTGGGGCCTTCTGAGGGCTCCGGGGCCTGATGGTGAGCCTCCCTCTCTCAAGGGAGAGCCCCACCTCTGCACTCCTTTCCCAGTCAGCCTGAGCCGCCCAGCTGCTTCCTGAAGCGACTCCATTTTCCAAGGTCCTTGCTTCTTAATAAGGAACCTAATTTGCCTGCTGTTAATGAGGAAGGCGGGCGGGAGGGAGCAGAGCTGGCAGGCGCAGGACACCTGGGAGCGGGAGGGGAGGGAGTGGTGCCTGATGGCCGTGAGCCTGTGGGCCACGTGCAGGGCCCCAGGAGCACCCTGGCCCACACTACTGCCTGGGGACGGCCAGCCCTCCCGGACCTCCCCTCTCCCTCCCGGGCCATACTTGTAGGGTCACAGGACATGGGTGGGACCTCCAGGCTCCAGATACGCAGCCATTGGTGATGTTCTTACGGAAGCCGCCTGTGTGCGAGCCAGCGCTTGGCCCTGGAGACTGACCCAGGCCACCCGTGTGAGCCGTACAGTTTCTGGGCTGGGGTCCGAAGGCTGCAAGGGGCTTGGCCCAGTGCTGAGCACCGGGGAGTGGAGGAGTGTCTGTCTGGGGAAGCCCTGGCAGTTGGGCAACTCCAAGCTGAACCTCCATGGGAGGCCAGTGTCCTAAGTCCGTGTTTCCCCTTACGGGCAGATTTGGATTCGGTGAAGGGGGGTGTCAGTGCTCTGGGAGGGGACCTTGCTTGGAGTATGAGGGCAGCAAGGCCCCGAGACGGTGGTACAGGAGATCTATAATGGTGGCGGGGAGGAGGTGGGCATGGGCCTTCTGGGGTCCGGGAGGCCTGGCGGGGAAGATGTGCTTGTCCCTGTTTGCTGAGTGACGGACGAGGCCTCAGCCTGCCCGCCTCACCCATACAATGGGCACATCTGCTCCTTAGGCTAAGGCCTGGGGTAGGCAGTGACTCACCCCTGCCCTCCCTTCCCCTCTTGCTGGCAGGTGGTCAGTCGGGTGGCAGCTCAGCAAGGGTTCGACCTGGACCTCGGCTACAGACTGCTGGCTGTGTGTGCCGCGAACCGAGACAAGTTCACTCCGAAGTCTGCCGGTAGGTGACGACGGGGGCTCCATGGACATCATCGGGACGTGGGAGGGGAACTGGACTCTAACCCAGGGCTGTTCGCCACCCCCGTTGGCTGGTGCCGAGGTTTATCCAGATGTGGTGTGAGCCTCCAGGTGCAGCCGGGCTCAGAGCCCGTGGGCGGGACTGGTTCCTTGTCTCGGGAAGTATTCTTACCTTCAGGGGCACTTCAGGGCCAGCAGGTGGTCCAAGGCACACCGCACCCCAACAGCAGGCTAAAGGGAGCCGTACATTGTCTCATTTCATCACCACAGTGACCCCTGGGCATGAGCACTCTGATCATTCCCATCTTATAGATGAAGAAACTGAGGCTTAGAGACGCCGAAGAGATTTCCCCGGGTCACTCAGCTGAAAAGTGTCAGAGCTGGGATTTAAGTCCGTGTCTGTACTCCTGAGTCCACATTCTTAACTCTGACACTCCACTGTAGTCATTCAAAAAATTGTTCAATAAAAATAAATCAGCACATCCAGGCTTCTAACAGGGACCTCATGGCCCTGTCTTACATAGAGGCCCTGAGAGGCAGGCGGCGTTCTGTCTGTGAGGGCTCCACGCCCACCGGGCAGGTACAGCTGCACACTCCCCGCCATCCTCATCGCCGAAGCCGGGGTGCAGTGTAAGCTTTAGTCCTCCAAGGGCCTGTCCCAACCCAGCCCGGCCACCTGCTGAGCGTGTGGTCTCTGAGCCTCAGCTCCTCTCCCCAGGAAGGCTGGAATGACCATGTGGCCGACCTTGCAGTGATCACTGTAAGTTCTAGAAAGATGTAGAGCGCCAAGCACAGTGTCTCGCTGTTGTTAACATTCTTATCAAGTCAGAACAACTCATTGAAAAAGAAAAAAAAATCAACGATTTCTCCGTATAAGGACAAAACAGACGTTTTCTCTGAGTTCGTCGACCAGGTCTTTGGAGTGGATGTAGAAAGAGCCTTAATGAAAACATTCAAAGGGCGTCTCGTGGTGTGTGTTCCTAAGTCCCAATCTCTTGAATGAGGGGTTGGGCTCCCTCTCACGTCTGCGGGCGGTCGTGCACCGGGTCGTGGGCACCTCTGGACGGTGGGGCAGGGTCGCGGGGGCCAGGAGCTGCTGTGGGATCCTGGGTGCGCCGGCCTGGGTTGAGAAGTCACTGTTGTATTGAACTGCTTGCCAGAAATGCTCTTGGAATCTCGTAAGTGATGTCTGTTCCTGATGGAATCTGCAGTTTTCATAATAACTTAAGTCAATACAATTTTGACAAGGTAAAAATCGCTCCTTATCCAAGAAACATATGCATCCATGTCTCTGATAAGCACCTGCTCTGTGCAGGCACCTGGCCAGGGCTGGGCTTCATGTGAAATAAAACAGACACGGCCCCACCTTGGCAGACTTGCAGTCTGGAGCAGGGATTGGCGAACTTTTTCTGTAAAGGGCCTGGTGGTCAATAGTTTAGGCCTCACAGTCCGTACGAAAGCAACCAAAGGCGCTATGAATGAGTGTGGCTAGTCCCAATAAAACCTTTTTCGTGAAAGCAGGTATAGGCCATAGTTTCCTGGCCCCTGGTCTAGAGAGAGTGAAAAGCACTGATCAAATAATCACAGGTGTATGCGCGTGTGTGCATTTGTGTATGTGTGAGTATGCATGTGTGTAAATTTAAGCTGTGATAAGTGCCATGAAGGAAAATTCAGGGATGCCATGAGACCACGCGGGAGTGGCGGAAGGCTGAGTAAGAGTTGAATAGATGAAGAAAAGGAGGGAGAGCTTCTTCCCAGGTAAAGGGAACAACCGTCTGTGCAAAGGCCCTGAGGTAGAAGGAAGCATGGGTTTTGGCAGAACTAACAGGGCAGAGGCTCCGGAGCCCAGAGTCAGCAGCAGTGAGAACCCACAGGGCCTGTCTTGAGGATGAGGTCTTTGTTCTAAAAGTAATGAGAACATGGCTAAATTCTCATTTTGTAAAGAGTGTTCCAGCTAGAAGAGGTTGCAGGGGTGGGGTGGGGGGCAGGAAGGGAACTGGTTGACAGATCGCTGGGGACATTAGGACAAGAATGCTGGTGGCTGGACCAGGAAACTCCACTTCTTGTGGAGTTGGGAGGAGACAAGGGGATGAATCTAGAAATAGGGGTGGGGAACATCTGGCACACGGCCATATAAGGCCCTCGAATTTTGGTCTGGCCTTGCCAAGGCAATAGGGCTGAGTTAATTAAGTGTTTGACCAAATATAGCAGGCTAATTTTTAAGTTGATAATTTTGCCTGGCCCTCGAATGATGTTATAAATATCCAAATGGCCCTTGGCAGAAAAATGGTTCCCCGCCCCTTGTCTAAAGGATAGGTCAAAGGCAAAACCAAGGCAGGAAAGCGTGTCAAAGGGTTAGGGGTAAGCAGGAAAGTGGGGTCCCCCAGAAGCCCCAGCTTTTCCCTGTCGGGGGGAGAGGTCATGCCCCGTGCAGCCCTCCCTCACGGGTCTCTTATGGCCCTGCTGACGCGTGCTGGGTGCTCCCCGACCTTGCTGCAGCCCCAGCTTTGTGAGACGGGGTGTTACCTACACCCATGAAGGAGGGAGCTGAAGCTCAGAGAGACCTTGTGACTTGCCTGTTGTTGCACAGCTCTCCTCTGCTCTCCTTCCCCAAGGCTCTGTGGGGGCATGACCTGTGTGACCCACCTCTAGTACAGCTGTGGGGGTCCCTGTGGCCACCCTGCCCACAGCTGAGCCTGCCCAGGCCCCTCCCAGTCAGGCCTCTGCAGTTCTAGAACGTTCTCTGTCCTCAGAGCTCTTGCAGCCAGCGTGTGCTGCCTCTCTGCTCTCCAGTCTTTCAGTCTCCATCTGGGCTCCCACCATGTCTGATTGGCTTGTGCAGTTTTCACCTTCCCGGTCTCTCCCCTCCTTTCTCTCTGGGGGTCTCTGATGTTGTCTCTCTGTCTCTGTCCGTCCTTCCCTTCCCTCCACATCTCAGATTTTCTCCTTGGTGTTTGTGTGTGCACGCATGTCTGTGTGTGTGAGATGGTGAGTGTGTCTCGGGGGGATGCATTAGGGGGCTTGTGTGCGTGCGTGCGTGTGTGTGTGTGTGTGTGTGTGTGTGTGTGTGTGTGTCGGGGAGCTGTGGGCATGTCTTTGTGTGTCTGTGTGTGTCTCTCCCCTTCTCTCGCTGCCTCCCCCACCCTTCCTCCTGCTCCATCTCCCTGTCTGTCTCTCTTGTCAGGAGGCCAAGCTGGGGCCAGATGAGGGCTGGTGGGATGAGATCATGCAGTAAGGAGCGGTGCTTTGTCAGGAGGGATGGCGCTGGGCTGGGCGGGCTGTGCTCGCCAGCATTGGTGGGCTCTGGAGCTGGAGCAGGCCTGGGGGCAGTGCTCTTCGTGAGTGAGTGTGTGTGTGTGTGTGAGAGAGAGAGAGAGAGAGAGAGAGCGAGCAGACACTGCAGCAAACCGCCAAGTCAGGCGTCTCCACGTGGGCCCCTCAGATACCCAGCCCCCAGCTCTTTGTTCTGGTGCAGCCTTTAGCCTGACGCTCGCACACAGGAGCAGGCGCACACGCGGCGGGCAGGAGCCTCCTCCCGGGGAAGGTCCTTGGGGGCCAAGCTGCTCCCTCCTCTGCCTTAGTACGGAAGGTCACCTGGCCTGTCCCCCAGGACTGCAGCATGCCCACCCGCCCCCACTGCCACTGCGTGCCAGCCCGCAGCAGCTTGGCAGGCAGCACAGAAATGCCAGCCTCCTCGGCACTTGAGCGGGCCCATGCCTGCTGGCTCCGTGGGCGCCAAGCACCAAGCAGTCACCACATCCACGGTCCCCATGACCTCTGCGTGCTTCAGCTACTGTCCACGCCTGAGTGCCTCTGTGTCCCCTCAGCTGACCTCTAAGCAGCCCAGCAGCATGTTAAAATAATAGGAATGCCAGAACCCAAAGGATGGGGAGGCCGGGTCCAGGGAAGGGGGGACTGCCCCTGGTCACAGCAAGGCAGCCAGAGCCTGGACGAGAGGCTGGGGTGCAGGGGCGTGTCCTCGTGCCCTGCCCGTCTCCCGGGACAGGTCAGTGATGACTGGGCTCTCATCTGGGAGATGCGAGGGACGGGCTGTTGGCAGAGTGGCACGTGTGGAGAGAGCAGCAGGTAGGGGGGTGCCAGGGTGTCCGGGCAGCATCCTGGGAGAGGCAGCCTGTACGTGCCTGGCGAAGGGAGGACAAGGGAGCAGAGCACTCAGGAGAGAGGGGGCGCTGAAAGAGGCAGCCCCTGAAGCCCAAGGAGAGGAGCTCAACCTTCCTCAGTGAGCGGTGGGGAGGGTGGCTGTCAATCACCCGCCCTGAGCTGGAGGTGGCCCACAGGCATCTGAGGTCCTACTGCAGGTTAGCTGCCCACATTTGCTCTCTGGGAGACTTCACTGTCTAGTCACGTGCCTACTTTTCAGTGGGGGCCTTGAGCCCACAACTCACTGGTGGTGGCTGACCTGCTGCAGGAGGGCCATGCTCCCCCATTGTCCCACACTGAGCATTTCCCACAGTCGGACACACCCAGGCCCTGTGGCTTGTGCGCTTCCCACCTCTATTCCAAGCACACCCTCACCTGCCAACACAGCTGAGCCCTGGACCGGGAGGGGAAGCCCCACAGAGTGGATGGCTTACTGGTGTTGACCAGCATCTGCTTGCTCCGGTTTCCCTGATGTGTTGACAGCACCAGGGGAGTGGCAGCAGACCCTGGGAAGGGGACCAAGACTCGCCCTGGGCCCCAGCCGGCCAGGGAGGTGAAGAATCAGGATGTGATGGGCCCTGCCTTGCTCCTCCTGGTCTGGGGACCACGCAGGAGGGGCCACACAGGACTCTGTCTGACCTGGAGCCCTCAGCCCCAGGGCTTCCTCAGCAGTCCCAGCGCTCAGAGACAGACCCCGACCCCGGGCCCGCGGTGGGAGTCCCACCTCCTTCAGACGGTTGGGATGGACCAGGGCACAGGCATTAGGGGCCAGCCAGGTCAGTTCTCCACCTCTCCCCAGGCTCCTTAAGCAGGAGAAGGCGGATCACAAACCCTCTGTCTTTGAAAACAATGCTTGCTCCCACCTGGCTGAACAAGGCGGTCAGGCATCCACGGTGGTGGGACATCCCTGGCCTATCTCCACCTTCACACATCCCCCATGGCCTCCCTATCCCCCCCCCCCCTCCCCGCCACCTCTTGCCCACTCCAGAGCACTCAGCCAGCCGCCTTCCCGTCACCATCACCGGGGAGGACAAATGGCCTCATTCAGGGACACCCTGCCAGATCTGTCTCTCTAAAACAAAGCTGTGCGCAGCTCTGCGTGAAAAACGGCTTGCGGCTGCCCGGCGAGCAGGCGGGATTGGTGGGTGCAAATTGCAGGGGATTTGTTAATGCCTGCGGCTCTCCCAGAGACAGTGGGCAGGCAGGCCCTCCCTTGCCCTTGAAATGCCAGGCCGCCTGGTTGGGCGCCTTGTCAAGGCCAGGGACGGACTTCCTCCTGCACATCAGCCCCCACCCGTCCTCGTGTGAGCTCCGCAGAGCTGGGATGTGGGGGAGGGACCTGCCTGCCTTCCTCCTGCCCTGGGCCCTGCACTGCAGGCAGCTCCTGCTCAGGAAAGGACTCCGGCCTTTATCGCCAGGCCCCTGGGAACTGGCTTGCAATCAGCCCTGTTTAATGGACCAAACCTTTCACGCGCTCACCCCCTGCCAGTTCAGTTGGAGAGGCCACTGGGGCTCTGACAGCATGCCCATTTTATAGAGGAGGAAACTGAGGCTCCAACTGGGAAGAGAAGTCCATGGCTTCCCAGGGCTGGAAGCAGGACATGGACCTCCGAGTGACCCTGAGCAAGCAGGTGGGGCAGGTTGTCCTGGGCCAGGAGCCCCTGGCTCTCCTCCCCTCCCCCAGCTCCCTGAGGGCTGAGGCCTGGGATCCGGTGGCCTTTTGGAGAAAAAACAGTGGGAGGAGCCATGGGACAGAGGGTTTGTGGACACATGGTTCCCAGGCTAAGGAATTGGGGGGAGGGGTGGCTGTGATGGTCCCTGGGGTGTCCGGCGTGAACAGCCAGGAGGGCGCAGTGCCATGGAAGGATGAGAGAAGGCATATTTAGAAACAGCTCGAGTCCCCAGAAAAGGGAGCTCAGTATTTCGGTGGCCACTCCACAGCCATTGAAAACGAGCTCTCCCAGGAATCATTGCCATGGGGGAGTGCTCACGACATTCGTTTTTTTATGAGGGAACAAAATGGGATGTTCTATGTGACTTCAACCAGGTACAAATACATGTAAGACATACACGTATGTAGGCACAGGAAACAGAAAACGGAGGGAACACACCAAAATGTCTACTTACAACTATTGACTCTCTCAGGTCGGGTGGGGTGCCTTGATTTCGCACGTTTTTCTCAGGGAGCCCGGGTCCTGTTTCTAAGCAGAAGCAGCAAAGGTCGCTGTGGGTTCCTCCTGAGTTTGGCTGCAGTTGGCAAGGGCGGGGAGACAAGAGCGCCCTTGTCTCCAGGCCGGCTCAGCAGTTTTCCCGGTGCCGGCCTCGCTGGTTCCCCAGAGCCCGGGGCAGGCCTCTGCTCGCGGGGAGGCTGCTCTCCCCGTCCACGTCTGCTGCAGGATTAGCTCATCGCTGGCTCCCCGACGGAGCCGGCCGTGCGGGGGCAGTGCGGCCGAGGCCCAGCTGCTGCAGCTCTGTTTTCCAGACCTGTCCGAAGTGAGAATGGGTGGCCGGAGTAGACATCGCCCCTGGCAGGGGTGCCTGGGGGCCAGGACCCTGACAGGCGGTGCAGAAGCCTCTCAACATGGGGCTGCCTCTCTTACCTGCACCCGGGGACTCCTCGGCCTGGGCACATGATTGGGACCGGGGCCTTCAGGGGACGGGGCGGGATCGATGAGGCACACGGTAGGGAAAGGCAGGGCTGCTGGAGGAGCCCCAATGGAATGATGTGTCTGAGTTCAGGTCCCACCAGGTGCAGACCCTGCGATGAGACTTATTCAGGGGGGTCCCCGAAAACACTGGTAGAGAAGCAGGGAAAAGAGACACGGGCAGGAGGGGGAAGGCTGGTGAAAGGTGTGGTGAAACAAGCTACCTGCTGTGGGACCTGCAAGGAGCTCTGGGAGACTGAGTAGGACGTCCTCCTCCGTCTGAGAGGCAAGGGCGAGGGGGCATTGATCCAGCGTCGGGCGTCCACTGTTGGTTGAGGGCTGCGTGGGGTTGGGGCGTGGAGGCACCTTGGCTGAGCCACGCGCCCCGTGGGCAGAGGGCGTGAGGAGGCACCTGGGCTCCCGCAGTAGAGCGCCCTCCCAGCACCAGTCATTGCATCCCAGCCTCGCCATCCCGCCGCTTCCCAGTCCCGCTCGTATCAGGGTCGTATTTTCATATTGTTTCTCGCTCGTTTTGACGTCCAGATGGGCATTTTTAAAGGAAACTCTCTATCTTACATCACTACCATAACTGGCAGACCAGTGTCCCTTGCCCCCGAAACTGAAATTAACGACAATAGAGACCGCCCTGTGTTGGGTTCAGCTACAGGTCCCGGTTCCACAGCTAGAGCCTGGGCCAGCTTTCCGCCCACTAAAAGCAGGACAGGCCTTTAGGAATGAGACTCCCCTCCGTGAAACAGCAGCATCCCAGGCACGGGAGGAGAGCTGGCTGGTGGTGGTTTCCTCACTGGGCCACTCACGCCGTCTCAGGGGCCACACCTGAAGGTGCCTCACTCAGAGGACAGAGCTGATGATGCCATGGGGGTCTGGGGGACACTCTACCTCCGTCTCCCTTGGGCGGCGGTGCCCTGCCCAGCATCAATTTCTTCCAGTCTAATGCATCTACAGTGTAGACTCGACACCATTTCTCCACCTTCACCGCAACAAGACGTGTGATGAGGTCACGGACATGAGGATGCCTGTCAAAATGAAAAGATATTAAAAGGGAGTTGCCTCTACATCCTCACCAACTCTTGTTTGTTGATTTATTGGTGGTAGCCATTCTGACAGGTGTGGCTTTGATTTGCATCTCTCTGATGATGAGTCACGATGAGCATCCTTTCATATGTCTATCGGCCATCTGTATGTCCTCTTTGGAGAAGTGTCTATTCAGGTCCTTTGCCCATTTCTTAATTGGATTATTTGTTTTTTTGGTGTCGGGTTTTATGAGTTCCTTATAAATTTTAGATATTAATCCCTTATCAGATGTATCAGCCAATATGTTCTCCCACTTGGGGTTGTAAACACACAATACAATATATAGATGATGTAGAATTGTATACCTGAAACCTGTATGATTTTATTAACCAATGTCACCCCAATAAATTCAATTAAAAATAATTTTTTTAAAAAAGGAATTTTTAGGACAAGGAACGATTAGCGTCTTGTGCCAGGCCCACTCTGCACTGAGCACAGGGCTATAAATGCATATAAAGGCACCACACACAGTCTCCACTCTCAAGGTTTGAAATCAACGAATGCCCCATTCTGTAGGGGAGAAATGACAGTCATCCTACACCAGTGGTCGGCAAACTCATTAGTCAACAGAGCCAAATATCAACAGTACAACAATTGAAATTTCTTTTGAGAGCCGAAAACAGACTTCTGCGCCTGGGCCACGAAGTTTCAATCCCACTGTACGTGCGCGCCCGCACGTGGTATTTTGTGGAAGAGCCACACTCAAGGGGCCAAAGAGCCGCATGTGGCTCTCGAGCCGCAGTTTGCCGACTACTGTCCTGCACCCAGCACAGCCTTTTACACGGCCTTCCTTGTCCAGTCTCATGAGACCCCCAAGACAGGCTGATTCCCACTGAAAGATAAGGAGAGACAGAGGCTCTGAGGGATGGGGAGGTGGCCCCGGTAGGGGCAGAAGTGGGACCAGAACTGTAGCTCTCCTGCTTCTCTGCAGGTGTCCCCCGAGGCTGGTAGCCCCTGGGGAGATCCGGGGCCACAGGGTTACCACCTTTCAGGCACCCAGGTTGCCACGTGCAGCCACAGTGCTGCCTTCGGCTGCCCAGGCCAAAGGGGCATCGGGACAGAGGTCCTGCCAAAGGCCCCCTGACCCGGGCTGCCCTGCAGGTGCCATGGCTGCCCCTGGGACGTGAATAAAGCCATTGGCAGCAATTAATTGCACAGAGCAAAGAGCCAGGTAAGAGGATTAAGGGAGCCAGAGCTTTGGTTTTAAGATGGAGCTTAGCATTCTCCCCCCAGAGGAGGGATTTCATGGGATTCGAGGGTGTGAGAGTGAAATGGAGCAGGGACTTGGCAGAAAGTGGGTGTGGTGGTTCGGGAACTTTTTAAGCAAGCATTGCAAGCCACAGCCTTGTAAATACTTTCTGGGTGAGACAGACAGGCAGGAATTAACGATGGTGCAGGTGTCATCAGTCTTGCCCATGTAGACTTACAGGGCCAGGGCATTTGGATTAGGAAAGCAATCTGATGATGATAGTAAATGTTTGGTCAGCATTTTTGCAGAACCAGGCACCATGTATGAGCATCCATGAACTCACTTATTCCATGTGATCCCAGACCCATGTCTCCTCTTTTCACAGAGTATGAAATGGGCTTTAGGAAGGCTGGGCAATTTAACCAAGGCCACTTGGTTACAAAGAGCAGGAATTGTGATTCAAGCAAGAATATCTGACCCTGAGGCCATAAGCTGCCCTTTAATGAGCAAGTTGACATGAAATCCTGGAAAAGGATGGTAATGGCTCAAGCGAGCTTGTCATGGTTACAGGAAATGTTTGGAGGTGGAGATTTATTTTTTTAAATATACTTCAGAGAGGAAGGGAGCGAGAGCAAGAGATAGAAACATCAATGGTGAGAGAGAATCATTGATCGGCTGCCACCTGCAAGCCCCCTACTGGGGATTGATCCTGCAACCCCGGCATGTGCCCTGATGGGGAATCGAACTGTGACCTCCTGGTTCATAGGTTGACGCTCTCAACCACTGGGCCACACTGTCCAGGCAATTTATTTTTTTTTTTAGAGAGAGAGAGATAGGAAGAGGAAGGAAGAAGGAGAGAGAGAGAGAGAGAGAGAGAGAGAGAGAGAGAGAGAGACATCACGTTGTTGTTCCATTTATTTACGTATTCATTGGTTGATTCTTGGATGTGTTGTGACCGGGGATTGAACCTACAAACTTGGTGCATCAGAACAACACTCTAACCAGCTGAGTTACCCAGCCAGGGCCGGAGGTGGAAACGTTAAGTACAGTATTTGATGATGATTTGTCCTTGTTGGTGGGTTAAGTACCCACCCATCTTTGAGCTCATTCAGTATTCATGGCCCCAAGGTGGTGAGTGGCAGAGCCTGGCACAAAGCGAACATTCAGTACATGTCAGCTCTTACTGCCTCATTTCCTGGTTGGCCCCAGTTTCAAGTATATTTTCCAGAAACCCTTCATCTGTTTTATAGAGAGGAGCTGTAATTAAAAGCCCGGACTCCGGAGCAGCTTGCCTGGGTGTGAGTCCCACCCAGCCCTCCACCTGTCAGCCAAGTGACCTCGGAAAAGTCACTTAACTTCTCTCCCACGGTCACTTCAGTTGATAAAAGGTGATAATAATCATGCCTACATCATGGATAACGTATATACAGGCTTAGAATAAGGCCTGGTGTCTAGTAAGTGCTGTATACATGTTAGCCATCTTATTCCCACATATTGGCACCCAGACTTCTTCAGAATGCCCGTCCTACCTGGAGGTAGCTGAAAACCCTGTGCCTGATGCTGTGCTGTGGTGTGAGGTTTGGAAAAGATGGAACCTGTGTGGGTAGGTAGGGGCAATGTAAATACCAACCACATTCACCTCCAAGAGAGTAGATGAGTGGGACCCTCTTAACTCGGGCAGGGTACAGCCCCTTCCTGAGGCTCCAGGCCAGAGCCCAAGGCTGTCTCCAGGACAGCACAGGCTGACGTGGGGGTAAGAGCACCTCCTTTCTCCCAAGCAGAGGATGCAGGAGAGGAGAGGAGAGGAGAGGAGAGGAGAGGAGAGAGCTGAGGGAGGCTGCACAGGGCAAGCAGCACCTGTCTGTGCCTCGGGCTGGGGAGGTTTGAGGGCCTGTGTCTCACCAAGTCTCCCAGCAACCCTTCCCAAGAGTCTTTCGAGAGAGAAAGTCACGTTTAAAGTGCTGTCTCTTGAGCTCCTTCTCCATGCCAAGCACTGTGCTGGATATGTTATAAACGTCAGCACTGATACAATGGCCCAACCCATTTTATAGATTGGAAACTGGCACACCAAGAGATTTATTAACTTTCTAAAGTAACTCAAATCCTTTGTGTAAGAAGGCAAGGAATGAATGAGTAGATGGCTCTGAATGGATGGCTTTATGCATGGCTGAGACTGAAGAGGAGGCAAGAAGCAAGAATATGAGGAAGGAAGGGTGTGGACCAGGATGGAAGGGCCTGCCCCAACTTCAAATACTTGCTCCGTCTTCTGGAAACTGTGGGTCTCAGCCTGCGGGCCCCCAGCTTGGCTGACCTCCACGCTTCCAGTGGCCTTCTGGATGGGGCCTACTAGGATGGGGCGGTCTACTAGGATGGGTCTAGTCTCAGGACATGCACAACCTGGGGGCAGCATGGGACAGGGGTCCAAGCTCAGGTTTCAGAATCAGGCTGACTGGTCTCAGCTTAGCTCCATCACTTCCATGCCACGTGTGACCGCGGCCAAGCCTCCCAGCCTCTCTCAAAATAATGGGTACAAAGTACTTAGCACAAGCTGGCATCGCAAAAGGGCTTCGTACGTAATTGTTCTGATTCTTAAATCCTGCCTTGCCATGCAGGCTCTTAGACCTACTTGCTGTGTGGCTTTATGCAAATCACTACACTTCTCTAAGCGTGGGGTCCAGCCCATCTACAATCCCAGTCTCCTGGCTGGAGAGGCAGTGATTCTGTTTCCGTGGCAACCCATCTGCCTCTCAAGGGACCATCTGGATCACATCATCCTGGCAAGGTGCTGCCCAGGCAACCAGGTGTTTGTGTTTTGCAGTGAAGCCCTGCATGGTGGTAATTCTCCTCACTGGGGACAGGGTGGTGGCCAGGCAGGTGGCTGGAAGGAAGCATGGCCACCTAGGCCAAGTCTGCCCTTGCTATTCCTGGGCCCAGAGAGACGCAGACCCCAGAGTTCAGGGCTCTGGCCAGTGACTTTCCTTGAGGAGCTGTTTATTACCAGTGGCTTCCTTATATTCCTAGGCGCATCTCCCGGCTTGTTGAGGCTGGCCAGGTGGGAACCGGTGCCTGCGGCTGGGCTCCTGTAGGTAATTCCAAAGGACCCAGTTTCACCTGTTTGGGATGAAGAGCACTATTGTCTACAGCAGGAAACAGGAATTACTGGGGGCGGGGGGCGGGGGATTAGGAGTCTGCCTTTGAAACAGGCACGTAATTACAACGCCAGCAGAAACTCGGTGCAAAGGCTAAACTACTTCACCCTTCCACGGTGGGGCACGGGCACGCATTTATATGCCGGCGTGGGGATTGGCACTCAGGGGACCCCCAGGAGCTCACAGACCTGGAGGTGCTTAGGGAAAGCATCAAGTCAACAGACCCACGTGGGCAAAGGGGGAGCTAAGAAGAGGGGCACCTCCTGGGCCAGCCGCTCCCAGCAGTAAGCGCCCAGCCCCGAAGGGTCGGAAAACCGAGGGTCAGTGCAGGGATAGCCCCTGGCCACCGTCACCTCACGTAGGAGAGCCTCTGACTCTCCCACAGGGAGAGTTCTGTCCCCTTTTCCAGACGGGGAAACTGACGCTCAGAAAAGTGACGGCCGTGCCCAGGGTCCCAGCAGGGCCAGAGCAGGAATGGGTCCCTCCGCCTTCAGGGTGCTGCTCTCCTGGTGGGCTGGCTGCCAGGGAGCTCCGCGTCCTGGGAGCCCGAGGCCTCGAAGCTGAGCAAAATAGTCCTCTGCCTCTGTCCTTCCCTCTCTTCCCCTCTCCCGCTCCTCGTTTCGCTCCTCCCTCCCCTCTTCGCTCTCTCCCTCTCCTGCCCCCTTTCTTCTCTCCCTCTATCCCTCCCTCTCTTTCCTTCTCTTGCCCTCATTGCCTTTGTCTCCCCTGTCCTCTGGATTGCAGCTCAGCTCTGCCTGGAGTCCCTGCATCCTCTGCCCTGGGCCCCAGGCTCACTGTCCACAGATGCCCCCGATCTGCCCCAGCCCAGGCCCGGACTGTGCCCCAGAAATGCCTGCTGCTGTTCTGTGCTGCCCCCTCCTGAGCACCCTCAGCTGAGGAAGTGACATAATTGTATGTATTGCCATTTCCTCCAGGCTCCGTGTGGTCTTGAGCCCACTCTCAGATGTGCACCCCAGATGTTTAGAATCACTTCCTCCCAATTAAGCGTCTGCCCGGAGGCCGGGAGGCAGGGGGCCCTGTGTGCGAAGGGCTCACGTCTGTGAGATGGATCTTGGGAGAGAGAAGATGGGAACGCGCCCTCCCCATGCAGACAGCAGGCAGGAAATGGGAGTGCTGTTGTGCTCCGTGGGGAAGCCGAGTGCAGGCAAGTGTGGCCAGATCGCCGGCTGCTTGGCTGTGAGCTGCTGTGGAAGTGAGGCTCTTGGGTGGTCTCGGGGGGAAGACTGCTGTGCCATCCCCGGGGGACAGGGCTTTTGCATCTGGTTCTTCTCCTCCCACCCCAAATGGAGAGAGGACTGTGAGAGAGAGAAAATAGTAAGAGAGGAGGAGAAAGGCACTGACCCTCTAGAGAGAGAGGACGGGGTGTGGAGGTGGCCTTGCAGGTGACAGTCTGTTTCCTCCAAGGCACTGTTGTCCTGGTCCATCCAGGCTGGGCGCTGGGGTCCGGGGTCTCTCCTTGTGCAGAAAAGGCTGCCTCAGCTCAGTGTCACAGGCCCCCACGTGCTCACAGCCCGAAGCTGACACGGGGAGGGGTGGCATCCAGGAGAAAGGCCCTGGCTGGCTCTGGGGGATCCAGCGCCCCCCGGCGGGGCAGCCTCTGTGCAGGGGACCACCTGAGACCACACGAGACACATGCCCAGAACTAGCAGGGCTTCCAATTCAGCAAGAAAACTCGGGAGGTTTTTTACGTCATTGGCCACCTCTTGTTTGAGACCCAGCGCCGGCCAGTCCAGCTGTGGCTGCCGCTGGCTCTCAGGTGGCCGTGGAAGCAGGGACTTCAATCTTGGGGACCAAGGCAGAGGCAGGTGGGCCGTGCCTGGTGGGTGGAGGAAGGGTCCGTCTGTAGAGTACATGGGACTGTGTCCTCTTCCTTGAATACACAGAGACCTCATGCCCTCTCAGCAGGGGAGGGCTGGGACTGAGGAGCACCTGAGTGGGTCTGGGGGTGGGGAGGGGCAGGACCCGTTAAGGTGTAGAAAGCTCCTGCATGGCAAGTGTCCAGCCATGGAGGTAGGCCATGCTGGGCGTGCATCCTGCTCCCTTGCTTTCAAGCTGTGTGGCTGTAGATAACTGACACCACCTCTCTGAGCTTTAGCTGTAGCAGGAAATGGGGCTAACCATACCTCCCTCCTAGGGTTGTTGGTGTTGAGGATTGGATGGGATGATGTGGGGGAAGCTGTGCCCTGCATGTTGTGGAAACTCGTATCCATTTGCCACATCCAGTCACTGAGGTGAAACTATTAGGTAGAGAATACATCCCGCCGGAAAAATAGCTGAGAGAGGAAGAAGGCTGGGTTGGGAAGGAGGATGCTGTGTGCTGGAGAGGAAGGGGAGGCAGGAGGCAGTGCCTCTGGGAGAACATGAGGCCTATGATAAGTAGAAATAGTAAGTATCTATCGTGGTATTGTTTTTATCGCAGCTGTTACTCTCTGGCGTGGAGGTCAGAGTGCAGAGGGCCTTTCAGGATCACCTGGCCCAACCCCCTACTTTCATCTGAGAGGAGATTGGCACAGAGAGAGGGAGCAGTCATCCCAGTGTCCCTCATTGTGCCAGGTTGGGGCTGGCATGATAAAACACCACGAATACTCTTCCCAATACTACTAGTACTGGTACTCCCAGGACAAGCTACTATTACTCTAATACTGCCATGCTAAACTTCTAATACTCCCATTATTCTACTACTACAGCTAGTCAATTAAGGAGTTAACTTGTATTGAGTCCTTACTTACCCTGGTCCAGATGCTGGGCAAAATACTGCAGATACATCCTCTTCTTTCATCTTTACAAAGATATTAAGAAAAAACTGATACTCAGAGAGGTTAATTACTTGCTTAAGGCCACACAGCCAGCAAGTGGCAGGGCTAGAATTACACCCAGGCAGTCCTGCTCCAGACCCTCACACTTGGGTACCAGGTCAGACCATCTCCCAAAAGGAGGCAGGAGGCCCAAGGCTTGACAAGCCTGAGTCCTGGATGAATGGAGGCCTCATGCATTCTGGGAGCAGAGCTGCCTTGTGAATTAGCCCAATGGGCAGCTGCCTCTGCCCTGCCTTGTCTCATGAGCTCTGAAATTCCACCATTCACATGGTTCTCTGTGGATTAAAGTACTTGTCCTTCTGTAAGTTAGCCTTGTTCATTCGCTCACAGCTCAGTGAGGCGCAGTGAGGCCAGGTCCCAGATTTGGGCAGGCCTGGCTTCCAGCTCTGGCTCTTTGCAAGCTGAGTGACCCTGGGCCTGTCCCTTCGCCCCCCGACAGTGGGATCTTGTATCTGCAGCCCCAGCTCAGGGCCTCAGAGTGGACCTCCTGTCCATCCACTCTGGAGGCCAGTATGTCCGGAGGGTGCGTCTGCCCCGCAGCATCACTCAGCTCCCCTCTGACACTAAGGGACTCCTGGCAGAGCCCCAGGTGCAATACTCCTTGTAGATGAGACCCTCACCCCCAAGACTGAGGCCAGAGGTGGCAGGAAACCAATTGACTGTGTCTGGAAAAGGCCCAGAATGCACAGGTTATTCAGCAAACAGGTGTGAGCACCACGGTGCCCTGGGCCTGTGCTGGATGCTGGGCAGTATAAGCGAGGCGGCTGTAGCCCTGGTCTTCCAGGAGCGCCAGACTTGGAATAAGTGCCCTTCGCCCTTATGATGGAATCCTTGATGGGTTCTACAAAGGCAGGTGGAGGGGACCAGGAGCCTGGAGCTCACTCAGCACTGTCAGGAAAGGAGGGAGGGGAGTGCACCGAGTGATGACGGATTCCTGATGATGTCATCATTGGTGGAGGGGACCACGAGTCTGGGAGCTTAGAGAAGTCTTTCTTGAGGAAATGACCTTAGCAGGAAGGCTGCAAGGAGAAAATATGCCCAGAGAGGAGGCTGAAGAAAGGCATTCCAGGCAGAGGGAACAGCATGTGCAAAGGCCCCAGGTGCAGAAGGAATGTGGGTTCAAATGTCCTCTCTACGTCTCTGACTTGGTGTCCCTTGTGCAACATGCTTCTCTCTGAACCTCAGTTTCCTCACCTTTAGAATGGGAACAGTGACACCAGGGTTCCAAGCCACCTGGGGGTTAAGGGATATGAAGGTGCCAGTTCCTGGCACTGCTTCCCTGAATGCCTACCGAGGCAATCTGGGGACTGCCTCGTGGCTCCTGGCTTCCCACCACCCGAGGTCTCTGTCAGTACTGGTTGTTCCTCAGTGCAATTAGGTAATTAGGCCAAATTCAATTACACACCACACTCCCGGGTCTGTCTGGGGCCCGAGGGGTGCATGGGCTCCCCTTGCTGAGGGGGACCAGTGTTCCCAGGGCTGCAGCTTTCTACCATTCATCCCAGAATATTGCCTGCATCCCTAATGGGGAAATTGAGGCAGTGAAGAGGCCGTACTGCTTGGCCCCAACCATAGCATCCTAAGGGCTGAGATCCCAGGGCTGATTTTTTTTCCCTTCTTAAGAGCCCCGACCCACGATGCTGGCCATGGCTTGCCCTGCCTTTCAGTTCATCAAGGGTGTCTGGCGCCTCATCCCCTTGGAAAGGCCCCCAGATTGAAGGGTGGGGGCGCAGCTTCCCTGCCACTTTTGGGTTTGTGGCAGTTTCCCTTCCCAGCTGCATGCTGGCACCCAGACACTGTTCAACTATGATTGGCAGTAGGTTTTGAGGGAGAGCCTGCCTCCAAACCAGGATTATAAATGCCTTTAAGGAATTTGTTGGAGGCACCCGGGCAGGAGCAACCCAGGTTGAGAGTTGCAAAAGGGCCCTTCCGGAAACTATGCATGAGACTTCCAGGGCCTTGAATGCCTAAGGAACCCAAACTTGAATTTGAAACTTGATTCTGAGAGTACTGGGGAGCCATGGATGGTTTTAGACAAGGGAGTGACACGATCAGATTTGTCTCTTAGAAAGTCTCAGCAGGCAGAGGAGGAACCTAGGGGTCAGAGGGCAGGAAAACAGTGTGGAGGCTATTTCAGGAGTCCAGACAAGAGACGGCTGGGCTGGCACTGTGCCACGTGAGAGGGAAAGGATGCCTATTGCCCATGTCATGCTCAGGCCACCCACAGGCTGGGCCTTGAAGAGCACGTGGTTACGCCGAGTCGTTCTGTGCTTGACTCTCAAGTTATTGCTTCTGAAGATGGTGCACAGCACCTTTATTTGGGGGAGGGCGGCGGGGAACGGAGTCTTAACTTTGGATTCACTTAACTCGAAAATGAAAGTGGTTTTATGGGGTGTTTATTTCTAATCACAAAAATAATACATACTCCTTGTAAACAATTAAGAAAATTATCAAAAAAAAAAAGTAAAGAATAGCTGAAATCCCACTACCATGGGATAACTTGGTGAATAACCATTATTCAACAAATATTTGTTGAGTGCCTACTATGTTCTGGGTACAGAGCCACCGAGGATATAGCAGTGATCAAAACAGACAGAAATCCCTGCCCTTATGGAATTCATAGTGCACCAAAAATGGAATGCCTACAGATGCACTGCCAATGAATTGACAAGAATGGGAGCATAATGGGCCCTCTACTTTGGAACTGGCTTTGTCTTAAGAGGACCACATGTGTCATAGGCATCTTTTCTGGCCTGCCCCGGCCTCTATCGGAAATCAGTGGGGTCAGCTCAGGAGTGACACTTCTTGGGGCTTTCTCAGCCGGACTTGGGGAGACCAGTGCCCTCAGCAGCCATTGAGATCCAGCACCTGCACTACATGTCGTCACTGGGGGGATGGGGTGGCGGCTGTAGCCCAGAGAGAGGGAGTGACCTGCTCTTGGTCACACAGCAAGTCCCCCAGTCTCTCTCCCAGGCAGAGTCTATCTCAGTTGGGTACTTGGCGTCAGGCAGGGTGGTGTGCTGTTCCCACCTGCCAAGGGCAGCTCTGCAGATCCTGATTTCAACATCAGGCCTCCCACTCCTTGCCCTGCCCTGACGGCCACTTTGGATTTTCCCCAGACAGACATTCCTACATGGCCTGTCTGCTCAAGTCCAAAGCCCCAGGGAGTGGGGGACCCCTGGGCCCACACTGGGGATAAAGGAAGCCACTGGATCCCTGGGCTGCCATGGCCTGGGAGCAAGAGGCTGGGTGTGAGCAGGCATCTCACTGTCCAGAGAGGAGGGCGGGGATGCACCTGGTGATGCCGGGTCCTGGTGAGCTGTAATGGGCTTGGACGTTTGTACGCCTTCTGTACTGCTGCCCAGAACATACTGAGGTGCTTCGGCGTGCTTCTCCACCACTCTTCCTCGGCTCGTACTAACCATAGCACCCCAAAGCAAGTAGAGGCTCGGTAGGGAAAAGTGCTGGACACAATAGGCCCTGCAAGATTAGGGGCACAGTGGAGTCAGATGCTGGGCTCCAGCAACCACATGACCCCAGTGTAACCCCGAGTCTGCACTCAGCTCTGGGTCAGACTGTGTGTGTGGCCTTAAGTCCTCCCCCCTCCTCCACTCCCCCCCCCCCTCCCTGCTGAGCCCCGTTTCTCCCTCTGCAAAGTGGACGGCATCCTCCTGGGCCTGCACGAGCCTTTGTCTGGGGAGTATCAGGAGTGGAATTCGGCTGCTCCAGCCCAGACGGGAGGTGTGCTGCACAGCCAGGCAGTGAGACAGACAGGCAGGCAGCTTCAACAGTAAAGGAAATTGCCTTTCCAACTGCAGGGAGCTTATGTCAGTTCAACCCGGGGGCCATCCGGAAGCCCCTGTCAAAGCTGAGTCCTGGGAGAAGCAATAAAACCCCAGGACTGCTGAGGCATGGACATTCGAGCTGCCTTGCTGTCCCTGGCCTTCAAAGGCGACTCCAGAAATCAATGGGGAAAGATTCATTAGAGGCCTGGGTGTTGAGCTCCCACCACCTCCGGCAGCCCCTTTGTTAGCCGGCCGGAGCTTCCTGTCTGAGCAGGCTGCCTCCACTGAGAAACAACCGTGTTCTTCCAGACAGCAGGCTGGGGACCTGGTCTCTGGGTGGGCAGGCAGGGGAGGCAGGGCTCACAGACCCTGCTGCTCACTCATTCGTTCCTGACTCCCTCACTCATTCAGGCAGCAAATAGCACACATCTGCCTGCATATTTCAGGGACTGTTGAAATAGCCTGTGCAGAAGGAATAAAAGTCATCGTCGACAGGGAGCTTGCCTTCCGGAAGGAAGGCAGAGGGAACAAGAGAAGTCATTCACCTACACCAGCCACAGTGTGCAGGCAGAGCCCAGTCAGGGACGAGTGCAGAAGGGCGGCCAGTGTGGCTGAGGAGGGCCTCCCCGAGAAGGGGTCACCTAGGGAAAGCCTGCAGGAGGCAGGGGGAGCCTGGAACCAGAGAAGAGCTGCAAACCCCTGAGGGTGCATCTGGGGCGTCGGCAGCCAGAGGGGAGCGAGGCGGGAGCGGAGTAACCCTGGGAGGAAACGAGGTCGGGGAGGTGAGGGCCAGGCCACCGGGGTCTTGTGGGCCATAATAAGTACTTGGGTTTTGCACTGAGTGAGCCAGAGCCGCTGGAGGAAGGGATAGGAGCCGAGGAGGGATGTGCTGCAACTTCCGTTTTCACAGCGTCACCGTGGGTAGGAATTGCTGGGGCTGCCATGACAAAGACTCACAGACCTTAAACCCCAGAAACATACGCTCACAGTTCTGGGGGCCAGACGTCCAAGATCAAGGTGCGGTATTGGCCCGGCCGTGCCCCCTCTGACGGCTGTAGGGAGGGTCTGTTCCAGGCCCTTTTCTAGCTTCTGGTGTCCCTGACATGTGGCTCCTCACATGACATTCTCCCTGTGTGCATGTCTCTCTCTCTCTCTCTCTCTCTCTCTCTCTCTCTCTCTCTCTCTGTCCAAATTTCTGCTTTTTATAAGTCCACCAGTCATGTGGGACCAAGGGCCACCCCAACAGCCTCATCCTATTTCCAAATAATGTCCCGGTCACAGGACTTCAACATCTTTGGGGGACACAGTTCCACCCACAACAGCAGGCTCCCAACCTCTGGAGAATCATCGCTGTTATCTCCTTTCGTCCTCCCTGGTCCTCCCTCGGACGAACCTGGTGTTCGGTGTCCTCAGTCCCATGATACAAACGAGGAGGCGGAGCCCCGGGAAGCCTGAGTGACTTGTCCAGGGCACCAGCTAGTCAGCACTTGTTTCCTGAGTCCCGGCCTCCAAACCCAGGCCTGTCCCCTCCCTCCGCAGCTCGTTAATAGGTGACATGGACAGTTCCTTCCTGATCCACTCTAGCCCCTGTTTGCTGGCTTCTCTGCCCACATGACACCCTGGTGGCTGAGTGGCTGCGGGCAGCCCAGTGGCAGGGGCAGACAGCCTTTGGGGTGGCCACCTTCCCAGCTGAGCAGGTAGAGAGGCGGCAGCTCTTGGAGGCTGAAGCCACCTCCGTGGCCTTTATGTACCTGGTTCCGGGTTGCCTACTCGCTCCTCTCTCCTTCAGCCTGGCAGGAGGCTTTCCTGGGCCCCCAATCACCTCGCAATTGTAGGGCTTCTCGGGGGGTGCGGAAAAGGAGGTGTGGGGCAGGGGTGAGTTCTGTTTTCTTAATGGAATGAGGATAAGATTTGGGCAGAAGCCAAATGCAGACTGCTGGGAGTGCAGTCTGAGCTTAGGACGAGGGCCCTGGTGGGGCGGGTAAAGCAGGAGAGGGGAGGGGTGCAGTGAGGAGGAGGACCCCAGAGGGTCTCCACTTCCTTGTCCCCCAGCCCACCTCAGGTGGAGTCCCAGCCAACCCCAGTGCCAGCTGCTTACTAAACACAAAAAAAGAAGCACAAGGAAAGGAATTAGTTCAGGCTGCGCAGTGTGTGCTGGAAAGAATATAAAAGGCGTCGGGGCGCCTCTGTCATCACAGCCCTCGGTGTGTCTGTCGGCCTCTCTGCTCTGAGCCTCGGAGCCCATCTTGGAAATGGGGGGCTTTGGTTACCGTGCACTTGCCGTCCGATTGCTGGGTCGTTTAAATCGTGCAGCGGGTGGTGTACACCTCTCTGTGCCTCGATGTTGTTGTCTGTAGAGTAGAAACAATAATCACACCTTATCAGAGAGGGCTGTTGGTGAGGACGGCGGGTTGATACTTGGAAAGTGCCTGGACCCGAGCCTGGCAACCCGCAAGCACTCTGTCGCCGTGGGTTCTGCGCTATTCCGGACAGAGCGGAGGCCTGGATCCGGCTTCGGCCCAGCTCTGTGTCCCAGGTGGGCGTGTGCCCTCCTGCTGTCCCTGTGTGTGGGCAGGGTTCTGAGGCCTGGGGGACACCTGCCTTGGCCAGGAGCTGAACCTCAACTGTGCCTTTCCTATTGAAGACCGGACAGGTAGAATTGAGGTTGACCAGGGCAGAGGGAACATTATCGAAAGACACAGGAGTTTGTGCCCGGTCCCCTCAGAGGTGAGAGGACAGAAGCCCCACAGAAAGGTCCCTGGAAGCGGCGCCCCTGAGTCAGCACCCAGGACCGCTGCCCGAGCTGTCGGGGAGACGTGCTCCGGGGAGACTCCTGGGCCTGTGTGTGTCCTTTTACCAACTTCTGCCCGGTGCTCCCTTCCATGCATGTTGCAAAGGACCAATTGTCTGAAGGTGGATGGCCCACCGACCTGCCCAGGGCCTTCCTGTCTACCTCCCTCTCCCTGTGAGTGCTTGAGCCTGCATGGGTGACATCTCTGAGTCCTTGGGATCCGTGTTGAGACCTACTGAAGGAGCAGGGCCTGAATCAGGAAGACCGAGTGCCCGAAGAGCCACCTCTGGGCCTGCAGCCTCCGGGGAGGGAGCTTGGCTTTCGTGTGCCCCGAGGCCTCCCACTACTCAAAGCTCTGCACCCAGCCCTGAGCCACTTCCCACCCCAGGGTGACCTACATCCTAGGTGGCTTTACTCTTTTTCTCCTTACTGCCCTGGACTGCTGGTTCAGGGTCTGGGAGCCCCATCCCTCTGTAGGTGAGCTGGGATCCTGGAGGGGGCTTCTCCCACACCCCAGACCCAACCCTAGCAGTCCCCTCCCTCCAGGGCCTGGCTGGTCCTGTAGAGGTGGGTTCCACGTGACAGGCTTCCCGAGCTGGGGCAGCATCCTCCCTCCACCCTCCTCCCTTCCTGGCTGCAGTGCTGTGATTTATTGGCCGCCCCTCCTCGACAGGGCTCACAGCAGGAGGAGTTCAAACACGCGCAAGAAAAGCCACCCGCTATTGATCCCCGAGTCAGGCTTCGAGAGCGCTCTCGGGCATTCATCAAGGAGCCAGGGCCCCGGGGCGCAGCTCTCCCTTTTTTCTTCCTTTCTCCTGCCTCCCAAGTCATTCCCCGGGCTGGGCCCCCCTCGCTGAGGTCACTCGGAGAGCGCACAGAGTGACTGAGCGCTGAGGTGGAGCTGCTTTGTCTGTGCCCCTTTCCTGTAGATCCTTATCAAGGCGGGCGCCCAGGGGGTGGGACGGCCCACTGTGGGCCCCAGGCTTTTGAGCAAATCGTTGGAAGTTAGAGAAGTGGAGTTGGAATGTGAGGTTAGTAGGGAGAAGCCTTTCTGAAGCAGGAACTGGTGGGAGTTCCCGGATTTCCTTAGGCTGGGAAGTGTAGTATTGACGAGAGCTTGCTACCAGTTGGGCAGGAGAGGTCCCTGAGTGGGACCCTGAGCAGACCTTGAAATTAGCATGTGAAAATCCTCGCTTTGGCTGGCGAATGCAAGCTTGAAAATAATTTGTTTTCCTAATTATGTCAATCTGCTAGTGGAGAGTATTTACTTGGGGGAGGGGGGTTCTTACCCGGAGAAAGTAAAAATCTGTGGGCCCCAGGCCAGAGAAGCTTAAATGTTAGCATATCAATGCTCTTCTACCCCACCCTAGGGCTTTTCCCTGAGTGGGTCGCTGGAAGGGGGGGGAGGGGGGACTGGGGGGGGGCTATCTGTTTCCCAGGCAGTGCCTCCAGGTGAGTCCCTCTGGTGTAAACCTCTGCTCAATTCCTGGAACCAATTCTAGCTCAACCTATAGGAGCGGTTTTCTGAACTAAGTGCCTGGGGCTGGCCACACAGTACCAACTCGTACAGGGCATTTCAAGAATGACCCTGGGAGCTCTAAATCTTGGGTCGTCGGTGGCTCCGAACTATGGTTGCACAGAACTTCTAGGAAGGGAGGTTCCAGGCGGAAAGGGACCTACTTGCTTGAGGTCTTGGCTGTTTGGATTCTATATCAAACCCTGACATTAGGTTAAAACCAAAAGTTAGAAACCGGGACTGAGAGACACCCATCTCAGTGTTTCTTCTGAAAGGTGGGCCAAATCGCCATGCCCTTCTGCTTCTGGGTGTCTCGGCCGAGCACTGGGCTTTGGAGTATGTTGTCCTGGGGTCTGCAGTGGGGACTGGGCCACGCAAAGAAAGAGGAGAGTTCTCGCTGGCCACAGGGCTTCTCCCTCTGGGATCCCAAACCCGGTGGGGCTGCTGGGGATGGGCAGGACCCTAGTGAATGTCTCAGCAAATGAATGATTGTCCTCAAGGAAGCCATTGTAACCCAGGATGTGGGAAGTCCTTAGAGGAGGTGAGATGAGCAAAGCGTGGAATCTGTGCCGGGCAGAGAAGTAAGTCTTTTTCCCCTGGAGGCCCTGAGCTTGGCCCCCGGGGAGGGGACGCCAATGAATCTCTCTTGCAGGGAGCTAGTTCTTGTCCAAAAGGCGGCGTGTTATAAAGTCTGAATTAGTCCGTTTAACCATCTCCTCGGAGGGGAAACCCTCATGACAACTGCATTGCCAAATGCCAACCCCAAAAGAGGTATTTCAAGCATCACTGGGTGGGATTAGAAGGCTCGAACCGTTTATGTCAAAGGAGGAGCAAGAAATAATTTCTAGATAAGTGATTTGTCTCCACTTCCAGGGTGGGCAGTGGGACAGTCAGGAAGGTTTAGGGGGCAGCCAGAGGCTCAGACTGAAAAGGGTGGGGGTGGGGTAAGCCCGGAATGAAGTCGTAGAAGCAATGGCAAAGGCTAGTGAACCTGATCAATTTCCTGAGATGGCGAGGGGAGCAGTGCAGGGCACTCCAACATAGAGATTTTAAGGACGGTTCTGGCTACCTTAGGATGAATGATGGCGTCCCACTTACCTTCCTAATTGTTTGGGGCAGTTAGGTCACCATTCAAGAAACTTTCACCGGCGGGTGGGCGGGGCTTGGGGGGAGAGGGCTATAAAATAGCTCCTCCCGCCTAGGGGATGATAGTGATGGGAAGTGCCCACAAAAGAGGGCGGGGCGAAGAGCGCTTTGGGGTAGGGCAGCGGGTGGGCGTCCAGGGGTGTCTGTGGTGCGGAGGGGTACACCTGGGCTCAGCTCAGCTCAGTGCCAGGAGCTTCTGCGACAGACAGGCTGGAAGGAAGAGGCCACGGCCACCACAGGATGCAAAGTCAGGAAGGCAGCAGCTCCCGGGGAAGGGCGGGGCCTCAGGCAGCTGCGGCCCCCGGCTTCCCTACCGCCGCTGGCTCCAGGGCACAGGAACTCCCCGAAGTCGAAGAACTCAAGTGTACGTGCGCCCGCTCATCCAGCCCCGGGCTCCACGCTCGGGGAATCCCTGGGTGGCAGGGGCCCCCATGCCTGGGAAGATACCATGCTGCCTGCCTTCTCCGCCCCCAACCCGTTCCGAAAATCCTTTAAACCAGCGTCGCAATCCGGATCGCCCAGTCGTGCCCGCCTCCTCCCTCCCCCCACCCCCCCCACCCCCGGGCCGCGGCCGCCTCCAGGCCAACTCCCTTCTCCGCCTTCACCACGCGGGGTACCCTCATTAGCATGACCACTTGGGATGATTCGCTGCAGGGGGTTAGGGAGGTGGGAGACACCCGAAGTCATCCCCCACCAGCGCCCTCCCGGTGGCCCCCTCGGGGCGACAGCGCTCTGGGAGCCCCACTTGTACTAGTGTTGCTTCCAATTAATTGCCTAGGCGGAGGGGGGTGGGGTGGGGAGGGGACCTGGCCGCCGCCCCCGCCCGGAGGCAGGAGCGCCGCTGGTCGGGCGGTGCGTTCGCTCCGCGGCGGCGTGCACCAGCACCACCCCTGCGTGCAAGTTTGAAATGTGAGCTGCCTCCGATTCATACTCGCTCGTGCTCCCTCGCAGCAAAGTGGCTGGGCTGGCCGTCTGCGCGCGAGTGAGTGCGGGCCGCGGGCTGGGGGCGGGGGTGTGGGCGGCGAGGCTCGCGGGGCGGGTAAGGCGCGCGCGAGCCGAGGTTCCCTGGAGACACCGAGACAGGTCTGCTAGCCTTTCATCTTCCTCCCGCGCTCCTCCTCCCTCCCCTCCCCCCTCCCCCCGCCGCGGCGCGCCCGACCTCCCCCACTAGCCCTCTAGCCCCACGCGGGCGCACGCAGGGTGGGTGGTCGCGCCGGCGGGGTCCGGGCGCGGGCCGTGGGCCGTGGGAAGTTTCGCTGGCGCGCCCCCTTCGCCCCCGCCTCCCGCGCGCCCCCGGCCCATCCCCGTCCCCGGAGGGCTGTCGCTTGCGCCCGGGCGCGCGGCTGGCTGCCTCCTCGGCGGCGGCGGCCCCATTAGCGGAGCCTCCGCCTGTGATTGGCTTCGCCCGGGAAGCTGGAGACGGGCGATGAATAATTGATGTGTGCGGTGCGGTAGCCGGACGGCGGCGGCGGTGGCGGGCAGCAGCGAGCGGGAGCGCGGGAGCCGGAGCGCCCTCGGAGCGGGCTGCGCCGAGCAAGCGGGCGCCGCAGCTGCCGGGGCCCCCGCGTCGCCGCCGCCGCCGCCGCCGGGGCGCGGAGCGGGGATGCAGGCGGCGCCCGCTGCCTGCGTGCAGCCTTTGTTCGGCGCCGGCTGAAACCTGCCCAGAGTCGCTCGCTGCGGCCGGGGGCGGCCGGGCCCCAGCCCACCGCGGGCGCCAGGGCGGGACCGCGGCCGGTGCAACTTCCAGGTAAGTGTGTGCCTGGAGGGGTCGGCGACGGGTCGCCCGCGGGCCGGGCCCGGACTCCCTCCGGGAGCGGGGGTGAGTGTGCGTGCCTGTGTGTGACAGAGAGGGCCGGTGCATTGTGGGTAGCGCCGTGTGCTGCATGGTGTCAGCCCGAGGCTTGGCCGCCGAGAGTGGCACCGGCGTGTACCGGGCCGTTTTGTGCGCCCATAGAAGGGGTCCTCATTTCTCCTCTGGGCCCCGGGCCAGGGGCTTCCCCGAACCCTCTCCCCGAAGGCGAAATGCTGGCTCTCCAGCAGACATTTTACAAGGCTCAGTCCTCAATAGGCTCCTATGGCAAAAAGAAGAATGGCCAGGAGGCCTTCCGCGGAGGCGGCGGCCAAGGGTCCTTAACTTCAAGCTGCTCCTTTGTCGGGATGCAGCCCTAATGCTAAAAGCGTCCAGAGACCCCCCCACGGTGGCTGGTGAGGCCACCTTTGCCGCAGGGCTCTCTTTGGGGTGGTGATAGGTGCAAACCAGACTTCTGACAAGTGTTTGCTAGGGAGGCCGGCTGGAGGAGGAGAGAGACAGGTTTGCACTGGAGAGCAGGAAGGGGCCTTTCTGGGGTGCCTGACACCAGCCTGTAAAGATCTTTAAGACCTTAGAGTAGGTTTCTCAGGTCCCTGCCCTGGGGCTAAAAGGAGGTGTGAGCCAGTGGTTTTGGTGTTGGGATCTTATAAGCCTTGTTACCCATGGCACTGGTTAGGTCCCAGTTCCTGGATCCAACTGGGAACCAGGCTGGGTGAGCCTAGAAGAGGGCAGGGATCTGACTTTCCCTGCCCTAACCCTTTGCACCAGTGGAGGGAGGTGGCCCTCCTTAGATGGGCTTCAGGAGACCTTCATTCTCAGGGTGGGGGCCCGGGTCCCCTGCCCTTGACTATGAGGCCGAACTGCCAGATGGGCGCTGGGCATGGCTGGTGCCTTCTTTAGCAGGAAGGTTTTGTGGGGCAGCTGGTAAGCAGTTGGTGCCTGAGTGCTTCTTAAAGGCCCATCCTTGAGAGTGGGCTACAGTGGGCCAGAAACCTGGCTGGGAAGTGTGGGTGAGGGCAAAGTGGTACTACCCTGAAATCAGGGTGACCCCAGATGGTGTATAGGGACTTAGGCCCCTCCAGTTCTGGGACTCTGCACATGAAACCCCTCTCCCATCCAATACAGAGCCCAGGCCCTGTCCCACTATGTGTTGGGGGATTTAGGGGGGGGGACAGTGAGTCTTGAGATCCATGTGGCTACTAATACACCTCTTCCCTTTTCTTACTTAGTAGCCAGGCAATGAATAACCCCCACCCCCCCACCCCGAACTAGTTGGATTCAAGTCCCCTCCTGAGCTATTTTTACCCTGAACTTCCTTAGTGAGAAACCACCAAACAGCAATGCTTTGGTGAGAATCTGGGTCTCTACCGGAAGCAGCAGCCGGCACAGAGTTTGAGACTGGCTTCCTAATGCTATCCCTGCTCAGCCTTCCACCCGCCAGAGCCCCTTCACCTGTCTCTTCTTGCCTCTTAGTTCTCACCAGTCTGTGCACTCAGGACTTGCCTCCCCGCCCCCCCCCCCCCCGCCCCTTTTCAGATGGGAAACTGATGGGTCTGAGGTCAACCACCCAGTAGGGCCTGGAGCAAGGCCTTGACTGTGAGCTCCATGAAGGCAGGAGCCATGTGTTTACTCATCACTGTCTGCCCCAGTGCCAATCACAGCGCCCCGCAAGTGGTACATGCTCGATGACAGATGACTGCTGAGTGACGGAATGAGGGGACAGCTGGTCCGGGGCTGTTTTCCCTATTGGAGTGGGAGGCGCTGGAGGGATGGAAAGAGCACTTCTGGATTTAAGTCGGTTTTGGCTGAGAACTGGTGTCGGCCAGTCACACTGAGAGGCGCTCCCACAGATGTTCAGCCCGAGTCCCGCCCGGGAGCTTCCTGAAGGCTCTTTCTGGGTCACGCCTCAGAGCGAGGATGAGGGAGCGGCACCTGGAACTCTGCAGCCAGTATGGTAGTCACTCGCCACATCTCACCTGTCCAGCAGCCACACGTGGCTGGTGGCTGGTGGCTGTCAAGCTAGGGCTCAGATTGGAGCATTTTCACTGTGGCAGGAAGTTCCTCTGGACCGCTTTGGCCTAGAAGGACGGAGATTTAGGACAGAAGTGAGCTGAGGACACTAGTCCAAGAGCCCTCAGGAGTGGCCGTGCCGGGTGAGTCCGTTTGATAAAGGCACCTTCCGTTTTCTTAGCACTTTATTTTGACAGCCTCCCAGTGAAGGGCGTATAGATAAGCCAGCTGCTCCCATTTAGTCCAGGAGAAAGCTGAGGCTCCGTTTTGCCCAAGGTCACCCAGGAAGTGGCATGAGCTCCAGCTCTCCGACTCCTCTGCCAGGGCTCCGCCACCCAGCGGAGGTCAGCCAGGGGGCAGGGGTAGGCCGCCGCCCCAGGAGCAGCCTCAGACCTCCCTCAGGACTGTCGTGGTGCCTGGTAGGCGTCAGGCTGTGTGAACTCACCCATCGATCGGGCGGGAGAGCCAGCTCAGCTCCAGGTCCGGGAACAGAGAGTTCTGAGCTGGCAGAGCTGGAAGGAGAGGGAGCGAGGCTCCGGGCGAGGGAGGTGTTTACCTGATCAACACGGTCCTGAGGGAGAGTCTGGCTCGTCCCCCCGGGGAAGGACTGTCAGCGGGCCGGTGGCCAGGTTCGTCAGCACCACCCCGGAGAAGTGCGCAGGCCCCAGTCCTGGGGTAGGAGAATGTGGGGACATTTGCCCTGCCAGGGCCTGCTGCCCCTCATGCCATGGGCCGTGGCTGCGCCACGCTCCCCAGAAGCCGCAGCTGCGGGCGGAAAGTCTCTGGGGCCGGCGGAGAAGCAGCAGCCCACGAGGGAGGCTGCTCGGGGGGAAAAACAAGGCCCCTCCCCGACACACTGCCAGCTCCGCGGGGAGCCCTGGCCGCTCACCACGCCCGGGACCCGGGAAGGACAGGCGGCCGCTGCCCCGGGGTGGGCGAAGGGCCTCCTGCCCAAGGTCACGCGCGCAGCGCCGTGTGAAGGAAGCTAAGGCCCTCACGGTGCGCTGTAAATCCCACCTTCCAGCCTGCCATTTTGAACTTGAGACTTAGATAAGGTTTAATTGTGCTTGGCTTCCGTTTCCTGCTCCGACCCTGAGGTGAGGTCACTTTGCTCTGGCCTTGTCCTTGTGTCCTGAGGTGCCCACCTCTGCCCAGCATCAGGCTCACCGCAGCCTCTAGCTCCCCATTGCCCCTGAGCTGACTGGAGGGGAGGTCTGACTGGGGGTGGCCCCTGGCCAGGGGTCCCAGCACACCTGAAAGTGGGTCTTCAAGGCCCATCCAGTGGAGCTTGAGGGTTGAGAGGACCTTTGGGGACACTCCCAGGTGCCCAGGCTGGAGTGTGGTAGGGGGGTGTTCAAGGCCCCTGCTCACTGTGCCTTTCCCTGGAGTCAGGGTGTCCCCCTGCCCCCCACCCCCGGGCATGCCCACAGCACTCTTGTTCCCCAGGGTCTGATTTGTCCTGTGTGCCCTTCAAAACTGACTGACCCCGCCTCCCAGAGCATTGGGCTGAGCCTGCCGGGCAATCTGCTATCCTCCTGCCCGAGCAGCTTCGGGAAGTGGGCCCTTTCCTCCCTCTCAGTAGCCCCAGCCATGGCACCGACTCCAGCTTGGAGCTAGCTGCAGGGGCCTCTCCAGACCCCCACAGCTCTGCTGGGTTCTCCCCCTGCCCCCACCCACCGTGGGACCAGGCCAGGCCTTCTGAGTGCCCAGCCTGGGGCAGTAGTGGGCACTTCATGCATGTGTGTTGAATTAGGGGCTTTAGCCAGGACACCCACATTCCAGGAGGCCAAGGCTCCCGGTCACCTTGGCGGATTGGCAGTTCTGGGGTCAGGCGCAGCCTCTGGGTTCGGGCTTTGGTTTCACAAAGTCTGCCCAGATAATTCCGACACTCTGCGTGCAAACATGGCTGTCCGGGCCTAGCCCCCAAGTGATCCTGTCTGTGATCTGGTGTCAAATTAGTGTGTGACCTTTGGCAAGTCACTTCCCCTTTGGGGGCCTCTGTTCTCATCTCTGTACTGAGAACGTTGCTGTGTTCTCATCTGTAAAAGGGAAGACGGCACTCCAGAGTCCAGCTACTCATCTTATGCTGGGGGCGGGGGTGAGAGGGGGCGCAAAGGCAGGAACCGCGTCTGAGGACGCAGTGGGAATATTGGTGCAGCAGGGCAAGGAGAACTGAATGAGCAGCGGCCCACGCTCCGCACCCTAAGAGCTGTAGAAAGAAGAGGGGGCCGTGGTGACCTGGGGGCTGGAGAGGCCTGCTCTTCCCAGGCCTCACGGGGAGCTGCACCTGGAACTCTGCCGTCCGTATTGGAGTCACTCACTCGCCACGTCTCAGATGTTCGGCAGCCACATGTGGCCGGTGGCTGTCAGACTGGGCAGCTCCATTAGAGCATGTTTCCACTGTGGCAGAAAGTGCCTCTGGACAACTTAGGCCTAGAGCCGTGGTCGGCAAACCGCGGCTCGCGAGCCACATGCGGCTCTTTGGCCCCTTGAGTGTGGCTCTTCCACAAAATACCACGGCCTGGGCGAGTCTACTTTGAAGAAGTGGCGTTAGAAGAAGTTTAAGTTTAGAAAATCTGGCTCTCAAAAGAAATTTCAGTCGTTGTACTGTTGACATTTGGCTCTGTTGACTAATGAGTTTGCCGACCACTGGCCTAGAAGGATGGAGATTCAGGACAGAAGTGAACTGAGGACACGACTCCAAGAGCCCACAGGTGGCACTTGGTTTTGGAAATGGGTAGGATGTGGGTGGGAGGACCTGTAGGTGCAAAGGCTGGGGAATGAGGAGAGGTGTGGCACTCCAGGAGAAGGGAGGATGTCCCTCCGGATGACTCGGTGGGGGTGAGTGCAGGAAGTGGAGTCAGTGCTGAGAGCCCGCTGGGGAGCACAGATCTTACCCCGGGGCAGTGAGCCACAGAGGACGTCCAGGAGTAGCTGCTGCCGAGCTGTAGGCCGGAGTCCGTGCAGGGAAGTGGGGAGGCATGCGAGGCTAGGGCTCTGCTGCGGGAATGCCCCTGCCTCCGCTGACGCAATGGAAAGCCTGCCCTGTCACAGGGTTCCTGTTTTGTGGTCGCCCGTGGTGGGGGGCGAGGGCAGCCAGCCCTTCTGAGGAGCTCTGGGAACTTGGTGGAACTTGTCCAGACCTCCCCTTGGCGCCCTCTGCTCTCTCCTGGAAAAGGGGGCCGTGTTTGTGGAGCCTCCCCAGTCTCCGGGGTGACCGCTAGGCCCGGGAGGTTTTAAATCAATGGGGGCCATTCAGCTCTCCGGGCTGGGACTGCAGGGACAGGTGACAGGGGGCAGCCTCTGGGCTGATAGAGTCAGGCCTCGGGCCCTCTCCCTGCTTCATCGGTCAGAGCCTGGGGCAGCAGGAGACTCATGGGCACCCTCTCCGCCTCCTAAGGTGCAACCTGGTTGGTGATTCACAGATTTAACAGGTTCTGTGTCAGCCCCTACATATAGCGGGAGGGCTGTGAAAATAGGGGGGAGGGGGACCCGTTTCAGAGGGGAGGGAAAAAGGACCCAAGGCGCCCTTCTTTTTGTCTCCTCCATCCACCTGCTCCCAGGCCCTGCTCAAATGTCACCACCCGGAGCCCTCCCTGGTCCCCCGCCTCAGGCACCCACACAGGCACGGACCCTGCCTCCTGCATTCCTTCCACTCCTTTGCACGCCCAGGACCCGCACTTCCATCAGTCTGTCTGTGGGGTCACTTGCGCACTGGGTGTCGGCCCCGCTATATTGTGAGTGGCAGGAGGGGACACCCATGACCTGTCTTAGTGCTGGGTGCTCAACCACTGTCTCTTAAACGACCACCCTGGGCATCGATGGGTCACAGCAAAGGCAGTCACCCGGGAAGAAAGGAGGAGGCCCGAGTTCTTGGCCAGCGGTGGTTTTCCAAGTTGACCGTGTGACGTGGGGGAGCCCTCGTCGGGCCCCCAGCTGGATCACTGTGCTGTCCTATGCAGCCACTAGCCACATGTGGCCATTTAAATGTCTATTAAATTAAATTAAAACCTCAGCTCAGTATCACACTGGCCACATTTCAGTTTTCAGTGGCCCCATCAGCACAGGAAGTTGTGTGGGTTGGTGCTGCGCCTGCGTGTCTGTGTCAAGGCCCTTGGAGCTGTCATCGCCATCCCCCAAGGAGCAGGGCCCAGGGCCTGAAAGACGGGCACTGCCTGCCTCCTGTCAGCAGCTCCAGTCGCTGCTCCTACCCCAACCTCCCTGCACAGGGCTTGGGCCTCCCTCCTGCCCTTTCTGAAGCACAGGGCCCTGAAGGACCTCCCTGCCCCACCCCTGAGGCTCTTAAAATGGGGCCACCCAGTGTCTTTCCCAAGGCAGTGTCGGGAGTCATTATGAAACCCACATCTGTCATTTGCTGGGTGACTTTGGGTAAGTCACTTAACTTCTCTAATCCTCTTTCTTCTAATCAATAAGATTGAGCTGCCTGTGCCTGCCTGCCTGGCACCCTGGCGGTGGAGCATCACGAGGTGGGCTGAGAGGGCTCCGCTCAGTGTCTGGCACCTGCTGACTACGTGGCAGCTCTCAGCACTAACCAGGTTGATGTGATTCTGCACAGCAGACATTTAGCTCCCAAACCAGCTGGGCTTTTGGTCTCTCTTGAGTTCCTGAGCCTGAGAAACTGGTTGCTTCTTTGTCCCAGCTCCATCTCCAGCCTCAGTTTCCTTTTCTGTAAGATGTCCTCGGAGGTGTTGTGAGCAGACAGGTAGGTCTTGCTGTGTAGTGTGGAGGGCGGGCCGCCCCGGGGTTGCTCCCCCGCCGGCGTGACGGTGGCTGTTGCAGACTGAGAGCCTGGAGAAACCAGTGGGGGAGAGGGGGTGCGAATGTCCCTCGTTCTGTCCTGATGAGCGGTCGCAGGTCTTTCCCCGGTGGCGGCCGCCTTGGAGGCCCCGGTGTGTGCCCCAGGCCTGAAGGAAGCACGCATGGCCGGCACACGCCCGCTTTCATTTCCCTCTTGAGGAAGTCTGCACCTGGGGCCTCTGAAGCCCTCTGGTGCACAAGAACTCTCTTCTCCCCTCTGAGGGCCATGGAGAGTTTGTTGGGGTCTAGGAGCCCCCAAATTGTGCAGGGTGCATTTTCTGGGTAGAGGGTCCATGAGCTGTGCCACGTTGAGGTGGTTCTGGGGTCAGGCCCGGGGCCAAGCCTGGCTGCCAGCTGTCCAGAGGGCTCCAGGAAAGGAACACGGGGACAGGAAATTCTAGGGATTGCGGGAAGGTCTCAGGAGCCAGTGCGCCGCTTCCTCTCTCACCCCAGGCCTTGACAGCGCTGCCGTGTGCCTGGCGGTGGGCTCCAGAGGCTGAGCAGCACTCAGCCCGGGCCTGGGGGACCAGACTGCACACAGGGAGAATGCTGGGGCAGCTGGGTGGGGAACTGAGGGGGTTCCAGGTGGGAGGACGTGGCCCTCCTGTGCCCCCCCCCCCATTAGGGCTGGAGGCCCTCACTCCTTAGAGGTTTCTCCTCCTGAGCCTTGCTCATCATTATATCCCCCTCCCTCTACTGTCCACACTCTAGGACCTCTATCTAACCCTCTGCAGGCCTCGGTTTCCTCATCTGTAAAATGGAATAGTACCTAGCTCACAGGGTTGTGGGAGCGTTAGAGTATATTCCAGCTGTAGCTTTGAATACAGTGCTAGGACCTGGTCAGCCCTGAGGAAACAGCAGCTGTCCTTGCTGCTCTGTCGTGGATCGCCTTGCATTTGTGCAAGGCCTGTTACACTGGGGACATGTCCTCCTACTTCCCTACCTTGTAATCTTCCATCACAGCCAGTACTTGTGGGAATGCCCTGCACCCCCACCCGCCCACCAGCCTGTGTGGGGGCCTTTACTCCAGTACAACACACGGAATGCTCGGCTCTCTCCCCCGCACCCCTACCTGGCCTCTGGGGCCCCAGGCCTCTTGGCCGAGGCTCAGGACTGCCTCAGTGTTTGCTAAGAGAAACTTGTGGCTGCTCTGCAGGCATGAGGACAACTTGTATAACCCTCAGTTGGGTCTGCTTCTCATTTGCTCACGAAAGGCCCTGAAAGCGCCAGGGCCCAGCACAGCCCTGGATGGAGGGCACACCTGCCGTCCTGGGAGCTCAGGGCGGCAGCGCCCAAAGCAGCGAACACCCACACACACCTTTCCAGACTCAGGGCAGCCTCACCCACTGGGTCTCAGTAACTTCTGGGGGTCCCTGCCCCACCTCAGGGGACTGCTCTTCTTCCTCTTTGGGGGAGAAGGGTGCAGGGAGGGCACACACCCGGGCTCCCTTTGAGGGCACGGGCTCTGGCTTCTGTCCAGGCCACTCTGACCTGAAACAGGGGTGGCTCCTCCACCCTCTCTGTGCCCCTGCCTGAAGGCACAGTGAGCAGCAGGTACCCTGGCAGGCAGGCTCCTGCCGCAGACGAGGGGGCATCACTGCCCAGCCACCCTCTAGCCCAGCACCCTCACGCCACCGCGGAATTAAGCCTCCCCGGACGGGACCGGCAGGCAGATAGTCCTCGGGGGCTCCGAACCTTCCTGAGAAATACATTCGATGACAGGATGAGATTTTGTTCTCCGCGATGGAGCTTTCTTCCCAGGCAGGGCTTCCTGGTGCCCATGCCCCTCACAGGAGTGTGCAGTGCTCCTGTGCTCACCTCTGGACAGGCCTGGCCCAGGCGGGCTTTTCTGGACACCTCCCTGGTCTGAGACACCTGGTACCCCCAGCCTCACTGGCACCCCGCCCAGCGATCTAGAGTTTGATACTTGAGTTGCCTCTTCTATAAATGGGGGCGCCCTCACCCGGTAGGCCTGTGGTAACAGCGGGCAGGGCTGAGTGTCCTGCTGGGCACTGCATCCCACAGCCTCCGTGCTGTGTGCTCACTAATGTCCACGCCTGCGCCCCTCGCGGTTCACGGGGCAGTAATTACAGCGCTCAGTCCAGCCCTGGGTTGTGCAGGAACATTGTATTCAAGTTCATGGCTACAGCTCATTCAAGTTTGGATGTGCTGCATTCAGATGGGCTACAGTACACACTAATATGTTTTGAGTGAGTGAATGAACAAACGGAGAGCTGGCTCTGGGTGGGATCCGGTGGGAATGTGAAAAACACAGGGACCCTGACCTCGGGGAGCTTAAGGTCCCCAGGTGAAGATGTTGGGGGTGGAGGAAAGGCAGAGGGTATGCAGGACTGTGCGTGTGCCTGGGAGTAAAGTGGGGTGAGCCCGTTGCGGGGGGAGGTGGGACTAGAGAATAGAAGTATAGGATGGAATGTTTTAGAAACGTTATGTGCAGTTTGCATCTGCACATGTATGTCATGAACCCATGCAACTGAACATGCATGTGTCCTATTGGACCCGTGTGGGACATTTGCATATTGGATGATTGTTGATCGAGTGTATGTGGAGGTGTTCTCATGGGTTTGTGCAGATTTGCTAACACGCAGTGTTGGCGGGTGTCTGTGGCATGGGAGCTGGGTGGCGTGTGAAGTGAACACGTCCCGATTCCTCTGGGGCGTGCCGGTGCCCACGTCATCTCTCCCACCATGTAAGGGCGAGGCAGGGCCAGTCTGTGTGACCTCAGGCAGGTCTGCGATGCCTCCACCTCCACATCCACAAACTGGGATGGTAATAGCAGTGGCCGCGAGATCGCTGTGAGGACCGCCGAGTCCACGTGCCTGGCACAAAGGATGCATTTCCTGTTAGCTGCTGTCGTCATGCTGAGGTAGGAGGGGTGTCCCGTGCAGGCAGGCCCTTGGCCCACTCCAACCAGAGGGCAGACCCGGGGCTCTGAGAGGGGCTCACTCTGAGGCCTGGACATTTCTGGGCACATTCCCCTCTGCCCCCAGGTGGCCAAAAGCATCTGGCACAGCGGCATTGCTCACGGCACTGCTCCCGGGACCGGGGGAGTCCTGGGAAGGCCCGCTGGTGCGGACCCAGAAGGCCTGTCCCATCTTTGGGAAGATGATTGGACCTAGACCTCCAGGGAAGGGCGTTCTGTGGCTTCCCCGGGAAATCGGCCCTGGCTGGCCACAGCTTCCTCTCTGCCTGTCTCGGGGATGGCAGAAGAATTCTGTGACTATTCTCAGAGCGCCCTGCAGACACAGACTCTTGGACTGTTGCTGTAGAGAGCCCTGCAGAGTCAGAGGGCTGCCTGCGCGTTCCACTCCTCGCCTCTCAGGGCCCCGACTTGCCCCATCTGAAAAATGGGGTTGTTGATTCCTATCCTACTTAGCACCAGGATTAAAGGACCTGGGGTAGGCTGGGCCTCTGAGCCCTCACAGCCTTGTTTCCTAGGCACAGCCACTGGGGCGGGAACAGGCCCCTCCATATCCTGCTGCCAGCCGTGCACACTCACCTGGGCTGCTCTTCCCCTTTGGGGGAGAAGGGTGCGGGGAGGGCAAACACCCTGGCCAGGGGCCTTCCCCTAAACTGCTCACCCCGGGACCGGACTTCGGGGTGCTCAGTCAGCAGGAGTCAGGGTTACAAGTTGGAGCAGGAAGTAAAAATAGCGATGTTTCTAGAGCTCTTCAGCCTCCTGAGAGGGGAGCTGCTGTCATCAACACTGAGCAGAGGGGAACTGCGGGCGGGGGTGGGAATGTCAGGGTGAAGTTCACGCTCCCACTCTGGCCTTCACCTTCAGAGTGTGTGTCTTTAGTGCCCACCAGGAGACCTCCGCCTGCCTCCCCGACAGCCCTGAGCCAGCCCTGAGCCAGCGTGGTGTTCAGACCGCAGGATCTGAGGTGTGGTTAGGGATCCCTGAGCAGAGCAAGGTTGAAACTGTGACCCCAAAAAAGATCCCACATACCCTGTGTGGTCACCCAGGCCACGCACACGAACACACGCACACATGTGCTCTCCACCCCGGCGTGTCCCTCTCTGTTGAGGCAACTCCAGTGCAAGGTAACCCCTCCCGGTGGCCAGCCCTGTGACTGTGGGAGACCATCTCTTGTTTGTGCACACACTCCAGAAGCCGATTCCCCGGGGAGAGTCATCTGTTTTCCTAGGCTGAGTCCTGGAAGTAGAATTAGGAGTGATTGCTCCCCCTCTGAGGTTTTCCACGGCTGCCTGGAATGCCCTGTGGAACCCCAGTTAGGCAGCTGGGGCACCTCAGTTCAGGGGCCCGCCTGGCTGGGGGTGGCCTGTTGGAGGGCCTGGCCAGGGCAAGCGCGGCCTGAGCCCAGGCCCAGGAGGGCCTACAGGAGAGGGACGGTCCCCTCCTTTATTCAAGGAGGGCCGGGCTCACTGCCCACCATCCCGGGCCCTGCCTGTCCTTGAGACGGCAGGCGGGCACAGCAGCAGAGTCGGGGTGCCCTGGGTCGGAGGGAGGCCACGTCATCAGGTGGGGGGACTTCCGTGCCAAGGCTAACACTGCGGGGAAGGCTCTGATGCTGCTCTCGCTCTAGCCATTGGGAGGTCACCGTGCTGAGGGATGGCCTGCCAGTCCCCGTTACTGTTGAAACAAGCTGCGAAGGCCCTGAGCCGGGCCTGTGGGCCGCCCAAGTCCTGCATCGCCAGTCAGCCTGACATTCGGTGCCCTGGGCCCGGGAGAGAGAGGTCCAGCTGGGTGAGGAAGGGCCTCCATGGAGAGGCGGCAGAACTGTGGAACCTGGAGGGCCATTTAGACAGAGAGGGGCAGCCACCCAAGGAGAGCTAGCAGAGGTGAAGGGCGTCGAACCTGGTATTGTTCGCCACAGCGATTTTCGGTGCTTGCTTGCATGGTCTCCGTGCACTTCTGCTGGGGAAGAAGGGTGTGTAGTTGAAAAAAGCATATGCCTTGTAGCCAAGCTCAACCTGCAACCGAGAGGTTTGTCTGAGCTGCACATAACAGCTGGTGCCTACTCACTCCCTGCGGGGCCTTGGCCTCCAGCCTGGACCGGCTTAGTCCTGTGGTGCCATGGAGTGTGCCCATGACTGCCCTGGGAGCCGTTGCCCCTCACCCAGCCCAAGCCTGTTCCCTGCAGCCTCTGGGAGGTTCGGGTTTCTGCCCGCCAGGTGGGCAGCTCTCCATTCCCCACAGCAGCAGCAGCAGCTCACAGCACTGCCCTGCTCCTGCCACCTGAGCCCCCAGGTGCCATCTGCCACCCTGTTTTCAGGCGGTCTTGGGGTAAGGGCAAGGAGAGGCAAGCAGATCCCAGATGGGGCAGGTAGGGCACTCCAGCCTTGACGGGCAGGTAGTATCTGGCCTGCCACCTGGCACCTGGTTGTCCCCACCTCTCCAGGAGTGGCGAGGGCAGGTGTGGTCCAGTGTGGGTGTGTGTAAAAGGGATCTCCTAGTATCTCTCTTGGCGTCTCTGCATTGTGAGCAGTGGGGTCTGTCTGGGCATCCTGTGTGGATCTGACCATCTCTGTCCCAAGCCTGGCCATTCCTGCCTGCCTCCCTGTGTCTCTACCTCTCCACCTGGACCTTCCATGTCGCGCTCACTGTCTGTGTCCCTGCCTCTGTCTCAGTTCTGAGCCAATGAGAGTGCCTTTACCGTCAGAGCCACCGCCACCACCACTCTCCCCCCCCACCCATTGGATTGCTCTACTTAATTTCATTTTCTCAGGGCTCCAACTCTCAAAAATAAACCCTCCCTCCCCACCCCTGCACTTTTTTGATTTAACAAGCCTGCTGGAAAACAATAGTGATTTCCGCATCGATCATAAACAGAAGTGATTACCATACAATTACAGCCTGAACCATCAGCCTCGATGCAATCACTGAGCCGCATTGTAAATCGGAAGACAATTGCCTGCAGAATTACCCCCAAATTGGTTTAAGTGGCAACAAAAGAGTGTTGGCATTTTGGGGAGGGCTGAGGGAACGCTGGTGATCCCAGCAGCGGGGTCTCCATTGGGGAGATCTCGGAGTCTTGCCTTTGAGGAAGTGGCTGGCTAGGGAGAGTGCCTGCCGTCTTCCCCACCCCATTCTTTTCCCTTCAATCACTTGCGCATCTTGGCACAGTTTGTTATGAACTCATTTATACTCATGTGTGAGTGGCTAAGCATACCTTCAACTGAGATGGCGGAGAAGGGTGCATCTGGGGGGAGGTGTCCCAGGGAGGCCTCCTCAGCTCCCCCGTATACTCTCCCCAAATCCCATCTCACCTCTGGCTCGGCCAGGCACCTTGTCCCGGAAGGCTCTTCTCCTGTCTGGCTCGCACCCTGCTGCCTTCCCTCCCCCATCTCCCAGCCTGGTGGTGATTTCCTGCCAGGAACCTCCTCCATTCCATCCAGGGCAGCCTACTCCTCCTGCAGCTGCACCAGCTGCAGGCCACAGTGCCCAGCCCCGTGGGCCAGGTCAGCCCACTCCTGGGAGCTTGCCAGCCACGGCTACAGCAAGTTCCGAGGGGGCTCACCAGGCACGCTGCCGGTGACCGGCCTGCCTCTTCCCGGCTCTGGTCCTGTGGGAAGTCCTGCCAGTGGGGCATCTCTCAAGTGTCGGGAGACCGGACTCCTGATCGCCTGCTGTTTCTGCGGGGCGCTTGTCTCCGCTTGGGGAGCCTGTTTCTCTGCAGGTCAGGCCACTCTGAAGTTACTGGGAAGCCTGCCCACTGGCACGCTCAGATTCCAGCAGATTTGTTCACATCTAGGTTCTAAGAGCTTTTGCATGTCTCATCTGATCCTCGCTGAAGGGTTCGCACATGCTTATGATTTTATGCTTGTTTTTCATAAAGGAGACCCCAAGGGTGACGCAGCTCATGGCAGGTCACACCGTCGATCCTTGAGGAATGAAGTCTCGGGCCCCTGCTGGAGTGCCACCCTCACCAGCCTTCCGAGGCCCGCAGGACGCAGGCTGGGCTGGGGCTGGGGCTGGGCCCGGGTGGGGGATCGTCTCCCCGGACCTTGGGCCTGCCCCGAGACCTCCGAGACCTCCAGCAATACCAGTCATTTGAATAGGCGCTGTGGGGTGCTGCGTCTGTTCACACATTCATTTGCACCTCTCATCCCCACCGCAGCCCTGGGGGCCCTCAGGTTCATTCCTGGCCCAGAAGCTGGTTTGGACCCCCGTGCTCACTGGCATCCTGTAAAGCAGGCAGAAGCCTGGTGGTCCTGAGCTCTCCTGGTCCAAGTGCCCCTGAGGCTCCTTGTCAGATTGCCCTGGTCACTGCTAAAGCCTCAGGCCCGGCCCATCTAGAGTTTGTATATTTAGAACCAAAAATTCTGTGGGTTACTCTGGCTCTGCCCTGTGCTGGGAGGGACCTCAGTGCTTGCCCTGGGCTTGGCCTGGCGGGGTTGGGGCATGCTGGGCAGGGCCTGGCCTGGAGGCGACTCTGGGGTACCCCTGTGCCTGGCACCCTCCTCCTCAGCACTGGCATTGAGAGGAGGACACCAGTCTAGAGAAGCTGACCGATGTAGTACCAGGGAGAGGCTGCCACCCGCCTCCTGCCCAACAGACCTGCCTCACCTGCCCCACCCTGGACCTTGCTCCCGCTGTGCGTCTCCTAGGTCGCCAGGGGTCCAGCGGGAAGGCAGAGCCACAAAGACATGAGTCTGTCTCTGCCACTGCATGGTTTGTGCCATCTTTACCTGGGCGCCTCAGTGCTTTCCCTTAGAACGGAGCCCGCTGACCTAATGGACTGTGAGACGGCAAAGGTGACCGCCTTGTCAGTTCAGGGTTTTCAGAGAGTGGCTGCTGTTCTCCTCGGCCTCAGAGGGCAGCCCTCCCTTCCAGGAGAGCGGGCCCAGCCTCTGGAGAGCATTTGCCACGTGCAGAGTTTGCACGGGGCAGTGTAAGCTGCCTCGTTGACCCTCCACTACACCCCCAGAAAGGCAGCGACCACTTGTATCCTCCGTGTCTGATGGCGGAGCCAGAGCCCCACGTGGCCGTTTACACTTAAATGTAATGAAGTCAAGTTAAATAAAATGTAAAACTCAGCTCCTCAGCCACACCAGCCACACACACCGTCCACTGCTCTTTTCAAGTGCTCCCCAGTCACACGGGCTGGTGGCTCCCGGTCTGAACAGCACAGACAGGAGGTTTCCGTCCTGCAGAGCTCTGTTGGACAGCGCTGCTCCCTTGTCCTGTTCCACGGGTGTGCGGTTGAGGATACGGGGCCCCACTTGTGGAACAGATGAAGGGAGGAGCGGCTGAGCGAGCCCCGCCTGCTGAAACTGAGGGTGCTCCCCTCCCCTCCTGCAGGAGGAGGCACAGGGCCAGCTGTGGGGAGTGATGGATGGCCCGTGCCTGAGATAAATGTGGCAGTCAAGGTAATCGGATTGGGTGAGACGGTCTAATTTGTAGGCGAGGGTAGGAAGCGCCCAGCCGTGCCTCGCCCCCGCCACCCATATTAGTTTAATCAAATGTCCAGCATCTAAATGGCTGGGCCCCGTGATGGATGGTGTGAGCTTTGTTAACTGCTCTTGCCCTGTCAAGCCAAACTTCCCGAGGCCACCAGGCTCCTGGGCTCTTGGATTTGCTTTTTCTTGCTTGGTTGTCTTAAGCCTCTGATTTCTCAGGGAGGAGGCGGGAGAGGCAAGAGCTGGGGGACGAGTGAGATGGAGTCAACCTCCCCCTCTTTTGCGCAGCCTTCCTGGGTGGCTGCAGACCATCTTGAGGAGCCTGACTCCCTAGAGCCCTGGACCTGGGCCTCACCGTGGCTTCCGTCTCTCTGGGCTAGCCTTCTCATTCTCTTAATGGAGTATTTTGATAGGCCAGAAGTTGTTGGCTTTAATGTTGGAAAATTGGTCATCTTTTCCTGATTAGTGCTTGTTGTGGCTCCTTTGAGAATCTTCCCCAATCCCAAGGTCATGGAGATAATTTCCTATATCATCTTCTAGACAATGTATTGTATTGCCTTTTATTTGTTTGTTTGTTTATTTATTTATTTACACTGAGTGGCCAGATTATTATGATCTCTGAACGCATAATAATCCGGCCACTCAGTGTGCGTGCGTGTGTGTGTGTGTGTGTGTGTGTGTGTGTGTGTGTGTATATAATTAGAGGCCCAGTGCATGAATTTGTGCATGAGTGGGGTCGGCCAGCCTGGCCAGGGGCTGGGGACATGGGCAGTTGGCTGGCCTGCCTGCTGGTCGAACTCCTGGTCGAGGGGACAATTTGCATATTCGCCTTTTATTATATAGGATGTACACTGAGTGGCCAGATTATTATGTGTTCAGAGATCATAATAATCTGGCCACTCAGTGTATTTTGGTCTGTGGTGTGAGGTAGGGGTCAGGTCCTCAGCCAGTCATTCTGAGCATGTGCTGTGTGCCTCACACCAGGCTGGGTCCTTGGAGAGGCGAGGAGAAACAGGTGTTCGCAAACAGGAGGCTGAGAACAGCATGTATGACACGCCACCTTTGTGTCAGGGTGGGGTCTGCCCGTCCGTGCCAGGCCCATGCCAGCCATCCATTGGTGTTGACTGTTGCCCCAGTTTCAGGCACTGCTCCAGGCCCCGAGGACGTGGCAGTGACCACAGCATGTGGAAACCCTGCACTGGAGCAGAAGCTCTCCCGGTGCAGGGGGTGGGCCGTCGTGTAGTAAATACGAGAGGAAGTAGAAGGTGCCCAGTGCTCTGGAGGAGGATTAGCGGGGGAGCGCCGGGGAGGGAGTTGGTGCAGGGGGAGGGGTTGCAGTGTATAAGCTGGAAAGGTCAGGGAAGCCCTCGCCGGTAAAGAGTAAGGATGCGCCGCGAGGGGTGAGCCGCATGGGTATCCGGGGCCGGGACCCTGCAGGCAGGCTTTGGGAAGGCCGTGCTGCATGTAAACGACAGGATAGCCCTGGATGGAAACACTGAGCTGCTGGCGTGGTTCCCTGGTGAGAGGAACCGCAGCGAGGCTGGGATGGGGAGGCTGTTTTCAGTGCACACCCTTTTTCTACTTCTGGGTATTTTTAGTCACACTCACACATAACGTCTTCAAAATAACATTCTAAAGTGAAGGGAGGGGGACGCAAGGCACAGGGAGGTGGAACCATCAGGTGTGATGGGAAAAGTGGGCCTAATCCCTCTTCTGGAGTCTATCTGAAATGTTAGCTTTCTGAGGAGAATGGATTTATGTGTTACTTACGTAAATAAAAGGTACTTTTATTAAGTAAAATAAATAGTGCCCACTTGCCTGTGGTTGTGGCTGCTGTCCTTCTCTGAGCACCAGCTCCCTCCTGTGAGGTGGGGGTGGTGACCCCCACTCCAGGGGGGTGTCAGGAAAAGAAACTCAGGAGAGGAGGCTTGTGGGGCGTTCCTGCCTGGCCTGCAGCGGCCCCTCAGGGGGCATGTCCCGCACATGCCTGTCTCTCTTCGGGGCAGAGGCAGAGAATGGGTTCCTGGCCGCAGACTCTCCAAGGGCCCAGGAAGGCCCGGGCTCTGGGTTCCTGCTCCCTCGGAGGCAGTCAGATTTGCTCTGGGGCCCTGCCAGGTGGTCAGTTGTATCAGGACCCAGGTTGCCCAGCTGGTGCTTGCTGGGCTGGGCCGGCTGCCTCCCTCTCTCCCCTCCTGGTGTTGCCTTCTCTCCGGGTGCTGTGTTCATTTTTCACTGCCTCCATCAGAGGCAGAAGGCACAGAGTGTTTCCTGCAGGGACAGAGCAGGCGCTGGAGGGGGAGAGGGTGGGAGAGCTGGGTGGTGATTAAACACTGCAGAGACCTAAACAAATGGTGCTCCCTCCCCCAGCCGCTCTGCAGGAGAAACGGGGAGCTAGCCTGAACTGCAGATGGCCCAGGCTGCTGTCTGTCCCCGCCTGTGATGACAGCTGCCCCGGGCTGCTTCCTGGGAGCCTCAGCGTGCTGAGTGAGCGTGCTGAGTGAGTCTGTGGGGCCTAGCGCAGCCCTTCAGCACCCGGAGGCAGGCCCGGAGGGAGGGTGCGGGCCTCACAGCTGACACTAGCAAGTGGTGGGGCTGAGAACGTCCGTGGGGAGACAAGACTAGTGACCTCAGAGGAGAGAGTCTTGAATGAGCCGATGCATGTGACGTGCTCAGAACAGAGCCAGGCCTGAAGCAAGCTCTCCATCGGTAACAGCCACTGTCAGGATGGCCTCTCTATACCTTGCGAGCAGCTCGGTGAGAGGGGTTTCCATCAGGTGAAGACATAGGTGCACACACCTGCCAGGCTCTTGCCCAACACCACACAGTTCACGGCCAGTAGATGACAGCCAGGCGCACCCTCTTCTGACTCCCCGCCCCGTGTTCTTTCTTTTGTACCAAAACCAGGAAGAGTCCAGGTCAGAACCCCAGGGCCTTGAATGCGGAGATCAGGGAGGTGAGCAGCGATGTCGGAGACCATCTGCCAAGCACTCAGCTCTCCTGGTCCGAGAGCTTGTGTGCATTCTGAACTCAGAAGGGGCAAGGGAAGAATGGTTCCTTCCTCTCCCCCACCCCACCCCACCCCTTGTTCATGCCGCAAACGACCACGGAGCTCACCCACCATTCTAGACCAGTGCTTCTCAAAGCGGGGTCCCCGGACCAGCAGCACCAGCATCACCTGGGAACTGGTTAGAAATGTAAAGTCTTAGGCTCCACCCCAGACCCACTGAATCTCACACCACACTGGGTGTGAGGCACAGCAGGCTGTATTTTAACAAGCTTCCAGATCATTCTGATGCGCAGGTAAAATTGGGAACCCCTGGGCGAGACCTCTGTGGTTCACTCCTGCCCTGGGACCTCACCTTCCGGGACATACATTCACCCAGACGTCACCCAGGTGTGCTACACCCTGAGTAACAGGTGCAGCCAGGAAGCACTAGATGTAAATGGAACCCTTATAAGTGATTCTTATTTCATTGCAACAAGGCAGCTAGATATTTAAAGAAACCTCACAGAGAATCATCTCATCGCGTACGGGAGCTTCTGCTGAGGGAACGCTCTGCTCTCGTTTCCTGTCCCATTCTCCCCCCCCCCACCCCCCCCGCACCCGCACTCCCCCCCCAACCCGCACCCCACCCCCCCGCCCCGTGTTCTATAAATTCAGTCTCTCTGTCAGGTTTTCTTGGCATGGTGTCCACCTTTTCATAGCTAAAACAAGTAGATGGCATACTATGGAATGACAAGTAAAATAAGGAAACACGTTAAATAAAATAAAGAATGACAAGTAGTCTGGAAAACGCACAGGTGCCCCTGCCGTTGAGGAGAGTCCTGAGGGATGAGTGAAGGCCAGTCTGGTGTTCCGGGCAGCTGGGACATCCACTGCCAACCCCACTGGGCATGGGTGGATTCCAGGGCTCCTTCACACACTCGCACTCGGGGCTTCTTGGAAAAGGAGTGGTGTGACCGACTAGGAAGCCAGTATTTGGAAACGTGAAATGTACAAGCAGGCCCTCCACTGCTCTTGCTGCATAGATGGACGAGAGGGGAAACCCTGCCGCGTGGTTTTGGGTAGAGAACCCACAGTGCAGGGTCAAGAAGGAGCATCTGAATCTGCCACTGAACACCCGTGGGGCTGGGTCACGTGTCCCTGAGCTGAAACACCTGCCTGTGTGCAGAGTGACTGCAGCCGGAGGGTCCCTCTGCCTCTGAGGCAGCTGGCTGGCTCGGGCCTCAGCTCACAGGCCTGCAGCGGGGAGGAGGAGCACTCACAGTGTCTCTTGCACCAGGAACCTGAGACTCAAGATAACCAGGGCGCTCAGCCAGGGGAAGGAGGAGGAGGGTAGGTGCAAATGGTGGGAGGCAGGAGAGCTAGGGGTCTCGGCAGCAGGTTTTCCCGAATCAGCTTTCTCAGAGAGCAGTGACCTGAACCCAGCTCTCAGTAGTCAAGGGTCACCTGACAAAGTAATGCCCGCCCCACCCGCTCTCCCTCCCTGTCCCTGCAGCACACACCCTCAGTCACTGTTCAGGGCGGAGAGGTTTCTCAGGCGGCTCCTCTACAGAAACAAAGGTGCCTGGGTATTCTCGGGTCCGGGACCCAGGACGGCCTCTGTGCTGCTTCAGTCGCAGGCCGGAGAGGGGCGGGGGCAGGGGGGTGGGGGGAAGGCAACTGCCATTTGACAGTCGTGGGGTTGGACACAGGGGCCAGAGAGGATGGAGATAGTGCACAGCAAGGCCTCCCAGCACACATGAAGGCCGTGGTGTTTAGACTCCGGGTCTCGGTGACCTTGGGAAGGAACTGGAACTGGCCTCGCTCAGATCTCTCCTTATGCTGGCAGCAGGAGGACACCGCCAAACTGCAAGCACCCAGCTGGGAAGCTGTAGAAGAGTCAATTACCCAGGGAAGAAGCGGATTCCCGCAATCCCTCCTTACCCCCCTGGCTCCCTGGGAGCAAGTATGGGCAGTGGTGTTTAGCCCCCGGGAGAAACTGCGCGTACAGAATAGGAAGTAGGTTCTCCAGGCGGCCCCTGCTGGAATGAGGGGCATGGCTCCAGGCTGCAGAGGCCGGGCAGGTGTGGCTCGGGTCTTGTCTTGCAGACACACTGGGAGCATGTCTTGGTATAGGGAGAGCATCCTTGCTGCGCTGGGCGTCTTCCATTCTGCTCAGGTGCTGCCGCGGAATGAGTTGGAAGTGGGGAGACTGGTGACTCAGCACCACCACCCCCGCCCGCTATGGGTAGTCTGGTCAGTCCTGGGGTAGCCAAAGGGACTTGTCCTGTTGGAACCCATGTCCTCTCAATGTGGGGTGTAGGCACACAGAGGTCTCCTGGCCTCAGTCTCTCGCTTTGCTATTAACGCTGTATAGCTCTCAGCGGAGGTGGTCTAGATCCCACCCTTGCCCTGCTGCCTGCAAATCTCTCAGGCTAAGAGGAGGCAAACCTGCTCGGTCCTGGCCTGCTGAGCCAGGTTACCCTCTTCTCTGTGTCACCCCTCATGTCTAAAGTGGGGCCTGTGATACCCCCACCCCCTGGTGGCTTATGAGAGTCCGGGGGCCAGGGGTGTGTGACCCAGCCCCCTCGAGGGGACACAGTGCTCAGTGGCAGCTTCCTGCCAGCTGGTCTCCCCGGACAGCAACGCTGACCGACGCCCCTGCCCGAGCCCCTCCCTCAGGCTGGAGGACGGAGGCGCACCTACAGTAGGGGGGTAGCATTCTCTTTCTGACAAAACTGCTCACCTTGAGCTGCTTTGGGGTGTTTTTTCGTTGTACCTGCGTTATACAGGAAGGTTCAGATGGTGGTGGGAGGGAGGGAGTTTTCCAGGCTGGGATTTTCCTAAAGCCTCAGCCCGGACAGGCTCAGCCTGGCTGACTTCTCGGAGTCTGCGTCGCCTGCTCAGCAGGCCCAGCCTCCCCTGGGTGAGGGATGGACAGCCAAACCGGTTTGGGAATCAGCCCTGCCAGCTCTGAGGTCCCCAGAGTTCAGTTCCCAGGGTGAGTTCACACGCCTTGAGACTCCCAGCTCCTGCCAACTCGGGCATCCCTTGGGGAGAGGGGGGTGGGAACGGACCAGTGTTCCTGGAGGGAGGAAATGGCCGAGTCCCTCGGGCTGGGCTGGACCTCAGGACCTGCCAACCACTGGGAAGCAGGTAGGGCCCAGTGGGGTGGGCGGGCGGGGGGGGGGGGTTGTCATGAGCCTCCAGATGCATCCTGGGCCGGCCACACCATCACCTGGTCGGTCTCCCTGTGTGCGGGGCAGCCAAGAGGCCAGGCAGGAGAGGGGCAGGGTTGTTTTTTTTGTTGTTGTTTTTGAAATATATTTTTATTGATTTGTTACAGAGAGGAAAGGAGAGGGATAGAGAGCTAGAAACATCAATGAGAGAGAATCATCGATCAGCTGCCTCCTGCACACACCCTACTGGGTATGTGCCGCAACCAAGGTATATGCCCTTGACCGGAATCGAACCTGGGACCTTTCAGTCCGCAGGCCGACGCTCTATCCACTGAGCCAAACCAGTTCGGCAGGGGCAGGGTTGTTTTGACCTTCTTGCCTACACAGTGATAGGAGATGGCAGAGCAGGCAGCAGAGTGTGGGAATGATCTAGAAAAACCAGAAGTAGCTGAAACTCAGGACAGCGTGCTGCTGGGTGCTGTGATACGGCCGTTTTGCAGGAGAGCAGGATTTCCCCCAGGAAAACCTCTCTGGTTTTATGTCCCAAGGGTCAGCTGTCCGGGTCCCCTTCCAGAAAAGACATCTCCTCTAACCAGGGGGCATCTTCCTCCTTCAGCGTCCTCCCCTCCCAGCTCCCGTCACCCCTGGGTCCTGCACACACCAGCCGTCAGGCCTCAGGAGATACTCCCCACTCTGGGCTCTCGGCCTCAGTAAACCAAGCTCCTGGGCATGTGAGCTCTCTGGAGCCCCTCCCATCCACAGCCCACACCTGGTCGGGGCGAGTGTCCAGTCCAGGTGTGAGGCTGGGCAGCTCATCACAGCACCTGCAGGATTGAGAAGGGGTCGAGGCTGACCTCAGCTCCGGGAGATGTGGCCCCACTGTGAGGCCAGGGCTGAGTCCTGGGCCATCTGACGTCAGAGAGCCCAGCACCTGGTCTTTCACATCCGGCCCAGAGAGAGAGAGTTGCCCGAGGCGCCACAGGAAGTTGGTAGCAAACTGGGACAAGAAGCTGGGACAATGCCTGATCGTGGGAAGGTGGGCCGGAGTACAGAACTGTTGTCTGGGGGTTGTGCCTGCTCCCAGATACGTGACATCACAGATTTGTGGGGTGAAAGGGAACCGCCCTGGGCCGGCAGCAGAACCTCTGTCCTGCAGTGTGGTTGTGGGTGAACCACTCCCTCTTGGGCTGCCATTTCTGCTTCCTAAAACAGACAGGAAGAGTCCTCGGCCTGCCCCTCACTGCGTGTTGTGGGCTTCCATGAAGCAGAGGGCGCCAGGCTGTAGGGAAAACTAAAGGGCTGTCTGTGCGTCCCCCTGACCCCATTAGGTCTTCACTGTCCACGGTGGGGAGTGCCACTCCATTTCACAGACACGCCCACACAGCCCTGGGTTAGTGGTCATGATGGGACAGACACCTGGCTTCCTGAGGCCCAGCAGCCACGGCCCCGGCCCCGCCCCTCTGGTCATGTGCATCCTGTGCTGTTTCCTCCTGGGAGGAGATGACCCGAGAGAGATGGCAGGGAGGGGCTCTTTTTCCATTCCTGGGGGCGCCCAGCGGAGGTGGGCCTACAGAGGACAGCTAAGTAGCAGTATTTTATTTGGGCAACAGCACAGTAGATGGGAGACAGAAGCATCTTGATCCTAAAGGGGTATGTGCTCAATATCAACAACAAAAGAACAACGTACTCTTATATAGTCCTTCCTCTGTGTCAGGCATTGTACTAGCATACTATGTGTATTAGCTTGTTTAATTCTCATGACAATTTAGGAGCTGGTAATGTTTATTATCCCCATTTGACAAAAGGGAAAACCAGGGTACGGGAAGGTTAAGTAATGCCCCCAGGGTCACACAGCTGCTAAGTGGTTGAGCTGGGATTTGAGCCGCCTGGGTTCAAATGACCCTGATAGTCCGGGTCTCAGGCACAGTGTGCACAGGGCTCGGCCACTCTGCCTTCTGGAGGCAGCAGGCAGTCAGCATTCTATAGCTCCCAGGTTTCCAGCTGAGACTCTTGGGCACGGAACTAGCCACTTCTCACACGTGGTTTAAAGCTCGGGCCTTCCCTTCATTGTGGGGCCCCTCGCACCAGGCCTGAAGGCGGAGGGTCCTCCTGTTGCCGCCTCACTTTACAGCTGAGACAGACTCTCCCAGGCCTTTGTCATCGCCAACCCCATGTCCTCCCGCTTCACCCTCCCTCCAGGGCCTCACCTCTCCTCTGCATGGGTCTGGAATCTGGAACCCTGGTCCCCAGGTGCAGGCAGGAGTTCCCACGCTCCTGACCCCCACGCTTCCCTGGGCAGTGGTCCCAGGACTCCGTGTTGGGAGATGGAAGAGGAAGGTCAGAGGGTAGGAGGTGTGGCCTGGGCTGGGGAGGCAGGAAGAAAGCAGCAGCGTCCCCCGGGAGCGCTGGTGCGATGCTGTGGGAAGGCCGCGTGGGCAGACACCATTAACATGAAGACCGGGGCCAGCCCCTGAGCAGAGGGAACCCAGGGCTGCAGCCGGCCTCCCAAGTTAAACGAACTTGTTGTTTCTGTCAGCTGCTTACCTTCCAGTCCCCATTTGGCGAGGCTCACCATGGCTCTGCCGGTCGGTCACAAGACAAGGGTCACCTGACGTGGTTGTAGGTTGTGTTTGATGGAGCACCAGCCTCTGTACACCTCCGTGATGGAATTCCTCTCAGGCTAATGCCCCAGGGGCTAGGCCCCTGCCCTGGAGGGATGGGGAGCTGCTGGCAGGTTTAAAGGTCACGGCGGCAGGTCACGGGTATTACCCTGCTAGTCCGGGCCTCGGGCACAGCGTGCCCGGTGCCTGTCCCTCTCTCCCGTCCTTTGCCTATTGGGTTATCCAGCTGTGATTCGTTTCAGTGCCGTAGCCCTGTGTTTGCATAGCCTGTGCCGGACAGCGCTCTGGGTGCTGGGGTGGCAGCACTGAACCCCTCGGATCCCAGCGTGGCCCTCGGGGCTCCTGCTCTCGCTGTAGAACACCACAGCTTCCCCCAGGAGGCCACTGAGCCCCACTGTCCACCTGGACCGCCGCTGGGGACGCGGTCGGAGAGGTCCTCTCGCTGTCTTGCCCAGTGCGGGTTGCTGGGAGGCGGGTCTGGAGACCGAGAGAAAGGATAGGACACGCTTGTCATAATTCAGGGGAGAACAGACACGGCGGCAGAAGGTGACTGGGACAGAAAAGGAGCCAAAGGGACAGACTGCAGAGACGCAGGCCATGATGATCTGAGGGTGGGGCAGGAGAGGGCAATGGAGGGGCATCACCTGGGGTGGCTGAGGTGCTCCTGGGAATCCAGTGGCCGCGGCACCAGCACCTGAGGCAGCCGGGGGGGGGGCAGGGGGGCGGGGAGCCCAGCGTGAGAGGGGGGAGCCCAGCGTGGATGCCTGGTTCTTCCATCCTGACTCCCCAGTGCGGCCCTCCAGCTGTCAGGCCAGACTCCCGCCCTGGGAATGGGACCCCCATGCTCTGTTGCCATTTGTATGGATTTAGTTAAGTGGATGGTATGGGAGCATTTGAAAAGATGCCATTCGTGTTTTTCATTGGCAGTGAACCCCGGTTGCATGCTCCCGGGACCTCTCTCTGCCCCATTCTCCTCCCCGCTCCACCAGGGCACGGCTTGAGAGGGCCACGCCTGGCAGGTCGCCTCCTGGGCACCCAAGTCCTGTCCATCCTGGGTCTTGGAAGCCCCTCGCTCTCTCGCTCACACACACTGTTCCTCTGTCCGGCAGCAGCCTGTGTGCAGCTGGGGCGCTCTTCGATACAACACGCTTTTGTTTCATTTGCCGGAGGCGTCCCCAGGCGGCAGCACCTTTGATAAGCCTCCTGTTTGGCCCCCACGTCCAGGTCTCTGCCCTCCTCCTGGATGGCCCACTGCCGCTCCACCCCTTCCTGATGCCCAGGCCTGACCGGGAAAGAGCATCCCAGGCCAGCTCACCTCCCCCTGCTCGCCTCACGGGGAGAGCTGCCTTTTTTCCTGTGGCCACGATGGCTGCCTCTGGTTTCTGGCCCCTCTCCAAGCCTGAGTGCAGCCTGGGAGGGACAGCCGCCCGCACGTACCCAGCGAGCTTGTCTGCCCCTTCGATGCTCTGGCTTTCAGACCCCAGCCTCTGTCTCCCCTCCACCCCACCTGCTCCCTGTCCGCTGGCTAAGAGCTGCTCCGGAAAACGCAGCTCCACCTCCCTACCTGGAGCCCCGGCAGTTCCCACGCCGGGAATGCAGGCTCCTCCATCCACTGCCTCTCAGAGAAATGTTGCCCTGGCCCTGGTCCATCTGGTCAGCCCAGCCTGGGCGGCCGCTCTGCCGGAAGCTGCAAATACAGAGGCAAATGCAAGGCTGGTCACTGTCCCCGAGGGGGGCACACCGGGGACCCGCCAGGGCTAAGACTCCCCAGGACTCCACTGCAGACCCGCCTCACTCTTTCATCTCTTTGTTGTTGTTGTTGTTTCTTGTCCTTAAAGGACACGGTAGTGGGTGCGGGCTGCAAGGGGGGGTGGGGGGGTGCGGGAGGTGGCCAGGAAGATCTTGGGGCTCTCCCATGGCGCCCTTCCCTCAGACCTGCGGCCTGCACCCCCTGACTCTCAGGCCCAGCGTTCACTTCCATTTCTCTTCCAGAGGAGCTCATGGTGCCTTAGCCGTGGCGTCCTCTGGTGCAGGGCCCCTAGACACGTCTCCCGGAGCCCAGGAATGGAAGGTGCGCCACCCCTGGTCCACACACCCCCCATTTCCTGTCCCTCTGGTGCATGCCACACATGGCACAGCATCTGCCGTGAGGCACGTGCTGCTGGCAGGTGCCCTCGCTGTTTACATCCGTGGCAGGTCTGGAGTGGACCCCGGTGTCCCTTGGGGTTTCCGCGACTGGCTAGAGAGATGTGTCGGCAGTGGGAGCATCCCAGGTCAACCGTCGTGTCTTCTCCCTCCCAGGAGTCCCCTCTCCCTTCCACTGACCCCAATGGACATGGCCTTCTGGAATTTGGCTGCTAAAGGCCAGGGCTCAAGATGGTGCCAAGTGAAACCCCGGGCCTGGGTTGTGGCTGTTCTGGACCCTGAGGAGCCTGCCCCTGCCCACCCCATTCACAGCTGCGGGGGTTCCTAGTCGCCTGCCCGGGGCCTCGCACACACGGCGGCCCCCACCACCTGTGACTTGCAGAGCTCACGCCTACCCAGTTCACGTGTCTCGGTGCTCTGCCATGTGGTCAGCGTGCACAGAGATGCCAGGGCCCCGTCTGTCCTGGTGGTCACTCATCCGCCAGCCAAGGTCGGTCACACGAATGGCCGTTGTCACCAGCCCGCGGGTAGCACTGACTGTGTTGCCTGGCGCCGCTCCTGCGCTTCTCCCTGGTGACTTGGCTCCTCCTTACAACTATGATGGGAGTGGAGTTACCACCACTCCATTTTAGAGATGGAGAAACCGAGGCATAGGACGGTCAGATGCGTTGCTGAAGGTGCCACGTGGGTGGCGGAGACAGAGCTGGGATCAGGCCTTGCAGATCCGTTCCGGAGGCGGCGTCTCCCCAGCTTTCCTGGTGTTACGTGGTGCGGTGGTGGCTATTGGATTGAGGGGCTGTTTGCTGGGGCTGCTGTGGTCTCTGCCCCTCCTCCCTCCCTTTCTCGGGGACCCCTGCGGCTGGTTGACAGCAGGCATTACGGCTCAGGTCCACTCGCTGAGGTGGGCAGCTTCTGTGAAGCCCATTTCACAGATGTGGAAATCGGAGCTCCACGTGGTGAAGCGGCTTGAGTGGCGGGACACACCTTCTAAGTCCCGTCTGTGGGACTCGAGAGCCTGGGCTCTTAGCCCTGCTCCCCACGGCCTGCCCTCTGTGCCCCCCCTCCCCTCCCCTCTCCGGGGTGCTGTGGCACTGGTGTCCCTCAGGGCTTCTCTGACACCTTCTGGAGGGGCCTGGAGTGGCTTCCTCTCATTCACAGGGCACCTCACTGCCTGCGGGAAACAGCGCATACGCACGCACGTGTGCCCTCTGCCCTCGGGAGACCGCACGCAGCGTTTTCGAGGACCGTGTGCTCCCTACGCACCAGACACTGTTTTAGCCACCTGATGCGCGTTAGTGTCGTTCAGACATCAGGGTAATCCTACGGAGTGTGCATTCGTGTTATGCCCATTTAACAGATCAAAAAACTGAGGCCCAGAGAGCTTCTGTAAGTTGCCCGAGCTCACGTAGTTCTCAGTGGTGGAGCTCACAGGACGAGGGAAGGTGGCTCCCCGGACAGTAGGAGGGACACTCCTGACCCTGCCTGCACGGCTAGTGTCTCCCTGAAATTCTTATGACCGGTGTGCTCTGCGCACCACACCAGGCCTCCCACCTCCCTCCCCATCCCCGGACTCTTCATGCCCCGTAACCCCTCCCCCGTCCAGCGAGTGCCCGGAGCAGAGACACACAGGACAGCCAGGTCCGGGGCACATGCAGACACCCTCCCGGAGCCCTGGACACCCCCCACTCCCCCGCACTGGGCTGTCTGTGTGTGTGTAATCTCTCCCTGCCTCTGTCTGCCGGTCCTGCTGGTTCTGACAGCGCCCAGACTCCCTGTCTGGCTGCACATTCCCACACGTTGTCATTCACCAGCATTTGCCTCAGAACAGCCTGTGTTGGCTTAAGCCGTGATGACAGCATGCACTGGGTCCGTCTGCCGCGCATCTCCCCGCCCTGATGCGTCTCCCCGCCGTGTGTCTGCCGGGGTGGGGGGGCGGGGGGGGCGGCGGCCTCTGTGCTCAGGCCGAGGGGTGAGGGTGGTGCTTCCTCGCTCCCCATCCTGTCCCTCTTAGTTGTAGGAACGTGGCTGCCCTGGCATTTGTGTTGTGCACTGGCTGCCTAATGCCCACATCCCATCTGTCACAGCATCCTGAGCCCTGCCACGCCACCAGCCTCCCTTCATTTCATCGCCTGTAAGGAAAAGCACTCCATTAGTGATAGGAAGATGAGGGCGGTCCTTGACCAAGCAGGAGGGTGGCCCGTGTCGTTGGAGGAAAGCTCTGAATGCCTCCTGCATGGCTCGGTGGCCCCCAGGAGGAGCGAGGGGCGGGAGGGCAGGGCGGGCAGCGGCGCACCATCTGTGCCGTCCTTTGTGCTGGCAGCTGAGCAGTCCCTGCATCGCTGTGATCCAGCGCCTCGTGCTTGGCGTGCAAATGAGTTTCCAGATGCCCAGTGCCCCCCACACAAAGAAGCAGTAACTAGGGTCCTGGGAGAAGAATGGAGCAATCTAGAAATTCATTTCTGTTTGTGAATAGCTGCTCCCCCCTCCCCCCAGCTGCGGCAGACCTGTGCTGGGCACCCGATCTAGAGGGGTTGGCCTCGGTTTCTGAGCAGACACAGGCCAGGGTGGGGGCTTCTCTCCGGCGCGCTCCTCCCTGAGCGGTGGTGGCTAGATGAGCCCCCGGGAAGGGGCAGGACACAGCCTTTAAGACATAGCCCATTGGCACCGGCCTGGAGAGGGGCAGGGGTACTCTACGGGAGGGGGTGCATGCTGGGTCGTGGCCCCCACGGGCATCTTTGTGCACCACACAGCTGAGAAGATATGCCCAGCGGCCCTGGTGGGACCCCTCACCTTCCTGCCCCATTCCCTGTAAGAACCACTGCCCTTCCCTTGACCTTGGACCCCAGCCCGCCCATGGGAGCGTGGGCGCCTCTCGCCTGGCAGCTCACAGCCGGACTGGATGGGCGGAGTGCCTCCTGGACCCTGCCCACTCAGTGAGGGCAGGAAGGAACCCGCTGCTCCCCAAATGCTGGGCCCCGTTTTCTCCCCACTCCTGATAGAGCTTGCCTGGGCCACAGGCAGGGCCAGAGCCTGGCAGAGTCTCAGATGGTTCCCAGCCCTGCTGATGGGGGACCCTACTCAGATTCTGAGCGGTTTGAAGCGGCAGCTGCCCAGCCACCCCCGGGCGTCTTTCCCCAGTGCCAGCCCAACATGGGAAAGGGTGGACTCAGCCGAGGCCTGCGATTCTGTCCAAGGGGCTGGAGGCCATGCTGCTTGGTGTTTGCCTTCTGAAGGGTTTTCTCTCTTCCCCACATTCTGGTCCCATGTTAGACTCTATCACTGGGGCAAGGGCACCAGCTGTGTGTCTGGCCCTTGCTGGTTACTGTGGGCGAGTGACTTCGCCTGCCTGAGCCTCAGTCATCTCATCTGTAGAATGGGGATAATAGCTGACATCCTGGATCATGTGGGGCGGATTTGAGAAAAGGCCACAGAAGCATGTTGCACAGCGTTCGGATGGGAGACCCTGGAAATGAGGGAGTGGACTCTGTGTCCAGACAAGTGGCTGAAGCAGTCCTGGGTTCAAAAGGTCCCTGGCCACCTGGCCTGGTTGACTATTTCCAGAGCTATCAGATCAGTCTGGGGAACTGCTCATGCAGGAGTGGGGCATGGCCAGGGTGTGGTCCTCTCCCCCCGCCCCCGCCCCCCCCCCATTGGCTTCTGCACAGTCTCAGCAGTTCCCCCATCTGCTCCTCACCACAGCCCTGGGAGGAAATCAGGGCAAGAGTCATCATCACTCCTCTCCCCTGCAAGCAAGCTGAGGCCCAGAGAGGGTCTGCGAGCTCCCTCAGGTCACACAGCAAGCTGGTGACAGCCGAGCCCTCCTGACTCCTCCCTCCCTCGCCAGACCTCGGCTCCCTCTTGCACTTTGGAAAGACTGACCAGACATGCTGACCTTGAGGGTGCTTCTGGCCCCTGCTGGCCACACTGGGACAGTGAAGGATGGAAGAAAAAGGGCACTTTCCTACCTGTTCATTCGAGCCACTTTTCTCTTGGTTTTCAGGGCCTCTCGAAGGCTGGATGTGGAGGGTTCCCATGTGTTCCTGCCTTTGGTGCCCTTGGGAGACCCTGGCTTATCCCCCCACCCACCCCCCCGCCCCACCCCTGGGCAGCCCTCTGGCCTGGGAGTCCTGTCTTCTCCAGCCTTGGCCAGCAGCGCAGGGCCAGTCTGGGGTGTGACCGAAGCTGTGCGCACACTGCTCCGGGGAGCCCATGGTCGGAGGGGTTCCCGGGAGAACGGTGCAGGCACTCCTGGGCCATGGTCGGAGGGGTTCCCGGGAGAATGGTGCAGGCACTCCTGGGCCATGGTCGGAGGGGTTCCCGGGAGAACGGTGCAGGCACTCCTGGGCCATGGTCGGAGGGGTTCCCGGGAGAACGGTGCAGGCACTCCTGGGCTTGTCCACAGGCTCCGGGAAGGCTCTGGGCTTTGTTTCAACCTTGCGGTTTTGGCTCCGCCCATGGGGAGAAGCCACGTCCAGCTGCTTGTCCAGAGTCTGGGGGCGGGCTTCACTGAGACGCCTGGGGGCGCTGGCGGTGCTCTTTGGCTCCCCCTGGTCTCCCCTTGGCATCGACTCTGCCGTCCCCTCCACCATCTTGACTCTTCTTTGCCACTGAAATCGGCCCTCTGAGCTGCTCCTACAGCCATAAGCTTTTCAGGGGGTGTTAGTCCCACTTTACAGGTGGGAACACTGAGGCCTCCTGAGCAGGCCTAGTGCCTCTCCTGGTGTCACACGGAAGTGGGGAACGTCGCTAACACTGGGAGAGTGAGGTGGGGCGGGCACGTCTCGGTGGTGGCCGAGGTGACACTAATCGTCCTCTCTGTCCTTGCAGCCCTGCTGTCCTCCTGGTGCGAGGAGCTCGGCCGCCTGCTGCTGCTGCGACACCAGAAGAGCCGCCAGAGCGACCCCCCCGGGAAACTCCCCATGCAGCCCCCCCTCAACTCCATGAGCTCCATGAAACCCACTCTGTCGCACAGGTGAGCGGGCAGTGTCCCCCGGGCGGGGCCAGGGGCTGCTTGGGTGGGAGGCAGGCTTGGCCTCGAGGTTCAGGAGGAGGAAGGTGGCCAGGCCGACTGGCAGGAGGCTGCTCAGAGGACAGCCTGCATAACGCGGCTTGGACTGCACGGGTCGGTGGAAAAACCCGTCAGTGCACCTGCGCAGGCCAAACCCTCGCTGTTCAGGGTGAACTGGACTTTCCCAGAGAAGGTCCGCGCCGGTTCTGACTCTCCTCCTCCACACCTGTGCCGAGTGACGCGGAGGGAGAAAGCTCCTTTTGCCTTTTCATAAGGAGACGGTGGGCCGGGTGAGCGTGGGGGCCTGGATGTTCGGGACTTGGTGCTAGGAGGTGCCTGGCTGTTTGAAGATTCAGGTCCTGTTTGAGGGCTCTGAGGACAAGCAGACAGGAGAGGGTGAGGAATCCGGGAAGCTTGGATCCCCAGGCTGTTTTGGGGAGACTCTGTGACTTGGGTTTCTGTAGCTCAGGTAATGGAGTCACGCCCATTACAGGCCACAGAGGGAGAGGGGGTGCCACCGCACCAGGCTGTGGTTGGGGCCAGGGTCTCCAGGCGAGGCCCATGGTGCTGCCAGCACCCTGAGGAGGTGTCAGAAAAGGTCAGGTCACGGCAGCCCCGAGGCCCTGAGGTGAAGGCGGCCAGGAAGAACCTTGTGCCCACAGGCTTGCGTAGCGCTTTAGGTTCGGGAAGCAGCGTTGGGACTCGCTCCCTGTTGGTCCTGACCACGGAGCTGTAGGAGGTGCAGAGCCCTGCCCAGGAGGAGGGAAGCCTGGAGAGGCCAGCCCACCGCAGGAAGGGGCTCCGGCCTCGACCAGGCAGCAGGCCCCGCCCAGCCCCTGCACCGGGACCCCGACTTGACGCCAGCAAGCATTTCTGTCTTTTGCTCCCAGATTTTTAATGAGTGGTTAAAAAAGCCAATTGTGATTAACACATTGTCCATATGCAAATCAGTGCTGCAAAGGTAATTAAAAGCCTAATAAATCTTGTTTACACTCTTAATTTGATTACAATCAAAGCCCGAAGTTGCTGGGAAAGATTATGAGGCTGAAGGGTGCCACCTCTTCTGGGTGAGGGGTGTGTGACCCCAGCGGAGAGGCTCCTGGGCAGGGCGTTGGTGCTCACCTGATCCTGGGCAGGGCATTGGTGCTCCCCTGGACCTGGGCAGGGCATTGGTGCTCCCCTGGACCTGGGCAGGATGCTGGTGCTCCCCTGAACCTGGGCAGGGCGCTGGTGCTCCCTGGACCTGGGCAGGGCGCTGGTGCTCCCCTGGACCTGGGCAGTGTGCGGTGCTCCCTGGACCTGGGCAGGATATTGGTGCTCCCCTGGACCTGGGCAGGGTGCTGGTGCTCCCTGGACCTGGGCAGGGTGCTGGTGCTCCCTGGACCTGGGCAGTGTGCTGGTGCTCCCCTGGACCTGGGCAGGGCGCTGGTGCTCCCCTGGACCTGGGCAGGGCGCTGGTGCTCCCTGGACCTGGGCAGTGTGCTGGTGCTCCCCTGGACCTGGGCAGGGCGCTGGTGCTCCCCTGGACCTGGGCAGTGTGCTGGTGCTCCCTGAACCTGGGCAGGGCGCTGGTGCTCCCTGGACCTGGGCAGGGCGCTGGTGCTCCCTGGACCTGGGCAGGGCGCTGGTGCTCCCCTGGACCTGGGCAGGGCGCTGGTGCTCCCTGGACCTGGGCAGGGTGCTGGTGCTCCCTGGACCTGGGCAGGGTGCTGGTGCTCCCTGGACCTGGGCAGGGCGCTGGTGCTCCCTGGACCTGGGCAGGGCGCTGGTGCTCCCCTGGACCTGGGCAGTGTGCTGGTGCTCCCTGGACCTGGGCAGTGTGCTGGTGCTCCCTGGACCTGGGCAGGGTGCTGGTGCTCCCCTGGACCTGGGCAGTGTGCTGGTGCTCCCTGGACCTGGGCAGTGTGCGGTGCTCCCTGAACCTGGGCAGGGCGCTGGTGCTCCCCTGGACCTGGGCAGTGTGCTGGTGCTCCCTGGACCTGGGCAGTGTGCGGTGCTCCCTGGACCTGGGCAGTGTGCGGTGCTCCCTGGACCTGGGCAGTGTGCTGGTGCTCCCTGTACCTGGGCAGGGCGCTGGTGCTCCCTGGACCTGGGCAGTGTGCGGTGCTCCCTGGACCTGGGCAGTGTGCGGTGCTCCCTGGACCTGGGCAGTGTGCGGTGCTCCCTGGACCTGGGCAGTGTGCTGGTGCTCCCTGGACCTGGGCAGGGTGCTGGTGCTCCCCTGGACCTGGGCAGTGTGCTGGTGCTCCCTGGACCTGGGCAGGGTGCTGGTGCTCCCCTGGACCTGGGCAGTGTGCTGGTGCTCCCTGGACCTGGGCAGGGCGCTGGTGCTCCCCTGGACCTGGGCAGTGTGCTGGTGCTCCCCTGGACCTGGGCAGTGTGCGGTGCTCCCTGGACCTGGGCAGTGTGCTGGTGCTCCCTGAACCTGGGCAGGGCGCTGGTGCTCCCTGGACCTGGGCAGTGTGCGGTGCTCCCCTCTGCAGCAGGTTGGGGCATAGGCCCAGGAGCCAGGCTGCCGGGCGTTGACTTTCAGCTCTGCCGCCTTCTAGCTGGGTGACTTTGGAGCAGTTGCATAACCTCTCTGTGCCTCAGTTTCCTCATCTGTAGACATGGAAAAGCAGCAGCACAAGACCTACATGCTCGTCACCAGGCCTGCACGCAGGGAGCCCATCGGACTAGGTGTTATTCTCCCAACCCCAGCCTGGTGAACTCTGACTCTACTGTGGTCATTCGTGGTCAGCTGACAAAGACGGGGTCTTATTCCCTTGGTCATATCACACCACCTTCACCACTTTCATTTTTAACTGTTTGCACACCTACCTAAAAGTTCAGTTTGTCATTAACCCTTCTTCTTGCCCCCAGAAATTTATTTTTTAAAAGAAACAGTAAGTGAAAGGGAGATTGAAGGACTCATAAATCCTGCTCCATCAGTTCCAGGTTGCCAACATGCAAGGATCTTTTCCTTTCCTCCTTCCTATTGAAAAAAATTTAAGACCCTCCAGTATGCAGTTAGCTGCACCAGTTCCTCTCAGCTTCACCGCAGGGAGGAAAGAAGCCCCAGTAATTGTGATGATGGAGAGCGCTGTTAATGGTTCCCCTAAATTAAAGCGGGCGGGAGTTTGGCTCCTCGCCGCCTTGTGTTTCGTTAGTGATAACACTACAGCCTTGCACAGAGACGGGGCCAGTGGAGCTGGATCGGGGAAATTCATTAGGGTCTGACAATGCCCTTAATCGGAATTCGTTATTTCTCCCAAATAAAGTGGCTGTTAGAAGTGCAGGGGAAGAAATAACTCAGCCCCCCTCCTCTTCCCTCCTCGAAGGCCTGCAGACACTGCCACGGGAGGTACTCAGGAGCCAGGAATCATCCCTCCCTCTTCCTGGGCTTGACTCATGTCCCACATTTAGCAAACACCAGTCACTGCCCATGGAGCTGGCAAACACACCTATGAGCCATCCACTCTAACTGCAGTGTGAAGAGCTCTTTATAACACATATGAAAAATGTGCTGCGGGAACCGAGGAAAATTCTCTTGGTTCTGTTTAGGAGAGTCACAAAAGGAAGTATCCAGGCTGGGCTTTGAAGTATAGGTAGGAGTTCACTAGATAGAAAATGGAAGACGGAGGAACACTAAGAGGTTTGGAAGATATGTCCCAACAGTCAGCAATGATAACACCTCCTCCCATGGATAGCATATTTGCAAAACTTCCAAGCTCCTTCATTGTATCATCTTTAAGTGAATATGGGTACTTACAAGGCCATCAGGCTGGAGAATGGGAAAGAAAAATGTAAGAACAGTTGAACAGGGGCTGTCTGCCAGGCACTGTGCTAAACTTTACCTGTATTTGTATGTTTCATCCTAGCAGAGTGTTAGTCCCACTTTACAGATGGGAAAGTTGAGACTGACTTAAGTAACATGTCCCCAGATCATAGAAATCACCAGTACCAAAGCCAGGACTCCCCAAAAAGTTAAGTTCAGAGCCCAGATAGGTAAGCACTGTCCTGCGAGGCCTCCCTGTGCCATTTGAATGTTAACTTCAAAAATGTTAAGTCAAGAGTCCTTGAATATTTGCCAGTACACTGAGTTCAGGCCAAAGCTAGTGATTTGATGTAGAAAGTGCTGTTTTCCTGGGACACTAGTTGGGTTTTCTCTGCAGCTGTCTTTGAGGCCAGACTTTACATATCCTCTGTCCCTTCATGCCGGTGGCTTCCCAAGATGGCGTCCCGGGAAGCCCTGCAGCTGTCCCTTCCTCGGTCCTCCTCGCAGCGCGTGCCTCCTTGCATTGTAGCCATCTCTGTAGGGGCAGCTCTGCCTGCTGGGCCCTAAGCTCCCTTAGAGGGAGGGATGGGCGGCCCACTGCGCCCTGGCCCTTGAGCTCTGGGACCCAGTGACCCTCAGCTCCTAAGAGCTGCTTCCGTTGAGCTCACTTTAAGGAATTAAACGAGTTCTAAGTGAAAGTCCCTTCACATTGTCTCTGTGTGTAGAAGCCACTAAATACATCATAACAAGAACAACAATAACCGCAGCCAACGGTTTTAGGTGCCGAGATGTGCTGGAGTCAGTCATTTTGCCTTACACATGTGGGCTCGCTTAATCCCCATGACAACCTCTGGAGGGAGGGGCAGTTACCATCCCCCTTTTACAGGTGACACTGAGGCACGGAGAGAGTAGTGGCTTTGTTCACCTGCCTCCGTCCCTCTTTCTGGAGGGCAGGACCGCCCACTTCCTGGGTGCAGGTGCCTCTGGCCGCAAGCACATGTAGGTGGTCGGCAATCAGACTTAATGCACGGACGCTTTCATTCATTCCAGGGCACCCGCGGAGGATGAGCACGGTTGGTGCTGAGTCTCCCTGGCACTCCGATTAGCAAGGGCTCCTCAATCCTTGGTGCGGGTGGGAAGGCTTCTTGCCAGGAACAGGGAGCCCGAGAACCCCGGGCTCCTAGGCAGGGGGCTCATGCAGACCCCAAAAGCAGGAGGAGTAAGTGGACATGGCCAGGGCTTCCTGAAGAAAGTGGCCTTTGGAGGAGGAGCCTCGAGAGGATGAGTGGCATTTTTCAGGGTGGGGACGAAGCATCCAGCTGAGCGGAGGTGCAGCGGTGGGAAAGCAGCGAGCTGCCCCGTGTGTTAGAAGGCGCTCGGCAGGGAACACCGCTGAGATCGCACGCGGCTCCTGGCACAGGTGCCTCTGCAGGAGGAACAGGGTTTGAGGCTGTTCTGGCTGCAGGACTGTGGCTGGGGGCGGCTCAGGCCTGAGGCCGGGTCATGCTGGATCAAGGATGTGCAGAGCTAGGCAGGATTACTAAGCATGGGGTTCTCGGATCCTGGGGGCTCTGGCTTCCTCTGCCCAGTGGGCAGCGGAATAATGCCAAGGACCTCTGACCTGGGCTGAGCATATCTGCTGGTGAAATAGGACTTGGCCAAGGGGAGGAAAGGAGCCTTGGGACACCCCTCCACACACACACACACACACACACACACACACACACACACACGCGTCTTATCTTTGTCACCCTGGGCCCCCTCTCATCCTGTAGGGCCCAGGAGCCTGGCTTGTCCTTGATCCTTGGGCACAGAGCCTGGGCAAGCCCCAGTGGTGATGTCTGGGTCTGGGCAATGGCACCGGCAGGGCTGAGTGCCACGTCTGTGGGGGCGAGAGTCTTCACTGTGACAGCAGGAGCTGTCTCCCCAGGAGATGAGTCACAGCCGTGTTGGTGCGGCTGCCACTTCTGCTTCGGCAGCAGGTGCGAGTGGAGGCGAGTGAGTCCCCGAGACCACCCCTGTGTGTGCCCGTCTCCTCCCCGGAGTGTGCACAGCAGCCTGCCAGCAGGGCTTGTGCGTATGCACACATACGTGTCCCCCATACAGCAGCTTGCCCACATGCTTGTGCGTATGCACACATACGTGTCCCTCATACACATGCTTGGTGTGCGCCTGGGCTCTGGGGGAGCCTACCAGCCAGACGGCGGAATGCCCAGTTTGGGAACATTGGCTAAGTTTGCTTCTCACCGAGTTTGGGGTAGAGGGGGCGAAACAGGAAGGAGCCGGTTTCCGCCCACAAGGCCCACCCACGGAGCGGCAGGCAGGCAGCGGAGCTGTTTGTGGGCCTGTGAAGGATCCTGGTGAGCTGGGGCCTCCCCGCTGAGGTGGTGAGGCAGCAGCTGCTGGCCTCTGGGGCTCGCAGGGGCTTTACTTCCTCAACCTGCCAGGTGCCATAGCGGGCGTCAGCCTGCCGGTGGGTGGAGCTTGTGGGGCAGGAGATCTGGGGGAGAGAGGACAGACCCGGCTCGTGCTCTGGGCAGTTGCTGGGGGTCCTGAGTTCCATCCAACCACACCTAGGATGGGGGCCCCGCATGAGAGGGGGGGTCCAGCCGTTTCCTCTTCGTTGTTGGGCAGGATTACTAAGAGTGGGGTTCTCAGACCCCAGGCGCTCTGGCCTCCCTCTGAATGGCAGCCAGATATGGACAGAGGAGGGCAGTACCTCCCAGCGGGCAGCCGGAAAGGCCAGGGACCTCGGCCTGGAGAGCAGAGGTTCTTCCGGCCCCGCCGCACTGCGGAGCCGGCTCGTTGCTCGCTTTGCTGTGCTTCTCCTCCCGCCCGGGTTCTCTGGGTCCCCAGTCAGCACCCCCAGGTGTACTGTGAGCTGTCTGTCCCCTTTGGCCTGTGCCTCTGGGCCGCAGCCCCTCTCCGATGACCCCTTCGGTGGGTGTCTGGCCAGCAGGGAGCCGGCAGGAGGGCTGGTCCCTGAGAGCAGCTCCTCTCCCCCAGTTCTCGGCCCGCTGTTTTCCCCGGGAGTCATGAGTACGCCAGGCTGGGTCACTTTCCAGCTCAGAAAGCCTCTGTCTGCATTCTCCTCTGACTCACCTCAGGCGCACTGCCAAGGCCCGTGTTGTTCGAGCCTACCTGACCCACAGGGACTGTGCACATCACACCGTGGCCCAGGGCGCATCTATACTGTCCATGAAATCAAGACATAAGGTCAAGGACAACATTCAGCCTTACCGAGTGCTCTCGCTCGATGGCTTTGTTTTGGTCCCTCTTTTCCCCCCAGCACCCGTTTGATGTCATGACCCACTCGTGTTCCGTGACCAGCATCTGGAAAACACTGAGTGGGTGGGGGTGGGGGAGGGCGCCATTCTTAGGCCCACTTTTCACAGATGAGGATGCTGAATGCATCAGGCTCGGAAACGTGCACCAGGTCCCTGAGGCAGGCAGGGTCAGGACCAGGACTTGTACCCAGGCTACCAAAAGAGGCCGGGCAAGAGGAGAGGGGATGGAGTGGGGTTGCTCTCACACCAGGAGGGCGGGACAGGCCCGCCAGGGAATGACTGGTGAGCAGAGGTCAGAGGGAAGCCCAGGCCAGGCAAGGGAAGAGCCAGCATGGGCACACGGTGACACCGCCCTGCCCTTCAGCCTGAACGCCTGCAGGTGCCCACCCGACCACCCACACTGCCAAGGGCTCCACCTGGCAGCAGGTGCAAGACCCCCAGCAGCGCCCCCCCCCCCATGCCTGTGGCACAGGACAGCTCTCCCTCCTGGAAGTCCTGGCCTCCGGGTGTGAGGGAAGGTCTTTGTCTTCTGCTGACTTCCTGCAATGAAGGCACAAGCCAGACGGAGGCATGCGATGCCCTCTGCCACGCCACCCTCCTCCAGAGCTGCTCCCCCAAGTACCCAGCAGTGCCGCCTTGCAGGCCTCATTCCTTCCGGAATGCCGTGGGCCAAGGTGGGACCCCAATTGTGGGCTCTCTGCCTTATGTCCTTCCCGGGGCCGTACGTCTTGTGTGCAAGGTGCCAGAGAGTCAGTGCAGGAGTGGCTGAGGGACGAGGCAGCCCAGCCTGGCACCCCCGGACCTGAGACCCTGCCAGCCCTCTCTCTGGGGCTGTGTCCGGATCCTCTCTCCCCTGGGTCAGCTGGGCCTCACTCTCCGCCTGCACCATGGCCACTAATAATAGGAAGCCACTATTGAGCGCTTACTGTGTGTAGGGCAGGGCCTGAGGTTAGGTCCTGGCCTCTGGTGTTTGGGGGTTCCTCGAGAGATGTCACCAAACAAGGTGGGTCCTGCTGGGCCTAGCGAGGTGACTGGGAAGACGTGGGAACAGCAGGGGCGGGGGGTGTTCCAGGACCGGCGGGGGGAGCCAAGGCGGGAAGCGTGCGGGGTGTGGTCCGGGTAAGTCATTCCGCAGTGTCTGTTTGGACTTTGCCTTGTAACATGGGGCAATGGAAACCTCTGATTGTGCCCAGTTTAGGGGCTGGAGCGCTTAGCCTGGCGGGTGAGCACAGAGGCGGGCGGGAGAGGTGGCCTACAGCTGTGGTCTGGAGTGGGAAGAATGTGACAGAGGACGCTCCTTCCAACAGCCACGCGGGCCGGCCGGGCAGCCAGCCCCCCACGAGGGCTGGGGAAGAAGGGGGAGAGCCAGCACTCAGGCTGGGGCCTTCTGACCTTTTCTGAGAAGGGCCCGGGAAGTTCCGAGGGGAAGCTGGTGCGGGGGAGCGAGAGGTCATTCTAGACAGCCACTTAGAGTCCGAGCGTGGCTGCAGGGGGCGCTTAGAGTCAGCCTGCGGTCTCTCTCTTCCTCCTCCATAGTTTGGCCTGTGGACCTCAGGCTCCGGTGACACAGACAGCCTGGGGGCCCCCCTTCAGTGATGTGGGTGGCAGGGGAGGTGGTTACCCTTGCAGTCTGTCACCACTGAGGTACACCTGTCCTGCACCGGCCTCCGTGCCAGGCCTTGGGGATGCAGAACTGCCTAGGCTTGGCTGGGAGCCGCAGAGCACGGCGGGGTGGTGGGCACGCCCTGGCCTGGTCAGTGTCCGCAGCCCCTGAGGACCCCTCTGTCTCCCTTTGCAGTGATGGGTCATTCCCCTATGACCCTGTCCCCTGGCAGCAGAACACCAACCAGCCTCCCGGCTCCCTCTCTGTGGTCACCACGGTGTGGGGAGTAACCAACACATCCCAGAGCCAGGTAAGAGCCTGTCCTGCCCCCACCCATAGCCCCTCCAGAGGGGACCATCCCTCGGGTCACAGGCCAGCCCTCCTTGCTATCCCGGGCTCTGCCGAGCTGGAAGACCAGCGTTCAGGGCACACCCAGCCGTGGGCACGCCTCCACCCAGGATGGGCTCACACCTGCCTCCGCAGGGCAGCATCTGGCCCCTGGGCACTGCCCCATCCTAGGGCCTTTCTGGGGGAATAGCTTTCATCTCACAGACGGACAGCAGGGCTGCTTCCCTAGCCCGTGGTTCCTTGGCTGGATAAACAGCAGGACTTCCTGAGTGTTAATGACATCAGGGCTCCAGCGTCTGGGGTCTTTGACCCTGGATGACCTGGGTTAGATTTCAGCAGAATGTGAAGCCTAAACTCTGACAGATCCCTGGTGAACCCTGCCTCCCACTCTCGTGCCTTCCTCTTTTCTCCACTCCTTCCTCTTACCCGCCCGCCTCCGTCCCTCCCCACCATGGCCTCGAGGCCGGCTCAGGGCTAGTGCTGCCCTGGAGGGAATCACCTGGGTCTTGGGCCACAGGGGCCCCTCAGCCAGGATTCTGCTGCCCTCCATCGCTGCCAAGTTGGGCTTCTCTTTGCCGTCACATGGCAGCCACCGGGGCCTCCGCGTGGCCGCCCTCTGGGCATCCTGGCCCCTTTGCTTCCCCGCCTGCTGCCGGTGCAGGCCCAGCTCCTCGCTTCCCACTGGCTGAGGTCTTCTCTGCTGCCGGCTTCTGGCTGGGTAACTCCTCTGATCATCGTGCCCTCTGGGCACAATAGATGCCCCTTTCGTCTCCTTTTCCTCTCTTGCCCTCCGTCTGCTTCATTTTCTCCACCGCCCTTTCCCGTTTCTTCTTTGTTCTCTCCATGTCACCTGGGGTCACTCGCTCGAGTGACAGCCACCCTTTCTGCCCACAGGTCCTCGGGAACCCTATGGCCAATGCCAACAACCCCATGAATCCAGGCGGCAACCCCATGGCGTCGGGCATGACCACCAGCAACCCCGGCCTCAACTCCCCCCAGTTTGCTGGGCAGCAGCAGCAGTTCTCAGCCAAGGCGGGTCCCGCACAGCCCTACATCCAGCAGGGCATGTACGGCCGGCCCAACTACCCTGGCAGCGGGGGCTTCGGGGCCAGGTGAGCCTCAGAGCGCCGGGCACCCTGCTCTGCCCCTCATTCAGGCAGAAGAGTCCGATTTAAGTCCCGGTGCCATGCTTCCTGGCCTGTAGGGCGGGCGAGCCCAGGCACCTCTGCCCCTAGCCGTCCCATCAGGTGCCCACAGCAGCTGGGTGGCATAGTGACAGCTATCAGGCCCATGGGCATAGAAGGACCCCATTCCTCAAAATATGCCTCCTCCTCACAGTGTAAGTGGGAAGACACTGAAAGCTGAATCAGGGGAGTTCAAGGGCAGCTACAGATGGGGCTTGGGAGCTCAGCCCTACCTGCTGCTGACAGAGGCCAAGCTGTGCAGAGGCTGAGAGTCCCCAGTTCGTGGGAAGGGAGAAGGGCAAGGAACCCCCCAGAAGGTGCTCCGGGGACATGGGTGGGGTGGAGGTGCCCCATTTCTCCTCTTGCTGCCCTGCTCTGTCCAAGACCGCCTTCTTGACCTCACCCCTCCCCAGCTCCCAGGGCTGACCGCAGCCCTGCAGGGTACCAGCGCAGTAGGTGGTTAAACGCAGGTGCCATACACACCTGAAGCTGCATCGCCAGCCCATCCGCCTCTGGAGGGCTCTGGGCGTGCTGCTCGGGTTCTCTGAGATTGCACATCCTCCTCCAGGGCTGAGCAGGGCGGACAAGTGCAGTGATTTAATGCACATGACAGTGAGCGTCGGCCACGTCGAGCCAGGGCTCCAGGAACACAGCAGCTCGGTGGTCGCCAAGCGGCATGAATGGCTGCAGACCCACAAGAGGCCCCTGTCCCCTCTGGGCTCTGAGTCTAGACACCTCCCCGCTGTGAGCAGAGGGCAGGAGGGCCTGGAACGGCCCCATCCTCTCCCTCCCAGCCCAGCCATATCTAACTCTTCCCTTCTCTCCCTCGCAGTTACCCCGGGGGTCCTAACGCCCCCGCAAGCATGGGCATCCCTCCGCACACCAGGCCGCCTGCTGACTTCAGTCAGCCGGCCGCCGCTGCCGCCGCAGCTGCAGTGGCAGCAGCAGCAGCCACGGCCACAGCCACGGCCACTGCCACTGTGGCAGCCTTGCAGGAGACGCAGAATAAGGATATAAACCAATACGGACCGGTAAGGGCCCCTCTAGTCCTGGTCCAGTCTCGCCCAGCCAGCCCGGCAGAGCCCCCGGGTATCAGAGCTGGGGTGTTGGTGCCTGTGGGGCTGTGTATGCTGAGGGAGCTGATGGTGTCGGGGTACATTGGGTTTTCGTGGGAGCACATGGAGATTGTGTTAGGGTGTGGCTGTGTCTGGTTGGGTGTATGTCTGCATGTGGGCAGAGGTTCCATATTGCTCTCTGGGCCCCTACTCCCCAAAGCGGGGATCCGTGTCTAGCACAGCCTTGTCACCAGCTTGTCCCCTGCGTGCCTCTGAGGGCCATTGCTCTCCTAGTCAGCATCTGTGAATTCCGCCCAGGTCCTAGCTCTGCCCTCCTGACCTTCAGGAGGACCGGATGGGGTTTGAGGAGGGGGCAGCCCCCACAGGAATGCAGGACAGGTATGGGGGTGAGGATAGCAGGGCTGGTGGGCCAAGGTAGGAACTGGGCCACATCTGGATGGAGGGTGTATCTCCATTGGCCAAGGACCAAGAGCGGGGCCAGGGCTTCCAGGAAAGGGGCTCCTGCCTCCATCCTCATCCGCCTCCATCCTCCCACGTCCTGCCCGCCCCTGCACCCTCTCACCATTTCCTGCCTGCCTCTCCCTGGAAATGCTGCCTGTGCATTGGAGTGACCATGCCCCACCCCTAACCCCTCGGGCTGCATCTTTCCTGTGCGGTCTGCAGAGGGCAGCAGTGAGCCCAGGAGGCTGGCTGCTCCTAGGGGCCTGGTCACCAGTGGCAACCACACAGGAAAGTGCCCCCCACCCCAAGCCCCCCACCTCCCTACCCTTCCCTCCCTGCACTTTCAATGCATGTGGCATTTTATTCTTTTTTTTTTTCTTCTTCTCCCGTTGAAGGTCTGTTCCTCTTTCCAGATGGGTCCCACCCAGGCGTATAACAGCCAATTCATGAACCAGCCCGGGCCACGGGGGCCTGCCTCCATGGGGGGCAGCATGAACCCTGCAAGCATGGCGGCTGGCATGACACCCTCCGGGATGAGCGGCCCTCCCATGGGCATGAACCAGCCCCGGCCGCCCGGCATCAGCCCCTTTGGCACACATGGGCAGCGGATGCCCCAGCAGACCTACCCGGGCCCCCGGCCCCAGTCCCTTCCCATTCAGAGCATAAAGAGGCCATACCCAGGAGAGGTGAGTGTGCCCACAGGCAGGGGGTTGGCAGGGCTGGAGGAGGGAGGATCCTGGGGCTTGAAGACCCAGGGTTGTGGGAAGTACCTGGGAAAGGGATTGACCCCCTTGGAAAACCTGGGTGCCAGCAGCCCTGCTGGCCGGGCTACGGAGGCCCTTGTGGCCCAGAGGAGTCAGGGGCTCCTGGGTTTAAGCCCAGCTCTGCCATTTCCCCGCTGGGAGACCTTGAGCAAGTCCTCCCTGAGGCTCAGCCTCGTCACCTGGAAAGGCGGTGGCGCTCCAGCCTCCCTCCGAGGGCTGCTCGTGGGACTCGAGTGAGGAGGCACGAGGAGCTTCGCCCTGGGCTGGCGCGGGAGGGCCCTTGACAAGCCGCGGCCTCTGTTAGCGTTCACGTTTGTCTCACGCAGACAGTAGCTGGGACGGTTTGGTAAGGAACTACACTCCCGTAGGCCCACAGCCTCCCGCCCGCACCAGGGCTTCCCCACGTCCCTCCAAGAGTGAGAGGGAAACGTTAAAGACTGGCCACGTCGGAGAGGAGGTTGGAAGGCAGGCAGCGTGTTCCATCCGTCGTCAGCTGCTCTGCGGCTGCCCAGCCAGCGGGGCCACGCACGGCGTGTGAAGATTTAGGAAGGTCAGGTCCACACCTCCTGCCTCTGGGATCCGAGGCTTCGCAGGAAAGATAGGTCTGAGCAGGGACCCCCATGGGGCTCCAAGTGAGGTCACGGAAGGAAGGCCTTCTGGGGGTGTCCCCAGGCCTGCAGGGAGCGCTCGGACCACGAGCTGGTAGCAAGTGGCCTGTCTGGTCAACTGCAAAAGACACGGGGACCCCAGAACCCTGGGCTGGCGCACATCCCCCAGGAAGCCTGCCTTGATTCCTCCCCCGGACAGAGCCCTTCCGAGCGTCTCCCAGCACTCGGCTTGTGTGCCCATTCTCAGGTCAGCTGCACCCCTTTGTCTCGGAACTGTGGCCTTCCGCTGGGGCTCACAGTGCCTTTAAAGCCTGAAGACTGTAAGTCCCTGGAAGGTCTGTGGGGTTCCTCGGCGTTCACCTTAGCTTGGGCTAGCACAGGGGTCGGCAAACTCGTTAGTCAACAGAGCCAAATATCAACAGCACAACGATTGAAATTTCTTCTGAGAGCCAAATTTTTTTAACTTAAACTTCTTCTAACGCCACTTCTTCAAAATAGACTCGCCCAGGCTGTGGTATTTTGTGGAAGAGCCACACTCAAGGGGCCAAAGAGCCGCATGTGGCTCGCGAGCCGCAGTTTGCCGACCATGGGGCTAGCAGGTGGCTTGGCCATTGGTGAGGTGTCCTGAGTCCTCAGGGAGAGGTCAGAGATCTCCAAAATCACCCAGGAGCCTGGGCCAGGCCCCGACATGCCTTCAGGTTGACACCAGTTCAGGAAGGGGCCAGGAGGCAATTGGCCCCCAAGATCCTGGCTGTTCTCGGGGGACCTCGCGCTGTGCTGTTGGCCTCACTCCTGTGCTCAGCCCTCTCGGCCTTCTCTGGGCTCAAACTCCTGTCGTCCCCACTGTCTGGGCCACAGGGGCCTCCGTAGCCTGGCCAGCAGGGCTGCTGGCACCCAAGGAGCTGTCCATGGAAAAGGCGGGGGCTTCCCGGTCGTCAGCCCGACATCGGCCCAGCGCCCGCCCCAGGGCCCCGCTCCCTGCTGTCCTGCCGCAGCAGGGCCCACCAGAGGCTCTTGATTCTTTTTGCTAGATCATCCTCTCCCTAGAACGCTGGGGCGACCGGTGCAAAGTGCCTGACCCTGGGCTGTGACACGGTGACAGCCGGCACAGCCTGGCCCTGTCTGGGAAGCCGGCGTCAGCTTGCACTGGCACACCCCCAGAGTCTGTGAACTGCTGGGCTCCTGGGGTGGGGCTGAGTCAGGGCCCTTGACAAGCCACGGCCTCTGTTAGCGTTCACGTTTGTCTCACGCAGGATCCTGTCCCGTACAGGATCCCTTCTCCAGCCTGGGGGGCCGGCGCAGCCTCCAGGGATGTGGGGGGGACCTCGCTGTCGCAGAGCCCCCCGTTTGCAGCACGGAGTTAGAGTTCCTCGGCACTGACAGGCGCCTCCCCCTCTGTGCTTTATCCGGTCCTTCCTTCGCTCCTTGAGCGAGTGCTTACTGAGGGCCTGTTTTGTGCCAGGCACTGGGACAGCGTCTCCTAGACCTCTGAGGCCAGAGGGCAAGAGAGACGATTAATAGACAAGGGGTTTCAACAAACAGGAGGAGAAAGCACTGACCCTGCAGCACATAATGGCTGGGTGTCTGGGTGGCCCGGAGGGTCTTGATCTTACTGATGGGGAAGGTGGCTGAGGGTGGAGACCAGCACGAGCAGAAGTGGCATGTGCCACGTCATAGCTCTCTGAGGACGGTGCCCCTGCCTGCCCCTCCCCCTCTCTGGAGCTGTCTCCTCTCCTCTCCCCTCCCCTCCTCTCCTCTCCCCTCTCCTCCCAAGTGCCTCCCCTGAGAGGGTTTTCTTAGCCCTTTGCCACCCTGGTCTCCTGACTTCTGCGCGGATGGCCCAGAACTAAGCAGTGTGTTCCACTCGGTGTGGGGTGTGGGGTGTGGGGACATTGCCCTCCAGACAGCCTCAGGTGCAGGGCGGGGTCACCTTTCCGGAGGTGCAGCCCGTGGTCTGTGTGCCCATCACATACCAAGCACCAGGGGAGAGAGACACAAGCCCCCACACAATGGTGTTAACAAGAGGCTTTAGCGGTACCCCCAGAGTTCAGAGGGCACGGTGCTTCGAAAAGACGGCGCAGAGCCAGTTGGACAGAATGTAATGTCCCCGCGTGTCCAGGCAAGAAGCGCCCCAATCTCAGGCTCCACCTCCGTTTCCAGGTGGGGAGGGATTCTGCGGGTGGGAAACGGCAGGGACGGATGAGAGAGGTGGGCGGTCCTGGCAGTCCAGCCAGCGGCTCAGCTCCCGGACACTGACGACTCCCCGCTCTTCCTCTGCTGCCACAGCCCAACTATGGAAACCAGCAATACGGACCAAACAGCCAGTTCCCCACACAGCCCGGCCAGTACCCCACCCCCAACCCCCCGCGGCCGCTCACCTCACCCAACTACCCTGGGCAAAGGATGCCCAGCCAGCCGAGCACCGGGCAGTACCCGCCCCCCACGGTCAACATGGGGCAGTATTACAAGGTGAGTCCCTCCCCACCCCCCACCCCACCGTGTCTCCTAGGCTTAGGTGTCCCCTGCAGTCGCCAGGGCGTGTCCTTGCTTGGAGGGCTGCATGGAGTGGCCAGAGGCCCGGCTGGCTTCTCTTGGTTCCTCTTCTCACGGGCTCAGATGATGGTTTTCCTTCTCCTTTGGCTATTTGCAGCACACCCAAGATAATAACAATAAAGGAAATACGTCTTTTAAAGGGAAAGCACCCTGAATGCATTAACATTTCATCAAAACCTTGTTTCTCCACATGCATGTCCAACATGTTGTAGAGTTGTGGCTGTGATTTTTTTTTTTTTTTTTTTTTAATCCTCACCCGCGGATATTTTTTCCATTGATTTTTTAGAGAGAGTGGAAGGGAGAGGAAGAGACAGAAACACTGATGTGAGAGAGACACATTAATTGGTTGCCTCCTGTATGCCCCCGACCAGGGCCAAGAGTCTGCAACCAAGATATATGCTCTTGACTGGAACCGAACCCGGGACCCTTCAGTCCTCAGGCCGACGCTCTATCCACTGAGCCAAACCGGCCAGGGCGTGGGTGTAATTTTTTAATCTCTGTCACTTGACATGAGATGATGAGCATGCCACTTGTTGCCTAGGTGTCTCGTGGTTCCACTTGCGCTGGCCGCCTAGCATTCCCCTGAGGTAACGGCCGTATTTACCCCTCCTTTCTGGTGGACATTGGGCTTTCTGACGTGGCGCTTTTGAAATGGTACTGTGATGAATGTCTTCAGGCACAGAGTGTCTCCCTTCCTCGGGGTTATGATAAAGTGCGTTCTCAGGAGTGGAGAAGACTCCGGAAATAGCTTACATGTATTTGCCGGGGAATTATGTCAACTGACACGGCCACCTGCCGTGTGGCATTACTATTTTTGCTCCAACTTCGGCACAATACTGTTTGTGTTTTTGCACGCTCGTTTGCTAAGTTAGTAACTGTGGACAGAGAGAAGGGGAACCCTGCCCCCAGGGGGTGACCTGCTCTACCCGCTCTGCTCCCCACCCAGCACGGGGGCCTCTTCAGCACCCCCTGAGCTCCCGGCAGATCTCATGGCAGGAGGGAGAGCAGCTTCCTCTCTACTCACGGCGCTCTCGATCTTGCTTTCACAGCCGGAGCAGTTTAACGGACAGAATAACACCTTCTCGGGAAGCAGCTACAGTAACTACAGCCAAGGGAACGTCAGTAGGGTGCGTGGTTTCTGTCTTAGGAACTATACCCAGAGTGCCGCTCTCACCCCAGCCTCTGGATGTGAGGGGGGCCTGGCGATGGGGTTCTCTGCCTGGCCAGAGAATCCGCAGCTTCGGGGAGAGGGGGGCAGGAGGGGCGGACCTGGCCGGTCCTGGAAGAAAGCAAGGTGGGGACTAAGAAAGGGAGAGGGGCTCCTGGGGAGCCACTGCCCTATGATGCTGCAGGCCTGGCTCTGTCTGGGGACCCCCGTGGGCTGGCCCAGAGTCATGATGTGGGAGCGGGAACCCTGGGCTTGCCCCAGCTCTTTCCTCCCGGGGTTACATCAGACCAGTCCCCATCACCCAGGGCCTGAGTCCCCATTGGTAAATGGGCTGGGGGACCCTTCACCTCCTACCTGTTTTCTGATGGGGTCAGAAGCCTGGGTGCAGCCAGGAAGGAGGGAGTGGTTTTTCCGGGGGCTCTCCTCCCTCAGGGGAGCAGGGCCCATAGCCTAGGACCTGGGTTGGGTGGGGTACATGTCCACAGCCATGGATCCTTCCATCTCTGTGACCCCATAACCGATGTGTGGTTTCTCTTTCCTTCCAGCCTCCCAGGCCAGTTCCTGTGGCAAATTACCCCCACTCACCTGTTCCAGGGAATCCCACACCCCCCATGACCCCCGGGAGCAGCATCCCCCCGTACCTGTCCCCCAGCCAAGATGTTAAGCCACCCTTCCCGCCTGACATCAAGCCAAATATGAGTGCTCTGCCACCACCCCCAGGTGAGCGCCCCCCTCTCCCTGCCTGTGTCCGGCCAGGAGCCAGGGGCTTGGAAGTTGGCCTGCCTCTGGGGGCTGGGCATGTAGAAAGGGCAGGAGGGCTTGAAAGCCACACCCAGAAGGGAAATCGGAGGTGGGGTTCAGCTGCCAGCACCCTCACCACCTGCCAGCAGCCCTCATCGCCGGCCTGACACCTGAGGCTGGGGGAGAGGCAGCTGGGAAGGGGCTGGGAGAGGACGCCGGGGCTTCCAGAGCAGGGAGCTTGTGGGCGGGAGGAGGAGACAGGGATGGGCGGGATGGGGCCTGGAGACGGGGAGAAGTGACGGCTCCCTGGTGTGTGCTGGACCACACAGCCCAGCTCCTGTGGCCGTGCTTGCACCCACACCTGTGTGTGCCTCTGAGCACGCAGCCAAGGGTGCATGTCATGTGGGTGAGTGAGCCCCACCCACGGCCCCGGAGCCCACGCTTCTGTGCGCCCATGGCGGCCAGAGGCCTGTGGCTCATCGGCTCCTCCCCCACCCAGCCACCCACAATGACGAGCTGCGGCTCACGTTCCCCGTGCGGGATGGCGTGGTGCTGGAGCCCTTCCGCCTTGAGCACAACCTGGCCGTCAGCAACCATGTCTTTCACCTGCGGCCCACAGTCCACCAGACGCTGATGTGGAGGTGAGTGTCAGGGCAGGGGCACGGGCCGGGCTGGGTGGAGAAGGCCCTGTGGCAGCATCAGCCTGCCACCTTCCCCTGTTCAGCAACGTTGACTGGCCCTCTGTGCGCCAGGCCCTGGGGATGTCATGGGGAACCTGACGGTGCAGGAGAGACAGACAAGCTACCTTCCCTGTGGCCTGAGGGAAGAGAGAGCTGTCACTCACCCAGTCCCAAGAGAGTGGTCAGGGACGACTTCCCAGACCTGAAGGCTGAGCGCAGGGTGTTACCCTGCAGAGGCCCTGAGCTGGCAAGAGGAACTTGAGAGCGGCTCCTTGTGGCCAGAGCAGGGATGTGGAGGGAGAAGCTAGAGTGGGAACAGGGCTGGGTGGGGCAGAACAGACAAGCCTTGCAGACTGTGGGGACTGCCACCTGGTGGGGCTGCTGCTCAGACACCAGGAGGGGCGGCTGAGCGGCTGGAGGTCCCTGCTGGGCCAGGCCCTGTGTTCCCTGCCTTCCATGCCTGATCTTTGACCTTTTGAGTAGGCAGTGCTTACCGGGTTAACAATGAGGAAACGGAGGCCAGAGAAGCTGATTAGCTTGGGGGTGGGGGGGAGGTTCTCACAGCTGGCAAGGGGCGGAGCTGGGACATGGGCCTGGGTCTCTTGGATGCCAGAACCTGATGGTGTCTGCACCCTCAGTCCTTCCTCCTCAGGCAGGACTCAGTTCCATGCCATGCCTGTGACCAGGGCCGCTCAGCTGCCCAGTGAGCACTTCCGAGGCGGGAGATGGGTCTGAGATGGGGCATGCCCACACCTGCCACCTCTAGCAGGCTGCAGTGAGGGCCAGGGACAGACAGACAGCTGGGTGGCGTGAGGGCATGCGGCTCAGGTGCTCAGCAGGAAGGTGGAGAGACCCTGGTGCAGGGCCCTGCTCCCCCACCCCTGCTTACCCATGAGTGCCCTGTCTACGAGGTTTCCTGGAGCCCTGTTGGGTTTCAGGCGTATGTGGTCACTGCTGGTTTCGTGGGGACTCCCTTTAGTGATGTGTCTTCAAGGCCCATTCGGGGGGACTAAGCCAGTCCCCACCCTGGCCTGCGTGCTTCTCCCCTGCAACAGGAGCCTTGCAATGGGCATAATCAGCCTCTCAGGTGGTCTTGTCAAATTAGTGTCTTTTTGTTTCTCTGTCCCTGTTGGGGGGGTGGGGAGAGAGCGGGGGGGCAGGCATAGCCCTTATAGAGTAGGGGCTGGAGATCATGGCTGGTGGGGGGCGGCTGGAGTGAATGGGTAAGTGGAGTTATGGGGGGACTGGGTTGTTGGGATGGGTTTTGATTGGAGGTGGAGCAGTGGGAATATCCAGGGTGAGAGAGGAGAGCTTGGGGAGGCTGGGGGAGCAGTTGAGGCCAAGGATAGGGTCTGCATGACACATGGGGCTGTATTGAGTTCGGGATGCGTGGCCTGGCGAGGTGTCATGGAGGCCACGGGCAGCCTGGCAGAGCCGACCTGAGCCCCGCCTCACCCCGCCTCACCCCCAGGTCTGACTTGGAGCTGCAGTTCAAGTGCTACCACCACGAGGACCGGCAGATGAATACCAACTGGCCGGCCTCGGTGCAGGTCAGCGTGAACGCCACGCCCCTCACCATCGAGCGCGGTGACAATAAGACCTCCCACAAGCCCCTGCACCTCAAGCACGTGTGCCAGCCGGGCCGCAACACCATCCAGATCACCGTCACGGCCTGCTGCTGTGTGAGTGTGTGGGCAGCGCTGGGCACGGCGCAGGGAGCCAAGGTCCTCGACCCCCCTTCTCAGCCTTGTCCTTGGGTCTCCATACCCCATCCCCACAGCCACTGCAGTGATCTTTCAGGAACACCCCCCAGAAACATACAGAGGCCCCGGGCTGTGGAATAAAAGCCTCCGAGGCCGCTATGCTCGGGCCTCTCCCCTACACCGCAGCCTCCGTGCAGTCTGCACTCTCGCTCCCTTCCTCCTATTGGCCCCTCCTTCATCCTCCATCTCCCTTGAGGCTCTGTGTGCCTCAAAGCGAGGCTCTGTTCTGGCTTCATCCGCAAGAAATTGTTATATTCTAGTCACCTTTTCCCCCCGGGCCAGCTCCACCAAGTCTGGAGTTATCAACTCCTTCCCTTCCTCAGTCCATCCTCTCTCAGAATCACATGTGTGTGTGTCCCTGACCTGTGACTCATTGCTCTAGGGCCACATCTGAGCCACACCTCTGTCCCCAGAGACCAGGGCTTGGCACAAGGGCTTGCGTGGAAGTGCATGGCCTGCCTTGTTCTGGAGCCTCTCGGGACACAGGAGAGGGAAAAGCTTTGGTCTTGACTTTACGAGCATTGGGGCTGTGAGGCCTCCTGGAGATAGGAGTCACAGGACGGGATGCTCTCCGAGTGAAGAGCCTGTGGGGACTTGTTGGAGTGTGCAGTCCTGGAAGGCTTCCTGGAGGAGTGAAGATAGGGACACTCTCAGGCAGAAAGGGTGGAGGATGCATGGGGGCAGGGGGGCAGTGGTGGGCAGAGCTGGGAAGTGAGGCAGGCTCCAGTCCTGCTGCCCAGTGTCCCCTGACCCATCCCAGGGTGCTTCAGTGTCTGTCATAGCCTTGTCGGCTTAGAGCAGAGACAGCTGCTCCCAGGTAGTGACCCCAGCCTGGGTCCCTTGACTCCCAGGTCCAAGGACACGTCCTGGTCCTTGAGGGCTTTCTCCCGCAGGTCTCGGGGCACCTGCTCCTGAAGTGTGTCACTGTGGACATGGCCTCCTAGGGGCCTCGGGTACAGGGGCAGCCGAAGAGGCTGCAGGTCGGGGGGCCATGGGGGCCGGGGGACAGGACCAAGCATCACTCTTCCTCGCAGTCCCACCTCTTCGTGCTGCAGCTGGTCCACCGGCCGTCCGTGCGCTCCGTGCTGCAAGGCCTCCTCAAGAAGCGCCTCCTGCCCGCTGAGCACTGCATCACCAAAAGTGAGTGAGGGCCAGGCCCCAGCCTCCCAGGCACGGTCCCTCGGGGACCTTTGGTTCCGTGTGCGACACCCCGGGGCCCTGAGTGGTCCTCCTGGAGGCCAGCCCTGGCTCCTGCCCTCCTCTGGGTCCATGGCGATGATCCGATGAGCAGGGAACTGTAGGAGCCGGTGGGAATCCTGACCCACCTGGTGCACATCACAGGATGTGAGGCTGGTGAACACAAGACTGTCCTGTGGTGTAGACAGGCCAGGTGGGCTTCCTGGAGGAGGTGAGCACCTGGAAGGATGGGAAGACCTGGAGAGGGAGGAATCTTCACTGGGAGCGAGGCCCCAGCAGCTCATGCCTCACTGTAGACAGAACGACCTGTCTCAGCGTCCATTCCTTTGGAGGAGTCCCCAGGTGACCGTTCTGGGGGTGCCATGCGGGGAGGTGCCCTGCTGCTCCTCCCTGTGATTATGCTGCACGTTGCCTCCTGCTCCCGAGAATCCCGCCGGGCGGTCCGTTGTCCATTCTCATTTCCACACTCGCAGAACTGAGTGCAGAGGCGCCTGAGGAGGCTCCGCTGACCCAGAAAATCCGTGGAGAAGTGCCAGACGGGGTTTCTGCACGTTTTGCAGAAAGTCCCCTTCTTGGGAAGGCGGGGCTTGTTCTGCGGAGCCTGGGGCACTGACGCAGTCCCCTCCAAGTGCACGTGCACCCCACACGCATCGCACATGGGGCTGCCGTTGCAGAGTGCGGGGCGGCCTGGGGTACCCGGCAGGCGGAGCTCCCTTCGCTAGTTATTCCCAGAACCTCCCAGTTTCAGGGTGGGGATAGAGAACCAAAGTGTTTCAGCTGCTTGAGGAAGTGGGGAGGGGCGTGTGGAGCAGGGCCTGCCCTCCTCACCCACCTGTGCCTCCCACCCCACAGTCAAGCGGAATTTCAGCAGCGTGGCAGCCTCGTCAGGCAACACAACCCTCAATGGGGAAGATGGCGTGGAGCAGACGGCCATCAAAGTGTCTCTGAAGTGCCCCATCACATTCCGGCGCATCCAGCTGCCTGCTCGAGGTCACGACTGCAAGCACGTCCAGGTGAGCCGTCCGCAGAGCCGCTGGCATCTGGTCGGGGTGGGGAGGGGTCAGCATGGGGCCACAGGGCCTGCCTCTGACCTCTGAAGGACACTGTAGCCACCAGCCGTGATTCCACCATGTCAGCCATCATTTACTCTTTGAGCATCTGTGTGCTCAGGGCTGGGGCCGGGAGGCTGCAGAACTAGATTTAGGCTGTTCCTGCCCCGGCAGATGGCAGGTGCCAGCTGGAAATCCCGCCCATACAGCCACGGCTGGTTCAGGACCTGAGACAGGGACGCCTCTCCTGGTCACTGCTGTGTTCCTGGGCCTTGCCCGAGCCGGTGCTCAGGAAATGAGTGACTGTCACAGTCCGGGTGGCTACAGCAGACACTGCAGATGCGGGCAGCCGGGTGGCAGGGTTCGCTGTGCTGGGGCTGCTCAGGAAAGGAACCCCAGAAGAGGGGTGTGGGGAGCCGTCTGGGAGGAGCTGGGTGTGGCCTGCGGGGTGGGCAGGAGGAGAATAGGCTTCGGGCCGGCCAGCTGCCTTCTCAGCCCCACCCTCCCACTCACCCTCCCAGAGCTTCCTGTGGGAGAATGATGTGGGCAGGATGGACATCTGGTCACTTATTTGACACGCTGATGAACTGGACCACATGCGTCCTCAGTACCTGGGCTGGGCGGATGGGAGACCGGAGTCCATGCTGCCCCCAGCTCCACCTGTGAGGGGTGGCTGCGGGGGAACCAGGAAGGATGTAGGCACAGGGTGGTGTGAGGGGGGCTGGGCAGAGGCGTGCGGGGACAGAAAAGTAACCCCACCCGACAGCCAGCCCTGCGTCTGTCCACCATGTCTCCCTCCCTGGTGAGAGGCCTTCATAGGGTCTCGGGAGCAGTAACGTTGCATCAAAGCAGTGTCTGAGAGTCCTGATCTCTTCTGTCTGTCCATCTGTCTGTCTGTCTGTCTGTCGGCCTCCACAGTGCTTTGACCTGGAGTCATACCTGCAGCTGAATTGTGAGAGAGGGACCTGGCGGTGTCCTGTGTGCAAGTGAGTGACGCCCACCCCAGCGGAGCTCCTCAGGCCTCCCTCCGGCCCTGCTCTTTGGGGTCCAGCACCTCCGCCGGCCCTAAAAGCTAGCGAGAACCCACAAACAGCAGAGGCTGGGATGACAGGAGCTGTACATAGTCACACTCCCCTGTGTCAGGCAGTCACAGGGCTGCCTCCTGGCAGTGCCTGCAGCATAACCAGCAGCGGGGACGGAGTGTGGTTGACACAGTGGGTGGGACGGGCTGTGCCCCCACCCCTTAGGGTCCAGGAGCACGGCCAAGCCTTTTCTCTCCTTTTCCAGTAAAACTGCTCTGCTGGAAGGCCTGGAGGTGGATCAGTACATGTGGGGCATCCTGAATGCCATCCAACAGTAAGTGGCTCCCAGCAAGGGACACGGGGAGCGGGAGAGGGGGGGGCGGGGGGGGCAGGGGGGGCGGGCGGGGATGGCAGCCTGGATTGGGTGCGTGAGCATGTCAACATCCCTGACACCCTGGGCTAGAAAACCACTGACCCATCTCTCACCTTCCTCTGACTTTATCTCTGGGGGCAAATGCACTTTCCGGAAAGGACCAAACTCAGCCAGGGTAGGAAGCTGACAGTGCCCCCAACAGCCACTTCCTGGGTGGGGCCAGCTGCCCTGTGCCCGGCCACTTGCTTTTCCTAGCCTCAGTCTCCCCCTCTCTCACATGATGTAAAAACCCCATACCTCTGTCATAGGCCTGAGGCAGGGGACCTGGGCAGGGACACCTCCTATTCACAGCTCTGCCCCCGCGGCCTCAGCTCTGCCCCCGCCTCCCCCAGCTCCGAGTTTGAAGAGGTCACCATCGACCCCACGTGCAGCTGGCGGCCAGTGCCCATCAAGTCGGACCTGCACATTAAGGATGACCCTGACGGCATCCCCTCCAAGCGGTTCAAGACCATGAGTCCCAGCCAGATGATCATGCCCAATGTTATGGAGATGATCGCAGCCCTGGGCCCTGGCCCGTCCCCCTACCCACTCCCGCCTCCGCCTGGGGCCAACAACTCCAACGACTACAGCAACCAAGGTGGGTGACGCCAAACGAGGAGGGCAGCACCGGGTCCCAGCGGGGGCAAAGGACTTCTTTGCTGATGGTGGCAGTTGGAGGAGGGGTGGTGGGAAGAGGCAGAGGTGGCATACGCCGCCAGGACAATCCCACATCACTGGACTTGGGGGTACGGCGGCCCATGCACCTCCCATCTTAGTCCAACTGCCTGTTCCATCCAGCCCTGTGGTTGGCGCCCAGCTGGGAAGCCTGAGTGAAGAGCTGCCCCCTGAGCCAGTCTCCTGCCTCTCCCACCCCCCCGCTCCACCTGGCCTCCTCCCGACTCCAGGCAGGCAGGTGCCAAGCCCAGGGGCTCCCGAGCCTGCTTTGCTGGGGGCACACTGCCACCCTTTCCCCAGACTCAGTGCTCACTGGGACCAGCAGAATACTCTCACGTGGAGCTCTCTGCCCTCCCCTCGTCTCTGACATCTATATTGTCCCTTCTCAGCAACGGTCCCACGCTGCCAGGGGCAGAGTCCCAGGGTTTGGAGCTTCAGCCTTGGGCTACCAAGGTCACCATCACTGACCTCTTACTCTCTGCTGCCAAACCAAGCTTCACCATATGGCCATTTCTAGAAAGTACCCACGCCCTCAAACACAGGGCAGCAGCTCCCTCATAGGATCCTGCTCTTAGGTCCACAGGGCTCCTGTGATACAGGCCCAGAGGGGCTAGCCCACCCAGCCAGCGGCCCACAGCATGTGTCCACAGCCGCCAAGGGCCCAGCTTCCCCGAGTGCTGATCGGACCCCTCGCCAAGGCCACGTGCTGGGGAACAGCAGCCGGGAGGCCAGACAGCTGGCTTCCAATGGTGTCATCCTGATTCCGACACAGTTTTCTTTGTGAATCTGGCAGAACCTGACCCGTTCTGGGATGGTCGTCCCAGCCATGAGGTGCAGCCCTGTGGCGGCTGTGGGGGAAGCACTTCCAGGGGCTAGCTCAGCATATCCTGTGGAGGCCTGAGCCGTGGGCCTCACTCCATGTCCCCTGCCCACAGGGGCCAGGCCCCCCTTTCTCCCACTCTGCCCCTCATAGCTGTAGAGCAGCACAGGCCCTGGGGCTGAGGCCCACTGGACAAGGTCGCATCGCTGCCCGTGGCAGAGCCCGGATGCTGAGGCTGCAGGAGCCAGCTGGGGCCTCAGAAGGACAGGACTTGGTTCTTAATTTATACACCGCCTGCAACCCAGGGGTGCTGTCTTCCCTGCAGTGACCCCGCCCATTTGTTCCCCGCAGGCAACAACTACCAGGGCCACGGCAACTTTGACTTCCCCCATGGGAACCCTGGCGGGACGTCCATGAACGACTTCATGCACGGGCCCCCCCAGCTCTCCCACCCGCCAGACATGCCCAACAACATGGCTGCCCTGGAGAAGCCCCTCAGCCACCCCATGCAGGAAACTGTGAGTACCGCTTCCTCATCCCACCCCCAGCCCCCACCTCTGCAGACGGCTCCCCCAGAACCTTCTAATGTTTGCCTCGTTCCTCCCAGGCCAAGGGGAGGACTGAGAATTAATTGGGTTTGGGGGCTCAGGAAGGAGTGAGAGACTACCTGGGGCTGCGTCATAGCCCATTGGCACCCTTGAACCTATTTCACCCAGGACACAGGCTCAGGAGATGGAAGCTTCAGGCTCCTCCCTGCATACACACATGCACACCCCCATGTACAACCTCACACTCATGTACATCCCCATGTATAGCCTCACACACTTACACATCCCATGTACAGCCTCACACACTTACACATCCCATGTACAGCCTCACACACTTACACATCCCATGTACAGCTTCACACACATGTATACCCCATGTATAGCCTCACACATATGCACACCCATCTACAACCTCACACAAACACCGTACACATCCCCACATGCCATTCCCTCCCTCTCTCCCCCACTTAGACACACTCTTACATTACCTTACTGTAGCCCCGGCCGTGTAGAATTTTGTCCTAAACCCAGGAACTTACTCCCCAGGGATCTGAATCCTTGGAGTATCACCACCTCCTGCAAAAAGAAATGCCGGGAAATCTGCTTCTCCTGGGCATACTCACTCTGGTCCCATTTTACCTGTTACACATCCCGGCACGGCTGAGAAGCCCTTGCGGGCAGGCTGTCCACTGCCACCCCGAGGCCTCCCCACCGCGTGGCCCTGGCGGCAGAGGTGGGAGGCCAGTGAGCACTGGATAATCGGATAATCCCACTCGCTTTACCAGGGGTTTCCTTAGCCTGGGCCCGGGCTGGGCCTTGTACCTGATGGAAGCAGGACAGACGCGGGCCTTGCACTAATGGAGCAAAGTCCTGGCAGGGCCTGAAGGGAGCAAGAACAGTCGGGGTTTGGGGGAAAGCCTGAGGGCCGAAGGCTGAGGCTTCAGTGATGCTGTCTGCTCCTGAGGAGAGGAGGAGCGGGAGGAGGGTGCTGAGGCCCAGCAGTGGGTCCTGGGCCACATGGCAGGAGGGAAGGTCAGGGCTCCCTCAGAGGGCTCCTGTGTGGCAGCAGGTTGGGTCATCTTACACCAGAAGGCTCCATTCAGGCCCTTCATCACGTGGCCTGGAAGGAAGGGGCCTCTGGGCTGGGCCGTGTTCCACACACCTGACATGGAGGTGGCCCTGCCACTGAGAGTGGGCTGTCCGGGGCCAGAGCGACCCGATGGTTAGCGCAGTGGCAGAACCAGGAGTCTGCGTGAGGGGCGCTCTAGCAGCTTTCCCGCAGGACCCCGAATGCCAGGTCAGAAATAGGTGCTTTCTCGGGGCTTCGGCTAGGTACTTTCTGCCCTATGGGGCCCTCTACTTCTGGGGGCCTTTCCCAGCCCTGCCCCCCAGGACCTTAGCATTCCATGGACAGCACCCCACACTCCCGACTCTCACATGCTGCACATCGGAGCCCTCACAGTCCCCAGCACCCCGCACCCCCGACTCTCACATGCTGCACATTGATCGGAGCCCTCACAGTCCCCAGCACCCCACACCCCCAACTCTCACATGCTGCACATCGGAGCCCTCACAGTCCCCAGCACCCCACACCCCCAACTCTCACATGCTGCACATCGGAACCCTCACAGTCCCCAGCACCCCACACCCCCGACTCTCACATGCTGCACGTCGGAGCCCTCACAGTCCCCAGCACCCCACACCCCCGACTCTCACATGCTGCACGTCGGAGCCCTCACAGTCCCCAGCACCCCACACCCCCGACTCTCACATGCTGCACCTCGGAGCCCTCACAGTCCCCAGCACCCCACACCCCCGACTCTCACATGCTGCACGTCGGAGCCCTCACAGTCCCCAGCACCCCACACCCCCGACTCTCACATGCTGCACATCGGAGCCCTCACAGTCCCCAGCACCCCACACCCCCGACTCACATGCTGCACGTCGGAGCCCTCACAGTCCCCAGCACCCCACACCCCCGACTCTCACATGCTGCACGTCGGAGCCCTCACAGTCCCCAGCACCCCACACCCCCGACTCTCACATGCTGCACGTCGGAGCCCTCACAATCCCCAGCACCCCACACCCCTGACTCACATGCTGCACATCGGAGCCCTCCCAAACCCCAGCGCAGGCAAATGTCAGTGGATGTCCTTCGCCTCCTGTGTCCAGCGGGACTTTCTCTTGCCTTGTTAGCCCTGCGTCTGGTTCCTCGGGGATCTAAGCCTGTGAGTTGACTTCATGGTCCCCCAGGAGGCTCCCCAAATATGCACTGTCCTTCCCCGTTTCTGGGCTCTCCGTAGATGGCAACTGGACCCAGAAGTACAGCGGTGCAAGGTGGGGTGGGGTGGGGTGGTGCGGTCACAGATGAACTCCCCCCACACCTGCCCCAGCTGGGCAGGATCCCCTGTGCGCAGGGACTGGCGGGAGGGCTTCAGCCAGGTGCTGGCTCACTCAAGGCCCGTGCCAGGTGGCAGGTCAACAGGTATTATCAGCAGGTCCAGAGAGCACGTGCCCCTCTGGGTCCTGAGACACTCCAGCAAAATGTCAGGGCCAAAGGGAACAGCTGTGTCAGCACATCTGGAGACTGTCCTGGGCTGGGGTGCCGCGGGAGTATGGAGCCCCTTCCTTCCCCCCCAGAACGTGCGCTGTGGGGCATCCACAGGCATGGGTGGGAGTCAGCGGCTGGCCCTCTCCCTCCAGCTCCTCCTGGTCCTTCTCACCTCATGCGTACCCCACACTCGGTGCCCTGGGCCCCAGTCTCAGGGCCTCAGCTGGAGGGGCACTGCTACGAGGGGCCACCTGGGCCAAGGGCAGAGGCCAGCCCCCAGCCAGAGGGAACAGGAAGAGGAACTATCTAGAGATCAGGGAAGGTGTGGCTGCCGTGTTCAAACCCACAAAGGGAAAAGGGATGCTTCGTGTGGCCCTGAGGTGGGGGGGGAGGACGTACCAGAGACCAGGGAGACGTTTGCTCACCAGGCTGCCCTGGTGGGTCGTGTGCTCCCCTCACTGGCAGTGCGTGTGGGCTGAGGGCCTGACAGGTGTGCTGGGGGCAGGTGAGGGCTTGCACTCAGCCTTTCTCTTCAAGACCTAAGCTCTGAAGGAAGGGGGACAGCAAACAGACTAGCAGGGGAAGTTTAGGTCCCACCCACCACCTCCCCTGCCCACCCACAGCCCCCATGCCCAGTGCGTACGCCCATGGGAGAAAGTGGGTCCTCTAGTTCACCTGTCAAAGGCACCACCCACCTCCACCTTAGCAAGGCGGCCCCGGGCGAGCCCTGGTGCCTAGTGGTGGGGAGGGGCCTGCCTTCCGTAGCACCCCGGGGTACAGCCGGTAGGTGGGTGGCAGGGGGAAGAGTCTGGGAGGCCCCCCTCGGCTCCTTTGACTGGGGCTCAGTTCTCCCTGCCCCAGGGCATCAGGCAGGGCCAGTCCTGAGGCTCCTGGAGGAAACCTGTGTGCCCACTTGGGGGGCGCAGACCCATGAGCTGCTCGCCTGCCCCATGCTGTCTGTCCGTGTCTGCTCTCCTCCCCCGGCCCTCGGGCGCCCGCACCATGCTGCCAGCAGCACCCTCCCACCCCCCGCCCTGGAAACATGCCCATTGTGCTTGTCCATCCTGCCCTCGCTGTTGTTCATTGTGGTGGAGTCCGGGCTGGGAGGCGGCGGGCTCCCGGCCGCGCTGTCTGCTCATCTCCGAGCCCCTGGCCGCCTCCCTCCTGGGCCCACAGCCTCAGAGGCCCCTTCCCCACCTTGCCCTCCACAACCTCCCCGACTGGCAGTTTGGGGGGAGAATTTTGTTTGTTTCTCTGCAAAAAAAAACCAAAGCAGCATTCAGCTTTGTAGGGGTTGGCTCTGTTTTGGGGGTTTGTTGTTTTCCTGGTTTTGTTTGGTTCTCATTTCTCCAGGCATCCCGTCGCTGTACCTCGTCACCTCACCTTTCTTTTCTCCTGCTCTCTCCTCCTCCACAGATGCCACACGCTGGCAGTTCTGACCAGCCCCATCCCTCCATACAACAAGGTTTGCACGTCCCACACCCCAGCAGCCAGTCAGGGCCTCCATTACATCACAGTGGGGCTCCTCCTCCTCCTTCCCAGCCTCCCCGGCAACCGCCACAGGCCGCTCCCAGCAACCATCCACACAGCGACCTGACCTTTAACCCCTCCTCAGCCTTAGAGGGTCAGGCCGGAGCGCAGGGAGCATCCGACATGCCGGAGCCTTCGCTGGATGTAAGTTGGGGTCCCCACTTGCCTTGGCCTGGGGCTAGGCCTGGCGCCCGAGACCTGCCCAAAGAGCAGGGCTGGGTGTTGAGGCTCAAGGCCCGGGTGGAGGAGGTGTAGCTGTGAGGGGCTGGGTGGGTGGCGTGTGGGCCCAGGCAGCTTGTCTCCCCAGGCTTCAACAGGAAACCCCACCATGGGGAAGCCTCACTGAGGGTCTGAGGGTCCCCTCCCTGCCCTAGCAGCCCCTGCCCCTCACCCCTTGGCCACGGTCCTGCAGCCCAGCCTCGCCCCACCTTCCCCAGGCTCTCACAGAGTCCCTCTGGGCCGGTCCGGAGGCAGCACAGGAGGCTCCTGCCCTTCTCCCCCTCCCTCCTCCCCCTCTCCGCCCACATTGAGTTTGCCATCTCCGTGTCTGCCACACTCTGGCCCCGGGCAGGGGAGGGGCTGGGATGACAGCCCCTCTGTCTCACTGGTGTGTGTCTGTCTCCAGTTTCTTGTCCGTGTGTTATCCATGCCCTTGCTTCTGCTTGCTCCATCGCTCACTCTGAGACAGGCCCCTGGATGGGGTGAGGGGCCCGCCTCCGGTCACGGGGCTACTGAGGCGGATGTGGGAGGCTGACACTCAGTCTCCCACCTGAGACCTGGATGGTCTGAAAGTTGGGAAGAGATGCTGGGAATGCTGGGGGCGGGGCCAGGGCTGGGGTGGGGGGGACCTGCAGAACTTGCCCTGCCTCCCAGCCCCCAGCTCTAGATTCCCAGGAAGGAGGCCTGCCCTCTCCTCAGCCACTCCTGCCCTGCAGCCCCAGCCCCGTCACCCTTGGCCCCGCAGTGTCAGTCGGGGGTGAATGGGTGCCCTCGCTGTGCGGTCACCGTGGGCTCTGCCCAGCTCTCCACCAACCAGGCCAGGGGGTGCCTTAGATTCACGAGGACCCCCGTGTGACAGGAAGACACCAAGGACCTCAGGGTAGAGGGTAGGGACCGTGCAGCCTCTGCCCAGGGCCGGTGCTGCCAGCCCGCCACGGGCCTGCCAAGGAGCGGAGAGCTCCTGAGAGCCAGAGATCCGGGAGGCAGGAGCTGCAGGGGCCGCCTCCGTGCACAGCGGGTTCCGCTGGGAGGCCCACTGGACCTGCAGCTCCTTGGGGCAGGTGCCGGGGCCAGAGGAACTGCTGCGAGGAAGCCTCTGCCCCGCCAGGGGCCTTCCCAGCTGGTGGGCTTGAAACAAGCATCGGTGCCCCAGACCACACGTGGCCACGTGCATTTGGGGACAGCCCGCACGGTTAGCTTCCCCTGTGGGGCCAGGACCCTGGGAGGCAGGCAGGCAAGGGAACGGGCATGGGATGCCCCATGTCCCTCACCGGCCCCTCAGCAGCACCTCATCTGGCTTCTGTGTTTCTTTTCCAGCTCCTGCCAGAACTCACAAATCCCGACGAGCTCCTCTCGTACCTGGACCCCCCGGACCTGCCGAGCAATAGTAACGATGACCTCCTGTCTCTCTTTGAGAACAACTGAAGCCCGCCCTCCGCCGGGGCCATCCCTCCCCACTCCGCTCCTTCCCGTCGTCCCACACACTTTCCCGCTGGGAGCCGAGTCCTCAGACCCTCCCCCCTGCCATGGCCTCAGCGCGGAGGGGCGGAGGGCGCCCTGTGAAGGCCGTGGTCTGGCGCCGGCGCGCGGAGCAGGCCCGGAAGATGACCCTCACGATGGAAGCGCGGTGAGAGGACACCCGACAGCTTCCTGGTCCCTCCGTGTGCTGACCCCCCGCGACCTCCAGTGGCCGCCAGGTTCTTCCAGTTTCCAAACTGTAACCCTGCCCCCCTGCTTCCTGGCCCAGAGCCTCCTCTGTGACTGAGCCCGAAAGAAGCCCCCAGCCCCAGGCGGCCGAGCCCTGGGGAGCAGTGACAGTTGGCTGCAGGGAGAACAGCCCGCCCACCACCATCACCCACCACAGAAAAGCACAAGCCTCTGGGACAGCGCACTCACGGAGGGCCAAGGCTGCCACTTGACCCTGACCTCTAGCCAAGATACCCTGTAGGCACTCGCTCAGCAAGCAGAGAAGGACGCGATGCTGTGTCTGAGAGAGGGTGTGCCATTCCTGCTTGGGGACTGTGGGGAGAGGGTCAGGGCCTCCTCAGAGCCAGGACAGCACAGCAGGTGGCTCCACGACCTTGGACTCTAACGGGCCTGGGAGGGCAGAGAGCGAGTGCCCAGCGGAAATTATTGTGCCCTTAGTTGGGGGCGGGGGAATGCCGCCAGGTGGTCAGTAGGAACGGCAACTTAAAACTGCTCCAGGCCACTCCTGTTTTTGAACAACAGCCTAAAGCTACAAAGTCATCTGGGGAAAAGAACATTGGACTTGGACAGCAAGCAAACGGTTTCTCCCCACGTGTTCCGTGTCCTCCCTCCTGCTCCTCTCCCACCTCCCCCAGACTGCTGCGTGGAACACCCACTTCCCTCTCTACTGATTCCCCTTTGTCCCCCCCCCCGGACGGCAAGGTGGGATGGTGGAAAGGCATGGGAGATGCCGGCTCGGGTGTGTGCAGGCGTAGCAGCAGGAACCCGGCATCGGTATCTCCAGCCCCCGCTGTCTGGCTGCCGGTGTCCGAGGCTGCCCGTGTGTGCTGGGGTGCACCCACAAGCATCGAGGGTGTCTTCATGGCGGCCTCAGACGCCGCGCTTGGCTGCCAGCCGCTCCCCTCTGTGTCCCTCCGCCGTCGAAAGCTCACCCCACACTCCTGCTGGTTCAGACAGAAGCAGCCTCTGGTTTCCCTCCACCACGTGGCTCCACTCAGCCGACTGCTCTGAGTCTCCAGGTAGCTGTGTCCTCCGCTCCCTCCACCGCACGGCCTGGGACGCTGCCAGGCCGGCGGGTCACTTGTGTCTCGTCTGTAAATTCGCCGCGCCCCTCCCTGCTGCTGCCTGGGGCCTCCTGCTCTCCGGTCCACCGGTCCACCGTGTGTGCCCAGTCTCCGGCCCCCTCGGGTCGGGGCGGGGCGGGGCGGGTGGTCCCAGCACTCCTCTGCCTCTGACCGGGACGGGCCCAGCTGTCGATTCCCAGTCACTACGCGGCCAGCACAACGATTCCTGAGGGAAAGCTGCCGCTGTCCGCTCCCACCTTGTTTCCTTGTCCCGTTGTTGAGGTTTTTTCAAAAAGTGTGGTGTTCAGTATGCAAATCAATTATTTTAAGAATTGCTTTTGTAAATATCTTTGTGAATATTTTAGTATTGTCTTTGATAATCTTCAGCATTTTCATGACCTGGTTATAGCCTTTGCTGGTGTTTTTAAAATGCCTTGACTCAACGACAAAGACCGAGTCCTTTTTTAAAAAAAACACACAAAAACAAAAAAGCATTCAGGGCTATGTGTACCAATGAAGGGACGAAGCGCAGAGGTGGCTGTGCCGGGAGTTAGAGACCAGGCTGCCCAGTGGGAGAGCCACGCCCAGGCTGGTGGGACGGGACGCAGCAGGGAGCACGTGGCCGTCCTTGCCCAGTGCAGACAGCCCCGGCTGGTGGGCGGTGTGTCCGGTGTGTGGGAATGTTCCGCCCCAGACAGACTTACAGACACCTTCCCTAGAAGTTCCTGCTTCCTGCCATGTACTTCTCTCCCCAGAGAGGCCTGGGGTTCATTCTGGTTCTTGTCGGGGTGTCCCTGCTCTGCTCAGCTGACCTGCCCACAGCTTCCTAGTGCAGGAGGTCACTGCACCCACAGCCGGGTCCAGGCACCTCCTCCGCCCTCTGGGGGAGCCCGGGCCCCGACCCGAGGTAGGTTACCTGGATCCCCTTTCTCGTGAGCCCCCACTAGCAAGTTCAGCAAAGAGCCTTCCTGAACCAAGGTGTCGAAGCCCGCCCTCCGGGGACGAACTCTTCCAGAGCGATTTGGGGGCCAGGCCAGGGGGCCAGGGAGGCATGAAGGCTCCCGGGCTGGGAAAGCCCCAGCTGATGGCAGATTCCGGGGGCAGCCTCCCCCGGCAGGGCAATTCTGAGCTCAGGAGATGCTTCCCTGATCCTGTTTGGATGACCACTTGGAGCCATAAGTAACCTCAGCAAAAACGAGGCCTCGGCAAGCCCCCTCTCCGCGCCAGGCATGCACCAGGCCACAGGCTGCCACTCCACAGACGGACAGGGCACAGACGGACAGGGCGCCGGCGGCCAGCAGGGAGGCCCCAGTGCAGGCAATCACCCCATCTCCTTGGTTTGAAGCTTTACCCATGTATCATGTTCCCTGTACCCATTTTATTTTTTAAGAAACGTCTAATACTTTGTCCCTAATGGAAGCCCTACACCCCCAGAGAGCTACATGTCTGCTCCCTCCGCCTGACCCACCCGGGCAGGTGATGTCAGCAGCAGCGACTCCAGGGACGTGTGTACATATGTAAATGAGAAATAGAGACATGTTAACAGATGCATTCATTTCCCTTGGAATGTGTATTGTTTTTATTTTGCAAAACAAAAGGCTTGGAACTCCATCTTAACGTGAAAAACTAGATCCTGTTGTTAGCATTCGTGAGGTCTCTGCATCTGTCTCACTATGTAATATACTCTGACCCCGTGTGGAAAGGAATTTTTGTTCTGTTTGTTTTTATTTTACCTACATGTACTATTTAGCTTCAGTGTACTAGTCCTGCCACCTGTGTATTTTTAGGGTGCTATGGAAATAATGAAAAGAAATGGGGGTTTCGGAAGAAAATTGTAACCAAATTCATACTTTGTATAATTTTTGATATCATGATCACAGGTGATTCACACGTACACACATAAACACACCCACCGTGCAGCCCGAAGTAACTCCCACGGAAACCTCCATCGTCTTTGTACATCGTGTACAATGCAGTCATTTCATACTTTAAACTGCTCAGAAAAGTAATTGTGGTTTCTAGTCTTGCAAAGCTGTATGTAGTTAGATGATGTGACAACTTCTAATATTTATCTAATAAATATGTATTCAGATGAAACCTGTATATTAGGTGTTCATGTGGTTATTTTGTATTTAAAGATCAAATTATTTGACTATTGCTAGACATTTCTATACTCTGTTGTTAACACTGAGGTATCTCATTTGCCCATGTTAATTTTTTTCTAAATAAATTGACAAAAACGAAGGTTTGGCGAATTAGCTATTTTGTGAACGTTCAGGAGTGGTTTGGGCATTTTTGTTTTTGCTTTTAAACCACCACCCTGCCCAGTCACCCTGCGGAGGAAAAAGGAAGCAGGTGGCTTGGTGTTGAGTAGGAGGAGCCCTGCCCTGGGTGCCCCTGGAAGAGGCCCTGCAACCCAGGGCCCAGTGGGAGCCTTTAGAGCCTGTGCCCTCGCCTTCTGCGCCCCTGTCTCGGCAGGCCCTGCCCCGGCGGTGGGACAGGCAGGTGGGGAGCGGGGTCTGACCAGGGCCAGGGGTGCTGGCCAGGCTCTGGTAGCCAACAACACTGGGTTTTCTGGGTTTAAGGAACAGGAGTCTGTTCCCCATGTTCGGCCCCAGAGGGCGCTGTCCAGAGCATTTAGGAATGAAAAACGAAGCCCAGGCCTCAAGCTCTGGGTGTTGACTTAGCCACTCTCTCTGTTGGCTGTCTCTCCACGGTCTACGTCTTTCCCTGGCCACCCAGTTCTCAGCACCCTCCCCTCTAAGGACCCTCGGGTTTTCTTTCCTGTGACTGCACTTTGCTTGGGCTTCTCTTGCTCCAGCCCCGCCCCAGGCCAAGGTTCTAACTCTCCTTACAGCCTCAGCACCCGACACAACTGACGGCCCTCCCTGTGCCCTCCAAGTTCAGGGAAGGGTGTCTGATTCCGGAGCCCAGCAGCCAGTCGCCGTGCCTGCACTTAGCTCTGCCTCCAGCGGTGGGCACAAGATAGCTGCTGCGGCCTTCCCTCTGCAGGGCCTGGTGGGGGCGGGGCCAAAGATGGCGCCCCACAATGTGTCCCCTGGCGTGTGCGGGGGACTGTGTGTCAGGAGAGTGAGGTCTAGTTGTGAGGAGGCGTGTGTGCAGCAGTGAGCCGGGGTGCAGGCTGCGGGGTGGCATCAGCTACTAAACTGCCTGTGGAATCCCCCACCCCGGGGGCCTCTCCAAGGGGCCAGTTTCTCTTTCTGGTGGGAGATGGAAGGTGAAGGACAGAAGTTGGATTTACATTAAAATGGAATCCTGGCCCTGGCCAGTGTGGCTCAGTTGGTTGAGTCTTGTCCTGTCACCAAAGGTCGCAGGTTCAATTTCCGGTCAGGGCTCATACCCAGAATGCCAGTTCAGTCCCCAGTTGGGGTGCATACAGGAGACAACTGATCAATGTCTCTCTCACATCGATGTTTCTCCCTCTCCCCTTCCCCTCTCTCTAAAATCAATAAAACATTTTTTTTTAATGGAATCCTGGCCACTGCTGAGCCTCAGGCACTGCCTCCTGCCGAATCACAGGGCAGGGGCCGTTTTCTCTGAGAACAGACCGTCCTCGGGGAGGCGCAGGGAGGGCATAAGGGAGAGCTTCCGGAGTGCCCACCCCCTGTCGGCGTGAGAAATCGCCAAACCTGTAGAGAATTTTTATGAGTTTATTTGAACCAAACTGTCAGCAATTGCAGGGAAGCAAAATCTCAACGGACTGAGAAAATGCTCTGGAAAATGGCAGTTTCGCTACTTATTTTGTTCATCTGAATCAAAGGGGAAGACAGGTGGGGTTACATGACATTCACTGGTGACAGATTAGGGAGGCGGGAGAAAGCAGAGCGGGGAGAGCTCTGAGACTGGATAAACCGTAAACCACGCCCTGCCAGTTTGGCTCAGTGGGTAGAGTGTTGGCCTGCAGACTGAAGATTCCTGGGTTCGATTCTGGTCAAGGGCACGTACCTCGGTTGCAGGCTCGAGGCAACCAATCCATGTGTCTCTCTTACATCGATGTTTCTCTCTCTGTCTCTCCCGCTCCCTTCCACTCTCTCTAAAAATCAATGGGAAAAATATCCTCAGGTGAGGATTAACAAAACAAAAATGGACAGACACATACTCCTTTTTCATTGGTGGCTGCAGGACAGGTAACAGTTACAGCCCGTAGAGATGGTATCGAGTCACAGAATAACAAAGTAGGCTGTGCTGCGGTGGTGGCTGTGGCCTGAGGGGCCTGGAAAAGAAGATTGCTCTGACTTTCTAAAGGGATACTATCTTAGATGCCATGACTTAGGAAGTTTCCATTTACACCATCCTACCTGGTTACTCTCGTCTCTGAGTTTGTAAGGCCGCCACGCAGGACGCCCCTGAGCTTGTCAGGTTGAATAAGTGGCCCCCTGTTTGTCCACACCCTGCCCCCCATTGCCTGGGAGCAGTGCTTCTCCACCCGTCGCTGAGTGACCCAAGAAATCAGTTTGATGGGTTGTGACCAGCACTTGTTAATGAAATAATCAAGAATAGAAACATCAAGAGCACCGTAGAAAGTAAGGGTGAGGATTGTGTCATGAAACTTAGTGCAGATGCGTGTGTGTGTGTGTGGGTGTGTGTGGGGGTGTGTGTGTGTGCGCGCGCGCACGCTGAACCATGATGTAGAAGTAATTATTGCTTGTGGGTTGTGGTTAAAAACAAAAAGGTTGAATGTCATTGCCTTATAGGCAGGAAGGAGGAGTGGGAAAAACAGAAACGCAAGATGACCCATGGGCTGGAGGATGTGACATGTGTGGCCCCGGGCTTGGGCTTGGGAGAGAGGGCGGTGGCGGGGAAGGAGGGGGGAGGAGGAGGGAGCTGAACTCCAAGCACCCTGGAGCCAGAGCCAGGCCCTCTGCTGGGCTTTTCCCATGGACTTTTCTCCTTCCAGTCCCCTGGGAGGAAGTAGCAGGTCTCAGTGGGCCGTTGGGTGAGCAGCCATAAGTCTGCATTTGCATTGCTGGTTTCAGGTTCTGAAGCTAGAATGCAAGGGAGGTTTGTTTATCTGGAAGTTAAGGGAACACACTGCCCACCCTGCAAAGCTTCCTCCCTGAGCCTCACCACTGTCCCTCCGCATAAGGCCTTAGGGTGCTCTTGGGAGAGGCACTGGGCCCCGCAGGTGAATTCCAGGACAAACCAGGGTCTCCAGCCTCACTGACCTCAAGGCATGGTCTGTGTGCCCACCCACCCATTCCCCTGTCCTCTGCTCCAGCCTCCTGCTCAGCCATGCCCACCTCACTCTAAGCAGGTCACCCCCATCACACAAACCCCACTAACTACCCCCACCCACAAACCTGCCTTTATCCTCCCTCAGCCTTGTCTTCTTCTGCCCAGGCCCACAGGATGTGGTATCCCTCCCAGCCCCTGACACCACCACTTCCTCCTCCAGAGGGACTTCACTCCATCAGCCAGCCCCTCTCCTACATCCCTACACCCTCCCCCAACCCCTCCAGGTCCGGAGCTGAGATGTGGGTCCTGGCATCCTGCGTCCTGCGTCCTGCGGTCTAACAGCCTGCATCCCACCCTCTGCTGCCCAGCCTCTCTGTTCCTTCTTACAAAGACTTCTCAATTGGGAAACTGCCCGACTTACTGTCTTCCCTTGACCACCGTCTGCCATGCCCAGCGGCCTACACTCTGAAGTTCCCTGAGGCTTCTCTTGCAAGCTCACCTACGACTTGGTTACCAACGTTGATGCTGCTTTTGGAGACTGGGCCTCACAGCTGCATTTGACTGCTGCCATCTCTTCCTTGAAACTCTATTCTCGGAGGTTCCATGACAACCCCCTCTTTTGGGTCTTGGGTTCTGCTGAGTCCCTCTGAGCATGCCTTTTTTGCCATCGTCACAGGTTCCTGTGGAAACTGGGTACTGGGGAGGTCCCTCGAGCTCTCCTTTACTGGTTGGCACCCATCCCTCCATGGCTAAGGGTGTTGGCTGCCAGCGGACAGGGAGGCACATGTACACATGTACACATGTACCCCTGCCAGGAGGCCCACAGCCTAATGGCTGTCAAAGGTCAGCTCTTTGCTGCAATGCACTTAGTTCCAGAGTCTTCCCTGAGGATCAGGTCGGGCTGGACTTCACCTGAGGCCACATGATTGCTCAATTCTTTCTCCTTCCTCATCTGTCTCCTCCCTCCCTAATCTCAGGTGTCTCCTGAGAGCTCTGCCTAATAAATCGTGGGAATCTGAAGGCCTGTCTCAGACTCTGCTCCTGGGAACCGGACAAAGACCAGACCGTGGGTTCAGGGCCTGGGCCTGGAAGGCCTCGGGGATAGGATGCTGGAGGCAGATCATTGACCAGGTTGGAGTGAGGACCCGTCACTGGAGGTAGTCACGGGCACGGGGTGGCCGTGCATCTGCTATGACTTTTAACCTGCAGTAAACTGGGATGGCACACAGGTGAGGAGGCTGTGCCGGCGGGTACAGTGTCTCTGGCATTTGGGAGATAAAAGGAAAGCGTAACCATTAAGACTACAGACTTGAGTGGCTATTGCTAAGTGTCACTGATTCATTAAAGAAAGGAAATTGCAGATCTCAACCGGTGATTTAAAACAAAGCCTGAGAGTTTGAGAAAACGTCTTGGCAGGAAGCACAGAAACACATGAATCTTGCACAGCTCGAGGGCAGAGTGAAGATCAGGGAGAACTTCACGTAGGAGTGGCAGAACCTCCGAAAGGGCTAGCTGCTCTGTTAAGACGGGGTTCCTAGGCCATAATGGCCCCTGGTAGGGAAGGAGAGGACCTCAAGATCTGGGACAGGGACAGTTACACCAGCTCATCCCCCTTGGCAAGTATCTGTTGTCCAGTGGAGGGTTCATTGTAAGCAGCTGACAGAAGGAAGTTTCTCTGTTCACAGCTGAGGCAGCCGTGGAGGTGGGACAAGCCACAGGTGGCCTGAGCCTCACTGCAGCTGCGCTCCAGGTGGTCCTGAAACACTGTGGTCAGAGGGAATCCTCCCAACAGTAGAGATGTGGGCAGTGCCCCTGGTCACCTACTTGGCATGGAGAGAGAAGTGACCTGGGAAAAGCATATACATGTACTCATGGGCAGTGGCAAATGGCTTAGCTGGTTGGACGGAGGCCTGGAAAGAGCAAGATTAGACTGTCAGGGGCAGGAGGACTCGGAAGGAGGTGTGTGGGTAGATTAGCCCTGGAATGCCACACTGGACTTCTGGGAGTTCCTGCCCACCCTCCCCCTCCTTCCCTGGAGACTGCCGCCTGCCTCTGCTGAAGGGTGGTCATGTTTGGCCACATGGCCAAAGTCCCCTTGCCCTCAGCCAGCTAGACCAGGAGGGACACATGCCCAAAGGATTAGCTGACCAGTGACCAGTCATATTATATTTCTCACACAAGAATTTGGCCTGAGTCCTAGCAGGTTTGGCTCAGTGGATAGAGTGTTGGCCTGTGGACTGAAGGGTCCCAAGTTCTATTCCAGTCAAGGGCACATGCCCAGGTTGTGGGCTCGATCCCCAGTAGGGGGTGTGCAAGAGGCAGCCAATCAATGATTCTCTCTCATCATTGATGTTTCTCTCTCTCTCTTCCCTCTTCCTTCCTCTCTGAAATCAATAATATATATATAGAATCTGGCTGGAGGTGCAAAGACTGGAACGGAAGCCTCGCTGCCTTTGTGAACTCTTCCTGCTCCTGAAGGCTGTTGTTAGCCTCCACATTTGCCTGGGACTCAGCCCCGCCCCTCTAGACTACATGTCTATTTGTTCTTTCTTATAAGTTTTCTTTTTTTTTTTTTTTTTTTTTTAATATATTTTATTGATTTTTTTAGAGAGGAAGGTAGAGGGACAGAGAGCTAGAAACATCGATGAGAGAGAAACATCGATCAGCTGCCTCCTGCACACCCCCCACTGGGGACGTGCCCGCAACCAAGGTACATGCCCTTGACCGGAATCGAACCTGGGACCTTTCAGTCCGCAGGCCGACGCTCTATCCACTGAGCCAAACCGGTTTCGGCGTTATAAGTTTTCTGATATCAAAAGTCAAGTCTTCTCAATGAGGTATCACCTCACATCAGTCAGAATGGCTGCCATCAACAAATCAACAAAAGACAAGTACTGGCGAGGATGTGTAGAAAGGGGAACCCTTGTACACTCCTGGTGGGAATGCAGACTGGTGCAGCCATTATGGAAAACAGTACGGCGTTTCCTCAAAAAATTAAATATGGAACTTCCATTTGACCCAGTGATCCTACTTCTAGGAATATATCCTAAGAAACCCGAAACCAATCAGAAAGAATGTATGCACTCCTATGGTCATAGCAGCACAATTTGCAATAGCTAAGCTCTGGAAACAGCCCAAGTGCCCATCAGTAGATGAGTGGATAAAAAGCTGTGGTACGCATTTGCAATAGCATGGATGGAACTGGAGAGCATTATGCTAAGTGACATAAGCCAGTCAGAGAAAGACAAATACCACATGATCTCACTCATTTGTGGAATATAATGAACAACATAAACTGATGAACAGGGACAGATCCAGAGTCGGAGAAGCATCGATCAGACTGCCAGACCTCAGAGGGAAGGTAGGGAAGTGTGGGTGAAAGGAGGAGAGATCAACCAAAGGACTTGTATATATGAATATAAGCCTAACCAATGGACATGAACACCAGGGGGGTGAGGGCATGAGTGGGGGGTGAGGGTTGGGGGGTTAATGGAGGGATGAGGATACATATGTAATACCTTAATCAATAAAGAAATTTTTAAAAAAAGCTGTGGTACGTTTATACCATGGAATACTATCCAGCAATTAAAAAAAAAAAAAAGAAGAGTCTCTTACTCTTTGAGACAGCATGGAGGGACCTGGAGAGCATCATGCTAAGTAAAATAAGTCAATAAGGGAAAGAAAAGTATCACATGATCTCACTCATATATGGAATCTAATTAACAAAATAAATTGATGGACGGAGTAGATCCACAGACAGGGAAGCATGGAACAGAGTGCAGAATCTTGGAGGGAAGGAGGAGGAGGGTGGGTGGCTGGGAGGTAATCAACCAAGAACCATATATATATAACCCATGGACGCCGTCAGTGGGGTGGTGAGGGCCTGGGGTGGGGGGTGGGGGTGCACTAGAGGGGGTCGATGGGAGAAAAAAAGGGACGTATAGCATACTTCCAACAATAAAGTTTTTTTTTAATATATTCTATTGATTTTTTACAGAGAGGAAGGGAGAGGGATAGAGAGCTAGAAACATCAATGAGAGAGAAACATCGATCAGCCGCCTCCTGCACACCCCCTACTGGGGGATGTGCCCGCAACCAAGGTACATGCCCTTGACCAGAATCGAACCCGGGACCTTTCAGTCCGCAGGCCGACGCTCTATCCACTGAGCCAAACCGGTTTCGGCTAAAGTTTTTTTTTTTAAAGTCAAGTCTTCTGACTCATCACTAGACCTTAAGGTGACATCTTGCTTTGAACTAGGAAAATGCCTGTTACAATGGGAATACATGCCAAATAAAGATAAGGCCCCTGCTTCAGTGGGCTTGAGAGACTCCAAGGTCCCACCGGTGGCCCTCTCTCTCCATTACTACTGCTCACTGTCCAGGGCCCAGTGTGGTTCCTGAGGCAGGAAAGGCCACCCCAGCCAGCGCGCTGCTCGTGAGCTAACACGTGGACCCGCACTTCCTGCCCTGGGCAGCTCCCCAGACTCCGTCTTTGGGTCGCTTTTGTAGTTTGGCGCTAGAGGTGGCTCCTGGCTCCTGGGGTGGATACTTAATGTCCTGCCTGCCCTGTGCCTCTCCCTTCTCCTGGGCACAGTACCACCTTCGTTTTGGGAATCACTGCTCCTCTTTCTGCCCCTCTCTGATGTGTGAGCTGGCTGTGCTGCTGTAATAGAGAAACACTGAACTACCCGTGTCTTAATACAATGCACCTGTCAAGCTCAGAGTGGGGGTTCCCAGTTGGGCACTGTCTGTGTGGTCACTTAGGAGCTCCGGTTCTTCTCATCTTGTAGCTCTGCCCTCCTCTAGGTCCTAGAGTGCTCTGTATTAGGCTGGTAGATGGAGAAAGACAAAGGGGGAATGTTCATGGGCAGGCCCACGTTCTATTGACTGAAGCCCGATCACATGGCTACACCTAAGTGCAAAGGTAACAGGGAAGCTCCCTGACAGGTGTGGCTCAGTTGGTTGAGTGTTGTCCCATGCACTAAAAGGTCACGTGTTCCATTCACGGTCAGGGCACATGCTCGGGTTGCAGGCTCCATCCCGGTAGGGGGTGTGCAGGAGGCCGCTGAAACATCGATGTTTCATTCCCTCTCTCTCCTCCTTCTCCTCCTTTCCTCTCTCTCTAAAAAAATCAATAAAAACATTTTTTTAAAAAAATAAGAGTTAACAGGGGAGGGGTCCAGAGAGGAGGGAAATGTAGTCTAGAAGAGAGACTCGTAGGGAAGGATTCTGATTGATCCAGCTGGGTTCTGAGCCTGCTTCCCGGACTAGTCAGTCATGTGGACTGGAAGGGAAGGCTGAATCAGTTCACATGGATTTGATCAATACTGAGCCAGTTAACTTTTGCTTCGTGACAAACAGCTGTTTATTATTAATGGCTTAAAATGACTATTTTGTTTTTGCCCAGAAGTCTGTGGGTAGAGTGAGCAGTTCTGCTGATCTGGGTCAGGCTTATCCAATCAGTTGGCTCGCCATGTGTCTGCAGTCAGTGGGCAGGTTGGTTTAGGATGGCCTCACTCCTGTGTTTGGCAGTTGGCCCGTAGTCAACTGGGGTGACGGGGTAACAGGGCCATAGGTGTCCCATCACCCATCAGACTAGCCTGGGCTTCTTCAAATGGTGGTGGCAGGTTCTGAGAGACTAAAAAAAAAAAGTGCACAAGGCTTTGTAGAGCTCAGAATTGATACAATATCACTTTTACCTCATTCCATTTGTCAAAACAAGTCACAAGGCCAGCCCAGACTCCAGACATGCAAAAATAGACTTCACCTCTTGAATTGGAGCTGTTGACACCACATTGCACAGAGATACGGAGGGAGGGAATGCAGGGTAAACAACTGCAGCCTACCACAGCCAGTTTCTTCCATGGCTCCGTGGAGGCTGACACAATCCTACTTTCCAGTCAACAGTGACTAGTTAGGGGCGAGCCCAGAACCCAGCTGGACCAATCAGAATCTTTCCCTAGGATTTCTCATTCTGGTGCTAGGATGGAGAAATCTTTTCCTCTGGCCATGAAGCTCTGAGGATGTGAGCGTGGAGGTAGTTGGTTGTCATGTCTCAGACCACATGGAGAAGGAGGCCTACAGTTAGACACCATGAGACCGCCATGCAAAGAGTGTCATAGAAGAGTGACAGAGGGAAAGAGGCAAGTAGCACGGAGACCCTAGTCCTGGTATTTCCCAGTCACACTCATGTCTCCCTCAGTTTTATGAGCCAGTGATGCTTTTCTCTAAACGAATTTGAATGGGTCTCTGCCAGGCACTGCTATAGCCACTAGAGAAACAGTCTGACAAATGCTGCTCCTTAATTTTTGGTTGGCTTAAGCCCACAATTGCCCACTGACGGGGGCAGGATGCATTCATGAAAGAGCCCTGAGAGAGATGTAACTTGGGTGGGGCTAGTGTCAGCTATCCCCTCTCCCAGTTGTGCCATCCTCCACCCAAGAAGAAGGGTGAATTTCCTGGAGTCCACAGAAGAGAGAACTTGGGGCTTTGTAGACTCCAGGGTCCAATTGGGTAGAGTCTCTGGGCCTGATACCACAGCAACCATCCCAGGGCTGAGGATCACGGGGTCCAGCATCCTGGGCTTTTTTTTTTTTTTTAGTTTCTATACCCAGAGTGCATGCTTAGAAAATGTCATCCTGGCGGCACAGAGTGACATTACTAGTGTATATGTCAGCCAGGGAGCTTTGGGTGCCACCAACAGAAACCAGCTCTGATTACTGGAAAGAAAAAGGCATTTGTTGATAGGATGTGGGTGAGTTGAGAGGTTGAGAGGAAAGAATGGAAAATGAGCTTATAACATATAGGAGCACTGCTCCAGCCTGGCTTGGGAGCAGAAACGGTAGCGTTATCAAGCACAGCTATGAGAAAAAAAGAATGAATTCCAATTCTTTTTCCTGCCCTGGTATCACAGTCTTCTATAGAGAATCTGATGGGTCAAGCTGACGTCACAGACAAAACTGTCCTCCACCTCAGCCCACACCCACACAGACCTCTGAGGGAGAGTCGGGGGGAAAGTACCTTAGGCCCCTTTGGTTTATATCAGGGGCCTGCAAATGACAAGTCCAGGACCAAATCCAACCAGGCTCCTGTTTTTAGGGCCTATAACCTGAGAATAGTCTTCAGATTTTCAAGTGATAACTTTTTAAATTATGTAAGTCCCTACATCATAGCCTCAATTTTTCCTCTTGGCCCACAAAACCTAAAAGTATTTATTTTAATATATTTTTAATCATTTCAGAGAGGAAGGGAGAGGGAGACAGAGAGAAAAACATCAGTGATGAGGGAGAATCATAGATCGGCTGCCTTTTGCATGCTCCACACTGGGGGGTTGAGCCTGCAACCCGGGCATGTGCCCTGACTGGGAATTGACCCGTGACCTCCAGGTTCATAGGTCGATGCTCAACCACTGAGCCATGCCAGCCAGACCTAAAAGTATTTATTACCTGGCCCTTTAAGAAAAAGTTTGCAGACCCTGGCTCAGGCATCTGGATACATTGATCAACAAAGACAGATGTAGAGGGAGAAAGACTTCTTCCAAAGGAAGTCTCCAGAGTGTTGTTAGGAAGAGGGAGAATTGTGCGAGGCCAGACATGACAAAGATCTACAAGGTATGTGTGTGTGTGTGTGTGTGTGTGTGTGTGTGTGTGTGTGTCTGTCTGTCTGTCTGTCTGTCTGTCTTCAAATGGAGATGTCTCCCCACCAGCTCTGTGGACTAGGAAGAAACCCAGGAATTAAAGGGAAATGATTTGGACAGGCTGCCCTTCATTGCCATTGTTAACAGAAGAGATGTGTCACAATGCAATTCAGATCAGGGCGGAATGGGAGCTCTCTACACATCAAGTAATCAAGGTGATTGTCAGGAGAAAGGTCAAGTTTATGTTAGATGCACAACATGGATGTTCCTTACAGATCTGGGAGCCTTCAGCCACCATGTACGAAGTCTATCGATCTGAAGCCTCCACGTGGGAAGGCCACATGGAGAGACTGCATAGAAAGTGAGAGCGGCCCTGGAGCCCCAGCTGCTCCAGCCCATCTGTCTGAGTCTTTCAGCCTAAGAACTAAACCTAAACCTGGGAGGAAAGAAGCCTTTGAGATGACCCCACCCAGCTGCCATCTGGCTGAGCCCGGAGACTGCATAGCTGGGTCAGTCAACCCCCAGATCTGTGAGCAGAATCAGCGATTGTTATTGATTGAAACTGCTGTTCTGGGCAGGTGTGTCATGCACCACAGGTCACCAAGCCATCCGAGGGAAGGAATCATCTTGTCATGCAGGATGTGCTGTGTCTGTCGCCATCTGAGAAGAACACAAGCTCAGGGATGGAGGGATAGGGTAGCCCTCGCCATCTTGCCCAGACCTCACCCCAGGACCAACACAGATAGGACCTCTGGGCTCCATAATGGGCAGGGACTCAGAAGGGCCCAGGCTTCATTGTGGCTTTGGGGAAAGACAGGATGTCCTGGGAGAAGGAGAAAGAGAGTGAGAGGATGGTGGAAGGATTGTGGAAAGATGGAGAAAGTGGCGGAGGTGTCTGCGGGCAGCTTTTCAGAGGCCTGGGGAAGGTCCCCCCAAGCAGGCAATCCCTCCAGTCACCAGGGGCCTGATGCTAGGCAACCACAGAGAAACGGGCTGGAGAGGCCGAGAACGCAGGTCACAGGGAGGTCTCAGATACCCCACACCGCCTCCCGAAGGCCCAGCCCCGCCCCTGCTGCTGCCAGAACAGACCAGAAGGAACACGTACAACAGACCAGAAGGAACTCGTACTTCCTTCCTCCCCCACCAAGTGTCTGTGGGGCCCTGGAGACGTCACCGCAAACGGAGCTTTGAGCACTGTCACCACCTGAGCATTGGTCACACCCTTCAGGAGGCTGCTTGCAGGTGCCTCTGCGGCTTCCCTGGTAAACTGCACACCTCCTGGGAGAGGAAGCCCCGGGGGCGACTGCATGCTCAGGTGTTTGTGCGCACCTGAGCCAGGCTGAGGGTGAGGAAGGAGGCTCAGGAGACACTGCTGCTCCTTGACACTCCTGCCAGGTGCTGCCCCAGCCTGGGTGACCCACAGCACCAGCCCGTGGGCCATGGTCCCTCCCAGTTCTGGAATCACTTCCTCGTGTGGGGACACCAATTCTGAGCCTTCAGAGGTAGCCAGGTCGTAAGGAACCTGGCCAGGGCAGAGAGAGAGAAGCCAGCTGTATGACCTCATGCCTCTCAGGGCCTCAGTTTCCCCATCGGGGCAGTGGACAGCCTTCCTTCTCATCTCCTCTTCCCAGCTCCTCACCTGCTGAAGGGAAGGTGAGCAGGCAGATGAGCTCATGGCTGTGGAGGGTTCAACAGGCTGTGGAGGGATGTGGAGGTGGAGTAGGCATCATCCTTGATCCAATGCCCAGGAGGGCTAGTCCTAGGTCCGCACCCCATAGAGCCCCCAACCTCATGGGGGAGGCACACCCACCATCGACTTGTAACAGTTTAAAGGGGTTAGTGTTGAAGAGACCATAGAGTGCCTGGCAGGGCCGGGCAGGGACACGGGCTTCACTTTCATTAAGTGCTCAGTTAGATTTGTTCACGCTGTCACAGACGTGCCACGGGGGCCATGCTGTGGGGGAGGGGTTTGTTTTTGCTGCTGTATCTTCAGTTACTAGAATAGGGGCTGGTGTAATAAATGCCTAATAATGACTTGTTGAAGGAAGGAGGAAGGGAGGGAGGGGGGAAGGGAGGTAGAGAAAGGTGGAAGGGAGGGAAGTGGGGTAAGAGAAGGCTGTCAGGTAAAGCAGACCACAAAGAATGAGTCAGAATGCCGTAAACAGCAATTGGGAAGAGACGCAGTACGTGCACACACTCAGAGGCATGCCAGCAGACAGCACATCTGGAAAGGGCAGAATTTCCACTGTGCCTGCAGAAGAGGGAGATGACGTGGATGAATCTGGGTCTGGGACTCTGGATCTTTACCCTGAGGACTCAGGGGAGCTATGGGGTGTCACTGGCTAATTAAACATGGTGGGGTTTTTTAAACAGCTTTATGGAGATGCAACTCACAGGCCATGCAATTCACCCACTTAGTGTATTCACAGAGTTGTGAATCACCACAATCAATTTTAGAACATGTCATTACCTCATAAAGAAATCCAATGACTATTAGCTATCACTTAACCCACCCAGCCTGTCAGCCCTAGGTAGGCACTAATATACTTTCTGTCCCTATAAATTTGCCTATGCTGGACATTTTATAGAAATGGAATTATACAGTACATGGTCATTTGTTACTGGCCTCTTTCACTTAGCATACTGTGTTTAAGATTCATCTGTGCTGTACCATGTCTTGATACTTATTTCTTTTTGTTGACGAATAATATCCCATTGTATGGATTTACTGCATTTTGTTTATTCATTCATCAGTTGATGGGCATTAGTTGTTTAGATGTGTGTGTTTTTAATTCTCACCTGAGGATATGTTTTTATTGATTTCTAGAGAGAGACAGAGGGAAATAGAGAGGGAGAGAGATACATCTATCGGTTGCCTCCCATTTGCGCCCTGACCAGGCATTAACCCAAAACCCAGGTATGTGCCCTAACCAGGAATCAAACCCACAACCTTTTGGTGTAAGGGATGACACTAACCAACTGAGCCACCCAACCAGGACTAGATGTGTCTTTTAAAAAGATCATTTTAGGACTAAAATGAACAAAACTGACAATATCAAATGTTGGCATGAATGTGGAGCAACCGGAACTCTCATACATTACTGGTGGGAGTTTGTAATGGTACAACCACTTTGGGAAAGTTTGGCAATTTCTTAAAAATATAACATATATCTATTTCATATGCTAGCAAGAGAAATAAAAGTATATATTCACACAAACACTAGTAGCATTTTTTGTAATATTAAAAACTGGAAACAGCCTACCTGTCCATCAAGAGGAGAATAAACAAATTGAGTTAAGTTCATAACATGGAATCTTAATAAGTCACAAAATATGGATGAGAGTGAAAAACATGTTGGTGGAAGAAACCAGACATAAAGTATCATTACTGTGAAATTCCATTTTATGTAATTAAGAACCTACAGAACTCATATGTAGGGCTAGAAGGCAGAACAGAGATGATTTTTGTGCACAGTGGATGACTGGAAAGGGTACAAGGGAACTTTTCTGGGTCATGGGAACATTCTGGACCTTGATTGGGGTACTGGTTGCACAGGGACGTACATTTGTCAAAACTCTTCAAACTCTACTCTTAAGATCTGTGCATTTTATTGACTATAAATTATATTTGGAAGTTGGTGGGGAATGGCTCCTGGAAGCAATGAGGAAGTTGGACTGAGGGGCCTCCTGCAATATCTAAGGCAAGGGGCTGTGGCCTGGACCAAGGGCAGGGGCCACAGGTGAAGGGGATGCTCAGGAGGTGGCAGGTCAGCATGGAGAGGGCACTCCTGATTGGCAGGAATGGGGCAGTGGGGAGAAGGAGAAGGCAAGTGTGATGCATGGGTTCCTTTCTCAGTAGCTGTCATGGGTTAGCTCTCAGCCTGCTTCCACTCCATCCTGTGAGCTTCCTGCCAAGGCTGCTCCACTTCCGGTTGTGGGAGTGCCCTGACCTGACCGGGCTTCACCAGCTGTCACCTGTGTCAGCTTCTTGTGATGTTCCCTGATTCTTGGGAGAAGAAGCACAGATGAGCAGCTCTGTGAGGTAAGCAGAGCAGAGCCCTCAGGCTTTCCAGATGTGCTTGCTGCACTGTGAGGAGGAGGGTGTGGCAAGCCACCTCAGCTCACAGGTGATTTGGGGCGTCCAGAGAACCAGCAGAACCTCCAATAAGAACCACCTGGGAGGTGTTGCCCAACCTCCCCATGTCACAGAGGAAGGACAGGAGAGGAGCTAAGGCCCTTTTTCTTTCACCTCCTCCCATGCACCTCTGATTTTAGCTGGGTGGGCAGCTGCTGATGCAGCGGCCAAAACAGACCCTTTTCTCCTGGACACCAGTGGGCAGGGAGCTCATGAGGAGTTTCCCTGACCCTCAAAGAGCAGTTCAGTAGGGCAAGGAGTCACCTGATAGGCCAGCTTCCTCTGTGTGCCTCCACAGTGAGGTATGAGCTGGCAGGAAAGTCACAGTTGTATGTCGCCTGTTGACATCTACCCCACTTCTCTTAGGAGCATTCCCTCCTCTGATCCAGCCCCGCACCTCAGCAAGGACTCAGCCTCTTCTCAAACAATTCCTCTTAGATGTTTTGTCCCAAGAACTGTGCCTCTTCAAGAGTGTTGGGGAGAAAAAATATCCCTCTAGCCTTCAAGGTTCTTCTGGCTCGGCTAATGATCTAATTGACATGGGACAGATTATCAGGAGAAAAACCGATTCAAGTTTAATAGTGTGTATCCCTGTATACATGGGAAAGACCCAGGAAAACGAAGTAATTGCCAAAATGGCAGAGGCCATCATTACAAATACCACCTTCAGCTAAAGACCAAAGATGTGTGTAGGGGGGGAGAGCAGTTACAGGAAGTTACAGGCTAGGAGTGTTATGCAGACTTCAGTCCAGGCCTTCTCCATTGCTAGAAGGCGGGCCCAGGTGCAGTGAGGGAAACGCCTTAAGGTGGAGATGTCCCTTACAAATGCAAATGTCCTTTACAAAGGGAAACTTCTGCTTGTTTTCAGCGCTTCTCCCATGTGTGCTGTTTCTTAAAATTAATGAGCCTAAAATAATCAATGTCCCAAAGGGGCGTACTTTGGGGTGACAAACTCTGCCGCTCCTCAAGAGCCATGGTAGTGCTTCCTTGGGGCCCCTCCCTTTACCCCACTTCCATGCTGGGGTAAAGGAATTCTTCCAGAATAAATTAAACTTGGGTGTAGTTTTTAAATGTTTTACTGAGGTATACCACCTATAATAATAAAAGTATAATATGCTCATTAGACCGGACGTCCTTCCAGACATCCTTCCGAATGACCTTCCGGACAAAGCTGGGGCTGCAGCTGCAGGATCCAGGCAGTCGCTGCGGCTGCGATGGAGGGATCGAGGCAGCCACCGTGGCTGCAAAGGCCTATTCTTGCACGAATGTCGTGCATCGGGCCTCTAGTAAACATATAATGACCATACACATCTTCAATGCAGAGGCTAATGAATTTTGCCCATGTCCACTACTCATATCAAGATACAGAGCATTTGTAGAACTCCAGAAGGCTCCTTGTGTCCCCTTTCTTACCAACTCCACCCCCAGATTTAATCACTAGTCTGACTTCTCTCATCATAGATTAGTTTTATCTACTCTTGCACTTCTGTAGATGGAACCAGGCAGTACACAACCTGACTTTTTTTGTTTGATGTCTGTGAGATTCACCCAAGTTGTGTCAGCAGTTTGTTCTTTTTTTCATGGCTGAGTGGTATTCCATTGTATGGATGTACCACAGTGTATGTATCTATTTCACTGTTAATGGGCACTGGATTGTCTTCAGTTTGGGGTTCTATGAACAGCATATAACGTATTTATGCAGACATACATGCTCATTTCTCTTGGATATAGGCCTAGAGAGAAATTTCTGGGTCATAGGTAAGCATATTTTTATCTCTACTAGGTAACTGACAAACAGTTTTGAAAGTACTTGTACCAATTTGCACTCCTCCTCACAACATATGAAAGCTAAGGCTACTCCACATCCTCACCTTTTTATTTCCGGCCATTCTATTGGCTGTTTAATGGTATCTCACTGGGGCTTTACTTGGCTTTCCCTGGGTGACTAACAACGCTGGGTGTCTTTGCATATGCTATGGGTCTTTGGATACCTGCCCCCTTTTTGTGAAATGCCTGTTCAAGTCTTTTGACCACGGTTTACCGAGCTGTTTGCCTTTCTGTGTTACTTAGAGGAGTTCTCTACATGTACTGGGTATGAACTTTTGTCAGATGTGCATACTGTGGTATCTTCTCCTCATCTGTAGCTTCTTTATTTCATGTTTGTAATGGTGTCTTTTGATGAACAGAAGTTACTAGTGTTCGTGAAGTCTAAGTTATCCATTTTTTCTTTTATGTTTAGTGCCTTGTGCATGCTTTGTAAGAAACGTTTGAGAAGCAAGGCTTTGTGTCGGTAAGGGGCATGCCGACTTCCATTCGGGCCTTTTTCCAGTGCAGAGTTCCGCCAGTTATTTACTTGCCAGTCCTGCCTGCGAGGCCAGCTGTTTATCAGATTGCTCACCCACCTATCCATCCACCCACCCACTCACCCCATTCACCCTCTGCCACCACACTCATTCATCCAACTACCCATTGCTCTACGCGTATCTATCGCCATCACCATGAGCTGAGTGAGGACAGGTAGTAAGAAACTGAGATGGTGGCAAAATTCCTGAAATGAACATGACCCCCAAGAATCTTAGGACCAGTGGGAAAAACACAACATACACAAAATCCTCAACAGATTTCTATCTATCCTCACGCTGTCCTAAAATCTGCAGCTTTCATTCATTACTCTCTGAAACTTCCATTCATTTGTCCTGGTGCTGTGACACTCCCAGGTAGTCTCCTTGCCACAAGTCTGAGTTGCAAATAGCAAAGGTGATTCTCACCTCCCTCATTTTAGATACTTGCCTTTATTGATGAATTCTGAGATGGTGAGCAGCCCTGGCCCAACATTAGCTTAAATTCTGCTTGTAACCAGCCTGTACTCAGAGAAGTATTTTCCAATTGGGGGGTGGGGTGGGGGGGAGTACTCCCAGGGCTGATTGGCCATCAGTAACATTTGAAGGCTAGGCCTGTGGGACCAGCAGATGGCCCAATCTTGAAACAGAGGGGTAGGCAGTGGGCCTGAGCAGGCGTTTCAACAGTCTAGTAGCACTGCCAAGAGGGGACTAGAGCTGGGAGTGGGGGTGGAGGCACAAGCTGCCACGCATAAGGGTGGTCTCTTTCCAGGCTAAAAGGAGGGGCAGGAGGGATGCTAGCTCTCTGTTGCTGGTTTTGGGTCAAGCTGGGGTCTAAGACTTGAGGTGAGGCCTGGGGCTAGCAGAAGGGAGAGCAGGGAGCTTGTACCCCTTCTGGGTTCCCTCATCTAGCCCCCAGCCACTGACTTGGCAAATGTACCTCAGCTCCCAGGCTGAGCCTCTGCCTGTCCCTCCCCTGACCTCTTCCTAGGGACACTGGCTCAGGACCAACACAAACAAATGGACAGCCCACTGGCCTGGCCTACCTCCTCTCTGTGATCTGACCGCCGAGCCCCTGGCAGGCCTGGCTGCCACCCTGCCTGCACAGCGCCTGCCCTCCCGAGGACACTGGCCCTTTGTTGGAAGACGGCTTGTGGGGACAGCCCCGAGGAGGGGCTCCCCTGAGCAGGCCAGGCTGGCGCCAGGCAGGACCAGGGGCCTCTGCAAACAAGGCCTCCTACTCAGAGGCCTCCAGCAGGGGCGGGCCGGGCACTGAGCAGCAGTCCCACCGCAGCGCCCGCTCCCCACCTCCCTGCCCAAGTTTCGCCCCCCACACGGTGACCCTGCCAGCTCTGGACCAGGGCACCACATCTTCTCCTGCCGGGGTGACTGGACCTGCCTCTCTCGTCCCTCCACGGGCAGAGACAGCCCCAGACCTCCCCTCTGCGTGTTCTTCTCCAGAGCCTAGGGGTGACAGAGACCCCTGACCCGAAGCCAGCCCCTCACGGCCCTGTGACTGTGCCGACTGAGAGGCGGGTCTGGGCTGAGAACATTCCCACCCCTTCTGTGGCGGACACAGTGTAAGTGCTCTGCCTGCAGCAGCTTGTGAGAGCCCACCATAACCTTCGGAGGGGGACGGACAAGAGCAACGTAAAGTGGCCCCCCCAAGGCCTCCCAGGTAGTCAGCAGGCCCGGGTGTGAGTCCAGCTGTCGACTCAGAACCCGTGTCCCCGTGTGGTCGCTGCAGCAGTGGAGGGTGTCAGGTGGGAGGTGGAGGCCTTGATGTCAACTCAGGAATCTGCTCCTCATCCCCTAGGAGGCGGGACTGGTCAGTGGATTTCACAGGGGAGGGGTGTGCGCTTTAGAGTGATCGTCCCGACGCAGTTTGGGCAGAGGGACCAGAGAGGAGGCTTGATAATCCAGGTGGCAGCATGGGGGCACCCCGGCTCTCCGTTCAGGAAAGAATCTGTGTTTGGGGGGCAGTGAGCCTGGAGGCCACCTCCTCTGACAGCCCCTGTGACTGCGTGCAGTGGGGATGGGAAGGCCTGGCCATCTCAGCCCAGAGGGGCTCCTGTGGCCAGGAGCTCCCGCTGCGGGGGCCCAGGCCTGGGCAGATCTGCGTGGAGGTCTGGACTGTCCCTGCGTCCCGCTCCCCTCCTGTCTCTCACAGGCACACCTTCCCCAGGAACTCGGCCTCAGCCTCTGCTTCCTCAGCCCCCTGGGACCTCAGCGGCAGTGGGAGGGAGGGCGAGGGGTGGGCAGGGCGGAGCTGCATCGCAGTGCTTCTGCTTACCAACGCACAACCTGGGACCCCATCAGCCTGTGGGAGCCCCGGTTTCCTCATCCGAACATGGAGTTAATTATCTCGGGAGCTAACAGTCTCTCCCTCGTGGGGTGGTTGTGGGGATTCCATGGTTGAGTGAAGGCGAGGCCCTCAGCACTGTGCTTAGTTAAGGAATGCGCACAGCTGTTAAGATTTTAGCATTTAGTCTGCTTGTAATGAGTAATTTGCTTCACTGTAAGCTCTGAAATCAGGGGCCAGGTTGATCTCACTCTCCAGCAAATCTAGCGCGAATCTAGCGCGAAGCTTGACAGAGTGGGTGCTCCATGGAGGTGTGTTAGTGAATGGGTGAATGGGAGCAAACTGGATGAGACAGGTCAAGGACAGGGGAAAGTCAAAGGTGACGCCCAGTTTGTAGCTGAGGTGCTTGAGTGGATGATGGTGCTAGTATTTGACATCTGGGAGGAGGAGGGGAGGGGCGAGAGGAATAATGGTCCTCCCTGGACAATTGGTCAGAAAATCCTGTAGACCCCACCAGGGAGGTGCCCGATAAGGGCTCCTGTCAGCCCCTCAGGTGCCCACCACATCCCCCACCAGGCACTCGGTTGACCTCTAGCTGCATAACTAACCACCCAAAGCTAGTGGTGTGCAACAATATCAATCATTTATTAGCATCGTCTCTATGACTCTTAGGGCTGTTCAGCTAGGCAGTTCTTACTCGAGGGTCTAAGGTGGTTGCACACGGGGCCGGAGTGAGTCCTCTCAGAGGCTTCCTCACGCACAGGCCTGGCAGTCAGGACCTCTCAGGGCTGTTAGCTGAAGCACTTCCCTGTGGCCTCTCCATGTGGCCTGGGCTTCCTTACAACATGGCAGCTGGGCATCGCCAGCAGGAGCCGGGGGAACCCTGACTGATGTGTCATCTCCTGCACCAAAAGGTGGCCGGTTTGATTCCTGGTCAGGGCACATGCCTGGGTTGGGGGCTTGATCCCCAGTGGGGAACGTGCAGAAAGCAGCCAATAGATGTTTCTCTCTCTTTCCCTTCCCTTTCCTCTCTCTAAAATCAATAAAAACATATTTTAAAAAAGAGTCAGTGGAAGCCATGTTGCCTTTGTGGCCTAGCTGGGGAAGACACGCCTTCCTTCTGTCGCATTCTATTGGTTAGAAGTGAGTCGCTGAGGCCAGCCCAGATTCAAAAGGCGAGAAGTGAGACTCCGCCTCTTGATGTCTGGAATGACCATGTTTTAAAACCACCGCAGCACGGAATCACTGGCAGCTCAACCCATAGACTCCAGGATGAGTCCTGTTTGTAAGGAGGGCGTTTTGGAAGCTCAGGTGGCACTTGGCCTGGCCGAAGAGCTTAGCATCTGTGTCAGGTGGCTGAGTCGTAACAGTAGCTGCTTAATAAAGAAGAGTGAATGCAAGAGTAAAGGAGAGAAGGAGGGAGAGTGACCCAGGGTCTGTGTGGCATGGGACCCAGCCTGCCATCCTTGCACTCAGCTCTCACATCTGAACCTGCCTGGTCCCCCTAGCCTTCTGTGTGTCCTAACTCGTGACCTAACAGTGCTGGGCCATTTAGGCTGCTTGACTGGAGACTGCCTCACTCTCCCTAGAATTTGGCCCTGACCCCAGGCTTGGGATCCTGGACACCCATCACCTGCCACTGGAGACTCCAATCAAGTCTTCTCCAAGACCCTACCACACGTTGGTCAGGACCTCCACCCCTACAGGCCCTCTCAGAGGCCAGCGGTGGTTTCATTCTGGCACCTGCAAAGTCCCCTAGTCCTGCCTCTACCCGGCTCATGACTGAGTTTTGGGAGCCTGCAAGTACAAAGGGAAAGAGAGGAAACAGCTCTTCCACTGAAACCTCTGTAAGACATTGAGGCCCAAGTTACCCTGCCGTAGGGCTGTTATGGGTTGAATTGTATCCCCTCAGAATTCATCCGTTGACATCAACCCCCAGTCCCTCAGAAGGTGGCTTTATTTTGAAATATGGTCATTGACATTGTAATTCGTTAAAATGAGGTCTTTGGGGTGGACCTGAATCCAATATGACCGGTGTCCTTCTAAAAGGGGAATTTGGACACAGAGGCAGACAGGCACAGAGGGGAGACAGCGCAGAGACGCAGCGAGAAGGCAGCCAGGTATTGTGGAGGGAAGAGGCCCGGATCAGCTCCTTCCCTCACGGCCTCAGGAGGCAGCGGCCCCATGACACCTGGATTCTTCTGGCCTCGGAGCTGTGGGGCACAGTTCTGTTGCCGGAGCCCCTCCGTGTGTGGAACTTCGTAATGCACTTATGGCAGCTCTAGCAAATAAATGCAAGAGCCCAAACGAGTGAGAGGGAGGTCTTTCTGCCCGTCGATGGGGCCCCCGGTCAGAGCAGGGACAGCCCTCAGCAGGAGCAGACGGGCTTGGGGGTCATTGAGCGCTCCCCGGGGGGCTGGGGCAGGAGAGCTTGCAGGTGTGCGGATGTAGGGGGTCTCGGTACCTGTCAGCAGGTAGGGTAGAATCCTACCTGATGTAACAATTATACCCTTGCTTTGTAGGCCTCCCTGGTGAGGTCTGGGTAGACATCCTACTGTAAACGCGCAGCGACGCCACCACTGCCCAGGGAGGAGGAGACTGCATCTGGCAGTAGTGGGCCCCCGAGGTGACCACCGGGTCTGTGTGGAGGAGCCATGGTCAGGGGTCACTTGAGCGCCCTCAGGAAGCAGATGCTGACAGGATTAGATGCGAAAGATCTGCATTAAGGGACATACCTGTGAAAGGAAATTGGGTGGGAGAAGGGGAAGGCTGGGACAGCTGTCAGACTGTCAGACCAGTTTGACCTTGACTGAAGGAGAAAGGGAAGGAAGGAGGGAGGGGGGAAGAGGGTTGGTTGGATGGAAGTTTCTTGCACAGCCCTTTGAGGAGCCTCTAGCCAAAATCGGCCATCAGAGGTGTCCACCTCTCCCAGCACCCCTGCCACACACAGTCATTGGCTGGGAGCATGGCTCAGGGGCAAACATGACGATCCATTTCAGGGTTGATTTCAGAGTGCAGCCGCCTGGCCAGCTCCATGCTTTGCAGGCAGAGATCTGAGCGATGCTTTCTCACGGCTGCCGCACTGGACAGTCAGGAAGGGAGGTGTGGACCACGGTGGAGAACCACAGCAAGCATGAGGCATTAGGGGTTAAATGATGGAACAATGCACAGAACTGATGGTGCTAAAATGATACCCCATGGGCGTTTCTTCCATCACTTCCAGTGAGTCTGAACATTCCTTTTCCTAGGCTTACTGGCCATTTGCATTTTACATTGTGTATGCCTGATCATTTCCTCCATGTGTTTTCTATTAAGGTGTTAACATTGTTCCTGTTGATTTTCATCAACAATTTTAATACTAAAGTTACACATATATCACAAATATTCTCCCTGGTTGGTTGAGAGCCCTTTAATCCTGTAATGGATATGAATTCTGGTCTACAAATACAAGTAGGCAAGAAGCACAACTAAAATGACTTTTCTGTAACTGCACTGACTTTATTTTCAAGCTCCCATTTTAGCTAACTGATAGAAACAATTTGAGTAATTTGGGGGGAGACCCTTCTCCCATCCTTTTTCCCAGCATTGCCTCCAAGTTCCTGGGGGGGAAGGAGTGCCAAGATAGCAGAGTTGGGGCATCTGTCGGAGCTATCCTTGCCAACCCCTGGTGTCTACTGAGGTCCTCATTTCCATCTGGCTCTTGATCATGCCCTACCATGATCTCGTCCAACCACAAGACCTCCAAGTCTTCAGGCTTACTGGATCACTCTGGGCCCTCTTGGACCCCCCAGGACACCTGTCCATTGCTCCCTGTGCCACACCATGGCTGGGGGAGGGGGCTGGAGGCTCGCTTGCTTAGACATACCATGCACCCATTTCTGAATTCACCAGGTCAGGGAAAGTCCTGGGTTCTCACTCCTTTCGTGGGCTCTACCCAGAAACACAGCTCAGGATGCCCCTGCTTTCAGATTCCTCAACTCGTCCACACCCCTCTGTGAATCTCACTTCTGACCTGCTCCTCCGACCCTGAGAGTCCCGTGTTGGTAGGGTTGGATAAAGGTGGAGGCTGGGTGGGAAGATTGGAAGAGTGATCATGCATTTTCCAAACCAATTGGCTGTGTCCTTAGGGTTTTCTGGAAATGTCAAAGCCACGTATTATTTCTGAAACCCACCCGCCCAAAGCTTTGCGGGCAAGAGCGGCGAGAAACAGCTGGGAAAGAAACACAGGTTGCTTTAACCCAGTTGTGCCCATCGTGCCTTTTGAAGTGCAGATGTTTTAAATATGCACACAGTTCCACATGTTCCTTTACAGTTCCCTCCGTTTGCTTCTAAGACTTTGGGCCACTTGAAACCAGTAACCGTACACCAGCAGTCCCCGCTGGCGGCACGGTTCCATGTTGCGTTCACTCACAAATATGCCAGGACAGGATCTGAGGTTGCGCTCTGCTCTTCCTGCTCTGCCCAGCAGCCTGGGCCCAAGGGGACTAAACCAGGTCTCAGAGGGGAAGGGGTCTCATGGCTACTTGGTCCCATCACCCACCTCAGTAGGAAGCGTCTCTGTGGCATCTCTGCTTGATGCTTCTCACACACTTCCAGCCACGGGGAGCTTACCAGTTCAGAGTCGATTGATAGAAAGCTTTCTCATCCAAAGAAGCCCAAGTCTGGTTCCCTGCTGGTCCTGCCTCAGGCCTATGGAGCCCCACTGTGCTCTCAGCCTAACATCCCTATCACCCTGGAGACCAGCATCCTGTCCACCCCGCCCCCTTCTCTAGTGAACAGACTTGTTAAACTGCTTTGCACACCCTTGAATCACAGGGGCCCCCCGCGCCCCTTCCTGGCAGCAGCTTCTACTGAGCTGTCCTCGGGCAGCGGAGGCTGACACCGTGATCTCCCGATGCACTGGGACCGGCCCAGCGCCAGGGCCTGCGACATGGACACACTGTCTTTGGAATGCGGTCTGTGGGTCAATGTTTTGAGTCTCTGCTCACAGAAAATCCAAGGTCTTTGTTGCATAAATTGAGGCCTCTTCCAACCTAACCTGCACCTGCTGACATTTTGTACTGAAATTCAGCAACAGTAGTGACAGGGGAGCCACGTTCTGGGATTAGGCAGAGCTGGGCCAAACACAGGCTGCTCGGCCACTTAAGCCAAGGGAAGGCCCGTGTAACCTTGACAGCTTTGGAGACCTCTTTTATAAAGAGCAGTTAACACCTGTTAGTACCTGTTCTTAAGGGCCATGGGAGGGTTAAGAAATGAGGTTGTAAATTCTTACCACGGGCAAGTTAGTGAGTGTGCTGTGAAGGGCAGCTATTTTTCTGATTGTTATCAAGCAACTAAGAGTGTAGCACTTTTTCTTTTTCACCTGGGGATGTGTTTATTGAGTTTTAGAGAGAGAGAGAGCATGAATGAACGAGAGAGAAACATTGATGTGAGAGAGAAACAGCGATCCCTTGCCTCCCGTATGCACCCCAACTAAGGATTGAACCTGCAACCTAGGTATGTGCCCTGACCAGGAATGGAACCCGTAATCTGCTGGTGTACAGGATGATGCTCTAAGCCACGAGTCACCTGGCCAGGGCTGTAGCTCTTATTGTAATTGGAATAAAAGACGAACAATGATAGGCAATATCGGTTAGAAGGTAGGCACTGTTGATCAGAAAGGGACTTATCCTAATGGACCAGGGACAGGTGTCAATGTCGGGAAGTAGCGATTAAGAGGGCGAAGCCAATAGGACATTACGTAGGTCCTCAGAAGACACATCAAAAAAGGGAAAAGACTGCAGAAGAGCAGGCATTTGCCTCCGGGCAACACAGGTGGAGAGCCCAGCGCTCAGGCGAGGTCTGCCCAAGCAGCACTCAGTCTTGGCAAAGGCTAAGCCCCATTCCTGGGGCACCTGGCAATGGGAGCCTCTCCTCAGGATAATGATGCCAATCAGTTCTGGTGCACAGAGGTGGGGAGGGGGCATCACAGAGGCTGTGCTTGACCTCTTGGGACCTGCCCACCAGACCCCTTTCCTATTGACTCCGGGCAGGAGCTGTGTAGATAAATTCAGTGTTTACGTGTTGCTAACCTGTGCTGGTGGTGCCATCCCTGCAGGGCTGGAAGCCAATGGCAGACTCTCTAGGGCAAGAAGGCCCAGCCAGGGGGACCGTGCAGACTTCAGTCAGCAGACCTGGGTTCAAATCCAGCCGAGCCACCTGGTATCGTGGAGCGCTGGGCAAGTCACAGGTTCCCTCTGAGCTCCAGAGCTGTCGTCCGTCACATGGGGTCCCCAGCCTCTGCCTCGCAGAGTTGTCACAGGACAAGCAGGGATCGCAGGTCTAAGTCACCAAGCATGTGTCAGGCAGGCAGGAAACACGGCTGCATGGAGGGGATGGTGTCTGGCCTAATCCGCCTAAAGAGGCACAGCTCGGAGGCCATCAGCTCCTGCAGGAAGACACAGCCGAGGGGGAACTGGGAAGAATTCAGTCTCCACTCCACACTGGAGTGACCCTGGGCAAGGCGCTTACCCTCTCTGGGCCTCCCTTCCCTCATCTGTAAGACAGGGTCCTCCTGAGGGTCCGGGCCATGTACACGAAGTGCTTAGTGCAGGGCCGGCATGGAGTCATGGCGTGAGTTGCTGTCCCTCCCAGAGGCCACCAAGCTGCCACGGCCACCCCAGCTCAGGCTCCCTGCTGAGCACTTCCTCCCGCTCCTTCTCTCGGCTCCCTGCATTCACCTTCAGAGGAACGAGACAAGGTAGCACATTCCACTCGTCACCGAGACAGGCAGCCCTGTGTCTCAGGGCCAGTTCTCCCTGACAGCCCAGGAGGTCTTTGCCACGAACGCTGGTGACACAGCCAGCTGGGAGGCAGGTGGGGGAAGGCTGCGTGTGCAGCAGTGTGCACAGGTGGCCTTTGAAGGGCCTGGCTGAGGGCAGGGTGTGCTGCGGAGAGCAAGTGACCCCAACACGGAGGGGCTTTAAATGACAAAAATTTATCACCTCACAGTTCTCAGGGCTCAAGTGTCAGGGGTGGCTTAGCTGGTGCCTCTGGCTCAAGGTCTCTCTGCCCTAGCCAGTGTGGCTCGATGGTTAGGGTGTCGGCCCATACACCAAAGGGTTGGGGGTTTGATTCCTAGTCAAGGGCATATACTTGGGTTGCAGGTTCGATCCCTGGCCCAGGTCAGGGCACAGGCAGGAAGCAACCAATCAATGTGTCTCTCTCACATCGATGTCTCTCTCTCTCTCACTCTCTCTGTCTCTCTCTCTCCCCTCCCTTCCCTCCCTTCTACTCTCTAAAAATAGAAAAAAATATGCTTGGGTGAGGATTAACAACAACAAAAAAAGAAGTTGTAGTCGAGCTGTGGCCTGGGCAGCAGTCACCCAAGGCTCCTATGGACCTGCAGGACCCACTTCCAAGCTTGCTCACATGCCACGGGCAGGCTGCAGAAGGGCCACATCCAAACCCCTCACAGGGCGGAGGCTGGACTTGGTGCCTCACCGCAGGGCCTCCATAGGCTGCCTGGAGTCACTGTATGGCAGCCGGTGATGAGAGAGAGAGAGAGAGAGAGATTGAGAGAGAGCGCCAAGCCAGCCCAAGGCCGGGCCGTCTCTGTAGCCTGCTCTTGGCAGTGGCACCCCATCACTTTTGCAGTAGTCTGTTCATGAGGAGGGATTAGGACAGGGTGGCGGACCTAAGTCATCAGGTCCAGCCCATGCCTGAGGTGAGGGGACTGCACCAGGCCATGCCCACCAGGGCAGCATCGGGGGCATCTTAGAGACCGCCTGTCTCAGAGGGGGGAGTGGGAAAACAGTGCCATCATAACCTTGTTTATAGAGTGGAAAGAGCCCAAACCCAGTGCTGGCTCTAATGCTGATGTTGTGTGTAGCCTGGGACTGCTGGTCACCTACCTGGTTAGAGCCCCAGCCTCCTCCTCTGTCAAAGGAGATAACAGGAGGGGGTGAGTCCTGCCCTGCGTTGCCCCGCTGGCTTCCTCATCCAGGGGCCCACTCTGGGAGTTTCCCCAGACCTTCCCCTTTGGGGGCTCTGGTTACTGTGCTCACTACCACCCTAGGCCTTGAGGGAACTCTCTCCTGCCTGCCTCTCCCTGCCTCCCCCTGAGCTCTACTCAGAGCATGCTCTGGCCCAGCCCCATGTGGTTCCTGGAAGCCAGCAGAGAGAGGCTGATGCATTCACGCTGACTTCGTGAAGACTGGGGGTGCCGTGGGGGACACCCCAGAGAGTGCAGCGATCCAATGGCCTGTTAGCATCCTCTGACTGGATTTCTGCATTCTCACCTAGAACCCTTCTTCTGGGATCCTTGTCAACTGCCCATGACAGGTGTTCTCCTGGACCCCCACACCCCTCAAATGGAACCAAGAGAGATGGAGTCCAAGGCTCCTTCCACCTAAGGCACACAGTCCCAGTGACTGACACTGGCAATGACATTCATGAAAGCCCCATCCTGTGCCCACCCCCCGCCCCTCCTGGAAGGCTCTCCAGGACACAGAACGTCACGGCTCACGACAACCACAGCATCTGCTCCTGCCACACGTGGGCACCTGGGAGAGGCTTGCTCAGCGACACCGATCATCACGCGGCACTGTAACTGCCCTTCCCTGCCTTTGTCCTTCTGCATCCCCAGGGTGAAGCTCAGCCTGGCGCACAGTAGGTGCTCTGAAAACATGTCTGCTGAGTGAGTCTTGCAAGAGTGGAGAGGAATGTGACCGTAGTCCCAGTACTTCTGGTCAAATGACCCTGTCCCTCAGCGCTCTGGTTCTCTCCCGTGCACAGTGCAGATCAGAGCTTGCAAACTACTGGCCCAGAGGCCCCACCCAAGTTGTAGAGATGTTGTTTCTGGTTCATTCAGTGTTTAATTTCATTTAAAATTCGTTCCCAACATTTAAACATTGGCTCTGTGAGGTCTAAAGACTGGTGTCCCAGGACCCATGGGTGACGAAAACCCTGGATTAGCAGCACCCTGGCTAAGAAGTCACGTGGGCTGAGTAATGGAGAAACTGCTGTTTCTGAGGATGACACAGAGCTATAAATAGCCTCAGAGCCAGGTGAGTGCGGATACCTGCCTGTCCACCTGGGCCACAGTCCCAAGGGCTGGGCATTTTCAGTTGATGGCTCAGCCCAGGCACTGTGCCTCTTCCTGATGCCACTGAAGTCAGTCAGGAAGAGATGGCCACACAGCTGAGCCTGTGGGGGAGGGAAGCTTTCCTCTTTGAAAGAAGGTAATGATGATGCTTGGTTTTCTAAAGATGGTGGAAGGAGTAACACGAGTGAAGGAAGCCGGTACTCGGTCCAGGTCCTGGGGACGGGGGCATCGCACCATCAATGGATCACCAGTTCTAGCTATCCAGCAACGTCAGACCTCAGCCTGGCCTCCAGGGCCCCCTGTGTTCCCCCACCTCACCCCCTTCAAAGCCTTTCAGCTCATGGTCAATGTCACAGCTTTTGCTTGAAAGTGCCCTGATCTCCCCCAGCTCTGGGCTGGTTTTGGCTCATTCCCCTCCTCTCCACATCTTTGTGTCTCTGCCCCTCAAATGTGATCCCCCCCAAGCAGATATCTCCCCCGTTCCTGTCTTCCACAGCCCCCTGGCTAATTCCTCAGTTTCTGTCTTTCTGTGTTGCCTACTCAAGCCTTGTCTCCCTTGCCTTTCTCACCTAGTAACCAGCTCCTCAATGACAAGTGAGAAGGCCTTGACATATCCTTGACATACCTGATCTGGGAGTCAGACAGATTCCAAGTAGGGCTGCTCATGCTTCAGTGGGTGGGGATAAACTGAGGCCCTCCAGGAGCAGGCTTGAGGGACAAGCGGTACCACTAGGGCCGGGTGAGCTGAGGGCCTGAAACTGATGCGTGGGGTGATTCCTCTCTTCCTCTTTCAAATTTACAGTAGGCACTGATACGGGGTAACCTGGGAGATGAACTGGGGGGCCCAGGTGGAGCAGGGAGTCAGTGGGCTTCCCCTTCAGGTCACAATTGTGAGAAAGGGGGAGGCATTTCCCAGGAAAGAGTGAGGCCCCGTCCGGAGCTGACCTGGAGAGCTGGGCTTCACTGAGTGACGGAGTCCTCCTCGACCAGGAATACAGACGAGGGGACTGTGGACTTCCATAAAAGGCCCAAACTAGCATTCTCATGCAGCTAGGACACTCTGCTCTGCCCTCATGATGTTGCTCGGGTCAGCATTTTGCTGCCCAACCCCTTCCCAGGAGTTGGTTCAGTCTGGCAGGGAAGCCCAGAGTTGGTCCAGCTCAAGTCCACCTGCCTCCAAATCAGGCTACCACCCTCTTCTCTGGCCCCTCAGACTTCTGAGCCCCTGCAACGGGGACCCATTGCTGTCTGAGCCCCAAACCCTGAGCAAAGACTGTTTAGACTCTGCCCATCCCTGGTGGCATAGTCCTTAACAGGTGACAGACTCCTCTCATTCATTTTATCCTTGGAACAGATTGGGAAAAGGCAGAGTAAGGATTATCATCACACCCTTATTCTTAGTCTTCAGAGAGGAACCCGAGTCCCAGAGAGGTCTGAGAGGACTGGCACAGGCTGGTGGCGGGGACTCCAGGGTTTCCCCAACCCTGGACAGTGCTTTCCTCTCTCTGGGCCTCCGTTTCCCGCCTGGAGGGTACAGATGCTCTCCTAGGACCCTGGCCTGTTAATCACTTGCTGTGGGCCTCCCATGCCTCGCAGGCCTCTGTGAAGTCCACCCGGCATGTGGGGTCAATCCCGCACCCCGCAGTTCCTCCCACTCAGTTCCGTGTCTCTTCCTGTCTTGCTTTTTCACTTTTCCCTGCACTCCCTATTCAGTGACCCCTGTGCAGTCCACAAGAGGTCTGTTTTGGGGCGAGTGGGGGTGGGAGGGGGGCAGAGGATAAAGAGGCAATGTACAAAGACCCTGAGACCTCAGACCCAGGTGAAAAGTTATGAACTTGGGTGCTGCTGTGAGACAGAGAGGGGTGGGAGAGCCGCAGGATGCGCAGAAAACATGTTCCAGTTTTGCAGGAAGATCTGAGCTCTAGAAGCGTGTGCGGGCAGGACAAGCCTCTTGGTCACCGTGGGAGCTGTCTCCTCCTGCCACTCCTCACTCTAATCGGCCTCTCACCCCAGCTTTCTTAGACTGACTCTCAGTGCCTCTGTTTCCCTTGGTCTATGTCTGCAGGGCCTATGGGAGCGGAAGGGCGGGCAGGAAAGGGGGGGCGCCTTATACAAATGTAGACATTTGTTACAGTCAGATAAAAACATACAGATGCTCATATTTTGGAGTTAACCACGTTTTAACATTTGTTCCCTTTTTAAAGTTAATCTATTGGGACCCTCACAAAATGGGACTGGTCCCCTTTCTGCGAGGTCGTACCTGTCCTCAGGTCCCTGGCCCTGGTGAAGTTCAAAGGACGTCGGGCTCTGCTGCCCCACCAGTCGGCTGCGTTACCTACCGAGGCCGGCAGGGGTCGCCCGCGGACAGGCCCGGAGGGGGCGGGGCGGGGTCGGGGGCGGGGCCTCGAGCCTGCCGGGCCAATAAAAGCGGCGCGCAGCGGCGTGGGACTCTACCTCTCGGGTGCGCGTGACCTTCGCGGCCGTTTCCTCCGCTTACACCGGGAATCTCCCGTCCCGACCCGACCCCACCGACCCGCGTCGCTATGCTGGCGCTGCGTTGCGGCTCCCGCCTGCTCAGCCTGCGCCCTGTCCCGCGCTCCTCGCCGCTGCGCCTCCCCGCGGCCCGCACCTGTAGCGGCGGCGGCGCCCGCGACCCCTCCGCTTCCGCCGGGAACCCGCTAGTGTACCTGGACGTGGGCGCCGACGGGCAGCCGCTCGGCCGGGTGGTGCTGGAGGTGAGGCCACGACCGGACCGCGCCGCACTGCGGTGGGGGGCGTCCTCAGGAGAGCCCTGCACCCCGGACCGGCGCTGTGCCCGGCTCTCTGGGTGCCCTTGCCTCCCACTCCCGGGCTCTGGCCTCAGTTTCCCCACCTCTAGGAAGGGGCATCGGATTGGTCTCCGCTCTCCTCTCGGAACTTTGGAGAAGTGGAGGCGGGGGGAAGGGTGTGTGTGGACGGGAGAGCTCAAGGTCAGGTCGTAGATGGTGAGGGCCCGGCCCACTAGTCCGCCCGGGGTGAGGGGAGGGGTTCCCAGGCCGCTCGGTGTCGGAACCTAGACCAGAACTGCGAGGTGGGTATCTGGGGTCCGGATCCTGATGGCGCGGTGGGCCGGCCTGGGCGCGCACGTGGCGGCCTTTGCCCCGGGCGAGCGGGGGTCCGGCCCCGCCCCCACCCGGCCCGCCCTCGGGCTCCCGGGCCTTCGGGCTCTTCGGTCACCGGGCACCCCTGTGTCCGGGCTTCTCGGCCATGGGGCTCCCCGGCCTTCGGGCTCCCCCGCCAGACTCTGGGGAATGAGTGAGGTGGTTAGGAGCACCGCCTCGCGCGTGGTGTGGGGCTGGGCAGGCAGCGGGCTCCAGCCACCAGGCGGCCCCCCGGATGCTGAGTCTGGGCAGTGTGCCTGGAGCCCGGTTCCAACCCCAGCCACCCTTCCAGTCAGTTCCTGCTCCTGACTCTTTGGGCCGTTTTTTTTAAAAACGAAAGCAAGAAGCAAAGAGTCCTGAAGGTAACAGCGGGAAGGTAGCAGAAGCTCCGTGTGACCTTCAAGCTTGGCCCTATTTGAGCAAAGGGGGCTCAGTTAAGCCTCAGCTTTCTCTGCTGGAACATGGAGATCACCATTCCTGCTCCCGTTTATTTTCGTGGTTTGGCGCCAGGGTGGCTTTTGAAGCTGGGGGACAAGGAGACGAGCTTGGCTGGGGCTCCACCCTCTCCTTATTCCCACCCCTCTTGCCTCTCTCTGAGCCTCAGTTTCCCATCTGCGCATTGAGAAGCGTGGACTGGCTCCTCCCGGGCCCTGAGGCTGATGCTTTGGGCCCAGCTGTACGTGGTAGCTCTTCCCCAGGGAAGCAAGCCAGGATGGCCCTGTGGTCTCTCCTGACACATTAGGAAACCGAGGCTGCCTCCTCCCAGCCTTGGATTCAGGAAGCAGCTGGCAACAATGATAGCTGCTTAGGCTGCCTCCTACACGGCGCTGGGAGTAACAGGAATGGAATGGCACATGGTGATTTCTCAGTCTCCCTGGCCTCTGTGGAGGCTGGGTGTGAGGAGGTTCCTTCCTTCACCTGCCTCTGGACTAACCATCTTCTCGCATCCCTCCTCTCTCCCTACAGCTGAAGGCAGATGTTGTCCCAAAGACAGCAGGTAAGGGAGGGGCAAGGCCAGGTGGGTGGGCTGCCAGGAGGGGTCTGGGCAAGCAGACCCAGGATCAGACGGGAGTTCCATTGGTGGCTCAGCCACTGTGCACCTGGGGCAACCTGCTTTCCCTCTTGGGGCTCAGTGTTGGCCTTGCCCACCTGTCTGGTAGCAGCCTCAGGATCAATAGAGGGCACGTGTACATTTCCCTGGGACACCTTCCTCCCTCGTGGTGTCCATTGTGACAGGCTGGTGGCTCACAACCTTGAACTCCCTACCCCGCTGGCCTGGTGCTGGAACAGCGAGGATTGTTTGCTCTGCCACTGAGATCAGAGGAGATGACATGTCCCAGGTCACAGCCAGAGCAGACTTGGGGCGGGCTAGGGTCTTCCATGCCCTGCTTGCCTGGGGGGTTCGAGGGGATGCTGGCTGGAAGGAAGTACCACCCTTGGGGCTGAGTTGAGGCCTGGCCTGCTGACCTGCCTCTCCCTTGCACCCTCAGAGAACTTCCGGGCCCTGTGCACCGGGGAGAAGGGCTTTGGCTACAAAGGCTCCACGTTTCACAGAGTGATTCCGTCCTTCATGTGCCAGGTACTGTGGCCTCGCTGCGCAGGGTCCTCCTCTGTAAGGGGGTGATGGGGAGCATGTGCCTGGTGCTTGGAAAGTTCCGAATAGAGGGCAACTGTAATTACTCTCCTGGCCTCTCACCCTGGGAGGCTGGAACCTGTCTGAGCTGCCACAGCCCTTCCTGCCCCAGAAGTTAAGCAACAGGGCAAGTGGCAGGTGGCCCTGCCCAGCTGCGTTGGGAAAGTTGAGCCTGTGGAGGGAGCACTGGCATTGGGTATGGACGTGCGTGGGAGGTGGATCTTAAGGCTTAGAGGACTAGTGTATACAGTCTGAGGGTGCCCCTGTGTGTCACGAGCCCGTGGCATGGGAGAAGAGGAAGAGGAGGGAGGGAGAGCACGAACAGGAACGCACAGGTCTGGGCTTGGAGCCTCCCTTTCCAGAGGAGAGCATCTCTCGGTTGGATGAACGTGTTCTTTAGTCATGTGTCCTGCCCATCTGTCAGAGGCGGTAGTATTGCTGTCAGGTTTTAGGGAAGCTGTCGACAGGTCAGGACCTGCGCTTCCGTGGGGATTGTCCTCTGTTGGGTCAGACCCTGCTAGGGCAGGGGCTGTGTCCTGAGCCAGCGAGCCCAGAGGCAGGGCCTGGAAGTCCCTCCGCCCTGGGGCCATAACCACATGGTAGCGAGGGGCAGTGGGTTGGGGCTGGGCCTGCTGATGTGGTAAAGTAGCCCACAGGACGGGCAGCGAGGCTGTGGCGTGGGACAGGCTTGGCCAGGCCTGTCGCTTTCTGCTCCAGAGGCTGCCAGGAGCTGCGGTGGGTGTCCCGAGCCGGGCTAGCGTCTTCCTCTGAACAGCGGCAGACAAGGCGGGGACTTCCAAAGCTGGAGGCTCTCGGAGGCTGAGATGGCCGCACCACGGGGCCCAGGCCAAGGTTTAGACTCATCCCTCTTTGGGGACACCTTATTGGCCTTTGTGGATGCTGCAGCTGGGCTGGCCCGGTTACCCCTGGGGCCTGAGAGACCCCCTCTCGGGAAAACGGCAGCAAGCCCTGAGGAGGGGACCGTCCCTGCAAAGGCACCGGGGAGCCAGGGAAAGACTGGGACAGGGAGGGGCTCAGCATGGGAACTGGCTCTGTGCCAGCTGCTGCTCTCCACATTCCAGCCCTGGGATCAGGCCCCTGGACACCTCCCTGTTTATCCTCTAGGAGTTGTGGGTAGAAAAGTCTGGGTCAGTAAGAATCCTGTCCTTGGTTGTTAAATCCTTGGAAGGTCGTTTAAAAACTTGCTCAGACAAAAAGTGAGTCATTCCGAGATCAGGATAGTTATTGTCAGAAAATATTGAAGCTTATTTTACTCTTGCTTATTTTTCTTATTATTTTATTAGTCCTTATATGATTGGATGTTTTTGACCCCTTTGCCTAAGGCTTCCAGCGGGTGGGCCTGGTGGGTGGGTGGTTTCTGGGGGAGGGGGGTCTGGTCAGCGAGGGCTTCCCAGCACTGCAGCAGTGTCCCCCTGCCGTCTGGCAGCTACTCAGAAGGTGCTCTGTGCTACAGGCTGGCGACTTCACCAACCACAACGGCACAGGGGGGAAGTCCATCTACGGAAGCCGCTTTCCGGATGAGAACTTCACACTGAAGCACGTGGGGCCAGGTGAGTGGGGGCCGCGTTCCCTGGTCCGAGTGCCCAAGCTTTGACCCAGCCTCTGCCGTGCCCGGCAGGCCTGGAGGCTGCAGTGTGACCCCTGACAGCTCTGTCCGATCGTACGCCTTCCTTCAGTGCTCAGTTTGCTGGGTTTGCCTAGAGCTCTTTCCTTCTGAGCTCCATTTAAAAACCAACTATCCTTTGGGAACTTGGTAAGGGGGAGGGCCTTCTAGCCAAACCTCAGCATTGTGTCGTCTCTAAGACCCAAGGTGCTTTGTGAGAAGCCTAGAGTCGGTGGGTCCTGCCCTGGCTCTACCTGAGAGCTTCCCAGCCCTCTCCTTCCTCTGGGGGGCGGCCGGGAGCTGCTCGTCCTGGGGGCCTGGTCCTCTTCTGACTCAAGTGTCCTTGCTGTCGTTTGAGCCACCTGCTCTTTTGAGTGACATCCAGGTGAGATGCTTCCTGGGGCAGCGTGGCTCACCCCTGCCTGTTTCTCAGGTGTCCTGTCCATGGCAAACGCAGGCCCCAACACCAACGGCTCCCAGTTCTTCATTTGCACCATCAAGACAGACTGGTGAGTTCCCGTTCCTGGCTCCAAGCATGAGGGGCAGCCTTGCAGTGGAGGAGGGGTTGTGTGCTTTGGGAGGAAGGTAGTTTGGGGCTGGACTGTGTGCTCTGGGACAGTAGCCCTCCCGGGGCTGTGCATCTGTTTGAGAGAAAGAGGAAGTTCCTGAGAGATTGAGGGAGAAGATGGGTGGTTTTGCAACTCTTGCTGTCAGCTGGAAATTTCTCAGTGTGTTTTGCACACACATGCAAAGTACATTTGGGAAGTGCTGTGGAACATAGCAGACCTCAGGTGGCCTGTCCTAGAAGCCGTCCCTGCTTGCCCGGTATAAGCTGTTCCCCAGGCTTATCTGGACCGTGGAGTGCACTTGGGAACCGCTGTGGTAGACGTGTGGATGTCACCCCATTTTCATCAGGCATGAGCAGAGGCCTGCAGGCAGCCCAGCCCCTTGGAGCCCCTTTTCCCACATGCCTATGGATTTTAGGGACATCTTCCCAGCAAGGGATGCGTTTCTCTGCCAAAGACTCTTGTGTCCCAGCCCTGGGGCATCTGGGGTGGAGGGGACAACAGCTGGCCGGGGGCTAAGACTTACTAAAGACCATTTCTGAGGACTTTGGGGAGACCTGGGTGAGGGTAGATACTAGTTGTCTCCAGCCTCCAAGCCAGTAGGGCCTGGTTGTCGGGCTGGGCAGGTGATTGCTGGCTCTGCCTGCTCTTGGCTCCTCTGTAGAACCCTTACTGGGCCCTGGACAAAGCTGCTCTTTAGATTCTCAGGACTCAGTCTCACACACGTGTTACCTTGGCTCTCACCTCATGACTTAAAATAATCCCATTTACACAGACCTTTTATTCCTTTCGAGTGGTTCAATACTCTGAGCAGAGCAAAAATAACTCCCTTTTCTTGGGTGAGGTTACCAGGCCCGGTCACACATGGAGCCCTGGAGGGAGGCATCCTTGGCTGTACTCGGGGAGCTCAGCAAGGCTGGTTGATACCGGGAGCATTGGGGAGCAGCTCCCCCTTCTCAGTGTGCGTCCCTTTCAGAATGGCTGTTTCTGGTAGATAGTGCCTCGAGCAGGTGACCGTGATGTTGGCTAACATTGCACTACTCTTGCTTCTGTCCACCTGGCTCACCCGTCCTCACAGGTTGGATGGCAAACATGTTGTGTTTGGCCACGTCAAAGAGGGCATGGATGTTGTGAAGAAAATAGAATCCTATGGCTCCAAGAGCGGGAAGACGTCCAAGAAGATTGTCATCACGGACTGCGGCCAGTTGAGCTAACCCCTGTGGCCAGGGTGCTAGGCCTGCAGCAGCTGCACCTGGGTGCTGACTCACCAGGTGGCTGCCTCGGGCTCCCGGTGGAGGCGCCCCGCAGAGTTGCCTGTGCTTGCTCCATCGCCATGTGCTTGAGGGAGGCATCTCGGACGTCAGAGCTCCCTGGGCCCCCAGGCTGCTTCCTCAGTGCCCGCCCTTCAGGACCCTGTCCGGGCCCCCGTTGTGGACATCATGTCACTACTCCTCATCAGGCATCGGTTGTAGCTGTCTAGCCCAAGTACACACGTGCCTTGGACATTGGGGGGTGGTGATGGGTTCTGATTTCTGCCTTTTCCTTAATCAAGGGGGAAAGCCAGATGCTGCAAAAAAAAAAAAAAAAAAAAAGGCTGTGAATGATATCTGTAATGATATCTTCCTAATAGGAATAGTTTAGTTAACAAGACTACCTGGAGATGAAGCTGTGACACTAACGACTCCATGCTGTGAGGTGGCCCCAGCCACAGACCTCCAGCGCGTGGCCTCTGGAACGCAGGCAGGGCTTCTCTGAAGGGTCTCATGGCCCAGGCCTGGCCCAGCCCCTGTGAATCCTGGCAGCTTGCTGCTGTTTCTGAGGAGAGTCCGTGGGGCGGAAGTAGGTGAACCTGGGAACCAGGCCATTGCGAGCTGAGCCTAGTTGATGTGAACCCCTGGGTGGAAACCGGAAACGGCCCATGAGTACCGTGGGCTCTGGGAGAAAGTGTATATTTCCTGGTGGGCTTTGGTTTGTCTATTTAATCAGTAATTTGAATCTACTGATTATGTGTATAGTAGACCTCAGGGACATGTACTTGTGTTCTCCTTAAATGTGAAAAATAAACCCTATTTTCTATAAAGACTGGTGTGTATGAGCCGCCTTTACTGAGTTACCCTGTGTCTGCTGAGGGCATTTCCATGGACTGTCAATCACCCCAGCCACCATGAGGGTGTTACTGCCCTCCTGTTTGACAGGTGAAGGAATGGGCTCAGACATCAGCACCCACAGCCTTTCCAGGAGCACTGCTTCCACCCAGCATGCCAGCTGCCCTTGGTGACAGCCTCAGCTTTCCTCAGCTCTCAGGGGAACAGGAGCGCTAAACACCGGGTGAGGGTCCGGTGGATGCATGCAGAGCGTGGCACAGTGCCTGGCACATCTTAGCAAGCACTCGGAGAGGCAAGGACGATACTTCCGTGTGTCAGGATTTTAGAGGGGAAGGCTCGATCATCTAAGGTTAGGCATGGACTCCACTACCTGAGATGTGCCATTTACATTTGGAATAGCTTCTAGGTGTTCCTGAATCCACAGGGGAGGCAGACTAGGGGGTAAGAGGAAGACTAAGAGCGTCCCTCATCAGCCAGCTGTGGCCCAGTCCACACAATGGAATACTCACATTTTATTCATAGTGTGAAAGGAATTGCCCATGTCAGATTATGTGTGGTCACATGTCCTTATAGTCATCTTGAGGTCAGTGGCTGGATTGGGTCACTGGGCGGATGGGGCTGTGAGTCAGGTTTTGTGGCGTCACAGGTTGACACAGTCATTGGAGTCATGGCTGGATTGGGTCATGTGGTGTCATGGAGAGTTTCCATGAAGTCAGAGTTCAGCTGCGTGGGTTGGGCGCTCGGCCAACCCAGCAGTTTTTAAACAATGAGAGCCTTAGGGGTCCTCAGTCCCGAGCCAGGTTCTGTCGGAGGCTTTTCAGAATGCACAGGCCTCCATCCTCAGGTCACACACATCTGAGGTCACAGCTTCAGTCCCTGCAGTTTCCCCTTGACCCCCAGGGACTAGGGAGGCAGAGGTGCTGTTGACAAGTTTGAGGAGTGCCCCGCCCTTGAGGTGTGACCTGCTGGCGCGTGGTGATTTCTGAGGTGGCGTCGGTGTGTGGTGTGTCCCTCCAGGGGATCTGATGTATGGGGACAGGGCCAGTATGCAGGGATTTCCTAAACAATTTCCTGAAAATGGGGCCATTTACACAGCTCCCTTCCCAGCACCCTGCACAGGAGCCGGAGCCTCGTCTTATATGAGCAGACGCCTAAGTAATACACAGGGAGGACACTGACTGACTGCTGGCGTGAGGTCCCTTAGGCATGAAGGGGCAGTGAGTCATGCACATGTTCTCAGAAATCAATCACGTGGTGCCGTGTAAACACGTGTGTAAATATCTGGAATCACATTTTTCTCAGACATTTCACAATGACTTCATTGCATCGTTTGCTTACAGTAAACTTTACACATTTTAAGTGTATAGTCGATGACTTTTGACAAATTCATACACTAAGGAACCACCACTCAAATTATAGGACATTTCCATCTCTCCAGAAAGTGACCTTCCTGGCCCTCCGAGGCAGCTACTGAACGAGAGATTAATTTTGCCTCCTCTAGGACTTTTTTGTCAATGGAATCATACAAGATTTACTTTTCGTGTCTAACTTCCTAGTGTAGCAGGGGTGAGAACGGAGAATTTCATAGCCCCTGGGCTCTGTGGGATGCTGGGCTGGGATGAGCAATGTCCACCGATGTTTCTCGGGCTGGTAAGGCCTAAGCAAAGCTTCTCCCAGAATCGCAGGGGCTGATGAAGCATGCAGATCCCCGGGCCGCCCCTGACACCTGCTGAATACAAATTTCCAGGGTGGCATCTAGGAATCTGAATTTTAAAATAACAATTCTGCTAAAGTGGGACTATGTGTGTGTAGGCCAGAGAGGCAAGATTGAAAGGGAGGTCATGGCTCACCGCTCAAGTCATTGTTTACTTCTGGGCACATACTTGCTGGATGCTCTGTGGGTCTGAGTGAGACCCTCCACTTATAAAGATGCCTCACCTGAGGAGTCATCACTTGCGGATGGAGGCAGCTGTGCCCTCTATAGCCCCAAGGGCAGCTGCCACTGCCTCCGCCATGGGCCGCATGTGGGGGAGGAGTCCCACCGTGGCGCCTCAGCTGTTCCTTTGCCATCACGGAGGAGGGTCTGGCTTGGGTGGGCCCATGATGGAGAGAATTTCTCAGTGAGTGAGAAACGGGGACCAGAAGTCAGGTCCATGTTCAAAGTCCACTGGAATGGGGTAGGTAGAGAAAGTCTTGCTTCCACTCTGCACCCCAGATCCATCTCAGCTTTTAGAATTATGATGGTAGTATTATTTATTATTATATTGTAACTAGTGGCCCGGTGCACAAAATTTGTGCACCTTAAAGGGGGATTAATTAGAGGAAATATTTTAGTACTGCTATTTGCCCTTTCTCTATAATAGAAGTGTCAGAGATGAAAGAAAATTAGTAAAATGTACATGAAAATCTTTCTCCTGTCAGAGTCTGGGACGCGGCATGAGACCCAGAGTCAAGTCCCCACTTACCCACGGTGCCTCAAAATTGCACAATACCCATACCCAGCCAGTCCCACCCCCATTGGGCGAGATCCAGACCCAGCCGGTCCCACCCCCGTCAAGCCCCGGTGGGCAGGGGGGGCACAGCCTCAGGTCCCCTGGCCCAGCACCAGGTCCCCCATCAAGCCCTGCTGGGTGGGGGGCACAGCCTGAGGTCCCCTGTCAAGCCCAGCCAGGCAGGTGGGCGCAGCCTCAGGTCCCCTGGCCCGGTGCTGGGGCGGGGGGCGTGGCCTGAGGTCCCCCAACCTGGTGCCGAGGTGGGGGGCATGGCCTGAAGTCCCCTGTCAAGCCCTACCTGGTGGGGGGCCCAGCCTGAGGTCCCCCGGCCTGGCGCTGGGGCGAGGGTAGCAGCCTGAGGTCCCCTAGCCCAGCACCAGGATGGGAAGCACACCTTGAGGTCCCCCGGCAAACCCTGCTGGGCAGGGGGCATAGCCTCAGGTCCCCCGGCCTGGCACCAGAGCGGGGTTGCAGCCTGAGGTCCCCCAGCCTGACGCCAGGGTGGGGGGCACGGCCTGAGGTCCCCTGTCAAGCCCCACAGGGGCAGGGGATGGCATAGCCTCAGGTCCTTGCTGATTGCTCGTTAAGGCTCCTTATGGGAACTTGGCCTCAGCTGTGGGTGCAGCCATCTTTGTGATGGAGTGATGGTCAATTAGCATATTCCCTCTTTATTAGATAGGATGGTTAACCTGGCTGGGCCACGGGATGCCCAGACACTTAGTCAAGTATTATTCTGATTGTGTGTGAGGGTGTTTCTGGGGGAGATTAAAATCTGAAGAAAGCAGGCTGCCCTCCCTAATGTGGGTGGGCTTCATCCAGGCAGTCAGCCAGTGAGGAGGAAAAAGGGAACCCCTCCTGCCTGCTGAGCTGGGATGCAGCTTTCTCTCCTTTGGAGTCGAACTGAAGCATCAGGTCTTCCTGGGTCCTGAGCCTGCGGACTTCTGGACCTGAAGTTATCCCATGGGTCCTCCTGGTTCTCAGTCCTCCGGACTTGGACCGGAACTTACACCACTGGTCCTGGCTCTCAACTTGCTGACTGCAGGTCCTGGGACTTCTCAGCCTCCATAATTGCATGAGCCAATTTCTTATAGTAATTCTCTCTCCCCCCTCCCCCCCCCACCATCTTGGTTCTATTTCTCTGAAAAACCCTGGCTAATACACATATACTCGTTTCTCCTACTTATAAACCAAAATGTACTTGTAAAAATTCAGATGTTACATAAATAAGTCATATAGACAATTAAATGACCTATAGCCCTATTGTATTAGTAATTGGTATGGGTATCTGCATTTGCTTAGGATGTAGAAAGCTGCAAAAACCATCATTCCTACCCCAATAAGAAGAGAAGGCTGAATAAGTAACAAAGTCATAACTTTTTTTGAGTTCATCAGAAAGGCAACCAGGTGACGTGAGTTCCAAAAAGGGACAAAGCCCTGGAGGGAGAGACAGGACACGAGGAAAGTGTGGCCACGGGACAAGTGGGTAAGATGAAGGTGTGGCCACGGGACAAGTGGGTGAGATGAAGGTGTGGCCACAGGACAAGCGGTTTCAGCTCCTGGAGAAAGACATGAAGCCGCGCTCACTCCCGAGGGGCTTCTCTCCTATGAAGCAAAATTCTTACTCCACTGGGGAGGACAGTGGTCCCTTCACCTCTGAAAGAATCAGAAGTTCACTGCGGCTGGGGGCAAGGTAGAATAAAGAACTACAACCCTCGGGGAGGGGCGAGAGAACATCCAGGGCCCAATAGCCTATACTGATACCAACCAGAAATCAGCGGCCACTGGGGAAAGGGCAAACGCCCATGGAAGACATGCCTAAGACTGAGGCTGGGCCAGGACCGCAGCGAGCCTGTCCCCACCCCTGGCCTGGTCTACTGCTCGCGGAGAAGGGAAGGCACAGAGAGAGATAACCTTGTGTGTTGCAGAAAGCTGCAAGTGGAGTCCAAACACAGAAAAACCCTTCAGCACCCAGCCCCACCCCCAGCAGCAGGCAGCAGTGGCCCACACTGTAGGAATCTGCACCCGTGGGACTCCGAAGGTAAGGACACCAACACCAGAACTCCAGCCCAGCGCAACTCCTGACAATCAACTCAATGCCTCACAGTAAAGACCCGAAGTAAGTAACAGCACGCCCATTTTCCAGTGTGCACACTACATCGCTGTCTCTCCTATTGTACAACAATGTTCAGCGTTCAATGAAAAAAATTAAAAGTCACAAAAGAGAAAGGGGAAAACCAGTAAATAGGTAAGGCAATCAACATAATCAGACTCAGATATAACCCTGCAGGACAAGGACATTAAAATAACTATGACTAATATGTTAAAGGATCTAGTGGGGAAGGTGGGCAACATGCATGAACAGATGGAGAATCATTTTAGCCAAGAGAAATGATAAGAAAGAATCAAATGGAGATTCTACAAAAAAGGATACCAAAAATGAAGAATTCCTTGATGAACTCAACAGTAAACTCAGCACTGCTGAGGAATATGTCAGTGATTTGCCAAAGGACTATGATTTGCCAAAGATGTAACACCAAAGAGCAGTCAACAAAAGAAAAATTAGATAAGTTGGACTTCACCACCGTCAAAATTTAAAATATTTGTGCTTCAGAGACACCATCAAGAAAGTGGAAAACACTCCACACGATGGGAGAAGATAATTGCTCTGGTGGAATGTAAGGTGGACCAGCAGCTTTGGGAAACAGCCTGGCAGTTCCTCAGGTGATTAGACATAAAGTTAACACATGACCCAGCAATTCCACTGCTGGGTATACACCAAGAGAAATAAAAACATGTCCACACGGAAACTTGTACATAAATGTTTATTGTAGCGTTCTTGATAATGATCACAAAATGGAAACATGTTCATGGTGGGAAGGTGAACCCACAAAATGTGGCATAGCCACCCAGTAGAATATTATCTATAATAATAAAAGTGTAATATGCTAATTAGACCCAACAGCCGAACAGCGGAACGACCATCCAGACGACCTTTCAAACAAAGACGCGGCTGCAAGGGCCAAGCCCCTTGCATGAATTTCATGCACCGGGCCTCTAGTTTGACTATAAAAAGGAATGAAGCACGGATACATGCTACAACATGGATAACCTTTGAAAACACTATGCTAAGTGGAAGAAGCCAGTCACAAGAGATTACATAGTCTATGATTCCATCCATATGAAATATCCAGGACAGGAAAATTGATAGGGACAGAAGAAGATTAGTGGTTGCCTAGGGCTTATGGGGAGATAAGTGGCTGATAGCTAAAGTGTATGTACGATACGAGTTTTCTTCAATGGGATGATAAAAATGTTCTAAAAATCAACTGTTCTGATGGTTGTAGATATCTGTGAATATACTAAAAACCATTGAATCTTACACTTTTATATAAGTGAGTTGAATGACATGGGAATTATCCTATCTAATAAAAGAGTAATATGCAAATTGACCATCACTCCAACACACAAGATGGCCGCCCCCATGTGAACACAAGATGGCCGCCACAAGATGGCCAGCAGGGGAGGGAAGTTGGGGGAGACCAGGCCTGCAAGGGAGGACAGTTGGGGGACCCAGGCCTGCAGAGGAGGGCAGTTGGGGGAGACCAGGCCTGCAGGGGAGGGAAGTTGGGGGTAACCAGGCCTGCAAGGGAGGGCAGTTGAGGGGGACCAGGCCTTCAAGGGAGGGCAGTTGGAGGGAACCAGGCTTGCAGGGGAGGGCAGTTAGGGGCGACCAGACTTGCAGGGGAGGGCAGTTAGGGGCTACCAGACTTGCAGGGGAGGGCAGTTGAGGGCAACCAGGCCAGCAGGAGAGGGCAGTTAGGGGTGACCAGGCTGGCAAGGGAAGGCAGTTAGGGGTTACCGGGCCGGCAAGGGAGCAGTTAGGCATTGATCAGGTTGGCCGGGGAGTAGTTAAGGGGTGATCAGGCTGGCAGGCAGAAGCGGTTAGGGGCAATCAGGCAGGCAGGCAGGTGAGCAGTTGGGAGCCAGTAGACCTGTATTGTGAGAGGGAGCCAGTAAATCTGGGATTGTGATCCCAGTGGGCAGTCGGACATCCAGTGGGATCAGACCTAAACAGGCAGTTGGACATCCCTCGAGGGGTCCCAGATTGGAGAGGGTGCAGGTTGGGCTGAGGGACACACCCCCCTCCTGTGCACAAATTTTGTGCACTGGGCCTCTAGTATTTTAATAAATCTGCTTACAAATCTGTATTACTAGTCTCACTTTTTTTTTTTTTTTGTACATGTAAACAGTCCCCTGCTGTTTCTTTGGGAAATGCTGAGATTTGACCTTGTTATGGAAGTTATGGTGGTGGGTCTTGGGCATCACCTTTGAAAGCATCTGTCCCAGGTGAAGTCAGGATAGTGTCTTTAAGCAAAGAAGCCTATTCTCAGACACAGAAGGGAAGCTACTCTGGCGGGAGAGACAGAATGCCTTGAGGGTTCAAGTTGTTTCATTTGGATCCAACGAGATGTCCCCATCACAAATTTCAGGATCCCACTCTTTCCCATCAATGCCATTGCACATAATGAATTTATTGTGACTGTGAATTCAGATGATACTGTAATTAATCCACCTACACAAATTTCTGTTTGATTTTAAGCGATATCATCCAGTGCCTGCAAGATTCTCTGCCCTAGCCAGTTTGGCTCAGTGGCTAGAGCGTCGGCCTATGGACTGAAGGGTCCCAGGTTCGATTCCAGTCAAGGGCATGTACCTTGGTTGCGGGCACATCCCCAGTAGGGGGGTGTGCAGGAGGCAGCTGATCGATGCTTCTCTCTCATTGATGTTTCTAACTCTCTATCCCTCTCCCTTCCTCTCTGTAAAAAAATCAATAAAAATATATTAAAAAAAAAAAAAAGAAGTGAGAGAATCTTTTAGTTGTAATGGAAGCTTTGTGGTCACACCATAATTTAAAGGACATGAGTTTGTCATTTTCTTTTGGTAAATAATCAAGCATGCTCAAAATAATTCATTCCACGCCATAGTCTTTATGGTCATCATTACTGACATTAACAGCCAAGTGCTGCAGCCACCTGGCCTCCCATGGCACACGCTTCTCTCATCACTTAATCACAGGTGATAGCATGATAAATTGTGGTGTCACTGCATGCCATACATGACCAGAATTCCATTTCTCATTGGCAGGTAATTCAGCCTTGCTTCAAGTCCAAGAGCACAGCCAAACAAATCTCTAAATCCCATCTTTCTGGGGTTATCTCCAGTGTCAATTCTTTATTGGATGGGTCCAAACAGGATACTGGAACAACACAGTAATTTCAACAGGAGAAGCTCAATATAAAAAATTATTAACCATAGCATGTGTTTACCTTCTGAGGGAAAAAGAGAATGCTGAAGAGTAAAGTGTCTCTCCAGTGCCCTCTACTGGTGAAGCTTAATGTAATTTCAGGTGGCAATTACATTGTCACAAACGGCAATGGAGGAGGATTTACAACTAGAGAAATGGACTCATAAGGTGCATTGAGCATTGCTTTCTTATCCAATCTGATGATCTCTGCCATTCAATTAAATATTTAGACCATTTATACTTAACTTGATTATCAATATAGTTAGATTTAAATTGTGCATCTAGCTATTATTTTCTCTTTGTCCCATCTGCTTTTTGTTCCATTTTTTTTACTTCCTTTTAGAATGTGTTTCCCCCCAAATGATTCTATTTTATCTTTATTATTAACTTACTAGAGGCCCGGTGCATGAAATTCGTGCACGGGGGTGTGTGTCCCTCAGCTCAGCCTGCACCCTCTCCAATCTGGGACCCCTCGAGGGATGTCCGACTGCCCGTTTAGGCCTGATCCTACCGGGATCAGGCCTAAACGGGCAGTCAGACATCCCTCTCACAATCTAGGACTGCTGGCTCCCAACTGCTCACCTGCCTGCCTTCCTTCCTGATTGCCCCTAACCACTCCCCTGCCAGCTGATTGATGCCTAACTGCTCCCCTGCCAGCCTGATCACCCCCTAACCACTCCCCTGCCGGCCTGATTGATGCCTAACTGCTCCCCTGCCAACCCAATTGCCCCTAACTGCCCTCCACTGCTGGTCTGGTCCCCCACCCCAACTTCCCTTCCCTGCAGGCCTGGGTCCCCCCAAACTGCCCTCCCTTACAGGCCTGGTCCCCCCCCAACTGCTCTCCCCTGCAAGCCTGGTCACCCCTAACTGCTCTGTCCTGCAGGCCTGGGTCCCGCCCAACTGCCCTTCCCTGCAGGCTTGATTGCCCCCAACTGCCCTCCCTTGCAGACCTGGTCCCTCCCTACTGCCTTCCCCTGCTGGCCATCTTGTGGCAGCCATCTTGTGTCCACCTGGGGGCAGCCATCTTGTGTGTTGGAGTGACAGTCAATTTGCATATTACCCTTTTATTAGATAGGATAGAGACCTGGTGCACGGGTTGGGTTGGCTGGTTTGCCCTGAAAGGTGTCCAGGATCAGGGTGGGTGTTCCCTTGGGGTGTGGGGCGGCCTGGGCAAGGGGCCTGTGGTGGTTTGCAGGCTGGCCACACCCCCCGGCGACCCAAGCATAGGCTGGAAGCAGGTATCTGGGATTTATCTTCTATAATTGAAACTTTGTAGCCTTGAGTGGAGGCCAGGGCAGGCCAGGGCGGGGTAAGCTTGGCTTCTTCCATCGCCAGGCGCAACCCAAGCCTCCTGCTTGCTCCAGCTCTGTGGCCGCCGCCATCTTGTTTGGGTTAACTTGCATACTCGCTCCTGATTGGCTGGTGGGCGTGGCTTGTGGGTGTAGCAAAGGTATGGTCAATTTGCATGTTTCTCTTTTATTAGATAGGATTAGATTGAATTCTTCATTTTATATTACTAGTGGTTTCTCTGGGGTTTACAATATGTAGTTCAACTTATTACAGATTACCTGCGAATGATACTATACCACTTTACATGTAGTATAAGAATTGGTGGGCCAAATGGCAATTCAATATTTAATGTTTTGAGGAAATTTCAAACTGTTTTCCAAAGTAGCTACAAATATTTACAACAATTCCCACCAACAATGCATGAGGGTTCCAATTTCTTCACAACTTTACTAACACTTGTTATCATCTGTCTTTTTCATCCTAGTCATTCTAGCAGATCTGAGGGTTATTGCATCGCAGTTTTGATTTGCATTCCCCCAGTGACTAATGCTATTGAGCATAGTCTCCTGTGCTTATTAGCCATTTGTATATCTTCTTTGAAGAAATGTCTATTCAGATCCTTTGCCTGTTTTAAATTGGGTTGTCTTTATTGTTGAGTTGTAAGAGCTCTTTATATGTTCTAGATACAATGCCTTATCAGAGACATGATTTGCAAATATTTTTCCCATTGTGTGAGTTAACTTTTTACTTTCTTAATGGCGTCCTTTGAAGCATAAAGCTTGCACATATGGATGGAGTCCAATTTATCTATTGCTTTCAAATGACCATAGGCTTGAATATTCCCCCACTCTGTTTTAAAAAAATAAAATAAAACCAGGTTTTTTGTGGAGAGCTTTGGAGCTCTCTTGTTTTTTGTGTGTTTTTTTAAAATATATATTTTATTGATTTTTTACAGAGAGGAAGGGAGAGGGATAGAGAGTTAGAAACATAGATGAGAGAAACATCGATCAGCTGCCTCCTGCACACCCCCCACAGGGGACGTGCCTGCAACCAAGGTACATGCCTTTGACCGGAATCAAACCCGGGACCTTTCAGTCTGCAGGCCGACGCTCTATCCACTGAGCCAAACCGGTTTCGGCAGAGCTCTCTTGTTTTATGGATTGCTCCCCTTCCTGGGCAAAATCTCTGAGCCGCTCCTCTGGAAGCCGGGCAGGTGGTAGCCTCTGATGCTCTGGGCTCACTTCTCCTGGTATGGAACCTGTGCCCTGGAGTAGAGCCTCCATCGTAAGGGTGAGGGCTGGGTGAGGAAAGAGCCCCTCCTCTCAGCCATACACCTGCAGAATTTAGCCTCTTCAACTTGCAGGTGGAGGAGATTGGAAATTCTACCGGCCTACCTCTCCTACTCAGATACAGAGCTGAGGTGAGCGAAAGCCTCATCTTCTTGGCAGCCCCATCCACTGAGAAGCTTCCACCAGGCTGAGCTGGAAGTGGGGGAGGGGAGTAGCTATGTGCCAATGCCACAGGCTCTTGTTGCTCTTAACCTTTTGCACTCCGATGTCGAGTGTGACTCGACACAGTTAGCATCGGTAGCAGCTCGTATGTCGAATTGTATTGAATGTATCAATAATTTGAAATATAAAAAAATCCAAATAAATAAGTTTGTATGAAAAGAAACTCCAGTTTTTTATTCTACTGCCGCGCCTTGTAAAATCTGGGGTATTTAAAAAATTAAATCCCGAGTAGAATAAAGGAATCGAGAAAAAAGCAAGCGAGTGCAAAGGGTTAAGTTTAGTGAATTTTCCTGAATAATTGTTTTTTCATTTGTTCTATACTCTTATGAAAATTTCCAGAGACTTTAAATGGTTTGGCTTTTTAAAATAGTTTTTACCAACTCTGCTTACTTCACAGGGGAGTAGGTACATGGAGCTCTTCACACTGCCTCCCACAAGGGGAACTTCACCTTTTATTTGCATCTTTATATTTAAAGTTGGTGTCTTGTAGACAGTATATGATTGGGTCTTGGATTTTTTTTATTCTAGTAGTCTTTGCCTTTTAATTGGTATATTTAGACCACTTATATTTAATGTAATTATTGATATGGTTGTGTTTATATTTACCATCTTGATATTTCTTTTCTATTCATCCCCTAGTTATTTGTTTCCTTTTTCCTCTTCTTTTGCCTCCTTTTGGATTGAGTTTTTTATGATTCTATTTACCTTCTCTGGTGGATTGTTAGCTATAATTCTCTTTGTTATGTTGCTTTAGGTTTATAGTTTACATCTTAAACTTAACACAGTCTACCTTCAAGTGATACGGTACCACTTTACATATAGTATAAGGACTTCACCACAATAGACTTTTGTTTCTCCCTTTCATGGCCTTTGTTCTACTGTTGTCATGCTGTTGACATGCTATAAACATATATTGTGATTTTAAACAGTCACTTATCTTTTGAATACATTTAAGTAATAATTTTTAAAAGTCTTTTGCATTTACCCACATTGTAACCATTTTCCAATGTCTTCATTCATTTGTGAAGATGCAGATATCTATCTGGTATAATTTTATTTTTCTGACCAAAAGACTTCCTTTATATTTCTTATAATACATGTCTTCTGATGATGAATTATTTTGTTTTTGAATATCTGAAAAGTCTTTACTTTGCTTTCATATTTGAAAAATATTTTTTGCTGAGTTAGAATTCTAGACTGACAGCTTCTCCTTCCAGTAATGTTGTTCCACTGTCTTCTGGCTTGAATTTCTTTGTTTCCTAATGAGTAATGTGCTACCATTTTAATATTTATTCTTCTTTATGTAATGTATCCTTTTCCCCAATCTTCTTATCACTGATTTTAAGCAACTTGATTATGATGTGACATGATGTGGTTTTCTTTCTTTATTTCTTGTATTTGGGTTGATTGCATTTATAGGTTTATAGTTTTCAACAACTTTTATCAATTACTTCTTTGAATATCTTTCTCTTGTATTTTACACTGCCCTGTCCTCTGGAGACTCCTGTTATTTATACCAATCTGACAGGAGTTGTCTCACAGCTCATTGATGCCCTGTTCTTTTTGGGGTTCTTTTCAGTCTTTTTATATTTCTGTGTTTCATTTTGAATAGTTTCTAAAATGATGTCTTCAGTTTCATGAATCTTTTCTTCTTTTCATTTGCTGTTAATCTCATCCAGTGTATTTTTCTCATATCAGAAATTTTGTTTTTTCCCACTAAAGGTTTGGTATAGGTCTTTAAAAAGATAATTGCCAGGTTTCTTTTTGACCTGCTCATGCTTCCCTCATTCTCTTGAACATTTGGAATACAGTTATAACAACTGGTTTTATATCCTTGCCTACCTGTCATCTGTGTTGTGTCTGTTTTTAATAATTTTTCCTCCTCATTATGGGTTATACATTTCTGCTTCTCTAGATGCCTAGCTTATTGGATGCCAGACATTTCAGCTGAAGTCCTGAATATTTCTGTATTCCCCTAACTTCTCATAAGCTTTATTCTGGAATGCATTAAGTTCTTTGGAAACAGTTTAGTTCTTTTGGGCCTGGTTAGAAGAGACCGGAACACGTTAGTCAAGGACGGAGTTTGCCCACCGCCAAGGTCAGATCCTTCTGAGTACTCTCCCTGTTTATTACCGGGTTTTGCAGTCTGGCTGATGGGAACTCAAACTATTTCTGGCCCCTGTGAGCTCTGTGGGGTTAGTTCTGCTTGCTCCTTGTTGAGGTCTTTTGCCAGCTGAAGGTAATTTCCCCACACACGCGTGCTCGCCAGTTTCCAGCTGGAGTTGAGGGAATCACGTGCACAAGCCCGGAGCCCCCTCTGCAGCTTCCTCCTCTCCAGGCCATTCCCTGTTCCTGGTTCAGCTCTCTTCTTCCCAGCACTCTGGTCTCAAAGTTCTGCCCATGCCTTGCCTTCCCAAATTCCCAGCCCTGTCTCGGCAATGCCTGGCCCCGGGGCTCCCCTTCCCTGCACAGCGACCTGGAAACTCGGCCGGGCAGTGCGCTCTGCCCCTGTAGGGCTCACCTCGTTTGCTTTCCTTTTCTCGAGAACCCCTGCTCTGCGCTGCCTTGCCCACTGTCTGAAAACCACGTCTTCATATATTTTGTCTTTTATTTAGTTGTTTAAAGCCGCAGGGCAAATCCTGCTTTTACTCCATCTTGGCCAGAAGAAGTCATCTTCTGTGTGGTTTGAAGTGTTTGCAAGGAGAATACATTCTCAGTTGCTTGGGTAACATGCAATGTCAGCACAGGGCTGGGGGAGCCAGAAATGGATGCCCAATTCCCCTCCAAGAGAAAGCAGCCAGCCAGGGCCCTGGGTGCGCCAGAAGAGGCATGTGGGTCAGGCCTCAGTCTTCCTCTCCGAGTCAGCCTCACTCTTGAGGGGCAGCAGGCCTCAGGCTTGGGCAGGCAGCACCCCAGACTGTTTCTCTCCACAACTGTCAAAGTGCTCAGTGGCCTAGGCCTCAAATAGGTTTTGGGCTCACAGGCCCCCTCGCTGCACCAGCCCCCAAACTATATGGGTGACCGCAGAGCAGCCTGTAGGCTCTGCCAACCCCATGGGAATCAGCTCAGAGGGATTGCCAGGGGGAAGGTTCCACGTGGAGCCCAATGCCCTAGTGTGCGGATGGGGAAACTGAGGCTGGGGGTGGGGCATCAGGATGTGATCAAAGACAGTGGTCCGAGACCTATCAAGTCAGACCTTGGCTTTCCTGACTCCAGATCCTCCTACTGCACCAAACAAAAAGGTAATTAAAAAGAAGATTGACTTTTAAAAACAACAATGCTTCAATAGGGAATTGATAAGTACGTTACTCAACAAAGAAATGCAATCAGCTGTTAGACAAATGAGGCAGACCACTGTGCTAACAGGCAAAGATGGTGAAGAAAGCAGGTTACAGAGCAGCATGTCAAGTGTGATCCTGTTAACATATGCGTGTGTGTGTGTGTGTGTATGTGTGTGTATGTACATTATACACACATCCTATATAATAAAAGGCTAATATGCAAATTGTCCCCTCACCCAGGAGTTCAACTGGGAGTTCAACCAGAGGGTGGGACTGATGGCCAAACTGCCCTTGACCCCTCCCTCCAACCCTGATCAGGAGCGGGGCTGGCCTGCCAACCACCCATGGCCCCTCCCCCAGCCAACCCTGCTCCCAATCAGCCCTCCCATCCCAATCGGGATGGGGCCGGCCCACCAACTGCCGAAGGCCCCTCCCCCCACTCCACCTGATTGGCCCCGATCTGGCTGGGCTGGCCAGACCCCATCTGTGCATGAATTCATGCACTGGGCCACAAGTATATTTATACAAGCAAAAGACTATGGAAGGATATTGCAGACTCTGGACGTAGTGATCTTGGGGGGAACTTGGGCTACTAGGAATTTTCAAATCCTGCTTCCTGTTTTTCTGTGCTGTTTCCACTTCACATTGTGTGTGCATTTTTTTATAATTGAGTAGGGGACCCAGATATTACAACATGACACTCTTACCCAAGGTAGGTATATGAGGCCTGGGTAGCCCTGTGCTGAAAGGTCAGGACTCACCTGGGATTTGGGAGAGAAAAATAATTCCCTTTTGTCCACCTTACAGGCTTGCAGCCTGCAGGAAAGTAGCAGTTCTCAGCTTCAGCCACCAGGGGGAAGCAGGGGATCAGGCGATCCCTGAAAGAGGAAAGTTGGGAATTTCTGAGCTGGCCAGGATGTAGGGGGAGTGGGACCACACTGTTGGAAGCCGGCTCCACTGTGGGGCAGGGCTGGGCCAGGCTCCAGGGAGAGGAGGCCCAGTTACATGCCAGGGGAGGGTCCTTTGCCTCAGCACAAGAGGGAAACTGAGGCAGAAGCCAGAAATGAACTAAAAGAGTGTGGGTGCCTGAGGAAGGAAGGGGAATGGCCTACAGGCCAGGGACCAGACAGACCCAAGTCCCTGGGGGAGCAGGGGACTCTCACTCGGGCCACCTGGTTCCTGGGGGTGACAGATGGGAGGCAGAGCAGAGGGGAAATTGTGAGGGCCATTTTCAGGGCAGCAAAGGCCCAGGTAACTGTCACCGCCTCTGTGACGGGTGCAGTGCTGACGCGGTCTTGAGCACGTCCCAGGTGCCAAGCACTTTGCCGCACCGTGTGTAGTCCTGACGCTGACCCTCACGCAGATGGGCAGGCGCATCATCCCCGTTTCCCCAGGGAGGGAGTCGAGGCCGAGAGGGGAGGCGACTGGCTTAGGGGGACGGTCCATCTGACCCACAGTCCTTGCCAGGATGAGGATGGGGAGGCAGAGGTGGAAGGCACGGCAGGTGCCACGGTCCCAGACACACGAGGCAGGACTTGGACCCCAAATTGCCCCATGGGCTGCAGGGCCGCCCCAACCTCAAGGGGTGACCAGAGGTGGGAGTGTGGGATGTTGAGAAGCTGTAGGGGAGGGTGCTGCTTGGCTCTCAGCATGGGGCATGTAGGGGGGGGAGAAAGCCCCTCCACTTCCTAGACCAAGAGGGAGGAGGTGGGCGGGCAGTTGACGTGAGTCCAGGTGCTGGAGGCTATGGGCCAGGCGAGGAGGGCAAGAATGAGCGAGCGTCCGGGAGAGAAGGTGCAGGTGCCAGGCCAGGTCTCCCTGGAGGCAGTGGAGGCAGGAGCAACTGGGTTTGGGGGCTGTGTTGGGGGCCATGTTGAGTTCTGCCTTGCACATAGGCCTGCAGAACCACCATGGGGCTTGGACTAGCTGGTTTTAGGCTCTGAGCTATAGCAGGAGGCTGGCCGGCCAGGCTGGGCAGGTGTGAGGGCCCAGGGCAGAGTGGAGGGCTGAGGGCAGGCATAGTAGGCGTGCATGAGTGTGTGGCAGGGGCAGGGCCAGCACAGGGCCTCTATCATCCCTGATAAATGGGGGGTTTGGAGGGGTCTTTGTCCCAGGACAGGTGCTCCTGGCTCCAGCCACAGCTCTGGGGAACAACCAGAGAGAGGCCTGACTCCAGAGGGGAGAGCCTCCCCCAGCTGGTGGCCCCCTTGGTCTCAGCTCCTTCACTCCCTTCTCCCCCTCCAGGCCGGGGAGCTGGGGTCAGGGCATCTGGGCGGAGGGGCTGATGCCAACCGCTGGGCTGGCCCTGGAAGCGCCATAACGTTTGCCCAAGGCCTCCATAGACTCCTGAGAACCACTGGGCATCTCGTCAGGATCAGTAACAGCACGGAGCTGGGAGCTGGGGGTGCAGCAGGGGACCCCAGCTGTCAGTCTTCTGTATCAGGCCTCTCCCAGGCCTCAATTTCTCCACCTGTCACGTTGGCATATTGTTCCCTGCCCTGGCTCCTGCCAGGACTGTTAGGAGGATACAGGAGAGACTTGGGCCTGTGGATGGGACCCAGCACAGAGCCGGACGGCCACCTGGGCCCAGCCTGGGAGTGAGGAACTGCAGGGTGGGTGGGAAGGGAAGCAGCCACACGGAATATCTGGGTGCAGGCGCTGCCTGTAGCCACTGTAGCCGCAGGTGCGTCCCGATGGCCCCGATGACAGAGAAGGACACAGGCTCCACATCACACGTCGGGAAGGCGTGGTGGCAGGAGCCTGGCCTGGGGCACCGGGGGGCCCCTGCTCCTGCTGTTCTGGTGCTGAGGAGCAGGGGGGGTGAGCACTGCGCTCTCCCCGCAGGCCTGGGCCTGGCATGGCCGCCCTTCTCTGCGTCTGGAGCAGGCGCCAGGGGCTCCTTATACCATGGCCTTCGTGGGTTAGAGCTGCCTGTCTCTCCAGAGCCCCTCAGCCAGAGCCTGCATTCCTCACCTCACCTTTGCACCCCTGGGAGCAGGAGCTGCCTGGGCCCCGCCCAGGTCCGCCTCTGAGACTGCACTGAGTGAGAACTGGGGTTCGGATCCAGGCTCGGTCCCTGCCCGCTGGGTGCCCTCCTAGCCCTTACTCACTGGGGGCCTCGACTTCAGTCCAGGCAGAAATATGGGGGGATGGGTGTCAGTTTCGAAGGAAGGTGGGTGTGGGCCCATTGCTGGGCCGTCCTCCCTGGGTCCCCTGACACCCCTTTCTGTGGCGGACTCTGCTCTCTCCCAGCCCTCAGCGGCTGGCAGCCTCTGGACATGGACATTAAGTCCAACCGGAAACCCTTCCTGTCCAGGGGAATTACTGGTTTCCACGGCTCTGGGAGATGTCGAAATGCAGACTGTGTTTGCCTTGGGTTTGTTTTGTTTTTTCCACGGAAAACAAAACAAGCACAGGGGCGCCTGCACACTGACACGCAAGGGCAGACGAGCGAGCGTGAACCTGGGGCTGAGCCCAGCACACAGTGGGCACTCAGTGAACCTGGCACACAGTGGGTGCTCAGTGAACCCAGGGGTCCCAGGTTGGAGGCCCACTCCCGCTCTGACTTCCCGTGTGATCTCTGGCAAGGCTTCTGCCTGAGCCACAAGCAGTGGGAGCAGGAGATCCACTCCCCCTGGCTCCCGTGTGCCAAGGTGCACCACGCCTGGTGTTCCCTGGGCCATCTTATCTGCACACTAACCCCGCAGAGGCTGGGGCTCGGAGAGGCGAGGATCTGCCACCTCACACAGCTGGGGGCAGGTCTTGGGGGGACAGGGCGCACCGAGACAGACCCATGCTCTGTCCTCAGTCTGTCCCTGGAGGGCAGCCCCTTCCTGGCCCCTGGCAGTGTCTGTGGAGCAGCAGGGGCAGGTGGTTATTCTCTCCCCCTCCCACTCCGTGTGGGCCGAGGCCCCTCACCGCTCACGGCTTGGCCAGCTGACGCCACCTGCCTTCAGACCTGGCCCGGCGCCTTGCGCACGCCTGAGGGAAAGCCGCAGAGGCGTGTCCTCCCTTTGTGCCCATAAGCAGGAAAGGGCTGGTGGCTTCCAGACTCTCTGTGCGCCCCAAGGGAGACAAGGGGTCCTGCTTCTGGAGTGGAGGGGGGGGGGTGCGTTTCTGTTCCTGCCTGTGCCCCCGCCCCCATCCCAAGGACTCACATGTTGTTCCTCTGCCCCATCTCAGACGCTGAACTCGGGAGCTGGCCCGCAGACATGCTGTGATCTGTACACGAGGTAAATATTTAGCAAACTAGCTGCCAAAATTAAAACGGAAAATTTCACACAAGAACCTGCATTTCCAGCCTCCCTCCCCCGACACACACACACTCTGGGCGGTACATTCTGGGCACCACTGGCTGGAGCCAAGCATGCGATGCCCCCCGGTGAGGCTGCCCCGCCCACCTGCTGCCACACCCATGCCACTGTCACCCCCACAGGACCATGAGGGACCATTGCAAAGTCCGGTGCTTCTCAGCCCTGCCCATCGGACTGACCGGGGGCTTTAAGAACCAGAGGACATGTCCAGGCCGATATCACAAGGGTCTCGGGTGAGAACAAGACCCCGTAGGTGCTTCTGTGAGCAGCAAGGTTGGGAATGTGCAGCGTTCTGATCCTGGGCCGAAGGCTCCGGGCGCAGGTCGCTTTGCGCGGCTCCCGAGCCGCTGAGTGTGGCTTCCTGTCTGTGGCCGCAGCGACAGCCCACCACGTGACAGCCCAGCCCCTCCGGGACTTGCTCAGAAGAGGGACCCTCTGTTCCTTTGCCTGATGCCCCAGGAGGCCAGGACACTGTGCTTTGCCGACTGTGATGCCCAGCGTCAGAGGCCCAAACCCCAGCCTTGGCGCGAGGGCCTAGTGTGAGCAGGGGCGGCAGGGCCCAGGGCGCCCGCCGGCTCTGCTCCGAGGAAGATTCGCTCCTATATATGGTCACCCGGGAGTCCCATCGCCGAGCTAACGTGTGACCTAATGTGCTGACAATCTCGCCCGACTTGGGGAGGGCTCTCGCCCTGGAGAGAGTGTCCACTTGGGGCAGAGGGGCTGGGAGGAGGCACATCCGTGGGGTGGAGGCAGGGCACGGACAGTTGACCCAGGCCCCGGAGAGCAGAGGCGCGGCCCCAAGTCCCTCCCTCCCCCTCAGCCCAGAATCTGCGAAAGCGACCAGCTCCCCGCTGATGCGCTGTGTAAACAAGGAAAGCCACGAGCCGCTCCGGCCTTTAAAGTCCTTTAATACCGCAGGAAAAGACTCTATTTCTATGGGCAAGTCGCATACAGATTCTCCAGGAATAAGGCACACAACGGAATGCCATCCCGAGGGCGACCCTCGGAGAGGTCGGGAGCCTTGCCGTGCTCTCCGAGCTGGGCCCACGGGCCATTTGTCTTTTTAGCTGGACACACACGCATTAATGGATACAGACACGGACAGGTCACCCCACGGCAGTGGAGGAGGTGAGCGGCGAGGTTGGCAGCGGAGAGCAGCAAGGCTGCTGCCACCAGCCCCGGGGACACCTCCCACACCTCAGGGCTGTTGTTGCGCTGGGCTACAATGTAGTGATGTTGGTTAAATACTCATTTAGAATAGATTCAAGTCTATTAGACGTTAGAGGGCAAGTGAGGGCTCTGGTTGACAAATCCAAGTTCAAAGAGCCTGGGGCCCCGAGGCATGGCTCAGATGGCCACCCAGAGGGGTGTGAAGACTGCCTCCATTCCTCTCGCCCTCCTGGGGCCCTGCTGACCCGGCCCTTCCCCAGGCCAAGGCCACAGGGCTGGCCACAGGGGGCTATTTAGTCACATGCCCCTTCCTCCCCTAGCCCACCTCCTTACCCCCTACTAAACTAATAACCATAATAACAAGGGAATAATAAGAAGGTGCAAGGGGACGGATTACAATGCTGTTTGTTATCCTCAGCTGAGGAGGCTCAAAGGGGTCACCATCCCCCTTTCACTACATACCTAAGAATAGCTTCCCTTAAGAAGGCAATACTTTCCAGATACACATATGTATAAATACAGGACAGACACATACCAATGAGTCTAAGCACTTGGATAATATGCTGGCTACTTAATACTGATATTTTCATCCAAGGAAAAGAAAACACAGAATAGCAACAATATGGCTTAAAGAATTGCAAAGGTTTTTTTTTTTTCCCTCGTCAGAATTATGTACCAACTTCATATAATATTCTATGGAGACAATATTTCCTTCTTAATGTAGTTCAGTTGCATACTTTTTACAGACCAAAGTATAGTAAAAAAAAAAAAAAAAAAATCAAACGGAAAAAAAAAAAAACCCCAGGAGAGAAAAGTTCTCACCATAAATATTTTCTTGCACCTCAACAAGAAGGTTTGCAAAATACTTCCAGACATTTTGTTTGATATTCTATTGCCCTCCCAAAAGCTCTGAAGTTTTGAAAATGCCTCTTTTTGTTTGTTTTTAATGTCAAAAATCAAACAATTATTTTTTTCTTTTCTTTTCTTTTTTTTTTTAAAAAGGCCTTCCAATATATACAGACAAAAATCACTGTGAGGATTTTTCAGAAGGTAACAAATTCAGTGTTGTGAGAATAATTGGTAACTATGCAGAAATTTTAACATCTATGATTTTTTTCTTCAAAATACACAAATAGTATTTGTCTTTTAAAAAAGGAATTCTGTGTCAAGTATAACTCAAAATAAATACAAATTCACAAGTAGAACTACTGAATACTTCAATGGGGTAAACACTGTTATCTCCCAGCTACATCACTAGACCTACTCACTACAAGCGATTGTCCCTTTTGAACGTACTCAACCACACACTTGCTCGTGCCCTGGGCTCCCAGGCCTCTGAGCACTTCATTCCCACGGCAGCCAGCCTGGGCATCTGAGGCTTCTGCTGACCACAGAGAGCTCCCAAGTTCCGCCAGAACCATACAGGAGAGGGTGCAGGGGGCCCAGCCCCCATGGCCAGCTGGGCACAGATGGCAGGGGCAACGGCTGCCAGCTGGACAAGCCCACTTGGGAAGGTCACGGTGGGGTGATAGCCCATCTCCTGTTGGCCCGTGGAAGGCCCTGGCCTCCGGCAGCCTGGAGTCCCGGCTCTTTTAGGGTTCGGGCTTCCCCCACCTCTGCAGCAGATTTGGCAGCTCCCAGCATCCTGGGACCAACGTCCCCCTGTGGGGCCAGGTCCCTGGAAGGGCTGGGGCCTGGTGCTGGCAGCCGGACAAGCGCACTGCCCACCACCGGGAGCACTGTCTTTGGCTGTGCACCAGGATGACTGGCAGCGACAGCTTCTCCTGGGGGCACAGTGCCTCCAGCCTGGGCGACTCCGCTCGCTTTGACCCGGTGGAGACAGCCGGAAACAGCTGGGCGAGGACTCCCAGTGGCATTCCCAGTGGCGGGGAAGGTGGTCACAGCCACGGCCGGGCATGGTTGCTGTGGGTAGGAGGGAGGCAGCTTTGGGGCTCAGGTTGGAGCAAATATCCCCCTTTTAAGTGCTCAGAGGCCGTGACCCCCTGAAATCTACTCTGCAGCCCCCCCCCTGACTTCAAATACACTCACTCCATCTTCTCGACTTGCTCCCTGGACCCCTGGTTAACTTGACTGTAACTCCTCAGCTGTACAAACATTTTCATTTGAAAACAAAGGCACTGGACCCCGGCTGGGTGTCCCTGAGCCGTGGTAAACACTGGATTGCAGGCCCGTTTCGTGGTCTGACTTTTTCCCACAGAGGCATAATGTTGGGGCAAAAGTGACTGGGTCCTGACAACTAGCTTTCTCCCTGTCCCTGGGAGAAAGGAAGGACGCACGACAATCAACACAGGCTCCTCCCTGAAGGGGGTGGTCCTCCCGCTCCCCCGGGAGGAGAGGTTCTGCAGCGTGCCTTGGGGTTGCCCCGTGCAAGGTGGTGGGGACAACAGGAAGGGATGGGGCTGGCATCCGTTGGTTTGACTTCAGTGATGGACTGATGGGGGGTGGTGTGAGTGCGGGACCTGGTGACACCCTCCAAATTCAGTCCTGTGCCCAGGAGGCGCCCCCCGCCCCTGCTTACTAGTGTCACTCACTGAACTAAAGGGGAAACTGAGGCCCGGAGACGAGACGTCCTCCCCAAGTTCCATACTTGGTCAGCGGCAGGGCCAGCACTTGAACAAAGGTCTGCAGACTGCCAGACCCATGCCCTTCCTGCCACACAGGGCCCTACTACCTCCATCGGGGATGGGCCGTGGGTGGGAGGTGAAGGAGAAGGAAAGGGAACGGGCTGACTAATCCAAGCACGTGGGGAAAGTGTGTGTGGGGGGGAGGCGATGCCTGGTGTGCCCCAGGCCACACCTTGGGACTCTGTCCAACATTCACAGCCTCCCCGTCCCTGACCTCTGGGTCTTTGGGGAGGGGGGATGCAGAACCCGGGTGTAACACCAGTGACGTCAGAGGCAGTCAGGTTTGGGGTTCAAAGTGGGCGAGGGGCAGAGAGGCCCACTCCCAGCAGCTGCTAGAACAGGTATCAGCTCGCCGTGACTGCTGACCTGAATGGGACACAGAAACGGGGCTCTCTGAGGGTGCTTTGCTCACGGGGCAGCCTGGAAGGCCCAGGGGAGGAGAAGGCGCCGGCTGGTTTTGGGGAGACAACCCCCACAGGCTTTGGGATTCACAGTAAATTTAGTGCACTTGTGGCCAATGCAAGGCTGCTCACCAAAGGGGTCTCAGAGGAGGAGAGCCTGCAGGGGACCCCGAGGGCTTTGTGGGTTCTGTGCATCGACCCCTGCTCGCCCCCAGGCCCCCCACAGACTCAGCCCACCTGGAGAGTCCCAGAGACCCCACCTTCTGCGGGGCAGCTATGTCAGTAACACTGTTTGTCAACACACATGAGACAAGAACCTAAGTCCCCCTGCCCAGACCCGCATGCCTGTGAGGACTCCCCCACACACATGGGGACATGCAGCAACACGGACGAACACGGGGCGGGTCCTCTCTGGCCGGCGGAGGCGGAGGCGGTCATTGCACTCGGCGGCAGTAGTAGCCCAGCACCTTGCACTTCTCGCACAGGTGCTGGGGGTGCTCCTTGCTCTGGTCGGACACGTCCAGGCCGTCGGGCTTCTCCAGGGGCCTCTGCAGAGAGGAAGTGGGAAGAGGGCTCAAGGTGGGGAGACCAAGGGGCAGCAAGAAACACAGAAACACAGAGTGAAGCAGGAGATGGGGGGGGGGGGGGTGCGGGGAGAGAGAGACATACACAGAGAGAGCCCAGAGGGAGTGTGCGTGGACACAGAGGTTGCTGCCCAAGACACCAGGGCCCTTCCTGCCTCTCGCTGTCCCCAGAGGTACAGGCTGGGGTCTTGGGCTGGGGCCAGGGCTGGGGGAGAGGGTCCTTTACCCAGAGCCCGGGTCTGGACACCCTTTTCCATTCCCCAGTACTCTCTGAGCAGCCACCGCAGGAAGCTCACAAAAACCTGGGATAGAGGCGAGACAGGTGCACAGACATTATCCGGATACGGAAACCAAGGCCCAGAGCAAGGGAGACCCCAGCCCACGCCTCCGGACTCCCGCACCCAGCGCTTCTTCCCCGGCTGCTGTCACTCCCGTGCCTCCGCCGGTGGCCTCAGGACTCAAGCAGAGTTTAACCTGGTCACGGTCGCAACTCTTCAGGTTCGAGGGAATGAGCCCTGTTCTGCGAGGGGTCGGCAGCCGGTGCTCTGGATCCCCCACTTCCCAGGGCCAGGCACGCCATCTGCCATGTTTGTTGAGTGGCTACATGAGCGGAACCTCATTGTTTCCTAATAGGAAAACTGAGGCCCAGAGCAGGGAGCTGACTTGCCAGGCCTATAATGCTGCTCACTCCCTGTATGACCTCAGTTTCCATGTCTGTAAAATGGGCCATCCTCACACCTCGTTTGCAGGGCACCGGGAGGATTCGGAGGTCTTGGTGTTTGTAAACCGAGCAGAGCAGGCACCTTTCTGTTACCAGGGGCACGTCCCTGCTCCCCCTCCCCCCTCCCCCTCTGCCCCCCCCTCCCCCGGCCTCACAGCCAGCCAAGCCTCGTCTCCTTGGAAGGTTTATGGATGCTATTAGGCGCGCCTCCCGAGCAGTTTCTTGGCACAGCCCTGACCCAGAACCCTGCCTGCAGAAGGGTCCCCTGCCCGGATTTGGGGGGACTCAGAGGAAGCTGGCCAGGGCCAGCTGGGAGCCCCATGCCGAGGGCGGGGTAGGAGCTACAGGCGGGTGGTGGGGCGGGGAGTCTTAGCACCATTGACCATGACCCAGGATGGTCCTGGGAGGACAGTGAAGGTGAGCGCTGCCCCCTGGCTAGACCGCCAGCCACTCAAAAGTAGAATACCGCCTTTTCTGCCCAGGGACGCAGCGCCTGGCCCCGAGGTGGCACTCAGAGCGAGCAGGTCGGGGATGGAGAGGCAGGGGCTCTGGGAGATGTGTGTAGGGACCGTGGTGGGCAGGGTGAGGATCCAGGGGCAGGAAGCCCGTCCCTGTGCTTCCGGGCCCGAAGCCACACGGGACGGACTGGGAAAGGACGGGAGCATTGACCTCACCGCAAGGGGCTTACAGGCGACCGGCTTTCCCGGCCAGAGAGGATTTGTCCCCAGGGCACCTGGGCTGGAACACCAGCTCCGCCGCCCATGAGCCCAGTGACCTTGGGCAGGCCACCGACCTCCCTCCGACCCTCCATTTCCCCATCTGGGAAAGGAGAAGTTACAACACGTTTCTCATGAGACTGCTGTTCCAACTCAATGAAGACCAGGAATAGAAAGAGATGGCATATAGACACTATTAATGCTGCTGTGGCCGACACCGATGATGATGATGATTAATGGAAGAGGGACACCAGCTGGTAAAGTCAACACAAGTTGAAGCCAGGATTCCAACTGAAAGGCCCAGGCCGGTCACATCCCTGCCCTCCCAGACGAATCCACAAACACCTACAACATCTCTGAGGGCTTGTAAGTGTAAGCCTGTAAGAAGGGCTTCCCGATCTTGCACTGACACCCGGGTTCTGTACCCCAACCTAGTGATCCCGGCCACACGGGGGTCACACATCCCCTGACCAAACCCAGCCTGGTTCCACTCCCCACCCCCCTCTTCATGCTGGCCAGGGCCCCTTCCCTGAATGGGTCTTCCAGGTGGGGCCAGAGAGGCAGAGTAAGCAGGCCGACACCCCCTTGCTCCCCATAGTTTATACTTTGCCAAGTGCTGCTGCATAAATCATAGCACCCAACCTCACCCTTCCTGTGAGGGGTGTACCACCATCTGCCTCACAGATGAGGAAACTGAGGATGCAGGACATCAAGGGTCTTACCCAGGGGCCTGCAGCTTCACCTCTTTACCAAGGGCTGGTGGCCAAGATCTTTCTCCTCTAGAACCTCAACTTACCCTTCTGTAACCTGAGTGGGAGGTTAACAACATTTGCTCTGTGTGTGATAGAGACAGCACTAAATGAGATAACTTCATAACCATAAAGAGCTCGGCAAGACTTGTTGCTGTGTGACCTTTAGCTAGTCACTTAACCTCTCTGTGCCTCAATTTTCTCCTCTGTAAAACTGGGCTAATAAAGGACCCACTTGATAGGGTTGTTGGGAAGAGTAAATAAGCTGATATATGCAAACTTGTTAAGACAATGCCTGGCACATAAAAAGCAAAGTGTTGGCCAGTATTAATATCATATATTATCACTATTAGGGCTATGTAGGGCTGGGGGCAGGCTGGGAACAGGGGAGCCAGCTACGTCCCAAACCACCCCCTGCAACATCCTCTCCATCCCACTTGCAGTGATCCCATCAGTGTCCTCCCCCTCTGCTGTTCCCCCTCCCATGGTCCTGGCTCAGCCCGGTCTGTGTGAAGGAGCAGGGAAGCTGTCAAGACGACTCCCCTCCACCCTCCACGAGGGAAACATTCAGCAGCTGGGACTAATCGCACAGGGCCAGCCCCACCCCTGCAGTGAGGCAAAGCCCAAGTGTTTTCTTCTGTGGGGGGCAGGGCGGGAAGGGGGCTCCGCTGGAGCCTGACAGAAAGCAGATGTGGCAGGGGAGGAAGCAGCGGGGAGGAGAGGGTTCTCAGGAGATGGCTGCCCCCGCGGTCAGGGCTCAGGGGGCAGGAGAAATAAAGCAGCCCCTCCACCACTCTCTCCACCACTCGGCCAGGGGTGGGACGCCCAACCCTCCCTCTCAGCTCTTCACAAGCTCCTGACACCACCCCTCACCCTCTGCCCGGCCTGCAGCCTCCCTGCGGGAGGAGACCCCTGTGATAAGGGACTGGGGCTGGGCGGGGACCGGAGCCCGGTCCTGGGCCACTGATGCTGGCTGGCTAAGTGACCGCGCTCAAGTTCCGGTCCTGTCTGGGCCTCGGTCTCCCTGTTGCACACAGCGAGTGCTCAACGGACAAGGGCTGAGTGACTGGGGGAGGGTTTGGGGACAGGAAAGCAGGCCACATGCTCTTGGAAGATCCTTCTAGGTTGGGCTAGGGACTCTGATCCGGGCACGGAGATGGGGAAGGGGTCAGAGAGGCTGAGCTTGGACTGAGCTTGGCAGGAGAGAAACGAGGAAGCTGATGAGGCATTGCCGGCCTGAGAAAGGTGGCACCAGCCAGGACGGGCCTGGCATGGAGGAAGGGCTGCTGGGCAATGTAGGGGCAGGGCCTAGGAGGCTGGAGCCACTGCAGGAAGTTGGGTCCCACCCGCCTTGGGGCATGGGTCATGCCTCTCTGCTTAGGTCACAGAGGGCGTGAAAGGCGCAAGGACGAGCCTCCCAGACCCCCAGCACAGCCCCCCGCCCCTGCCCACCTGAGCCCCTGCAGGAACTGGCCCATTCTGGCTCCACGGCCCGCCAGCCACGTGACCTGTCCTCCCGGGTCCCCTCATCCCCACCCAGGCTACTCATCTGCCCCCCGGCAGCCCCGAACGTTCTCCCTCTTTTCTACTAACCTAGGGTAAGTCACATACACCCCTCGCCTCATTTTGCTCCTCTGTAGTTTGGGAAATAAGAGAGCTGACTTCAGGGGGCGGCTGAGAGGACGAACGTACAAAGTACTCGGAGGAGTGCCCGGCCACGCTCGCTGCGCTCATAATCTTCCCCATCGCTGCCTCTCCCGTCACCGAAACCCACCTGCGGCCGCCTCCTCTCTCCTGCACCGGGAACATGGCACTTTGGTCCAGCACATGGGCCCAGCTCAGCTGGGACACACACTGGGCCTGTGTGCCTCAGGGCCAGGCTCCCAACAGTTCAATTGGCAGCTCTGGGCCCCACCTCCACCTGGGGACCCTGGGGACCCCACGTGGCTTCTTGGGACCGTGCCTTCCCTGCCTGTGAAATCGGGATGAACAGAACCCAGGCGGAGGGCAGAGCACCGATGGAGGGCACGCGGGGGGGCTTGGCACAGGGTACCTGGGGTGACCACGCCCGCGATTCTGAATGCCAGTGGCCAGCCCTGTCTGACGGTTCTGTTCGCTTGGAGAGGAAGCTCCTGGAACCCCAGCACCCCCCGACCTTCACCTTCTTTCAGCGCCTGCACAGACCTGGCGAGAGCCCACGAGCCCTCCCAATAGCACGGCCACGCCCTGGGCTGGAAGAGCGGAGCCCCGTGCAGGCGAGCCTCTGACCGTCGGAGCGGGGCATGTGTTTGTGGCCTGGGCCCAGGCCTTGTCAGGAGTCGCCAGGAGAGGTCAGGAACCAGGACGGTCTCCTCCAGACTGCCCACCCCACCCCGGCCCCGACATGCTCCCCAGACACTGTGTGCGCTGTGCCCTGTGTCCGCCTCCCCCTGGTCCCCGGGGCCCGGGCCTCTCCCTCAGCGCCCTTAGGATGTGGGCCTGCCCCTCGGCCACGGCCAGTTTCGTCTGTCCGCCTGCGTGTGACTGTGGGTGACGGGACCATGAAAACCTTTGGGGCAAGGGGGCGGGGGGGAGGATGGCGAGCCTGCAAACAGGAAATGGAGGCCAGCACGAGGGTCACACAGTCACAGAGCATTTGGACCGCGAGCATCCTCTCCTCCTCCTCCTAGGAGGACAGGGGCCAAATTCTCTCCAGCGGCCCGGCAGCCCCTCCCGCCGCACTCTGCTCCCCCAGCTCCTCCCACGCCCCGTGCCAGCCCTGTCCCCTACTTGCACGTGCCCGTCCCCTCCGCCACCCCCACCCAGCCCTGAGTACACGACCCTCCACTCCCGGTCTGAGCTCAGAGCTCAGTCTGACATCACCGCCTCAGGGGGGCCTCCCCACGTGCCCCCAATGCCCGCCTCCGCACCCCTCTGCCTCCCTTTCCCTCAGGCCCCTCCGCCTCCTGCTGCCCTTCCATCCCTCCATCTCACAGCAGCATCCAAGTTCATCACTTCCCACATGCACCTGGGCTGCGGACTCAGGGCCTCGGTGCATTGCCCCTTATCCTCCACCCCTTCCCCGGGCAGCGGCACTCTCACCCCGTCTCACAGGAGACAGGAAAGAAAGCTCACTTGGAGGGATCTGGTCTCATCCTTGCCATAAGAAGGCCTACTGAGAGACAAAGTCACCCTCCCTCAGCCCTTCAGAGACCCGAGCCCCCTGCCTCCCGCACCCCCGCCTGCCCCGCCCGCTCACCTGCTTGTGCGGGTACACGTTGATGTGGCACTTGATGCACTCCTGCCCCATGTTGGCCCAGGAGTTCCCGCTCATCCATTTTCTCTTGCACTTGGGACACTTGTACTCGCCGAAGCAGCGCTTTTTGCCCTGGTATGGGGTCAGACCCTCGCCTTTGGGGCGTGCCTGGAGGACAGGAAGCAAACATAGGGGGTTGGGGTCCACCAGGCCAAAATGCTGCCCCCTTGAGGTCCCCCTCTTCAGCTCTCATACCCTGTGTCCCCGTGTGCAAGCACTCTGTCCCCAGTCCCGAGAACACCAGGGTCACCCCAGAGCACACGCGGGAACCCAAGGCTGGGAGGCAGAGGACAGAGGAGGTGGGGGTGGGGGGGGTGACGTCTTTTCCAGTCAAGGGCGCAGAGTCCTTAGTGGAGCTAGGAGTCACTTCCTTAGCTCGGCTGTCACAAAGAGGCGCGGGAACCTGCGCACGGGTGCTCGCTGGCTCCGTGTGTGGTTTAAGGGTTACTGACGAGGCAACACGGGCACCGCCCGGCTTCGTCCACATACAGGGCCTCACCCTGCTTCCCGCCACCCTCTCCCCGCCCTGGAGGCACGCCGCCCCGAAGACACACTCCGCATTTACAAACACGTGCAGCATATGTACACACACGCTTTCTTCCCTCGCTCGTTTAGAGACGTTATACTGGTTCTGCATCTTTCTTTGTTTTTACTTAACAATGTATCTTGGGCATATTATTGTAAGATGATATATACAGGAGGTCCCCCAAAATGTATACACACTTAACAGCTGATAGCTCAATTGATTTTTCTTACTTTCCAGATGTAACCCATTGGAATGACTAATTATTCAAAGTGTGTATACCTTTTGGGGGACACCCTATATCTAATCAAGTATCCTTTTCCCACATGAGGACAAACAGAGCTGCTGTTTTCTCACAGTTGCACGGTATTCGCACACTTGCAGTTCCAGTACAGTCACAGAACATCTGGGTGGGTTCCACTCTTCCGCTATTACCAACAATGCTCCAGTGAATAATGTGCATGCATGTGTGCGTGTGCGTGTGCGTGTGCATGTGTGTAGAAAGGGAGACAACATTTGTGGAATAAATTCCTAGAAATAAAAGTGGGTGTGCACTTTTAAGTTTTAAAGGTAACGACAAACCGCCACTGCCTTCCCCTGGGTGTCCCGACTTAACCTCCTCACCAGCCGTCCTCATCGTTGCCGACCCGAGAGGCAATCTTCTGAGAGTAGCTTTGACTCGTATGCCTTCTATTGGGAGCAAGAGAGACGTTCCCCATGCATTTAAGAACCATCAGCGAACTGTTAGTCCAAATCCTTTGTAAATCTCTTCCCCTGCTGGAGTTTGGTAATTTTCTTGGTCTATAACTGCACTTTATATATTAAGGAAACTAGCTTTTTCCTACATGGCATTTATTTTTATTTTTTTAAATTACTTTATTGATTAAGGTATCACATATTTACATGGCATTTTTTAAAATAGCTTTACTGAGATATGATTCTACATCTTACCTATTTAAGGTGTACAAGTCAACGTTTTGCAGTATAGTCACAGTTATACAACCATCACTACAATCTAATTTTAGAACATTTTGTCACCCCCAAAAGAAACCCTGTGCCCATTAACAGTCCCTCCCCATCCCACCCCACCTCCTCACCACTCAGGCCTAGGCAACCCCTAATCTACTCTCTGACTCTAAAAAGTTCTCTATTCTAAATATGTCATGTAAGTGGGATCATACAATAATGGTCCTTTTGTGTCTGATTTCTTTTACTTAGTGTAGTGATTTTAAGGTTCATCCATATTGTGGCATGTATCAGTACTTCATTCATTTTGTTACTGGAAAATAGTCCATTGTATGGGCATGCCATGTTTTATGTACACTCATTCATCAGATGATAGACATTGGGTTGCTTCCAATTCTCGGCTGTTAGGAGTAATGCTGCTGTGAACACTCATGTATGAGCTGCTTAGTGCTTATAAAGTTGAATTCGTTGCCCCAATATTTAAAAGTGAGAGATTTCACACAGAAATATGACCCATTGGTCTGGAATGCTTATGGCATCCATCAGCTGAAGTTGCGAAGTGGCCACCCCACCAGACCGAGGCCACCTGCACCGTGTCACCTGCGTGGCTCTGTGAGAGACAGGCTCTCACACAGGCTCTGCTCTGTGACCTCACACCTGTCCTTCCTGGACTGGCCTGAGCAGCACCCCTGGGGGCTCATTAGAATCGCAAAATCGCAGGCCCCTCCTCAGACCTACTGACTCAGAATCTACATTTCAACCAGAGGCCCAGGGCGTTCACATGCCATAGAGTTTAAGAAGCACTGGGCTATGAGATGATCTGTTTCCATAGTAACGTTTGCCTGGGAAACTGCCTGTTTATGAGGTTGTGCACCGAGGTCCAGAGCACAGACTCTGGATCCAAATCCAGCTCCGTGGTCTTGAGCAGGTTACTTCACATAAGCGTGCTCTCAGGATTGAATGAGATAATACACGTAAAACACTTAAAACTGTGCAAACCACTCGACCTCTGTGTGCCTCGGCTTCTTCGTGTGGAAACCCAGGGTGATGATGAGGGCCTGCCGCCCAGGGCTGTTGGAAGAATGGCTGCTTCCGTGCACATGGACGTCTTAGCTCGGTGGGTGAGCACTGCAAGTGCTGTCACCATCGGCGATTTAGTGTGATTCTCTCCTGGGCCTATCCAGGGAGAGGGAGCAGGCTCGGTCCAGGAGACGGGAGGCTAGAGCTGAGGCCAACGGGCACAAAACATAAGAGGGAAGTTCCCAGGATGGGGGGAGGCCCGGGTAGAGGTGGGCTTGCACCCCCGGGTTGCGGGGAAGCGAAAAAGGAGCAGCATTAGGTGCCTTCCGCTTCTGGAATTCTCAGCCAGGCACCCAGGCTGCGGAGGCTGCGGAAGCTCTGCAGACGGGGCTGCCGGAGGGCAGAGAGAGGGCGAGGAGAGCAGACATTTACGAAGCACTGTGTGTGCTGGCTTTGTGCTCAGGGCTCCGCATCCTGCAGGCCCCATTCACCTCTCCTCATAACCCTGTGGGCAGGGAATATCACCAACCCATTTACCAGATGGCGAAACTGAGGCCCGGGGAAGGAACAGGACTTGTCAAAGAGGAGCAAGAGGCGAGGCCCCGTCTTGGCTCACCTTTTCCGTCACCCCCAAGTGTGTCCCCATTATGAAGCTGGGCCTGTGCTCAGGAGGAGAAATCCACCAGGCCACGGGGCCCCCAGCTCAGGCAGCCGGTGGCTCTGTCCTCCTGCAGGTCAGAGGAGGGACGTGGCCTGGCAAACGGGTGATGGAGGCGAGCAGCCGCTTCCTGGAAGGGCTCAGTCCCAACGTGGTTTATGCCTACAGATGAGGGTAGGGCCACAGGGAGCAGGACTTTCTGACAGAACAAAGGCTTCTCTACCCCCCACACGATCCCTCTGCTTCCTCTCAGAAAGGCACGGCCTCTTCTCATAAACTTCGCATGAAACAGCCGGTTATGCTGACGGCTCTGCAGGGGCCGCCACCGCCTCAGCCGGGAAGGGTGCCAGGTCCAACCAGGCTCTCCTGACCCGGGCCCCTGCCACGTCCCCTCTGGGGAATCAGATCTGCCAGGAGCCTGGGCAAAGCTCTCTGGGGCTCAGAAACCACCGCTTCAGGCACGGACAGGCCCTCTGGAGACCAGAGAATCAAGGGGCTTGCTCAAGGCCACACAGCAAATCGGGGACTGAGCTGGGAGGAGGGACTGGGTCCCCCTGACCTCTGAAGCTGGGGTAGAATTGCCGTGGGGGGCAGCTTGGGAAGTGGGCGGTGGCGGCCTGCCTGCGTGGGAGTAGGAGGAGCAGTGAAAGCGGGGCTGGGCGGGGGTGGGAGAGCCGTCCATGCGGCCAGCGTCTTGGGAAGAGACGCAGATGATGCTGGCACTATTTGGACGCTTCTTCGGTTTTCTTTCCACCAACTCATGAGCTTTCTGGCCATTGGCCATAACAGGGTGCACTCCCGGTCACTGGGGACAGGTAAGCAGACGCGGGGTGAACAACTAACTACCAGGAAAGTTGCCCCGGGGCCTTATGACCTGGTCAGGCAGTTGGACCGGGTCACGCTGAGGGCATTTCCAGCTCTAGTCCTTCCGCCTCTCGTTGCTGGTGAAGGGCCACCAGGCAGGTGTGAGAGGGGCACTCGCAGACGCTGCTGGGTTGAGGGCTGAACGGGTATGTTTCCTACTGTATCTCCATCGTGCAACTAGGCAGTAAGCCTTCAAATGTAAAAAAAAAAAAAAAAAAAAAAAAATTCCAGTCCTCCCCCTCACAAATCCAGTCCTGAGCAACCATCCTAACCGTGACCAGAGTTGTGGACCAGAGTCCTGTTCTGGGATGTTCATCGCGGCCTCGTTTATGACAGTGAAACCCTGGAACAAGCTAAGCATCCAACATGATGCTCTGCTTCCCTGCACGATGTCACACCCATTGGATGAGTGACAACAGAGCCATTAAAATATTTATGAGGATTTTTTAAGGGTTTGGGGAAATGCTTACAAAGAAAGTAGGATAAATGATCCAATATCGGCTGCTTTCAGAGTGAAACTGTAAAAAGGAAAACGAGGCAAGGAAAGGGCTGGCGGGAAATCAGCCAGAAGGGCTCAGAGGCTGCCTCCCGGAGTCGGCGTGCTCCGCTCTAATTAATGGACTGTCTTTGACGAGTAGGCACCAGCACACCTTTGAGAGGATAGTTTGTCAGCCGACTCCCTGGCCTGAAGGCTCCGCCTGCCCACAAGGGGGCGCCCTGCACTTTCCCAACAGAGATGGTGACTCTTTCCCGCTTTGCCCCTGTGGGTGTGGACACTGGGGCCTGGGTTCAGGGCACTGGTAACCTCTGGCTACTGGTTCCGTTGGACTCTGCTCGGGTCCAAAGAGCTGCCCTCCTGCCATCCATGGAGTGGACTTCCTACTCCTGGGTCCCGTCTGCTCCCTGGATTTGAGGACAGCCAGAGAAGTATCCACACCCGTCACAGGACACAAGAGCCCAGCTGGTCCCTGCCCATTAGCATCCCTGCCCTGCTTCCCAAAGTCCCACCAGGAGTGAGCCAGCCTTTAAAAGGGTGAAGCAAGTTAGAGGGAGTCCTTTTGCAGGGAATTGACAGTCAGCTGTGGCAGCTTGAGGCCAAGCATCCCAGGGACCCTGGGCTCGGGAGGTGGCAGCACCCGGGGTTGCTGAAGACCTGCGGCTACGCCCTGCACGGCACGACCAGGGCGCACAGGGTCTGCTCTCAGGGTACCGTCCCGGCTGTGGGCCCAGCGCAGGGCCCGTCCCAGCCCGGCCGCACCACCTCCGCCTGCCCAGGAGCAGGCTGTGCCTGGCCAAGCGCTGGGACAGACGAATAGCCACACGAATTAGGTGTCTAGTCAGGGCCAGACCCTCTTTGAGTCACTTTATGAGCCAAATAGGTTTAGTCCCAGGTTTCAGAGGAGAACACTGAGGCGTGAAGAGATTAAGGAACTTGCCCAAGGCTACACCATCAGCAAGTGGCAGAGTCTGGATCTGAACCCTGGCCGTCTGACTCAAGCCCACTCTCTCAATTGCCCTGCAACATGCCAGGATCGCACGGAGGAGGAACCCGCCCAGCCAGGATGATGAGAAACAGGGAAGGGTTGACACTGTAGTGGATACTGGCACACTGGGTGGCCTTGGAGGCAGCCTTCCCCTCTCTGGGCCTCAGTTTCCCCATCTCCAGAACGAAGGTGGCCCTGACCGCTGGGCAAGGTCACTTTCCTCCTGAGGTCAGAGGTCAGCAGCCCCACGGCCGCTCCCCCTCTGCCATGGGGCTCTAGGCCGGCCCCACAGTGCGTCCAGCTGAGAGGCACTGGCTGGAGCCAGAGGAGCAGGGAGGAAATAAGGAACAGCTGGGCTCCCCCTGGCTCGCTGTCCGCCCGTCTGCCTGCTCTCCTGCAGCTGGGCCACTGAGGTGGTCCTGGCCGAGAGGAGAGACAGGAAGAGCCGGGTCTCAGGACTTCGCGACGCCCTTCCCGCAGATGAGGACACGAGGCTGAGAGGCAGGGGGTCTGGCCCACAGGCCCAGGGCTCTTTGCGCATCCTGTTGGCCCTTCCTGGACAGTCCACAGGGTCTGGACACCCTTTCTGGAAGCCAGGGGACCACCATGGGAAGACTGTGCTCCTCTCTCTTTTGAGGGATAATCCATCCTTTTGAGCCCCGCCTTTCGGCCCACAGGTGCCCCTCTGCCCTCCCTGTGTGTCTCCTGGAGCCTGGGCCAGTGGGGAGGAAATGGGCTGTGGCCAGAGGCCCCGATTTGGGCCGGGCTGCCTTAGACCTGTCTTAGAGCCTCAGATTCTTCATTTGCCAAGGGAGGGGCTGCTCTGAAGGAGCTGGGACACTGACCTTTAATGAGCACTTCCTATGTGCCCTCCACTCCCCGACCCCCTCCGTCTGACGGGAGAATACACTGAGGCCAGAGAAGCCAAGCACGCCCTGCAGGGCCCCACAGCCGCGCAGCCAGGACCTGAACCCTGTCTGCTGACTCCAAAGCGACACGTTCCACCTCACGCACGGCCTCTCCCGAAAGGTTGTGAGAAAATGAGAGAACAAGCCTGTTCCGGGGAACACGACCCGCCTCTGACCTCCGACCCCGGGCCGCCACCTCGATTATTGCTTCCTTCAGCTAACGTTTATTGAGCACCCACCCCGCACAAGGCTTTGTGGAACCTTCCAGGAATATGGCCATAAGCCAGACCGATGAGGAAGACTCCCAGACTCCCGGGCCTCCCTTAGGGGCCAGTCCCCCGCCCAACGGTGGCCCATGCCAGTCACCCACACCACTGGCCCCTTCCAGACCCGAGCCCAAGTCACTCGCCTCCAGAAACTCCTCTGGACCCACAGCCTTAGGCCGAGGCCGCTCTCCCCCAGGCCTCCTGCGTGACAGGCATGGGCCAACGAGGGGCCCCTAAAGTGCTCGCTCATCGATGCAACAGCCCATGCGACGAGCACTCTTAACCCTAATGGCAGGTGAGGAAACGGGCTCGGGAGGGGCAGTGACTGGGCTGAAGTCATGATTAGTAAGCGGCAGGGCCGGTCTCTGAGCTCAAGTCTGTTCAGTGCCAAAGCCGTGCTTTTCCTTCCCACGTGCTCTGTGAGTGACACTGTTTTAGGGACACTCAGGAGGCTCCTGCACTCCAGTGTCCGCAGACATGGCCTCGGGGGCCGGCGGGAGGCCTGGTCCAGGCAGCTGCAGACTCCACGGAGGCCCCAGAGGAGGCGGCCATCAGAGGACAGGTGGGCTGGGCCTCGAGGCCTGCCGGCTGCCGGGAGGGAGGGAGGACGCCGCGAGGCCCCCGGGCTTCCTCCGAGCCTCAAGGGCCCCCTTGTCTGAGCACAGGCATCCTCGCCGCCTGCCCCAGGCCCCCTCCCCTCTTCGGGTTTCTGCCGCAGCCCAACGTGGGCCCAGAAGGCCCAGCCTCCTCGGCACGCCTCCCACTGGGTTCCCAGGCCAAAGCCACTGCAGAAATGCCATCCTGACTCCACAACACTGGGGTTTGTCAAAGCGCAGGGAACAATGGGAGCTTTCACAGTGCCAGGAAAAGGGCTCAGGAAAACCCTGGGGAGGGGGCACGGAGGGGTGTGGAGAGGAGGGAAGGGCCAGTGAGAGAGGAGAAAACAAGGGAGACGGAGGCAGGGAAGAGAGGCAGAGGACGGCAGGAGTAAGGGGCGGGGGGGGGGGGGGGGGTAGCGTGAGAGCCGAGGGCATGAGCAAGGCTGAGGAGAAGAGTGGGAAGACAGGGCCGCTGAGAGAAGGTGGGAATGAACGGAAGGGACAGAGGAAATGGCACAGGGTGAGACAGAGGCCCTTCCAGGACCCAGAGGGGTCCGAGGCCCCAGCACCCCCACATGCCTCGGGGTGCGTGGCCCCGAGGAATCCCGGCCCAGAAGAGGAAAGAAAACCCTCTCTCCAAACCCTGCCCCGGGCCAGGCGATTTGAAGTTCTCTCGGGCAAAACATTGCGGAAAGCGGAGACTTTTTAATCACATGATCCGCCACTCCCTGAGTTATCTGTTTCCTGCTGCTGGCTGCCCTCCACTAGCAAACCGCACGGAGCAGAGCCGGGGCGGGAGGGGAAGGGGGCCATCCACAGGGTGGAAAACATCCGAATCCCAGGGACTGCCGAGGCCTGGGCCTCCCTCCCCTCCTGCGACTGCGGAGCCCGTGCGGCCCGGGGCTGGGGTGAGCCCGCAACCAGCAGTGGTGGGCAGAGAGCGGGGTGCTGCTCGGACTCCGAACACCACTGTTGTCCCGAGTGGGTTTCCAGGTCCCTGTCTGGGGGCCCTTAGCTCAGTTCGCCCTCTCCTCTGCCTGTGGCCCCTGCCCTGGCAGAGCCCCCGGGGACTTCAGTGGCCATTTCAGGCTAGAGGGCCCCTGCCATCCACAGGGCTGAGGCAAACACTCGAGGCTTTGGGGCCCCTTCCCCTCTGGCCCAGCTGATCTTCTAACCGTGCTACTCCCTCCTACAAAACTCATACTCAAACAACAGCAACAAAGTCAGTTCCTGCACAAGATGCGTCCCACCCCCACCCCTTTCCCTTGCATTTGCTGCTCCCTGTACCCCAAACACTTCTCCGCCTGGCGCATGCCCGTGTAGCCTTCAAGGCCAAGCTCAAAGGGCACCCCTCTGGCCTCCCACATCTGAGACAGGGTTGACTCTTCTCCGGCTGCTCACCCCACCTTCCGAGGCCCAGCCTCGTGCGCTGGCGAGAACCCTCCCGCCGCCTCCCCAGAGGAGGTCTTGGCTCCCCAAGCTCCCAGGGGACCCTGTGGTCGGCACCACTCACTTTGCTTCGGTCATGTCCTGCCCTGACCCGGCCTCCGCACGCCAGGGATTTCATCCCAAATATAAAGGCTTCCACGAACTGCCGTTTCCGCCGTCTTGTTTCCCACCGGGCTCTGCGCGTGCTGCGGCCACACGCGGCCCTCCATGTCTCCCGCTCCCTCGGAGCACCCAGGGGGCCTCAGCACACCGGGAGCTGCAGGGGACCCAGGTGTGGCAGCATCCAGGAAGGGTGAAGAGAGCGGGCCAGAGCCAGGGTCACCCATGCAGGAGGTGGTGATGCTGGTCCTCAGCCTGGCTCCATCCACGGCCAGGACGCCCTCCTCGGCTGTGCTGACCACTCTGGTGGGTCACCTCGGGCAGGATTTTCACACACAGCCCGGCTGGTCCCTGGCTCTGCACCTGAGGCCGCCCCTGGTGAGGCCTGGGCAGATGTGACCCGGCTAGATGAGGCCACGACCAGCCCCGTCCTACCTGGGGGCGGGACTGGGGGGCAGGAAGGCGGTGGGCTAAGAGGAAGAAAGGCCACCCCCTGGAGTGAGGCTTTGGGGGTGAGGGCCACAGCCCCAGGAAAAGGGGACAGGGGACTCAGCTCAAAATAGCGATGGGGGAGGCTGTGGCGTGGCCGCGTGCCAGGGGAGAACTCTGATCTGCCCTGGCCGGTGAAACGCTGAAGTCAGCAGTTTGGGGCCACTCTGGCAGGAGCCGTGGGGGCTGGGAGGCTGCGGGCCTGATTCCAGCTTGGGCTCCGTTCTCCCATCCGTCCCTCCTGTCTCGGGTCCCAGTGTCCTCCTCTGGCCACTGAGGGAGAGGGAGAGGCAGGCTGTCTGCCTTGGAGAACTTCCAGCAGGTGTGTGTTGGAGCCACGACGGCCACAGGCACGACGTTGTGTGCCAGCAGCGCGTGCACCTGCCTTGTGGGCAGCTTCCCTGTGACCCCATTTCCAGATGAGAAAACAGGCCCAGAGAGGTTAAGTCACCTGTCCAAGGTCACACAGCAGGTAAGTGGCAGGGTTTGAACCCCGGGCGTGGTGGCTGTTGTCTGACACCTTCATTGCGGAGTGAGGTCCAGAGGCTGCGGACTGGTTCCAGGGTCACCTGAGGCAGCTGTCGTGGGGCGGGGTTAAGAGGTTCCTGGGGGCCAGCCAGGCATCTGCCAGCTTCCACTCGCTGGTATTGGAAATCGGCGGGGAGGAGGGTGTGTGGGCACGCCGGTGCATTTGTGCGTGTGTGTGCCTCTCATGGTCACGGCAGGGCTCCGTGGTCTTCCTCTTGGGGGTGGAGGGCATCCCACAGTGTAAGAGCTGCTCTGATGTCACTTTCCGGGGGTCCCGGGGGGAAGCAAACCTGACATTTCCCACCCCCACAGCCCAGCTGCCGCTGCCCCCGCTTCCTCGCCCAGGGCCTGGAAACGTCTGCAGAACGGCCCCTTCCACACGGGCCCCAGGGCAAGGCGCCCGCGTGGCTCTGCAGGAGGCAGGATGAGGGCGCCGTGCCGGGTGCCCCAGACGCTCCATTCCTCTCCCTGGGCTCCGCGCTCCTCCGCTGTGAAGCCCGCACAGCTGCTGCCACGTGCGGCATCGCGTCCACCCGCCCATTCCATTCCCACCACGATTCCTTCAGAGGAGCGCGCCAAGGCACAGAGGCTGGGAGCTTTGCCGGAGGCCGCACCGCCAGAAAGTAGCAGACCTGGGATCCCAACCAGGCCCGGCTGACTTCCACGTGGTCCGCGGCTCTGACCTGGTGAGGTGCCCTGGCCATTGTCTGTGGGCAGCCTCATGTGACCATAACCTTGCTGTGCCGTGAGAACGGAGAAGGAGTGTGTGCCCAGGCAGGGGAGGCCTCGCTGGCGGCGCTCACTCTCACACCCGCCTCCGCCCGTGCTGGTCCACCAGCTGGCAGACCTCTCTGCCCAGGTGGAGGCCGCACCTACAGGAAGCTCTCCTAGGCTGCTCCTGTCTGCGGGGGCCCCTCTGGTCTCTGCCCCCCCTGGGGCTCCCTCCCTTAGCAGTCCCAGGACCCACGGCACCACTGAGGAAAAGCCGTGTATGCGTGCCCATTCCCGGTGCACACACCCTCAGCCAGGGTTCCGAGGTGGCTCCTTTCACGTGATGGCGCTGCGGCCTGAGCCCGGCCGACAGGGACCTCCGTCTCGGAGCGCGTGTTCCCGAGAGCTCTGGTATGGGAGCTGGGCTGGCCGGGCTGTGTGCTAACCGTCTCGTGTACTCGGCACAGTGACCCTACCACCCACAGCGCTAAGAACACCAGTCCATTTTCCTTACCAGAAAACTAAGGCTCATTTCCAAGCCACACAGATGCCAAGTCTGCATTCCACGTTTCTGACTCCAGATGCCCAGGCGCCTAGTTCCAGAGCCCAGGCTGGTCCTCGCCCTGGAGCAGGCATCCAAACCACTGGGGCTCCCTATCACGCAGCCTGCGGGGCCCTGGCCCAGACGCTCTACCCCCCAGGTCTGGGTGGGCCCGAGAATCTGCATCCTAACAAGCTCCTGCGTGAGGCTGACTCTGCTGGTCCCACGCTGGGGAACATGGCTCGAGTCTAGATGATTCTGCTAGAGCAGGAGTGTCCACCAGGGACCACCTTCCCCACGCTGCCCACTGCCCACAGGCTCATTCTACCCCGGGAAACAGAGGCACAGAGGAGCAGGGGCCTGTCCACTCCATAGCTTAGGGTCGGGGCCAGAAATGGAGCCCGGGCGCCTCGCTGCAGAGCGGCTGATGCGGGACAGCGAGGCGGTTGCGCTCGGGTGTGGCGGTGGCGGCGGTGGAGGTGGTGGCAGGGTGCTGGGGGAGGGCCAGCCCGGCTCTCCTGGACCAGCCCCAAACCTGTGACTCCTCGGCATCTGGAAACTATCACGGGGAACAATGAAGGGAGTGGGGAGCCTGGCTGCTCGGGGCTCGAGCCTTGTCTGTGTGGGACAGCAAAGGAAGCTAAGGCCCGCAGGCATCCCCTGCCCCCACCTCCACCGCCACTGTTTGCCTTGGCACTGGACACACAGGTCCCCAGGGCCAGCTGTCAGGAAAAGCCAGCCCCTGAGCTGCAGTGGGGGCTGCTGGCCAGGCTGGATGCCCAGGAGCCTGGCCAGGAGTCAGGAGGTCCCAGCCGGCTCAGTTTCCTGCTCAGCCTGCAGGATTCCAAGCTGATTATTGTGCCTCCCTGGGCCTTGGTTTCCCCAAAGGAAGCTCAGGTACCACCCGCCTGGCTGGCTGCTCACCACGTGCCAGCAGCATGGATCTGGCCAGCTTGGTGCCGGGGCCTATGTTGCCACTGTCCTCTGTGGAGCAGGACAGGGGCCGAGGAACCGTCACCGTGTGCACTTGCCCTGCCTGCCACCCGGTCCTCCCCTCATGCCCTCAGCACCCATGAATCGAGTGCCCATTATCCACCAGGCACTGGAGCAGGTGGAGCAGGGTCAGTAACAAGAACTTACAGTCGGGAGGGAAAGAAACAAGCATTTCATTCAAATAACGTTGTGACGAGGCTGTGGCGGACCTGGGTGCCACGACAGACGCAGCGGGAGTCCTCTCTTCAGAGAGGGCAGCCACGCTGCCGTTCTGTCCCAGCCTCTGACGTTTCACAGCTCACACTGCTGCACGGCGGGTGTTTTTAACTGCGGCCTGGGACGCGTCCTCTCCCTGCCTGGGTCTCAGAGTCCCCATGTGTCACTGAGGGGAGGGACTCGAACCAGGAAAGGCAAATCCTTCCTCCTGGGTGTCCATGCCAATTCCTGGCTGCCAGAACACCGTGTGGAGGAGGATTCTGCAGCTGGGTCCTAGCTCAATAGGCCAGAATGGTGTGACTTTGGTGATGTCCGCCTCACCATGGCCTCGGGCAGGGGTGACAGGCGCCCACGACCTGTGTTAGCATTCCTGCCGAGGTGGTCCCTAAAGATCCACCCGGTGCAAAGGCTCCCCACGCAGACAGCACGCAGGCTGCAGGCGTGGGGTTCGAGTCCTGGAACGGACCCTGACCTGTCGTGAGGGAGGGGCCGTGGTTTCTCCCATCTTGCTCTGCCTGTGTCACATGGCTGCTGTGCCTCAACACATGATCTGGCTGCAGAAGCGCTTTAGAATCCCGACACCTGCTCCGGAGCGTTGCCTCCCAGCCCTCCCTGCTGACACCCCCGCCTCTGGGGCCCCCGGCACTTTGTCGCTGTCGGAGGCACGTAGGATGCCCCCCTCAGGTGGTGTGTGTTTGCCTCCTCCCCAGGGACAGAGACCATGTAGGACTCCTCTCTGATTCCCGGGCCCAGAGGGGTCTGGCACTGAGCACGGAGCCCCTGGGGAGGAGGTGAAGGACAAAGTGACCGTTTAGACGTGACTTTCAGCCTAAAATAAGTGGCTAGAGGAGAGAGTCGGGAAGAACTGGGGTGGCCTGGGGAGGGGGCAGGCAGCAGCCTGGTGACTTCCTGGGCAAGCATGCCAGCCCATGTCCCTGGTCCTCAGTGTGGCTATTGTCCCTGCTGGCCCAGAGAGCAGGCTCAATGGGGCCTCTGTCCCTCCTCGGGCAAGCCAGCCCAGCTCGGTGGCGTCCCACCCCGGCAGCTGGGAAGCGAGGGCCGACACTTCCTGTCCCCACTGCGAGTGTTCGGAGAGGCAGGGGGAGGGCAGGGGGCTCTAAAGACAAGCACCCATCTGTGTCCCCAGAGGAGGGCTGCCCAGCTGGGGGATGAGTGGGAGAGGGACAGCAGAGCTGAGGCCGTGCTCACCCCTAGGGCACATATCTAGGGCACATATCTAGGTTTGGGGTTCAAGCTCAGCCCCTCTCCTCTAACCCGTTCTCCTCTGAGCTGGAATGTCAGGAGGGCTCTCTGGCCCTCTGGCTCTGCCTCCACAGGCCCAGCACACCCCTGCCTCACCGAGGGGCCTTTGCGCTTGCTGTTCCCTGCGCCAGGAATGCATTTCCCCCGGATCTCCACATTATCTGTTCCCTGCCTCACTGGTCTCATTCACGTTGCACCTCCGCGGAGAGGCCTGCCCGGCAACCCGGTCTGAACATGACCTAACACCACAGCATCTGTTTTTATGTCTTTACTCTCTGTCATCCCTCAGAAGGTGACCTGAATTCTCCCCTTCTCTTTCATGGTCCTAGAACAGTGCCTGGCACACAGCAGCTGCTCAATAAATACATGCTGAGTGGGCAGACAAAGCAAAACACGTTGATCTACATGCCCCCCCCTCCTTCAGCCCGAGGTTCACACAGGGGCTCCGGGGGAGGGGACGCCAGCATCGCCGCCTTGCAGGGCAGGGCAGAGCTCAGACCGCCTGGGTCCACGTCCAGTGCTGGACGACAGTCTGGAGCAGAGGCAGAGAGGAAGGAAGGGTGGCCCGGTTCCCGACAACTCTTCCCGGACCTTCTGGAGCCACTTGCTCAGCCAGGGCCCCCCGCCATGCTGCCAGAGGGCTGCCATGCCGCAGGAGAGGGCTGGTCAACCTGACACGAATCATCAGGGGCACATCTTCCTCCCAGGGGTGATGCCAGGACAGTACTCGGTACAGGGCCCAAGGCAGGCCCCTGGAAGCCCACCATCCCCCGTCCCTGGAACCCATCTGTGTGCCCCTGACTGGTCCCTGACCATCTCTCGCATCCTTCCTTGCCCCCAGCAGCCCAGAGGCCAGAACAGCAGGAGTGGGGGAAGCGCCCGGGCGACCTGGGCTTGTGGAAGCCCCGGAGCAAAGCTTCCTCGCTCTGCCCACAAAGGGGCACTGAGCCTGCGCACTGAGCTGGGCCTGGGCGGGCTCACGGCTGCAGACAGGCACCGGCTGGCAAGGCCCACAAGGACCGATGCGCACAGCTGGTTTTCACGGGCGCACACTTTGAGATGGCCTGCCAGCTCTATTTTAAGTCAAACAACAGGGAAAGAAGTGGTCGAGGAGGCAGCAGCGGCTCCTACGCCTGTTCCGGGACCTAAAGGAGGTGGGTTCGCTGAGCTTCCTGTCCCCCTCGGGGCTCCCTGGGCTTGGCGGCAGTGTGCAGCCGCACGGGCCTCTCTGTGAGTGTGTGCACCACATCGGTGAGGGGTGTGCGGGCGGCATGCACACTTGGAGCTCCGTGCTGTGCGCAGGGCTGGGCAGAGCCCCCCACAATACACCCACCTCCACAAGCCTCAGTAGGTTGGGGGTAGGTCCAGGGCTGGTCAGCTACAGGCAGCTCTGGATTTCTCGAAATGATTAAAGGTAAATGCATGAGCCCCGCTGAGGGTCATCCTGTGCACCAGGTTGCAGGCTGAATTCCTGGACAGGCACATATCTAGGTTTGGGGTTCAATCCCCAGTTGGGGCGCGTACGATAGGCAACCGATCGATGTTCACATTGATGTTTCTCTCTCTTTCACCTGCCCCCCCCCCACCCCCCGCCCCATTCCTCTCTCTCTCTCAAACCAATAAAACATATCCTCTGGTGAGGATTAAAAAAAAAAAAAATCACTGTGTGAAAAAGTAGGAGAATCATGCTGAAGGAAGGAAAATGCAGTCATACTTATCTCCTCTGGAAAATGTCTTTCTAGTTCCTTGCTGCATGAGGAGGTGCCTGCTGTCCATCTCGTGACCTGCATCCTCTCAGCCAGCCGAGAGCAAAGTGAAGGAGAGCTGTGGCTATGCACTTCTGGGACCTGGGTTCGAATCCTGACTCTGCCATTACTGGCAGCAACAGTGTGGGTGTTCCCCACCCCAAGTGGGGATAATAACATCTACTGGATGGGGAACTGAGAAGATGTAATGAGTTTATGAATGCAAAGTGCTCAGCACAGGGCTGTAACTCAATATAAACACACCTCAACCCTCACTGTCACTATATGGACACTTAACCTAAAATCTCAGATATCCAAGGCCTTTATACTTTCTTCCCTATCTTGTCAACCCTCTGAAAATGCAAGTCTGAAATCCAAAATGTCACCCTCAGCCAATATAAATAAGTCCACTCAGTCTCCTTTAGCAAACACGGCTGCTGGTCAGAGCTGGGCTGAGTGTGAGGCGCTGGTCAGGTTTGCCATAGAGGAGCTCGTTTAACCCTCACGGTCACGGTCACGACCCACCCGTCCCAGCATGGGAAGGCCCAGCGAGGAGAGGGACTCTCTCAAGGTCTCACAGTGAGTAACCGGGGAGGGGGGCGCACATCCCACGCCTGTCTGTCCCCAGCCCCCCTCTGCCTCCTGGCCTCTGAGCCTGACGTGCACGGACACAGGACATGGCCAGGGGAGGTTGCACAGGGCAGGGAGAGTCATGCCCAGGCCTGGGGAAGTCCACCAGGCTCCTGTCATCCTCAGTCACAGGGCTGGTCCCTGTCACCTCCAGGAGACCCCAGGGTCAACTAGGTCCTGCAGAAAGTCAGTGGTTCTGCGCAAAAAGCGAGGCCTGGGAAGGACGGACGAAGACACCATGGGATAGCTGGACACTTAGCTGGGAGTCCTGGGTTCGAGCACAGGCTCTCTCAGACAAGTCACTGTCTCCTCTGGGCCTCAGTCTTCCCATCTGGAATCGGGATGTGTGTGTTTAGGGAGATGCTTTGGATGCAACAGACCCAGGTCTGAGCCAAAACTGACACTGGGCGAACTGACGGCTCTGCTGTGAGACCGGCCAGTGAACAAAAAGCATAAGAGATGCTGCTCCTCGAGCCCGCGGCCCTCCTGCTGCGGGCAAACAGGCCCCACACTTGCTCCGCCTTCGCTCCACCTTCCACTCCTCTGTCCACAGCGACGGAGCCAGAGCCTGTGCAGAGAGCGCTCTGCGGGGTCTCCGCTCTCCCCTTCCGCGCTCTGTCCCCCAAGAGAAGCCTTCCAGGCCAAGCAGGGGAGGGGGCACACGTCCAAGCTCACACAATCGCCACCTTGTCTCGGGGAGGCAAAGGCCAGGCTCCAGGCCTTGGCGGCCAGCTGCCCGGATGGAGCGGCAGATCACAGAGCAGCTGAATTTAGAATTTTTTAAAAAAACATTAGACCATAGCAGCTTAGATTCCTAGAACCTCTAAAATCCATAATAACAATAGACGTGGAGAAGCTTCCTCTCAAAGAACTGAAGCAGATGTTTCAGAAGGTTCCGAATCACACGACTTAGATACCGAACCTCAGACTTGAAAAATTCAGAACCACCAACATCAGCACTGCCCAGTGTGGGAAACCCCGTTTTTCAGAATAATACAACTGTGTGATCACACGGTCTGAGAAATCTGGGATTGAACATCAGATAGTGTCAGAAGTGGGACCCCCTGGAACATGGATTTGGGAATCTCACGGAACCGGTAGTCTTGCATTCCTGGGCCTCAGAAGGACTTGCAGCCCCCCGCCCCCTGCTCCTTGCACACACACCTGCCTGAGCACTACAACACTTCAGACCTGGGCAAAGGTGTGTCCGAATCATCGGAGAGCTAAACAATGCCCGTAGCCAGGCCCACGCTAGAGCTACTGAGTCAGAATTCCTAGCACCAAGCTAAAGAAAGCTCCCTCGGTGATTCTAATGGGAAGCCCCAGTTAAGAATCACTGATCTGGTAACCTCTCTTCCATGTTAAAAATGGGGAAACGGAGAATGCGTGTAACGGGCCCAAGGACACACAGCCTCAGACCAAGGTCAGACCCCTCAGGCCTCTCCCTGCCCGTTTCCTCTGCCTGGACCCCTCTGGCTCCAGGGGTCCTGTCCCCAACTCGCTGCATCTGCCTCTGAGCCCCCTGCTCCAGGGCTGCTCCTGTGGTCTTGGGCACCAAGTGGGCCAGGATGGTGAGACACCTGGAGGCCGCTCAGCTACCAAAACCAGCCCCTCCCTCCTCCCACCCACAAGCTCAAAGCCCTTCAGGTTGCTCCAAAGCCGGGCTGCAGGGCCGCTATGAAGGTCACCTCTAGGGAGGGCTGTAATGGAGAAAGGCCCCAGCCTGGGTCATAAGCCAGCTGTCACTAGCTTTCTGTGTGGCCTTAGACAAGTCACTCAGACTCTCTGGGTCCAAACGGTCTCAAGGCAGAGGCTGGACAGAGAGCCTCTGGGAATCCCTTCAGCTCTGTCTCCTGACCTCACACAACATGGCCACACATTCAAGGCCACGGGAGCCCTCGGCATCCTTTGGCTTATTCCCGATCAATCAGGAAGTTCCTTCTTACATCTAACTTGAAACCACCCAGCTATGGTTTCAGTCCTTTGCCTCCTACATAAAGATGGAGACTCTCTGGGCACAAATGCCCTTTCCTTGCTCGGAGGAAATCCCTGCCTTCTGCACCTGGCTGAGGGGCCCTCCCCACCCCTGCCCCTGTTGCAGGTCTGCCTGGCCTGCTGACTCCCAACAAATGGGGGTGGGACCTTCAGGAGCTGCCGGAGTGAGAGGCTGTCAGACCAACCTGACCCCAGTTTTAATCGGATGGGCTCACAGCTCCTGAGCAGCTAAGAGGGCAGGGGTCCTGCTGGCCGGTGCGTTTCCTCCAGCCAAGAACCCCGTGGGCCGTGGAGAGAAGGCCCAAGAATGGAGAAGCCCCAGGAATGGAGAAGCAGAGCCCAGACAGTCCTCAGACCAGTGCTTCCCAGATTTTACCGTGGCCACGTGTCCTGGGAGCTTGTGAAAGTGCTGATTCTGGCTCAGCAGCTCTGGGGCTGGGCCCTCAGTTCTGCATTCTGATAAGCTCCTGCTGAAGCAGCTGCTGGCCCTCAGACCACACGGTGCGAGGCAAGCCTAGATGTTCACAAATAACCATCTATTCAGTCCTAGGAGCCCTTACTCTTGTTCAGCTTGGCTTGCAAGTCATTTCCAGCTCTGTCAGGTCATGAGATCCACACGGCAGTCCCGAGGGGCGGACAGAATGCATGTTGCTGGGCCCATTGCACAGAAGGGGAAACAGGTGTAGCAAAGGCATAGGGCTTGTTCAAGGTTACCCACCTGGCTAAGCTCCCTCCTCTAGACTCCTCCTCCGTGATGGGGTTAGAACCATACGCCTGGCAATGACACCTCAGCCAGCAACTCCCTGTCCTGCCTCCCCACTCTGCAGGCCTGGAGGTAGCGGCCAGCTCCTCTGCCTGGAGGCCTCCCAGGGGTCTCCAGGGAACCTTCCCTGAACTGCTGGCTGCTGATCTGGCTCCCAGCGGGCTGAGTTGGTGGAACGGAGAGTTAGGAATCGGCTGGGTTCACGGGGCCTAAACCCCAGCTGTGCCCTTGGCTCCTATGTGACCCTGGGGAATGCCGGGATGTCTCTGAGAACTTCTTTGGCCCCCAGCACATGGAGGGTACTCAGCCATGTCAGCTCCCTGCCTTCCTTTCCTTCCCCACATCCCGATTGAGTCTTGTTCATTTTCCCTTCCTTGTTTACATATTTATGACAGCGTGACCTCTGAAGCAAGACTGCCTGGAATGTGACCCTGGGCAAGTCACTTACCCTCTCTGTGCCTCAGTTTCCTCCATAATAAGCGGATTAGATGAGTCAATATGTGTACCGTGCTCAGAGCAGCGCCTGGGACACGGCCGACGCTCCTGAAGCAAGAGCTACCACGCTGTTAGCACCTTCTCCATGCGATGGCCCGGCTCTGCAGCAGGTGCCCTGGCAGACGCTGGGGCGACGGTATCGAAGCAGCAGCAATGGCTCGCGTTTGCTGGGCACTCACCATGTGCCAGGCACTGTGCTAGTGATTTTGTGGACTTCCTGGCTCCACCCCACCCCGCCCCCACATCACAGTCAAAGAGAAAACCAAGTACTAAGCAGGGCCCTGGGTGGAGTCAGACAGACTTGGCCTGATATTGACCAGCTGTGAGACCATAGGCCAGTGACTTACCCTCTCTGTGCTACTTTGTCACAAAATAAAAGTAAAAAGAAAGGGAGGGAGGGAGAGAGCCACAGAGAGAAGGTGGGCCAATGGGCTGCAGGCCTGGCCCAGGCTAGACTGAGACTCCAAGGAAACCATGAGGTGGAGGTGCTTTCAGGCCACGCAGAGGGAGGTCTCATTTCTCCGGCCTCCTCACCCCACCCCACCCCAGGCCACGGGAGCCCTTCGCTGTCCCTGCGGCCTGATTGCTCTGCAGCCTAAACCTTAGGATGGGGGGCAGGGGCGGAGGGGAAGGAAGCCTGGCTCTTCAAGGCAGGCCAGGTCGGTGGTGCCAAGTCCTCAAAGCCAGAGGCTGGGCCACCTCCAGCCCCAGACCAAGCTACAGGTGCAGAAGGGACTCAGCGCAGGCTCCATCCCCATCTGGGAATGGGGCACCGGGACGCTGTGAGTGATCTGCCATCATAGGTGTGCCTGGGACCCCCCGGCAGGCAGGGCAGGGCCTTGGCAGCCCCCTGGCTCACACCCACCCCAGAGGCCCCTAAACCCTCACTTGCTCCCCTCCAGTCATTCAGCAAACACGGAGCACCAGCTGAACGCAGCAGGGCCTGCGCTTGGCTGCTCACCGGGCAGAGGGGCACATAGTGCAGCTGGCTGCTTTCAAAGCACGTTTGCTTGTCCCATCGCCTCCGGGTCTCATAGAGGCCCTGACGGAGAGGCCTCGTCGGTGACCCCATTTCACACACCGGGGGGTGTGGGGGCTCAAGGGCAGGGTCGACTTGGCCCAGGTTGAACAGCTGCTGAGGAGCAGGCCTTGGATAGGAGCTCGTGTCTTCTGACCCCAAAGCCCATGTGCCCTCTGCCTGCCAAGCGGACACAGACCCTGCCTGGGATGGGCCCTCGGGAAGCAGGAGACATGGCTGTGCCAGGGTCAGCCCCAGGCGAGGCAGGGCTCAGCAAGGCAGTGCAGGGCACCGGGGACACCCCTCAGGAGGGGTGCGTTTGGGATGTGGAGATGTGCCTGAATACTGGCGAGGGCACAGCGCAGCCAAGTCCCGGGCGTGGGGAGCTCAGCAGAACTCAAATGGCAGACAGCTGGACCCGCTCGGGGCGCCCAGGCCGGGGCCACACTGCAGGACCGGGCGGGCGGAGTGGAGCTCACACAACGAGGCGGCAGCCCCTGTCCTCCAGGCACTAGATGGGGAGGCAGGAGAGGTGAGAGGCCTTAGAACCAGGTCCTGGGTGGAGGTGCTGCTCATGAACAGTGGGGTTCAGAGAGGAGGGCCCGTGGGCCGGGGGCCGCTGGGGAAGGTGTCCCGAAGATGAGGGTGGGGGTTCAAGCCGGGCTCTGAAGGAGGGGCTAAGGAGGGAAAAGGTTAGGGAAGGACACGCAGGTTGCGCAATGGCATGAGCAACAGCCCAGAGGCTGGGGAGCCCCGGTGTGCATGTGTGTGTGCAGGTGTGTGTGCACCTGTCTGGGGTGAGCTGCCTGGCTGGGAGGGGCAGGGAAAGGAGGCTTCAATGCCCTGGCATCAGGCTGATTCTTACCTCCCTCACACCAACCCCGAAAGGCCAAGCTCCGGATCCTCACTTTACAAATGCGGGCAGACGGGGCGGGGGCCCAGCAACCTGACAGGTACACTAACAAGAGAGCTGACACTGAGTGCTGCTGGCCACCAAACACCGAACCCGCTGCTCTGCCCACACATTTCCCACGAACTCCCACAGCGGGTGAGCCCCTCTCACAGATGCCGAGGGGAAACCGCACAGCCCACGAGGACACAGTGGGACAGGGCACAGGGAGGGCTGCGGCCACCTCAGCAGCCTCGCTGCCTTGTGCACTGAGGCTGAGGGGAGCAGAACACGAGCCAGTCAGAACCTTCCACCACCCTGCACTGCTCCAAGAGAAAAGCACGCCGTGCGAGAGGCTCAGGCCATGGTGTGGCCTATAGCAGGCCATGGGCAGGGGTTGTTAGTGAGTGAGTGAGTGAGTGAGTGAGTGAGAGAAGGGGGTCCTTCCGGTGTTCAGAGGAGAGCAATCCTTTTGAGCTTGCGGACATGTGAAATCAGGGAAGGCTGCCAGGAGAAGGTGACACCAGCCAGCTATTCAGCCCAAGGATGCAACCGCTCCACTCCAGGTCTCCATCCACTAAGCCTTGCGGGTGATTCAAGGACCAGGATGGGGGCCAGGGGCAGAGGAATGAGAAGGGGAGGCCAATCGATATGGCAATATTCTGGGGGCTCCGATAAGTACAGGAACACGGGCGCTCTGAGTCACCATCTGCGGTCCATTTAAAAGGAGAACTGCCTGGCCGGCATGGCTCAGTTGTTGAGCGTTGACCCATGAACCAGGAGGTCACGCTTCAATTCCCGGTCAGGGCACATGCCCAGGTTTCAGGGCTCAATCCCCAGTAGCGGGCGTGCAGGAGGCAGCCGATCGATGATTCCCTCTCATCATTGATGTTTCTATTTCTTTTTCTCTCTCCTTTCCTCTCCCTGAAAATCAATAAAAACACATTTAAAAAAAAGAGAGAGAGAGAACTGGCAGCTGAGGATGTGAAAGTGGCCCTCTGGGACTCTTTCCTGCTGGTCTGGAGCAGCAGGAAGGACGTACAAGTGACGGCCTGTGAGCCCCACGCCCTGTGCCCCGCCCCTCCATCCACCCTGCAGCTGCTCTCACACGTCTGTGCCAGGGAGAGCACTTGGCAGGGTTATCCCCCTGCCTGGCCAGAGCGGAGCTGACAGGCCACAGGTGGCACTGGGCACCTTCCAGCCATGCCCCACCACCCCTCCTCCTGGAGCACCCACCCTGTGCCAAGCCGAGCCTCCAGGACCCAGTCCCTCCCTCCTCGCCCTTCAAGCCAACCTGGGTGACCCAAAGTCGCCAGAGCCTGCCCCTGCCCCCACCCCAAGGCTCCTGAGAAAGCACAGCCTTGTTGCATGGCCTCCCTGCAGCCCTTCCCCAAGGGAGCCCCCTCTGTGGGATGAGGGTGAGAGGGAGGACCTGAAGTACCTCTGGAACTTCTCGAACCATCTGAGGCATAATAACAATGACAGCCATTAACACAGTCACAACAGAACACTCGGGGACATATGGGGTGCCAGGCTCTCTGTTAAGCACTTTATGTAAAATAACTCTGCCCTGATTGGTGCAGCTCAGTTGGTTGGCGCATCATCCTGTACACCAAAAAAGGTTGCGGGTTCGAGTCCCAGTCAGGTGCAGGTTCCATCCTCGGTCAGAGCGCAAGCAGGAGACAACCGACGGATGTTTCTCACATCAATGTCTCTCTCTTCCCCCACCTCCTCTCTAAAATCAATAAGCATGTCCTCAGATGATAATTTTAGAAGGTAACGAGGTAGGTTTTTATTATCTTCATCTTACGGAGGAGAAAACTGAGACCTAAAGACATTGCCGTTTCCCCAAGGCCCCCGTTAGCTCGAGGCGGGGGTGGGGGGGGGGCGGCTGGCTGCAGGCTGTGCTCACCTCCCCACATCACAAGGAGAGGCCCTCGGAAGGGCCAATGCCAGCAGTCAGCACACCATCCCCAGCAACACCCCGCCAGGCTAGCATTCCCTGAGCACTCACGACATTCCAGGTTCTGTGCCAAGCGCTGGAGCGTCGCAGCCCGGGCCCCTTGGCCCGCGAGCCAGCCCCGGTTCCTGAGGCCCCTGCAAATGCTGCCTGCAATGCACACAGGCCCGCCACAGGCCCGACCCAGTTCTTCCTCGATGGAAGCTATCGTGACACTGTCCTCTCTCCCTCCCTCCTTCTCCCCAGTATTCCTTCCTTCCTCCCTCCCCACCTCCTTCCCGTCCTCGCTCTATTGATCTTTCATAGCATGTAGTCCTGGCCCAGTGCTGTGAGGAAACCTGTTTCCCCAGCGGCACATGGACGGGTCTGAACCAATCAGCGGCCCCGGCCCTGGTTCTGCAGGGGAAATCCCAACACCCTCATCCCCCTCAGCCTGTCACCTCCCCAGGCTGCAGCCACGCTGGCCGATGAGACCCAGGCCTGCAGTGAGGTCAGCACCCGAATGGAAAATTGGAAACCCAGGCAGGGGTCAGACACGGGCTGATGGCCTAGGCACTCCGGGCCTCCTGGGGACACCCGCAGGGACCAGGCTGCTCCGACCTGGGGTCCAGAGCGCTACGGAGACCGGGACAGGCAACAGGGTCTGGACCAGTCTCTGCCTCCCCCTTGCCTCCCATCCCTCCCCCCAGCAGGACCCTGAAACAATTCACATCCCTCCTCTAAGGTTTCAGCTGTTCTAGGATTTGATTCTTTCCCCGTTCTATTTTTCTTCTTCTTTTGCAATCTCCAAGAAACCCGAGCCGCCAGATGGGTGGGGGTGACGATTGTTTTCTGTCTGACATCTGGATTCCATTAGCAGCGCTGGGCATGCTGACTCAGGACCAGCAGCTCCCCGGGCCCAGGCCCTCCTCAGGCCCCTCCCGGCGCCCATCCTCAGCTGACGCGGGAGCACAGGTGACAACATCCTCAACCACCCCTCAAAGCAGTAACCAGCCCCCCAAGGATGCCTGGGGAGTGGTGGAGGCTGCGGCTTAGAGAATTTCTGTTTTCAGCTCAGTGGGTGGTTGCTAGGCCGGGTGTGGCTGGGCCTGGCTGCCATGAAGGGTGGACAGAGGGATTAGAGAAAGGACGCCAGGACCTGGAGGTACTGCCCCCATCTGCACCCCAGTCTCCATTCCTACAGACGTGCCAGGTAGGCCATTGGGTAGGAAGCCCTGCACTGACCCCAAATCGCTCATACATTTTGGAGATGAGGAAAGGTGGCCCAGAGAGGTTAAATGGCTTGGTCAAGGTTGCACAGCAGGTAAATAGCCGAGCTGGAACTTGAACTCTGGTTGTTGGGTTATAAAATTGAAACCGCTTCCTTTGACCTCAACAAGATGTCCCCTCCCTAAGATCAGGATCCTTATGTGGGCATAGGGACCCTGAACCTATCTGACCTTTAGATGGCAGGTGAGAGCTGGTGGCCCCCAATCTAAAGCAACCACAGAGATTCTTCAGGGCCACAGTGTGACTCCTGTGGGCCAGTTCCTCCGTAAAAAAGTTGTTACAAATGACATTTCATTACTGCATTGGTATAAAGACAAACATTACCCAGGCTGGATCCATTATTAGCTTATTTATTCTTTTCTTCCGGCTTTAAAATAAGGAAACACTAAAGCATTTCTGTGGGCCGCTAACATAGCCTGGGCTTGCTGTTTGTCCGTCAGAGCCTCATGTCCTGCAGAGCGAGGCTCCTACCTGCTCTCCCCTCATCTTCTTAACCTCTGCTTGTTGTCTAACTTCACCGACTAGAGGGTGAGCTCCACGAGCCGGGACCGTCCTGGGCTGTTCCTTGCGGCACCTTCCATGTTGGCCCATAACGGGTGTCCAGTAAATACTTGCTGAATGAATAGAGGAAGGAGCACCTATCTTTTCAGGCAGGTATATGTGAATCCCAGTTAGCACCCCACTTGCCCAGGTGGTCGCCTCAGAAAGCTGGCAGCCCTCTGCCCCTCCCCCTCATGGTCACCTGCCCCACAGATGTTACAATCTCATGGTATCCGGAAGATTTGTCCCTCACCTCCAACTTTTGCTCAGTCTTGCCCTGTATCTGGCTTTATCTTCTATCCATGTTCCTGGACTGGTTTAGTCTGGAGTCTTGCCTCCTCCAGCCCAACCTCTAACCTGCCACCAATGTGACCTTCCTTCCTTCCTTCCTTCCTTCCTTCCTTCCTTCCTTCCTTCCTTCCTTCCTTCCTTCCTTCCTTCCTTCCTTCCTTCCTTCGTGATATTTCAAGTTGCCAGTCTGGGCATGTCACTTAAAACCCTTGGGTGGCTTTTCCCTTCCCTCCACATAAAGTCCAAGTGTGTGCAGCCTGGCACACAGGCCCTTCACCACAGCTGTAGCCACACCTCCTGCTCCCCCCCTCAGGCATCCAGAGGGCCAGCTATCACCAAGGCCTGCAATTCTCCTGTTATAAACATAATGGCTGGGAAGCTGTCCCCACCCCAAGCCTAGTCTCCTCCTCTCGGAGGTCTCCCAGAGGCTCAGGAAGAACTGGTTTCTCACTGCAAACCTCAGATGCAGCCCTGATCACCCCGAAAGGCCAACAATGTCTCTGTCTGTCCCACGGAGGACAGGAGTAGGGCCTTATCTAGCCTCGGCCTGGCACACAGTAGGCGCTCAGACAGGGCTGGGGGATTGTAGTGAGTCCTGGGCCTGGCTCTGTCCTAAATAGACTGTGTCCTGGGGACAGATGTGACACAGTGCCACATCCTCACCACAAACCCACATACCTGTGCAGGCAAGTGCAGCTGGCTGAGCACGGTACTGTTGCTTGGGTCTTCACGGTCCTGCCACATGGGTATGCAGAGGCCAGCGTGAGATGCCCAGGCAGACAGGCCCAACAGATAGCAACCATGGCTCTCCTACAGCCACCTGGGATTTCTGTAGCCTCTACAGCAGGCAGCTCCAAACCACCCCTGGCCTCCTTGACTGCACTGGGGCAGTAGACACCCTGGAGCTGGACCAGTGGTGGAATCTACTGAACACATCGACATGGCCAGACCAGGCCTAGTATGACCTCTGTCCACGTTGTCCTTGTCCCTCTTTATTTCCAGTAATCCATCTTTTTTTTAAAACCCTGACTTTCTAAGAATGATAGTGAAGAGCCAAGTTTGATGCAAAGGTAGATAGTAGAACCTATTTTGAAAAGACCCAAGTTCCAATTCCAGCTTTGTTGTTCACTAGCTGTGTGACTTTAGGCAAGTCACTTAACTTCTCAGGGCCTCAGTTTTATCATCTGGTAATCAATTGATAGAGTTTTTTAAATAATTAAATGAGCTAATGCATATTACACATTAAACTCAATGGTAAACTCAATGCTTAGAAACTATTATTATTGTTGTTAATGTTATTATTACCCTTGAACTAGAGGCCTGGCACACTGTCTGTGGACAGCAGTTCTTTTCAAGAACTGAATGGTAGACATTCTTGGCTCCCTAGACTTCTTGAGCCAGTCCTGACATTGGCTGGAGACGGACCCTGGTCCATGCACAGTCTCACCCCACCACAGGGGCTGCCCTTCGGTGAATTGGAAACTGGTCTCCAGCACCTTCCATCTCTGCTTTGGGTTCTCCCTGTCTTCTTACAGAACCCAATCCCCTGAGAGTACCCCCAGGATCTAGGGGAAACCCCATTGGTCTGATGAGCTGAGCTCTGGATACCTCTATCCTACCCTTAAGATTGGAAAAGAATAGGTTTCCGTCCCCTGGTTCCTGGTTGCACCACGGGGCATTGGCAGTGAGCGCTTTAGCAGCACTTTCACTGCTGCCTTCCTCAGAGCCCTGGGGCTGCAGGTCAGCTTCAGGAGCTAGGCAGGGCTGTCTCGGGCTTCTGCACATTCCACTCCCAGTTAGTCCATTTAAAAGTTTAAAGGCATTTAGATCATTTAAAAATTATTCCACAGGAGAGGAGAAAGGAGCAGGAAAAATATTCGAAGAAATAATGGCTGAAAACTTTCCAATCTGATGAAAAACTGTAATCAACACATCTAAGCAGCTCCAGAGACTCCATGTAGGAGAAATGTGAGGAGAGCCACAAATGAACACACCAGAGTACAACTGCTGAAAGCTAAAACAAGGAGGATATCTTGAAAGCATCAAGAGAAAATGACACATCATTTACAATGTAATGCCAATAATATTAACAACTGACTTCTCATAAGAAACAATGGAGGTCAAAGGGCAGTAAGATAACATATTCAATGCACTCAAAGGAAAATAAAACAAATCAGTCAAGAATTCTATACCCAGCAAAGCTATCTTTAAAATGAAAGTGAGATAAAGACATTCCCAAATAAACAAAAACAGAGATTTCATTGCTAGCACAGCAACCTTTCAAGAAATGCTAAAGGAAGTTCTTCAGGCTGAAAGCAGTAATATAAATAGACATGAAAAAAACAAAGAGCACTGATTAGGGGATTGTGTAATGTAAAAGACAATGTAAATAAGTTTTCCTTTTGCTTCTTCTCTTAGCTGATATAAAAAGCAATTGTAGCCTTGCCAGCATGGCACAGTGGTTGAGTGTGGACTTAGGAACCAGGAGGTCAACAGTTCAATTCCTGGTCAGGGCACATACCCCGGTTGCAGGCTCAATTCCCAATGTGGGGTATGTAGGAGGCAGCTGATCAGTGCTTATCTCTCATCATTGATATTTCTCTCTCTCTCTCCCTCTCCCTTCCTCTCTGAAATCAATAAAAATATATTAAAAAGAAAATAAAGCAATTGTATAAAACAATATGGCTCTGGCCAGTATGGTTCAGTGGATAGAGTGCACTGAAGGGTCATGGGTTCAATTCCTGGTCAAGGGCACATACCTGGGTTGCAGGTTCGATCTCTACCCCAGTCAAAGCACATGGGGGAAGCAACCAATCAATGTCTCTCTCTCTCACATTGATGTTTCTCTCTCTCCCTCTCACCCCTCTCTCCTGTCCACTCTCTCTAAAAATCAATGGAAAAAATATCCTTGGGTGAATATTAACAAAAAAAAAAAAAACCCACCAATATGTATATAATTATACTATTTGTCCTATAATATATAGAAATGTAATATATTTGCCAACAACAGCACAAAGGACGCAGGTAAGCGCAAATATGTCTTGGGCTAAGAAATAAACTCAAAATGGATAGAAGACTTAAATGTAAGATGGGAAACCATAAAATCTTAGAAGAATCCATAGGCAGCAAAATATCAGACATACCTTGTAGCAACATCTTTACCACTACATCTCCTAGGACAATGGAAATTAAGGAGAAAATAAACAAATGGGACTACCTCAAAATAAAAGCTTCTGCACAGCAAAAGAAACCATCAACAAAACAACAAGAGAGCCCACTGCATGGGAGAACATATTTGCCAATGTTATATACAATAAAGGTTTAATCTCCAAAATTTATAGGGAACTCATACAACTCAACAAAAGGAAGATAAACAACCCAATCAAAAAATGGGCTGAGGACCTAAATAGACACTTTCAAAAGAGTACATACAGAAGGCCAAGAGACATATGAAACAATGCTCAAAGTCACTAATCATCCGAGAGATGCAAATCAAAACGACAATGAGGCACCATCTTACACCAGTCAGAATGGCTATCATCAACAAATCAACAAATGACAAGTGCTGGTGAGGATGTGGAGAAAAAGGAACCCTTGTGCACTGCTGGTGGGAATGCAGACTGGTGCAGCCACTGTGGAGAACAGTATGGAGTTTCAAGAAATTAAAAATGGAACTCCTATTTGACCCAGTAACCCCACTTCTAGGAATATATCCCAAGAAATCAGAAACACCCATCAGAAAAAAATATATGCACCCTTATGTTCACAGAAGCACAATTTACAATAGCTAAGATTTGGAAACAGCCTAAGTGCCAATCAGCAGATGAGTGGATTAAAAAACTGTGGTATATATCTACAAAATGGAATACTATGCTGCTGTAAAAAAGAAAAAACTCTTACCATTCGCAACAGCATGGATGGACCTGGAGAGCATTATGCTAAGTGAAATAAGCCAGTAAGAGAAAGATAAATATTACATGACCGCACTCATTTGTGGAATATAATGAACAACATAAACTGATGAACAAAAATAGACCCAGAGACATAAAAGCATAAACAGACTGTCAAACCTCAGAGAGAAGGCAGGTGAGGGTGGGGAGGGGTGTAAAAGATCAACCAAAGGACTTGTATACATGCATATAAGCATAACCAATGAACACAGACAGTAGGCAGGTGAAGGTATGTGCTGGGGGATGGGAGAGGCTGGGGAGAGGTCAATCGGGGGGGAGGGGAAGGAGACTTATGTAATACTTTCAACAATAAAGAATTTAAATTTAAAAAAATAAAATGACTCCAGGTGGTAACTTGAATCTACAACAACAAATGAAGAGAACCAGAAATAGGAAATAAGGCTAATCTGACAAAAGCTCTAGTTCTCTCTCATATATATATATATATATATATATATATATATATATATATATAAAAGAGAAATATGTAAATTGACCATCACTCCACGACACCCACCAGCCAATCAGAAGTGAGTATGCAAATTAGCAGGACAAAGATGGCGGCGGCCACAGAGCCAGCCAGAGCAAGTGGGAGGCTTGGGTCGCCCCTGGCAATGGAGGAAGCCAAGCTTTCCACACGCCTGAGCCAGCTGCCAAAGGAGGGGCCTGTGGTGGCAGTCCCAGTGGGCGCATGGAAGGCTTGGGTCCCAGATTGGAGAGGGTGCAGGCCAGGCTGAGGGACACCCCACCCCGTGTACGAATTTCATGCACCGCGCCTCTAGTATATATACATGTATACATATATAAATATATATGTGTGTGTGTGTATATATATATATATATATATGTGTATGTATATGTATATATTTGCTCTCTCATATATATATTTGCTTTCCTTTCTTCTTTCAGCCTTTAAAACACATAAAATTATAGAAAGTAATAGTTATAACAAGTATTGTTGAATTTATAACATATATATGTAATATGTACAACTATAATATCACCACCAAGAAGGAAAAGAGACTAGAGCTATATAAGAGTGCCAGCCCTGTATCTCCTTGGCCTTAAATCGGTATCCATCTGAAGCAGACTCTGATAAGTTAAGATATATAAGATATATAAGATATATGATATATAAGATATATAAGATATATAAGATAAGCCCTGGAGCAACCACTAAGGAAATAGTAAAAAATAGTAAAAAAATTTTTAAAAATTTAAAAATAGTAAAAATTTTCATTAAAGAAATTAAAATGTTGCATTAAAAAATACCATTTAATGCAAAAGGAAGAAGTAAAGGAAGAATAGAAGACAAAAAAAAAACACACAAATATGAGTAGTTTGGAAAACAAAAAGTAAAATGGCAGAGCCAAATCCAACTATATCAATAATAGCATATCTCAAAAGAGCATTAACAATAGCATTATCAATAATGTGAATGGATTAAAAAATCCAAACAAAAGGCAGAGGCTGTCAAATTGGATAAAAAGCAAACCAAGATCTAACTGTAGGTTATCTATAGGAGACACACTCTAGGGTCAAAGATTTGAACAGATTGAAAGTTAAAAAAAAAAAAAAGGGGGGGGGGAAATCTATCCTGTAAACGATAACCATAAAAATAGCTGGCTACACTAATATCAAACAAAATAGATTTTAAAACAAAAAGTGTTACTAGAGATAAAGAAGGCACTTTATAATGATAAAAAGGATCAATCAGGGACATGCAATTATAACATAGATGTACCTAATAACAGAGCACTAAAATACATGCAGCAAAAACTGGCAGAATTGAAGAAAAATAGGCAATTAAACAATAATAGAGATTTCAGTACCCTTACTCACTATAATGACAGAGAAGCAGGCAGAATTTCAAGGGTTCAGAAGACGTGAACAACACTATCAACCAAACAGACCTGGCAGGCATCTATGGAACGTCCCACCCAACAATGCAGGCTACATTCTTCTCAAGAGCACACGAACCGTTCTCTAAGGCAGCCACATGCTAGGCTACAGGATAATCCACAATCAAGTTAGAAGCATTGGAATAACATAAAGAATGCTCTGTGACCACATTAGAACAAAATTAGAAATCGTTTTTAAAAAGATAACTGGTAAACTCATAAATATGTGGATTTTATTTTTAATTTTTTTAAAAATATATTTTATTGATTTTTTACAGAGAGGAAGAGAGAGGGATATAGAGTTAGAAACATCGATGAGAGAGAAACATCGATCAGCTGCCTCTTGCACACCCCCTACTGGGGATGTGCCCGCAACCAAGGTACATGCCCTTGACCAGAATCGAACCTGGGGACCCTTGAGTCCGCAGGCCGTCGCTCTATCCACTGAGCCAAACCAGTTTCGGCAATATGTGGATTTTAAACAACACACTTCTAAATCACCAGTGGGTCAAAAAAAAGGAAAAGGGATATCAGAAAACACCCTGGGGTTAGTTAAAATGAAGATAGGACATTCCAAAACCTACGGCATGCAGCTCAGAGGAAAACGTGTAGTTGTGAACATCAATGTCGTTGGTAGGGTTATGTGACTTTAAGTGAGTCACGAATAACGAAGCCAATTTCACCATGGGCTAATTCATATGCACAGGAGTTAACTTTCGATGGCATCTCATCGATGTTACAATGAAGGCACATCAAATGATGATGTGCTGTACATATGAGAAGGAAGAAAGAATGCAAAGTCAGTAACCCAACCTTCCACTTCAAGAAACTAGAAAAAGAAGATAAAATAAATTCAAAGCAAGCTGAAGGAAAGAAATACAACGATTAGAGTGAAGACTTAAAAGCAAGGACTCAGAAGAATATTTGTATACCCATGTCCATTATAGCATTATTCACAATAGCCAAAAGGTGGAAGCATTCCAGTTTTTCATTGATGAATAAATGGATAAACAGAACGTGGTAAACACACACACACACACACACACATATGCACATGAATATTATTCAGCCTTAAAAAGGGAAGTAAATCGCCCTGGCCGGATGGCTCAGTTGGTTGGAGCGTTGTCCATGCACCAAAAGGTTGTGGTTCAATCCCTGATTAGGATGTGTACTGGAGGCAACCCATTGATGTGTCTCTCTCTATCATATCTCTCTCTCTCTCTCTCTCCCCCTCCCCCTCTCCCTCTCCCTCTCTCTCTCCCTCTCCTTCTCCCTCTCCCTCTCCCTTTCTCTTTAAAATCAATAAAAACTTGTCCTCGGGTAAGGATATAAAAATAAAGGAAGGAAGGAAATCTTGTCACATGTTATATCATGAATGAACCTTGGTGACATTACTAGTATAAGTGAAATAAGTCAGTTACAAAAGGACAAATACTATATGATTCCACTTATAAGAGATTCCTAGAGTAGTCAGATTCACAGAGACAGAAAGTAAAATGGTGCAGGGGCTGGGGGAGAGAAAGAGAGGGAGTTATTGCTTAATGGGGACAGAGTTTCAGTTTTGCAAGATGAAAAGAGGTCTGTAGATGGGTGGTGTTGATGGTGGTACAATAATGTGAATGTACTTAATGCCACTGAACTATACACTTAAAAATGGTTAAGATGGTAAATTTTATTTATATGTATTTTGCCATAATTTTTAAAAGAATAAACTGGAAAGCAATAAAATAGAAAAATAATAGAGGAAAGTAACTAAACCCAATGTTGGTTCTTAGAAAAGTTCAATGAAATTGACAAAACTTTACCTATCTTGACCAAGGAAAAAAAGAGAAAAGACTCAAATTACCAGAATCAGAGATGAAAGAGGGGTACATTAATACCAAGCTTACTGAGATAATTATAATAGAATAGTATGAACAACTGTATGTGTAGTTTATGTCCTAGAACAGTGTTGGGCAAACTGCGGCTCGTGAGCCACATGAGGCTTGCAAGCTGTGGTTTGCTGCTCTGTTGACTAATGAGTTTGCCGACCACTGTCCTAGAAAGATACAAACTACAGAAACTGACTCCAGAAGAAATAGAAAATCTGAGTAGACCTGTAACAAGAGAAGAGATTGAACCAGTAATTTAAAAAACCTACCCACAAAAGAAAGCCCACGCTTTGATACTTTCACAGATGAATGTCACCAAACAATTAAGAAAGAATTAATATTAATTCTCACAAAATCTTCCAGAAAAGAGAATGGAACACTTCCCAAATCAGGAACTGATGAATGAAACTTGAAAACGATATGTTAAGTGAAAGAATCTAGGCACCAAAACCACATAGTATATGATTCTATTTATATGAAATGTCAAGAATTGGCAAATCTATAGAGACAGAAAGTAGATTAATGGCTTCCTAGGGGCTGGGGAACAGAGGGTGACAGCTAAAGAGTGTGAGGTTTCTTTTTGAGGTGACGAAAATGTTCTATAACTGAATTGTACACTTTAAATGGGTAAATTATATGGTAAGTAAATTATATCTCATTAGTTATTACCAAACTAAGCATTCCACTTTCAAATATTACATATTCTGAGATATTTATAATATTTTGTTTGAGCAAAGATTTCCAGGCCTTACAAAAGCCTTCTTCACACATCCCTTCATTCAGGAAGGTTTGCGCTGAGCACCTGCTATGTGTGATCTCTTGGGCTGGCATGGGGGTCAGATAGCGAGGGGTACAGAACCGAATCTATCCCAGCACTGCCCCTGAGCTTGGTCAGGTGAGGAGTGGGGAGCATCCAGCCACATTCCAGCCTGCCAAAATACCTAGTACCTTGCCAGGAGGGTGCAGTGACCCACAGCAGAAAAATAGTGCTAGCCAACATTTATTAAGTGCCCACTGTGTGCCAGGCACGGCACTAAGCACTTTCCATGCATTGTTTCATTGGGCCCTCACAATCCTATGAGTTAGTGTCCTCATTAGCTTCCTTTTACGGTGATGAATTTGACGTTTCCAGCCTTTGCCCTCTACCTCTTGTGAAGGGTGGAGGGCGGTCCTTGGGCCTGCAGGAGTCCCAGATAGAAGCAGGTTTGTGATGGGGCCAGAAGGGGGTCTCTACCCATCAAGGGAGAAACTGAGGCTCCACAGGCCATGGGTGTCTCACCTGGTGGCACGGGTGCTCAGGGAGGCCAAGAGCACAGAGGTCCCAAGACTGGGGTGCCCATATTCCCTGCCCTCTCCTCAGCACTTCACCTCCCTGAGGCTCTTGTTTCTTCAGCTGTAAAATGGGGCCATTACTCCTAATTCTGCCAGAGTGTTAAGAGCCCTGCACAAGGTAAGTGAACACACACTGTATAATCCACATAAAGGAAGAACCAGGTTACCCTGCGCTGGCAAGAGAGGCGCTGAGGGCAGGGACCCCCTGCCCACATTTAGAAGAGCTCAGGCCCTGTCTGGAGAGGGCAGTGCGATCACACACACGCACACGCCCCTGCCCCAGCCCCCACCTCTGGCTCACCACCCGTTGCCCTGGGATACTGGTCATGTTGTGGGAGGACCTGCCGCTCTTCTCCCATCAACCTGCCAGCCCCACTCAAGCCCTCCTCCTGGAAGCCTTCCCAGGCTGAGCCCAGCGTGAGCACACCTCCTCGGCCGGCCGGCGTCTGACTGTCACCGCCTGGGGGGAGGGAATAAATTCCTGGATCCTCCAGGTCAATGGTCCTGTGTAGTCCTTGACTCACACGAAGCATCAGGCAGCATGAGGCTAATCGAGCACTTGGCACGCTGGGTAGCTGTGAGTCTGAATGAAATGATGCTGGAGGACCACTCATCCCAGCACCTGCCCCCTCCCAGGCTGCAGGCAGGGAAGGAGGGAGGGAAGTTTTGAGGTGTTGCTGTGCATGACTGAGAGCAGAGAACCCCTCTGCGGGGGGCTGAGCTGGGGAGGGCACTAGGGGGTGCTGTCCCTGGGTGGGCCACGAACACAACTCTGACCAACTGGGTCCTGAGTTGCTCATTTGGCCCTGGTTCTACTCAGAGAGCCCCTGGAGGGCGGGGCCTCACCTTCTGCTGAGATCTCGGGCCAGGGCCCTGCTGACTCCGTGGTGAGGGGAAGACAGGCCCACGGGATGTGGGTCTGGAGAACGGCCACAGTGGGCCGGCTGCCCCTACTCAGGAACCAGGGAGGGCCTCCCTTGCCCGGGGTAGAGGGAGGCCATGGTCCCTGACATGAATCACAGGGAGGGGGTCTCACTACAGTGCAGCTCTGGGAGGCCTGCGCGTCTGGGCTTTTCCACGCTCCCAGGCCGCACTGATTGGCCACGCCTGGCTGTGCGCGAAGCAGCGGGGACAGAACGCAGGGCACGGCCACTGTGAGGGGAGTGGTGAGCAAGCAGCACATCTCAGCCTCCCGGGCCTGGGGGACCAGCCCCACCCAGCCATGCCCTCGGCTTCCAACATCTGGAGGGTGAGACAGCATGGGTTTTCTGAGTTTACAGGATTCCATTTCCATTACATACACAAAATAAGTAGTACCACATCATAAAAACACTGGAAAATATGAAAAAATAATAGGGGAAAATCACTGATAATCTCGCACCATATTTAAAACAACTGTTGACCTCTCTCCCCAGGACTCCGGCTCACCTCGTGGGTGGGAGCTGCCCCAGCGCCCCACCCTGTCTCGCCGAAGCATTCAGTGAGAGACCCCCAATCTCCTACTCCCCTTTCCTCCCCCCACAGTGCCTTCACCAGCCCCCTGGTGGGGCAGCCCCCCCCAACCCCTCACCCCCACCCCGCGCTGCAGGCAGCAGGCTGAGGAGGAAGCCTGGCGCAGAGCAGGCAGAGGTGGGCCTGGGGGAGGGGCGCACATCTGGATTCCTGGCCCAGCGCCCGCATTCCTTCCCTGTGAGTGCGAGGAGATGGGGTCTCAGGAGAGAGCTGTGAGGAGGCTGCTGGCCCCTGTCCCACCTCACGCCTCACGGTAACAGGACCCGCCCTGGCAGGAAGACGGGTAAAGACTTCAAAGTCCAAAACCTCATTTTGGGGTCCCCCACCCAGACTGCTGCCTAACTAGAACAGGTCCACGCTGGGCCTCTGCCCCACTCACACCAGCCAGGCTTCCTCAGGAATACCAGAGGGGACAAGAAGGTGGAGACCAGAGAGGGCCCCAGGGCCACTGGCTCCTGGAAGGGGGCAGAGCGGGGCTGCCCGTCCACAGACGCTGCCCACAGGGCACGGGCCCAGGAGCCGCACCGGGCCGGGCTGCCTTACCTGGGGGCAGTCCTTGATGTAGTGTCCTTTGTTGAAACACAGGTGGCACAGGTAGTTGGGCGGGGGCCTCTTGCTGGGCTTCCGGGTCTCAGAGGTCAGGGTCAGGTCGGAGAAGTGCTCGGTGAGGGAGCTGAGGCCGTCGGCGATGTTGTTGAGGGAGCCGTAGGGCGAAGCGCTCTTGTACACGCTGCTGCTCAGGGCCTGCGGGGACAGAGGCTGTGAGGGCCCAGACGGCCTGACACACTCAGTCACAGCCACGACCAGGGACATTTCCATGGGCCCGCGCACTCACACACACACAGATTCACAATGACCCCGATGCCCACGGGCTCAGGCCTCCTGGAGCCTGAGTTCAAATCCAAATCTAGTCGTGGGTCCATGGGCAAGCCAGTTAGCCACTCTGGGCCACAGTGGCCGTCGGGAAAACGGGAGTAATGATATGTCTCCTAGGGTTTTTAGAAGATAACAGGAAGTGACAAACGTATAGCACTCGTTCCTGCCGGCACTCGGAACCGCTCGGTTGGTAGAGGGCGGTGACAATGTGAGTTGTTATTATTATTATTATTATTATTATTATTTTACAGAGAGGAAGGGAGAGGGATGGAGAGTTAGAAACATCGATGAGAGAGAAACATCGATGAGAGAGAAACATCGATCAGCTGCCTCCTGCACACTCCCTACTGGGGATGTGCCCGCAACCAAGGTACATGCCCTTGACCGGAATCGAACCTGGGACCCTTGAGTTCTATCCAATGAACCAAACCGGTTAGGGTGACAATGTGAGTTATTATTACCATTAGTTCTTCTCCACCCACTGCCAGGAGATACGCAGGTCAGCAGAGAACCACCTGCTGGGTTAGGGGTGCTGCCACTCACGGGTGGAGGGCTGGAGACAAGTCCCTTATGTCAGTGGTCGGCAAACTCATTAGTCAACAGAGCCAAATATCAACAGTACAACGATTGAAATTTCTTTTGAGAGCCAAATTTTTTAAACTTAAACTTCTCCTAACGCCACTTCTTCAAAATAGACTCGTCCAGGCCGTGGTATTTTGTGGAAGAGCCACACTCAAGGGGCCAAAGAGCCGCATGTGGCTCGCGAGCCGCAGTTTGCCGACCACGGCCTTATGTCAGAGCTGACTCCACTTGTAAGGAAGCGGAACGTCGGGGGCAGCATGGTTTCCACCGGGCAGAGAGCCAGCGCTTTGCCGGGGCTCCGGCAGCACGAGGCCTGTGCAGACTGTGTCCGGGGAGCCCAGGGCCCGGCCCGGCCGGCTCTCTGGGAGCCCAGGGAGGAAGGGGCCCACCTCTCCCACCTCTCTCACCTCTCCCACCTCCAGCTGACAGGAGCCAGATGTCTCGCCTGGCTTCAAAGCAGACGAGGCCCAGGCCCCCTCCTGCTGTATACACCCTCTATTTATAGGAGTCCCTTGCTCCGTGGCCAGGCACACTGGAATTTGGTGAAGGTGGGGCCTGCGGTGAGGCCATGGCTCCCTTTCCTGGGTCAAGGCCAAGGCTGGAAAGAGGCAGCTTCCTCAGGAGGGTCAATGACAGGCCTGGGCATGGGCTTGGGCACCCTGACCCCAGCTCAGGTGCCCGAGAACTCCGGGAGTGAACGGTGGCCTTGGGGGGCCTTGGGTCTAATGGAGACACAGCCTCTTCTCAGGAGTCCCCAGGCTGATGGGCGAGGAGAGGCCCTGAGAGGAAGTTCCCTCCAGCTCCCTTACAAAGATGGGCAGACAGCGGCCCAGGGTGGTAGCGGTCCTTTCTGTGTCCCCTCAGTGTGAGAAGGGGAAGGAGGTGAGCTGAGAGCTGCCCCAAGGGAGCAGGCACCCCCACAACCAGGACAGACCCCACCGCCCACACATGCCTACCTCAGCCTCCCTGCTTGTTCCCCTTCCAGAGGACACAGCCCTCACCATCTGGGTGCTGCCCTCTTCCGGACCCCCTGCCGTGTGACTGCGGCCTGCCCTTCCCTCTCTGGGCCTCTGTTCCCTTGGGCAGGTTTGCCCTGGAGCCTAGGCCTGGAAGGGCAGTCCAGGCCCCACACAGTTGCCTCCAGCCACTGGGCACAGAACTCAAAGGCTCCCAATGGCCATCTCTGCTTTGCCACTGCCCAGTGCTACCATGCCACCCTGGACCAGTGGAAGATACCACCCAAACCCGCAGGTCTGAGGGCAACTCTCCAGGCCTCAGATGGCCCAAGATGGGGTGGTCCACTCTGAGAAACAGAAGTTCCCCATCCCTGGATGGTGGGAGCCAGTACTGAACAACCTTAGGGGTATGGGAGGGCTCCGGTGGGAATGGGATGAGATGATAACTGAGCACCTACTTTGGACCAAGCCCTGAAAACTTCACACATGTTAAGACAGCTGATGCTCACAACCCGATGAGTCACTGTCTCCCTTTACAGATTAGATGAGTATGTTCCAACTTGTATTGAATGGCCTGGGAAACTTTTAACAAATTCAGTTCTCTGGGCCCTACTTCAAACCTAGCAAAGCAGCCACCTGGGGCTGAGGGCCTGGACTCTGCTCTTGTTATTGTGCTAAACGATACACACATAACATCTAGCATTTTGGCAATTCTTTTTTTTTTTTCTTTACACATTTTTATTAATTTCAGAGAGAGAAAGGGAGAGGGAGAGAGAGATAGAAACATCCATGATGGGGGAGAATTATTGATCAGCTGCCTCCTGCATGCCCCTTACTGGGGATCGAGCCGGCAACCCAGGCATGTGCCTTGACCGGAATCAAACCGTGACCTTCTTGGTCATAGGTCAACGCTCAGCCACTGAGCTATGCTGGCTGGGCTCGAATCTGCATTTTTAAAGCTCCCCCGGGCAGTTCAGTACAACCAGCCCAGCGTCACCTGGGGGAGCACCTGAACTTTCCAACTGTCAGGTCTCTCCTTAGATGGACTCTAGGCCTCTCCCCACCCACTGGCCTGAGGCAGGGCAGCTCGGCCCAGCCTCCCAGAGAAAAGTTCATCCAAACAGAAACTTGAAGCTCCAAATGCGTGAGTCACCCTCACGGCTGGGAAATGCAATTTCACAAATAACAACCCTCTTTCCCCCCTTTTCTTTTCCTTTTCTTTTCTGGATGAGATTTAAGAAAGTCCACAGGAATCAGGACTGTTTTGGCAGCAAGTCGTCGAGAGGAAGGGGAAGCGTGGTGGGTGCCAGAAAGCGCACGAAGTCCCCCCTGCAAACCTTTCCCTTGTCTTGTGGGCACGCACCCCTGCCCATGGCCCTGCTGGTATCCCTGGGCAGCCTGAGGCCTCTGAGCTGCCTGCCCTCTCGCTGGCAGCTCGACACCTCGCGAGGGTCACACTTGGCCCCCACCACAAAAGCAGCTCCTGGTCAGAGGGCGAGCCGGAGCTCCCCTCCCACCCCAGTTCCGTGCTCTGGCCTGTCCCTCACCGTGCTCCAGCCCAAGTCAGGATGGCACCACCTTGGAGCTGGAAGGAGAGGTGAGCTGACACAGCCTCACTCTCACAGATGGAGAAACTGAGACCCAGACCCGGGCACACAGCCAGCCCCAGGGCCAGGAGGCCTGTCACTGTCGCAAGGGTGGGTGGGGCAGCAAGCTGTTTCCTCTCCGAAGTCCCAGGAGGAGCTCGGGCCATGGAGGTGAAAGGTGAGTCGGCCTCGCGGCCTGTGGCGACTGGATGGAGAGGAGGCCAGGACACCGCTCCCTCCCTTCGGGTTGCAGAGCTGGGCCTGGCCTCTCGGGTTTCCCATGTGCAAAATGCAAAATGGAGCAGGGGAGGTGGCAGGCTTGACAATCCCTGCAGCCCCACTTTCTTAAGGTCCGACACCCAGGAGCTGACAGATACCCCCAGAGCCCAGTGTGCAGACAGCGCTCAGTCGGTTCTAGGTCCTGCCATCTCAGGCCGAGGGCAAGGCTGGGCAGCCCTGCCTGCATCCGTCAGCCCCTAACTCCGCAACAGCCCGGCTGCTCCTCTCTGCATCCCACGGAGCGACTGCTTTCCTCCCTCCGGTTCTGCACTTGCTGCCTGCCCCCGGAGGCCCTCTCTGTGCCCATCCAAACCTCCTCCAGGACCCAGGTGCTGACAAGGTTCTAACCCAGTGGTGGGGCCTGGAAACCACCCCTTCCTCTTACTCAGGCCTCGGGACAGTGTGAAAAGCCCAGATTCAGGTGCTCCTGAGGCCCCACTAGTCACAGAGGCCCCAGCCTCCTCCAGGGGGCTCCGGGGCCTCCCTGCCACAGCCCTGCCCCTCAATGCTATAGGTGGGGACGAGGAACACCCATGACTCCCCAGCCCTTACCTGGAGGAGCTCTGAAGTCTCTCTGATCTCTTTGCAAGGTGATGCCTCCTCGTGTCTTCACAAAGCTGGACATCCCTGAAGGCAAAGGTTCTGCAACCCTTGTCACTCCAGAGCCCAGACGGTTGGGCTGCTCCTTACACCGGGACGGTCCTGAGTGCCGATCCCCACAGGCAGGGGAGGGCCTGGGAGTCCCACTTGACAGGAGAGGGAATGGATGCCTTAATACCTTGAAGGGTTTAGGTTGAGGCCTCTGAGTTCCTGTGGACCTAGTCAAAGGGTGGTCTCACCCCAGATTCAGCTGCTCTGGGCACTGGTTGGGAGCAGCCCCTAGTGTGATGGGCGGAAGCTTCTGGGCCATCAAGGTCCTAATCACCAGCCTGGGAGGGGGAAACCATTGTCCTTCCTCCCTGGGTCAGCGGCCCAAGCAGCTAGCAGGAAGAGAGGGATCCTCATACACACTGGGGGACAGGGTCAGACTCCTGCCCATTGCTGGAACCTCTCCAAGGTCTGGCTTGGCTGCTGGGGAAAGTTAGATGGGAAGACATCCTACTTGTGTCACATACTTGACTAGAAGCTCTCCCGTTCTTAGTCCTCGGCATTATTTCACTGAACTGGAAACTGAGGCTCAGCAAGTTGCCCAAGCACGGGGACGGCCGAGAGGAGATTCACACGCATCCAGGTCTGGTGGCCTGTCCTACGTCAGCCACCACTCGGCCTCCAGGGCTTGGCTTCCCCTCCGGGAAGGGGAGCCAGAGGAAGGCGCCAGGTGTGAACCACTCTTCTTGGCACAGAGGCCTCCTGACATCATACTGCCAAGCCCCTGGGCACTGGCAAGATGAGGCACCAGCTTTTTTGGGCTACGTGAGGGATCTGGGCCCTGGGGTTGGGGTTCTGCTGAGGGATTTGGGGTACAGAGGCAGAGATTTCCAGGGCTGACTTAGCCTGCCAAGCTGTGCTCCCTCTCTCCTCCCACCCCCCACCCCCCCTTCTCCCTGCACCAGGACAGGAAGAGGGCGAAGTAGGTGGGAGACAGGCCAGGATTAGGGCAGGTGGGCAGAAGCTTCTGAGACCAGCCTAGAGGGAGAAGAGCCCAATGCAGGGCAGAAAGGTAGGACTGCTGGCGGACACGGAGCAGCACCTGCAGGGAAGGGCATGGAGGGGCCAGGCAATGACAAGGGCAGCGTCCAAGGGGGCCTGGCACAAGCAAATAATGAGCCCTGCCCCGCAGGCCTAAGATGGATCCGGAGAGGGAAGCCCTGATGCTAATCTCCAGCTTTGTGGGGGTCCTTTCATCAGTTGAACAACTGCTTTCTTATCCCAAAAGTCTTCCCTGTATGCTCAACACAGACGCGCACCCATGCTTCTCTCTTTGAGACAAGAAACCATTCATCTCACGAATGACTCCGGCCCTTCTCCAAGGGGTCTGCACATCTACTCCTTGCGTCTATCTGGGGCTCCAGGCCCGGAGTCAAGTGCACGCACGCAGGCACGCACCCTGTACACACAAGCAGAGGCGGATGTGGGCTGGGCTTGGGGAGAGGTTGTCTAGGCAAGGAGTCGGCCGATGGGAAAATGAAGCACCACCTGCTGGAAGGCTTTCCTGGCCGAGGTCAGACCCCAGCCCTGCTCCTGTTTGCGTCCATGGTTCAAGGTGACCTGTCAGTCAGGAAGTGGCAGAGCTGGCAGCCTCACCCAGGCAACCCTTCACCCAAGACCCCCAAGGCCACTATTGCCTCCTGAGGTCCATTCTCTCAGGACGTGCAAAACACAGTTCCCCAAACACAGCCAGTGCTCAGTGAGACAGGCTAGTGTTAAAAAGCAATCCATGTTCTTTTTGGTAGGGGAGGAGCAGGGAGAGAGAAATGGGGAAAGGACCAGGAGGTAGAGGAGCAGTGGCAGCAGGACAAGGCATAGAGGACACAGGGAGACCCCCTCCCCACCCAGTCCTTCCTACTCCAGCCCAAGTCACCAATCACGTGACAGGTGCTCAGGTTTCACAGCCATATGCCCTCTGCCCAGCTAGCGCATCAGCAGTGGGGACCAGGCTGCCTCTCACTCCTGGAATGCATTCGCTGAATGAAAGCAGAAAGTGTGACTGAATCTGAGAACTAGAAGGGACCTTAAGGTTTACTCAGTCTGGGCTACCACTGAGGCTTGCAGCTCCAATAGCTTGATTAGGGCTCCACTGTTGACATAAGGTGCCATGATCCTCTTGAAATCATGCACAGCCATGTGTGTCTGCGTGTGCATGTATGCTGTGCTCTGTGCGTTGTGGTAAGGAGGAGACTCCAGGCATCTTCAGACTCTCAAAGAGGTCGATAACCAAGAAGGTTAAAAACCATCTAGGTATCTGCTGGGACTGCTCTAGGGACAAGATTTCACCATCTCGCAAGCCACCTCTTTCCCATTAATCAAGATTCCATAAACAATTCTTCTGTGAGATAAAACAAGAGGCTAAGGGACTGAGGAGAGCTTTCACATAGTCACATGTCTGGAGGGAGAAAAGAGGAGAAGGTTCGATTCAAGTCATCTTCCCACATATCCACCCAGTAAACGTTCACTGAGCAACTAGTATGGCCTGGGCATTGACTAAGCATCGGATGCTAGGGCTGCAAAGATTCCCACTCTCAAAGAGCTGACAACAGTGCTATTGAGACAGACACATACAGTGTGCGTTTCATGGCAAGACCAACTGTTAAGACATGCTTTACCGGAAGCGCGTACGATTCTTCTGTCATGTACAGAAACTGGAGGGACAGAGAAGCTGGAGGAGATGTGCTCCCCGTGACAGCCAGATACAGCCTCTCAGAGTAGGGGCTTGCGCCATAAAGAAGTAATCTGGAGTCTGTCAGTTGTATAAGAGCAGGGAATAGCATTTTAGGTAGAAGCAAGAGCAAGTGTAAAAGCTTTGAGAAGTGGGACTGCCTGGAGTTTTTAGAAACCTCGAGCAGACCAGTATGGCCAGAGGACAGAATAAAAGATTATACACCACCACCACCACCACCACCACCACCACACACACACACACACACACACACACACACACACACACACACCAGCATCCTGAGACCTAGGCTGGCGCCCTGGGTCTGCCACCGATTTCCTGTTTCGTTCTCCTTTTGAAGAGCCTTAGTTTCCCCATCTGGACAATGGGGATGCTGCTGCTGATTAGTCATTACTAACGCTGCTTGCTTTCCTCACTCCCACCTGACCCAAAAGGTCCCTGAGGTGAGGTCTCCTCTCTGAGGCTGGGCCCACTCGGTTAACTCAATTTGATGGGAAGGTCAGGCCACCTCAGCCAACAGGGCCTCAAATGATGGTCCTCCTTGCTTGAGTCAGAGCTCAGATTCCCAGGGGGAGGCTGAAGGGAGCCAAGCATCCTCTCAAGCTGCTGGACCTGCACCCTCACCCCACCCACACAGACTGCAAGGGCTGCTGGGAACAAATTCAGCTCCTGAAGCCCCACTCTTAGGCCCAGTGAGGCAAACTCTCATCCTCACACAGGTATGTGGCTTTGTTCTACACATCCACACCGGTCAGGTGATCTCTTGGCTCATCGGTACTTTGGAGGGCACAGGTAACAAGTCAAAACCTTCAGAAGACTGTCAAGACCTGGGGCCCTTTTAAACGGGAGCCCACAGTCGCTCCTCCTGGGGTACTAAGAGCCCTGTCTATGCAGAACTGCTGTTAAGCCTGTGACACCCTTGCTGCTGTTCTCAAATCTCCCGCGGGCGGGCGGGCCAGAGCAGTACAGAGGAGGGTCCTCAGGCTGCAGAAGACAGTGCTGGGACCTAGGTTCACAGCTCCAGGAGGAGCCTCCTAGGTAGGAACTACCCAACAAGGGAGAGGTCTGCCCGATGGAGCGTCTCCTGGGCTTGGAGATGTCCTCACGAACACTGGTAGGTGTTTCGTGCCAAAACTGTGCTCCGATCAAATAGGTATGGAAAATGTGGGGTTGAGGAAAGGTTAATCGGTTTTGTGCCACAGGACTTCTCAGAGCCTTTCTTTACTGTGCTAGAGGGCACTGTGTGTCTCCAAAGGAGGGACAAATGCATTTGAGCCCAAAGTCCTCCCCTGACCCCCACAAAGCATCACGGACCTTAAGGCCACATCTTCAAGCCATACCTGTCCCTGGAGGAAGAGGAAAAGAAACTGGCTGCCCTAATCGAACCTGGGCTGGCACAGCCATAGCTCCCCTCGAGCGGGTACAGGGACTACCCAGGAGGGTCCCTGGGCATCCCTCTGAGGAGCACAAGAGCTAATGCTCAGCGAGGTGGTACGTACTTTTCTGGAAGAGGAGTCCCACAGGACGCACACTGCTGTGAATTTTAATTCCAAACAAAACTTGGCAGGGAAGACCCCAGGCCTCCCAGCGCTGACTCCCTCTAAGAGCTGCCTTCCTTGGGTACCTGGAGAGAGAGATGTGCTGAGCCAAGGCACTCAGGAGTCTCTCTCCAAGGACACAGAGTTGTCACAGGGGTTCATAAGGCCAAGTTACTAGACCCAGTTGCCTTAAAAAACAAAAAAAAACTGCACAAACGACCTGTGCCTGCTTTGGCCTGGCACCCTCACCACGAGCTGAGAAGCTGAGGAGCAACCCCAGGCATCCAAGTCACCTGCTGACGCTCCTGCACTTGCCCACGAACTCTGCCATCTCTCTCCCTCGCTCTGCTTCCAGGGCCAGTGCTCCACTCAGAACCCTTGGCTTATCTTCAGCTTCCAGAGCTGAGGTTCCAGGGGCACAATGGGCTTCTGTGCCCCCATGTCCCCACCCCCCCGCCCAAATCCCAGCTGCATTCATGGTGTTTTGCTATTGTGGTGGGAGCGGCCTGGGGGTGGTGCGGGAGGGGGTGGGCTCTTGGCACGGAGACTGGCGCAGACAGGCCGTGGTCAGCGGTCAGCATGCAAGTCACATTCGCAGGCACTGCCATCGGGCCTGCCAGCCTCGCACAGAGTGGCGACGCTCCTGGGCCCCTGGGTCCCTTCGTCGGGTCCCCTTCGGGCCACACACGACCTGCTTCCTCTCCGGCCAGCCCCTTGGTAGCATTCAGGTGGGGAGGATTTTCTCTTGCCTTCTCAGCCAGTTGCTATTTTGGAGCCACATTAGGTCACCAGCCAAGTCCTAGATGCAGGAAAGGCCTGTCCGCAGCAGCACGGCTGGGGCTCCACGAGGGGTCAGGAGGCAAGTGGCTGGGAGGCGAGAGTGGGTGAGCCCAAAGCCAGGAGGGCCTTCTGAGAGTCAGCAGGCACAGCCTCCAGCCTCTCCAAGGAAGCCACCGGCCTCGGAGCACAGGGGGCCTCTGCTGCCTCCCCTAATGCACACCCTTCCCTGTTTGTACAGCTCTCAGACCCCATGCACCCCTCCCTGAGAACCCTCTGTCTCACCCTTCATCCCCAGTGCACTGTTCATGTAACAGATGGGTTAACTGAGGCTCCCCCTAAGTCAGGTCCGGAGAGACTTTTTGGGCCCCAGGGAAGGAATGTGCCTCTTCGTAGGGAAACTGAGGTAAGCAGCAGTGCAGTGACAGGAAGCCTGGTCTCGCTGAGAGCCAGCCAGGATCCTGGGCCACAGAAATTTCCGAGAGGAGGCACACCAAACTCCTCCTACAGGGGACTCCTAATGGCCCCAAACTCCTTGTTCTCAGTGGGGAACAAGGCCACACCATAGGGTGGGGGCAGTGGAAAGCTAGCAGGGGCTGATTAGGGACCCCCACTTGTCCTGCGGGTCACAGTCACCCTCCTCTCTTTGGGCTTCCACAGGACCCCCATGAAATCCCACAACCATTCACCCTATATCGTCCTGTCTATCTTCTAACCTGGGCCCCGTGAGCCTGTGAATGAGTCCCCAGGGGCCCACAGGGAGCTCAACGAATGTTTGCTAAGACCCACACCCTGAAGAAAGACCCCACACACTGTCCCTCCAGATCACTGATCCCTGCAGCCAGTTCCCTGAAGAGGCAGCAAAGCCTCTTACAAGAAAGAAAGATTCCCAGCCAAGAATAATTCCTCGTGTGGAGAGTGCTTTACAATTTACAAAGAGCTTTGGCATACAAATTCTTTCTCCTGGCACCAAGGCTGCCACTCCACGCTCCTCTCCTTCAGCTGTGCCCAGCCAGCCCAGCTCAGGTCAGCCAGTGCTCCTCTCCGCTCCGGGCGCTGGCCCACCTCTAGCCCTGAGGCCAGCATGCTATATGTCCCGTCTCCCCTAGCCAATAATGGCAGAGCTGAACACGTGATGGGGCCAGAAAGGGTGACCCTCTGTCTCACCCTTCATCCCCAGTGTACTGGCCTGCACAGGCCTTCTCGCCCAAACGTTCAGGCCTCTGACTCTCCTAAAACTAACCCGTGTGCTCAAGTCTTGAAGGAAAATTACCCTCATGTGTGTCCTCTCCCTCACCCCTTCCCCCTGAACCTTTACAGGGGGAGCTGCCAGAGGGGAGTGAGTGAAGGCCACAGAAGGGTGTCTGCAGTTCACAAATGAAGCAGGAGCAAGTGGGAGTGGGGGAGGAGGAGGAGTCCAGCGGAAGAGAGGGGACTGGGATATAGGAAGACGCTGAAGACCCTCCAAAGGGCTGGGAGTTCCTGGCAGTCTGTGTGTTTATGTAGCTGGGAAGATGCACTGCCCCTCCGACTCTGTGTAACTGAATCCACCCAGGAGCAGACTCTGCAAGCAGCCGGCCCAGGTTTCTGGGGAAGGCACTGGCAGCTGGAACCTCTCCCGCTACCAGCCCCCCTCCCAAGAGCTCAAGAGGATTTCCCTTTCATTTCCTTCCAGGCTGGGAGGGCGGGGGACAGCGCAGTCTGTGGGGTCAAGCCCTCAAAAACCACTTCCTATGTGGCTGGGGGAGGGCGAGCAGCTGGAGGACGTATCTGGGGGTCCCTCCCAGCGTGCGAACAGCAGGTAAAGTCCTCTGGGCGAGTCACTGCTCTCTAGGGTGCCCTATGGGTCAGAAACCGTCGAGGTCGAAGGAGAAAAGATTTTAGGCCCCCCTGCAGAGGAGCTGGGAGCAGAATCTGCACTGTCCGTCCCAGCGAGCGGTGGCCAAGAAGGGGATGGGGTTGGGTGTGGGAAGGACACTTGGAAGGGGCTCCCCGCCCGGCTGTCTGGAGAGAATCCGGAGCCCCCCGCCCCGTCGCCTCCCTGCCCGCCCCCCCCCCCCCTTCTAGCAGGGCGCGGGGGGCTGGGAGAGGAGACGGGAGGGCCCCGCCCGCGCCCGAGCTGCTCCCGGCTGGGCTCAGCCGGGAGGTGACGCGCTCCCGGCGCCCCGGGGACTTCGGGCAGCGAGTTTGGCAGAGCTGAGCAAAGCCAAGCCAAGGAGGGCCGGGCAATACGGAGCCGGGCCCCGCCAGGAAGAGCCGGGCCGATAGGAAAAGGCCCCGCGCTGTCGACGGAGAGCGGGGGCGCGCAGGGGCACCCACCTCTCCGCGCTGCAGCTGGAAGAAGCTGTTGAGATAGCTGGAGTGCAGGGGCGAGCCCAGCTGCTCCGGGCGGCCCTTGCCGAAAGCCAGCTCTGGAGGCGCAGCGCCGGCGGGCGGCTCGGGCCGGAAGGCATCGAAGGCGCTCGCCTGGTGCGTGTCCTGCAGCGACAGGTAGACCCAGTTGAGCAGCTGGGCCGGCTGGTACACCGAGGCGCTGGTGTCGATGGCCGACAGCAGGCTCATTTTGCGGCGGCGGTGCCGGCCCCTCCCCGGCAGCCCGCTCGCGCCCCCCACCTCCAGCGGAGGGGCGGGCACCGGGGAGCCTGAGCCCACTGCCCGCCGCCCGAGCCCCGACGGCGATCGCCCCGCGCCCTGCGCGCTGCCCGCAGCCGCCACCGCCGCCGCCGCCGCCGCCGCCACCTCCCCAGACTGCGGCCGCAGCGCGCGCGGGCGGAGGAAGGAGGCAGCGAAAGTTGGGCAGGAAACTTTTGGGCCCGCCCCCTTCGCGCCGCCCGCCCCGCCCCGCGCGGCGATCCGCTATCTGCCTCAACGCTGACCCCTTCGGCGACCGCTCCCGGGGTGGGGCTCACGGAGGCCACGCCCCCTCTGGCTCCGTCCTCGCCTTCCATTGGCTGTCTCCTTGAATATGAAGTAGCCGGACGGGGCGAGTAGAGAAATGAGGCGAAGCCCGTCTAAATACGCTGCCGGTGCTGGCCCGCCCCTGGGCGGCCCCTCCCAGGCCCCCCCGCCCCCGCGCCCCCCGCAGTCCTCCGGAGCCTGCGGCAGCTCGGCACAGCCCGGTCCAGATCCAGTTCCTCTCGTTCTGCCCTCAGCTCTCCTCTGTTTCGCGTTCTTGCCAAATCCTAGCCAATTATGTCATTTTCACTCGTTTTTTTTCTTTTCTGTTTTCCCACTTTTCTCACACTCTGTCTTCTCCCTCAGACTAATATCTCCTGTGCCCCTTGTCTCTGTCTGTCTCCGTGGCTGTGTCTCTCTCTCTGTGTTTCTCCTTCGTCTTTTCCATTTCCGTCTAGTCTGATGTGTCTGTCTCTCCCTCCCCTCCCAGATCCAGACACACACACACTCCTCCCTCCTTCCTCTCGCTATCACCGTAGGACCCTCCCCCGCCCCGTTAATTCCTTCCATCTGCAGAATCGCTTTGCAGGGCCGGCTCTGCCGAGGGGGGCCCGGGTTCCTGCCCCAGGAAGGACTCTCCGCCCCCTTCCCTCGCCTTCTCCCCACCCCCTCTTTCTCTCCTGTTTCTCCTCTGGATCAACATTGCTTCTCCCTCTACCCTCCACCCCCCCGACCCCCACCCCCCACCCCCCACCCCGCTACCCCCGCTTCAAGATGCCCTGCGCGTAGCCAAATCACCAGATGGGTCCGAGGGAGCTCGGAAGACGACTGCCACCACCACCCCAGGACAACCCAGCTAGTCCAAGTTTGCCGAAGTGAGCCCCGCCCCCCTCCACCCCACCCCCGCTCCCACTGACTCACCTGGAAGCCCTGCGGCCCTCACACTCCGGGGTAACCACTGCTGCCACCGCTGCACCAGCGCCAGATTCTGACTTAGAAGCTCCTGGAGGGGACCCGAGTCACCTCTCCCACCTGAAACCTGGTGCCATTCTGCCAGCGTCCAAGTGCCAGCTCTGCCACCTTCCAGCTAAGTAACCTAGGCCTGGCCCCTAACCTCTAAGAGTGAACCTGTGAAAGGGGGACAGTCACCGTCCTGCCTCGAGATGTTCCTGAGTTTACCAGTTTGAGCCTGGTAATCAGAAGGTATGCCATAAAGGTCAGCTCCCTGCCACCCCTTCACGGGGATTTCTCCCACGACCTGCATCCACCCACCCCGGTGGGTGCTTGGGCCGGAAAGGACTTCAGCGATGGCCAGTGAAGCTCGTTCCCACCAGGTCACTAACCAAGAACCCCTTTGATTTTTTCCTGTCTTATTTGATCATATTTTTAAGATTTTTGTGTATCAAGTGATTTGCAATTACTGATAGAAACCATATCAATCAAAAGTAATTTTATTTATCAGAGAAACACCTAAACTGTACCCTTTATATTTTAAAACAGTATTAAACCTATTGGTTTAAAGAGAAGGTACACATTTGTTAGGAATGTGTGTGATAACCATTTTACACCTGAAAATATTGGGGGTCATCTCTGAAACTCTGCTGCTATCTTTGAGGTTTGGTGGTGGATAGAATTTGGAACCACTGAACTAGGCTTTCCCTGGATTTTATAGAGAAAACTGCTGTTCAGAGAGGGGACATCTTCCAATTGTACGAGCAGGTAGTTGGGGAGCCCAGAGGAGCCCCTGAGGCACCCACCTCCAGCTAGAGCTTTCTGTCTCTGCCTCCCCCTCCTCTGGGCCAGGGTAGTCTTGTTCGTTTGAAGGTAGTCCTATTCAAATTCAAATTGCTTCAGGGGTCAGGCAGAGACCACCACGTGTAAGGCAGTAAATAGATAGTGATGGAGCTTGTGAACTAAAGAGCTAGCCACACAAAACCCTTCTGTCGTCGTGCTCAGCCTGGTCTGGCGCCTGCCTAGAGAGACACGCGGCCTGGGTTCCCTGTCCTTCCGAGTGACTTGATGCTGTGAAGTGCTTGTCATGCCTGGTGACCAGGCTGATGCCCTCTGTCCCTTTCACACACACCCCAACCCCCACCCTCGCACAAGGCCTGGTGCATACATAGTAAATAATCCAAAACTGTTCGCTAGGTCGGTGGTTAAATAGCCCATCGAGGGATGGTCAGATTATGCTCCCCTTTGAAGACTGAATGGCTCCTTTGGTTTTGTACTTTTCTCTCTCCCCTTGCCCACGGCACACGTGCTTAGCACGTGGGCTCTGTACTCAGTGGGCGATCAATAAATTTGAGCAACTGACAGGCAGTTCGCCTGGATAGCAGCTGATTGACCTGAGGTCAGCTCCTCAGCTGGCCTCTCAGGATCCCCTGAGACAGCACCTCCTATAGGGTGGGGGCAGGGTGATGGGTGAGGGTGGCCCAATGGGCATCAGAGGCCTGGGTACTAGGCCCAGAAGAGTGGCCCATAGCCAATCTCTGCATTTAACATGTCAGAGGTCCTAGCCCATGCCTCCACTTTGCAGAGGTGGAGGCACTACAGCCAGAGAAGGAAAGGGTCTTGTTCAAGCTCACCCAGGAAGCCTGATGGCTGAGCCACCTGCTGTAACCCACTCCACTTCCTAACTGCCGTCTGGCCCTGGTCTGGCCGTCTCCTGTGTGGCAGCACTGTCCTCAGAACTGCAGGTGGGAGGGAACTCCCAGGTGAGGCTTGAGTCCCTGCCCCTTTCCTGAACACTCTGCCCACCCCATGGGCTCCAGAATGGGACAGTGGAGAGAAGACAGGATTTGAAGAAAAGAAATCTGGCTGAGTGGCCTTAGGCAAGTGCCTGCCCTCTCTGTAAACCTCAGTTCTCTCAGTGACTGATGGGGTCAGAGGAGGATGTGAACAGGAAGGCAGTTTGCTAGCTGTGAATAAGCAATCACATGGCAGTATTAATAACTTCAATAGGTCCTGGGAATATATCCGAAGAAACTAGAAACACCAATCAGAAAGGATATATGCACCCCTATGTTCATAGCAGCACAATTTACCATAGCTAAGATTTGGAAACAGCCTAGGTGCCCGTCAGCAGATGACTGGATCAGAAAACTGTGGTACATCTACACAATGGAATACTATGCTACCATAAAAAAGAAGGAATTCTCATCATTTGCAGCAACCTGGATGGAATTGGAGAACATTATGCTAAGTGAAATAAGCCAGTCAATGAAAGAAAAATACCACATGATCTCACGCATTTATGGATAATAAAGAACATTATAAACTGATGAACAAAAAGATAGATACAGAGACAGTAAAGCATCAAACAGACTGTCAAATTACAGGGGGAAGGTTAGGGAGAGGTGGGGGAGATAAGAGATCAACCGAAGGACTTGTATGCATGCATATAAGCATAACCAATGGACGCAAAACTCTGGGGGGTGAGGGCATGTATGGGTGTGGGGTGGGGGGGACAATGGTAAGATATGTACACATATAATACCTAAATAAAAAAAAAGTGGAAAAAAAAAAACTTCAATAGGAGTAATATTCCATTTATCCAGAGTGGTGGTTGGGAGGAGGAGGGTGCATGTAAGGAAGTGCTGGCCCTGAAGTTGCCCAGGCAACAGGTCTGAGAGGTGTTTGGTGGCGTTTCAAACCAAGATCTTTGAGTTCAGAGAAGCAGGAAGAACTTTAGAAAGAAGAGCAAGCGGGTCTTCATGGGGGAATCAGCTTTCTGTTTGGGCTTGAAAGGCAGGCAGAGAGGAGCAGAAGAGGGGGCTTCCCATCCCTGTGCAAATGGATGCTGCTTATTTCTCTGAAACACGCCTCACAGTGATTCATGACACAAAGCACTCCCTGACCCTCTTGCACTTGCCCGCACTCCATGCCTCAGGAATAAACAGCGAAGAACACGCTGGGAGGCGGAGGTTCCCTCTCCTCTGGCCAGGACTGGGCACTGGGCTCCTTGGGGCTGTGTGTTGACACAGAAGGTGTCAGTTTACAGCAGTGATAGCAAAATGGCAAATCCTCTCCCTGCAAGAGCCACGGCCCATCTCCGACCCAGGTCACAAATCACCGAGTGCAGAGCTCCTTCCCAGGCGACTTCAGATTCCTTCCAACACAGCCATCTGCGTTGCTGCTAAGGGTGGAATGACCCAGTGGATGAAAACAAACCATCAATCCTTGACTTATATCCGCCCTCTCAGGACCCTTTCTAACCGGTACGGTGACTTTGTGCAGATTAGAAAAGAGGTTGTCCTCAGCTGCAGTGAGCTCAAATCTTGTATACTAGTAGAAGACACCTTTGCAGCCCCATTGTTGCCCGGGCACATGATTTCAGCTTGATTTCAGCACCACTAACCCCAGATACCTTTGTGCGGTGCTACGATGGAAACCTCAGGGACAACCTGATCACTCGAGCCCCACCCCCAGACTCTTGGCCCTGAGAGCGCAACAAAAGGTGGCGAGACCCGGGAATCGTAAACTCCACACAGGTGCTGAGCTGTGGAAAGGGCCTGGACATCTTTGAGACGTCCCCTTCCTGGCTGTGTGACATTGGCACGTGGAGTATCCTCTGCTGGACAGTTTCTCATGTGTAAAATTTTCCCATGGTGGCTTGAATCCCAGGACACAGGAAGGCATGGACACTCAGAAGGCCCTGGCATCTGGGAGGCCCTTGGGGAGTGCTTGCTTGTTTTCAAGGCTGGACACTGTGAGGTGGGCATGAGGGTTGTCAGCCTGGGAGTCAGAAGCTCAGGGTCCTTCGCCCAGCTCTTTATGCATGGCCTAGGGCCGTGGTCGGCAAACTGCGGCTCGCGAGCCACATGCGGCTCTTTGGCCCCTTGAGTGTGGCTCTTCCACAAAATACCACGGCCTGGGCGAGTCTGTTTTGAAGAAGTGGCGTTAGAAGAAGTTAAGTTTAAAAAATTTGGCTCTCAAAAGAAATTTCAGTCTTTGTACTGTTGATATTTGGCTCTGTTGACTATTGAGTTTGCCGACCACTGGCCCTAGGGCAAGCTGGCAGAAGCCCCTGGACCTCTGATTCCTAGAAGTCACAGAAATAGGCCTAACAGCACTCCCTCCCACCGCCCCCCACCCCACCCCACCCCACCCCCCGTGCTCCCCAAGGAACAGCCCTCAGAAAAGTGATGGGGCGGAGATGGTCCCTTTCTCACGTAGGAGCTGTGGGCAGAAATGACTTTCTTCCTCTCCTTCCAATTTCATAGCCACTTTTCTTAAAAAACAAAACCAAAAAAAGCAACAACAAACCATACAGATTTTATCAACAGCTTCAACCTGTGGGGAGACCCCAGGCCTTCGGGGCTGGAGAGGTGCCTAAACACTCAGGACCAGTGGTCGAGTGTGAACATGTCTTCTGTGGGGGACGAGGGAGAGTGGCTTTGGAATATGAATGTTTTTAGGCTTAATGGGCATCTGTTTGGAAGATGGGGTTAAGACACTCACCCTAAAGCTGAGTGTGCAGAGCTCCTACACTGGGAAAAGTCTGACCCAAATCAAATAATGGCAGGGAAGCTGGCTAACGGACGTTTTGGAAGGAGTGGAAACTGCCCCTTGGTCACCCCTTGGTCTTCCTTGCCTTCTTAGAACCTTTCCCTGGCTGCCCATTGGATAAAGTCCAACCACCTACTGGGCATGACATTCAGCCCTTTGTCCCCTGACTCCTGACTACCTTTCTACCCTAATTGCAGGTACAACCTACCCTCCAGCTCCAATACCACATGGGCACCCACCCCTACCCTCTAATGAGACGGAACAACTGGCCTTTCCCCACTCAAGCAAGGCCTTCCTTGCCTCCATGCCTTTGCACATGCTGTTCCCTGCCAGGAAGGGTCTCCTTTTTCAGGTTTCCTGGCAGTCCCCTCTCACCCTTCAAGACCCCCCTGAAGACAATTACTTTCCCAGAGAAGCCTGCTGTCATCACACCACCAACACCCACTCTCACACCCCCATTAGATACTCTCTTTTCTTCTCAGCCACAGGGTGTTCGTGTGGTATTATGATGCTTGTGAAATGGTCAGTCCTCCCTTTCACACCCTCACCCCCCAGCACCACCGCTGGGCTGTGAGCTTCTGTGCCTGGCCCAGTGCTGGGTCAGAGTGGGCCCTCTGTTTGCCTAATGAATAGACAAGTGAATTAAACCCAGGCAGGAGACTGTCAAATCTGGTCCCAGGGACTCCATGGATTGTAGACCTGCAGGGGCCTTGGTAGCCAGAGCTACTATTCACTCCACTGTGCAGCCTCCCTTGCAGTTGGGCTGGGACCGTGGGACTCGTTCTCCATCAGAGGAAGGTGTGTGGAAACAGTGTGTCTCCAATGAGGCAGTAAGAGTAGGTGTGGGTTCTCCACATTGTAAAGCTCCCATTCTGTGTGTGTGTGTGTGTGTGTGTGTGTTGGGCGGCGGGGAACGGGGTGTGAAAGACTCCAAGACAGCAGAGGCCAGACCTCTAAGTCGGCATTGCAGGGGAGCTGGCGGAAGGACCTCTCAGACTGCAGGGTGAGCTAGAAACAGACCTTCTCGAGGTCAGCCACTGAGATTGGGCTTATCTGTCACAGCAGCAGAGCCTGCTCTAGCTCAGCTAATAGAAGGGCTCAGAGACCATCTGGTCCCCAAACCTCGTTTTACCTGCATGAAAACTGATGCTCAGAAGAGGAAAATGACATGGCTTCTGGTTCTGTGATTTTGAGTTGACCCTCTGAAAACTACTTGGTGGCAGCAGCCAAGTCTTCTGATTTCCAACCTTCCCCTCCCCCTCAGCCCGGGCTCAGAGAAGGCCATTAGCCATAAACCCTGGTTGGCAATATTTTTATTTATTTGTTTGTTTGTTTATTAATATAATAAGTCCCTGTGAACAAACCAGCCAACATAAAAACAGACCTTGACCACAGCACATTTACCTCTGAGGTCTGCCTCCAGCCAATTCCCAGGCTCCCCCAGCCAGAGAGAATCACCTTGTGGAATCATTCTCTTGCTTTCCTATTTGTATAGTTTTGTCATATTTATTTGTTTGTTTGTTTGTTTAAAAGTATGTATCTTTGATTTGTGGTTTAACTTTCTTAAGAGAGTATCATGATGGTGGACATCTTTGTGACTCATTTATTTCACTTAATATAGCACTGCTAAGCTTTAATCCTATGAAGGCACGCCACTATCATTCATTCAGATAGCTGCGCTCTATTCCATGTGAGACTATGGCACAGTTTATTCAGCCTCTCTCCTCTTGATGGTTCTGCAACAGTGCCCCCAGGACTCTTCCTGACATGCACCCGCTGCTCTGCAGGGTATGTAATTGTGCACCTTTACAACATACTCCTAAGTGGTTTCTAGCAGGAGAGTCCTGTGGGGCCACACCCTCGCCACCATTTGATTTCAGACTTTTTTATTTGGCCAAGTGTGTGTGCAGTTACTTCTGTTGACAACATGGCAGGCTCCCTGACCTCCCTGGACCTGTTTCCAAATCTGCTAAAGGGGGATGATATGCTCAGCACCTACACAGCTCCTGGCGTGAAGGCGGCGTGAAGGCGGCGGGGAGAACAGGCGGCAGCCATGCGGGACACCTGGAGCCAAGGAACCAGAAGGCTGGCCTTGCTTCTGCTGTGGTCTTCACGGTGAAGGGCAGGCAGCTACTGCCTCCGATGTGTCCAGATCCTGGCACAGGAGGCCAAGTCAGAGCAGGGGAGCGGAGACTCGGCTGTGTGACCAGCATGCTGGGAGGTGGGAAGCAGAGGCAGGCCCGTGAGAGCTTGGGGCTGGGAAGGACTCCAGGCCCACCCGATTGGCCAGCTCATCACAGACCCACACTCGGGGGGTCTTCCTGTCGGCTCCTGAAGTGATGTTCAGTCAGGGGTATTGTTTTCCCTGGCCTCTGCCATTGATAAGACAGAGAAAAACAGCTCCCACGATTACATTGAGGCCGCCAGCCCTTCCTGCCGCTTGTCTCCCTGGTTGGAGTCCTTGTCTCCTGTGCCCTTTCCTTTTTCTCCTTCCGGAGACTGTGATTCAGGCCAAGATGTCTGTGGGGCCAAGGACTCAGTGGGCTCGTAGCTCCTCCGAACCTTGGACCTTCGGCCTGTCTGACCCACAGACTCCTAGGCAGTGGTGTGCCGGACGCCTCAGAGCCAACTGCTAAATGTTTAGGGATTTTGTCGGCCACTTGTTAAACACAGTCATTATTAAAAATCCAATTATGTAAGATTACAATGAAATAAATTATATTAAAAACAAAGGTAATAAATACTCAAAACGCATCGCACCCTAATGATTTGGTTATGTTTTGCTCTTACCTACGCTGGTGAGGTGGTCTACGCATTGTATTCATGGTGGGAGGCTCTGCGGTGTGCAGCCAGCACGCCTCCCCAGTCTGTCTGTCACCTAAGTACAAACTTGAAACTGATGGGACTATCCGTAGCACAAAAATCAGCTGAAGCTACACATCAAGAACTGTTTTTTTGAGAGCTGGTTGCTAAATATTAACCAGGACACCACTGCTCCCAGGCTCTGTCCCTAGGGTCCTCCTCCGAGGACCCGTGGTCCAGAGGGGCTCGAGATTCGACCAAGGCCACACGGTGAGCCGCAGGCAGTCCCGAGATGAGAGCCCAGGTCTGAGGATTCCACCATAACACACACATCGCTTGTCCCATGTGTCCGCATCGCATACACTAGATGCACAGAACTGTCTCAATTTGGTTCCTATTTTTAAAAGAAATTCTTTTACGATGGCTGTATATTATCATTGTCGTAAATGCAAACCGCCTGGAATCCCGCCAGCCAGTGATAACCAGTGTTAGCCCTGTTACATGCATCATTCTAGTCTTTTCTCTGTGCATATAAACAAACATAATTTTTACCACAAAAGCAGATAAAAAATTGCATGCACTGCTTATGGCCTGAATCCTGCTTTTGTTTTTCAACTCTGCGATAGAATGTGGCCATTTTCCGAGTCGAGATTCATCCTCCTCCAGAGATGGAGTACCTCTTCCCTTGGCAGAGCTATATTTTGCCGTCAGGATGGCCTCATTTAACCTTTTGCACTCAGATGTCGAGTGTGACTCAACACGGTTAACATTAGAATAAAGGAATCGAGAAAAAAGCAAGCGAGTGCAAAGGGTTAACTCTCAGCTCTGGCACATATTTGCTGTGTGACTAAGGACAAGTAAAATAACCTCTCTGTTCTCTTGTGTAAAATGAAGACAATGAACGATAGCACCTATTTTGTAGCATTACCTTGAAAATGGAATGAATATGTGTAACACTCTTAACACTGCCTGACACAGAGTAAGCCCGGAGTAGATATTAACTAAGTTTTTTGTTTTGCCTTAACATTGCACTGTACGGCTGCTTTCTACCTGTTGTGTACTTTCTCTGCCGCTGATTTTAAGTCTAGGATAGAAACAATTAAGAGGAAAGAAATTGACATGGCCCAGCCCCTACTGGCATGGCTCAGTGGTTGAGTGCTGACCTAAGAACCAAGAGGTCACAGTTTGATTCCCAATCAGGGCACATGTACAGTTGCAGGCTCGATCCCCGAGGTGTGGGGCATGTAGAAGACAGCCAATCAATGATTCTCTCTCATCATTGATGTTTCTATCTCTCTCTCCCTCTCTGAAATAAATTAAAAATATTTTTTTAAAAAAAAAAGAAGAAGAAAATTGACACGGCCCAAACAGAATTCTTGGTTATCTGCAATCTATTGCTTCCCTGGATAACCCATGTCACTAATCATCACTACTGTTCCTGGAAACCCAAGCCTAAAACCAAGTCGTTATTAATTACTCCTTCTCTCTCCCTTTGCATCTAGTTCATTAATAAGTCCCATCCATGCTGCTTCCAATATATATAGCCCAAGTCTGTCCACCTGCTTCAGTCCTTCAGTCCTCACCTCCCACATGCCAGTCCAGTCCTCTCTCCTCTTGTGCTTGGATGTGTGCAACTCCCTCCTCGCTGCCCTTCCTGCTGCTTCTCCTGCCTCCCTCCACGCTCCCACAACATATTTTACACCCAGGGTCAGTGATATTCTAAAAGCAGCACAACGTGTAAGTCACCATCAATGAGTGGGCTGTGAAATCAACTTAATGGGTCTTGACCTGATTTTTATTTTATTTAAATAGAAAAATTGAGATTATCAGAATACATTGTGCAAAATATCTATTGTTTTGTGATACTTTTATTTTATTTATAAAAAACACACACTTGTATACATCCTTGGTGTACCTGGTCATGATACAACATTTCTTTCTTTTCCTTTTCTTTTTTCTTGTGTGTGTGTGAGTGTGTGTGTGTGTGTGTGTGTGTGTGTGAGAGAGAGAGAGAGAGAGAGAGAGAGAGAGAGAGAGAGAGAGAGAGAGAGAGAACACAACCTAAGATCTACCCTCTTAGCATATTTTTAAGTTCACAATACAATATTGCTAATGATAGGCACTTTGATGTACAGTAGATCTTCAATCATCTTGTATACCTGAAATTTGTACCCTTCAACTAATACCTCCCTATCTCCCCCTCCTCCCAGCTCTGGCCATCATTGTTCCACTCTCTGAGTTAGTGGTATCAAGTAGTATTTGTCCTTCTGAGTCTAGCTTTTTTCACTTAGCACAGTGTCTTCAACATGTACTTCCTTGAGCCACCTTTTAAAACATCTATCAGATGCGATTACAATGCTGCTCAAAACCCCTAAATAGCTTCCACACTCAGAAAAAGCCCAGAGTCCTTACCTGTACATGGTCCTGCCCCTCCCTCTCACTTCACCCACTTTCATTCTAGTCACTGGTCTTCTTTCCATTCTTCTAACACCCTCAGCATGGTTGTCCCTGAGGACCTTTGTACTGGCCAGCTCCACTGCCTGGCCTCTCGGCCCAAATATTTGCATGCACAGATCATTCAGGCTTTGGCTCAAACGTCCCTCCCTGCTGCTTGTTTGTTCATTTATTTATTGTCTGTCTTCCCCCACTCCATCAAGCACACCCCAGGGTGTAGGTATCGTGAAGGCAGAGACCTTGCCCAGCATATGCAAGCTGCCTGGCACACAGTAGGGCATCAGTTCATGCTGATGAATGAATGAACTGACCCCAGTATCTGGGGCAACACTCATTGTCTCCTGACAATTGGAAGGTAGCTTGAAGGTCTCCGAGCGCCGCTGAAGAACCCTCCCTATTCAGCTCACCCCTGTGCTTCATGCCAGAGAAATATGAGGCCCAAAGAGATAAGAGATGCCATAAGGTCACCGAGGGCATCGCTGCCTGACACCACTGTCCCTTGCTGTCCTGGGCGTCCCAGTCTGTAGCCAAAGGCTTTGTGCTGAGGCCCCCTCCGGCTCTCCTGAACCTACATCAGAGGGTTTGACACCTTAGCCTTTTTAGTTTTGCTATTTTATTTTTGCTGCACTTTATTTCATTTCATTCGTTTATAAAGCAGTCCACAGCTTCTGTGTTCTGGCGAAGGCTAATCATTTACTAGTGGATCCTGAGCTTTGGTCATTTTTCTCCTCCCAGCCTCTCCCTCTCTCTCCAAGCGGGCTCTCTCAGGCTCAGTCTCCTCCCACCACCCCCTTCCTGCCCACTTAGCGGCACCATGCTTCCCAGGGCTTGGTGCAGGGCTTGCCAGGGCTCCTGCATGAGCTGGTACCCTTTCCTAAGAATCCAACTACAAAACCTCCCTGAATCACAGCGTCCTCACCAGCACTCCGGGCATAGGGATCTGTACTGTGCCCACTTCCCAGAGCTGAGGGATCCAATTAGAGTAACAGCTCTGAGCACCCTCTGGGGGCTCCAAGGCTCTACCTGATGTGAGTCAGTGTCAGAAAGCCGTTCGCATTCAGCCTCTTGGCCTTCGTGTCCACAGGCTGACTGCCCATTTAGAGTCCCTTTCCCTCGCTGACCACCTCCTTTGGCTGACACTCTTCTCAGCCATACTCAGATCTGGCCCTGCTCTCCCGGCCTCCTGGGCCACTAACAAGGCTCCCAGGTTCACACCACCACTCTGGCGTTCTCGATTGCCAGATTTAGCAAAACAAACAAAAACAAGGTTGCCCAGGTAAATTTGAATTTCAGATGAACAATATGTTTTTAGTGTTAGTATGTCTCGGTGCAATATTTGGGACATACTTATACTAAAAAATGATTTGTGACACAGACACGCTCCCAGGACCAAGCTGGAATTACAACTAAAATACAAAAAACCATCTTGAATAATCAACTGAAGACCTGGTAATTATCAGCTGGAGACCTGATAATCAAGGACAGAAAGTAGAGGCCACATAGAGACTGGTGGGAAGTGCAAAGGCACGAGAGGGCTGGCCGGGCTCCCACAGACAGCAGCTGAAGTTCTGGAGAGATATCCCAGCAGTGGGGGGTTGCCACTGAGAACTTTGGGGTTTAATCCCCAAGCTGGGGCCCCCAATAGAGACCACCAGAACTGAGAAAGGTATCCACAGAACATCTGGCTGTGAAAAGCAGCAGGGTTGCTGTCTGACAGGGAGAGATGGCTGGAAATGCAGGCACCCTCTTAAAGGGCCAACACACCAGATACCCTGTGCAGCCACTCACCTTGTGCTCCAGCCTAGGGAGGGCAGAGAGGACTGGAGCTGTGTGAGCAGAAGCCAGGATTGGGGGCTTTGGGGTCAGAGCTCAGAAGGCAGACACCCAGGTTTCCTGTGCTGAGTCATTCCCTCATGCTGCGGAGAACATCTTTCTCCAGCAGACAATTGCTATCCTAGCAGTTTTGCCTTGGGGGGGATGACAGTCGACCACCATATTGGAAAACATCTTGCCCCACTGTGTGGAGTTTCTGAGGCCCATGAAGAAATTGAGAATAACAATTCACCTCTAGGCAGAAGCAATTGTCCCACTCTGTTGGAAAATCTCTTGCCACACCTGTGGATGATTGCCTGAGGGCGACTCAAGCCAGAATCATAACAGTCTGTAAGCAGAGGAGGGTCTTTGGAGGCTTTGAGTCTGCCTGATATAATTAGTCAGAAACAGCATTTGACACTGTCTTGCACTGGAAATTGAGAGGTGTAGCAGGTCTACCTAATACATAGTCACAAACCCAAACAGGCAGCCAAAATGAGGAGACATAAAAACAACCCCCAAATGAAAAAACAAGAGAATTCTCCAGAAGAAGCGATAAATCAAATGGAGATAAGAAATTTATCTGATATAGAGTTCAGAGTAATGATGGTAAAGATGCTCAACTGTATGAGAAAAGGTATACTATGAAAACGGAAATTAAGAATGACATAGTACAAATAAAGAACACATTAGAAGGAATACACAGCAGATTAGGGGAAGCTGAGGATCGGATCAGTGAATTAGAAGACAGGGTAGAAAAAATCATTCAATCAGAGAACCAAAAAGAAAAACAATTAAAAAATAGGAGGACAGCTCAAGGGAGCTGTGGGACAACATGAAACCTAACACGAATTGCATAGTAGTGCCAGGAGAGGCAGAAAGGAGAAAGGGATAGAAAACATTTGAAGAAATAATGGCAGAAAACTCCCCTAACCTGGTGAAGGAAAAAGTCACACAAGTTCAGGAGGCACAGAGAGTCCCAAGCAAAAAGAACCCAAATAGGCCCACATCCAGACACATCATAATTAAAATGCCAAAAATTAAAGACAAAGAGAGAATCTTAAAAGCAGCAAGAGAAAAGCAAACTGTTACCTACAAAGGAGCTCCCATAAGGCTATCATCTGACTTCTCACCAGAAACTCTACAGGTAAGAAGGTAATGGCATGAAATACTCAAAGTAATGGAAAGCAAGGATTTGAAACCAAGATTACTATATCCAGCAAGGCTATCATTCAAAATAGATGGGAAAATAAAGAACTTCCCAGACTAAAAAGGCTAAAGGAGTTCATCACCACCAAGCCAGATGCTAAAGGAACTGCTGTAATGAGAAGAAGAAATAGAAAGAGAAACTTAGGCATACAGATTAAAATGGCAATAAATCAATTGCCTATAAATAATAACCTTAAATGTAAATGAATTAAGTGCTCTAATCAAAAGACATTGGGTAGCTGAATGGATACAAAAACATCTCCCAACTATATTCTATCTATGAGACCCACCTCAGAACAAAAGACCCATACAGGATGAGAGTGAAGGGATGGAAAAAATTTTCCATGCAAATGGAAAAGAAAAAAACAGCTGGGTTAGCAATACTCATAACTGACAAAATAGACTTCAAAATGAAGGCCATCACAAGAGACAACAAAGATCACTACATAATACTAAAGACATCAATCCAACAAGAGGATATAATCCTGGGAAACATATATGCATCCAATGTAGGAGCACCTAAATATATAAAAACAAAACTTCTAGAGGATTTGAAGGGAGAGATCGACAATACAGTCATAGCAGGAGACTTTAACGCCCCACTGAATTCACTGGATAGATCTTCCAGACAAAAAAATTAACAAGAAAACAGTGACTCTAAAGGATACATTGGATCAGATTAATTTAATTGACATTTATAGAACATTTCACCCCAAAGCTGCAGAATATACATTCTTCTCAAGTGCACATGGGTCATTCACAAAGATAGACCACATGTTAGGACACAAAACAATTCACTACAAGTTCAAGAAGATTGAAATCATATCAAGCATCTTCTCAGATCATGGTGGAATGAAATTAGAAATCAACTACAGTGAAAACACCAAAAAAAACATTCAAACACATGGAGGCTAAATAGCACATTATTAAACAATAAATGGGTTACCAATAAGATCAAGAAAGAAATAAAAAACTTTCTGGAAACAAGTGAAAATGAACACACAACAACCCTAAATCTCTGGGACACAGAAAAAGCAGTCCTGAGAGGGAAGTTCATTGCACTACAGACCTTCCTCAAGAAACAAGAAAAATTAATGATAAGCTATTTAACACTACAACTTAAAGAATTAGAAAGAGAACAAGAAAAGCCCAGAGTAAATAGAAGGATGGAAATAATAAACATTAGAGAAGAAATAAATGACATAGCAACTAAAAACATATATAAACAAAAAAAATCAATGAAACCAAGAGCTGATTCTTTGAAGGGATTAAACAAGATTGACGAACCATTAGCCAGACTCATCAAGAAACAAAGAGAGAGGACCCAAATAAATAAAATCAAAAACAAAAGCTGAGAAGTAACCAATGCCACCACAGAAATACAAAGGATTGTAAGAAAATACTATGAACAACTATATGCTAACAAGCTGGACGAGGTGGATGAAATGGAAAAATTCCTAGAAAAATACAACCTCCCAAAACTGAATCAGGAAGCTTCAGAAAACCTGAACAGGCCAATAATAACTGATAAAATAGAAGCAGTACTAAAAAAAAAAACCACAAAAAAACAAACAAACAAAACAAAACTCCCATCAAACAAAAGCCTGGGTCTGGATGGCTTCACAGGGGAGTTTTACCAAACATTCAAAGAAGAACTAACATCTATCCTGCTCAAACTATTCCAAATAGCCAAGAGGAAGGAACACTTCCAATCTCTTTTTATGAGGGCAGCATTATCCTAATTCAAAACCAGATAAAGACATTACAAAGAAAAAGAATTAAGGCCAATATCCCTGATGAGTATAGATGCTAAAATCCTCAGCAAGCCCTGACCAGTTTGGCTCAGTGGATAGAGCGTTGGCCTGCGGACTGAAGGGTTCCAGGTTCGATTCCAGTCAAGGGCATGTACCTTGGTTGCAGGCATATCCCCAGTAGGGGGTGTGCAAGAGGCAGCTGATTGATGTTTCTAACTCTCTATCCCTCTCCCTTCCTCTCTGAAAAAAAAAAAATCAATAAAATATATATTTTTAAAAATCCTCAACAAAATATTAGCAAATCACATCCAGGAATATATTTAAAAGATTACACACCATGACCAAGTGAGATTTATTCGAGGGATGCAAGGCTGGTACGATGTTGGCAAATCAATAAATGGGCTACGTCACATAAACAAATGGAAAGACAAAAATCACATGATCATGATCATATCAATAGATGCAGAAAAAGTGTTTGACAAAATCCAACACCTATTGTCATAAAAAACTCTCATCAACGTGGGAATAGAGGGAGCATATCTCAACAGGATAAAGGCCATATACGACAACATCATACTCAATGGGGAAAAGCTAAAACCATTTCCCCTAAGAACAGGAACAAGAGAGGGATGCCCACTTTCACCACTCTTATTCTACATAGTACTGGAAGACCTAGTCACAGCGATCAGACAAGAAGAAGAAATAAAAGGCATCCAAATTGGAAAGGATGAAGTAAAACTTTCATTATTCGCAGATGACATAACATTAGAAAACCCCAAAGATTCCACTGAAACACTACTAGATTTAATAAATGATTTTGGCAGTGTAGAAGGGTACAAAATCACCACTCAAAAATTGATGGCTTTTTTTATACACCAATAATGAATTCTCAGAGAAACTAAAATAAATAAATAAATAAGTAAGTAAATAAATAAATAAATCCCATTTACCATTGCAACAAGAAATTTAAGATACTTAGGAATAAACTTAACCAATGAGGTAAAAGATTTGCATTCATAAAACTATAGTGCTATTTTTTGAATAGTTTGAGGAAGATGGGTGTTAGTTCCTCTGTGAGAAAAGAGATAGAGGAAGATATAAACAAGTGGAAGAATATATCATGTTCATGAATTGGTAGAATTAGCATCATTAAAATGTTCATACTGCCCAAGGCAATCTACAGATTCAATGCAATCCCTATTAAAATAATAACAGCATATTTCACAGATCTAGAAGAAATACTCCCAAAATTTATATGGAACCAAAAAAGACCCTGAATAGCTGCAGCAATCTTGAGAAACAAGAACAAAGTTGGAGGAATCACAGTTCCAGATATCAAGTTATACTACAAAGTCCCATAATCAAAACAGCCTGGTACTGGCACAGAACAGGCATATAGATCAATGGAACAGAACAGAGACCCCAGAAATAGATCCAAGCCATTACACTCAATTAATATTTGACAAAGGAGACAGGAACATACAATGGAGTCAAGACAGTCTCTTCAATAAATGGTGTTAGGAAAATTGGACAGATGCATGCAAAAAATGAAACTACACCATAAATAAGAATTAATTCAAAATGGATAAAAGACCTAAATGTAAGTCGTGAAACCATGAAAATCCTAGAAGAAACCATAGGCAGCAAAATCTCAGACATCTCTCATAGCAATATATTTACAGATACATCTCCTAGGGCAAAGGAAACTAAGGAGAAAATAAACAAATGGGACTACATCAAAATAAAAAGCTTCTGCACAGCAAAAGAAACCATCAACAAAACAAAAAGGGAGCCCACTGTATGGGAGAACATATTTGTCAATGATACATCTGATAAAGGGTTAATATACAAAACGTATAAGGAATTCATACAGTTTAACAAAAGGAAGACAAACAATCCAATTAAAAAATGCACAAAGGACCTAAATAGACACTTCTCCAAAGTGGACATACAGATGGCCAAGAGACATATGAAAAAATGCTCAAAGTCACTGATCATCAGAGAGATGCAAATTAAAACAACAATGAGGTATCACCTCACACCTGTCAGAAGGGCTACCATCAACAAATCAGCAAATGACAAGTGTTGGAGAGGATGTGGAGAAAAGGGAACCCTAGCACACTGCTGGTGGGAATGCAGACTGGTGCAGCCATTATGGAAAACAGTATGGAATTTCTCAAAAAATTAGATATGGAACTGCTATTTGACCCAGTGATCCCACTTCTAGGACTATATCCTAAGAACCACCCCCCTACCCCCCGCAAAAAAAAAAAAAAAGAAGAAGAAGAAATCTGAAACACCAACAGAAAGAATGTATGCATCCCCATGTTCATAGCAGCACAATTTACAATAGCTGAGATCTGGAAACAGCCCAAGTGCCCATCAGTAGACGAGTGGATAAAAAAGCTGTGGTACATTTATACCATGGAATACTATGTAGGCATAAAAAAAGAAGAATCTCTTACCCTTTGAGACAGCATGGAGGGACCTGGAGAATATCATGCTAAGTAAAATAACTCAGTCAGAGAAAGACAAGTGTCACATGTCTTTCATATGTGGAATCTAATTAACAAAATAAACTGATGAATGGAGTGGTTCCAGAGACATGGAAGCATGGAACACAGTGTGGAATCTCAGAGGAAAGGCAGGGGGAGGGTGGATGGGTGGGAGGTAATCAACCTAAGAACTTGTATGCATATATGTATAGCCCATGGACACAGACAATAGGGTGGTGAAGGCCTGGGGCAGGGGCAGGGGCGGGGGTAGGCCGGAGGGGGTCAATGAGGGGGGAAGGGGAACATATGTAATACTTTCAACAATAAAGATTTTTTAAATAAAAATAAATAAATAAAAAACATGATTTGTCATTTAACTGAAATTCCGATGTGACCGGGTGCCCTGTGTCTTATGCGGCACCTACTTCAGGGGTTTCCTCGATTTGCCTTGGGACCTAATCCACACTCGGCCGTGGTTTCACTAACTGAGAACGGGAAGCACAGTAGGTAACTCTTAGGGAAGTTATGAGGCAGCAAAAACATGTTTGGAAAAGTCCAAAAAAGTGTCACTCGTGTGTGAGGTTGAAAAATCTCACTGTCTAGCTCAGCGGTCGGCAAACTGCGGCTCATGAGCCACATGCGGCTCGCTAGCCGTGGTTTGCCGCTCTGTTGACTAATGAGTTTGCCGACCACTGTCATATACTACCCTTTACCTCTTTGCACACAATATGCCACAATTGCCTAATCCTCACAGCTTCCAACTACACGGTAACATTTAGTCTAGCAGTGGTCGGCAAACTCATTAGTCAACAGAGTGGCAAACCACAGCTCGCGAGCCGCATGTGGCTCACGAGCCGCAGTTTGCCGACCAGTGGTCTAGCTCAATAACCCCACCAGGTCTGCAGGTGGGGTCTGTGCCCTCCACCTCTGCAGCAAAGCTTCCCACCTGGGCTTCTGCCACTCGGTGAGCTTCTAGGCCCCCACCTTTCCCGACTCTGGGCTCTGCTGCCTGCAGGCCCCTCCGTCCCTGTGACATCACACCAGGGCACTGCCTTTTTCTGTCCCGAGGCCTACCGTCAGCCCAGTGCCTAAGTATTAAGGTGGCTGTGTCTCAGTTTGCTCAGGACAGTCATCCCTGTGCAGACTGTAAACTAATGACACCTCCTTTCACTGCCAGAGGTGGACCAGAAGCAATGTGATGGCTCATCACCATGCTGCCCTCTCAGTCCTTGCCGGCCTCATTTCAGCGACCATCATTCTCTGCACTTCAGTCCTCACACTGCCCCAGCCACATTCTGGCCACGTCACCCAGAATCACCCGCCTCTGCCAGTGCAAATGCAAACATCTCTCTTTGACCGTAATTCTTCTCCTTCCAACTCCATCACCCACCTTCTCTTACTCCAATTTTTCTTCTTTCCTCAGATCCCTTACTTGTCTTGGTATACTAGTATCCTGTCTATCATTCTTGTCAGCATCCCACTGGTCCCATTGGCCTGGCATCTCACCTTTCTAGAAAATTTCCAGTGTAGATTCACCTGTCATCAGCCTTCTCTGGATTGGCCTGGACCATCACAGTCTGAGGCCACTCCATCCTTGGTTGAAGGTATGGCATGATTGGCAGACGCTTGGCCACAATGTGGTAGCCTCGGGGGAGGGCCTGAAAAGCAAGGACCAGCGAGGAGGTGTTCAGTCACCCAAACTTTACCGAGTACCAGCCTTGTGCAGGCCCTGTTCTAAGTACTGGACACAAAATAGTCCACAAAACACACAAAACCTTTGCTCTCAGCAAGCTTACATTTTTGTGAAAGAATTTAGACAATGAACAAGTGCATTAGTACAGGTTCTCCAGAGAAACAGAACCAATAGGAGATACCCAAACCCCTATATCTGTATCTCTATCTCTCCATCTGTACCTACGTCTAGTCCAAGTCTGAGTCTAAAGGCAGGAGAAGACCGGAGTCCCGGCAGAGAGAGACTCATTACTTAGCCTTTTATTCTCGTAGGCCTCCCACGGATTGGATGAGGCCCGTCCGATAGGGGAAGCAATCTGCTCTCCCTGGTCCACTGCTAACCTCCTCCAGAAACACCCCACAGGCACACCCAGAGTGTTCTTTTACAGGTACCTGGGCACCCACTCAAACTGATCCCCAAAATTAGCCATCACAACAAGTAAATAAGTAAAGTAAATAACATGTTAGGAATTGTAAGTGCTAAGGAGAAAAAAAAATAAAGCAGGAAAGGAGGCTAAGAAAAGCCAGCAGCTGGTGTTCTAAATGGGGCAGTCAGGGTAGGCCTCTCTGAGGAGCTGACAAATGAGGACCTGAATGAAATGAGGGAATAAAACCGTGGGGATATCAGGAGGAACCGCATTCTAGGGAGAGAAAACAGCAAGTTCAAAGGCTCTGAGGTGGGACTAGGCTGGCCATACTCAAGGGACATGGAGTAGGACCCAAGAGAACAAGAGGGAACGTAAAAGACGATAGGTTCAGAGGGGGAAAGGGGTCCCACACAGAGCCTTGATGGTCATTGTGAGGAGCGTGGCTTTTATTGGGTGTGATGTGGAGGGGCACTGGAGGGTTATGAGCAGAGGGACAGGATCTGAATCTTACTTAGATGAAAGCTGGGGCGGAAGCATGGACACCGGTTCGAAGCCACTGTGGTAATCCAGGTAATAGATGATAGTGGCCGGGACCAGCTTCTTAGCTGGTAAGGGGTGGGAATTGGTTGGACTCTGGATATATTCTGCAAGTAGAGCTGGCAAAACTTCCTGACAGATTTCTTGTGGAGTGTGAGAGATAACACCAGCATTTTTTACCCAAGCAACTGGAAACACAGAGTTGCCATTAACTGAGACAGGAAGGACAGACTGCAGGTGAGTGGGCTTGTGGGAAAGATTAGGAGCTCAGTTTGAGGCATGGTTCATTCAAGATGTCTGCTTGACATTCTAATGGAGCTGTCAGGTAGTCAGGTAGCGATACAGATTAAGGAGACTGGTCTGGACTAGAGCTGGAACCACCAATATAGAGATGGTATTGCAACCCACAGGACAGGAGAGATCACCGTGGAGTACACATAGGTAGAAAATAGTTAAGAAATGAGCTCCTGCCCTGACCGGTTTGGCTCAGTGGATAGAGTGTCAGCCTGTGGACTGAAGGGTCCCAGGTTCGATTCTGGTCAAGGGCACATGCCTTGTTTACGGGCTCAATCCTCAGTAGGGGGCATGCAGGAGGCAGCCGATCAATGATTCTCTCTCATTATTCATCTTTCTATCTCTCCCTCTCCCTTCCTTTCTGAAATCAATAAAAATTATATTTTAAAAAAGAAAGAGAAAGAAATGAGCTCCAGGGAAGACCAGCAGCTAGAAGTTAGTGAGATGCGGGTGAACCAGCCAGGCAGACTGAGGGGATGCAGCCTGAGGGTTAGGAGAGGCAGACGGTATCTCAGGACAGGGAGAGGCCACTGTGTCAAATGCAGGCCGTGGGTGAGGGAGGTGAGCACTGGGAACTGCTGGATTCGCTTAGTGGAGGCCCTGGAGTTCTTCGCGAGGGCAGTGTGGGGATCAAAGCCCTGCTGGGGTTGGTGGGAGAGACACCAGGAAGACATGGAGAGAGTGGATGATGTCGCAGTGTGCCAGGAAGCTGATGTCCCCCACTGTACATGGCCCTGGGACGGGAAGGATGCAATCAGATGCCCAGGAGGGTTTGTGGCAGGCGGGTGTGGGAATGTGGAAGAGCAGAGCTCTAGGGCGCCGCCCAGCTTTCTGGCGTGGGGCGCTGACTGGATAGTCAGGTCTCCCTGAGACGGCAGCATGGGAAGAGCAGCAAGTTTTCAGGGACAGGTGCGGAGTTCAGGATGGACATGCCGAGCTGCGGGACCCTGAGACTCCAGGTGGACAGGCCTGGGATGGGTTGGCTATTCAGGATGAGGTGCCCATTTAGGAGATGAAGGAAGACATGAAAGCCAGACCAGGGCTGCAAGCTGGCTCTGCAGTAAACGATGCAGGACCTTCCATGTATCAAGCCCATCCAGTCAGACATTCGACCCTGTATGCCTCACCTCGTATGCTCTTGCCGCCCCGTGACATCATTTTCCCAGAGGTGGGACAAATATTTGGAAGCGTTAAGTGACTTCCCCAAACCACACTCGAACTAAATGATAAGTCAGCATAGAAACTGTTTTGACACCAAAACCCGGGCTCTTCTCAGGGCCTGTGAGTTTAGCAGGGACATTGGACTCCCACCCAAACCCCACAGTGTTCAAGGCTCCATGCTGAGGTCCTGGTTGAGGGCCCTGTGGTGGCGCAGGCACACAGTAGGAGCTTTCTAAGTGATGCTGGATCAGAATGTGCTGTTGAGTTCTGCCCAAGTCCATGAGTGTGGGCAGCCCGGGGCCTGGAGCGGATCAGTTGTGGTCCCTGTCCACTGGCAGCTGTGCCTGGTCAGGCTGGCTTGCCCTGGCAGAACTTAGGAAGAGCCTCAGGGACAAGCTTCCCACAGGAAAGAGCTGACCAAAAGCAGCTGCATGGAGACCAGGAGCTGAGCGGCACCTTCCTCACTTCCCTGCGCCTGCCTGCCTTGCCCATGTTCCCACCCATAGCCAGAGCTGCCAGTGCTAGAGACTGGATCTTGCCCAGGCATCACCGTCTTTCTCTCTTGGAGTCGAGGAGGCGGTGCCAAGTCCCAGCCCCCACCACTGTCCCAGCACAAACTGCTGCCCTCGGCTTGGTGGAAAGCCAGGCTCAGTGGAAATTCTTGCTGTTAGTGGATAAGCTCCAAGCAGGTCAGCCACTGCTGACCCCCTCCAATGTGTCTCCCCTTTTTGTGGGGCCTTCACATCAGAGTCCCCCTCAGAACCTGTGAAAGGGAAATGGATTTGTTTGGTTAGACGCAAAGAAGGACTTTCTGATCACTGGTCATTACTGCAGCCATCATTAAAACTTTAATTAATTTCACAGTGTGGACTTGTTTTTCAGAATTGGTCACAGCTCCTGAGAATCTATAATTTGAGACGGATAGACTAGCTGAAGATACAAGTAATAGAAAAGACATTTGCAAACATCAGGCAAAATTCGGAACTCCACAGAAGGAAAGAATTTGACCTTAAGGTAAAAGACAGAATATTCTTAGATAGGCCACCACAAGCAGAAGTAACAAGAGAAAAACATACATAAATTGGACTTCATCAAAATTTAAATTTGGGGGTGCTTTAAAAGGCACAATCAAGAAAGTGAAAGGGAAACCAATAGAATAGAAGAAAAATTTAGCAATTCATATATCTGATAAGGAATTTGTATTTGGACTATGTAAAGAACTGTTACAACTCATTTATAAAGAGACAAATAACCAATTTTTTAAAAATAGACAAGGATCTGAATAGATATTTCTCCAAAGAAGACATACAAATGGCCAATAAGCACATGAGAAGATGCTCAACATCACTAGTCATTAGGGAAATGCAAATCAAAGTCACAGAGCGATACTACTGCACAGCCACTAAGATGGCTTAAAAAAAAAAAAAAATAACAAGCATTGATGAGGATGTGGAGAAATCGGTGGTGGAAATGTAAAGTGTAACAGCTTTGGCGGTTCCTCAGAAGGTTAAACATAGAAATTACCATATGACCCAGCAATTCCTCACCTAGGTATACACCCAAAAGAATTGAAAACAAGTACTCAAATAAATACTGTACATACATGTTTGTAGCAGCCCTATTCACAATAGCCAAACAGTGGAAACAACCAAATTATCCATCAACTGATGAATGGATAAACAAAATGTGAATAACATCCAGCCATAAAAAGAAATGAAGTAATGATACATGCTACAACATAAACCTTAAAAATATTCCACTAAGGAGAAAAAGCCATATACAAAAGGCCTCATTTTGTATGATTCCATTTATATGAAATGTCCAGAATAGGCAAATCTATATATAGAGAGAAAGCAGTTTAGAGGTCCCCAGGGGCTGTGGAGAGTAGTAAAAATTGGTGTGAGGGCCCAGCCAACATAGCTCAATGGTTGAGTGTTGACCTATGAACCAGGAGGTTGCTGGTTCGATTCCTGGTCAGGGCACATCCCCGGGTTGTGTGGGGTGTGTGGGGTGTTCAGGAGGCAGCCAATCAATGATTCTCTCTCATCATTGATGTTCCTATCTCTCTCTGCCTTTACCTTCCTCTCTGAAATTAATAAAATATATATATATTTATTTAAAAAGCCGAGTATAAATTCCTAGGTCATGTAGACTCCCATTCTCCAGCGCCCCCTATGGGTGAATACAGACTCTTTGTTGCCTCCCTCTTGGGTGATGCTGAAGAAACAGGAAGTGTAGGGACAGGGAAAGGAGCCCTCTCAAAGCGGCTTGAGCAGAAGGGAAGATTTATCAGGTGCAGAATAGTTCACGATGCCTGTGGGCAGGCAGGGCAGGACTGGGGGAGGGGGGGTAGTGGCGGGGTGAAAACAGGAAGGGAGAGCTGTCGGGAACCAAGGCAGGCCCTCTCCCTGCCTCCCTCTTGTCTCTTCTCCAAGTTCTGCCTCTGCTTATGTAAGAATCCACATGACTGCCCCCAAAGGCTCGGTCTGTTTCCCTCTAGAGCGTGGCACTGGCTACTGTCTGATCCTGACCCTCTATGCTCCAGTTCCAGGACATGTACAATCTGATCGGACCAATCCAGCTTCTGGATAGATTCCCTTTCCAGTCGGCCGGACCTCAGAGAGGCCGGGAAAATAGTCCATTCCTTTTGTATTCTAAGGGTGGTCTGTGCCACTAAGCAGCGGGACCGAAGGCTGAAGAACACCTGACCGATGGACTCAAACATGCCGTGTCATTTGCCCCTGCTCCTGCCTCTGTGGGTCAGCCTTGTTCCCTCGCTGCTACTGGGGTTTGCCACCTGGCTTCCAGCAGCTGCAGGTCTATGCACCTTGGAGAAGGAAGGATTCTTCCACGTCCAACATGAAGAATCTCAGAGAACTGTTTAGCCCAGCTTAGGTCATAGAGAAGGACATGAGGTCAACGGAGACCCAGGGACAGGTAGTCACCCAGCAAGGGGCTCCCTCTACAGCCATGTGAATGGGATAAGTACCTCCCAAGAAGAAGCAGGCAAGACAGCACTACGATGTCTTCTATAGCGTCTATAAAAGTTGGAGAGGGACGGTGAAGGAACACTACCCTGTCTGATCAGTATGTGAGGGCATCTTGGAGGAAGGCAGGAGTTCGGATGCATTTCCATGACAGAAGAGTTGCCATCTGGTGCCTGCAGAGGTGCAAGATTAATGCAACAAAAGACCAGTAGTCAGCTCAGCAGATTCTGACAATCAGGGGAGCATCAGGGAGGCCTTCACAACCAAGCACCATAATACACCCCTGTTAAGAACCCAGTGTATGCTCACATTCGCATTCCCAGAGCACCTTTGCAAATGAGTTTTTCTCCTGTTGTTCAGATAAGGGAAACTGAGGCTCTTAGAGGCAAAGTCGCCCATCTCAGAGGAGCAACATTCCCTGAAGGACTCCTGACTCCAGCTCAGACTCCTTCCATTGTTGTGTACACCTCACCCTTTGCAGCCCTCTGAGGTGGTGGGGGGTCAGGGCTGGGGCTGGGTTGGAGCCTAGATTGTGTGGCCAGATGGGAGCAGCGTAGACCTCAGAAACTACAGCTACAGGGCACGTGGCTGTGGCCAGACACTTCAGAGCTCCTGCGGGAGCTGCGGGGGAGGAGGCAGGCAGAGCGTCTGCGTGTCTGGGAGATCACATCCTCCAAATAAGCACACCCACCAGGGAACTGGGGCTCCTCCCTGTGACCCCGGCATTTGTTTTGAGCAGTAAACTGGCGACCTGGAGACTGGCCGATGCTTCCAGGAGGAAACTCACCTGTGGCTCCACCAGCTCCAAGGTGCCTGCCCTGAGGGCCCCCCAGACCCGCCCCCCCCCCCCCTTCCTTCTGTGGCCTCCACCTCTGAGGAGACAGGCCTGGGAGGGGTCGGCTTGTCCAGAGGAGTCTTGGAAATGCAATCACTGTTTACACTTCCCTGAGAGCCTGAGATTTAGGGCGGATGAAGCAGATGTGGGCTAGAAACCCAGGGAAGACGCAGAAAGGAAGATTCCAACCCGCTGTGGGAGAGACTTGTATTGGAGATGTCTCTAGAACAAATGTGGGTTGCTCTGAGTGTGGGCCCCTGTCGCTGGAGGTGTGAGAGCTGAGACGGAATGCTGCTTTGGAGCACAGACAGGAGGCCCTGCAGCAGCACCGCTGGCTCAGGCTGTGCGGCCTCCAGAGTCCTCTTCTGGCTCCGGGCTTTTGGGCCTCTGCACGCCTCTCCCAAGCTCCGCTCCCGTTCCATTCCCTTTGTTCTAGGGAATACTTATGGGATGAACATTGTCCTTTGCTTCCTGGCATCCTTCCCACGCTGGCCCCACCTCCAACCCTAGAAGGGTGTGGGGAGGCCCCATCAGTGTGACCCCATCCCTTGCCACAGTGAAGAGCTGCTGGGTGGGCAGCCACTGAAGACTAAGCCAGTCAGGCCGAGTGGGCGCCTGGACATAGGTCTTGGTTCAGGGGTGGCAGAGTACCGTGCGGGCTGCGGTGTGATGGCTGTGGGAAGGATGGCATCCTCTCCCTGTGGGCACAGCTGAGGAAGCGCACACCAGTATAACAGGTGTGCTCGGTGCCTCCCCGACCCAGGCCCCCTCCCCGACCCAGGCCCCCTCTCGTCCCCAATTGCTAGCTCTTGCATTGTGTTTGTTTGGTTTTTGTTCTGGCCTGAGGCCTCTTCTGGCTGCGGAGCCCGCTCTGCCTGCTCCCAAGGTAGCTGGGATAACTCTGACACATGGTTCTACCGTTCCCCCCAAATTCCGCAGTGAGATGGCTCTAGTTTCCCAAGGTTGTTTTCTAGACAACGCTTTAGGCACTGTTTCCCTTCCCTGTCACAGGTTCCCATTTGTCTACTCCTGTTTCCTGGGATTGCTTCCCAAGTGAACTCCTTATTCTTACATCCCGTCTCAGGATGTGGGGAATCTAACCCAACGTACCCGGATTGTTGCTGACAGCCATCGGAGGCCCGCGGTGGGTGAGACCAGGGCCCTGGAAGAAGCAAGCAAGGGAACCACAAAAGTGGGCCCTCGGGCCATCGATGAGCCACGGGACCCACCCTGGCTTGGAGTCTGCCTTTCCTCTAACAGTTCATTTTTCTGAACAAATTCCCTCTCTGGTTTAAGTCAGCTTGAGTTGGGCTTCCTATTGCAACCAAAATCGTCTGGAGTGACTTAATCCACCACATGGAGGACCCCACGCGTGGCCTTGCAGGGTGGGTGGCAGCAGCGGGTGCTTGATAAGAAGGAGAGACAGCCTGCGTGGAGGACAGAGCCAGACGGGCACAGTTCAACTCTCAGCCCTGCCCCTGAGCAGAGCCACTTCCTTTTCCTTTCTCAGGCTTCGTTTCCTTATCTATAAAACAGGAGTGACCTTGCCAGCCTTTCAGGGTTACTGGGAGTTTTGAAAAAATGACACTTCAAACGTAACTAGCATGTGGCAAATGTTCAATGAACGGTAGTTATCATTGATAATAGAAGGAGAAGGGGAAGGAAGAGGAGGATTCAATCCGCCCTGGGAGGTTCTATGGAACGGACGTTCAGAGCTGGGGAGGGAGCAGGAACTGGCCCGGTCTGAGTGGGATGCAGAGAGGTCATGTAGGAACTGGCAGCCACAGAGCACTTTCTGAGCACCAGGCACTGTGCTGAGCCCTTCCCATATATCCATTCATTTAGTCTTCACCAAAACTCTCGGGGGCATATACCATTATTACTATCACGTACCAGGAAGGAAACTGAGGCATGAAGAGGTGGAGTGACTTGCCCAAGGTCTCACAGCACGGGCGTGGCAGCGTCAGATGGGAACCAGGAGGTCTGGCTGCAGAGCCCACATTCCTGACCTCGCTCTACTGACTCTTTGCAGCCTCGAGAGAAGAGCACTAATGCTGCGGGGTCGGGTGGCTTTCGTCACAGGACAAGGCATTGGGGCTCTGTCCCGTAGGCAGCAAATGTTTACTGGGACAGGCCTGGGGACAGTGAGAACGTTGCACAAATCCCATTAAATAGCTGTGGAGTCATCCGAGGGAGCAGATTTTCATCCCATCCTTCCCATGGGAGCAAGACCTCCAGTGCATTTTCCAAAGGGAAACCAGAGATCTGGGAAGCTGTTCTTATCCCAGTGAGAGAGGAGCTAGTGATGGAGGAGAGGATGACAGTCAGAATACGCTTGCAAAAACACTGCCAAGTGCTTGTGAGACCCGAATCTGTGCAAGAGGTTGGGAAGCATCATTCTCTGAGGAAGGCAGGCTTTTACTCGTCTCGAGACGGCCTGGGTTGAAAGAATACTGTAAGGCCCTTCACAAATGAGCCCCAGGAAAAGGACACACATGTTCTTCCAAGTTTCAAGTCACACAGCTGTTTTGCCTCTCACCCCCATCCAAAGACATAAAATTATAGCAAAGATATTTAAAAGCCACCAAACAAATACATAACAGTTTTTAGAAGCAAGAAGATATATAAGTGAGCCGGGAACATGGAGAACCTTTAAGAAACCCCCAAACAGTTGATGGGCTTGGATCGGAAGAGGTCAGTGTGATGAGTACACCGCTGTGATCACCGCAGGACATCCGGGGAGAGCAGCTCTGTCCACTGGAGGTGAGGAAGGGGAGGGTGGCTGGAGATACAACCTGGGGCGTCCTTAGGGTCCAGGCTGCAAGTGAGGGCACTGAGTGATGACTCGCCAGGGAGAAGGCACTCTGGGTGACAGAGATAAAGGCAAAGGGTATCAGGGGGTGGTCAGAGGGAGGTGATTCTACTCAGTGACCCGTCATTCCATTTCTTGACCCTCACCCTGAAGTCACCACCCCTATCACTCCCCCCAGAAGGTTCGCTGCAAGACAGCATTAGGGAGATGAGGATGGAGGTGCCAGAGACAAGTTTATTGCTGGGATTCTTGCTCTCTTTACTCCTAACCCTCACCCCACTGTTGGTCATTTCCCCAGCTGAGCCATAGACCTTGCTCTGAGGCCTTCATCTCAGAACGTTGAGCCAATGCCCCTCCCTTCCCAGCAGGTTTGGGTCTTCAAAGCCCTAAGGAAGGACTATTCAAGGGCAGGGGTCGGGACTAAGACCCTGTCTGGGACAGAGATTTGAAGCAGAGGGTCTTCTCACATGACTGGAGTCGCAGTCTCCACAACTTTACAAACACTCCCTCCTCCATCCCCAGGGAGATCACATCTCAGCCTCTGAGAAAGGAAGGGGAGGCACTTCTGGTTGAACTTGGTGGGTTGAACACTGACATTAGCTTTCACTCCATCATTTTCTAAAATGACAGTAAAAGGTCAAGAAAAGGCCGACCCACAAAATAATGGGACTAGAAGAGGAATTATGCAACATAATCTTCCAGGCTGGAAAGCAGATGTAAGAGTGTAACTTGACTTAGTAGAACAGAGAAAGCTGAATCATAAAAGCGCAGGCAGAAAGCCATGAAGCAGGTTAATTTACAGCACCAAACCCCAAAAGGCCTGGGGACAGGTGACATCCTTTCCTCTGGAAATGGGTGTGAAGGTGGAGCCAAAAAGCCTATTTAATTACCCAACTGATTTGAAAACTTATGCCCACACAAAAACCCGCATGCAAATGTTTATAGCAACTTTACTCATAATTGCCTCAAACTGGAAACAACCAAGATGCCCTTTAATAGGTGAATGGACAAACAAACAAAATTGTATACTCATAGAATTGAAAAATATTCAGTAACTTTAAAAATGAGCTTGAGCCGAAACCGGTTTGGCTCATTGGATAGAGCGTCGGTCTGCGGACTGAAAGGTCCCAGGTTCGATTCCGGTCAAGGGCATGTACATTGGTTGCAGGCACATCCCTGGTGGGGGGTGTGCAGGAGGCAGCTGGTCGATGTTTCTCTCTCATCATTTGTGTTTCTAGCTCTCTATCCCTCTCCCTCCCTCTCTGTAAAAAAATCAATAAAATATATTTTAAAAAAATAAAATAAAAATGAGCTTGGGCCCTGGTTGGGTAGCTTAGTTGGTTAGAGTGTTGTCCAGATACACCAAGGTTGCAGGTTGATCCCCAGTCAGGGCACATGCAAGAAACAATCAGTGGATGCATAAATAAGTGGAACAATAATCTTTCTTTCTCTCTCTCTCTCTCTCTCTCTCTCTCTCTCTCAAAAAGTCAATAAATAAAAAATTAAGAAAATAAATAAATAAAATAAATGAGCTATGTAACTGTGAAAAGACATGGATGAATCTTTATTGCTAAGCAAAAGAAGCCAGTTTGAAAAGGCTACATACTATATGAGTCCAAATATATGACACTCTGGAAAAGACAAAACTATAGAGAAAGTTAAAAAATAAAAACAGGAAGTGGGGAAGTGTTAACTAGGTAAAGCACAGGGAATTTTTTTAGGGCTATAAAACTATTTTGTATGATACTGTAAAGGTACATTTCTAAAAACCCATAGAAGTTTGTAGGACAAATAATTAACTTTAACATATGCAACAATTTTTAAAATATATATTTTTTATTGATTTCAGAGAGGAAGGGAGAGGGAAAAAAAGGTAAAGATAGAAACATCAATGATGAGAAGGAATCATTGATTGGCTGCCTCCCGCACGTCCCTTACGAGGGATCGAGCCGTAATCTGGGCATGTGTCCTTGACCAGAATCAAACCAGGGACCCTTCAGTCTGCAGGCTGTCGCTCTATCCACTGAGCCAAATCAGCCAGGGCTATACAACAATTTTTTAAAAATCACTTAGGACGTCACCAGATCCCAGGATGGGATGTATAATGTGACAAAACAATCTGACTGTATTACAGCTGTATGAACGACCTGACTAAAGGGGGTGGGGGAAGAGGTGTTGACCTAAGTAACTTAGGAAATGAATGGAGTTTGTAGACTAAAGGCAAAGGAAACTGTGGATAATCACTGCACTCTAGTTTTATTTCCCACAGGAGTAAATAATTAACAATTTGGGTACTGCTATACACATATCTTGGAATTGAACAATTAGGTAAATGGATGGAGGCTGGTTTCTCAGTCTTGCAGTGGGAAGTTACAAATAAGTAAGGAAAAGAGGCTAGAATGATCTATTTGTTAATGGATTAGAGTGGGAGGCAACAATATATAGCATATTTAGCTTAATATAGATACCGTATAGACAGTTGCATCTGGGAATATTTATGGACATGTGTATGTACATGACTTAGTATACACACATACATTTTTTGCTCTTTCAGCTGAGCAATCCTACAAGCAACACCAGCCCAGTGTCAATGAGAACCCTTAGCACTTGGATTTTGGTTGTTAATAGCACTGTCCAATAAAAGGAACCAGAACTCCTTGGAGAAATTGCTGATCTAGAACTGGTGCAGAAAAATGTACAAATGAGCCCGGAGCATCTTGTGGTTTCAGAAAGTACATTCACACACAAACACACACACACACACACCGCACCCACAATGATGGGAGCATGTCAAAGGACACTGAAAGAGATCCTCTTCGTCAAAGTTGGAACAATTTGAGCAACTAAATAAAATAATATTAGTTTATAACTCAAAGAAGAAAATAAATATCAGTGTCCATGGTGATATAAATAAATAATGATTACATAAAGTAATAAAGAATAACTCAAGCTCCCATTCAGAAGAATTCTGAATAATTTATGCAAATACTCTCCCTCCAGGAGGTGGAGCATAACTCCCCAGTCCTTAAATATGGCTGGAAATAGTGACTTCGCTCCAAAGAGAACAGAATGGGAGGGAGGGTGAGGGGAGACAGTCACTTTACATACCTCAGTCAGGGGATCAAAGTTAGCACCATCAGTGATAAGCCATGTTGATATGATGTATTCTGGACAACGTGACGTGAATGGCCCTGTACCTCTGTGGACTTTCTCTCAAGGACACCTAGCCCTGGTCTAATCATGAGAGAAACATCAGGCAAATCCCAACTGAAGGCCATTTTTACAAAACACCTGAGCAGCACTCCTCAATATCGTCAGGTCATCAAAAACCCAGGAGCGTCTCAGAAAGTCATAGCTGAGAGGAGCCCAAGGAGACATGACTACTAAATAGGAAGTTAATTTTTAATAAATACTTGGAAACTATAACTAGATAATGCTAGCCTGAATACCTTGAATAATCTACCCAACGGAAATATATAGAAATGTCTCCTAACAGGAATGTTTTGTCCAAGTTCCGTCATTATAAATACAAATCTTTGGATGAACAAATGACAGAAATGCATAAATCTTAGTAAAATCTGATAGGGTGACAGAAAAATAACTTCATCATATTTTTATTAAAAGAGATCATTGGAAATTAGTGTAAATACACAGAAATCGCCATTTCTGATTTTAAAATGTAAGTCCACACGTAACATGAAAAGACGTTAATGCTCTCCTTATAAAATACTAAAACGCTGGGGAAAATGAGATTTCCCCTCTGGAATCAACACAATACATTATGCCAAAAATGTCTAAGAAGAAGTTTAACCCCCAGATCCATTCCCTCCCTCATGACACAGGTGGGGACTGTGTGTTCTCCACCTCAGCAGGAGCCTGAAGACTCGTTATCTCGAGAGGCGAAATGAGGCTATCCAGACAGGAAGACAGCAGGCACAGATGTGTGGAGGATTGAAATGGAGATTTAATGGAAGTGTATGTACTGGATGTTCAAACCTCCCGTCTTCTCCCCCATTCAAATCCTAAACCATGGCCAAAACCGGTTTGGCTCAGTGGATAGAGCGTCGGTCTGCGGACTGGAAGGTCCCAAGTTCGATTCCGGTCAAGGGCATGTACCTTGGTTGTGGGAGCATCCCCTGGTGGGGGGTGTGCAGGAGGCAGCTGGTCGATGTCTCTCTCTCATCGATGTTTCTAGCTCTCTATCCCTCTCCCTTCCTCTCTGTGAAAAATCAATAAAAATATATATTTTTAAAAATCCTAAACCACCAGCAGCCAGGCTTAGCAGGTCCAGGCAGGCTCCCTACAAAATGCTCAGCCCCATTACCCTAGGAAGGAGCCCATAGTCACCAAGTACCCCCAAACACACACACACACACACACACACACACACACACACACACAGCATCCAGTCAGATCTTTGGTGTCTTTCTCAGACAAGAAGACAGCCAAAAACCACCTCCTGTTTAAGGGAAGCCTATACTGCCCTAGCTGGGTTAGCTCAGTGGATAGAGCATCGATCGGCCTGCAGACCAAAAGGTCCCGGGTTTGATTCCGGTCAAGAGCAGATGCCTCAGACCGGCCCAGGCCCTGGTCAGCACTCATGCGGGAGGCAGCCAATCAATGCGTTTCTCTCACATTGATATTTCTCTCTGTCTTTCTCTCTCTCTTCCACTCTCTAAAAAAAAATCAATGGAAATATCCTTGGGTGAGGATTTTAAAAAAAAAAATAAAGGGAAGCCTACACTGAGAAATAAAAGCAACTTGGAAGAAACAGAGGCTGTTCAGGGAAAATTGTCAGGAACATCTCCAGAGAGACAAGAATTACTGCATCCATGAAACAATAAAGAAGGAACTCGAAGAAAGAACATCCAGAGAACAAAAACTACCTCTTAGAAATTAAACTCGTAATAAGAATAAAAGCTCAGTAGATTAAGAGAATGAAAAGACATGCTGAAGACTGGGAGAAAATATTTGCAAAACACACATCTGATAAAGGCTTGCATCTAAAATATAGATGAACTTTAAACTAAACAATAAGAAAACAAACAACCTAATTAAAATTAGGTAAAAGGTCTGACCAGATACCCCCTCAAAGAAGATATACGGATAACAATTATGAAAAGGAGCTCACCATCATACGTGATTAGGAATTACAAATTAAAATAGCAAGGTAACATTGCACACATATTTGAATGGCTAAAATCCAAAGCCCTGACAACACCCAGTGCCGGTGAGGATGTGAAGCAACAGGAAATCTCACTGCTGGTGGAAACACAAAATTTTACAGCCACTTTGGGAGACAGTCTGGAAGTTTCTCACAAAGCTAAACATACTCTTAGCACAGGATCCAGAAATCATGCTCCTCAGCATTCACCCAAATGAGTTGGAAACTTATGTTCACACAAAAACCTGCACACATGTGTTTATAGCAACTATATTTATAATTGCTAAAAACTAAAAGCAACAAAGACGTCCTTCAACAGATGGATTTAAAAGGTATCAATACAGGCCCTGCCAGGTAGCTCAGCTGGTTAAAGAGTTGTCCCGATATATCAAAGTTATGGATTCAATCCCTGGTCAGGGCACATACAAGAATCAACCAATGAGCCTGGCCGGCATGGCTCAGTGATTGAGTGTTGACCTATGAACCAGGAGGTCAAGGTTCAGGGCACATGCCGAGTACAGACTCGATCCCCAGTAGGGGCGTGCAGCCGATTGATGATTCTCTCTCATCATTGATGTTTCTCTCTCACTCTCTCTTCCTCTCTGAAAGCAATTAAAAAAAAAAAAAGAATCAACCAATGAATGCATAAACAAGTGGAACAACAAATCCTCTCTCTAAAATAAGTAAATAAAATTTTAAAAATAAAATAAATAAAAGTATCAATACAAGCAAATTATTTTTAAATGTGGAAGTAAATACCAAGAGAACTGTTAAAATGAGTTGAAAGTGGTTGCCTCCAGGGAAAAATAAATAGAGGACAGGGTGGGAAACAGTTGTTGTAACAAAAGAATAAGTTACCTCTTTAACTAAGTCCATGATAAAAATCAATAACAAAAATAGAGAAAAAGAAAACAAAAACTAGAGCGGAAGGAAAACAGCATGTGCTCTGAGCCAGCACTGTTCCTGACAGCCCCTCACGCTTGGTCTCAATGAATGCCCACCACCACGTAGCAGGCGTCACCCCTCCTGATAGCCGGTGAGAAGACGGAGGCCCAGAGGCACTGAGAACCTGCCTAGGGAACACTCGGGGTGAGAACTGCTCAATCCATCCATGCCCTGCTCCCAGCCCTTTGGGCAACATTTACCCATTGACTGCACATTATTTTTCTTCTGATGTAGTTGCTCTAAGGGGAAAAGGTCAAAGCCCTTCCCCAAAGCCTTGCTCTATCTAGCCCCTGCTGACTCGGGACATAGCTCTGTCGGTGAGTTAATGCGGTCCAGATGGAAGGCTCCACTTGGCCCCTAAAGCATGCCTTCCACAGTGCTGAGATTTGCAGATAAGCCCTGGGATGCAGGAGAGCAAGAAAACAGGAGGGTGACAGAATATGAAGGCTGGCGGTAGGAGAGTCATTTAGGGATGATTTCGAACCTAATAAAGCAGCCTCCTCCACAGCTGTCAGGCTTGTGGCCAGGCTCCAGCACCTTGGGCCGCCAGCCCAGAAGCTTAGAGGCAAAGACACATGCACTCCACCCATTCACAGATTCCCCCAGACACTTCTGAAAGCCCAGTGGCAGGCATTGGGGTGGGACCCGGGGTACAGTGTTGAATCGGACCAAACCTCTGCCTTGGAGGGGTTCACAGTCCAGCAAATAAGAGAGAAAGGTGGACAGACAGATGGATAACCAAACATTTAAATAAACATTATATGAAGGGGGGACAGAGTACAGGGAAGGACAGAAGAGAGTCGGGGTGATGAAGGATGGTTGGTGAGTCAGAGGAGCAGGAGGAAGTTTCTGGGAAGAAGCTCAGGTCATTTGGAGCTGGCCTCATAATATGTGGTGTCCATTCCCAGCCCCTCCTCGGTGTCTATGAAATGGGGAAGGTAGATTTTAAAATACGAAAATAACAAACTACATTGTATTCTAAAATCAAGAAATGTTCTATACAATTCGTGTAATAAAAAACAAGTTTCTTGGGTTAATCCTCCCTACCATGACTCACTTCCCCAAGCTCACCTTTTTTAAACAAATTATATTTTTGTTTATTTAGGGAGTTAGCCTCTGTAATTCCAAATAAAATGCTATGAACCTATTTCTTGATTTACCAACTTCAGGTAATCTATTGACTCCATGGTATAAACAATGAGAATTTAGTTGATATAAATTCATTCATTTTTCTCTTCAGCTCTATCTATCTATCTACCATTTATCTATGTCGTCTACTGGTTACATTTGAACATTTAAATAATGTACTTATACTTCTATCCCTTGTTTTATCAACTCAATTCAGTATCTCAACAAACCTGTATGAGCATTAGACTATTAACTTCTCCATCTTTATTTCCCTTCCCTCCTCCCCCCGGCCCAAGTATACTTTTTTTTTGGTAAGAGAACATTTATTTGGTAAGTTACAGAGGTGGAAGAAGTAATTCCTAGAAGAAATGGGCTTAGGAAATAAGTTATGAAGGTAAAAGAAGGGCCCTTGGAGCTTGGAATGGGAAGCTAATGGTAACGTGTCTGGAGGTCGGGGAGAGGGGAAAGGGGGTGGAATGGGAGTGCTCCCGAGAAGAGAGCCTCAAGTATACATTTATTATACATTCATTTTATATTGGCAAAATTGCTAACATTTTCATTCTCTCTTTAATCATCACTAAGCTTCTATGCTTTGTCGATAAGTTTTTCTAAAAATAAAAACGATGTTTATATCCTTATAACTACATAATATTTACAATATAATCAATAGTATGTTATAATTACATTGCCTTTATTGTTTTTCTTGTCTTTTTTTTCTTGGAGTTTATCATTGCCTTTCTTTTTCCCTTGCATTATCTTAGTCTACCCCAGTGGTCGGCACACTGCAGCTCGAAAGCCACATGTGGCTCTTTGGCCCCTTGAGTTTTTAGCAAAGGCCAGCTTAGGAGTACCCTAATTAAGTTAATAACAATGTACCTACAGAGAGAAACCAAAATGGCAGCATAGGTAAACACCTAAACTGCTGCCTCGCACAACAATTTCAAAACTACAACTAAAAGACAAAACGGACATCATCCTGAACCACAGGAAAGCTGGATGAGTGGAAATTCTACAAGTAGAAGGAAAGAGAAAAGCACACTGAGACTTAGAGGAACTGCAGAAGTCAGAGGTATGGAGGCGCACATGAAGAGGGCTGGCAATTGAGTACGAGGCTGGCTTTCTCAAGCGGGAGGGAGACAAAAGCTCCTGACTGCGCTGAACTCCAGTTCCCGGTGAGACTCTGGGGACCCAGACTCATTCGGTGAGAAACTAGACTGTCTGCCAGCGGGCGAAACTCGAGGGCGGCTTTCTCTCTGAGGTGCTTGCAGTGATTACCAGGGGACACTAAGACCCAGGGGCCTCTTAAGGCAGGGCTGACGGGGAAACAAATGCTGTCTGCTCTGCCCTGAGACTCCACCCTGAGACTCCGCCCCATCCAAGCTGAGCATAGAGGCTTTCGTAAGTCTTGTCTCATAAGGATGTCTCTAGCACAGAAGTTCTCCCAGCATAGACACAGCTGATCCTCACAGCCAATTGGCCTGGAGGTCAATTCCTCCCAGTGATACCAACAACAATCAAGGCTTAACTACAACAAGGCTGTGCACACAGCCCACAAAGGGGTGCACCAAGAGTGCCCACCTCAGGTAACTGGGGAGGCTGAGCCACTGGGCCCTATAGAACACCTAGCACACAAAGCCACTCTATCAATTCAGGGAAGCAGCCAAAATGCAGAGACAAAGAAACATCACAAATGAAAGAAATGGAGGAAAGCAAACGACTGGATATAGAGTTCAAAACCATGGTTATAAGGTTTTTCAAGAATTTTCTAGAAAAGGCCAATAAATTTAGCGAGACCCTAGAGGATATGAAAAAGAACCAACAAGAAATTAAGCATACACTGACTTAAATAAAAAATATTATACAGAGATCTAACAACAGACTAGATGATCGCAAGAATCAAGTCAAAGATTTAAAATACAAAGAAGCAAAAAACACCCAACCAGAAAAGCAAAAAGAAAAAAGAATCCAAAAATATGAAGATAGTGTAAGGAGCCTCTGGGACAACTTCAAGTGTACCAACATCCGAATTATGGGGATGCCAGAAGAAGAAAGAGAGCAAGATACTGAAAACCTATTTGAAGAAATAATGACCGAAAACTTCCCTCACCTGATGAAAGAAATAGACTTACAAGTCCAGGAAGTGCAGAGAACCCCAAACAAAAGAAATCCAAAGAGGACCACACCAACACATATCATAATTAAAATGCCAAGAGCAAAAGACAAAGAGAGAATATTAAAAGCAGCAAGAGAAAAACAGTTAGTTACCTACAAGGGAGCACCCATATGACTGTCAGCTGATTTCTCAACAGAAACTATGCAAGCCAGACGGGAGTGGCAAGAAATATTCCAAGTGATGAATAGCAAGAACCTACAACCAAGATTACTCTACCCAGCAAAGCTATCATTCAGAACTGAAGGTCAGACAAAGAGCTTCACAGATAAGAAAAAACTAAAGGATGCCCTAACTGGTTTGGCTCAGTGGATAGAGCGTCAGCCTGCAGACTGAAGGGTCCCAGGTTCGATTCCGGTCAAGGGCATGTACCTTGGTTGCAGGCACATCCCCAGGAGGGGGTGTGCAGGAGGCAGCTGATCGATGTTTCTCTCTCATCGATGTTTCGAACTCTCTATCCCTCTCCCTTCTTCTCTTTAAAAAAATAAAAAAATTTATATAAAAAAAAAATAAAGAAAAAGCTAAAGGATTTCATCACCACCAAACCAGTATTATATGAAATGCTGAAAGGTATTCTTTAAGAAGAGGAAGAAGAAGAAAAAGGTAAAGATAAAAATTCTGAACAACAAATACGTATCTATCAACAAGTGAATCTAAAAACCAAGAGAGTAAAAAATCTGATGAACAGTATGAACTGGTGAATATAATAGAATCAGGGGCATAGAAAGGGAGTGGACTGACAATTCTCAGGGGAAAAAGGGTGTGGGGGGTGCAGGAAGAGACTGGACAAAAATCGTACACCTATGGATGAGGACAGTGGTGGGGGGTAAGGGCAGAGGGTGGGGTGGGAACCGGGTGGAGGGGAGCTATAGGGGGAAAAAGAGGAACAATTGTAATAATCTGAACAATAAAGATTTATTAAGTTAAAAAAAACAACAACGTACCTACCTATATAGTTTAAGTTTAAAAAATTTGGCTCTCAAAAGAAATTTCAATCATTGTAACTGTTGATATTTGGCTCTGTTGACTAATGAGTTTGCCTACCACTGGTCTACCCTATCCTCAAGTTCTTCCAGTGTCTCCAGGACAACATAAAGTCTGTGGATTTTCTCATTATAAGCTCCACAAGGGCAGGTGTTTTTATCTGTTTTGTTCAGTGCTGTGTATCCTCCATCTGCCATCTTGAACCTGAGGTCACAATAATTTTTATCTACCTGTTAAGACTAATTTAAAACTCAGCTGTACCCAAACTACTTATTAGCTGTCGAGTACTATAATCTTAAAATTATTGTTTTAATTTTTTCTATTTAATTTTATTATTTTAATTTAAATGCACAGTCTTTTCCATCACCTCCCAGACTAGTGACTGTTCCGCCTCTGTATGCTGTAATGAAAAGCTCACTTGCTGTACTTAAGCTTATCTCTGATTCCTAGAACTTCTTTCCCCTATTAAGCTCAAATTTGCCTCTCTGTAATTTCTTTCCATTGGACCTAGGGTCTCAGAATGAAGACAGCTTCCTGGGCCAGGCTTCAGAGATAGATGGCAACATGATAACCTTCTTGGGGCTCATCTTCTGTAGCGCGTACTTCCAGCTCCTCCCTTCGCTCCCCCATGCGGGTTCCCACCCTTCACCCTCCTGACCGGGCTGCCCAAAGGGCAGTGCCTAACACTGCCCACAGACCCTAAGCCCTTAACAGTAGACACTGGGTGTAGAGATGCTATCACTTTCTTAAATTTTCTTCAACTCTTAGTCTTTGGAAAAGGGCCGAATATAGAAAGCAATGGCAATAATACCTCCTTTGCCATGAAAATGTCAGGTCTTAATATTTCACAAAAAATGTACTGAATGCCCAGTACTGACACCACCTTACTATTGCAATCCCAACATGGCTGGAGCTACGCTCAAACCAGGTGCTCACGCTGGCCTGCTCCCCGAACCCTGGCCCAAGGACACAAGCTGCTTTGTGGTCAGTTTTTCACTTGTTTGTGCAAAATAGAAAAAATGAGAAAAATATAATGACTGTTCCACAAAGTTAAATTTATTAACTGAGAAGACTTTTCTTTATTTGGACAGTCTGTTTCTCTTTCTTGTTTTGGTATTAAAGTAAAAATATTGATATTAAAATGTGTGCCCAGCAAGTGGCTCAGCTGGTTGAGCATCATCCTGTGCACTGAAAAGTTGCCAATTCAGTTCCCGATCAGGGCACATAGCTGGGTTTCGGGTTCAATCCCAGGCCAGAGCATGTATGAGAGGCAACTGATCAATGTTTCTCTCTCACATCGTTGTTTCTTTATCTCTCTCTCACTCTCTCTCTAAGCATGTCCTTTGGTGAGGATTTTAAAAAATAATAAAAAGAATGCTTTTAAAATATTTCATAAAAAATAAATAAACTAAAATTTGTAATAAAATTATTTTATAAAATGATGACTTATTCCCACTCAAAGTCTCTAGGAACTACATTTTGGGGACAAAGATGTGCAGATCAGATAATATTTTAATGGGCTTCTTGGCAAACTTAAAAGTTGGAAACTTGATTTGGCCCTACAAATTGAGTTACTTACAGGCCCTTGAATCCAAAAGTCTGAGAACCACAGGGCTAAATAAATGGAGAGTAGAAATCCAGGTGGTCTCTGACTTTATTTATTTATTTTCATTTACTTATTTTTAAATCCTCACCTGAGGATATTTTTCCATTTTAGAGAGAGGGAAAGACAGAGAGAAACATTGGGCCCACACGGAGAGGAGCCTGCAACCAAGGTACATGCCCTTGACCAGAATCGAACCTGGGACCTGTTGGTCCCCAGGCCGGCGCTCTTTCCACTGAGCCAAACTGGCTAGGGTGAGGTGGTCTCTGACTTCAGATGCAGTGACTTTTAGTTCCCTCTGAGCATATTCTCTTACCTTAGCTGCTCTGGAGATGATGAGTGAGCTGGAGGCTTGCAGTAGGCAGCATGGTTGATAAGATGGTGAACTGGAAGGGACCAGGCTAACTTGCTGGGCTCAGGCTATGGACTGGGTTGAACTTGTGGGGGATTGGAATGAGTCTCGTCTTTCTTTCTCTTGGAGATGTTGTCCAGAGGGCCCTGCGTCTCCACTTCTAAAGAATGAAGCGAGGAAAGAGGTTTTGTTATACTCAGATGGTTAGAGCTGAGCATCCAAAAAGTGACAAAAAAAATGCAATATAAGGGGGATAGGTAGTGAAGCTGTCGCCCCCCAAAGCCCTGGGTTTGCTGCAGAGATCTAGGACTACTTTTGGGGGGAGGAGGGGTTAGTTGGGCCTGCGTGTCTCAGGGAGAGTTAGGGTGTGGTATGGAAGCGGCGAAGTGCATGATGGTTGCAGGGAGCACAGGGGAGCAGCTGGTTCAGGCTGGCGGTAGTCTGGGTGGCCTTCCTAAGATGTGCTTCGGGATGTAAGTAGGTATTAAACATGGGAAAAGGGGTTTCCCTGCCCATTAATTAGGAAAATGCTACATTTAGCAAAGTCATACAGGGCTTTTAACATAGTGGTATGAACTATGACTCTCCAGGAATCAAATATGACCCAAATTACAGATCCTTTACCTGGAAAGTGATATGGAAAATAGGGGAGAAAAGGGAGAAGAGGTTTGATGGGCTAAGATCATGGAAAGCCTCAAACCTGAGGTTCTGTTTCTCCTGTGTGTGAGAGGAGCGAGGCTGAGTACTAAGCATGCAGATTCCCAGGCCCCGTCTCCTGACGGGAGGGCTAGAGCAGGACCCGGGAATCCACACGTCTACAAACCGGTTTCCATACAAGGGGTCTAGGGACCACAGTTTGAGAACCTGGAGGGCAGATGAGTCAGTATCAATGGGCAGAGACCTGGAAACTACAGTTTAGACCATATTCATGGATTCAAGCCTCTGCTGGCATAGAGAGCTGACAGCTGAGTCAGCTCCTCCTCTCCCTGCTCAAAGGTGTAATGGTGGGGAGAGCCCCGTGGGCCTTCTTTCCATCTGAGCATAGGGGTCGCAGCAAAGCCACTTGTCTCCCCCCTGGTGTCCATACGAGGTACTGCAGGTCAACACGTGCAGACCCAGAGAGCAGGTTGACCAGCAGCTGCCCTAGGAAAGTAGGTGGCTGAGGCTCAAACCTTGCCTGTTCCGGAAAGCCTCTCTTACCTTCTGCCTCCTCTATAAGCTCCTGCAGCACGCATTCCTGAAACACTCTACCCCCCTTTGCCGTCCCTCCTCCTGATGCCTCTAAAGTGGTCATGCTAGACACCGAGCTTTGTCCAGAAAGTGTGGAGCCTGAGGGACACTGTCTGCCGCTAAAGGTCACACATACTAACTAGGGTTAGAGAGACAGCCACCAGGGAGCAAATACCAGCGACCAAGCTGGACAAGGAGAAAGCTGGAGGGGACAGAGTCATCTCCCGTCTACTGTGGCCAAACCTCAAAAAAGCAGATAAACCGAGAGACAACCGACAACTTGTGGGAAAGGCTTTTAAAATGATGGAGATTGTAATTACATCAGTTGTTGTCAAAGAAGATTTGGGGATGAGCTGAAGAAGGGAATTGCTTTGCAGCCAGGCTTGAAGGCCAGAGGAAAGGGAACTATATAGGGGGAGGGGAGGCTAGAGAAAGTCCCAGAAAGCACCCTGCCTCTATGGGCCATGTGACCGTTGTGGGGGAAACAGCCTGCTTGTCCAGAGCATAGAACTCTCCCAACTCTGCCCTGGCCGCTGACTAATGTCTTAGGGATGTGAGAGGCCTGGGAAGGGATGTGGCCAAGGATTCCGGGAGAGGAGATCACAGGATCTTGGGTAGGAATGAGACCAACAAAAGCAACTGACTTGATTAAGCTTCCCGTGTGCCAGCACGGTGTGCAATAGGTTTCACATATACTATCTCACTTAATTCTCACAACCATCCTATGGGGCTATTATCCACCCCACATAACAGAGGAGGAGACTGGAGCCCAGAGAGGTTAGGTAATTTACACAAAGCAACAGCTACTAAGAGAACGGGGTGTGAATGCAGGCACCTCTGGCTCCACAGCCCTTGCCCTTATCCACCACCGCCCTTTCCTGCCACACAGGTCGTCTCCCCTCACTCCAGGGATGGTGGAGTCTCTTCCACCACCTTCCTGCAATACGTCCCTCCTGCCTCGGCTCGCACACCTCTGTACCCTGGGAAGCTCATGCTAAAATGGACTCAGAGTCAACTTCGTCATGCATTCACCCAGAGCCCCAGTTACGCCTTTGGGCCCTGAACAGTCAGTGCTGCCCATCCAAGAATTCCATCTGCTCGTGGGCACTGGGTGGGACTGAGTTCCAGGGCCTCCTGAAGTTCAATATTTCCTTCGGCCAGGGAAATGAGAAGCTTCAGGAGCCAGCGCCTAGTCCCACTCTTTCTCGCGCTGCAGTGTTTGGGAAACTCGAGATGGAGGAAACCGACTTGGGTTGGATCCCAGACTGACTAGAACAAGCAGAGCTTTTCCTGACCTGTGCTGAACATGTGATATGAGCAAGAAATAAGCCTTGATTGTGTAAGCCACTAAGATTGGGGGACTGTACATTATTGCAGCAAAACATAAACTATACTGGCTGAATCCGTCCCACAGAACAAGCGTGCTCAGGGCCCACAACAACCCAGCCTCCTCTAAGTCTTGTCTAAGCCAGAGCCTCAGTTTTTCTGCCGAGCCTCCTATGACAGTTAGTCAACTTCTCACCTGATCTTTGCTTCTGGACAGAATGCAACATGAGAACTGGACGTGACAGTCCGGGAGCAATTTGCAAAGCCTGCTGCCCTTCCCGCCTCTGCAGGGCTCTACCTCAGTGATGCAGCCAGTGACTGCCCTGAGCCTCGGGCAGGCTGGCCCCATCCTGGCTTCCATCTGACCTGCCTGGTTCTAATCTAATTCTTTGGGGCCCAGATAAAGAGTGGGCTCAGGATTCTGAATTAGATTGGCCTGGGTTTTTATCTTGGCCCTGCTCCTAACTGACTGGGTCACTGTGGGCAAGTTACTCAGTCTCTCAGCCTGTTTCCTCAACTGAAGGATGGAAAGTAGTAAGTCCAATCTTGAGACCGACCGGTGCAAGTATCACCTTTTCTTCTTGTCTCTTCTCCTTGGAACTCACAAAATGGGGGAGGGGATGGCATTTCTGGAATGAAGCCCCAGGCGGCCCCTGTACCATTGCTGTGTCCTAATCCCTGAGTTTTAGGCCATTTGGGGCCCCCTCCAGGTGGCAGCTGTCTGCTTCCCCTCCCCCCATCACAGGGGCTGCCCTGTGGGGCTGGGAGAGAGCGAAGTGGACTCCTGCAGATGTTCAGAGCTGGGTTGGGGAGTGAGGGGGGTGGGAGGCCGCTGAGCTAATCCCGGGGCTGCTGGGGAGGCTGGGCCAGCGCCTCAGAAGTCGCCTTCCAGGAGGCCCTCCCTGCCTGCAGCAGCCTGTGGCTCGGCTTGAATTTCTGAGGCCCCAGCTCAGGAACAGCTGCGTGCCTCTCGCTTTCTCTCCTCTCTTCCCCCAAATAGGCGTGGAGCAGGGCTAGCCGGGCGTCTGAACAGAATCCAGGAGGCTCCCAGCCCCTCAGTCCAGGTCTCTGCAGCCGCAGGCAGCTCAGACACAGCTCGGAGACATTCCCTGCTGCTCTTCATTTGGCCGAAACCTCGGCCCCAGCTTTGATGTTTGAATTCTTGTCCATCCCTTTGCCCCCTGGCTGGCTGGGCTGCCCAAGAACCTCTCCCCAGTGTGGGGGCGGGACCAGATTTGGGGTGGAGCCTCTTGATTTAGAAGCACCCCACCTACAAGCCTCCCAGCCTCACCCCACCCAGCTCCCTAAATGTCTTTTCCAGCTGCCTTCCTACATAAAGGTACTGTTATGTGTGTCCTTCCAGGTGTCTGACCTCTGACCTCCCTTTCCATGTCCATCAACACCTGCCACTTCGCTGAGGTGTGTGTGTGTACACACATACATGCACAATGCTTATTACTAGTATACGAAAAGCTTGTTTTATTTTATCCTCAACTATCTTGCTTTTTCTCTTTGTCAAAGAAGGAAATACAGAACCAGAGAGGACAAGAAACTTGATTTACTCACAGAAATATGATATGGCTAAGCCAGAATTTGAACGCAGTTCCCATGGTCTAATGACTTTTGAGCCCATGTTCTTTCTCCCTTCAACCACATGATCTGGTAAAGGCCAGCCCAGTCCTATTGCCCAGGAGCATACAGGGCAGCTACACGGTCCACCTCCACCTGGACACCTACAAACCTCCCGGCCAGGGGTCCTCAAACTTTTTAAACAGGGGGCCAGTTCACTGTCCCTCAGACCGTTGGAGGGCCGGACTATAGTTAAAAAACAACAACTATGAACAAATTCCTATGCACACTGCTAAGTCGGCTGCTAAGCAGGACAGGCAGCGGCGGCAAAAACACCCGGCGGGCCGGATAAATGTCCTCGGCGGGCCGCATGTGGCCCGCGGGCCGTAGTTTGAGGACCCCTGCTCCCGGCCTCCCCACCCCCAGCTCCCTAAATGTCTTTTCCAGCTGCCTTCCTACATAAAGGTACTGTTATGTGTGACCTTCCAGGTGTCCGACCTCTGACCTCCCTTTCCATGTCCCCATCACCATGTGAGCCATGGACCTGAGCCATTTCAGCTGAACACGTCTGACCAGATTCAGCTGAAATGATGGAGCCCACGCGGGAGACCCTGTGATGCCCATATGCTGGGAGGAAGTGTGCGGTGGGAGGACTGGGTCTGTCGCCCTCGGCTGGATCCCCAGTCTCTGGCGCAGCACACGTTCCTTTTCGTGATGGGAGTGACTCCGGGTGAGCATAAAGGTGCGGTATGTGTGGCCTTGAAACACAAGTCAGCTTCTTTACCTGAGCCCACCAAAGAAACAGTGGGTGGGCGGGGCCCTCGTGGTTTTGTACAGGGACTGCATGGACGGGTCGACCAGGTGTCTCTTAGGATGTTTTTAAGATAATTTTTGACTATGCAGTCTTTGCCTGTGCTTATAAACTAACCCCAAACATCTAATAATTGTCCCTTACCACCAGGGAAATTGCCTCTACTGGTGGGACATAGGGTCTGGGGGAAGCTGGGGGGACGCTGGACCTGGGCCTCGTGGGACCATGAGCTCCCCGTCGCCCCCCCCCCCCTTGCCCCGTTTAGGTCTTCCACGTGGTGCCATGAAGGAGTGTAAGATGGGGAATGAGATCTGGGTCCCAACGCAGCTGTGTAGTGGGACCCTGACAAGTCACTGGCGCCCGCTCCGGGCCCCAGTAACCTCTGTCAGGTGCAGCTATTGAACAAGCATCCGATGAGATGCTAGAGGCTCCTGAACACCCAGCTGGGCCAGGGGAGGCTCAGGACCAAGCCCGGGGCCCGTGCTGACCCCAGGACCAGCTACATCTTGCCTAGGGCCCCATGAAACCTCTGCCCACCTCCAGCAGTTGCTTTGGCTCAGGGCTGGCTGCTAGATCTGCCGCTAGGGCGGCGCCATCACCTCATGTTCTCCGTGAGAAAGGCAGCTTTGTTGCCTGTGGGCCTGTCAACCTTCCCTGGCTCCCCAAAACTCCACCTCCTGCTGTCACCCTGGCTCGGTGCCCCCTGTTCTGACAACATCCTACTCAGGCTCGGGTCCTCACAGGGCTCCCCCAAACCAACTAGATGCCCCCATGCCCCAAAGAAGTGCTCCCGGCTCTTCTCTGCTTCAACAGCTTGTGTTTTGGCTTAAAGTAATCCTGGGCCCAACTGCCCTTTCGCACCAGCTCTCCGAGGCTTAGCCTCGGCTTCTGTGAAGTACGGGCTGCAATCACAGCCTTGTGTGGTGCTTCCTGACACAGGCAGAACACCGAGGTGTCACAAGGCCGTGACGTGAGAGCAGTTGTTTTTGAAATGAAGGACTTGAGGTTCAGAGAGGGTAAGTAGCTTATGATCACACAGTGACTAAAGGGTGGAAGTGGGACTGATCAGGGCATTCCAGCTGCAGAGGCGGCCTGTGGGTCCTTACGTCACACTGTACTTCTGGGACCTGGCGAGGCTGCAGGGAGATGGCAGTGTAAAAGGACTTGGCCAGCCCTGGCCAGTTTGGCTCAGTGGATAGAGTGTCAGCCTGTGGACTGAAGGGTCCCGGGTTCGATTCTGGCCAGGGGCACATGCCTGGGTTTCAGGCTTAATCCCCGGAGGGGGGCGGTGTGTGCAGGAGGCAGCCAATCAATGATTCTCTCTTATCATTGATGTTTCTATCTCTCTCTCCCTCTCCCTTCCTCTTTGAAATCAATATATATATAAAATAAATAAAAGGACTTGGCCAAGGACGGGCAGACCTTTCCCCACAGTCTTATTGTATCCAGGTGTCATATCCGGTGGTTCTTCCTGGTGAAGGTGGGAGCAGTGGGCCATCTCTGAAGCCCTGGGATTCTATCTCAGGGGGAAGGGAGTCGGGCGCTGACCTTAGGCGGGTGTCCCAGGAGGGCCTGGCCTTGCCCAAACATCGGGACATTTTCTAGCCGTGGCCCAGGCTGAAGGTAGATGCGTGCTGGCTGGGGGCTGCAGTTATGCGGCCCCCGAAGGCCTAAGGCCTGTGCCCACAGGGCCCTGTGCATGGCAGCAGGGCTGAGGGAGTAGGACAGAGGGGAAACTAGTACTGGGGTATCTGGGGTGGTTTGGGGGGTGACAGGCCTTGTGTGGCAGAGCAAGGGGCCTGGCCTAGGTCCAGTCACCCACGAAGGAGCTGCCACGTGGCAGCACTGGGCACCTCGCATCCCACCGTCATGTGGGGAGAAAGGTCCTGCCTCCAGGGGTGTCGTGCATACCAGCAGGGAGCTGGTATACAGCAGGTGCTGGCGACACGGGGCCTGCGGTATTCAGTTTGTGGAACCCCGTGGGGAGTGCTGGCCGGGAGCTGAGGGGCTGAAGCTCTAAGGACAGCAGAGGAGGGTGGGATCTGGAGGCCACAGGGGCTGGGGGAGAGGGGAGGTGCAGGCACCCTGGGGCCAGGGCATTAGCCCGATTTTTAAAAATCAAAGTGAAATTCATGTAACATACAATGAACGATTTTAGAGTTAAAATCTAGTGCAACCACCACTTTTATCACGTTTTCGTCACAACAAAAAGAGACCCCGGACTCATTAAGCCATGGCTCTCCCTCCCCCCTTCCCAGGCCCTGGCGCCACTAACTCTTTCTCTGTTTCTTGCATTGACCTGTTCTGCTGCTTCAGATACATGGGTTTACACGGCATGGGACTGTGTGACTGGCTTCTTTCACTTAGTGTTCGCTTTCCGAGGTTCATCAGGTTATAGAACGAACCCGCGTTCCATTCTTCTTTATGGCTGGACAGCGTTCCATTGCAAGGGTTCCACACCTTGTCTCCACTCATCCCCTGGTGGGCCTTGGCCCCATTTGGAAGTGACAGTATTGACAGCCTGGGGCCCCCCATCATCACTCAAACCTCGGGGTGAGCAGAAAGACCCCGCCCCCAGCTCCCCCTCACAAGGAACCGCGCAGTGGGAGCGGGCACGAGAGGCACCTTCCCGCCCAGCAGCTGCTGTGGCGGCCACGGTGGCTTACGGAGCAGCTGCTGGGCGGTGGGCCCTGAAGAGCAGCTCTGAGTTCTCTGGCCTGTATTCAGGTCACATGGCCCAGCAGAGGGACAAGAGGGTGGGCAGAGAAGGGGAAGATGGCAGGAAAGAGAAAGGGCTCCCGGGGAAGCCTCTGGAAAGTGAGAGGAGTCTGTGGAGGACAAAGCCTAGTGTTGTCTGAGTCTCGCTGAAGCCCACCTGGGCACCATCAACGCGACAGGCCTGGTGCCGGGTGGGGAAACTGAGTCCCGGGGAGCAGCGGTGGCTGGCCCAATCTGCAGCCAAACTGGAGACCAACCCTGGGCGCTCTGATTCCCAGCGTCATGACATCAGCATGGGCCTGGCTGCCACCTCCCTGGGGGCCCATTCCACAGCCCGGGAGGCAGAGGCGCGTCAGCCTCCTCCCATCCTAGGCTGTGAAGGAAGAGCGAGCCCCTGGAGCCCTGGGTCCTCTGCCCGCCCCCCCCTCCCGCCCCCCACCAGCTGCTCCTGCAGGCCTCCGCTCTTGCATTTCCCTCTTCTCACCTGTAAAGTGGAAACCTGAGTTCCCTGCAGGGGGTTGAGGGGCCCAAATGAGACCACACTGTGAAAGGGGTGCGCAGGCTGTTCAGCCCTTAACCTGCTGGCGACTCAGCGTGGCCCCGGCAGGTGAGGCCCAGCCGGCCTGTCCTCCTGGGGGAAGAACTGTCCAAGGAGGTGCTGGCCTCTCGCCCGCTGGGCCTGTTCTCAGGTCCCTGTGGCCGGTGCCACCTTTGAACCACACGCTGCCTCCCAGCCACAGCCTCCAGCCTGGAGAAGAACGGCATCCATCCTCCCAGGGCCAGTCTGTCCCAGGCTGGGAGCTCCGTCCCCAGATACTGAGCGCATCCTCCCCCCTGCTCCCCTTCCCCCTCCTTCCCCCCCTCCACCCCCCCCCCCCCCCGACAGCTGTGCCCTCCCTCAGGCTCCCACCTGCAGCCCCCAGGCTGCCCTTGCCTCTGGCTGTGCCCAGGTGGTAAGCAGGAGGACGCAGTGGGGAGGGGCTGCTCCCCCATGCCCCTCACCACAGTCCCAGGCCTAGGCGGAAGGTGGGTGAGGCCCCCTCCCTCCTCTCTTCCTTCCAGTGCCTCTGAACGTCACGCACTCCCTGGTCCAGGCCGAGCAGAACCCTGCCCTCAAGGAGCTTGCCTTCCAGGGAGGGGACAGAGAGTACACAGGTGGAGTGAATGATCAGGAGGAAAAGGGGCCACAAAGGGGTCAGGAGTGAGGTGGGGGGAGGGGGCTCTGCAATTCCAAAGAGGGGGAGGGCATCTCCCTGTCAGGATGACAGCTGAGGCCCCGGAGCTCAGCCACGGATTTGAGTGCTTAGCATGCTGGCGTCAGGCGCCCCGCTTGATTTTTTCGGGGGTGGGGAGGAAAGGGGGTGTTGGCTGGTGACTGGTCCCGGGCAGGGGGGCTCTTCTGCTGGAGCTTGGGCAGCTGGTGTGGTCCGGACACTGTCTGCGTCAGGGATGGGCCCTGTATGAAATCCCATCGGTGCCAAAAATGTGGCCGTGTTTAAAACAAAGGAACATGCACTCGACACATGGAGCAGGCCTCAGCTGGGCATGCAGACCTCGCTGGGTGGTGACGTCGGGTCGGCATCCGGGGGCCGTGAGCCTGACACGTGTGCTCCTAGGGGTGCGGGTGTCCTGCCCGGCCCCCCAGTCCAGCCTTGCCCTCCCCACACGCACATACTAGGCCACGTAGACTCACACAGGTTGCACATCATACATCTGTCCACACTCATGAGAACATGCCCACCACACACACACGCACACACACTAATGCACACTCACACATATGCATCATCACACAGCACAGACACACACACACACCATCTACACACACACAACATATCACACACACCAACCATCACATCACACACATTACACCCCACCCCCACATACCCCCAAGTGAACACTTCCAACACACACACACTAGTCACACAGACTAGTGGTTCGATTCCCAGTCAGGGCACATGCCCTGATTGTGGGCTTGATTCCCAGCCAGGGGCATGCAAGAGGCAGCCGATTGATGATGTTTCTCTCTCATTGATGTTTCTATTTCTCTGTCCCTCTCCCTTCCTCTCTCTCTAAAACTCAATAAAAACATATCTTTAAAAAAGAATGCAAGTGGAAAGAAACATATCAGAAATAAACAATTACCAAAAACAAACACTGGAAAAGCAAAAGAACAAACACTGGAAAACTCAAAAAGAAATGGGGTATTTCTTTATCTTACCCCAAATCAAGTGACATGTGCTTGGAATGAATAAACAATTCAATAGATTAGAGAGAAACGTATAGATACGGAAGACAGATAAAGAACACCCAGTACTGGGAAGTGTATCCCAAGACATAATAGACACGGAAAGAACCTAAAGAAATGCTTGCAGCTGCCATTGGGAGCATGGCCGGTCGAAGGGCTGCATGCATAGAACACGATGAACACAGAGCACCCCCCAAAGCCCCACACCCCGCTGTGAACCACCTCAGGCCCTGACGGGCACGGCGACCTGCCAGGCTCTCACCGCACAACGGAGGAACCTGCACCACCTCTTGTGGAAGGAACACCGTCCTCGCTTAGTCTCTGCAGTCAGACACCTGGTCTACCAGGAGACAGCGCCGAAGGATGGAAAACCAAGAGAGAGAAAAATAGCAAGAGACCCACAAATGATCCCGCTTCTTGTCAGAAGTTAAACATAACCATGACTGATAGTCACCAAGAACAGATGAATCTGTGGCGAATTTCACCAATACCTGGAATTTGTTTTTAAGAGGAATTAAATAAAACTCGAAGCTAGAAAATGAATAAGCCAGGAGAGCCAACGCAGGCATGGCGGTGATCGTCAGCAATGCTGTAGTACATACTTCATCGTTGCCAAGAGACCAGGTCTTAAACGTTCTCTCCACAAAAAAAGAAATGATAATTAGGTGACCCAATAGAGGTGTTAGCTGGGCTGCAGTGGAAATAGTATGATAATATATAAATGTGTCAGAGCAGCACACTGTACACCTTAAACTTACACAATGCTATATGTCAATTACATCTCAATTTCAAAAGGAAAAAAGGAGAAGGGAATACAGGGAAACCTGTAGTGACTCCAAACAAACAAATAAGTAGAAATTACAGGATTGAAAAGAATAATTGAAATTAAGAATCCAATAGGTATGTTTAACAGCAAGTTAGACAAAACAGAAGACATTGCCCTAGCCGGTTTTGCTCAGTGGATAGAGCGTCGGCCTGCAGACTGAAGGGTCCCAGGTTCAATTCTGGTCAAGGGCACGTGTCCAGGTTTCGGGCTCAGTTCCCAGTGGAGGTGGGGTGCAGGAGGCAGCCGATCAATGATTCTCTCTCATCATTGATGTTTCTATCTCTCTCCCTCTCCCTTCCTCTCCGAAATCAATAAAAAATATATATTAAAAACAGAACAGTTTAAGGAAATGGCAGTTAGGTCAGTAGAAAATACTGAAATTGATACTCAGAGAAGAAAAAAAATGAAAGATATGGAAAAGTGAGTGAGAGATGGGGAACAGGTTGCAAGTGTTTAACACGTGAATAACGTCAGCACCCATTTGTTTGTTCACAGACCAGAAGTCTGAGCGAGACGCAGCTGGGTTTTCTGCTCAGGGTCTCACAGGCTGAAATCAGGGTGGTGGTCGGACTGTGGTCTCCTCCGTACTTCTGGGTCCTCTTCCCAGCTCCTGGGGTTGTGGCAGACTTAGCTCCTTTAGGCTGTGGGGCTGAGGTCTCCAGGTCCTTGTTCGCGGATATAACTAGGATTACTAATCAATGGAGTATGAGTTCGTCAAGAGGGAGATTATCCAGATGGGCCTGACCAACTGACGTGATCCTGCACACCTGGGTCTAGAGATCAGAAAGAGAAAAATTCAGAGTCAAAGCATGAGACAGAGTCGACTGCCACTGCCAGCTTTGAAGAAGGAGGAGGCTCCGTGGAATGCAGGCTGTCCCTAGAGACAGGGTAGATCCTGACTGACAGCCAACAATATGACATGATCAAGAGTGATGCCTGTCACATTCAAAGGTTTCGTCCACTCTCTGGGTGGGGGGCAGGGACAATATACCATGGTGGGGTTCCGGGGGGGTCATCTCAGAATTTTGTCTACTACAATTATATTATAATTGCTAACTTCTGTCTTCAAGAGACATAAGAAAGTAGGAAGGTAGGCTGCCGAATGGGATAAGAATTTTACAATATACATAAACAATAGAGTTGTATCTGCAATATATTTAAAAGCTCTTACATGTTAATAAGAAAAAAGACAAAACAATAGAAAAATAGACAAAAAGGAAGTTATGTCACAGAAGGAACTCAAAATACCAGCAAACATGAAGACATGCTCATTATTAATTGGAGAGAAGTAAGTCATCACCCCACCAAATGATTAAAACTTTAAAATATCTGACAATAAGTGCTTGTAGTGAATTTAGAGTGATAGGGACTCACACACGCACCTCCAGTGTGAATTTGAGTTGGTACAACCTCTTGTGGACAGTAAATTGTCATCATCTACAAAGCTGAAAATGCACACGGTCTACTCCCAACAATCCCACCCCCTGGGTGTACACTGGACAGAAATGCATGCTCATAGATGTCCAGGCAGCCGAATACTGGAAACAGTTGGAAACAATTCAAATGTCCAGTCACAGTAGAATATGTAAGTAAATTATAACATATTCATATAATAGAATACTTTTAAGGTAACAATATGGTTCTATTTCTTAAAGTTGGTGGAGACTACACAGGTGTTTATTTCATCCTTCCTTCCAGAAGTCTTTCAATGCCTCTGTCCGTTTCCCTGAGCAGAAGTCAGAACAGGAGATCCGTAGCCCAGCCCTCAGCTTCACAAACAAGGAGACGCGCGAAGGGGACACGTGGCAGGCTTCCCGACGGCACGTCTTGAAACCTTCTCTTAGTCTGCCTAGGACCCCTCCTCCTTTCCTTCTCCGAGCCCCTAGTAACATCCTCCTTCTGGATCCTCGCAGATCGTGCTGGTCCATCCACGCGTCTTCCTCTTCCCTTAGCTACGTTTCAATAAGAGCTTTGTGGAACTATGAACATTTTGGTGCTGCTACACAGAAAATGACCAGCAGGGGACAGCATTTAGCTTTCCGGCTCCTAACTTCCCCATCGCAGGTCTGAGGGGGAGAAAAGTTGGTTTTTCTTTTCCTTTCGCCAAACCCTGCAGTCGGTGCCGGTGCTGGTGCCTCAGAATGCCCGTTGCTCCTGTTGGAAGCACCCACCCCCGCCCCCTTTGCTGAGGAAATGCCCTGAGCATCTTCCAGAAGCTCCAGTTGTGGACATAGTGATGGAGGAGAACCCGGGGATACACCATGGGAACACGAACCTGTCTGCTCTCTCTGGAGCCTGAGGGAAGGCTGATTCCCACAGCAGCCGCGGAGGGCAATGGGCTGGGAAGGCATCTTAAGAATCCCATTTTCAGTTGGAAAACGGAGACTCAGCCTCCCGTTACCACCAAGGGTTCCTGTTACCACACGGCTCTGAAACCTCCATCAGGCGGTCCCTCTTGCTCCTCAAACCTCCCTCAGGTGGTCCCTCTTGCCCCTCAAACCTCCCTCAGGCGGTCCCTCTCGCCCGGCAAGCGTGATCAGTAAACAGCAGGCAACAAGAGCTGTCATTTATGGAGCACACACTTCGCACAGGAAGTGTGCCCAGAGCTTGATACGTATTATGAGCCCCATTTGCAGATGGAAAAGTTGAGGAACAAAGAAGTTAGAAACATGCCCAAAGATGCACAGTTGGGCAGGGAAGAGCTGGAATGTGAACTCGGGTACATCCAATCCCAAGGCCCAGCTCTTACGCACCAGAGTGTGTTTCTTCATCGCCAGCAGCCATGGTGGGCCAAGCTCCGTGCGAGGCGGTTCACCTATTAGAGCATGTGCCTCCTGTAGCAGGTGTGTTTGGTGCGAGTGCTTCTGTTCCTTCCACAGACGCAGAGGCTCAGTGTCTCACCCACGGCCACTCCGCTAGCGAGTGAGGAGGCAGGATCTGAGATTGGCCCTCTGACCCAAAGCCCACGCTTTAATGTCTACCGCGTCCCGCTTCCCTGGCTGGCATACCAGAAGCGAACTTTGGGGACGTGATGGGGAAACAGTGGAAAGCACACAGCGCTTGATTTCACATGCGGTGCCCATGGGGTTCCAGCAATGCCATGTGTGTAAAAAGAGGTAAAGCGGTGAGGGAGATGTGCCCGTCTCCCATGTCTTCGTCCTACCATAGCTGAGCCCAACCCTAACCCTAAGGGGGAGGGATGCTGTCTGCAGGCACCTCTGGAAGACTGGTTTGGAGGGACCTGTGTTCATCTCCAGCCCTTGTCCAGGGAGGGGTTCCCCGGCACCCAGCATGGCAGCGCGGCCCTAGGGCATCTTGCCAACACCCCATGTTCTGACTCCATGCTCACCAGTGGCGCCAATCTGAGATATTTAGTCCCCTTTGTGGGGTCTCGTGGTTTTTCACCAACTTAGCTCTAAGACCCTAGCCTCTGATGGGGAGGGGGGATATGACCCATTATGAGATCCAGAGTCCTTTCAGGTTGCTAAGGAAAAGCAACTATTCCACATAGTGAGGCCAAAGAGCATCCTCACTTCTATGAGGGGTCCTTAGAGGGACCCCTGTGGACGTAAGAAGTGACGCCCTCAACATCCCTACACAGAGAGAGATCAATGTTACAGACCAAACTTTGTATAATGTTCCTCAGTGTAGGTTGAGGGCCATCAACTAAGGCACAAAGCACTAAGAGTCATTCTTCGAGAAGCCATGACAGGTGGTAGGCACGCAACCGCATTGCTCTGGCTAAAGCGGCAACATTAAAAATTCTCTCGAGAGAGGGAGTCCAGGGTGCACTTTGCAGGCCCTCGGCCGCGAGCAGCATCTCTCTTAGCCAAGCTTTAAAAAGCACTTGTGGCTGTGAGGCTGAGATTTACCTGGAGTGTTGGTACCTCCCATTGCCAATTAAGAAATGGGCCACTGAGCCGGGACTTCGATTAGATCCTCTTATGCATCAGCACTTTTTAAAAATATATCTTCCTACTGATTTCAGAGAGGAAGGGAGAGGGGAAGAGAGATAGAAACAGCAATGATGAGAGTCATTGATCAGCGGCCCCCTGCATGCCTCCTACTGGGGATCGAGCCTGCAACCCACACATGTGCCCTGACTGGGAATCAACCCGTGACTTCCTGGTTCATACGTCGACGCTCAACCACTGAGCCACACTGGCTGGGTTGAGCCGCACCAGCTGGGCTAGATCCTCTTACAAAAAGTCAGGCACCAGCAAGGACACGTTCCTCCAGAGAAGGCCAGCCCACACCCCCTCTAAAGCGCAGCAAGGCAGCCCCTGTGGGTAGAGCCCAGCTCTGCGTTGAGGGGACTTTGCGAGCTCTCTAACGATGCCACGGATGAGTAATTGAGGCCCCACAGCTCCACACGAGAGAGTGCCGTACCAGTCAAAATTAGCCTGGAAACACTGTAAAGCCGGTGTGTAGCCATAAACCCTGTTTGACCCAGGACGCAAAAATCTTCCGCACACCTCAATGTGCGAACGGGCCCTGCTAGGTACACTGCTTGTGAGATGCACTTCCAAAGTACTACATACGGTAACTTGCTACTTGTAGTTATTTTCTATAAATGCTTCTACAATTGAAGGCTATCTATTAAAATGATGCTTCACAATCCAGAATTGGTAGCCCTTGTTTCTGGAGGTAGGCAGGTAGTAGTATGTCAATTGTCTATTAAGAAAGAATGCTAAAAAAAAAAACACAAATAAATAAAATTTTTTTAAAAATAAAGACTACTACTACCCTGGCCAGTTGCTCAGTGGTTAGAGCAGCAGTTCCCAACATAGGGCACACGCCTCACAGGGGAGCAATTTGATTTTTAAGGGGGGCAATTTGAGAATGAGTTATTAACAGTGATTTTTTTGCATTTCTTATGGTTCTAGCGGCCTCATTTACAGCATATAAATATATACTGTGACATATTTATGCACTTCAGTTCTCTTGTATATGTTTTGAAACTTTATTTGCTATTTTTTCATATCACTTCATATTATTATTATTTTTTAACAATTTCTTAGTGACTTCTTCCTCAGTACTTCAACTGTCCTTTTGTTCTTTTATTTTTCTCTTTCACGGATGCCATGTTCTTTGGAAGCTTGTTTAGTCCAAGGTAAAGGTAATGGCCTTTTAGGCTTCCTCCACGTGAATAGTTCACTTTTTGAATAATAAGAATTATATGTCACAGAGGGGGCATCAGGATTTCAGAGATGCTCAGGTGGGGCGCGGCTAAAAAAAGGTTGGGAACCACTGGCTTAGAGCGTCTGTCCACAGACCAAAGGGTTGCAGTTTGATTCCCCATCAAGGGTATGTACCTTGGTTGCAGGCTCAATCCCCGGCTTTGGTTGGGGCTCAGGCAAGAGGCAACCAAACAATGTGTCTCTCTCACTCTCTCTCTCTCTCTCTCTCTCTCTCTCTCTCTCTCTCTCTCTCTCCTCTCTCTCCCCCCCCCCCCCGACCTTCTCCCTCTGCTCTCTCTCAAAAACAAACAAACAAACAAAAAACCAAAATGGAAAAAATACCTTGGGTGAGGATAAAAAAAGAAAAGACAGACCACCTAGGCCAGTGGTCGGCAAACTCATTAGTCAACAGAGCCAAATATCAACAGTACAGCGATTGAAGTTTCTTTTGAGAGCCAAATTTTTCAAACTTAAACTTCTTCTAACGCCACTTCTTCAAAATAGACTCGCCCAGGCGGTGGTATTCTGTGGAAGAGCCACACTCAAGGGGCCAAAGAGCCGCATGTGGCTCGCGAGCCGCAGTTTGCCGACCACGGACCTAGTCCATGATATCAAAATCAGGTAACTTGCATCCAAAAGAGCGCGTAGCTTTCTGTCCCTAGCGCAGGGCAGGATGGCGTGGTGACCCTTAGCATGGCCTGGCGACACCAGACACAGCAGCCTGCATGGCACTGACACCGGCCCTTCAGAACCGACCCTGGCAGGTGGGCATTTCTGCAGCCCATCCAACGCCCGTTTCAAGTGATGAAAGACCAAGTTAAAAACACAAGGCGCCGACTGGAGGTGACTAACAGTGTCCTCATTTCTCCTCTACAGTCTGTGTCAAAGGCTGGAAGAGACTCAGCAAAGGTCACAAACCATTTCATACAATTTTTGGCCTCTAGATCCTATAAATTATAGCAGATGACTATGCCCACAGCCTGCAAGCTGTGCACATGGATGTCAGGCTTGCAAATTATTAAGCAAAAGGCAAGCTCGTGGATCCTGCTCATACATGCTGGTAGAGTGACCAGCTGGTCCCGGTTTGCCGGAGACTTTTCCCGCTTAGTACTGAGTGTCCCGTGTCCTGGGAAACCGCTTAGTCACCGGCGAACCAGACGCGGGTCAGCCTACCTGCAGACCTTCCTCACCAGCGGGTGACCCCTGGGGGACGTGTGCATTTAGGGATGAAGCACAAACTACTGAATGGGATCTCTGTGTGGGAGTGGGGTTTGTGGATTGATGGAGTTCACTGCAGGGTGTTTGAGGATCAATCAGCTTTTGCATTGAAGTCAGCTATTGGGGAACCTTTGTCTGGGATGCTCATTTTCTCCACTGAGGAATCTTCCAGGATCCTGCTTGTGGACTGTGAATCAGCTTGCTCACCCCCCGGGCATTGGGGTCTCATCATTCAATATGCAGATGTATGCACAAGCCTTGTACCTTACCTCCTCCTCCTCCTTAATGTATTGCCTCACACCTCTCATTGAGCAGTTCCCACAGCTGTTTCCATGACAGGTTCCCTTTTCCCAGGGGCAGGGCAGATCCTCACTGAAGGGGAATAGGCAGATGACCCAGGGTTTCCACACTGTGTCCCTGTTCCCAGTTCAGCCTCCCCCTGGACCTCACATCTTTAACATCAACCTTTCTGAGACTTTGGGGGTACCACAGGGAGAATCAGCTGGCTTTTCCTTATTCCCTCCTCTGGGGGCACCTACGTTACAGCACCCCCTGTTCTGCCAGGTTAGTTACTGCTCCTCCGTATGCTTTCTGTCTTCAGAAAATGTGTTGGAAACTCTTGTCCACTGTTTTCTTCTCTCCAGTTCCTCCTGCCCTTGCAGGTCTTACCTGTGCCATTCCTCTGTGGTCGTTTTACTGGAATTGGGGAAGGAGAGGAAGTAAGCTCGCACTGCCTGCCAATCAAGCCCATTGAACTGGACAGCCATTACTCTGGTCTCTCTTTTTCTAAGCCTGAATGAAGGATGTGGCACTTCTGGAACAATCTCTCATATTTATTATTTTTTTCTCTTGTACTTTCTGTTGCTCTAGCCCTTTCTGTTGTTTTCAGGGAGACTTGCTTGGGCCAGTCTTGTAGCTCCCTGGCTCTTCCGCTGCAGACCTCCTACCTCTTAGCCCATCCACGGAGGTGGTGTTTTGTTTTGTTTTTAATTATGAATATATTTTTCATTTCTAACATCTCTAATTTATCTTATTGTAGAGAATATTAATTATACTTACTTCAAAGCTCAGTACTGGTTGTCTTACCTGTTCTGGTTTAACCTTGGAATCTGGAGGCAGACAGCGTGGGGTTGAATTGTGGCTTCACACACTGAACTCTGTGATTTTGTGTAAAGTTACATGCTCGCTTACACCTTAGTTGCCTCAAGTGTAAAATGGGGATGAAAATGGTTCCACCTTAAAAGATTGCTGTTAGAGTTTAAGATTTTTTTATATATGCAATATGTTTAGCATTACGCCTGACATATAAATGCTCAGTAAATATTAGCAATTATTATCGTATTTCCTCAGTTATAAGTCTCACTTTTGTGGGGCTGGTGCTTCTCCAACAATATTTAAATTTTTGACAGTGGACTCATGTTTTCCCATGGGATTTCCTGCAAGAAATCTGCTTGTGTCCTCACTCGGATAGAGGGGTGAAACCTGTTCATGAATGTGTGTTCCACGTTGCTTTCAGGACGAGTACAGAATGGGCAGGACCCACTAGTGGGTGGATGTCCTTGTACTTGGCTTTTGGGGCTTGGCTGCTGCCCAGTACTCCCTGGCTTTGCCATCCATAAGGGCCCTGCCCTGTCCCTCACTCTCTAACACTGCTCCTACCTGGAGACAGATGCTCCTATCTTGGCCATCTTGTCTGCAACGGTGGGGTTCAGGTCCAGGGTGATGTTCAGGAGTCAACTCACCTGGCTACTTCCATGGAAGTGTTTGTTTGACTCACCCATGGGTACCGAGTTGGTTCCCTCTTACTCCAGGCCTCCCCTGCCTCTGGGCACGAGTACCCTTGTTTCTGCTCCCACTTTTGTAGTGTATATTGTAGTATATACATTCAAGAATATACATACTATATTCTCTTTTTTTTCCAAATTATAAAGGAAAGTTTATTCAGAAAGTTACAGAGGTAGAAGTGAGCCAGCTGAGCTGCATGGGCTCAGGGAACAAGTTACAGAGGCAGAAGGGCCCTAGAAGCCTAGGAGAGAGAAAGGCAAAGATAACACACGGGAGGGGGTGGGGGGGGTGTGAGCATGCTCCCGAGAGGAAGAGCATGCCCGTGATGTAATTCTATTCTAAAATATATATATATATTTTTTATTTCAGAGAGGAACAGAAAGGGAGAGAGAGATAGAAACATCAGTGATGAGAGAGTATCATTGATAGGCTGCCTCCTGCACGCCCCCTACTGAGGATCAAGCCCACAACCCAGACATGTGCCCTGACTGGGTATCAAACCCTGACCTCCTGGTTCATGCCAGCTGGGCCCGTGCTGTATTCATGACCACAGCCCATAAGCTGGGCTGCCATGTTAAATCCCATCCTGCCTGCTTTGGGCTTCTCAGAAATTCCTCAGCACTTCCGCTTCTCTGAACATGCTCGGTCATCCTTTTTGAGGTCACGCTTTCCCCCCTTTCCTGTCATTTCTGGGGTTTGGAGCTGAGGAGAGACTGGAGCGTGCGTTTTGTCCATTATGGTGAAAAGAGGAGTCAGAGAGTTCCTGTTCCATAAAAAAACGACAGTTAAGCAGAATCTCGGAGAAGGAGGAGGAGCTGCTAAAGTGAAAAGGGGAGAGAAGGGCATTACAGACAAGGAGACAGCATGGGCGAAGGTATGGGGACATGACACGGTATGGCAGGTGAAGAGGTGAGGAGGGATTACGAGCAATTTGACATTTCCAGAGTCAGGAGGTACACGGGCTGCAGACGGAGAGGCCGGGTCCTATGTGTCAGGTTAAGAGGCTTACCCCTACTCCGAGAGCCCCTGAAGGTTCTTGAGGAGTCGCATGTGCATCTGGGCCACTCTGGAGGACAGAGGTCAGGGGAATGAAACCTGAGCTAGGCAGGCCAGTTAGAAAGGTCCTGCAGAAGTCCAGGCGAGAACTCACCAGGGCCTGGAGGCCAAGACAGTGGTACCTAAGATATGGAAAGTGAGGGGCCGATGCAAGAAATAGGAAGAAAACTCTGTAGACAGGGAGAATTTTCCAGTAGTATTTGTTTTCCTTAGATGGAATAAAGAGAGACTCCAGTTCCTCCAGTATGGTCAGATGTTTTTTGTAAAATTTGCAAAAGTAAGCTATTTCAGTTGCAAATAGTTAATACCACTGGTAACATCCCACCCATTTTTATAACTATTATCAAAGTGGAAATACTATTAAGTTTCATATATGAGCTATAAGGTTTGAGGGCATTTTAAGTTTTCTTGTGCAGTGTCTACTAATCTTAAATACTTCTTGAATTGATACAAGTATTTTCTAGTTTGTCATGGATATTCTATTGAAGTGATTAATTGAGTTGTATTGTACTTTAGATGTATTTCACATCAAGTCTTCATAAAATTTAGTCTTTCCTTAGTGTGTACATCTAGAAGTTTATAGATTTCATAAAAATCAAATATGTCAGATAAACTAAGACGCCATGTGATATGGTAGATGCATACAACATTTAATTTCACACTCGGGAATGCTTCTATTTCTAGTATTCCTGCAGTTTGTGCCTTATTACACAAGATTTCTAGTAAAATATATTTCCCGAATTGTTCAAAAAAGATGTGTGTCTATAGGTGTGTATGTTTTAATTGCAGATGTTGCCATATCAAATATATTCTCTATAGGGGAGAACTTCCGTTTCAAATAGGCATGGATGAGAATAGACTTCATGCTTAGAACTTCATACATACGATGACTGGAAGAATTTCCCATAGACTGGCTTTGGCCCCACGTCAAATCTTGTTTCTCCTCCACTGTCTATAGATTTCCTAAAACAGGTGCTGTGGGACCTGTTTATCACTGAGCTGGCTGAATCAGAATGGTGACCCATTCCTACCCTGGGATGACTAGCAGTAACATAACTACACATGGAAGTGACCACAAATAACACACACATGTCCGGCTAAACCCAAACTAAATGTATCGCCAGCTCGCCTTTCCCTAAGCAAGATCCCGAAGATGCCTAGGGCCACTCCAACATGAGGGGCTTGAGGAAAAATCGGAGTAGAAAGAGCCAGCCATCTTCACTGTTTGCACTTAAAATAGTTTCCTTTTGCAAATTCTACAGAAACACGTGACCACATAAAACATTCCCGAGACTCTCCCATGAGAAACCCTTGCAAGCAAGGGCTCTGCAGCTTCATGGTGAATCCTTCTCAATCTGTAGGACTTGCAAAGTCAGAAATGACAAAGTAGCTATCAGATCCCCAGCCCAATGCCTTGGCAGAAAGTGGTTTCCCACCTGGGATTCAGAACCGGGAGAAAAAGCAGGTTGAGGGGAAGGGTGGTAGGTTCATTTTTCTGACATGATGAATTTGAGTTTTTTGGGGAATATTCTGGTAAAGGTATTTATTGATACACTTGTAGTTCTAGTACCATCCCCCCAAACCCCCATCCCTGTTTAAACAAAGAAAATTCAAACAACCCAAAGGAAGGTAGAAAAGTGAAAAAAAGAAACAAAGAGAAAGCATATTTCACATAATATTCAAAATACTTCAGAAAAAAAGAAAACAGCCCTGCTGGTGTGGCTCAATGGTTGAGGGTCAACCTATGAACCAAGAGGTCACGGTTCAATTCCCAGTCAAGGCACATGCCCAGGTTGTGGGCTTGATCTCCAGTGGAGGACATGCAGGAGGCAGCCCATCAATGATTCTCATCATTGATGTTTCTCCCTCTCCCTCTCCCTCTCCCTCTGAAATCAATAAAAATATATTTTTAAAAAAGAAATTCTTCCATCCTGATGGTTGTTTTAAGACCTCACAGTGCTCCCACCTCTGATGTAGCAACAAAAGTGTCGTGCTTGTCCCAGGGAGCACTCGGGACCTTTTCCAAGTCTCTAATTGGTCAGCAAATAGGCCAGACAAGTGGCTTAATATTTTCTTTAAAATATATATATACTAGAGGCCCGGTGCACGAAATTCGTGCACAGAGGGGGGTTGTACCTCAGCCCAGCCTGTACCCTCTCCAATCTGGGACCCCTCAAGGGATGTCCAAATGCCCGTTTTGGCCCGATCCCTGGGATCGGGCCTAAACGGGCAGCCGGACATCCCTCTCACAATCCAGGACTGCTGGCTCCCAATTGCTTGCCTGCCTGCCTTCCTGATTGCCCCTAACCACTTCTGCCTGCCAGCCTGATCACCCCCTAACCACTCTGCTGCCAGCCTGTTTGCCCCCAACTTCCCTCCTCTGCCGGCCTGGTCACCCCTAACTGCCCTCTCCTGCAGGGTTGATCACTTCCAACTGCCCTCCCTTGCAGGCCTGGTCCTTCTCAACTGCCCTCCCTTGCAGGCCGGGTGCCTCCCAACTGCCCTCTCCTGCTGGCCATCTCATGGTGGCCATCTTGTGTCCACATGGGGGCAGGATCTTTGACCACATGGGGGCAGCTATATTGTGTGTTGCAGTGATGATCAATCTGCATAGTACTCTTTTATTAGATAGGATAGAGGCCTGGTACAGGGGTGGGGGCCAGCTGGTTTGCCCTGAAGGGCGTCCCGGATCAGATGGGGGTTCCTTGGGGCGTGGGACGGCCTGAGCGAGGGGCCTGTGGTGGTTTGCAGTCGGGCCACGCCCCCTGGCAACGCAAGCAGAGGACCTGGTATCTATTTTCCTTCTACAATTGAAACTTTGTAGCCTGGAGCAGAGCCAAGCCTGGGGCTCCCTCCGAGGCCCGCAGCCATTTGTGTTGGAGTTATAATTGAAACTTTGTTGCCTTAAGCGGGTGGGCCCAGCCAGGGTGTGTGGAAAGCTTTGCTTCCCCTGTTGCCGGCGGCAACCCTGGCCTGCTCTCTCAAGCTCCATTCTGCCGCCATTTGTTTGAATTTGTTTACCTTCTATAATTGAAACTTTGTAGCTTGAGTGGAGGCTTAGGCCTGCAACGGCTGGCAGAAAGCTTGGCTTCCTCTGTTACCTAGGAAACCTTGCTCTCTGTGGCTGTAGCCATCTTGGTTTGGGTTAATTTGCATACTCGCTCTGATTGGATGGTGGGTGTGGCTTTGTGGGTGTGTCGGAGGTATGGTCAATTTGCATATTTGTCTATTATTAGATAGGATTTTTAATTAATTCCAGAGAAGAAGGGAGAGGGAGAAAGATATAGAAACATCAATGACGAGAGACAATCATGGATCAGCAGATGAGTTTGGTGAGATGCAGCTGGTGAGGGTGAGCATTTGTCCCAGAGGAGGGGGCCAGGCCAAACCCAGCAGCCCACAGGACACGCCCAGACTCTGAGGTACCCACATCAGGGAGAAGTTCCCGCGTGCCAGGCTCTTTCCTGCCCTCTTCCCCCCACAACTTGCCTGGGTTGGGGGAAGCCAGACTGTTGGAGCTGGACGTGTCCTCTAAGTCCTTAGAGTCTAAGAAATGGTAGTGTCTGGGGGACAGCAGGGAGCAGGCCCAGCTGCTGCTGGGAGCTGCTGCTGTAGGCGGCCTGCCCAGGTCACTCTTGTAAGGGAAGTGGCCCAGGAGAAGAAATACTAGGGGGACCTCTAAAGTCACCTCCCCGCTGAAGTACCTTTTCTTCCTGGTGGTAGGGAATCTCAGCAGCTCCCCTGCAACCAGTCACATTCACACCCCTGCCCCCCATCTCTGGTGTTCCCCTGCTTAGGAGGGGCAAGAAGTATTCCTTGGTCCCTCCGGGAGCCAAACGGTGCAAGCACAGCGCGCTAGGCAGATGTCTGTGGCCAAGAGGAAGAGGGGTCCCTGCTGGTGGTGGGAGAAGATAAGGAATTGAAAGGAGACCCAGGCCCAAACGTCCAACCTCCGACACACAGTCCAGGGTCATCATATCCGTGGGAGCATTGTGGAGACTGCAACAGTGGCCACAGCAACAGAGCCACCAGGTTCTCACAGCCCTTGGCCCTGAGCCAGGGAGAAGTCCTGCCCAGAGGGCCCACACCCTCCAGTGACCAGGAACCACTTGGACATCCCCAGCACTGGAAAGGCAGTAGCAACCACCTGGAGCAAAGGGCTGTCCTCGGTGCCCGGAGATACAGAGACAACTCTGCGACCTTTGCAACTAGCGGCCATGCAGTCCCGGGCTGGCAAGTTCCAGAATCTTTGATGTTGAGCCCAGCATCTTCCTACAGGAGAAGCGGTTGGTACCCTGGGGGCCTGGGAGCTGCAGCCAAGCTAGTTCCCTCCCGTTCCACCTCAGCCAGGGCTTCCTCTCCCCCTTCTATTGTCTCCTCTCCACCCCACTTCCCAGCAGTTTCAAATTGAAGTCCCTCTCAAATTCTGTGGTCTCACCCTGGCCGGTAGTGGGCGAATAGGAGGCAGTGGATCGATGTTTCTCCCACATCATTTTCTCTATCTTCCTCTACCTTCCTCTTACTTTCTAAAATCAAAAATTTTTTTAAAAGAATAATTAGCCGGCTGGCGTGGCTCAGAGGTTGAACACTGAGCCATGAACCAGGAGGCCACAGTTTGATTCCCAGTCAGGGCACATGCCCAGATTGCCTGTTCGATCCCCAGTGAGGGGCGTATAGGAAGCAGCTGATGGATGCTTTACTCTCATCATTGATGTTTCTATCTCTCTCTCCCTCTCCCATCCTCTCTGAAATCAATAAAAAAATATTTTTAAAAAAGAATAACTATTTGGGAATCATTAATTGAGGCAGAAGCCCAAATAACATTCTGATTAAGAGATGAAGGCAATGGGTATTTGTGAAGGGGAGGGGAACAATTACATCAATAGAAGAAAGGCATTTTTGTAGTAGGTAGGTAGGTAGGTAGGTATACTCAGAGCAGAGTAGAAACAATAGGCCAGGTGCAGAGGGTTACCAGGGCGGGGAGATCTGGGTGCCTAGCAACGGCAAAACTACAAGCTCTTGCATGACCACTTCCTTAAGCATTAAGCCCTGGAGATGACATCTAGGCCTCAGTTTTGTTTCAGCTCCAGGACCAGAGAAGCAGCAAAATCAGATGGCTGACATGGGGACCAGCTGCACTGATTAATGGCGCCCTGCCCCTGGTGCCCGATAGTCTGTTAGACCACGGCCCTGACCCTGAGGGGGCACACCTGGAAAGCTGGTGAATGTTCTCCTGAGATCCTCCGCTACTCCTGATAGAAGCCCTTAAGAGTCCTCTCTCTCTCTCTCTCTCTCTCTCTCTCTCTCTCTCTTTCTCTCTCTCTCTCTCTCTCTCTCTCTCTCTCTCCCTCTCTCCCTCTCTCTCCTTTCCTCCCTCTTTCATCTTTCAAGGAGAGTATCTCTCTCTCTAACTCATTTCCTGAGTCCATTTCTTCTATGTTCACTTCTGCCTCTGAGACTTTCTCAATAAACTTTATCTTCTAGTTTGGGGGTGGGGGGGAATCAATGATTGAAATTTAAAAAAAAAAACAACTGGGAAAACAATTTAAATATCCAGATTAGCAAACTGGGTGAAGAGCTGTAGAGACAGAAACATGTGCATATAAAGCGTGTATATACATTCACAAAAACTGCGACATTAAAAAAAGTTCTGTATATAGGTCACAAAAACATCTCAATAAATTCTAAAAGTATCGCATTTTCTCAATTTCAAGCATTAATGTTAGAAATCTATGACAAAAAATTTTAAAGCCATAACTTTTAAAACAAAAAAGAAAAACACATTTCTAAATAATTCATGAGTTAAGGATGAAATCTTAACAGAAAAAAATTCCCAAAATATTTATGAATGAGAGATAACAAAAGCGTGGCATATTAAAATTTGTGATACGTAGCTAAAGCAGGGTTTACAAGGACAATTATAGTCTTGTATACATCTACTAGAAATCAACAACAAATGAATTTGAAAATAAATGCCCCTAATGTTCAACTCTAAAAACTCAAAAAAGAACACCAGGACAAACCCAAAGAAGGTTTTAGAAGGAACAGAACTCAAAGACAAAAGCAGGAATTAAAGCAATAGACAATTTAAAAAAAAAAAGATTTAACATAATTTTAAAAATTAAAAGTCACTTCTTAGCAAAGTCTGGCAAGCCTTTCTGAATCGGATCCTCCCCCCAGCCCCTCACTGACACCAAGGACCCTTTGCAAGCCTCTGCTAGGTGGGGTATTTACGATTTGTTCTTCCATTAGACCAAGACCTTTGTTAGAGCAAGAGAGGGTTCTTCTGTGCCTCTGACCGTGGCACCAGGCACAGGGCCAGTCTCATTGGCTATGCTCAGCCGTTGTCTGCTGAAGGAGCCAACGTGAGAAACATTATAGTACTGTACTAGTCAGAGCGCTACGGCACATGGCCTTTGCATAAGGCACCTACCGCTCCTTATCTCATTTGACGTGTCGGGGCCCAGGGCATGCTGCCCCGACATATTCCACAATGGCATATTTTTCTAATTAAAATCACCTAAGACGCACCGATGCAGAAGGAGTTCTCTGACTTTCCTCTGTCCCCCTTAAAGCTGGACATAAATCATCATGATAGATTTACTTGTTCCTGAAGGACTGAGAGACAACCTTATCACAAGAAACAGAAAATCCATTCCATGGTCAGGAGCTCAGTTGGTTAGAGTGTCGTCCCAATACGTCAAGGTTTTAGGTTCAATCTCCAGTCAGGGCACATATAAAAATCAACCAGTGAATGCATAGGTAAGTGGAACAACAAATCTCTCTCTCTCTCTCTCTCTCTCTCTCTCTCTCTCTCTCTCTCTCTCCCTTCCTCTTTCTAAAATTGATTTTAAAATTTACAAAAAATAATCCAGAGCCAAAAAAGTGTGTATAACTATACCCTGTTACTCCTTTACTACCCTAGAGTCTACCAGTGGTCGGCAAACTCATTAGTCAACAGAGCCAAATATCAACAGCACAACGATTGAAATTTCTTTTGAGAGCCAAATTTTTTAAACTTAAACTTCTTCTAACGCCACTTCTTCAAAATAGACTCGCCCAGGCCGTGGTATTTTGTGGAAGAGCCACACTCAAGGGGCCAAAGAGCCGCATGTGGCTCGTGAGCCACAGTTTGCCGACCACGGCCCTAGACCAAACTTTGTTTAGGTTCCTCACTAATAAATATCCAAACCTTGCTTAGATTCCTTCCTGATGAGCACTTTCTACTGTCAGGTTCCCACAAATTTGTTTGTCTAAAAATAAATAAATAAAAAGGGAGAGCCTGTTCAATAATTTCTTTGAGCCTCATTTAATGTTTGTTTGTTGTTTTTTGTTAATCCTCACCCAAGGATATTTTTCCATTGATTTTTAGGGAGAGTGGAAGAGAGAGGGAAAGACAAGAGAGGAACATCGATGTGAGAGAAACACGTTGATTGGCCGCTTCAGAACATGCCCTACAGCCAAGGTACAGGCCCCTGACCAGAATGGAACCCGGGACCCTTTGGTCCACAGACTGACGCTCTAGCCACTGAGCCAAACCGGCTTAGGGCTAATTTTATTTTTATTGTTAATCCTCATGGGAGGATATTTCCCCTTTGATTTTTAGAGAGAGTGGAAAGGAGGGGGAGAGACAGAGAAACATGGATGTGAGAGAGGCATCTGCAACCACCTGCAAATCACCCATTCTCACTTCTGAAATCTAAACACCCCGTCCCCCTGCATTCTCCTTTGTCCAAAATGTCCTTTCCCAAGATGCCTCACTGTCGTTGGAATTTCCATGCCTATATGAATTCCCCGGGAGCCTGTTTGATTTTCTCCTGTTAATATCTGTTCATTTGATTAGCCCAGCCAGAACATACAAAGTGGGAGGGAAAGTATCTTTTTTAGCCCCCACACTATTAATCCTCTGACCCTTAGAGCTCAGTTCTGAGGCAGGAAAGTGTGTGCTACATACAGAAGGAATTCCACCCTAAATGACCTGGTCATTCAAGAACCACTCACTCAAAAAATAAAAAAGAACCACTCACTCAGATGTAAAAATTGAGTCATTCAGAGAAGCTAGCCTTAGTGGTTGCAACAGCGGTGGGGGTGTGGGGTGGGTGGCGCAGGGTGTCCAGGCAGAGGGGCTGGGTGGGTGCCGAGGTGGGGGTGTGGGGTGGGTGGCGCTGGGTGTCCAGGCAGAGGGGCTGGGTGGGCGCCAGGTGGCCTTCACAGACCAATCCTCCCCTCTCCCTCTGCCAGAGTTGGGGGCGGGGGGAATGCGGGGGGGTGGCTGACAAATGTTCCCTCCAATGCTGTAGGTTAGACGGTTAGATGGGGGCCTCACACAGGCCCTGCTAGTCCGGCCAGCTCCTATACCTACCCGGCTACTGCACCTCCCCCCTCCCCCTCCCCCCCAATGACTGCTGTGTTCTCTAAGTTGTTCTGGAATCTTTGGCCTCAGTTTAGCCCTCACTCGCCCACTCATCTCCAAAAAATGCAGTCCAGGCTGGAACAGGAGGCACGCCTTGGGGGAGGAGGGGTAGTTGGAGAGGCTGTGGCAGATGACTGGTCCCCAGGGCTCGTCATGGGCTCTGGCTAGCTGCCCAGAGGGCGCGGCTCCCCAGTACCTGCACCCCTGCCAGGGCGAAGCAGAGGCCAGAGCCTTCCCCTTCGGCCGGCCGCGTCCAGTCTTTCCTGCTCAGCCAGCTGTATAAGGGCAAACGGGACCTGCAGCACTGCTGGTAAGAGCCTCAAACAGCCAACAACCTGAATGTCCTCCCCGAGGGACTAGGTGATAACGAATGGTGACGCGCATGATGACGCTTACTGTGCAGTCACTAGGAAGAAACAAGTTGGTCCGGCTCTGCTTGCATGGAAAGACCCTCCAAGATACAGTGTAAAAAGCACGTTGCAGCCGAAACCGGTTTGGCTCAGTGGATAGAGCATCAGTCTGTGGACTGGAAGGTCCCAGGTTCGATTCCGGTCAAGGGCATGTACATTGGTTGCGGGCACATCCCCCAGTGGGGGGGTGTGCAGGAGGCAGCTGGTCGATGTCTCTCTCTCATCGATGTTTCTAGCTCTCTATCCTTCTCCCTTCCTCTCTGTGAAAAATCAATAAAATATATTTAAAAAAAAAAAAGCACGTTGCAGAGAAATACTGCAAGGCCGCTCTGTAAATCATATATCTATGTGAATATGCACACACACACACACATATATATAGGGTCTCCCAACAAACTGAATATACACTCTTTGAGTAATTATAAAGGCAATATTTACTAAAATACATTTCATTTCCAAAACTGAGGTATCAGCTGTTAAAGTGTGTATACATTTTTGGGGACACCCTGTATATACATAGAATGTGCTGCAGAAAGATCTGCAAATGCACACCTAAAAAGTGGGTTGGGTGACTGAAGAGTGAATCTCAGTTTAAAAACATTTTTTTTTTTTTATTATAGGACAAAATGTCCTTTTTCCAGGAGCCCATCCAGTATACCACTTTACATTTCATTTTCACATCTCCTTAGTTTTCTCTTGGCTGAGACAGAGCTATGTCTCAGACTTTTCTTGTTTTTTTATGACTTTCACAGTTTTAAGGACTACCAATTAGGTATTTTAGAGAATACTAGAGGCCCGGTGCATGAAATTCTTGCACGGGGGGTGGGGGGAGGGAGACCGTCCCTTAGCCCGGCCTGCGTCCTCTCGCAACCTGGGACCTCTTGGGAGATGTTGGACCTAAACCAGCAGTCGGACATCCCTCTCGCAATCCGGGACGCTGCATGCACCAGTGACCATACTTTTCATATAGGTGAAAGGCATCTTGCTGTTGTATGGGCAGCTACATGTTTTTGCCCTGATTATAAAAAGTAGTACATAACATGATCCTTTTGAGGCAGTAGTACCATTTTCTCCATCTTATGGGTAGAAAAACTGAAGCAGAGAGAAGTTAAGTAATTGGCTTTGCCACACAGTTATAAGTGTCAGAATCAGGGCTGACCACAAAATGTGCAAGCCAGAGTCTATGCATGTCATTGCTGCATCATCCTGTTTTTTTAGTGTTAGAGTAGCCTTGCTAGGTTTTCATTTTTAAATCTAAGAGACTGTTCCTAATATATAGGGTAGGGACCCTAGGCCTGGCCAGCGATCAGGGCCGCCTGTGGGGTGACCGGCGGGCAGGGCATCAGTAACAATAAGGCTCATGATTGGAGGAAGCCTGTCTGATGAGGTATGGGCAGCTATGCACCCACGTGGCTCCCTCCTCGGCTGACTTCTGTGTAGAAGACGCCCCTCGATTTTCCGTCAAATGATTTTAGAAAAATACGGTACTTAATGAGGAAACATACACAGCTATTTTTAAAAGGCATCTGTGTTTATAAGATGGGTGTCTATAAAATATAGAGAAAAATTAAATCTTGCTTTTCTGATGTCTGATACACTCAACAAACTAAAATAATCATTAACAGAAATATTATTGTACCAAAGACACTTTATTTTTTAAAAATGTTTTTGATTTTCTTTTAGAGGGAGAGAAAAATGTCATTGATGGGCTGCTTCCTGCACTGCCCCCTACTGGGGATCCAGCAGGATACTGTACTGGGAATCAAACAAGCGACCTCTTGGTGCATGTGACAACGCTCAGCCAACTGAACCGCACTGGCCAGGGCACCCAAAGACACTTTAGAACCAAATCTTAGTAATCTTCAGGGACGATAGTAACACCCTTCCTGGATCATCATTTTCAAGTTCTTTATAATTTATTAGTAGTACATTTGCCATGTGCTGTTTCTCATTATTTTACTTATGAGAATGAAACTGGGCAACCAATAGGTCTGGGCTGCCTGTCACTACTTGAGCCAATTAAGCAGAGACGGGGTTGCGTCATAGATGAACATTTATTCCAATACTGCGGGCAGTATGGGAGAGCAGCAGTTCCTCCACGAAAATTTGCTCTGCACTCCCCGCCCCCCCGCCCCCCCCCCCCCCAACCAGCTGCTTATATTGGGTAGGACAAAGATGGCATGAAGTAGACAAAAGGAATAAAAATGGGTATGATGGTTACAGGTTACAGGCTTGAGGGCGGGAGGCCATAGTTTAAGCAATAGGGTGGTTAATCTTCCCATGATAATAGGATAATAGGCCGCATTCCAAGGTTGACTTCCAGGCCCTGGGGGCGTACAACTCCCCAGCTGGGTTAGAATGTGCTTTTCTTTCATCAGAACAAAACAGCCATGGTTAATAGAGCATGTTTAATATTTTTTAACTGTTTAGTTTTTATTTCATAATCATAAACTTAACTCTGCAATCCAGCTCGACTGGGAAGGGGTGAGGAAATTATGGAACCCAATAAACGGGCAAGAGCACAAAGATTATAGAACATTCCAAGCAAATCGGGGTGCTCCCCTGAGCTACAGAAGGAATGGTCTGGTGGTTAGGATAAAACACAAGTCAGATTTGTTAGAGTTGTCCACAGTCAGCAATGGTGATCGTCTTGCTGGTCTTGCCATTCCTGGACCCAAAGCGCTCCATGGCCGTCACAGTATGCATGCCTTCTGTCACCTGGCCGAAGACCAATGCTTGCCACCCACCCACTCAGGCTTGGCAGCGCAGATGAAACACTGGGAGCCGTTCGTGTTAGGTCCAGCATTGCCATGGGCAAGATGCCAGGACATGTATGTTTCAGGATGAAGTTCTCATCCTCAAATTTCTCCCCATAGATGGACTCGCCGCCTGGGCCATTATGGCGTGTGAAGTCACCACCTGGCACATAAATCCCGGAATAATTCTGTGAAAGCAGGAACCTCTATAACCAAACCCTCTCTCCCCAGTGCTCAGAGCACGGACGTTTTCTGCTGTCTTTGGGACTTTGTCTGCAAACAGCTGGAAGGAGACGCGGCCCAGGGGATCAACGTTGATGTCAAAGAACACGGTGGGGTTCACCAAGGCTGAGGAGCGGCTTCCGGGCGGCAGCGTCTGCAAAGCCCAATATTTCTTATAACCACGCTAGTCCCCAATATGTATTCTATTTATGCCCCTAACAAGAATATGAATTGTTTTTCTCATTGGTTTTCTCTTTGGGATGTTAAGTTTCTCTATCCAAAGCATGCTGTAGGCAGTTGTAGAACCTTTCAATTCTCTTATTTTCCTCCATTTTTCCATTTGCTATCTTTAATAGGAAATAGATCTATTCCTTTGTCACATCTATTTTCCCTGTGGCTTAATGGGAATCCTAAGCCATCTGCGCCCCGGGCAGTCTTTTTCCTCTTTCCCACGGTTTTGCCGGAGTTCCGAAACCAGACGCTGCAGCCCTGCAGGCACAATCTGTGCATCCTGCAACTGGAGACGCCGCACGCGAAGAGCACGGGGTTCGCATTTCAAAGTGGCACCACCGTTCGCTTTCTGCAGAGCCACAATCACATCATCCTTTACACAAGGTTTGTAACTAGAGTAGCCAGCAAGTTTTGTTTCTGAACCTCGAGCCAGTTACACGCCCTCCTAGGAGGAGGCGGCCAGCGCAGGAACTGTAGGTGAAAATCTGTGCCGCCCTTCGGGAGCTGCGGGAGCGCAGCCAGTCCTCGTCCTCACGGCTCCTCCGGTCGAGGAGCGCTTTTTGCTCCGATTCTGCGCCTCCCATCCCGTGAACCCCCCACCCCTACCCCCAGCGATCCCCGCGGGAGGGATTTAGGGCCCGGACTTGGGCGTTAGCTCTCGCCTTCCCCTGGGGCCGCCAGAGCGAAGCCCCATTCCCTCTTAGGTTGACCCGGTCACCGGGCTGAGGTAGTCGGTCGGGTTTCCCCGCACCCTTCCATTTCCGCACTTCTGTGCGCCCCACTACAGCAGACAGTCACCCTAGAGAGTCGCTAACAGTGGCACACTGGCCTGGAGGGGGTTTGGGGAATCCCCACCCCGGGAGGGCGGCGCGGGGCGGGACCCGGCTCTGTTGGAGGGGGACCCCCCGACAGACCACGGCGCCCGGGCGCAGTCCTCCCCCTCCCGGGAGCCGGAGGCCACGCCTTCCTTCCTCTTGCTCCGGGAGGCCCCTCCCCGCAGGGGGGCCCAGATGGCTCACGCCTGGGGGCGGGGCTGCACATAGACCACGCCCCCAACCCTGGCCCCGCCCCTGAACAAGCGGCCCCGCCTCGGGGCGCGGACCGCAGCGACCCGGAGTTTTCCGCTGAGTTGGCCCCTCCTCCGCCCCGCCCTGCGGCTGCGGTGCCCGCCGGGCCGAGAACCCCGAGAGCCGGAGCGGACCGAGGACCGAGCTCACACCGACCCAAGCGCCGCGCCCGGACGCCCGCCTAGAGCGCCGCTACTGCCGCGCCCCGCTCACCCCTCGCGGCTCCGCACCCGGTGGCCGGTGGCCAGGTGGGTAAGGGTCTCGGCTGGCCCTGCGGGGGACCCTCGTTGCACCGCGTGGGGGTGGGGGCGGTGTCCGGCTGGTCCCGGACGGGCTGCCTCGGCTCGGTCAGCTGCGGGGACTCTCCTCCCCGTGGCCCCCAGGGCCCGGGCTCGTGACTGCGCTGCGCCGCCGGGGTCGGGGCTGAACGGCCTGGGCCGGCGTGGGACCGGGTGATCCTGGACCTGGGGCGACGGGCCGGGGTGGGGGTGGCCGCTGGTCCGTCCCCTCTGACCCAGCTGGGTTCTGAGTGTGCGTGCGCCCTTCCGGGAAAGGCTGCCCCGGGCGAGCTGGTGGGGGAGGCTGCCTTCAGGAACTTTCTCCCGGAACCGGGAGGACGCGAATTCCTGGGAGTTTCTCTGCTGCTGGAGTGTATTTGTAAGGCACTTTATTGGAAAGAGCGGGGTTCATCCCGGGTGCTGTGTTCACCTGTGTTCACCTCCTCCGCCTTTCCACCTTCTCCAACCTGGGCGACGGTTTCAGGGAGGGATTCTTGGACTTTTATCTCCTCCGGGGCCTCAACTCAGCCCCTGAAGGCTTCACAAGGTAGAAACTGCGTCTGACGTAGAGCATGAAGTTCTTCACCTAGAGACGTGGGAGGGCAGATTGGTAAGCCAGGCGGTACTAGCTCAAGCAGGAAGCTGTGCGCCTGGGCCATTTCTGTCCCCGCCCATCTAACCGGTGGCTTTGTGTAGCGATGGGTGTTGAGGACTGAGCCTGGGTATGGAGGTAGCTAGCCACTCTGCTCTCTCCAGGCCCTTCACTTTGTCCCCACCTGCCCTGACCTGGGCATGGGGTGGCGCTGTGAGGGGTGAGCCTCTGCCCTGCCCACACAACAGGAGCAAAAGCTTTGCAGGGCAGTGCCAGTCTGAGTCCAGGAGTAGCTCACCCCTAACTGGCTCTCAGTAAGTCCCTTAATTTCTTTCTTGCTTCAGTCAGTTGTTGGGGATTCCAGGAGGATTAACGGGTACCCTTCCCTCCAGGCACTTTCTGTGCTGCAAGGTGTTCCCTGATTAGAGTGGTGAGGTGAGGTGCCAGGGTAGTTTGTTGTCCTGGCATTGGTGCCTCACCTCAGGCTCCTGCATCCCTCCCTAATCTTGTCTCTTAACTAGTCTTCAGACCTTGGTTTCCTCATCTTTAAAATGGGGGTGATAACAATACCTCCCTCACAGGGTGACTGTGAGGAATAAATGAATTAATATATTTAACAACCATACAGCTCAGGCACTGACCTGAATAGGTGGTGACTCATACCATACCTGTGTGTCCCAGGTGGATGTCACCCAGATTGGACATAAAGCTTACAGCAGGGCCTTGTGCATAAGTCATCATCTGTACGTGTCAGTGATAATGCAGTAGTAATAGCTATCACTCCCTTCATGCAGTTGAGGTCCAGCCAAGTTGAACTGCTCTTCTGACCTGTCCCTCTGTCTTAGCTCATGCTGTTATGCCCTCCTTCCCCCATTCCTGCCCCCGTTATTCAGCACCTTCCTGGGAGCCATCACGGTGCCTGCTCCCACCAAGAAGGGACAAGATTCGCTGCGAGTCCACAAAGCTCTCCTCCTCCAGTCCTTTGGCACTGACCCACTTCTTATACTGGCCTTTTGTAGTATTTATATGGCCACGTGTCTCACCTCTGCCCTGTCCTTTGTCTCTGGAGGTTGAGGGCTGTTTCTTACAAATCTCTGAGCCGCACTGCACCAGGATGGGCCTTCCTAATGTGGGTGCTCAGTAGATGTCAGCTGAGTGAGAGGCAGGCCAGGGAAGCAAGGTTTCCCTGTTGTTACATTAGACCTGGAGATGGAAATGAGTCCAGACTGAGGGGTGGCAGTAGGAGCTGCCTGAGAGGCCAAGTAGCAAGGCCTTCGAGTTCCTTTATGTGGCCAGGGCAAGGGTGACGGACAGGGCCCATCCTGGATTGCTGTTCCTAGAAGGCCAAGATTGATGAGTGTGCCTTGGTCACGTGATTTGGAGGAGGCTGGGTAGTTCGGAATGAAGGTGGGAAAACAGCCAGAATAGGTTAGTGTGGGTTCTTCTTGAGAATTCACTGCAGAATAGAGAGAGAGAGAGAGAGAGAGAGAGAGAGAGAGGGAGAAAGCCAGTGTGGGAAGGCGGTGAATGTAGAAAAGAAATTTGTTCAGAGGCCCTTGGGCCTTCCTAGAGCTCTCCCTCCTTCCTCTCTCTTAGCTGCCATCATCTCCCCGTAAGCCTGAAGCAGTACCTGGCACTTGGTTCCAAGGGACACTTGGGGGAGAATCTGTATGTGGGTGTGCATCACAGTCATAGCCAAATAGACTCAAGTTTCTCTGCATTTTTCTCTACAACACCTCTGATCTCATTTCCCTGGAACATCAGGAATTTGAATGCTACCTACATAGGACATCTCTTAGGTGAAAGGAAGAAAACAAAAGTTTCCTTGGTGGGAATTTGCATTTTTAAAAGGAGTTGCTGAAATTCAATGGCATTCTCTACCTAATAAAAGAGTAACATGCCAATTGACCATACCTTCGCGACGCCCACCTGCCAGTCAAGAGTGAGTATGCAAATTAACCCAACAAAGATGGAGGGTTAATTTGCATATGCAGGCACCTAGTGGCTGTGGACAGGGCTGGATGAAGGCATTCCACACCACCCCAGCAGCTCGGGGCCTCTGGGCAGCGTGGGAAGGTAGAAAGGCGGCTCCAGGCCGGAGGGGAAAGGCTGCTCCCGCCAGAGCGAGGGCGATGCCGGCAGCCAGGGGAACTAAGGCCCGTTCTTGCACGAATCTTCATTTGTGCATCGGGCCACTAGTATCTAATAACTACTGAAGCCATACATTCAGTCTGCTAACCCTAACCCTGAAATTAAAGGCCACATGGTGTGAGGATCTTAACAGTAAAGCCAGAACAGTGACTCGAATCACAGCTGACCATGCTACACTGATGTGAGAACTTAATGGGTGAGGGCAACCAAGGAGTCAGGAGACAGCTCATTCGTATTAGATGACCAGGCACAAGCCATGTAACCACACAGACTCTGTGTTCTGGATGGTAAAATGCCTGCCTCAAATGGTTGTTTGCAGAATCCAGTGAGATGTTTGCAAAAGGGGTTTGAGCTCAGTTAGGGGGTGGTGATACCTTGGGTGTGTTACTGCAAGGAACCTTGAAGCTGGGAGTGGCACGCTCAGGTCTGCCAGGTGCTTGTGCTCCTGAAGGTCCCCCTTCCTACACAGAACAGAAGGGAGGAATTGAAACCGGACAAGGCTGCCTGTCACTACGTGAGGCAATTAAGTTAGAAACAGGGTTGAATCATATATGAATGTTTATTCCAATAACGCTGGCATTATGGGAGAGCAGCAGGTCATCCACAAAAATCTGCTCTGCACCCTACCCCCCCCATAAGCCAGCTGCTTATATTGGGTAGGACAAAGATTACATGGGGAAGTAGGCAAGAGGAATGATGGATATGCAAAATGGGAAATAGGGACTCCATTATTTGGGCAACAGTAATTAATCTTTCCATGATAATAGGTAGTTCTTGAATGAGAATGGACCCCATTCCAAAGTTGACACCCAGGTCCCTGGGGCGTACAACTCCCAGCCAGGTTAGAACGTCCTTTAAACGTTCTAACGTTTGAATGGGCTGAGGAACAAAAACCAACACCCCTCAAGGTGTCCTCCAGCATCACCCAATCTTTCTCCTTCCCTTCAAAGCCCACATCTTCAAAGCTTGTCGGTAGTTAGTAACCCCAGATCATCACCTCGGGCTACCCCCCCACCCATTCATCTGCCTTGAACAAGGCAATCAGAGTTAACAGAGCGTGATTATATTTCCCATAACCATAGCTAGTTCCCAATATTCTATTTTTGGCCGTAACAAGTTGAGAGCAATCAGAGTGAGGGGAGAGAGAAATTCAGAGGCTGTTAGCAGGGAGGTGGAGGGAGTGTATGGCAGATTAAGCCTGGGGGAGTGGCATCGTGGGGAAAAGGGTGTGTTTGTGGGGTGGGTGCTGGTGATAGTAGATGTGAGCCTGATGTGTCTACCTAAAAGGTCACGGCTATTTTTAGGAAGTGGGTGACAAGGCATGTTTCCGTCGAACTCCTTATTATGAGTACCCACTGTTTGCTAGCCCCGTGCTGTGTGCACCAAAGCAGAGGCCAGCCCCACCCAGCCTGGGTTGTTCCCTGCATTCCCCTGAGACATAGGACATAAGAAGACACTGGATGGGAAGTAGTCTGGAGAATGGGGACGATCATGAATTCAGTTCTGGACATGTTGTGTTTGAGATACCAAGTAGGCAGATGGGTCTGGGGCTCAGAAGGAGTCTGGGTTAGAGGGACATTTTTGTCTAGGTTGTAACTTATGTCGAAGACCTGGTGAGATTGAGGAACTCCAACCGAGAACAGCTGAGTAAAGGAGGATGAGCCTGTGAAGGAGCCAGAAAAGAGCAGGAAAGAAAACCCAGACAGTGTCCCACACAGAAGCCTCCGGCAGTGGCCGTGGCTGCGGTGGGAAGTGATGTGGAGGAGACTGGTCACCAGCTGGGGCTGTTTTGTGGGATGATAGTAGCAGAAGGCTCGGGGAATGAATGGGTGGGGGAGTAGCCCGAGGTGATGATCTGGGGTTACTACTATAGACAAGCTTTGAAGATGTGGGCTTTGAAGGGGAGGAGAAAGATTGGGTGATGCTGGAGGACATCTTGAGGGGTGTTTGTTTTTGTTCCTCAGCCCATTCTCCTCCCGTTTCCCCTGAGAAGTTAGTGTGGATGGCCTGCAGTCAAGGATCCCTCTCTCTTCCTGTCACAGACACAGGCAGCTGTAAAACTGCCTGTTTCACCAAATGGATTCATGTACATACTGCACTCCAGCTTGTGCTTTTGATTAATTTATCGTGGCCAGTGACTTCATGTTACTGCTCTTCCACGCCAGTAGCAGGTTTATATATAATGTTCAAATGTACCATCATTTACTAAGCTTTTCCCTTATTGATGGGTATTGAGACTGTTACTCTTTTTAAAAAAAAATTTTTTTATTGTTGAAAGTATTACATATGTCCCCTTTTTCCCCTATTGGCCCCCTCCAGCCTGCCTCCGCTCCCCTCCACCCCACTGTCTGCATGCATATATGCATACAAGGAGGCTCTTTTTAAAACCTGGAGCAGTTTTTCAAACCTATAGGATCCTAATTGGAATGTCATTGAATGTATTTAGTATTTATAAGGAAGAGTAGACATTAACTTTTCCAAGTCAGGGACAGATTACAGACCTTGTAATATGTCTTTACTAGATATTGTGGATGGAATTGTAACTGGCTATGCTAATATATATACATATACACACACATTTATATATATAAAAGGCTAATATGCAAAGTGTCCCTGCAGGAGTTTGGGAGACTGGGAGTTCTATCGCTTACTATGATGTGTGCTGACCACCAGGGGGTGGCACGGAACCAAGGAAGGCCCTGGCCAGCAGCCAAAAGGCCCCAATCTGCCCTGATCGCCAGCCAGGACTAGGGACCCTACCCATATACATACACATACATACTAGAGGCCCGGTGCACGAAATTTGTACACGGGGCGGGGGTGGTGTCCCTAAGCCCGGCCTGCACCCTCTCCAATCTGGGACCCCTTGGGGGATGTCTGACTGCCGGTTTAGGCCCAATCCCTGCAGCCTGATTGACGCCTAACTGCTCCCCTGCCAGCCTGATCGCCCCCAACTGCCCTCCCCTGCCGGCCCGATCACCCCCAACTGCCCTCCACTGCTGGCCTGATGCATGAAATTCGTGCAACAGTAGGCCTTCCTTCCCCCAGCTGCTGGCACTGACTTCCCTCTGGCACCTGGGACCTGGGCTTCCCTCCAGCACCCAGGACCTGGGCTTCCCTCTGGCATCCGGCAGGCACCCGGCATTTTTTGTATCCTTTCTATTTTATGTTTGGTCATTAAGTTCAACCTTTATCTTTCTTCATTCCTTCTTACTTTTGGCATATTTTGTTGCTCTACTTTTACTATATACTGTAAATTGGTTAATTTATTTTTAGTCTTTTAATTTATAAAGCTCCACATTTTCTTTTGAATACAGCTGTAGCTAATGGGCTTTTGCATGAAATGCTCACCTTTCCATGGCTTTCTAGTCGTTGTGTAGATAAGTTTTGATTCAAGGATTATTTATAAGATGAGGTTCTGAATTTCTGACTAGTTTTGTGGGGGCTGGATGGTATGTTCATATTTTATTGTGGACTGCTACATTTTTGGGGTTACTAGAGGCCCAGCGTATGAAATTCATGCACGGGTACGGTCCCTAGGCCTGGCCTGCGATCAGGGCCATCTTCCTCAGCTGCCCGCAGCCGGGCCCACCCCCCGCCGCCACCCACCCCCAGTTTCCCATTCACCATCGGGTGATCAGAGCCTGACGGCTGGGGGAAGGGACCAAGAGGTGGTCAGTGCGCCTCATAGTGACTGGTCGAGTGGTCGTTCTGGTCCTTCCACCATTAGGGTCAATTTGCATATTACCCTTTTATTATATAGGATTATTATATAGGATGTTTAGTGAATGGGATCAGCAAATCTCTTTCATTGGGCTGTACTAAGATTTTCTTTGTGGCCAACTACATGATTAATATTAAAAGGTTCATGGACATGAGAGAAGTATATTCTCTGTGGGAGACCACTTGAGATTTTTCTGTGAACTTGAGCTTGTCCTCCTCTATCCTTGCTTATTGATCTGTCTGATTCTGACAAGTATATCAAAAAGTCTCACTGTAATCTTTTTTTTAAGTCAAGCTCTGCTTGTATTTGTTCTAGCTTTATGAATTCAGCCTTCAGGTTTGTGTGCAGTTTTATCAAGCTTATGTTTGTGCATTGCGCCCTGTGTCATTTGTTGCTTATTTAATGCTTTTGACCTTTGGCCATTAATTCCATATTATGTATGCTTAGGAAAACATGTTGCTAAGGATCTACATAAAAAGAGGAACCCCTCTTTTTACACAGTCCTAAAGTTAATAAATAAGAGCATTTTATAAAACAGTGAGAGGCTCAGAAATTTAGAGGCAGGTGTCAGTCTTGGGGCAGAAGGGGGTCATCCATGCCCCTTTATTTTCAATTCAGGCTGTGGAGTAGGTAGTAATCGGGTGTACCTCCACCTTCTCAGCTCTCCATTATCATGAGCTCCCCCTCTTGCACTGAAAACCGGATTTGGAGGGATGGATAAAATGAGATTTGTGGGCAAACCCCAGGGTCAGGCCTTTGTCCTCTCTTCTCTCTTCTGGTTCCCACCTGCTTTTTTTTTTTAGGTTCAAGGAGATGGTCCAATTGCTCTGATTGCAGTTGTGTGTATCCTTCCTTATTTGTGGCAGTAAGATGGACTTTCTCTGTTCCCCAAGGGATAAGACAAAAAAGTTAGTACACAACAAGGACCCCAGGGCCAAATGTCATATGTAAAGACTTGGACCTCCAGCCGAAACCGGTTTGGCTCAGTGGATAGAGCATCGGCCTGCGGACTCAAGGGTCCCGGGTTCGATTCCGGTCAAGGCATGTACCTTGGTTGCGGGCACATCCCCAGTAGGGGGTGTGCAAGAGGCAGCTGATCGATGTTTCTCTCTCATCGATGTTTCTGGCTCTCTATCCCTCTCTCTTCCTCTCTGTAAAAAATCAATAAAATATATTTAAAAAAAAAAAAAAGACTTGGACCTCCAAGTCTTATGTTCTTTTCTGCGGTGTGTATTAAGTCACATATGCTATTTAAAGGGACTGGACTAGCTAAGCCTTGTTGTGCCATGAACTCCTAGTGAGTAGTTTTCCAAGTTCTGTTTTTCAGGATGAAGGCAAATGGCTGAAAAATGGCTGGAAAAACCCTCAGCTTGCTGAGGCAGGATTATTGAAAAGTCTTCAACATATTTTTAATGTTAATATTTTCACTTCTAGTTTTTCTCTGTTTATCTAATATGTTTCTGCCCGAACCTTCAAATTAATTTTTAAATTTTTTTTTTTTTTTTTGGTTAATCCTCACCCAAGGATATTTTTCCATTGATTTTTAGGGAGAATGAGAGAGAGAGGGAAAGACAGAGAGAAACATTGATGTGAGAGAACACATCGATTGGTTGCCTTCTGCGTGACCCCTGACCAGGGAGAAGCCTGCAACCAAGGTACATGCCCTTGGCTGGAATTGAACCTGGGACCCTTTGGTCCACAGCCAACACTCTATCCACTGAACCAAACCAGCTAGGGCTCAAATTAAATTTTTAAAAACAATTTTATTTTTCAATTGTAGTTGACATTATTACATTAGTTTCAGGTATACACCCTGGTGATTAGACATTACATAACTTACTAAGTGATCATCCTGATAAATCTCGCACCCATCTGACACCATACATAGTTATTACAATACTAGAGGCCTGATGCATGAAATTCATGCAAGAGTAGGCCTTCCTTCCCCCGGCTGTCAGCACCGGCTTCCTTCTGGTACCCAGGACCTCGGCTTCCCTCCAGTCGCTGGCAGGCACCCGGGACCTGGGCTTCCCTTGCAGCCTGGGCTTCGTCCAGAAGGTTGTCTGGTCTAATTAGCATATTACGCCTTTATTATTATAGACTAGTGGCCCGGTGCATGAAATTTGTGCACGGGGGCGGGGAGGGGGGGTTCCCTCAGCCCAGCCTGCACTCTCTCCAATCGGATAATCTGGGATCTCTCCCTCTTGTAATCTGGGATTGCTGGCTCCTAACTGCTCACCTGCCTACTGCCTGCCTGCCTGATTGATTGCCCCTAACTGCCCTCCCCTGCTGGCCTGATCTCGCCCCCAACTGCCTCTGCCAATCTGATCACCCCTAACTGCCCTCCCCTGCTGGCCTGATCTAGCCCCCAACTGCCCTCCCCTGCTGGTCTGATCTCGCCCCCAACTACCCTCCCCTGACAGCCTGGTTGCCTCCAACTGCTCTCCCCTGCTGGCCTGGTTGCCTCCAACTGCCCTCCGCTGCCGGCCAGTTTGGTTCTGATTGATCGGTTTCTATGCCAGTCAGCATCAAAAGTTCTGCCTCCTAGGCAGCCATTGGCTCCTCACAGTTCACCCAGATTTGGTTCTGATTGATCGGTTTCTATGCCAATCAGCGTCTCCAGGCCTATCTCCGGGCCTGATCAGAGAGGCAGGGCTGATCAGCAACCTCCGTGGAGGCCCGGAGAGAAGCAGAGGTGGGACTGCTGGCAAAGCCCGGAGAGAAAGAGAGAGGCAACAGCTGATCAACAGTTGCCACAGAGGCTGTGGATCAGACCCTGCCTCTCTCTTCGGGCCTCTCTCCGGGCCTGATCCACAGCCCCCTCTGGCAGTCATTGCTGGGTCGCCACTAACTATATTCCCTATGCTGTACTTTATAGCCCCATGACTATTCTGTAGCAACCAATTTGTACTTCTTAATCCTTTCACCTTTTTCACCATCCTCTCAACCCTCCCATTTTGCAACCATTGAAATGTTCTCTGTTTCTATGAGTCTGTTTCTGTTCTGCTTATTCATTTGGGGTTTTTTTAGATTCAATTGTTGCTAGATACGTATTTATTGCCATTTTGTTGGTCACATTTTTTATCTTTTTGTCTTCTTAAAGAAGACCCTTTAAAATTTAATATTGTTTTGGTGGTGGTGATAAATTCCTTTAGGTTTTCCTTGTCTGGGATGCTCTTTATCTATTCTTCAATTCTAAATGACTAGGGGCCCAGTGCATAAAGATTCGTGCACAGGGGGTGGGTCCCTCAGCCTGACCTGCACCCTCTCCAATCTGGGAGCCCTCAGGGAAGCCCTCTCCAATCCGGGAGTTTCTATCTGTCTTTGTAATCATATGAGCTAATTGTCTGAGACCCCAACCCAGTTTGGTTTGGTGCTCACAGAATAATAGATGTCTTTTTTTTTTTTTTTTTTTATTTTGCTTATGTCTCTCACCTTTGTTTTCCCTCCATCTCCCACCTGCAACAGTAACTTGCTCCAGGCTCACTTTGCTCTAGTGTCTAGGAGATCCCGCAACGTGTCTGCCACCAGAACTATGATTCCCAGCATTCCTGGTGCTTCCCATGCTCTTGGTTTTCGCTTCCGGTCCAGGGGCTGCACAAACTAAAAGGACTGCGAACTCCAGCTGCCCCCAGGCCGGGCTGACAGGACCGGACACTCCAGTGGCATCCCCGGGACCTTGGCCACTTGGCATCGGTGTGCACGCACGCTGGCCACAAACTCGAAGTGGGCGGCATCCCAGAGACGCCCACCCTGCCCCCAGCCCATTGCTACGGTGACTGTGTGGCATCCCGCCCTGCCCCCGGCCACTCGGCGCCTGCATACCTCCACAACACCCACAGGCCAGCCATCTTCATTGGGTTAATTTGCATACTTGCTCCTGATTGGCTGTGGGCATTGTGGAGGTACGGTTAATTTACATATTAGTCTATTAGTGTAATTAGTGTAGATAGTTTTGCTGGGTAAATTAATCTTGGTTGTAGGTCCTTGATTTTCATCACTTGGGAGTATTTTTTGCCAGTCCCTTCTGGCTTGCAAGTTACTGTTGAGAAATCAGCTGACAGTCATGGGTGCTCCCTTGTAGGTAACTAACTGCATTTCTCTTGGTGCTTTTAAGATTCTCTTTGTCTTTAACCTTTGACTTTTTTTTTTTTTAATGATGTGTTTTGGTGTGGGCCTCTTTGGGTCCATCTTGTTTGGGAATCTGCATATTCTGGACTTGTATGTCTATTTCCTTCACCGAGTTAGGGAAGTTTTCTGTCATTTTTTCAAATGGGATTTCAACTTCTTGCTCTTTCTTGTCTTTCTCCCACACCCATGATGCCAGTGTTGGCATGCTTGAAATTGTCCCAGAGGCTCCTTACACTATCCTCATTTTTGTAGATTATTTTCTCTTTTTGTTGTTCGGATTTTTTTTCCTACTTCCCTATCTTACCAATCTCTGATTTGATCCTCTGCTTCATCTACTCCACTGTTAATTCCCTTTAATGTATTCTCCATTTCTGACTTTTTTTATGTTTCCTATCTCTTTGTTGAAGTTCTCACTAAGTTCATCTACTCTTCCCCTAAGTTCATTGAACATCCTTACAATCAGTGTTTTGAACTCTACATCTAGTACATTGCTTGTCTCTATTTTGTTTAGTTCTTTTTCTGGAGTTTTCTTCTGTTCTTTCATTTGGAATGTTTCTTTGTCTCCTCCTTTTGGCAGCCTCCCTGTGTTTGTTTCTACTAGTATGTGTTAGGTAAAGCTGGTACATATCACAGGCTTGGTAGAGTGGCCTTATGTAGTCAGTGTTCTGTAGGGTCCAGTGGCACGGCCTCCCTAAATCACTCAAGCTGAGCACTCGAGGTGTGCCCCCGGTGTGGGCTATGTACATACACCTTCTTCTTGTAGTTGAGCCTTGATTGCTGTTGGCATGTCATTGGGAGGGATTTACCCCCAGGGTGATCAGCTGCCAGGACTGGCTGTGACCACTGTGGAGGACAGCTGGGCTCTGGTGCTTACTGAGTCCACCCCTTGAGTGTGTTGCTTGTGGAGGTGGTTGGGTAGTGGTGCTTCGATGTGGTCTGAAACTGTCCACTAGGTGTGCTGGCTCTGCCAACCTTAATTTTTAACTTTTCTTTCTCAGTAATAAATAAAATGTTTCTCTTGTAATCAGCACATGACTCAGATGGGGAGGGAGAAGGGGTGGCAGAATGTTATTTTTAAAAATAATGTTTTTCTAATAACCAGCACATGACTGGTGCAGGGGAGGGAGAAAGGAATGCAGAAGACAATGATGATAACAAGAAACTGAATGTGGTGGCCTGTGTCTTTGGTAGAGAATTCAGACTGTTCACATAACCGATATTCTTGATTTTATCCCTTGCATCTTGTTTTCTGTTGATCATTTATTGTACTTGGATGTTATTTCTTTCCTGATTGCTGCTATCTTGGCTAGGTTTCTCATCATTCTTCTTTCCCACCTGCTTGTATTAGGATTCAGGTTTGGTTATGAACTAAGAGAGTTGCTTATCTCTCTCTCTTCAGAAGTTGGAGGGTTAGTGTCTGTTCCATGAGGTTGTGCAGGCACCACACTCCATATGTAAAGTTGCTCCCAGCATCCTGTAGGGCTATGGTTTTCAAACTTGAGCACATATGAGGACAACCTGGCAGGTTTATTAAAACACAGATTCCTGGACCCACTCCCAAAGGTCCTGAGGTGGGAGGTCTGTGGTGGGGCCTGAGAATTTCCTTTCTAACAGGTGCCCAAGTTGTGCTGATCCCTCCAGTCTGGAGACCAGACGTTGGGGTGCCCTGCTCTTCCTCATTTGCAGCACTTTCCTTACCTGCCCGGCCCAGGACAGCTGACCTTCACATCTACCTGACAGGCCTGCCTGGCTGCCAGGGAGACTTCAACACATAGTCCTTATTTGGGGCTGCCATGTGCCCCAGTACAGCTAGTGTTCTGTGTAGAAGGAAGGGGGGACAGATGGTTTAAGGGGACAATCAGGAGTCTGTGGAACACCACCCACGGCTGTCCTTAATTTGAAGCTGCTACTGTGCTTGTCAGTGTTGCCATCGGCTAAGCCACTACTCTTCAGCTTAGGAAGTGGGATGGTGGGTGTCTCCTGACAGTGGTGAGCCAGCAGGCAGTGGGAGCCCCGGCGCCTCCAGTCCTGTGACTGGTGAAGAAACCGGCAGCTGCTGATGTGCTGATTCCCACTAGTCAGGTCTGGCAGCCACACACTCTGCCACTGCAGCCACCTCCCGCTTTTACAGGCCCCACAGCATGGGAGGGGGCTCCACGACCCAGCCTTGGGGTGCAGAGGATCTTGCTGTGCTTCTCCCGCCACCCGAGCTCCCCCAACCTCAGGTATTACACATAGGTGACTGTTTCTGGGAGAGCTTGGGGGCAGAGGCCATTTGAACCCTGAACTGAGCTGGGGCCAGTGGTGTCTGCAGTTCCTGGTACCCCAGTGGCTGCCAACCCTGCTGTCTGGCAGCTGCTAAGTCTTAGGGAGGTGAACTTGGGGGGAAACGATGTCACAGACGTCCCTGGAGCAGATGGCACTTCCTGTGTGGCTGGGTTCTCTGGGTTTATTTGGGAGGCAGCAGAGTCACTTTCTCATCCTGCCCTTCCCACCGCACAGGCTTTACATTTCCCAAGGCCGTTCTCCAGCCAGGAAGGTGGAGTGGAGCCCAGGAAGTGTGCTGAGTGGAGGGGAGCCAGCCTGGGTCATTGTGCCTCTGCCTGGATGTGGAGAGTCACGGTTCTGGAATCTTGCCTGCCCCAGGCAGTCCTGAGACACTGGGCCTGCGCTCTGGGCCTGGGCTCCCACCTCAGTAAAATGAGCCAGTTGAACCAAACCATTTCACAAAGCCCCTTCCAGCTCCGATGTTGCAGGATTCTTGTGTGACTGATGCTTTATTTCTGAGAGGTATCTTTCAGAACCTGCTTGCTCAAGTGCAGCCCCTTGGTCAAGCCTAGACACTGCCCCGTTGCCACTCCCAGCCTGCTTTGCCCAGCCTTCTCCTGGCTGGGCAGCCCCAGGTGCCAGCCCTTGGAGGGCAAGGTCTGAGGCACTGCCTGGCTAATGATTGACGTAGGCTCCAGCTATTCTTAGTTCCTGGCGTGTGGGTGGGGAGTTGAATGTTGAACAGCACCTCCGTGGGCCTTTTGTTCACTGCGTGGGAAATACAGCCAGGGTTGGGGGAGCGCTGCCCTGGGGCTCTCCCTGGCTTGTTTCTGTGGCTTAATGGCACCCGTGACCCACACCTCAGTGGTGAGACAGAGCCCAACGAGGGCAGGGCACTGGGGCGCAGAGAGTAGGGCCACCTACCCCCTTCTCAGCAGTTAGGGATGTTCATACACCCGTGAGGTCCTGCCTTGGCATGGGAGGGAGAGAGAAATGTCCTACTTGTGTCGTCTGCCCCCACAATTCCTGGAGCCTACGTACCAGAAACTCTGACCAAAGAGGCCTTCAGAACAGGTGCCACCCAGGGTGTGGAAGAGATGAGTCAGGGTCCACTGGTGTCTTGTTGGCGTGTGTTGGGCCTCACTGTGCCCAGCCCTGTGCCAGCCGGTGGCAGGAGAAGGAGAGGCCTGTCCTGGACATTATATCTCATTGGGAGGCCTAGGAAAAAGTAACTCTTGCCGGGGCACAAGTCTGACCCTTGCTTGTCAGGAATCACCTCTGAACCTTAGTTCCCTTGAGGTGATAATATCTTGTAGGAACACTATGAAGATTAATTAGGGGTGTATAATAAAGAAATGTATGTGCTCATCGTAGGTATTGGAGAACAGGGCTGTTATTAGAACACTAGAGGCCTGGTGCACGAAATTCGTGCACAGGGGGTGGAGGGGAGAGGGGCCCCTCAGTCCGGCCTGCACCCTCTCCAATCTGGGACCCCTCGGGGAATGTCCGACTGCCGGTTTGTGCCCGCACTTTTAACAGATGTTAGTTCCATTGTTGTTTCTTTCTTTTCATGCTTAAACCCATTGGAATTAGTAGGTATTCAAAGTGTGTATACATTTTGGGGGGACACCCTGTATATCTCCAGTCAGTGGTGAAAGGAACCAACGGTGGATTTGGAACCCCCAGACAGGGAACCTCGCTCACTCCCTGCATGTCTCCCCACTGCACTTTCCACCTTCTCGGGCAGCGGGAGAATCAATGTTTTCTCTCATTAACTCGGAAAAGCACGTCCTGTCACCCGCTGCCCGGCAGGAGTGCGCTAGGCCCCAAGCGAGTGAGGCTCAGTCAGGGCAGCCTTCGCTCATGGGTGCCAGCACCCCGAGTGCACATTCCTCCTCTGCAGTCGCCCCGACTATCCCACCGTTTCACTGAGAGGACGGAAGTCCTCACCTCCTGGGTTCCTGATCTTGAACGCTGACCAAAGGCACCTCAGCGAGGGCTGCCCGCGTCCACCAGATGTGTCTGTCTGCACCTGCTCTCGCCTCAGCACCTGCATTAGCCCCACGGAGGTGATCTTGTCGCTGCACTGGCCTCTGCAGGAACAGGGCATCACCACTCCGCCCTCTCACTGTCATCTCACAGGCGCCCACCCTCAGCATCCAGAACACCCAGACACTCTCCAAAGGACGTGAGCGTGCCGGAGGGGATGTGCGCACGTCCTGTGGGGGACGTAGGCATGCTGGGGTTGATGGAAGTGAGGCGGAGGGGCGGGGGGAACTTGCGCGTGCCGTGGTCCGGGACTGTTGCAGGCGTGCGTGGGTGACAGCACGCTGGGGGACATTCGCATGCCAGGGGGGAAGGAGAGGATGCATGCACCAGAGGCCTGCAGCTGTGCAGATCCACAAATCCCCATGGCGCAGCCAGGTGGACGTCAATCTGGCCCGCCACGGTGGCTGTCCCTGTGATCGGGCACCTTCTGGGCCAGGAGGCAGGACTTTGCACAGCCACTCCTTGGCGCTGATGGCCTACAGGTGCTACTTCAGCTAGGCCTGCAGGCTCCTCTTGGTGCACTCACGGCTTCCACTGCCGCCATGTGGGGAGTATAGGCTGCCCTCTGCCAGCCCGCCTTCCCCGCCCAGACGCTCTCCGCGAGTGCTGCCCATAGGCCCGAAGCGGCCTAGGTGGGAGGGGATGCCTGTGCGCGCCGCCCACCGTCCCGTCCCGGCTGCTCCATGCCTCTGCGCCTGCGTCCTGCCCACAGGCCCTCCACAGGCGGGGTGGGGCGGGGCAGAACACCATCTTTGTTGTGGAGTGACCCTCAATTTGCATATCCCCGCCTTATTGGCTGTGGGCACCACCATCTTTGTCACAGAGTTACGGTCAATTTGCATATTCCCCCCTTTTTTTGCTAGGACTAGAGGACATAGAAAACCTTTTAGGCCAAGTGCTGGTAAGGATCATTGTGGGAGGGGATATCAGGGTGGGCTTCCTGAAAGAAGTGAGCTCTGTCTGGCCTAAAGGAAGACGACCAGGATTGACACAGGCTTAAGAAAGATGTAAAGGAGACAGGAGGACAGAGCAAGTTGAGACTCTTTGAGCAGAAGTCCTGAAGATGCAAAGTGCTGAGGAATCGGCTTGGTTGAGCTATGGACATGCATTTCCTGTGGTTCTTTCTGTCACACATACATCTCCAGGAACCGTCCATTTTCTTGCCATGGCACGGTGTCACTCGGCCCAGAGTCTTTTGGCAGAGCTTAGGATCCCGCCTACAGAGGGTCAGCTGTACCTGAGATCCGAAAGAATCTTCTCCAGTGTGTTCTGTCGGCTCTGGTGGGAGTTTCTGTTCAGCTTCCAGCCGTGCCAGGCTGGCTGAGGACCTGTCACCAATAGAAGAGCAGCCCTCAGCAAGTGCTGTTTGAACGAGAGTGTTCCTGCTGCTGCCTGGCAAGGCCGGGTGGCACAGCCACTGGGAGGTGGAGAGGTACTCCCAGGTTGGGTGTGAAGGGACTGGGGTTTTCCAGAGCTGTTTGAACAGGCCCCAAAGCACTGGGCGGGTCAGGACCTCCCTGGTAGAGGCCAGGGAACTCTGCTGCCTTCAGGTCTTTAGTCTTACCCTGACCTACCACCCTGTCCCCCCACTTCATTCTGAGAGGACCTATGACAGACTGTCATTTGGAGGTGAGATGGCTCATACATGTAACTGGCAGGGCCCCGGGTGACATCTATTTCATTGACTACAGGTGCCTTCAGGCACAACCCAGGTGGGGACGGGGCAGCTGCTACAGCCACAGCATATCGCCCGTCTCCTATTTTTCCATTACAACAAAATTAAGTCAGAGAGTCTCTCTTGCAGCAGCACCCCTCCCACAGAGAAATAATTGTTTGTGAATTACAAAACCTTCACGGAGCCCAGGCTCTGGGCAGCAGGGGTTAACAATGCGGATTCCCACAGGTCCACTCACTTGATAGGTGACATGCTCGGCTGAGCCTTGGTTTGCTGGCAGAGAAGTGGTTTTCTAGACACTCCTCTCACCCTCTCCCAGCTCCAAAGATCCCGTTTCCTGATTGTTAGCCTTATCTCCATTCTCCCTGGGACTGGCTCTTAAGCAGAGGTCCTTGTGGGGTTTTCCTGTAACTGCCATTGTGCTTCCCTCCCCAGAAAAAGAGCCTGAGCCTGGCGCAGGCGGAGCCTTTGTTTTTCTCCCTCTGTCCCGGGAGTCTAGGCCGCAGGTGGTCTTACTGTGAGGCTAAGCAAAGTTAAGCTCCAGCTCAGACCCCTCTCACAGCACTTGCCTGTGGGCAAGAGTAGGACCTCCTTCCCCCCGGCTTCTGGCACTGGCTTCCCTCCGGCACCTGGGACCTGGGATTCCCTCGCAGCCCAGGCTTCATCCAGAAGGACATCCAGTCTAATTAGCATATTACGCTTTTATTATTATAGATAATCAAAGGAGGAGATAGAAGTAGGTTAATGAAGTCCATTGGTGATAGATTAGGGAGGAGGGAGAAAGCAAAGCTGAGAATTCTCTGAGATTGAATAGAGAGAAACTTTTTTCTTCCTTAGTCTTTTCTCTTTTAATTTTTTCTTATACACATACTTTTACATTGGTTGGTATAGGCTAGTTAACAATGAATACAGCACATAGAGATGGTATTTGGGGAACAACATAACAGTGAGAGGTTCTGTGATTTTGTTCTGTGGTGTGAGGGGTCCAGAAAAAGGGGGTTACTTTGACATTCCAAAGGTATGTTATCTTACATACAAAAATACAGGCTTACTTAAAGGTAAAGGCTCTTGCCCTGGCCAGGTAACTCTGTTGGTTAGAGCATTGTCCTGATACTCTAAGGTTGTGGGTTCGTTTCTTGTTCAGGGAACACACAAGAATCCGATGAATGCATAAGTAAATGAAAGACCAAATCAGTGTGTGTGTTTTTTCTCTCTCTCTCAAATCAATAAATAAAAAGTAAAGGTAGATGTTAGCGGCAGCTGCAGCAGGAATGACACCGGTGGGGTCAGACTGGACCTCAGTTCAGCAATCTCTATACTTGAGGAGTTCTGGCTAGGAATGAATTCAGAGCCAAGACTCAAACTATAAGAGGACATTTATTTAGAAAATCACAGAGGTGGAAGAAGTGAGTGATGGAACAAATGGGCTCAGGAAACAAGTTACAGAGGCTAAAGGAGGGCCCTTGGAGCTTGGAGTGAGGAAGGAAAAGGTAGTGCACCTGGGAGGAAGGGGGCAGGGATGAGGGGGAGAGAAGGTGCAGGTGTGAGGTGGAGGAGTGAGCTGGATCCTCCATCCTGAGGGTTTTAAGGGTGGACATTTATCTCTGGGGATGAGGCTCCCCCCTCGCCCCCTACAGTTGTTACTGCTAGGTACCCAGGGCTTCCACCCTGGTGACCTGAACCTGGCCCATCTTCCTTGCTCTGTTCCCATCAGTCTAACTGCTACCACAGTAAAGAGTGACATTTGTCAAGGAAGCTACAGGCCTAGGATGTGAGTACCCACCAGGACTCACTGTTAGTTAGGGATTTCTATGTTCAGACCATCCTATGTGGTTACTTTCAGTCTCGGAGATTGTAAGGCTGCCATGCAGGCCTCCCCAGAGCTTGTCAGTTTAGTATGTGGCTCCTTTTTTGTCCACATGAGTAATACTGCTATGAACATGGGTGTACAAATATGTTTGAGTCCCTGTTTTCAATTGTTTTGAGTAAACGCCCAGAAATGGAATTGCTGGATCAAATGTTTAATTTTTTGAGGCACCTCCCCACTGTTTGCTACCGCAGAACCATTTCACCACGGGACCTTTGTCTTGTAGTTCTGTCTGTGAGAAACAATTTAAAAAAAGGACATGGAGACACGAAGCGAGGTGTTCAGTGTCAGTCTTGCAAGATCAGGTGTCTGGTGGGCAGGCACGCTCAAAGCGGTTACCACCAGCATTTTATTCCCTAGTGCGCTGGTCCCTCCCTGGTTCCTCATTGGCTGGGTACCATGGGGTGTACAATCTTCCCGGAGGTCACCTAAGTTTCACTATTTCCTTACTAGAGGCCCGGTGCACAAAATTCGTGCATGGGGGGGTGTGTGTCCCTCTGCCTAGCCTGCACCCTCTCCAATCTGGGACCCCACAGGGATCGGGTCTAAACCGGCAGTTGGACATGCCTCTCACAATCTGGGACTGCTGGCTCCTAACTGCTTGCCTGCCTACCTGCCTGATTGCCCCTAACTGCTTCTGCCTGCCTGCCTGATCGCCCCCTAACTGCTCCCCTGCTGGCCTGATGGCCCCCAAATGCCCTCCCCTGCCAGCCTGGTCGCCCCTAATTGCCCTCCCCTGCTGACCCGGTCCCCCCCAACTGCCCTTCCCTGCTGGCCTGGTCACCCCCAACTGCCTTCCCCTGCCAGCCTGATCGCCCACAACTGCCCTCCCCTGCCGGCCATCTTTGTGGCAGCCATCTTGTGACGATGTGAGGGCGGCCATCTTGTGATGTCGCATGTGACGCCTCCTAGGCTTTTATTATATAGGATAGGGTATGCTCTCTTTCCCTTTCCCAATTTAAGTTCCTTTGTCACTTGGCTCCTCCCCAACAACATCCTGTTTTCTGGGGACTCTCCAAGTGCATGAACTTTGTCACGTTCGCAGGCTGCTATGCAAGCGACTACCAGTTATTTTCCATTCCGGGTTAAATGCCTCGCCTTGGAAATGGACCACCACTGACTTTTTAAAAAATACTTTGTTTTTCTTTTTTTTAAAATATATTTTTATTGATTTCAGAGAGGGAGAAACATCAATGAGGAGAGAGAATCACTGATTGGCTGCCTCCTGCCTACTGGGTGGGGATCGATCCTGCAACCCGGGCACATGCCGACGCTCTGTCCCCTGAGCCAAACCGGCTAGGGCTGACTTTTTTTCTAACGTGTCTCACAGGTCTCTTAGTGCTCGTAAGCATGGTTACATCTTTTCTGGAGGCTCTAGAGGAGAATCCTTATCTTCCGCCTCTCAAGACAAGGCATGTGGCCGCGGCCGTTTCCTCCACGGATGGAGTCCCTCTCATGCTTATCTTTTTTTTTTCATCCGTAATTTCTCCTTATTCTTTCTTTTTTTTTTTTAAAAAAAATCTATTTTATTGATTTTTTACAGAGAGGAAGGGAGAGGGATAGAAAGTTAGAAACATCGATGAGAGAGAAACATTGATCAGCTGCCTCCTGCACACCTCCTACTGGGGATGTGCCCGCAACCAAGGTACATGCCCTTGACCGGAATCGAACCTGGGACCTTTCAGTCCGCAGGCTGACGCTCTATCCACTGAGCCAAACGGGTTAGGGCATCTCCTTATTCTTTCTTTTCATCCTTAACACAATCAGGAAAGGACTCTTATAATTAGACTAGAACCTGGGACCTTCCAGTCCACAGACCGACGCTTTATCCACTGAGCCAAACCGGTTTCGGCTGATCAGTGATTCTCATCATTGATGTTTCTATCTCTCTCTCCCTCTCCCTTTCTGAAATTTTAAAAATATATATATATTTTAAAGAAAACACATGATCTTCACTTTGGGCTTTGTCATCTTACAATATCCTTTGTGCAGTGTTTTAACTTCCCTCAACTTTCCTTTACCCACCTTTAAAGTGCAATCTATTTTGGGGAAGATGATCAGGAAAGTGATTCCAGTGGGTAGAAGTTTTTTTTGGAGGGGATGGGTCACGAAGATATTTAAAAATTGAGCATGGTGATGGTTGTACCACTCTGAATTTACTTTAAAAAAACAGTTCATTGTACACTTTAGGTGACATGTACAGTATATGGGTATTTCTCAACAAAGCTGTTCTTTTATTTCTTTTTAAATAAAGACCAGTCTTATAATCAGTTGCAGGTGTTTTCAGAGGCCCCTCAAGATTTGCTTACCATGTCCCAAATCACGGCTGTGATTCCCAGTTGCCTCCAGTCCTGGTGGATCTGGATGGTGTGGTTTGCAAAGGAGAAGGTGGCAAGAGGCTAAGGGAATTTCGGCAACCCCATTCCCCCGGTCTCCTCATAGGGCACCAGGGCCATTCCCACTGTGCCAGCTCTGCTCCCTTTAACCTGTTGGGCAAAAGAATCCTGCGTGCTCTGGCCAGAAAGTGCATTCTTTCTTAGTTGGCCCCCATGCTTTTTTAAAGGTCGTTTTATGGATTCAAAAGAATAAACAGAGATGTGGAAAGCTTTTGTCAAGGCAGACACCCAGGGAGCGCCGGGCTCGGCCCTGACACGCCCCCCGGGTGGCGATCGCCATGCGGACACCCGGGGAGCGCCGGGCTCGGCCCGGACAGCCCCCGGGGTGGCGATCGCCATGCTGACACCCGGGGAGCGCCGGGCTCGGCCCGGACAGCCCCCGGGGTGGCGATCGCCCCCGGGACACCCACTGAGCGCCGGGCTCGGCCCGGACACGCCCCCGGGTGGCGATCGCCATGCTGACACCCGGGGAGCGCCGGGCTCGACCCGGACAGCCCCCCCCCGGGTGGCGATCGCCATGCTGACACCCGGGGAGCGCCGGGCTCGGCCAGACACGCCCCCCGGGTGGCGATCGCCCCCGGGACACCCACGGAGCGCCGGGCTCGGCCCGGACAGCCCCCCGGGTGGCGATCGCCATGCTGACACCCGGGGAGCGCCGGGCTCAGCCGGACACGCCACCGGGGTGGCGATCGGAGCGCCGGGCTCGGCCCGGACACGCCCCCCGGGTGGCGATCGCCATGCTGACACCCGGGGAGCGCCGGGCTCGGCCCGGACCCGCCCCCGGGGTGGCGATCGCCCCCGGGACACCCAGTGAGCGCCGGGCTCGGCCCGGACACGCCCCCCGGGTGGCGATCGCCATGCTGACACCCGGGGAGCGCCGGGCTCGGCCCGGACACGCCCCCGGGGTGGCGATCGCCCCCAGGACACCCACAGAGCTCCGGGCTCGGCCCGGACAGCCCCCCGGGTGGCGATCTCCATGCTGACACCCGGGGAGCGCCGGCCTCGACCCGGACAGCCCCCCCCGGGTGGCGATCGCCATGCGGACACCCGGGGAGCTGTCCGGGCTCGGCCCGGACAGCCCCCGGGGTGGCGATCGCCCGGGGACACCCACTGAGCACCGGGCTCGGCCCGGATAGCCCCCCGGGTGGCGATAGCCATGCTGACACCCGGGAGCGCCGGGCTCGGCCCGACACGCTCCCCCCTGTGGCGATCGCCATGCGGATCCCCGGAACTTACAGGATTGGGCGCAGCCATCTTGGTCTTCCCAACGGCTGGATGGGCCACCCGGAGTCCCGCCCCCAGCCTCTGCCAGGCCCAATCATGGGCATAGCGGAGGTGCGGTCAATTTGCATGTTTCTCTATTATAAGGTAAGATTGGGCCTACCTGGTAATCTCCCCATCTCAAGGTTGGTAACTATAATCACATCGGCAAGTAACTTTTCTCACGGAAGGTAACAGTCACAGGTTCCAGGTTATCTGGTGGGGAGTGCCTGTTGGGGTATTTTTGAGGGACCTAATCAAGGAGCATGATGGTGCCTTGATCTTGGGCTTTCAAAAGTCTTCCCCTCTCCCCTTTCCCAACCCCCCAGTGTGAGCTGGACACCTGTGGACTGAGCATCCGAGCCTGTCCCTCTTTAGCCACTTGGGAGAGAACAACACTGGGTGAGCTGGTCACAGTGAGAACTGTGCGTACTTTACAAAGGTCTTCCCTGTTCTTGCTTCATTCAGTCCTCGGTAACTCCAACGGAGCACATCTCGGGATGGTCAGAGAGGCTGTCAGTGAAAGTCACTTAGCAGGTGTTGGAGCTGGGACCTAAACCCTGGCTGCCAGGCTAATAATGCTTCTTAGGATGTAAGAAAAGTCCAAGCCTGTAGAGAATTTAAATAGAAATTTATTTGAGCCTGGAAGCCAGATCTCAACAGACTGAGGTAAAATGCTTCTGAGACTAACAGGACATTTGCTGTTTCTTTTATTAAGGAACCTGAAGGTGGGAGGAAGCAACTGGGGTTACAGGATAAATTAAGATTATGTGCTTTCTTAGGGCTTATTTCAAAGGTGTGTTAACCTAGATGTACAGAAGCAATAGGCAAGCTTGCTTAAGGCAAAAATAAACCCTTTACTAAGAAGTTATATGCCTGGGGTGCGACTACCCCCCTGGCCTGCCCCATTAGGAATTTATGATCAGATCACCCTGTGAGGCTACTTTTCACAGAACCACTTTCTTTGTCTGTAGGGGGTAAGTTAAAATGAACTGAGTACCTACTATATGCCAGTAAGCTACATGGCAGATAGCTTTCTCTGTGCGTATCAGTGCATCAGAATCTCACAGCCACAGAGTAAGATGGTGCATTTCCCCAACTTCACAGGTAAGGAGAAAGGCTGGAGAGAGGTAAAGTGACTTCCTGTCACACAGCCAGCACGGGGTAGAGCTAGAATGTTGGCTCCAAAGTCCATGTGTCGCTCAGGTTCCCCTGCAGAGCTAGGAGATGGTATCAGATCTGTGGGCTGTGGATGAAACACGCAGCAGAGCCGAGAAGTCTTGTGACTGCCCTGTGATGTTGGTGGCTCTTGTGGGGGAGGGGGGGAGTGTGGGTTGTGTGAAGATGGGGAACTGGCTTCGAGATGGAAGAGAATAACTGGGGTGGTGGAAGGATCTGCGGAGCATCTCGAGTTGGCCATTCTGAGACCCAGTGTTGGTGCTGCTTGGCTGCGTGAGCTGGGATGAACCACTCAGCTTCCCCTTTCCCCACCCGGGCGAGGGAGGGGTTCAGAGAGGGGGCTCCCCAAGTTCCCTTCCCGCACAGCTGCGTTTGCCGTTAACTGCAGTGGGGCTGGGAGTGTGCGGCTCCCCTGTGGGCCGAGGTGATCATGGAGAAACAGCACTGGGGTTGGACTTGGCAGGAGATGGAGGGACTTGAGAGCTAAGTGGGGCGACACGGGGGCTCAGACATCTCGGGGACTTGTGCTTGATTAACGTCTGCTGGTCCCTCCTACCTGGTTTCTCAGGCGGGTCCTGGAGGAGCCCGCTGGCAGGTGGTGTAATTGGGAGCAGCCTCCCCGGCGGAAGTGGTGAAGCAAGGACACAGGCCTGCCTCCCCAGCCTGAGCTGCGCTTAGAAGCACAGCCCGCAATTTCCCCCTTTTTTGAGGTGGGAGGTGTTTCCTCATCCTGACCATACCTTGAACTTAGACTTGGGTGGAGGGATTTTTTTTTTTAATTTCTGCCATAGTCATAAGGACCTTGGCGTCTACAAGGACCACAACCTGAGCCCCATCACATTCTGGCCTGGGTTTCAGCCAGATACTATTGGCACCATATCTGGGTTCACCTTCTTCCTCCGCTGTCTCCTTTCCACTCCTTCGAAATCGCGAATTGGGCTTGGCATTTGGCTAAGTGGTGGCTATTCCAGAAGCCCCTTTAGTGGGCAGGTGTCTGAGCGGCCTGTCCCAGGAACAGGAATGGCTGGGTCTGCCAGAGAGCTGTGCGGTGGAGGGTTGGTGGAGAGACCTCACGGATGGATCTCTGTGCATGTGAAAGTGGTCCTTCCTGCCCTGCTCCTTCCCCTTCTCAGTTCCAAGGACCTGGACTGGAAAGGCAGCTGAGAGGAGCAAATATGATGTCTGTCACTTGGCATTTGCGGGGGATTGGACACCACAACCCAAGGATGCTCAAGTCACTTATATAAAACTAGAGGCTCTGTGCACGGATTTGTGCACATTGAAAGGAAATTAATTAGAAGGTGGCCGGCGGGGTGGGACTGGGCAAGACAGACTGGACATGCCCTGGAGCCAACCTCCTGTAGTCCCTCCCCATGAACCTGGGGTGGCACCAGGATTCAAAGGGCATCTGCGGAATGAGCGGGCGTCCCTCCTGCAGGTGGGGTCCCTCGGCCTGGCCTGTGGGGATCTGGCTGAAACCGGCAGTCCGACTTCCCCCCAAAAGGTTCCTGAGTGTGAGAGGGCACTCTGCAAACTTGCTGTCGCTCGGCAGCTCCTGCATTGAGCATCTGCCCCCTGGTGGTCAGTGTGCGTCATACCTACCCGCCTGCCGACCGGTCACTTAGGCTTTTATAAATATAGATAGATGGGTTAGTATTTGCATATAACCTGTGTATACCCTCCCAAATACTTTCAATCATCTCTAGGTGACTTATAATACCTAACACAGTGCAAATGCTATGTAAAGAGTTGTTATACTGTATTGTTTAGGGATCACTTTCTGGAATTTTTTTTCCAAATATTTTTGATCAGTGATTGGATGAATGAGCGGATGCAGAATCTGCGGATACGGCGGGCCAGCTGCACTGACAACAGGCTCCTGGGTGCCCACAGAGCTGGGCCTCCGCAGGCCAAGGCCCTGCCTCCTCCAGTCCCTCTTCCCAGGCGGGTTTCCTCTTCTGGAGGCCTTTTCAAAGGTGACTCCCCTCCCCCACAACCTTCCACTTCTGCTTCCTGCCTGTCCCCGTTCCTGGAGCTTGGACCAGGCGCTGGCTCAGGCATGCAGAGGATGGAAAGAAAACATTGCCCGTTTCCTGTTGGTGATTTCTCCTTGGGGTGATTGGAAAATCCAGCACAGCCATTCACAGGGCTGCTGCTGCAGAGCTGGGCCTGGTCTGGGAGAAGGAACCTGCACCTTCACTCCTCCCTTCCTCTGTCCTTCGTGCTGTCCTGACTCCCACATCTCCTGTTGCTCCCCCAGCCCATCCCCACCCTGCCCCCGCAATCACACCTGCTGGCCCGGTGAGCTGCTCCTTCCATGCTGGGCCCCACTGGTTCCCAAACTGCAGGGCCCCGGAGCCTTGGGATTGGGTGGTGCACTGTGTGTCCCTGCGCAGCCTGAGGGAGCAGGTCCTTCTCCGGTCCCCGAGTCCCCTGGTGCTCCGAGGCTCGGTTCTGATGGGATCCAGGGACACCCGGGCTCTGGTGCTTTTCCTCAGGAAACTGATTCGAATAAAAGCTAGACGGTGTGCCAGCACCTGGCAGGAGTGTTTCCTAGAGTGTGGAGCACAGAATTGCTGGGGGTGATGGCGGGGCTGGGGTGCTTGTTTAAGTTTCAGATTCCCGGGCCCATCCAGGTTGAAAGGCCCAGAATGACGGGGGCCCAGCCGGCTGCAGCTTTTAGCGAGCTCTCCAGGTGGTCCTCCTGCGTGGTGACCAGTGCTGCTCAGAGTGTGGTTCATAGTCAAGCAGCGTTTGGGGTCCTCTCCCAGCCCTGCTGATTCAGACACTGGGGGAGGGACCCGGCAATCTGGTGTAAGAAGCGCTGCAGACTGAAGTTTGAGAAGCGGGAGGGCCACAGCTGGGGGAGGGCCACAGCTGGATGAAATCGGTGTGCAGCTGCAGGTAGATGGGCCCCTCGAGGAAGGGAGGGTGGTGTTTGCTGCAGCAGCCCCACGAGGCAGGACCAGGGAGGGGCCTGACGTTCCCTGGAGGCTGCTTTCTAAAAAAGGAGAAGTCCTGAGAGGCCATCTGCCGTCCCTGATTCCCCGTCAGGTCTGTGACCAGGGCCGCGTAGAGCGGGATGTGCCCTGTCGGAACTGCAGTGGAAGAATCCCCACCCAGGCACCCCTCTCCTCTGTGAGGACAGGAATAGGAGAGGCCTTGGGGAGCGCCGAAGGGATGCTCCTGGATGCGAAGGAGAAAGCGGGCCTGCTTCGTTGTAACGACTGTTCCCTGCTCTCCTGGGCAGTGAGGTTGGACAGGCATTGGGAGGGGGGAGAGGCCTCTGGAAGCCCTGCCGAGCTCCCTTCTGAGCCCCAGGGTCCCGGGAACAACTTGGCCAAGACAGCAGGCCCCGGTGGTGGCTTCTTTTGAGAAGAATCGGAGGCCAAAGTTACCCAAAGACTAGAGGATGAGCAGATTTCTTAATTTTCAAAAAAGTGGGGAAGAGTGAATGTTGAGTTAGAGCAGCAGGAGGATCCCTGCAGCCCCCAGGACATGCCATAGGTGGGAAGGGAAGGGGGGGCGGGGGGCACTGGGAGCCAGGGTGGTGCACCCCGAGGCTGGCCAGCTTTCCTCCTGGCCGTTAGATTGGAAGGCTCTAAGTGTGGGAGAGTGTTGGCACCCTTATCTGATGGAGACCCTCTTACACTGTTGTGAACCGCGGGGAAATGTGCGCTGTTTTGTGGTTAGTTAGGTGGCCCGCTGGCTGGTGGGTACCTGTACTGCTGTTGTGTAGCTGGGGGTGGTCAGGAGTGACAGTGTGGGAGTGTCTGTCCTTGGCCCTTTCTGTATCGGTGGATGTTAAATAAAGCTGAGTGAGCACTGAGATGTTTGAGGTTGGTCAGAATCCCAAGACATCTCAGTAGGCTGAGCTCAGGCAGAAGGTAAGGGGGGAATGTAACAGGAATCTGCCTCAGGGCTTGGCTATCCGGAACACCCCAGTGTTGCCAGTACAGGAGGTAGGAGGGGGAAGGGAGAGGATGGTCCCGCCTGCACTCTCCAGCCCACACCTGGGGCCTCTGAGAAAACAAGGGAGTGGGTCGCAGCCCTGAAACTACTCCAGGCCGGAGGTGGTGGGGAAATGGCTGTTCTCACGAGGGGAGCCTGGAGGTCTTGGGGGAGAGAGGGAGACCCAGAGAGGAAGGACTGCTCCTTGGACGTGGGATTGGACCCAGCCTGCGGGCACCGAGGGCAGACCCTGCCAGGGGAGGTCCTGGCTCTTGCTGGGGACTCGCCACGAGCACCCTGAAGGCAGGCGAGCACCCTGGAGGCAGGCGGAGGCTGACCTGCGGTCCGGGGTCCAGGCCCGAGTCTGGTATATTTATTTAGTCGTGCTAACCCCAGGCTCAGAGAGGGGCTGTCTTGGACTGAATGGACCCTGTGTGTGTTATACAAATCTTGCAAGAACAGCCGCAGCCTCCAGTGAGCTCAGAAATCCCCACCTGAATTGGGCCTTTTTAAAGTTGTTTTTAATAGGCAATACTTACGTGGCAAAAAATGCAAATGTAAACAGTAAGCTTCATTTCTGTCTCCACTTTTTTCTCCAAAAGCAACCAGTGTTACCCAGTTTCTTGTTTCTTGTTCCAGGGATGGTCTCTGTGCATGTGTGTATATACACACACACCACTAAGTTTGTATGTTTAGGTTTTCTTTTAAAAAAAATATTAGTATTATTCCTTGATTAATAATGGTGATCATTTCATATCCCCATATATAGAGCTGGCTAATTCTAAAAGTAGCTACAGAGTATCCATTGTATGGCTCCGTTGCGATGTATTTAGGGCACACGTAGGGGTTTGTTGTAACTAGTGCTGCAGTCCCCTCCCACGGTGTCAGTGTGTCTGCGAAGTGCACTTCCAGAAGTCCAGTCTCTGGGTCAAAGAGGGTGTCATTTTTAAATTTGACATTGCTGTATTTTTCATTGGCGATTCTCAGCATATAGTGAGAGTGAACATCTTTAATCTTTAGTTCCTTTTCTGTAATTGCCTGCTCACATCATTTGACTTTTTCTAGTGGTCTTTTTATTATAAAACATTTTTCTTAAGTTTGTCATTTCTCTTGTCTTTAAAAAAAATATAAAAATAATATGTGTATATATATATATGTTTTTCTTTGATCTCAGAGAGAGGGAGGGAGAGAGGGATAGAAACATCAATGATGAGAGAGAATCATTGATCGGCTACTTCCTGCACGCCCCCTACTGGGGATCAAGCCAGCAACCTGGGATCTAACCATGACTTTCCTGGTTCATAGGTCAGGTCGGTGTCCAGCCCTGGAGCCACACTGGCCCGGCTCTCTTGTCTTTATGTTGTTTTCCTTATTTGTTTCTTACCATGCAGAACATTAATTTTATATCTTTGGGGTTTGGGGCCACTTCTTACATTTAAATCTTTGATCTGGCTGAATTTTATTTTGGGGGTAGAACAGGGTAGTTTCTTGCTTTTGTGGTGGTTCTTTTCTGCCACCTTGCTGTGGCTGTGGCTCTTGGGCTTCCTTGCTCTGGGAGGAGACGAGGAGTGGACAGGGGTCTTTGGTGCCCAAAGCTTCTGCATCGTGATGGTCTCCAGAGAGAAGGATGTCAGGACACAGCCGCAGCTCGCCCGTTCCCTCTGCCTCCCATCATCCCTGCTCACCCATCACTCAGATCCCCGGGCCTCTCAGAACCAGCAGCAAGGTCTGAGGTTCTGGCAGAGAGTCAGGTTGATGGCAGGACCTGGAGGGCTTTGTGCTGACCACTCCCCAGCCACAGGGAAATGAACCAGCCTTAGGGCAGCCCCATTGGGGTTCATGCTGTCCTGACTCACATCTTGACCATCAGACCACAGTGTACAAGGAAAGGGGTCTATGGTCCATGCTGCAGGTAGCCAGTTCTAGCTCTCTCCAAGGTCACTTAGCCATCGTCTGGCCTCAAGATTGCTTTGCCTACAGTCACCGCTCTGCCCATAGACCAAAACAAACTACCTCAGCCACAGGGCTAAGAACCAGGCCCACCCTGTGGGGACCGGTAGTACCTTAAAGGCTTGCGGCCCCCATGAAAAGTGCATTCCCAGTTCTCCAGCACAGCTAAGAAGAGCAACTGGGACCTCATGGGCAGGTAGCAGTGTCTGACAGTGGGGCCCTGGACCAGCAGGCAGCTTCACCTGGGAACTTGTGAGAAATGCAGATTCTGCTTCTTCTAACCCAGACTCTGTAGGTGGAGCCCACTGTTGAGTTGAACAAGCCTCCAGGTGGTTCTGGTGCCCTGCAGTTTGGGAACCAGTGGGGCCCAGCATGGAAGGAGCAGCTCACCGGGCCAGCAGGAGTGATTGTTAGGGGGCCTACAGGTTTCGTCACACTCCCTCACCTGTCATTGGGTGCCTCTGCAAACCGCAGCAGCCACTGATTAGCAAGAGTGGCTGATATCATGGCAGATCTGCGTTGCTCCTGGGCATTTGAATTGGCATGGGACACGGCAGAGGGACTGTATTCAAAGCGGCCTGGCTTCCAGGCCTGTTTCCTCCTTCTACCTCTGATCTGCAAGTCGCTTACCCTTGCTGAGCTCCAGGCCTCATCTTAGGAGCAGCATGGTGCTGCCTCACTTGCCTGAGTCCGCCTCCTGGATCAGGTGAGCTCCTGAGGTCCCGCCTTGTTTCTGGAACAATGATTCCCTGCCAGGTTCCCTTGAGGAATGAACCAGAGGTTGGAGAATGAGAGTGTAGCCTGGGGCCAACCCAGGCGTGCTGTCCTCAGTTTGGGCACAGGGAGATGGGCTCTGGCCCCCTGCTGGATGGATGGTGATAAGGGCACTGGAAGAGGGAGACAGAGGTGGGAGTGAAGCTTAGGTGAAAGGGGTTTTCAGGGAAGCCCACTGCTCGTGGGTGGCGAGTCCTATAGTGTGGGTGTGGGTGTGTGGGTGTGGGTGTGGGTGTGGAGGCCCTGGCAGGTAGGAGGGTAAACTGGTTGCCACAGTCCAGACTGATGCAGTTTCTCCTGCAGGGCCTGGCTTGTGGGCTGTTGCTGTTCTCCTGAGAAGTTTCTGGTTAGGCTGGTGGGAGCTCCCGGCAGAGCCTGAGCGGTTTTTTTCTTCCTTTCAGATTTGACCATGAGCTACCCAGGCTACCCCCCGCCCGCAGGCGGCTACCCCCCAGCTGCACCAGGTAAGAGTGTGTGTGGGGAGGGGAGGAATGAGATTGTCCCCCACAGTGTAGCCAGGTGGGGTGGCGGCTGGAGGAGAGCACGGACCCTGAGGCCAGGAGAGCCTGGGTTTGAAGCTGCCTCTGGGAGGCCAGGACCAGGTCTGGTGACTTGTTACCGATAGCGGTGGGCAAAGGCTTCTCCTGGCTCCCTTGTCTCCTTTGCAAATGGCTTCACGGATCTCTTCCCCCACTGGGCTGTCCCAGATGCTAACAAGAGAGCCAGCGAAAGCCTCTGGCACGGTGTCCTGGGCGCACTGTCAGGTGACTTGTCACTTCTGTGCTCAGGGCTCAGGGTCCCCCTGCGGGGTCGGGGAGGAGGGGGAGGGGGGGAGTGAAGGCGGTCTCTGAGGGTCAGGTGTCCTGCGGCTGCACCAGCCACAGTGCTGCTCTGCACACCCAGAGGTCATCTTCTCTGGCCTGGCCCCCCGGGTAGGAGGGACACATGAGGGCTCCTGGGACAAGGGGGGGAAGGGACCATTCCAGGCTGGTCATCCTGAGGTGGCCTGAGCTGCGATGCCCCTCGCCCCACAAGATCCCTGGGCATTGCCAAAACCGGTTTGGCTCAGTGGACAGAGCGTCGGCCTGTGGACTGAAAGGTCCCAGGTTCGATTCCGGTCAAGGGCATGTACCTTGGTTGCGGGCACATCCCTAGTAGGGGGTGTGCAAGAGGCAGCTGATTGATGATTCTCTCTCATCGATGTTTCTAACTCTCTATCCCTCTCTCTTCCTCTCTGTAAAAAATCAATAAAATATATTTAAAAAAAAAAAAAAAAAAAGATCCCTGGGCACATTCATTTCTCTAGAGCTGAGGCTCTGGAGTCTGAGCTCTGAGGGCCCCGCAGACCATTTGGACTCACCCCCCTCATCGCCTGGTGACGGTCAGGCCCAGAGCTGGGAGGCAGCTCAGCCGCTGGCTCATCGGGTGGACTGGGCCATTGCGCTGCGAGCAAGCCCTGTCCTGATTGGCCTGAGTCCCCTCTCCCTAGTAGGAATCCTATCGTCTGAGCATCTGAGCAGCAAGAGAGCAGGCGGGTGACTCGGGAAGGCTCTGTCCTGAGTGTCCGGAGCCCTGCCAGCGCAGAAGCCAAACTCGAGGCCCCAGGGCCCGTTTGCTGCGAGAACAGAAATGCATCTAACAGGCCAGCAGCCGGCACGATGACGCCAGCTGAGCTGCCTGCTGCTTGTCAGTGACAGCGGCAACATAGCGCCTGGGCACCCAGCGAGGCCCTGCGTGGGCGTTAACTCAGCCTCAGCACGGCAATGTGAAGCAAACACTAGTTATACCCCCTTGTCCCCAGGGGAACGGGACTGCGGTGGTGGGTGCCCCGCCCCAGGACACAGTCCTGGTTCTGCTGGCTCCAGAGCTGGGCTTTTTACTGATGTCCCCCTCTGTCCCCACAACGACGGTGTCTGTGTTTAACGTGACTCAGGCCCATCTCCTTTCCTCCTCCAACCTGCTCCTCCATGCCTCTTGCAGACTTGTGATAGCAAACAGCCACAGTGGCAGCCTCCCCCCTCCACCACGCGTTTGCATCTCCCTGGATTCTCAGTGCTCCCTGAGCTCCTGCTGTCAGTGTTCTAAAATGACCTGTCCTTGCGTCTGCACTCTTGCTCTACGATGGGGAGCCTGGGGTGGGGGTGGGGGGGTAGACCTGCCCTTGACCTTCTGCATCCTCAGTACCCCACAGAGGGCTTGGGAGTGTTGCTGAACCACCCCTTCCCTCCCTGGACGGAGCGGAAGGCCCCCTCTTCCCTTCCTCCGGCAGTGGGACTGGGTTAGACTTGCTTGCCTGTGTGTTCTGTGGGGTCTGTAGTGCTGTCTCCGAGACCCTGCTTGGCCTGCCCCTCGGCCACCTGGGAGCTTGCTGTCTCTGCCTTTCCCTGTTGGAGGCTGACCAGGGGCTAACAGGCTTGGTGTTGCTTTCAGGTGGCGGTGCCTGGGGAGGTGCTGGCTACCCCCAGCCCAACATGCCCCCTATTGGGCTGGATAACGTGGCCAACTACGCAGGGCAGTTCAACCAGGACTACCTCTCGGGAATGGTGAGTCCAGCCCTCCTGCTGGGCTGCCCTAGACCCACTCCTGCATGGCCAGGGTGTAAGGCTGCTGGCTTCCAGTGTGCCAAGGGGGCTGTGTGTGTTACGTGTGGATGCTGAGTGTACTGAGGGGCATCTTAGGACATAGGGGTTTTTGTCGGGGCTCTCACCTGCTCACTGTCCCTCTCTGCCTCTACATCTGCCAGCTGTAAAATCAGGGACGGGGGATGCATTGCGCGCTGTTAGGTCCTTTTTGGCTCTTCGGGGTTGGGTGGGGTGGTGCCTTTTGGAATGTGTTGAGCGCCTTTTGTATGAGCTCAGAATAGGACCAGCAGGGAGGTGAGGGTGGGCATGTGTATGCATGCATGTGCTTTGTACAAATGTCTCTGTGTGTGTGTGTGTGTGTGTGTGTGTGTATGTACGCATGTGTGGGTGGCTGTTCTGCTTGGGCCTGAGAGTGGGTTCCTGGTAGCATGGGCAGACATGCTACTTTTACTTGTTGATTTGCTTTTAAAATGCTATACTTTGTAATGTAAACAAATGTATGCTCAATGTAAATAGTGCAACCAGTAGGCAGTCTAACTTGTGCCAGGCCCATCCTGGGTACTGGGACTCGTGGATGAAACACACCACAGCCTTAGCCCTGGAGTACTTGTTACCCACTGGGAAGAGACGGGCAGTTGCCATGGTAACCATGCGGTGCTAGAGCCAGTGTGGGGGCTTTGGGCACAAGAGCAGGCGGGGGTCAGCAGTGCAGGCGGGGTGCTGTGGGGCGGTGTCAGGTGCTCGGGCTCCGAGGGCAGCGCCGGGGCCTGCAGGCGCAGGGCAGGGAAGGGAGGAGGGGAGGCTCCCCCTCTCCCCCGATAGGGGGACTGGGTTGGACTTGCTCGCCTGGGTGTTTTCCGTGGGGTCTGCATGTTGTCCTGGGCCTGCTCGTTAGTCTTAGGCTCTTCTCTGCTTTGTGGACTTTAGGCGGCCAACGTGTCCGGGACGTTCGGAGGAGCCAACGTGCCAAACCTGTACCCTGGCGCCCCTGGGGCCCCCGGGGGCGGTTACCCTCCTCTGCCCCCTGGGGGTTTTGGGCAGCCCTCTTCCACGCAGCAGCCTCTTCCTCCGTACGGAATGTACCCGCCCCCTGGAGGAAACCCGCCGTCTGGGATGCCTTCATACCCACCCCCTGGGGGAAACCCGCCATCTGGGATGCCTTCATACCCGTCATACCCAGGGGCCCCTGCGCCAGGCCAGCCCATGCCGCCTCCCGGACAGCAGCCCCCAGGAGCCTACCCTGGGCAGCCGCCAATGACCTACCCTGGGCAGTCACCAATGCCACCTCCTGGGCAGCACCAGCAGCCGATGCCAAGCTACCCAGCATTTCAAGGGTCCGGGACCGTCACCCCTGCCGTGCCCCCATCTCAGGTGAGTGCCAGCCTGTGCTACCCTCAGTCCCAGCCTGGCTCCAAAGGCCCAAGACGCGTGGCCCAGAGTCCTGCCAGCGTGGCCGGGAGGGTGTGGGTGGGCAGGCCAGGGCTCAGGCCTCCAGCTATAACTTCTTGTCTTAACCCTCCCCCGAGCATATGTTTCCATTGATTGTAGAGAGAGTGGAAGAAAGAGGGAAAGACAGGAATATCGATGTGAGAGAAACAACACATCAGTTGGTTGCCTCCTGCACGTGCCCCAACCAGGGCCAGGGCTGCGGAGGAGCCTGCAACCGAGGAACGTGCCCTTGACCGGAATTGAACCCGGGACCCTTCGGTCCACAGGCCGACGCTCTATCCACTGAGCCAAACCGACCAGGGCTGTAACTGCTTCTTGTTTTAACAGAGTGTCACTGTCTCAGACTCCGCAGCCCTGGTTTGAATTCCTGAAGAGCAGGGAGCTGCCCGGTCTCTCCCGGTTCGGTTCGATGTTCTGAGTGCGACTTGGTGTGAATGTCCGGCTGCTCCTCATGCCTCTGTTGTTGACTTACTGCCTGGGTTCAGGTGTATGCCCAACAGCTCTGAGTCTTCAGCTCCTGGATGGGCCCCCACCCCCACCCCGCTCACTTGGGAGGATTTGTAAAACCCCCTGTAGGGAAGATGGTTGGCCCTTCCCTCAGAGCGGCTCTTGGCTCCTTTGGGAGAGCGTTTGTGTTGGCAGAGCCTAGAATTCATTGTCATGGTTACATGGCCAAGCCAGCAAAGTGCCGTGCTGGTGATATGTGCTTGATGACTATTTTCAGACAGGGGCTCCCCTCTCTTCCCTGCCCCCCACCTTCCCCCACCCCTGCCCTGCTCTCCTCCCTCCCTCCCTTCCTCTCTTCCACCTCATCTCTTCTCTGAGTTTATCTCCTTAACTGTTAAAATCAGTCTGCGTTAGCCACAGGAGATAGCCCAGGGTGAGACGGCTGAGGCGGGGAAATTAAGTTTGCTGGGAGCGAGGCTGCCAGTGTCGGGAAGAAGTGAGGCGGCAGCAGGTTGTAGAGTCCAGAGGAGGTGCCAGGAGCTGGTGCTGGTCCAGGAGGTGGTCAGGCTGCTGGACCATCGTGAAGGGTGGGCACCTACATCCCCCCAGAGGAGTCACCTTTTTCTAGTTTGCACGGAGGTGCTCCGTGGACCAGCCAGGCTCCATTAATGATGCTTTGGTGGTAAGGCATCGAGGAGAAGCCAGCGGCTCCTGCGCCTGAGGCCTCCCCTTCAGCAGGAGCCCAGGCCAGCCCCGGAGGACCTGGGTGTAGGGCCGATTTTCAGCATCAGGATTCGGCTGTAGATGAGCTCCTAGCCACAGGAGCGAGCCAGGCAGAGCGTCAGTACCAGGACGCAGGACAGATAATGGCCACGTAGGACCACTCAGTAGGTTCCTCTGTGCTGTTCATTGTGAGCTCCTTCAGCTACCCCAACTTTCAGATAAAGGTCATTCCCAGAGTCGGGTGGGGCAGTCGCATCTGGGGATGCAGTATCTTACCTGTCTGTCTGTCCCAGCAGTTTGGGAATCGAGGTACCATCACAGATGCTCCTGGCTTTGACCCCTTGCGAGACGCCGAGGTTCTGCGGAAGGCTATGAAAGGCTTTGGTGAGCGTTCCCGATGGCTCAGATGCTCACCCCCCGCCCCCCATACCCTAGGCAGTTACCCAGTGGCTCTGTGGGCTGGGGTCACTGGGTCGAGGCAGCCTGGCCCTAGTGGTAGTGGAGAGAAGATGGATGTGGGGGTGCATTGGGGTGCCCAGAAGAAGGGGAGGACCCATGCCTGGGGAGTCTTCCAGCTGCAGAGCATCCCACGACCCCCAGCCCTGCCCACTCCCACCTCTTCCTCCTCCAGGGACTGACGAGCAGGCCATCATCGACTGCCTGGGGAGTCGCTCCAACAAGCAGCGGCAGCAGATCCTCCTGTCCTTCAAGACAGCGTATGGGAAGGTGAGGGTGCGGGGGAGGGTCCAGGGAGGCTGGTCCCCTGAACGAGGCGTCCTCCAGCACAGCCCTGCTCGCCCTGCTCTTCCTTGGGGCAGTGAGGCACATCAGGGTATTCCTGCTGCCCTCCCAGCCAGTGGCCTCGGCTGATGGCATCTCCTGGGGTGATGATGGGGTGAACGATGCTCTGAGGGGGAAACCAGAGTCCACAGGGAACTGAGATTTGATGACAGGCGTCAGAGATGGGGTTCTCGCCCCGGCGCTGCCTCGATCACTGAGCCCCAGGCAAGGGATTCCCTCCCCCTGGCCTGGTCCTCTCCTGGGAACCTGGCTGCTGTCCTGCCCTCTTCACGGCCACCCTGAGGCTCGGCTGGTAGAAGGGCTTGAAGGAAAAGGCTTTCCCGAACAAATGCGAGGGGCGCATTTTGAATCTCAGGAAGGTAGAACCTGGGCGAGTATTGCGGAGGCTGGTATTCCAGCACCAGTGTGCCACGGACTGCCTGGGATGGGAGCAAACGCAGCTCCGGATCCGCAGGGCTGGGCTGGGGATGGAGCGTCGGCTTTTCTGCCAGTGCTCCCTCCTCACATCTGTAAAGCTGTCCCTGTCCATCACCTGTGGAGTCTCTAAATAGGGTTGTTGTTTGTTTGAATATCCAATCAGGATTTGATCAAAGATCTGAAATCTGAACTGTCAGGAAACTTCGAGAAGACTATCTTGGCTCTGATGAAGACCCCAATCCTCTTTGATGTTTACGAGATAAAGGAAGCCATCAAGGTGTGTAAGCATGCGTGTATGTGTGTGTTCATACATGTGGACACAGCCCAGGGGAGGGCCTGGATCACGTGGTGTGTCTTAGCCCGCTCACTAGCTACCTTTGTCATTTTGGCTCCGACAGCCCCTCGGGCTGGAGGCCACGTGCTATGGAAGGGGACCTTCCGGTGACTCCCCAAGAGGAAAGCGGAGGGTCATTCATTGTCAGGGAACATCCAAGTGTCTCCATCTTAATGACGTGGTGGGAGCTGGGGCTGTAGAGGGGTGTGAGGCACGGGTGGGCTCATCCTCCTTCAGTAGCAAAGGGCAGAGGCGCCCGGAGCACTTGAAGCAGAACAGAGAGGATCGGTTATGAGCACAGAGAGGAACAGCCTGGCGTGGGGACAGGTGGGACAGGGATGTCACTCAGACAACAGGCGGGCGCTCCCGTCGCTGCTTCTGAGTCCACTCTGTGCTTCCGTCTGCTTCCTGCTCGCTCCTCGTCTGCTCGGCGAGGTCCCTGTCCATTTACCCGCCAGAGGTCCAGCCACAGAAGAGGCCAGCGGCCCCTGAGTCCACATTGTGAATGGCTCGGTTCGGTTTAGTGTCTGCCCAGCCTCTCGTTGTGACCAAGCGGAGAATCCTCTGGAGAATCCTCTGCATGCCGTACACCCCGGGGATCCCCAGACCCACCGTGGGGATCCCTGTGGATGGGAGGGCAGCCCACAGAGGGGTGCTTTGGGAGGAACCTAACATTTCCTCCGTGGCGGAGAGGCGAGGCGGGGAGGCGCAGTGACCTTGCCTGCCCCCAGGAGAGGGAGAGCTCTCGGTGTGGAGCTGGAAGGGAGAGGCCCCCCCTGAAGCACCCTGCATGCCTTCTTCTACCGAGGGGTCAGGAGGCAGTTGGGGAGGGCACCTGGGAGTGGCCCCTAGACCTCTGCCCAGCCCCAGCCCCAGCCATTCATGAGGTGGTGGTGGTTGTGGGGTGCTGGAAGCAACCAGGTGTGGGGTCAGCTGTCACTGACTAGCGGTGTGTCCTTGAGCGCCTGTAAAATGGGACTGTGGCTGCCCATTGTATGGACCGGTGAGCTGAGGCCCAGAGGGGCCGAGTGGCGTGTGTACAGTTACACAACCAGTCCGCAGCAGGGCCGAGACTCAGACCGACAGAAGCCAGGCTGGTGTCCTGTCCTCCGCCCTCACTGTCCCTGCCGTCCTCCCTCGTCCTCACTGTCACTGCCTTTCCCTGGGCGTCTGCCGAAGCCCACGGTCCATTCTGAGGCTCTTTTTCCCGCATGCCCACTCGCGCTTTAAACCCATTCTCTCAGTTGTTCTCATCTCATTCATGCGCTGGACTTGGGATAGCACAGTTCTGAGCCCCCATCTCAACCCACTTTGCCTGGGACAAGTCACTCCACCTGATTCTCAGGTTCCCGGTGGGTAGACGGGGGACGATCCTCCGTGTGGTCCCCTCATCGCCACGTCCCTGTCCCCTGGGGCTGCGGGGGATGGCGCGGCTGCCCTCAGAGGGACAGCAGCACAGGGGCTCTGTGGCTCCTGTTGCCGGGATTTGTGCCTGGGGAGCAGGGCAGTGGCACGGCGCCAGCTCTTTCCTGGGTGCCAGTGAGGGAGCGTAACAAACTGGTTTGCGGTGCCCTCTGCAGGGGGCTGGCACGGACGAAGCCTGTCTGATCGAGATCCTCGCCTCCCGCAACAACGAGCACATCCGGGAACTGAGCAGAGCCTACCAAGCAGGTAGGCTGCCCCAGGCCCAGGCCCTCCCCAGATCCCTGTGTGTCCCTGGCCTGGCCACACCCTCTCCCAGGGCCTCTGTTCCTTCCTGGATTCTCATCACCTCACCCCCTGCCACAGCCAGCACATGGGGCTTTGATCTAAGGCCCAACCCTGCCTGCTGTTTGCACACAGGACAGGTGACTAAAGGAAGCGAGGGATGAGGAAACCTCTTGGGCATGGTTTGGGCCAAGCCTGGCAAGAGGCCGGGACAACCTGGAGTTCACAGCCTTCCCCCCGCCCCCGCCAGGATTTCCCAATGTATGTTCCTGGAGAGCCACGTGGGCCACCTGTCTCGAGCCCAGGACTCCTGGGCCTTCTCTGGCCAGTGCCCCCTGTTGACTGTGTCTGCATTGGGCAGCTCTGTCCCCCGGGCTACAAGGTGGGCCTTTCTCTGTCTCCCAGAATTCAGGAAGACCCTGGAGGAGGCCATTCGAAGCGACACGTCAGGACACTTCCAGCGGCTCCTCATCTCTCTCTCTCAGGTACGTTTCCCACGCAGCGGAGAGGGGCCTCCCTGAGCAGGGAGGGAAAGGAGGGGAGCGAGGGGCAGCCCCGGGGAGTGGCCTTGACCACACAGCCTGTTTCCTTTCAGGGAAACCGGGATGAAAGCACAAACGTGGACATGTCGCTCGTCCAGAGAGATGTCCAGGTGAGTGTGGTGGCCAGATCAGGCACCTGCCTGGGCTTCCTGAGCTGGTGGGAGGCCACTTCCTTCTTCCTGAGGGAGGAGGTCTAGGATGGACTGAGAACCCGCAGGAGTGGGTCCCGATGCTGTGACTTCCAGAGGCCCTGCTGCTTACCAGCGGTGCGGCCTGGAGCAGGTCCCCACCGTGGGGCTCGTTTCCCTCCCTGTAGAGGGAACTTCCACGAGGACCGTCAGAGCGGTTGGTAGGTCACGGTTATGAAGGTGGAACTTCGTGTGACCTGGCACTTCGGTTGGTTGCATTGCCATGATGTTTGCAAATGGGCAGAACCCACACTTGCTTGTGAAGCTTTTCAAGGTTTGAGCCTGGAAACCAGCTGTCACGTTAATTGTGCAGCCTTAGCATTCTGTCCTTGTGCCCAGTCTGGTGTGAACTGCAGACAGGGGGGACGTCCCCATTTCCTCTCTTGGTCCAGGCATCTGAGTGCCCCTCTGGAGGAGTTTGGGTTTCCACTAATGAATTCAGAGCATTGAGTCTGGAGAGAGCCCAGCTCCCTGGTGGACGGAGCGGCCCTCCCTCTCCCTCTCCCTCGTCACTGCTCCTGCCGCCTCGGCAGGCTTCCCCGGGCACTGCCGTGGTCTCCCGTCTCCCCCAGCGGTCAAGTTGAAGAGCACCTCTGCAGAGTGCCCTCTTGTTAGGGTTGGAAGAGAGCCACTCTTATGATCTGGTCCATTTTGCTTGCCAAATGGGGACTGAGACTCAGAAAGGTTGACATTGTGCCCAGAGAAACATGGAGGCAGAGCCTGGACAAGGGCCCAGCCTCCTGGCTCTGTTCCTGCAGGGAGCACACTGACCCCTGGTCCCAGATGCCCTCCTGAGGGTCTGCCTTACCATCCCCCCTGGCTGGAGACACCCATTTCCATTTCTAGACTCGGACAATCTCAAAGCTCCCGGGCTCTGGTTCTGGCCTCAGTGGGAACATTCCTGTTTTCCTATTTCTGTGTGGGCTGTTTCCCAGCTGATGCGGAAGTGACCTCAGTCACAAGGTCTCATGCCTGCTGCTCTGCCTTCATGGCCTGGACCTGTTCCTGCCTCCCCTTGACCTGTGGGGTCTTGGAGCCCCTGATGGCCACCCTCTTCCCCTGCGTGTTGGTGCCTTTAGATCTAAAAGCTGTTACCTGAGGCTGGAAGGCACTTTTGAGCCATCTGTTGCAAGGGTTGCAAATTGGCAAATATTTTAGACTCATACTTTCAAAAGCTTAACAGGCAAGTGCAAATTCTGCCCATTTGCAAACATCATGGCATATGCAACCACAGGGAAAGCTCCTCGCATATGAATCCCACGTCTGTAACTGACTTACCAGTTATTGTCATACTCATCTCCATGCTCCTCTGAAAGATCGGGAACTTCATTAGATCAGGATCTGGCTGCTCGTGCGCCGTGGGCCTGGCAGAGTGAGCCTGCATTGCTCAGTCACGGAGCTCGCTGGTGCTGAGAAGTAGCCGCCCTCTGTGGTTAGCCTTGGTCCCCACCTCCCTCAGGCCCTGTATCCTCGGGTTACGTAGCTGGCCCTTTGGGCTTTTGGATTTGTGACCCCAAACCTAGTCCAGTGTTCACATTGTGGAGATGAGGAAACGAGGCTCTGAGAGGGCCCCTGACCTGCCGAGAGCCTCGCGGCAAGTTGGCTGCGAGCGAGGACTCGGGCCCCTCGTTCTTTTATACTGGGTGCTGCTGCTCCCTTGGTTGGTTAAAGCAGTTCCTGCCCTATCCTGGCTCCCGTCGGCCTCGGTTCTCCTGGGTCCGAGTTCTCCCAGCTTCAGGATCCGTGGTGTTGCCAGGGAAGGGACGTGCGGATGGTGTCCGGTCCTGCACAGTAATGGAGCACAGCGGGGCACTGGTCCTAACCCTTCCCCTCGGGGCCTGCGCAGCCAGGAGTCTCTGCCCGGCTCTCGTGGGTGACCTGGACCTGGTGTTGAGGGAGCCTGCATGGCATGCCATCGTCCCCTCTGTCTGTCCAGGAACTGTACGCAGCTGGGGAGAACCGCCTGGGAACAGATGAGTCCAAGTTCAATGCAATCCTATGCGCCCGCAGCCGGGCCCATCTGGTGGCAGGTAAGGCAGTCCCAGACCTCCCCGGGCCAGGTAATGAGGGCAGACAAGGTACAACCGCAGCTCCTCTCTGCATGGGGCTCTCGCCTCCTCATAGTAACGGGTAAAGGGTGCCAAATATATGGTGACGGGAGATGATTTGACTTTGGGTAGTGGACACACAATGCAATATCAGGGTAAGCCAAGATTTCAGGCTAACGATGAGCAAGACATTTCCCTTCACCTTAAAAGTTTATTACAAATCTATTCCGACATCCTGTCTGGGTCTGTGTGACCATGGCCAAGTGATCTCGAACAGAAAAAGAGATTTGGCCCTGGCTGATTTGGCCCTGGCTGATTAGTTCAGTTGGTTGGAGCATTGTCCCAATGTCCCAAGGTTGCAGGTTCGATTCCTAGTCAGGGCACATGCAGGAATCAACCAATGGGCTCAGCGGGTGTGGCTCAGTGGTTAAGCAATTGATTCCTGGTCAGGGCACATGCCAGGGTTCTGGGCTCAGTCCCCAGTAGGGGATGTGTAGGAGGCAGCCAATCAATGGTTCTTTCTCATCATTGATGTTTCTATCTCTCCCTCTCCCTTCCTCTCTGAAATCAATGAAAATATATTAAAAAAAAAAAGAAGAAGAAAAAGACAAGCAGACAGTAACATAACCCCAAGCCTGTTCACATAAGCAGAAGCCACAGGGCTCAGCTTTGTAGTTATTCCAGGCCGGGGTCTTCTGAAGTCAATAAAAATATGTATTTTTTTAAAAGTGTTTGAGGTTGCCGAAACCGGTTTGGCTCAGTGGATAGAGCGTCGGCCTGCGGACTCAAGGGTCCCAGGTTCGATTCCAGGCAAAGGCATGTACCTTGGTTGCGGGCACATCCCCAGTAGGGGGTGTGCAGGAGGCAGCTGATCGATGTTTCTCTCTCATCGATGTTTCTAACACTCTATCCCTCTCTCTTCCTCTCTGTAAAAACTCAATAAAATATATTTAAAAAAAAAAAAGTGTTTGAGGTTCTGGGATGGCAAGAGGTCAACTCAGGAGGTGTGACTCCACCCAGAGCCCTGGTCCCAGCTTTCTTTGCTGAAAGGCTCAACAAGGCCATGGGGGTACGCTACTTCCCCATGGAGGGGGGCTATGTGTGTCACTCTCTGATCTAACCAACTGAGCCACCTGGCCAGCGCAGACTTAATTACCTCTTTAAAGGCAATTAGTTATCTCCAAATACAGCCGCATTCTGAAGTCCTGGGGGCTAGCACTTCATGTGAATTTAGGGAGGATGACAGAATTCAGCCCACAACGTGTTCCTTCTCTCTTCTCACTAGTTTTCAATGAGTATCAGCGAATGACAGGCCGAGACATTGAGAAGAGCATCTGCCGGGAGATGTCCGGGGACCTGGAGCAGGGCATGCTGGCTGTGGGTAGGTGTCCTGGGCCTGCGTGTCCGCCGCCTGCCCGCCAGGACTGGCATGTACTATAAGCTTTCAGGGTGCTCACCATCCTCTGGTCGAGGGCAGGCAGAGCAGTGAAAGAACCATAGGACCCAGTGGGCTAAACATGGGAGGGTCGCCCTGCTCCCCATCACGGTGTGGTTGCGCCCCCAGCCGTCTGGAGGTGTCTTGTTTCTATTTCAAGCGCAGCTCTGGAAAGGGCGTGCCATGTGGGTATTCGTGGGAGAGCAACCAGCTGCCCTGCTGGAAGAGATGACTCACATCCCGCCAAGTTTCCTCTAAAAATACATCCCCGCAGGCAGTTGTCAGATGTTTGTGATGGAAACACGTGGTTGCAACAGCAACACAAGCCTCGCTAGAGGAGAGCTGGCCTAGCTCCCTGCACGGTGTGCTCCTGGCAGGCCCGCGCCCTGCCCTCTGAAGCCAGCGCTCCGCCCCCCCGCCCCCCTCAGGGTTGGCCCCTCTAAACCCACTCGGGAAACTCACGGTTTGTCCATCTTTCGCTTTGCTTTTCTTGGAGCTTTCTGATGGGAGAGGTGACGAGCCCTCCTGCTTCCCTGCGTGTCCCCTGTGGTAGGCCTCATGGCCTGAGAACACTGGGGAGACATCCCACTCGGCCATCCTTCCTCCACAAGGTTCTCAGCATCTCCAGTTCACCCCTCCCACCTGAGCAGCACCGCGGGGTCGCCATCCCGTTCTCTACATGGCTCCTTTTGCCCGGAAAGAGGCCGGGTGCTGTCCAGGCCCTGCATGTTTATCCAAAGAATTGGAGCCGAGACTGTGGCTGATTGACTGACCCTGGAGGAGAAGGGGGAGGAGGTGGCCCCTGGACTGTTTCCTGCAGAGCGAGTTACGCTGTGTTTCTCTCTTCCAGTGAAATGCCTCAAGAACACCCCTGCCTTCTTTGCTGAAAGGCTCAACAAGGCCATGAGGGTACGCACCTTCCCCGTGGAGGGGCGGGGCGTGGGGGGTCAGCCTCACCTTGGCTGGGACCAACGCTCCTGGTAGAAGGCATGGGGAGAGCTACAGCTCAGCCAGGAGGACTGAGGGCCCCAGGCAGGAGGGCACCAGGGGCCCGGGAAGGTGGGACGGTGAGGCCCGTTGCTCACACCCTCGGTGGACTCTCTAGGGAGCAGGAACAAAGGACCGGACCCTGATTCGCATCATGGTGTCTCGCAGCGAGATCGACCTCCTGGACATCAGAGCGGAGTACAAGCGGCTGTACGGCAAGTCGCTGTACCACGACATCACGGTACGGGCCTCGGGGTGGCTGGGCCGCCCGCTGGCCAGTGGGCACCCTGCCACCACACTGTCTCTCCCTTCCCTCAGCTCCCACCGCTTGGCCTCTGCAGGGCCTGGGCGTCATGTTTGTGGACCTTGTCCTTTCTCTCTCAGCTTTTACTTCTTCATCCAGTTGCCCCCAAATAGGTCCTCCCTGCTGCCACCCCCACCCCTCAGCAGTAAGGAGGGCGGTGCAGAGGGCTCGGGTCAGTCCCGCGGCGTGGAGCCCAGCCCTGGCTCTTCTGCGCGCTGGAGATCTGTGTGACCTACCTTAACCCTCCAAACCCATTCCCCATCGCAAGGCCAGGTGCTGGTGCTCCCCTGGGACTGGTGAACGTGAACGAGACGGTCCCTGTAAAGCATATCAAGTGTGCTTGACAGTCACCGTGTGCGGAGCTGTGTGACAGGCGTACCCTGTCTGTGTGGCCCGACAGTTACTAGTAAATTCCGAACTCGCGTGAGCCTTGCAACTGCAGTCACCATGACCAAGTCCCGATTTCAAACCCATTAGCATGTACTGTTGGGCGTGTCAGGGGAGAAGCGAGCTCCATTGCCCTGGCTGTAACGATGATGCTCTCTGTAGAAGAGAATTAGTAATTAGCCTCAAAGTATCATTTTCTGTGCCAGCGGGCTGTGGGCGTGTACAAGACCCCACAGGCCTTGCCTTCAAGGAAGGACATGATTAGACATTAGCTAAGCGTGGCTGCACTTTGGAGTAAGTCCCGTGGTCTCAGGGGGAGGAGATAGCAGTGTGAACTGGGTGCCCAGATAATACAGCGCCCCCCACTGTCAGTCTGGCACATTCCCAAGTGGGACAGACACACTCCTGTTACAGCATAATCCCCATCGGAGCCTCAGAAATATGCGGGGAAGTGGCACCAGTAGTTAGCCCTGGGCGGTGGTGTGCTGACTGTTTAAGATTTGTGTTTGTTTTTCGGATTCTGACTTCGATATTGGGGTGATGTCGCTTTCTGGTTTTCTTAAGGGGCCTGGGGGAGGCCAAGCTGCATTGCCAAGGCCCTAGCTGCCTAGTGTGGGAGTCTTGGCCACTCTGGGGCCTGCATTTCCCTGGGATGGGCCTCCGTTCTGTGAGGGCACTTGGGGCAGAAGAAAATGAGGATCCAGGAGGCCAGGACTGGCCACATCTCCCTCACTGATGCACCCATTTCTGTGACAGGGAGACACCTCGGGGGATTACCGGAAGATTCTGCTGAAGATCTGTGGTGGCAACGACTGAGCCGTGACCGGTGGCTCACTGTCCACCTGCCAGCAACAGTGATGCTAGGAAAAGGCCAAAGGAATGTCTGTCTGTTTCTACCAAACCCACAAAATAGCCCCCAAACCCCAGTGCCGACAACCTGCGGAGCCTCTGCCCTGTCCCCCACCCGCCCCTCCTGACCGTGCCCCCCCACCCGCCCCTCCTGACTGTGCCCACCCGCCCCTCCTGATGGTGCCCATGGGCCTGGTTGGCCTGGACGCTCAGGATACGTCTCCTTCCCCCCGTCCCCCCTCAGCCTCTTGCTGCTAAAGTAGATGTTTTGTCTCTGACTCATGCAGCCATTGCCCTTTGCTTGTAGCTGAGACACTCGGCTTCATTTTAGTCACATGATTTTAATGTTCTTTGGAGGCATTTTTTTATAGTCATTGCCAGACAGGTGCGTCCACTCTGCTGCCACACATTTCGGGAAGTGTGAGCGGTCGGGGGCCGTGCCATGTCCTCACTGAGGAGGAAAAGGGAGGACCTTTCAGGGCAATCTTTGATTCTGGTGAGAATGTGTCATGAGCTTTGTTATTGCCAAACTCACTGCTTTTTAGAGAAAAAAAAGGTCAGAAAGTCATCTGTTCCTTCTTCATATAAAACCAGGGAAGAACCAGCCCTGGTACAGGGCTCTCTGTAATGGAGGATGTGCCTTACACCTGGATGCTGATGGCCAAAAGCTGTTTCTAAATTAAAGCCAGCCAGCTCTGGAACATTCTGGAAATGGCCTCTTTTCTTCTGCTTCATGATTCTGCCCTGTCCCCAGGGGTTCCAACCTTATTAGCCAGGGAAATTATGTGGCTTTACATAGAAGCTTGTGCTCAGGAAACCTGGGCATGAGTAGTTCACAGGGACCCAGGTTGTAAGGGTGCTTCTGAAATCCACGTGGGGCCCAGACACTGAGAAGGGCGGTGATTTGGGTCACATGAGAGCAAGGGACGGGGGCGGGGGTTGCTCAGGTCCGAAGGAGGGACACTGGAAGGAGGGGATGCGTGCCTCCTGGGTAGGCCTTACTGCCGGGTTCCCTGAGGACCCTTCCGTCTGAGAGGGTGATCCTGGCTGTGGCCCTGGCAGGCTCCTTGCCCCTTGGTTAATGGTGGTAGGATAGGGCAAGTCCAGAAGGGGCAGAGTTTCCAGAAGTCATTGTCATGTCCAGAACCCAGAGCTTGCGGGTCACAGGTCTCTATTCACTCCCTTTCCGACCTCCTTTGTAGAAAGTATAGAAAGGAGAGAATCCAGAGACTAGGAGGGCTTGGGGGTACCTCCTCCCTCCCCCTTGGACATGGTGAGAAGAGGGGATCACCCAAGGGGCATGGAGCAGCCACAAGCGGGACAGGAACCTGGTCTACCTAGGCCTGCCTTCCCAGCCAGAGGAAACTGGTGTGGGCACTGCACCAATGGCAGGCCCTCCTGTCAGGCCAGCTCTGCCTCAGTTTCCGTGCCAGAGCTTCTTGCCCAAGACCCAGTATGCTTGGCTGAGGTGTTCCTTCCCTAGGGCAGGCCCCCTGCCCCTGGGTGCCCAGGTGTGCCCTGCCTGGTGGGATGGACCACTTGGCATTGGCCAAGTTGCCATGAACTCGGGCTGACCCAGCAGCCTCAGAGCTGTGTGCCTGGATTCCGTCGGCTCCGATGTGACTGTCGGCGTTCTGTGGCATGCCTGCCCGGTGTCTACACCGGAGTTCCAACCTGGTGCCTCGCAGGCGCTGTTTGACTGCACATGCATTGACTTTGGTCTCCAATGAGTTTTTAATATTTGAACTTGTTACCAACATTTAAGTACTGAACGATTTCATACTTAAACAAGTTTAGACTTTTTAAAATAAAGTAAGGAAGAACATGCTGTTTCCTTTTTCTCTCTCTTTTTTAATTGATTTGAGAGGGAGAGAGACAGAAAAATTGACCTGCTGCCTTGCACACACACAGGGATCAAACCCTAAACCTGGGTGTGTGCCCTGACGGGAATAGGGGAGGACGCTCAACCAACAACCACACCGGCCAGGGCATTGCTGGCTTCTCCTGAAAAACCAAAAATTCTGGCAGTATTGGCTTGGCATTCCTGCACAGCAGATGCTGCTGGAGCCAAATTGCTGTTGCCCCCTTTAGGCATATACTCTTCATTTCGCTACAGGCCCCACCACTCCCTGATGTGTTCCACCATCACATGTTACCTATTTGGCCCCTGCAGGCCTTTGAGTTTGAGACCCTAGTTTTTGCACTTGGGACACCTGTGCTCCTCCTGGTCCTGGTTCTCTGCCTTCCTGTGCCTCTGGCTGCCTTCTTGGTCATGTCCAGGCACCCAATCCATAGTGAGTTTGGGCTGGAGGACTGAACTACATCTCTACAGGGGCAAAGGTCAGTGGGAGGTTGTTGTTAACAGTGATTATTCTCAGAACAAAAAAAGATGGGGAGGGGGCATTTGACCTTACAGATGATCATTTTGGTAGAGGACTACACAGGTTTTCTGCAGCCTTTTGGGTTGTTGGTCAAGGCCAGTCCATGGCACACATCTAACATCACTTCCAGAATAGAGGATCCAGGGAATTCAGCCCTTAGTAAATTTTCAACAGCGGTGGGCCTGGAGAGGAACACTGTGCTAAGGGTAGCACTGGGACTAGGGTGCGGCAAGTGAGTCACTTGTCTGGGCTGTAACATTTAGGGAAGGAACCTTGGAATGTGCACTTCGTATTGATGGGGAAATGGGGCTGACGTGCTTGTTCTTCAACCTCAGTGTGACATAAAATACCAAGGAAAGGAACTAGGAACATTAAAAAAAAAAGAATAAGCAGTTCTATCGCAGAGTCAGGGAGTCAATATGCTGTAATGGGATGCCATTGAACCAGATGATAGAAGTGGGGGGCGGGGGGGGGACCCAGCAGGTAGCCTCCACTGTTAAACACCATGCACTCCCATGGGTAATACTTTGAGAATCCAGTTCTGTCTCCACCAAAGCCCATTCAGTATTTCCATCGAGCTGTAATTGTCCAAGTGGAGGCCTGTTCCAAGGTTGGTTCTGAACATTTTAGATTCGAAAATAGAATGAAAAACGAAGCAAAAGGGGAGGTAAAACTCCAGCTCTTGCCACTTTTTTTTTTTTAATTTTTAAAAAAAATGTATTTTATTGATTTTTTTAGAGAGGAAGGGAGAGGGATAGAGAGTTAGAAACATCGATGAGATGAGAGAGAAACATCGATCAGCTGCCTCCTGCACACCTCCTACTGGGGATGTGCCCACAACCAATGTACATGCCCTTGACCGGAATCGAACCTGGGACCTTTCAGTCCACAGGCCGACGCTCTATCCACTGAGCCAAACCGGTTAGGGCTCTTGCCACCTTCTTAATCACAGTCTTCTTTTTAAAAAAAATATATTTTTATTGATTTCAGAGAGGAAGGGAGAGAGAGAGAGAATCATTGATTAGCAGCCTACTGCACACCCCATGGGGAATTGAGCCTGCAACCTGGGCATATGCCCTGACCAGGAATTGACCCCTGACCTAGTTCATGGGTCGACGCTCAACCACTGAGACATGCCAACCAGGCTAACCACAATCTTAAAAAAAAATTTTTTTCATTGATTTCTAGAGAGAGAAACATTGATTGAGAGGGGTACATCTGTCAGCCACCTCCTGCCCCCTACCAGGGATCGAGCCCGCCACCTGGACACGTCGTGCCCTGACTGAACCGCAAACCAGCAACCTTTTGGTGCAGGGGACGGTGCCCAACCAACTGAGTCACGGCTTAACCACAATAGTCTTGACAGTGCTTTCATGTATGAGGAAACTGCAGAAACAGTTTGTCCCTGCAACGGAGACAAAGGGAGGTGTGGAATTAGCTGTCAGATGTGAGCCTTTTTGAACACTGATGATGTGTCTGAGATGTGTGTTTCTGTGACACTGAATCAGATAAAGATAGCAAAGAAAGCACCTGCGTGTGCATCAGGATCAGCTGAGGAGCTTGTTCCAGAGGCAGGTCCCTGGGCCCCACCCTCAGATGCAGAGCAGGCATGGGGCCCAGGAACCCATCTGTTACCTGCTTGCCTTGTGATTCTGATGCCCATCTAAGTACTGAGCCCGAGAACGGACGTGTTCACACAGAGGGTATTGGTGCAGGTGGCAGGGTGTTTGGAATCCAGTTAGGTAATGGGAGATGGAACATGTCCACTCCCAGCTTTGGGAAGAGGGATCTCAGAGGTGAACTTCTGCAGATACCCCTGGTCCAGGCAACAGCTGGATGGCCACACCATGCCCATTCTCTTACTTTGATGGGGAGTTCTAATCCTAGCCGAAGATTTGACCCTGTTTCTACTGTCAGCTTCTTCCTGCCCTGGCTGATATGGAGTGGAGTCAGACCTAGAAACAAATCAACCTAAACCACTTCCCCAGGCAGGTAACCGCTTTCATTTCCCCCCACCACACCTACCACCTGTGCTCTGAGAGACGGGGGTCATTACCCAGTCCTCCACCTGGACACATACAGGGTCCCCTCTCAGCAAAGGATCCAATCAGGCCCCCAACTCTGCAAGGGGCTCTTGCCCTCAGCCCTGGCTCCTTGGAAAGCTCTCCTTTGCCTAATCCTGGGGTCCACCCTGAACCTGGTTCCTTCCCAACAATCGGAGCTGATCCAGTCCTGAGGTAGAAAGAGCACTGGCCTGGGAATCGAGCATCCCTGTTCTGAGCTCAGCTGAGCCACTGATTGGCTGTGTGATCCTGGAAAAGTCACTTGCCCTCTTTGGGCCTCTTGACCTTTGTAAAGTGAAGAGCCCCAAGTGAGTTTGAAAGGAAAACTGACAGGGAATAATAGTTCAACAATTACAGGTGGAGGCTTCAACATCCCACTTTCTCTATTGGATAGAACAATTAGGCAAGGTAAAAAAGGAAACAGAAAACTTGAACACTACAACTACCTAGACCTAACAGACATAGAGAACAGTGCACCCAGCAACGGAATATACACTCTCAAGTGCACATGGGAAATATCCAGATAGACCACAAAAGTAAATAAATTTTAGAAGATAAAAACCATACAGAGTATCTTCTATGACCACATGGAATGAAATTAGTAATAACAAGAGGAGATCTGGAAATTTTACAAATATATGGAAACTGAACAACATACTCTTAAAAAAATAACCCAATGAGTTAAAGAATAAATGACAAGAGAAATTAGGAAATACTTTGAGATTAATGAAAATGAAAACAATATACCAAAATGTGGGATACAGTGGAAGGAAGCAGTGCTCAGAGGGAAACAGCTGTAAATGCCTACATTAAAAAAAGAAGATCTCGCCGAAACCGGTTTGGCTCAGTGGATAGAGCGTGGGTCTGCGGACTGAAAGGTCCCAGGTTCGATTCCGGTCAAGGGCATGTACATTGGTTGCGGGCACGTTCCCAGTGGGGGATGTGCACGAGGCAGCTGGTCGATGTTTCTCTCTCATCGATGTTTCTAGCTTTCTATCCCTCTCCCTTCCTCTCTATAAAAATAAAAAAAATCAATAAAATAAAAAAAAAAAGAAGATCTCAAACCAAAAACCTAATTTTCCATTTTAAGGAATTAGAAAAAGAAGAGCAAACTAAACCCAAAGCAACCAAAAGGAAGGAAATAAGTATTAGAGTGCAGATAAACAAAATAGAGAGTAGAAGAAAAGACAATAGAATCAATGAAACAAAAAGGCCCTTTGAAAAGATCAACAAAATTGACAACACTTTAGTTAGATGAAGAAGAGACAGATGATTCAATTACTAAAATCAGAAATGAAAGGTATATTACTAGCAACTATATACAAATAAAGGATTACAAGAAAATACTGTTAACAATTGTATGTCAAGATATTAGGTAACCTAGAAGAAATAGAAGATTCTTAGGAACATACAAATTGTCAAATCTGACTTGAAGAAATAAAAAATCTGAATAGACCTATAATGAGATTAAATCCGTACTTTAAAAAACTCCCAATAAAGAAAAAAATCAAGACTGATGCATTCTATCAAATGTTTAAAGACGTGACATCAATCTTCCTCACACTATTCCAAAATATAGAAGTAATACTTCCTAATTCAGTCTGAGACCAGTGTTACCCTGATACCAAAGCCAGACAAATACATCACAAGAAAATGCAAAAATCCTCAATGAAATACTAGCAAACTGCATGTTAAAAGAATTATTTACCATGACCAAGTGGGATAAATCAAAGGAATACAAAAATCATTCAATATTCAAAAATCAATCAATGTAATACACATTATTAACAGGAGATAAAAACCACATGATCATCTCCATGCAGAAAAATCATTTGAGAAAACCCAACAATACTTAATGATTAAAAAACCCAAGAAACTAAAAATAGAAGGGAAAATTATCAAACTGAAATAAAGGGCATCTGTGAAAAAACAGCTGACGTACTTCATGATGAAAGAATGAAGTTTTAGCCGGGCAATTTGGCAAGAAGAAGAAATAAAAGGTATCTAAATTGCAAAGTAACAGATGACATGATCGTATACACTGAGTGGCCAGATTATTATGATCTCTGAACGCATAATAATCTGGCCACTCGGCGTATATCCTATATAATAAAAGGCTAATATGCAAATTGTCCCCTCGACCAGGAGTTCAACCAGCAGGCAGGCTGGCCAACCGCCCATGTCCCCTCCCACTGGCCAGGCTGGCCGGACCCCACCCATGCATGAATTCATGCACCAGGCCTCTAATAATATATATATATATATATATATGTATTCAGAGATCATAATAATGCGTTCAGAGATCATAATAATCTGATCTGTATATAGAAAATCCTAAAATATCCACACAAAAACGATTAGCGTTAATAAAGGAATTCAACAAAGTTGCAGAGTAAGATACATGATGAACATAATGAAAATCCGTTGTATTTCTAAACATTAGCAATGAACAATCTGAAAATGAAATGAAAACAATCCCATTTACAATAATATCAAAAAGAATAAAATAGTTCAGGATAAATTTAACCAATGTGGTGTAAGACTTGTACACTGCAAAATACAAAAATATAAAACATTCTGTGCTCATTGATTGGAAGACAGTATTGTTGACATGGCAGTACTCTGCAAGTTGATCTACAGATTCAGTCCAATCCCTATCAAATTCCAATTGCCTTTTTGCAGGTATGGATAAGCTGACCCTAAAATTTTTATGAAATTGCAAAGGATTGCATTAGCCAAAACAGTATTAGAAAAGAACAACAAAGTCAGGGAACCCATGCATCTTAATTTCAAAACTTAATGCAAATCTACAGTAATTTATATAGTATGATACTGGCATAAAGATAAGCACAAAGACAAGAGATAGCATAGAAAAATCAACCTAAGCATCTCTGCTCAATTGATTTTGACAAGGGTCCCAGAACCATTCAATGGGGAAAGAATATTACCTTCAGCAAACAGTGCTGGGACAACTAGGTATCCCAAGCAAAGGAATGAAGTTGAGTCCCAACCTCACATCATATACAAAAATTAATTCAAAATAGATCCAAGAACTAGACGTAAGACCTAAAACTATAGAAATCTTAGAAGAAAACAACATTCGTGACCTTGGATTTGGCACTGGATTCTTAAACATGACAACAAAAGCAGCAGCAACAACAACAAATTGGACTTCATCAAAATTAAAACTTCTGATAAAGAACACTATCAAGAAAGTAAAAAGACCACCCACAGAATAGGAGAAAATACTTGCAAATTACATATCTGATAAAAGCCTAGTATCCACAACATAATTCTAACAACAACAAAAGGCAACCCAATTTTTAAAATGGGCAAATGCTTGAATAGCCATTTAAAAACGCGGCAATGCCTTCGGCGTCCCGGATCTGTCTCCTGCTTCAACAGTGTTTGGACGGAACAGACCCAGGGACGCCCCTTCTTCCAGCCCCCGCCACTCTCCTGCCTCTTAGCCAGCCACCACCTTCAGAACCACCTCCCAGACCAACCAACACACCACATACCGCCTTTTTTTCTACCTTAACTCACTGCCGAACAACCATGAGCTCCCAAATTCGTCAGAATTATTCCACTGAGGTGGAGGCTGCGGTCAACCGCTGGCCAGCCTGCACCTGCTGGCCCCCCACCTACCTCTCTCTGGGCTTCTACTTTGACCACGACGATGTGGCTCTGGAGGGCGGGGGCGCCTCTTCCCCAGGTTAGCACAGAAGCGCGAGGACGCTGAGCGGCTCTTAAAGATGCAAAACCTGCGCGGTGGCCGCGTTCTCCTCCAGGACGTGCAGGAGCCTTCCCCACATGAGTGGTAACACTCAGGAAGCCGCCATGGCCTTGGAGAAGAACCTGAATGAGGCCTTTGGAGCTGCAGGCCCGGGTTCTACCCGCACAGACCTCAGCTCCGTGACTTCCTGGTGAACCGCCGCCTGGCTGAGCAGGTGAAACTCCTCAAGAAGATGGGCCGCACCTGGCTCACCTCCGCAGGCTGCCGGCCCCCAGGCTGGGCTGGGCGAGTATCTCTTTGAAAGGCTCACCCTCAAGCACAACTAGGAGCCTTTGGAGCCCAGAGGCCTTAGAGGGGCCCCCTGCATCCCCCTGGTGTCTGGCTTTTGCCTGAGCTTCTCCCTGAAACTACTAGCCATTCTTCTAACCACCCTGAAACCCTCTCGCATGAATTGGACCAAATGAAACAATAAAGCTTTTTGCTGAAAAAACACAAAAACACATAAAAATAGTCAACAAACACATGAAAAGAGGCTCAGCATCACTAGTCATTAGGTAAATGCAACCTAAAACCACGGAATACCACCGCACACCTGGTATGATGGCTGTAACAAAAAAGATGGTGAGGATGCAGAAGCGTTGAAGCCCTTACACAAACACTGCTGGCGGGAATGTGCAACGGTCCCGCTGCGACGCGAAAACGCTTGGTGATTCTTCAAAACTTCAGACGGAGTTACTATTGGAATCAGCAATTCCATCCCTAGTTATAGACCCAATAGAAATGAAAGCATGTGTCCACACAAAAGAGAGCGAAGGACTGACACACGTTACAACATGGATGAACCTTGAAAACATGCTAAGTGAAAAAAAAGAAGGCACAGAAGATCACATATTGTATGAGACGGTTTATTTAAAATGTCCAGAACAGGCAAGTCCACGGAGACAGAAATGTCAGTGGTTTCCAAGGGGCGGCGGGAGGGGAAACGGGAAGCGATGCTTCAGGGACAGGGTTTCCTTCTGGGCTGATGGACATGACCTGGAATCAGAGCGGCGACGACTGCACAACCTTGCGAAGCCACTGAACGTGTACAGCTTAAAATGGTTCCAACTTTGAATTTTGTGCTGGGTGAATGTTACCTCAATAGAAATCTTTTTAAAAACCTTAATGGGCACACAAATCCCCTGGTGGGTCTCATTAGAATGTAAATTCTGATTCAGGAGGTTTGATTGGGGCCCCAAACTCTGCATTTCTGACTAACTCCCAGGGGAGCCCATACTTTGAGTAGCCAGGCTCCCCAAAGGGCCCTTCCGCTGAGTCATCTTATGATTCTCCGCTTCAGGTGCCTCACCTCTGTGAACCAATCCTGCCTTGTAAAGAAGGAGGGCTGAAGCACAGCCGGGCTGGGGGGTGCCCAGGCCCAAGCCTCCAGGGGGATGTGGGCCTCAGGGCGTGGGGGTAGGTGGAGAAGGGCTGCCGCTGTAGGGTCCACTCTGTCAGTGGGGTCAAAGGAGTAGCTTTTATTTGCACAAAGCTGAGGAAGGAAGGCCAGAGGCAAGGCTCAGAGGAGAGCTGTCGGGCAGGTGTATTACTTCCAGCTGCTGGGCAACTCCATCTCCCGACTCACTAATGATCTGGAAGAAAGGGTGGCTCAGCGTGAGGGGTGCTGAAGGCACCCTGCCCTGTTCCCACGTCCCGGGAACTGTGCCGGGGAACACAGGGCTCAAGGAGGGAGCAGGTGCAATCCCTCCACTGCCCGGTCAGAGGGACGCCGGTCTTTCTTGAAAGGGTTCCTGGTGGCACAGGGGTGGTCCATGGAAGGGAGATAAGAGGACTGGGGGAATGTGTCCCAGGAGCCCTGACGGGAATGCCTGCCCACTTCCGTCTGGAGGAGGAGCTGGAGGCCTGGCCTGTCCAGGCTGCACCAGAGCACCCATCCCACCCTGCTTGCCCAGCCCCAGGGCTGCCACCTCTGCCACCTGAGGCGCTCACCATCTCCCAGGAGGTCGGGGGTCGGGCTGAAGGGCCCCGGGGGCAGGTTCCAGGCCAGCCCCTCCAGCTGGCTTAGCAGGCCTTTCACTTCGGCCTCCAGGTGCTCCACCGTCTTCTCCACCGTCTGGAGCAAGAAAGATGGGAACAGGGTGGGGTGGGGCAGAGGAGCAGAGGACACGAGTGGTGCCCAGTCCTGCTTAGTCAGGAGCACCTGGTGTGCAGCGGGGAGAGAGCTGGCTTCCAGGGGACCTGGGCCCTTCTTGTTCAGTCTCTGCCCTGCCTGCCTCCGGGTTCCCTAGATGACAAAATCTTAGGGGCCCCCTCTCTGGGGCTGCTCCTGGCACTGGTTTTTCTCTGTTACAGGTTCGGAGTGACCAGGATTCCACTTCTCTTTCGAGGACTTCATCACCGGAGCTTACATTCTTTTTGTTGCCTTGCCCCCTGGTGGCAACTCTGCCAAATGACAAGTTTGGGATTTTGAAATTTTCTTTATTCATTGTTAACTTTTTTCCATGAATGAATCCCATTAACAGTCTGGTGAAACCTACAGACTCCATCTTAGAAAAATGATCTAATTGAAAAAAATAATAAAACATATAGTATTTCCAAGGACACTACTTTCATTAACATATTATTCAAGTATTCAAAATTAAATTTTTGATGTAAAAATGTGTTTTTATTAACTCACTAAACAACATGATCCACCATAAAGTCTAACAACTACTGCAGTTTTGACATACGGATTAAACTGAGTGATATGTTGAGATGTTCAAAACAATTGTAAGGGGATGAAATTACCTGATTTCTATTGATGACAAAAATCACAGTACTATTAATACTGATAATACTACTATGGTTTATTGTATCCTATATAATAAAAGCCTAATATGCTAAGTGTCCAGTCAGCAGTTTAACCAATCAAAATGTAATATGCTAATGATATGCTAAGGCTGCTCAACTGCTCGCTATGACATGCACTGACCACCAGGGGGCAGACGCGCTGACCGGTAGGTTAGCTTGCTGCTGGGGTCCAGCCGATCAGGACTGAGCAAGACAGGTCTGACATGCCCTGGAGCCCTCCCACTGTCCCTCCCCGGCTGGCCAACCTCCCACATCCCTCCCTTCCCCAGCCCTGATTGTGCACCAGTGGTGTCCCTTGGCCTGGCCTGCGCCCTCTCGAAATCCAGGACCCCTCGGGGGATGTCGGAGAGCCAGTTTTGGCCCGATGGCAGAACGCCCAGTTGCTATGATGTGCACTGACCACCAAGAGGCAGATGCTCAATGCAGGAGCTGCCCCCTAGTGGTCAGTGTGCTCCCACAGGGGGAGTGCCGCTCAGCCAGAAACCAGGCTCATGGCTGGCAAGTGCAGCAGTGGTGGCGGGAGCCTCTCCCACCTCCGTGGCAGTGCTAAGGATGTCCGACTGATGGCTTAGGCACGCTCGCCGCCTAAGCTGACAGTTGGACATCCCCTGAGGGCTCCAGGGACTGTGAGAGGGCACAGGCCAGGCTGAGGGACCACCCCCCCCCATCCCAAGAGCATGAAATTTGTGCACCGGACCTCTAGTTTATAATAAATGTGAATGCTAAGGTTTTTAAAAATAAAGTATAATTTTTGTCCCACAAAAATTTATGGACCCCAAGTTATAAACTGGCTGTATAACAAAACACAGCGATCAAATTTCTACCTTTTCACCTAATGATCCTGCGGAGATTTCTGGCTGGGTCCCAGGGGCGGCAGGGTCCCCTGCAGCTGGTCAGCCCGACAGCCCAGGTAGGGCAGGGAGCTGGTCAGCCCGACAGCCCAGGTAGGGCAGGGAGCTGGTCAGCCCGACAGCCCAGGTAGGGCAGGGAGCAGGACTAGCCTGGATTTCCCTAATTTTCCAAAGCAAGGTTGGCCGAGCTCTATAAAGCCAGCAGCCGCACAGGTGGTCCCGATGGTGCATGTCCTCCCCGGTCACCCTTATTACCTCCTCTATGACGTCCAAGCGGCCGAGGACAGCCACGTGTGTGTCACACCCCGTGCTCCGAGCTGGGTCTCCTCTGGAGGGGATGGAGGGGTCAGCGGCTGTGGGAAGACAAGTCCTGTCACTGTGGGCCCCCGTTTCCCTGTAACACTTGAGACTCCTGTAAAGCACTGGGTTCAGTGGGGTGGGCCCTGAACACAGTCACAGAGAGAAGCGAAGGCAGCCTCAGTGGGGTCAGGGCAAGAGAGGGGCTGCCCCCATCACTCACTTGTCTCTGTGGGCTCACCGACAGTCCAGGTGGGCTTCCTCAAGGAGGCGCTGCCTGCACAAGGGAGGGAGGGAAGGTGTCCACCAGGGAGAACGGCGTGTGCAGACAGGGAAGCGTGCACAGCATGGCTCCGTGCACAAGCCCTGGCACTTAGCGCGGCTGCGAAGTACAGGGTGGCTGGGAGACGGGACTGGAGAGGTGGGTCACAGAAACCAAGCCAGAGGCCCTGACAAACCAGTCCCGGTGCTTGTTTGGGGGTTAACAGAAGGGTCACACAGCCATAGATGAATTTTTAAAACACAGACACTGGATTGGAGGGATTTGTCTTTGCAGTAACCAGGGTAAGAAGTGAGGCGAGGGGGCAGTAGTAGGAATTAAAAGGAAGAAAATGAGTGGAGAGCCCGGCCAGCGTGGCTCAATGGTTGAGCACCAACCTATGAACCAGGAGGTCACGGTCAATTTCGGTCATGGCACATGCCCGGGGGGCGGGCTCGATCCCCAGTGTGGGGTGTGTAGGAAGCAGCCAATCAATGATTCTCTCTCATTATTGATGTTTCTATCTCTCTCTCCCTCTCCCTTCATTTCTGAAATCAATAAAATATATATATATATATGTTTTTTTATAAGAAAATGAGTGGAGATGTTTGAGTAGTAGCATTGACATTGGTGAGCAGTTAGTAACAGCTGGCATCCATGAGTGCTTACATGCACACACAGTGCTAAACACATGTACTAACTCAGTCAATTCCACAACAATCTATTATTGTCCTTAACATACACACAGGAAATGTATGCACAGACGGGTGACATGATATGTCAATGTCATGCTGCTGGTAAGTGGAAGATTTGAGGTTCAACCCGTTCAACCCCTGATTCATCACTTTTCTCCCCAACGTTGATTCCTCCTTGGTTCCTCTTGCCACCACCAACCCTCATATGGAAGTCTCAGACCCTGGTCTGAGCTCAGGTGTCAGAGCTGGTGGCTCTGAGATGCCTGGGGCCCACGGGAGTTGGCTGGACCCTGGAAGAACCCGGCACTCAGGAGGGAGGCTACTGTTCCAGAAACTAAGAGAAGCAAAGAGCTTTAGGGAGAATGAAGCGGCCAGTGAGACCTAAAGCAGCCAGAGGCCGAGCAGGAACAGGGAGAAAAACAGCAACAGGAACGTCACTGCTAAATCCCACGCCGGCTCTTTCAGTGGCTGGTGGAGGCCGAGCAGGGTTTAGGCTGCGGTGGGATGAGAAGGGAAGGAGAGGCCAGAGGGGGAGCCTAGGTCCTGGGAAGTGTTTTCAGGAAGTGTGGCCGAAGGAAGGAGAGCAGATCACAAGGTCTAGAGAAAGCTTATTGTTGTCCCTCCCGCTTTGTTACACTGGAGAAACACACCGTGCTTAGAGCCTGAGGAACAAGAAGAAAGGAGAGCTGAAGGAATGCATTTGAGAGAGGTCATGCAATCCAGAAAGGGGTGGTGGTGGTGTGTGTAGGGGTGCGGGGAGGATGACAGGTAGGGACAACCCATGAGGGAAGAGAGAGGGGATGCAGCAAAAATGGGTAAAAAAGTTCTACTTAGAGGGCCAGAAGGTTGAGCGGGTTCCCACCTGATGGCCTCTGTTTGCTTTGTAAAGTAAGAGGAGAATCGTTTGCTGAACACTCGGGTGGGGTTAGGGAAGGGGAGAGAGAGCTGTGAATGTTCAGGAATCTGTGAGTGGGCTGTTAAACAGCCACTAAAATAGAAGCCCCGTGAGAGCACTGACAGCGTGCCACTCGGTAGAGGGCTTGCGTGAAGAGGGGGTCCCGAAGGGGAACGAGGAAAACTGGAGGCAGCGCAGGAGGACTGCAGGAGGGCCGACATCAGGGAGCACCTCTGGAATCACCAGCCCTCCCCCAGCGGCCGGTGGCTGGTGCAGAGCAGCAAAGACGGTGGCTGGATGGAGCGGAACCTGGGAGTCTGCAGGATGCGTGCAGAGAGCAAAGGAAGTGCGGGTTTGACCAGCGAGGGGTGGAGGGAATGAGCTCTGGAGTCTGGCTTGGAGAGGGAAGAAAAGAGGCCCACAAGCAGAGCAATTGGGAGATGGAGGGGCTAAGGGACTGGAGGCCTTGATGCGATGATGGGAGAGACAGGAACAGGCGGTGTGGGCGGAGTGACGACATGCGGGCGTGGCCATGGATGGGACCCTGAGCAGAGGGGTACGGTTACCGCACTGGTCTCTGTCACTGCAAAACTCCTGGGACTGCGAAGTCAGCAGGTCTTGAGTTAAGAATGGAGCTGCTAAGTCCTTTTGCTGGTGCTGATTGCCACCGTGAGAGGTTGAGTGACTTGCTCGAGGTCACACGGTCAGCAAATGACTGGACCCCAAGCACTGACCTTCTCCTGACCCCCCTCAGCAGGCTGGCCTTTGGGAGCTCTGCCGGAGCGCCCCCTGAGATTCTCTGGTTCCAGCTCCGTCTGGACCCCAGCTCTTCCACTCGGGGGCCAGGACCACCAGCAGGGACAAACCTTCCTTCCACTCTGAGCATCTTTTGTGGCGAACAATCTGTGTCTTACATCCTCCACTCCACTGTTTCCCTCCTCGGAACCCACAAAAGCCTCTTCATACGACAATGGGCTTCTTGTCGCCTCCGGGGGTGTGTGTGTTAGAATGGAGCTTTGGTTACTTTTTTAAAGGGACGCTTTTTGAGATCTACACCAAAATATTTACACATGAAATGCTATGATGTCTTGGATTCATTTCAAAATAACCCAGGCCTGGGAGTGGAGGAGGCATGGGCGGGAGCATAGAGCAAACAAGATTAGTAATTGTCGAAATCGGGTGATGGGGACATGGGAGTCCACTGCACTCTTCTACGTGTGTGTGTGTGTGTGTGTGTGTGTGTGTGGTGTGAGTGTGTGTGGTTTGAAATTTTCCATAAGAAAAGCCAGTTGTCTGATAGGTTTTTAGCAAAACACAGAAGCCACGGTGGGCGGCATGCATTGGTGTGAAATGTTCAGGAGGACAGAGGGGTGGTCTGAGACCCCGCCTAGAGGGCTGTGCTCCATCTGGGCCGCGTGCCCTAGGGAGGCCTAGCCGCGCCAGGTTGCAGGGACCCACATTTGGATTCATTTATCTCAGCTGGAGGAACGGGCTGCTCAGCCTGGAGAGGAAAGACTTGGAGGGGCAGGAGGGCTGTCGGGGAAGAGGTGGCTGACCCAGCGTGGGTCTGTGTCCGCACCCACCCTGTGCAGGTCTGCCCAGGGCCCTTTGGCCGAATTTCCCCTCCGAGCCTCGCCTGCCCTCTCCCAGGCCCTCCCCGCCCCTCCCCCAGCTTAGGCCGAGAGGAAGCACTGTGACCCTGGGGGCCGGTGGGGCTCTGCCAGCTCTCTAAGTCCCGGACAGCATGGACATGCACCTCCCGTTGGCCTAAAACCCACTGTTCTCTACGTGTCTGCGATGAGATCTCGCTTGGCTCCAAACCCGTCCGGGGAGAAGGCTGGCCGGAGCTGCTCTCCACAGCGCAGACTAATCTCTCACATCTGGACAGAGCTCCGCCCCGGCTCCACCGCCCAACTGCCCATGAGTCAGCCAGGCCTCCCGACCGGCTCATCGGAGAGGGGTCCCACGGCGCTGAGCTCAACGCATGACGGCAGAAAACACACTGGGCCCCGCGTGCTTGGCCCGGCTCAGCCATGCGCTGCTGTGGGCCTGTGGGACACGTCCCTCCTCCCTGAGCCTCTGCAGCCGCCCCTGCAACACGGGTGGGGTGGCACTGCCGCCCAGATACAGCTCATCCTTGCGCTGCTGGGTCTTCCAGAGCCTGCCCAGAGGCCGCAAAATTAGCTACAGGGAGGAGTCAAGGCCAAGTGGCTTCCTGGACCAGACCCTCCAGCAAGGCAAGACCTGGGTGCCTTCTTTTTTTCTTTTTTGAGCTTGTACACACACACACACACACACACACACACACACACACGCACACGCACACACGCACACACACACCTTGGAGCCTCGGGTACCTCATCAGGAGAAAGGGGCTCACGATCAGGCCTGCTTCACGGGGCTTCCAGAAAGGGAAGGAGTTGGGGAGGCTGAAGGATTGCCATGATGGACCTGGAGGAGCCAAGGCTGGGGTTCCATCTTCCCTTCCTTCCTCTGCCCGCCCGCCCTGCCCCGGCCAGTGGGGAAATGGACCTTCTTGGACGCCGGGTTGTTTTCCCTGGCCTGGCTCCTGCTCGGGCCTCTGTGCACCCTGGACGGTGGCCAGGGGTGGAATGTCATGCGCTGGTGAGAACACGCTGCAGTAGAGGCCAGAAGCCCAGGCAGAGGAGCTGGGCTAATGGCTCCATTAAAGAGGCCTGGCCGCTGGGTCCCCCTCGGGGCGGGAAGTATGGCCCCTCCACTTTCAATCAGAGGAGACCGTTGTTATCTGGGACCCAAACGCTAAGGAAGTGCCCTCGACACTAATGAATTCTGCCGTGCCAGGGGTGACACTGACAGGTGCTGGCGAGCCTCCTGCGTCATCAAAGACCCTCTGCTGGACCAGCAGCTCTTGTCACTGGGGGTTAATTCTATTGGACCACATTAAGTATAATAGAATAATACATCTTGTCACATTTGATATTTGTATTAAAATTTGTGATTAATTTAAAGCCATCAGTGGTTTTTGATTTTTTAAAGCCAGAAGAACATTATTTCCAAATAATTATGTGAAGAACTCCAATCTGTGGAACTGCTCTGGCTGAAACAGGAGAGGGGCCCTCAGGCCCCCAGAGAAAGAGAGAGAGAGAGAGAGAGAGAGAGAGAGAGAGAGAGAGAGAGAGAGAGAGATATCTCAGGCTCTGAGAAACACTCTTGCTTAGTTTAGTTTTGTTTTGTTGTTTTGTTTTGTTTTGTTTTGGGTGAGACATGTCCTGCTCCCTTGGTCTCTGGTCACTTTCCAGATGTGGCTGGAGCCTTGCCATCCACTCTGAGAGCATAGCAATGCCATTCTAATACCTTCACTATCTGGTTAAGTTAGTATTTTGCTGAGGATACAAGCTAGGCTGCTGTAACAAAGAGCCCCCTCAATTATACACAAGTTAATTTCTTTCTCATGTATCAGTTCAGAGGTAGACTGGCTTGTGGTCAAGGCTGGCAGGCAGCTCTGCTCCCTGAGGCCATACAGAAACCAAGTTTTCTTCTATCTTGGAATACTGTGCTTCTTAATGTTATAATGTTCTAGAACATTCCAAAACCCCCGTAAGGTGGAGAAGGCATCCTGGATATCTAACCTCTCTCCGCGTGCTGTGGAAAGAATGCAAACAAATGCCACGCAGGGCATTGCCCAGGTGAGCTGAAGAATGAGCGGGTCGGTGAGAGCCCCCCATGGCTGCCCCTCTACATGGAGTCAATGCTCTTGGTTAGATCACTCCAACCAGCTCTCCTCATGATGGGGCGGCGTCTGCCCTAGACCTAAACCCAAGCAGGGGCCCCAAGGGTGTTTGGGAGCGGCTTCTCCAACCGCACCAAAGGGCTCAGTGCTGACCCAGCTCTCCGGGCTCCTTTAAGCCAAGCCCATTGTTGGATCTTTGGTTTCTTCACCTTTAGAATGGACATAAGCATACTCTGTATTCAAAGCTACTCTTTTTTATTTATTTATTTTTTTACTGTTGACACTATTACAGATGCCCCCCATTCCTCCATCCCTTTGTCCTCCTCAACGATACTCTTTTAATATATTATTGATTTCAGAGAGGAAGGGAGAGAGAGAGAAGAAAGGAGAGAGAGAGAAACATCAATGATGAGAGAGAATCATTGACCAGCTGCCTCCTGCACGCCCCCTACTGGGGATCAAGCCTGCAACCCGGTCATGTGCCCTGATCGGGAATTGAGCCGTGACGGCCTGACTAAAAGGTCGATGCTCAACCACTGAGCCACACCGGACGGGCTCCTCGAAGCTACTCCTGACTGGTGATCACTTACTATGTGCCAAGGTTTTGGTGAGTTCTTAAATGCATTATCTCATTTAATTCTAGCTGTGAGCTCAGAACTCTTACATCTTTTTTTTTTTTTTTTTTTTTTTTTTTTACAGTTTAGAAAACCAAGATCAAAGATTTTGATGTCCCAGATTACACAGCTAGTAAGTGGTGAGGACAGGATTTGAACCCAACCTGCCTGACACTGTCTATACTATGCCTTGACAGTGGTGTGACCTTGTGTAAGTCAAAGGCCTCCCACTTGGGGCCTCAGGTGCCTCTTCTATAAAATGAGGGGCTGGACAGGTGTGGGGGACCTATACACCTGACTCCCTTGCAGCTGTTTTAAGCCCCACAAGAGCCCAAATGTGTGCTTTGGACCCAACTGTCTTTGAGTGCTTCACTCCCCACAACATCTAGTTTTGTAAGAAGAAATGCTGGGATCCTCACCACAGCCCTTCAGTATCTTCCTCCCCCACCCACAGCAAAAAGCAGGATCCACGGGAAGACAGATGCCCACAGGGACCTGGAGTGGTTGGTGGTGGAGAGTGAGAGATTCCCCGATGGGCCCCGAGGCATGGGTGACAATGGTTATACTGGCTGAAAGGACCAGCCTCTGGGACTTCAGATCCCTCTGAGAGCAAAATAGGAAAGGAACTCAGCCAAGCCTGAACCTAAAAAAAATTCTGTACAAGTGACACAAAACAGTTTGTCTCACTCAACATGTAAAGAGCTTTTACAGACCAATATGAACTATCCAACACCACAACTGAAAAAGTAAAAAATGATTTAGTAGAAATGCCCAATATGTATTTGAAGAAAAAGTCCAATCTTGGTGGTTAATCAAAGAAATGCAAATGAAAGCAATAAAAACTGTCTTAGCTCGGCTGGTGTGGTTCAATGGTTGAGCGTCAACCTATCTTGGGTTGCGGGTTCGATCCCCAGTGTGGGGCATGCAGGAGGCAGCTGATTGATGATTCTCTCTCATCACTGGTGTTTCTATCTCTCTCTCCCTCTCCCTTCCTCTCTGAAATAAAAACATATATATGTTTTTAAAAAACTGTCTTAAAGTATTCTTGGGGGAAAAATTCTAACTGGAATTAGATCAAGCTTCTAGATCTAACTACTAGTTTAAAGACAATACAGGGGCAAAAAAACACACCACAAAACAACATTTAAATGACACCTGGGGGAATGCAAGCAGCTAAACTCTATATGTGGAAAGCTACTGGACAAACAACCCAGTTTCTTCAATGAATGAACTTTAAGAAAAAACAACAATGAAACAGGAGAAGAGAACTTACATATTTAAAGAAACTCATCAGACATCTCAACCAAAAGCAATTTGTATGCACCTTATTTGAACCAAACTAACCAAATGGAAAAACATGACATAATCAGGGACATTTGAACCCTGATTGGATATTTGATGGTAGTAAGGGATTTTGACCATTTTTACGTTATGATAATGGTTTCATACTTATGTTTATTAAAAGGTTACTTATCTTTTAGAGATACATCAGGAAATTTTTAGAAATAAAAATAACCTGGCCAGTGTGGTTCAGTGGTTGAGTTTGGATCGATGAACCAGGAGGTCACAGTTTGATTCCCTGTCAGGGCACATGCCCGGATTCGGGCTGGGGGCCATGCAAGAGGCAGCCAATCAATGATTCTCATAATTGATGTTTCTGTCTCCCTCTCCCTTCCTCTATGAAATCAATAAAAATATATATTTTTAAAAATTAAAAACAATATATCTGGAATATGATGTCTGGAATTTTCTTCAAAATAATTTGAGGAAGGAGAGAAAGGATGAGGATAATAGATGAAACAAGGCTGACCATGTATTGATACTTGTTGAAGCTGGGTGATAGGTACATGGGGTTAATTATACGATTTGTTTTACAGGCATACCTCTATTTATTTCGCTTTGAAGATATTGCGTTTTTTGCAGATTGAAGGCAAGAGTCCTCACCAGCAAAAAGATTATGACTTGCTGACAGCTTGGATAATGGTTAGCATTTTTAAAAATATATATATTTTATTGATTTTTTACAGAGAGGAAGAGAGAGGGATAGAGAGTTAGAAACATCGATGAGAGAGAAACATCGATCAGCTGCCTCTTCCACACCCCCTACTGGGGATGTGCCCGCAACCAAGGTACATGCCCTTGACCGGAATCGAACCTGAGACCCTTGAGTCCGCAGGCCGATGCTCTATCCACTGAGCCAAACCGGTTTGGCTGGTTAGCATTTTTTTAGCAATAAAATATTTTTAAATTATTGGGGTTTTAGACATAATGCTATTGCACATTTAATAGACTAAGACATAGTATAAACATAATTTTTAATTATGTTGGGAAACAAAAAAAAAATTATGTGACTCACTCTTTTGCAATAGTCACTGTATTGTGGTGGTCTGGAACCGAGCCCACAATATCTCTGAGGTATGCCTTTATAGCCAATGATTCCATAATTAAAAGTTAAGAAAAACAATGGTACATTGTCCGAAGTTTGAAAGGTTATACACAAAAATGTGTGAACTCAGTGTGAAATCGCATTTAATGCATTTATACTTTCCTCCTTTCTATTTTTAAATTTTAATATTTTTCTTTATTTTATTCTTTTTCATTACTATCCTTTTTCTTACTTAATCTGTAGCAATGAGCATGCATAACCAGGAAGAAAATGATGTTTTTAAAATGGTTTTAAGTTAAAGGGTCTATACCAGTTGTGGCTCAAGGGGCCACAGAACGTCAGCCATTAGTGGGCAGGTGGCCAACCTCTCCCTGTGGGGACACAGACCCTGCTTTGTCTCCTCAGCTCCAGGAGGAGGGAGCTGTGGGGAGGGGGGGAGAAGGACTCTGCTGAGCCACTCTTACACAGCCTGTGAGGTCCTCCTAACAGGTGAAGAAACTGAGGCTCAGAGGGAGCAGTGGGGCTGCAGAGGGGACGGGAGAAGGAGCCAATGTGTTGACGCACCTGATACTTCCTCTTTCCTCCAATCCCCGCAGACAACTCTGTGGGGTGGGTACCTTCCCCCCCAGCAGCCTCAGAGAGGGGGAGTGACTAACCCAGGGCTACTCAGCCAGGGCTGCCCCGGATCAGGACTGGCCCGATTCTTTCCCTGGTGCTCACCCCCACAGCTGCTGTGCCCCGAGGGGGACCGGGGTTGGAGCCTTCCATCCTGGCGCAGGGCACTTGGTCTGGGTGACTCAACACCCACGGACTCCAGGTTGATGGGGGAGCGGCGTGGCCTGGGGCAGGAGGCCGGGGTGCTTCGTGAGGGCTCTGCCTTGGCACCTTGGTGAGATCTGAGCCTTCCCCTCACCTGGACAACTGGGATGGGCACCAGCTGCCCTGGCTGAGGCCTTCATGGGACGTCGGAAAACGGGAATGTGGCTTGTAAACCGCAACATACTGTACAATAGGCAGAGCGTCTGTGTCCAAAAATAAATGCACCTGCAGCCACCTGCCCTGAGCCTCACCTGTGAGGGCAGAGGGGACAGCGGAAGACAAAGCACCCAGCCCGCAGAGCCCCCGCCCCCAGGCTCTCAGGGATCTCTCCTGCAGCCTGGAGACTGGCTGCTCACCCCAGCTACCAGCCCCCTCAGCCCACCTGACAGGTGGAACAGGGGTCTTGCTCCTGGGCCCGCCTGCCCCGCCCTGACCGGCTGGGTCATGGGTGTTGAAGCTGGGTTTTCAAGGCCCCGAGCCTCTGTTGACCCTGGGGGTGGGGGTTGGGGGGTAAGAGCAGGTGAGGGGGGCTGCCCCTCCTGTAGACTGGCCTCCCACCCTGTGATCCCTGTCACTTCCCCTCTCTCCTTCAGACCTGGGGTTTCCCCACAATCTCTCTTCCTTTTGGTCTCGAATCTTTCTCTTTTCCTCTAGATTCTCCCCACCCACTTCTCTTGCCATGTCAGGTCCTCTGTTTCTTTCCCTCTTGTTCCATTTGCCTCTCAAACTCCTTTTTCTTTCTATCGCCGTTCAGAGCTCATGGTTCACACCCACCCGTTACCTCCAAAGTCTCTGTCTCAGTCCCCACCGTTCTCTCTCTGTTCTTCCCTCTGTCCTCTCTCTCATCGTCTGCCTTTATTTCTCTGCCCTTTCCTATCTTTCTCTCTTCGTTTTCTCTCACCATCTCCCTCTCTCTCTCCATCTCTCTCTCCATCTGGCTCTGTTTCCTTGTCCCTCCCTCCTCCATCTCTCGCGCCCAGCGCGTCTCTCCGGGCCCCCGCCCGTCCGGGCCCCACTCACCGTTGGCGCCCGCGGCGCGGAGCAGGGCGAGCGCGGCCAGAGCGCACAGCAGGGGCCGCATGGTGCCGACTGCCCGCCGCCTCCCCGGGATCGCGCCGCCCGCTCGCTCGGGAGGAAATGCGCGCCGTCCAGGCCAAGATTCCTGGGCGGCTCCGGGCTTTCTGGCTCGAGCGAACCCGCCCCCTCCAGAGGCCCCTCCGCACCCGCGGGCCGCGCGGAGCCCAGAGACCCCGAGGGCGGAGGGCGGACGTGCCAGCCTGGGCGCCTGCCCGGCGAGGGGCTGCCCTCGAGTCCCCGCTCCTCCGGGGGCCCGGGCGCAGAGGAGAGGGAGAAGGGCGAGGGGTAAGGGTGAGGGCCCGCTCCCAGCCCGGCCCGGCATTCGCTATGAGCCCCTTACACAGCCTGGCCGGCCAAGGAAGCTGAGAGCAGGGCCTTCATCCTCCGTGTCACCTACAGCCCTGGCACGGGATCTGCACGCAGCGAGGGAGCTTCTCTCTGTCCCATAGTTACCAACAAGTTATTCACTCTCATTACATGGGACAGTAATGGCCCTGAGAAGTGCATCTGCCTTCTATAGAAAAGTGCTAAAGGAGTCATAGTAATGTTAGAAGATAATTTTCAAAAAAACCCATCACGAGAGGTGAAAAACGAGCATGTGCTGAAGATCTTATTTAAGTCATGAATGAGGGAATCAGTAAGGGGTGACAGCCAAGCCAAAGGACAGACACAGATCTGGAATATGGATATGAATGTGCAAATAAATAAAACTGGCTTCTTCCACACCCTGGGGGAGACTTAACTGAGACCATAACAGGACTAGTTTACATACATTTGGACAAACATTATTTTGCATTCCTATCTATGACTTACAGACTCGTTAAACAGCTTAAAGGAATGAAAGCCCGGAGCCCTAACAGAATCAGGATTGGTGTTCAGCTCTGTTTTTGAACACAGATTCTGATTCAGTGGAAGGTAGACTCGGATGAAAGACTTCTCATTCACGTATGTCTGCCCTCCAGGAGTTAACGGCCTAGTAACCACCATAATACTAATAAACAGTAGCTGAGCGTTGATCGACTAACCTCTCCATATACCCTTTCTCTGATCTTCACTGCAACCCCATCATTGCGTCCATTCTTCAAACCAAGAAACTGAGACCCAGAAATGTTAAGAACTTTGCCAACAGTCGCCTGGCTGGTATCTCCTTGCCGACAGTGGCCTGGCTGGATTCAGGGTTTGAATCCAGTCCTGCTGTCTCTGCAGGCCAGCCCTTAGGCTAGGGTTTTTCAACCTTTTCATCTCACGGCACACGTAAACTAATTACTAAAATTCTGTGGCACGTCAAAAATTACACTTTTTTTGCTGATCTGATGATAAATAAATATGGATATCAAATAAAAATAAAATAGGCATAATTTTGATTCATTCACATGGGATGGCTATTCTTGTGTTGGCTGTTGCCCTTTTTATTATTTGACAACCTAAAGGAAAAGAGGTCAGTGCCCCTGTCTAAATAGTCAGGTATTGCATGTTTTAAAACATGTGGCACACCAGTGTGTCATGGCACACGGGTTGACAATCACTGCCTTAGATGATAATATTCACAGCATTCCTGAGAACCAAGTTGTCTTTCTTCATGTAAGCAAGCCCAGAGCAAGAGCTTTTTTCAAATCCACCTTCCTCCAGTTTAGAACACAATAGTCAAAGCCTCATTCATGGGACACACACCTCCCAACAAGTGCAAAACAACACAAGTTTTAGTGAAAACAAAACCCAAAGCTGCAGCAGCCCTGACATCTGCGCTGCAGAGCCCGGAGCGCGTAGCCTGGAGTCAGTGGAGCGCCTTCATCACCAAGCCCAGGAGAATGTACCTGTCCCGCCAGGGCCGCCGTCAGGGTTAATGGGAGTCCTTGCAGACAAGGCTGGTCCCTGTCTTCTCATTCCCAATCGCGGTCTTGTCGTTCTCCAATTCAGTCACCACACTACCCAGCAGTCCTCACTGTCACTTCCTCTCCCAGATAATAGCCTTAGGCACAGAAATTCCAGCTCTGAAGCAGCAGATCTTGGACAGAGACGTGGATCTAGTTTTTAAGATGCTCTCATGGGGATAAGGATGCCCAGAGGAGCTGCCCAGAAGGGTTTCTTTCAAGAATGTCTCACACTCGTTAGTAGGACATTCCTGGGTAGGTTAGTCAGGTGAGACGTTGTCAAAAGAACGGCCCAGAATCAGTGGGCTACCTACCTAATATTTGAATTTTCAATGAAACTAACACACATGCAATACTTTCTTGTGGTGAGTCACAGAGTAGGACAGCAGGCAGAGGACAATGTGAAACTCCTCCCTGGCACTAACGCCTACACAGTGATTCCAGTCCATCCCCTCGGCGTGGCGGACTCTTCCCATTCCTGGTGTGTGCACTACCTACCTACCTACCTAATGTATATTCAGACTCACACAAGCATGTACCTGGGATTGAAAAATAGGTATTTTTGGAACTTGCTTTCACATTCATGTTTATCTCACTCATGGCATCAAATCTTGAAGATCATTCTATGTCAGTACACATAAATCCACTTCATTCCTTTGAAGACTTGCAAAATATCTCATGAATGGATGCACCATTATTTGCCCAGACAATCCTCTACAATCCTCTACTGAAGGACATGTAGTTTGTTTCTTTTTCTTTTTAAAAAAAAATATATATTTTATTGATTTTTTACAGAGAGGAAGAGAGAGGGATAGAGAGTTAGAAACATCGATCAGCTGCCTCTTGCGCACCCCCCACTGGGGATGTGCCCGCAACCAAGGTACATGCCCTTGACTGGAATCGAACCTGGGACCCTCGAGTCCGCAGGCCGACGCTCTATCCACTGAGCCAAACCGGTTTCGGCAGTAGTTTGTTTCTTTCCCCCCCTGTGCTTCAGGGAACATACTTTTGTGTGTATCTTTATGTACATGTCACGCACTCATGTATTTCTGAAAGGCTTGATTCCTGGAAGAGGAATCACTGAGTCAGAGGGCCTTTTATATTTTGCTGGATACGCCAAACATTCTCACTAAGCCCATTGCAAGGGACTGGCACTGAGAGCTACTCTCCCGGGTCCCCAATTAATCTTGTTCTGTGTTGGAGTTGTGCTGCAGGGGGCGCTATTTACATAAAAGAATTCTGTAGGGGAGAGACCTAAAGTTGTAGATCTAGTAGCCTTGTACATTCTCCAACACTGGATATATAGCTTTTAAAATATAGGCAATTTGATGATGAAAAACGTTACCTTGTTGTTTTTATTTATATGCTATTTATTATGAGTGAAGTTGAGCTTTATTTGCCAATTCAAATACTCGCCCTCCTTTTTTTTACATATTCTGAGTATTAATTCAGTGTCTGTTGGCAATGTTTTTTCCATCCTCCCATTGTCTTTAACTTCCTTTGTTGTGTCTTTCATAATACAGGATATTTAGATATTTAGGTAGTCATATCTCTATTTTCTTTTATGGCTTCTAAGTTTTACAACTTGTTTATGATTCCTCATACCAAGACTATAAAAATATTTTCCAATATTTTCTTCAAATAGTTTAAAAGGTTTTTTTTGTGTGTGTTTTTTTAAAAGCATAATCTCTAATCCACTGAGAATTTGTATTGGTTGTAAGGAAAGATTAAAACTTAATTTTTTTCCTGAATGGACATTTAAAATCCTAATGCTCTTTATTGCATAGGTCATCCTTTAGACACTAATTTGAACATAAAATAAATTGTTGGTTAGTTGTTCATTCCTAAATGGAGTTCCAGAAAATCTCTAGCCATCATGTCTATCATGAGGTCAAGGAAGCTAAAATAAAAGCTTATCATTTTAATAAATGCTGAAACTATTATTTGATGAAATTAAACAGCCACCCCAGACTTAAAAACAACAAACTCTAAGAGGCAGAAATAAAGGAAATAAAGGGGCATTTCCTTAACAAGGTAACTATTTTATCTTAAACAAATAGTTCACATGTGCATGCAAGGAGGATGGAGAGAAGGCACTTTTATTAAGCCAGGCATGAGGTAAAAATGCCACCATCACCACTATTAATTATTCATGGTCTGATCAATGAAGCACAAATTAAAAGAAGAGGAATTCTGAAGGAGACAAAGTATTGGTAATAGTGGAAGATTCTGTTGCCTTTAAAAAAATTCAGTAGAACTAAAAGACCTGAGATAAGAGCTTGGAAATCATTTATTTCCTCACAGCAACAGAAAGCAGCCTAATCCCATGAAGGAACACTTCTGGGAAAGATGACAGAAAGGACTCAGTTTGCTGATGTCCTCCTTCCAACATTCTCTAGAAATGACCAATGGAAACTGACACCAGTGCCAGGAACTTGGGAAATATGCCACCCATATGCCAGGCCTCAAAGCAAGTTGATGGCCAGCTGGGATCAATGGCAATAAGTATCATTCATCTGTTATTTGCTAGACTTCTTTGAACCTGGTATTGCGCTAAGGCTGTACTTGTGTTAGCTCATGTAATCCTTGCACCATTAGACCTATAAGGTAGGTATCCTTATCTCCATTTTTCAAATATGATATATTTGATGAAGGTCAGAGGGTGGCAGATCCAAGATTGGAAGCGGGTAGATCTGATTCTAAAACCCATGCTCTTAAGCATTATCAGACCTGCTCTCTCTCGGGCCCCAGGGGAGCAGCCAGGTAGTGAGGGAATCAGAGAGATGTGGAAAGGAGAAGAGGGCAAATGGGGCATGTGTGGGCTCAGAGTAGCAAGTTCTTAGCACTTAGGGGGAGCCCACCCACAGCCTACTGCATAAATGAAGTGCCATAGCTCCTGTCACCCTGCAGGCAGCGTCAGGGTCCACAGTGAGCACAGTGTGAGGTCGGAGAAGGTGGGAGGTGCCCGTGTAGAAATGTGAGGGTGCGTTCCCAGGGCACCTATGCCTCCAGAGGCAATGGCACAGGATGCCCACGGGCCTCCCGGCCTGGCAGTGCTGAGGGCACCAATGTGGGGAGTCTGGCAGGGATCCAGGGAAACAGGAAATAGGGGCTGGCCTTTCCTGTGGGGGTAGAAGGGGGTGAGGGACAGCCGAGTGAAAGGGCCTTGGTGCCAGGAGGTGGGAGCTGCACAAAGCCTCCTTGTCTCCCCGTCTTGGCTCGGGCAAGACCGGGTCCAGGAGACCCTCAGCCCTGTGGGCCAGGCCTCCTCCTCCCCACATAGATGCCGGGCCCAGGGCCACACAAATTATGGTCAGAGAAGTCCAACCAGTGGGGTGTTGGGTATGAATGTCTTTGTTGGGGGAATAAAAAGAAGGGGGACTTGACATGTTGAGATTTAAGAAGTGTGGTTTTCTTTTTCTTTTTTTTTTAAATCTACCCACTTGCGTGCAGTCCTGACTCCTCGAAGGTAGGGAAAATCTTTTGGGTCCAGGCAGAAGTGAAGTGAGGAAGGAGGGTAGAGGTGTATTCTTAACGATTATAATATCAATAGTCACAGACCTAATAGCCCACGTTCATCGATTCTGAGTTTGTGTCAAGCACTGCTCATAGCACCGTGTGCTTCATTCCTCGGTTAATCAGGGTTACTCACTGTATGAGGTAGCTTCTGCGGTTGCTCCAGAGTTTGGCAATAGCAGTTTCCCAACAGCGTGCTTTGAAGTGATGAATCCACATTTAAAGATGGCTTAATGGGGTTGTACCTGCTTGGCTTGGAGATATTTTTGCACAGATTCACATTGCTCATTGGCAATTCAGTGAATCACCGATTCCAGGATCCTCTGTGTGCTTGGGGGTTAGGGAGACTGTTGGCGTGTCCCCCAGCCATTTATTATACCTTGTTTGTAGGGCTCTCTAGGAGCATCTCATTTTGCCCCTTTAGGTTGGAGTTGGGTAAAATGTCAACTGTCTGAGGACTTGGTTTGCCTCCTGACTACTCAAAGCATTTCAGTTAGGATCCCTCAGTAAGGGGAGGCTTCAAACCCTGATTCTATCCTTACTGGCTGGGTAGCCTTAGGCAGGTCACTTCCCTCCTCTGAGCTTCAATTTCCTCACCGGCAAAGAGGAATAACAATAACACCCACGTCACAGTGGAAAATGTGAATTCCCTTGCCTGCCTCTGACCTGCTTTTCGAGCATTCCTGAGGTCACTGTTTCCTTGCCTTATTTATTTGCAGGTTGGGAGTTTCCTGAGGGTGGAAAGGGTGCGAGCAGTGCCTGACAGGCCTACGGAGGCCCTCGGAAGAAGTTCAAGGTTTCCAAGGAGTAAGGAAAGTCAACTACTGGCCAAGTTAAGAGCCAGCAGCTGATTCTGCTTCCTGAAGTAGGTGCAGGAGGATCACAGCCTTTGCTTCTTAATCTCTTTTGGAACACGGACTCCTTTTAGGATTTGACAAAAGCAGAGGACTTGTGCCCTGAGTATGCACCTACACTCACACATAAGCACATGCAACTTTGCATATAATTTCAAAGACCTACTGAACAATCTCAGTGTATGAGACATCAAGTAAAAAGCCCAAACAAAACCTTCTGGAGGATGAGATACCATGTAGAATCCTTAGTCATTCTAGTCCTCCCAAACAGGTTCTCAAGTGAATCCATCTGAGATCAGCGAAGATCAGCAGGAAAACCACCCAGCTGAGCCCAGCCTGAATTGATAATGTGCAGTCTCATGAGCTAAATTATGGCTATTGTTTAAAACTATTACATTTGGGGATGATTTATTATACAACAAGACCTAACTGATACAATCTCCATAACGAAAACTTGGAAATGCTATTGGCAGATACAAAAGAAGACTAGAACAAATGGAAAGACTACCATGTTCTTGGATAGGAAGAATCAAGATCATGGAGATGTCAATTTCCCCTAAGTCATTCTATAATGTAAATAAGCCACAAATGAAATATAAATGGAATCTTTTTATTACCAGATAAGCTGATTTTAAAGTTGATATAGAAAAACACTCAAGAAGAACCACGGGGAAAAGATCCAAAAGAGAAAAGGAAGAGGAACTATCTGCTGGGCCTCTTTGGATTCTAATCTAGATAATATCAAGTTCACTGACCCATCCATGGACCTCAGGATAAGAGCCTCTATTTCAGAACTGCTGGACAGTGAAGTCCAGGTTCTTCTTTCTACATTCTGCGGGACAATCCTCTTCCAGCCCACCTCAGGGTCACAGGGTTGATTCAGCTCCTCTCTGTTCCTGGGTGTAGCTTTTTGAGTGCCCAGCCCCCATTAGTCCCACCTTGATCTTAATCTTTACCTTGACTCTGCTTGAAGTTGCCTTGGTCTCTGAGGCCCTGAAGGCTAATGTTCATTTACCTACCCCCTCCACTAGTCCAGACGTAGCAGTTACAGCTGACCTGCTTGGGGTTCTCTCCCCCTCAGTGACCATGGAAGAAAGGCTTGGTACCTGCTCAGAGCTGGGGCCTGGCCACACCTACCCCAGCAGCCCTCAGTGCCACTGACATGCCCTTGGATCAGCCTCCTGGCTGGCTCAGTGCTCCTGAGTGGCCCCTCCTCCTCCCCTTGAATTAACTCCTAGTGGTGAGAAATCAGGACGCGTCACTGCCATCTTTTACAGGGACTGAGCTTCTTTGGTGCCGTTTCCCAATGGCCCCAAGCAGGGGCCTCTAGCCAATCCTTGTTCAGACTCATGTTCCAGTGAAAACGTCTTTTCCTGATACCATTTCAAACAGACATTTCAACGGGATCCCTTGCTTGAAATATAAATGGAATAATTTCTACATAAGGAATTAGATGGTGGCGTCCATTTTAAATACCGTACGTATTTCACAGAGCCATGTATTTCACTGTGAAAATATTGCTGCCAGGAAGTGATTTTAGATGCTATGGCTCTACCTGTAGTTTACAACCAATAGGCCACGAGCACACAGATGTTACAAACGTGGTCTGCAGAGTCACAGGGATCTAGATTTGACTCCTGCTTCGGCCACCGCTAGCTCTGATTGTTAACAAGCGACTCCATTTCATTAGGCCTCAGCGTTCTAACTGGAAAATGGCCAAGCATAATGCTTGGCACACAGTGCGTGTTCAGTTAGTGTTTGTTCTTATTACTGTTAGTAAAGAGGACATTCTGTGGGATTCCTGCAGTTTCAAAGGATATGATGAGATTACATAAGGAATTCCTGCCTCTGGCCAACAGTGTGTTTTGCAACCGGCACACCAGGCTGCCAGGACAATATTAGTGACACATTGAAATTGAAATTTTATAATATATTTCTTTTGAGTTTCCTAGGAAATCCTCTGTAATCCTCTGAAAACTCAGCAAGCTCTGTAGCTGTGCATATATCACAGCTCCATAAATGCTACAGATACCTCTATTCTGTGTGATTGTGCAACATGTTATTGCTGCACCTTTAACCAATGGCAAGAAGCCCCTGGGTCTGCAGAGTGTTTATGCTAGTTGTCCATTGCTATGGATACAGTATCAGAGGCGGGCGCCAGGAACATGAACGGGATGCAGGGGGTTAGGGCAGCTAACAAAGATGGAAAGTATTCTCACTCTTAATGGGTCATTCTTGGATAATATTTGAAAAATAGTTGGGAGGTGAGGCATCCTGTTGAGAACATCTCTTTGGATGTTTCATCCGACACTGCTGACAGGCAGCGTGGTGAAATATCGAGGAGTCAGGGACCGCGGCCTGCCGCCAAATTGGCTGCGTGACCTTACTGGTTACCTTGCTTCCTAGGCCCTCGGTTTCTCCCCGTGTCGAGTGAGGGGGTCTAGCTGAAGATTGCTGCAGCCCCTTCCAGCATCCTGATTGCAAGTGGCCATAGCGTGGTTTTATCTCACATCCTGTGTAGCTTAATGCGATTCCGGTGAAGTCGAGCAAAATGAAGATAGATTTCCGGAGGCGTCCAGGATGAACTGTGCTACTTGGCCAGCCTGGGCTTTCTTTTCTGTTGTTATCTGTCTTGTTCCCAAACCCCGTGGGTCCCACTTGGCTCTCACACTGTCTTGGAGACAGATTTTTTCCCTCCGCCAAGGGAGCAACATGGAATGTGGGCAACTCAGCTCTTGTTGGCAAATTGTCAAGAATTAAATGAAAATCAGATGAAGTAACCAAACTCACACTGTCCTCGGAGTTCTCAAGTTGTCAAAGTTCAGCAGCAGTTGACATACAGGGCGGGGCAAAAGCAGGTTTACAATTGTGAATAGGGGAAACACTCGTTTATTCTTGTATAATTATTTATTAATTATTGTATTATTTTCCATACGAACAATGGTAAACCTACTTTTGCCCCACTCTGGATGGCAACATGATTGGGTCTTATCACAACACTGTTTATTTAAAACACTGTTAATTAAAAACACATGCTCACAAAACAACAGAGTACATTTTCCAAGAATACATGCACAGTAAACACATTGGAATCGTTGCCTGGGAGTGGGGGCAGGAAGAAAATGATGATAAAAGGAAATAAATCAAGAGGGAAGTAGACACTGAGACTCAAAAAGAGGATAAAATTTACCCAAGGTGATATAGCTAGTGAATAGTGGGTAACAATTTGAACAGAGCTGTCACTCAAAAGCCCAGGACCCTATTCCATTACATTCTGCTGCCTCTTCCTCCCTCCCTCCCTCCCTCCCTCTCTCCTTTCTTTCTTTCTTTCTTTCTTTCTTTCTTTCTTTTTCTTTCTTTCTTTCTTTCTTTCTTTTTTTCTTTCTTCCTTTCTTCTTTCCTTCCTTCCTTCCTTCCTTCCTTCCTTCCTTCCTTCCTTCCTTCCTATTTTTAATGTACCACTAGTACTTTTTTAAAAAATTGATTTTAGAGAGAGAAAAAGAAGAGAGAGAAACATTGATATGAGAGAAAAACATCGATCAGTTGCCTCCATACATGCCCCAACCGGTTTTCAAACCTGCAGCCTACGAATGTGCCTGGATCAGGACTCAAACCTGCAACCTTTTGGTGTATGGGATAATGCTCCCACCAACTGAGCCACCTGGCCAGGGCTCTACCATTTATTTTGAGAACATGAGGACTCTAGAGGGTTAGAGAGTGGAAAGTTTTTCAAAATTTCTTTCTTTTTTTTAAAAAATATATATTTTATTAATTTTTTACAGAGCGAAAGGGAGAGGGATAGAGAGTTAGAAACATCGATGAGAGAGAAACATCGATCAGCTGCCTCCTGCACACCCCTCACTGGGGATGTGCCCGCAACCAAGGTACATGCCCTTGACCGGCATCGAACCTGGGACCCTTCAGTCCGCAGGCCGACGCTCTATCCACTGAGCCAAACCGGTTTCGGCCAAAATTTATTTCTTAATCTGAAATGCCACTATCCCAGGAATGAACACTCAAAATACCATGGCAGGTGTTTGGTGAAACAGCCTCTGCCTATTTATGTCTGGGGAATCTACGTTACGGTGGCATCTAGTACAGGAATTGACACCTAGGGAAAAGGCAAAATAAGAATATTCATATGTGTTTGCTTTTATTTGCAAAATTTCACACAGGAAAGATAAAGTAGAAATGAATGATATTTATTATGTAAGGGAAATGAAAATAGGATTGAATTTTCCCTATTTCTAAAAGGGAAAGATCTTTTCCCCCTTCTCTTTTCTTAGAGCATTTCCTTGAGAAATTATATTTATGAGACGCTCAACATAGGAGCTGCCCCCTAGTGGTCAGTGCACTCCCACAGCCAACCTCCCGCAGCCAGTCAACCTCCCGTGGTCCCTTCTCCCGGCTGGCCAACATCCCGTGGTCTCTCCCCTCAGCCTGCTGGTCACCCCATCAACCCCGATTTCGGGGGTGGGCCAGCTGGCCAACCTCCCTCAGTCCCTCCCCGCAGCCGACCAGCCCCACCCCCACATCGGCCCTCATTGCTAGCCAGGCCAAAGGACCCCACCCATGCATGAATTCATGCACTGGGCCTCTAGTTGATATAATATAATAAACATATTATGTATAATGCTAGTAGCCCTGCACACGAATCCATGCACCAATAGCTCTCTGTGGGGCCTGGCCGCTCCACGTCCGCTACCCAGAGGCTCTCTGCAGCCCAGACGCCCATCCATGGCCAGGCACAGAACAGTTGCCTCGTTGCCACGGTGACGAAGCAAACATTCTGCGAGGCTGCTCACGCTGCCTGCTCTCAGCAGCTGCCCCCCTGTGACTGGGGGACTCCGGCGGAGCTGAGAGGACTGGGTGCTGCCATCTTGTGGCTATGGGCGCCACCATCTTTGTGACAGAGTGATGGTTAATTTGCATATTACCCTTTTATTAGATAGGATGATATATTAATAACATATTGCAACATATAACTAATCCTATCTACTAAAGATAGAATATGCAAATTGACCGTCATACCCTCACAAAGATGGCAGCGCCCACAGTGGAGGCAGGGTTTCTGTAACACAAAATGGCTGCACCCACAGCAGAGGCTGAGTTCCCGTAACAAGCCTTAACTAGCAACCAGCAGGGACCTGAGGCTGTGTGGTGCTGGACCAGGGCAGGGGACCTGAGGCTGCACCCCCCACCTGGCAGGGCTTGATAGGGGACCTTAGTCCGTGCCCCCTACCCTGGTGCCAGGCCGGGGAACCTCAGGCTGCGCCTGCCACCTGGCGGGGCTTAATGGGGGACCTCAGGCCTCGCCCCCCATGGTGGGGCTTGACAGGAGACCTCAAGGCATGCCCCCTCCCCGGTGCCTGGCCAGGTGACCTGAGGCTGGCCGGGTCTGGATCTCGCCCAATGAGGGTGGGGCCAGCTGGGTCTGGGTCTGGAGTGATTTTGAGGCACCTCGGGTGGGCAGGGACTTGACTCTGTGTCCTGCGGCACGCCCCAGACTCTAACAGAAGGAATATTTTTCATATACATTTTAATAATTTTTTAAAATCTCTGACACTTCTATTATAGAGAAAGGGAAAATAGCAATATTAAAATATTTCCTCTAATTAATCCCCTTTTAATGTGCACAAATTTTGTGCACTGGGCCACTAGTATAGCATATTAAATAATATAATTGTATTTATGAACAAACCATATTTACAAGTTCTTTCCCTATCCCTTTGATATGCATGTAAAACATATAAAAGCTAAATAAGTCTCTTAACAGTGTTGCCACCCAGGAATGTTTTCCTTGAGATGTAAATACCAAGGAAGATAGCTCTCTAGTCTCCCTGCCATGGTGGGAGTTTAGCCTTGCTTTAAGCTGTAACTACAAAAAGATGGAAGCAATTAATACAGATGACACCCAATTACCAGGGGAGTTTAGGAGCAACTGTGAAAGAATGTACAGAAAATGATCTTACCAAGTACTCTGCAGGAGGACTAGCTACCGTTTATCTTTTTTTTTTTTTTTTTAAAGAATATATTTGTATTGATTTTAGAGAGAGAAAGGGAAAGCAAAACATTAATAAGAGAGAAACACTGATCGACTGCCTCTTGCACACTCCCTACTGGGGATCAAGTCCACAACCGGGCATGTGCCCTGACTGGGAATTGAACCAGTGCTCTCTTGGTGCGCAGGGCAACATTCAGTCAATAGAGCCACACCAGCCAGAGCTCTACCATTTATCTTGAGAACATGTATGTAATGGTTGGTATCTGCTTGGCCATATAGAGGGTGATATTTCTTTCTGCCTTTGCAATCTCATTAGCAGACGGATTGCCTGTGACACATATCACAGTCTAGTTTAATGCTTATTCAGTAATAAAACTGTTCTTTCTTTTTTACATTTGGAGATGATTTTCTGGGTTAGCAGGAGATTTTAAAATAACGTTGTCTGTAGGCAGGGGGTATGAATGAGCTGAAAGGACAGAGGAGGGAATAGACTTCTCTGATGTCTTCTGATATAGTGTTGCCTTTTGAACCTTGTTGATGGATGTAAGAACCATGTTAAATGATATAAAAGAAAATTATCAAGGATGGAGGGAAAAGAAAACCCTAAAATTGAATACAAATTAGCAAATGAACTTAAAACCTAATACCAATTAACAACATATTCACAAAAAGAAAAAACTATAACTCCTATGACATATATTGTAAAAACTGAAAGAACTTCAAAGAAAGTTTGCTGTTCATAGTAATATTGGCTGGCAAACTGAGATATTCGGAAACTATTCTGTGCTTGCTGTAGGATTGAGTGATACACTGACATTGTTCCAACTACAGTTCTCCCTTGGGTGGAGACACAGGAGAGGAAGAACGCTCTCTGGTGGGAAGAATTGGAATTACAAGGTGTCAGTATCTATCTATCTATCTATCTATCTATCTATCTATCTATATCTATCTATCTATCTACTATATATATATATATATATATATATATATATATATATATATATATATATATCAAAGCCGAATATGCAAATTGTCCCTTCGGGAGTTTGATTGGGAGACTGGGAGTTTGATCTCTCGCTATGTTGTGTGCTGACCACCAGGGGGCGGCTCAGAAAGAAGGAAGGCCCTGGCCGGCAGCCAGAAGTCCCTGATAGACCCTGATTTCCAGCCAGGCCTAGGGACCCCACCCATGCAGGAATTTCATGCACCGGGCCTCTAGTCAATTCATGATTAAAAAAAAAAAAAAAAGTGCATCCTTAGCTCTGTCCATTGAATAGTTCTAAAGCAATGGCACCATTGACAACAAGGGACAGACCAGATGTTGTTTTAAAATACTTTTCTCCAGTAAAAGGAAGCCAAACTGCTTGGGAAAATGGCTGATTCTAGGACTAGGGCAGGAAAAAGACAACTTGTTGAAAATACTCAAACTGATGAGGGCATTTCAAAAGGACACAGAACCACCTTGAAGGGGCTCCCACTGCTTTATTTGAGCATCTAAATAAATAATTAAGGAGGCTCCAGGAAGGGCTGGGGCAAAGATAAAAATACGATTGCTCTCTGTACTCTGACCTCAATGGTGGTTTATCTAACGTCTGTGTTTTCAGACTCTCCATGTAAATACATACAGGCTCTCAGATGGCAAGGTGTTTTGCTAAAGACCTTTTTAGCAAAATACATAACCTTTAAAATAGGAACATAACCTCTTAATCCCAAGACACATTTTAAAACCATGATTTATAAAACACATTTAGACTTGGATTGCCGAGTAATAAACTTGGTGAATGTAGGAAATAGTATTAGTTTACAAATCTGGCCTGTTGCTGTTTAAGTTGTGAGCTCATTCATTTTGTCGTTTTTTTTTCTATTGATCCTTTCTTGTTCTTCCAAACTATACAAGCTCTTGACAATTATTTTGGGGTGGGAGGAGGAAGTGGGTAAGAAAACAGTTTAGTTTGGCCTCCACGACTGCTTCTGTTTCCGGACAAGGTTTGGGCCCAGAGAGGGTCTGCCATGATAATGCCCCAAATAAGATTACAGGATTTTATACTTTTGGCATTTAAAAAGTCAGAATAGTCAGAGGTTTGGATGAATGGAACAGAATATCAGATCTCAGGGGTGGGGGCAGTGGGAGGGGACAGGAAGAGAATAACCAAAGAACATATATACATAACCTATGGACACAGGCAATAGTATGGGGTGGGGGCTGGATGAAGGGGGCAAAAAGGGAGAAAATGGGAGACACCTGCAATACTGTCAATAACAAAAAAAAAGAAAAAGTCAGAATACTCCTCTCACTTGCTGTGTAGATTGTATCATAAGCTAAATTAAGTGTTAATGGAAACTAGAGAATAATCCTGCAATAAAAGGAGACACTCGTGCCAGCCTGTGGCTCAGGCTGGAGAAGTGTGTGGAGAAGCTAAGTGGGCTGTGGGCAGCTCTCTAAGCATAATGAGGAGCATACGAGCCACAACCAGGGCTTTCTGCATTTCTCTCAGTGGGAAAAATACCCCTGCTATCTGAACTGGACAGACAGTCCTATAATAGAGTCTATTTGAGAAAAAGTAGGATGAAAGGTGTGACAACATATCAAAACTGACATATAAATACAGCATTTGAATGGAGAGACAATTCACAGCATTTTATTCGTTAATCCATTTCATTCAATAATGCACCATATTGTTCCTGGTACCATTAATGCTACTGTCGTTATTTCCCTTGGAGAGGACCATGCTTTTACAAAATCTGAGTTGGATTTCCATCGATTAACTCTAAAATATTTTACCTTACCAAAAAGCAACCCCTCATCAGCTAAGATGGAGGTGGTATGAGTGTTTTAGTCAAAAGGTGGGAGCACAGGTATACCAACCAGCAAATTTAGTACGTGGCTTACACCAGATGGCGGGGAGAGAGCACCAACACAGCCTAGGCCTTCGAGAAGGTAGCTAGAAGGACTCTGCTCAATAGGTTAGTCTGCAGAATTGGAAAGTTAAACCTTTTCCTGTCATCTTCTCAAACACAACTAGAGAATATGAAATAATGAATAACTAGAGGGTCGTAGCTTTCCAGAAAACAGAAAGGTGGAGTAAACACACCACCCCCAGATAAAGTGAGGCTGGATGTCAGTGCAGGGAAAGGCTTGGAGATCTCCTTTAAGTTTGCTTTTGGTGTTTTGGTCTGTAAGCAATCAGGATGGAGAGGGAGGCTATCCCAAAGAGGAACGTCTGCAGGAACCAGAGTAGCTGAGCCCGACCATTCGTGATGCCTTTAGACCTTAAGAGAAGAAACAATTTTAATATTGTGGTTTCATAGAGTCATTATCTTCTATTTTTTAAAATGTACTCTTCTATCTACTTTCATTGGGTTTATTTTGCCATTTCTTCCAGCTTCTTAACTCGAATGGTTAGTTCATTTATTTTCACTTTCCTTGTGTAGTTAGGATAGTACATGTTTTCCCGAGAAGCAGCCTGGCTACTGCCTAGAGCTGTATCATAGAACTGTTTCTCACATGATTTTGATGACTGGATAGATTAAACAGCACTGGAATGGCTTCAGAGCAAGTGTGTACCCAAGAAATATTATTTTTGTTATTAAAACACAGTAGTAATAAAGTATCACATTTTCTACTTTTAGAAATAATCTATAATAATAAAAGCGTAATATGCTAATTAGACCAGACAGCCGAACAGTGGAATGACCATCCAGACAATCTTCTGGAAGACCATCCGGGACCATGCTATGACACCCACTGGCGCCAGGCCAGCCAAGGTGAGTGCAATGCAATTGGTTGGGGGCCTGGCCATGATTGCCCAGGAGAGAGAGGCCCAGGCCACAGGCCATCGACAGGTGGGCTGAGGTGGGTGGGTGGGGCCGGGTGAGAGGGAAGTCCGGGTCCCAGGTGTCAGAGGGAAGCTGGTGCCGGCAGCTGGGGGAAGGAAGGCCTACTCTTGCACAAATTTCGTTCATCGGGCCTCTAGTACAGCAATAATAGAGGTGACAGTTAATCTTGACCAGAAAAAAAGTCAACTGCAAAGAAATCTGGCATCACTATAAGCACCTTTTTCATTACACCATCCTTTCTGTATATGCTACATGAAGTACAAATGTAAAAAGAATCTTTTCTAGTACTTTCACACAGTATTAACTTACACTGGCATCTGCTGAGTGGAGTTTAATCAAGGGGCTTTTAGCTTGCATTGCACCCCAAAATGATTTGTGGAGCTTGTAACAATAACATTCCCATGTCTGAAGCAAGGCCAAGCAGGCCAGGACCTTGTGGGTCTGGAAACCAGGCTTGTGTATTTTGAAAAAGCTCCTCAAGTGGCTCAGTTGTAAAACTAAGATTGAGAATCATCAGCCCTGGTCAGGAACTAAGCTCTTTTTCAGGGGACCATACACAGACATTTTTTAAAACATAAGAAAAATCATCTAAATTAAGCAACTAAATAACTGATAAGCTATCACCAATGAAATAAATTCATTCATTAAATATTTACTGAGTACTCCCTCTGGGCTAGGCCCAGTATTAGATGTGGGGATTCAACTCTACCCGGAGAATGCTCTCAGTTTACAAGTCCATGAATTATTTAAATGTGGCTACTCTCAAATTAGATACCAAGAGCAAAGCAACAAATACCTATTACAAACACTTACTTGCACAATACCATTGCATACAAGGACTCTCCCACGTGAATCAGCCAGGCAAGCCAGTACCTGGAACAAAAGTCAGCCAGGTTTAAGGTGATGGTGAAATCTAACCCAGAAACCTTTATTAAAAAAAAGTGCTTTACTGTGAACTAGCGCCACTCAGATATCTAAAGGCCACTGCAGGCCTTCCAGGTCTACAGTGGGACTACAACTGCAGTGTCCGCACCCCATTTCTGCAGCCCTCCTTACCCATTACGCAGAAAGGCGTGATGATGGTCCACCAAGTACTGAGTGAAGGGGCCCAGGGGCCCGAGGCTCTGATAAGGAATACTCTGAGGCCAGAAGACAACCCACTGGAAGAGAACCAGAGGCACAGAATACCTATTAGGTCACTGAAACCAGCAAATGTTTATTTTTGACAGAGGCTAGGAAATCATCCTGACTCTACAGTAAGAACAGACCAAAGAAACTGGGAACTAAGACATCTGAGGTTCCACTCTTGACTTCTATTTCCTAAACACTGTTCTAGTGGGAGATTTATTCTGAGGAAACTATGTGGTTATCAGACTCAGTGCCCACGCTGGATGGCTTCTGTTCTGAATGAATTCCATTAAAACATTATTTTATACAGGTTACTAACAAATTTTAAGAGTTTATGTGCCCCGACTAGTTTCTTTGCTGCAGAAACTATGGCTTGAGACAGATCTCCATTTAATTTACAACCCCATCACCTCCTTTCACTTTTCCTATGTCTAAAACTGGGACTGATCCACTGCACAGAATTGGAAAATAAGTGAGATCAGGTTTGTGAAGTGCTCACAGCAACCACTTAATCACATAAGGTTTTTGTAATCTTACCAACTTTCCCTCAGTCTCTGTGTTGTGACCTCTGTCACCTTAGGCTTTTGAGAATAATTAAGTCCCAATAGGTCCAAAATGTATTGTTCCATTCATATTCAGCCAAGAGCAACACTACCTCTCCTGTTATGTTGTTACACACCTAAAATTTAAATAAAGCATAAAATATCACTCCATTCTCCCAAACCAAGGGGAATGGAATGGGCAGCATCTATCCATAATATCCCAATTTGAGGCCATCAAAGCTTTCCTCAATCTATAAGGAAATGCAGAATCTATAATCAGAGATGCAGAATCACAGAACAGAAATGCACCTTTGAAAATTTTCAGTTCAACACCTCCATTTTACATATGGGGAAATCAGGACAAAGGCGGTCCGGTTTCACAACACACACTGTGGACACGACAAACACACTTTCAATCCCCAATCTCCAGGATCTACCGGGCAATATCCAAATAGTTTTGCCTTCATTCAAAATTATACCAAGTCAGTCCCCCAACCTGAGTTCCAGAAGTTTTCCCCGTTATCTTTTATAAACCAACTGTCAAACAAAAGTCGTTCCTCTTCTCATCAGAGATTATCTGCCTTGGTTCCCCATTACATCCTCTCTATCCCTCCTTACCAATTAAGTCTCACCCATCCTTTAGCTTTATCTCCGTTTTCTTTTTCTTTTTTAAATATGTTTTTATTGGTTTGAGAGAGGAAGGAAGAGGGAAGAGAGAGAGGGAGAGAGAGAGAGAGAGAGAGAGAGAGAAACATCAATGATAATAGAGAATCATGGACCGGCTGCCTCCTGCACGCCCTCTGGGGGGGGGGGGGGGCGGATCGAGCCCACAATCTGGGCATGTGCCCTTGATGGGAATGGAACCGGGACCTTCAGTCCACAGGCTGAGGATCTATCCAGGCATCCTCAAACTACAGCCCGCGGGCCACATGAGGGTGTTTTTGCAGTTTTGTTTTTTTACTTCAAAATAAGATATGTGCAGTGTGCATAGGAATTTGTTCATAGTTTTTTAAAAACTATAGTCCGGCCCTTCAATGATCTGAGGGACAGTGAACTGGCTTCCTGTTTAAAAAGTTTGAGGACCCCTGACTCTATCCACTGAGCCAAACCAGCCAGAGCTTTATCTGTTTTCTAAGCAATTTTAACTGCCCCAACATTCTGCTTCGGAAGCCCTGCTCCGACTTGGCAGGCTGTAACCTTGGCTTCCTGGGTGAGTTCTGAGACTCCTGTAAATCATAGTAACCTTGGAGCGGAGGGGACGCAAAGGCAGGAACCCTCCTAAGTAGAAACAGACCTGTGAGCCCAAGAACTTCCGCTTACTCCAGTAACCTAGGCAACCGCCCGGAAGCGCAGGCGCAGAACCGCGCTCCCTCAGAGCCCCTCGCCCTATGATGCCCCGCCCCTCCACGCCTCACCGTGAAATAGCCCAGCGCGAGGGCAGTGACCAGCGAGGGCAAGGGTCTGGCTGTGCGGAAGTAGGCGGTGGCAGCCCTGCCGCCCTCCGACTTCGCCACCACCATCTTGAAAGCTGTGTGGAGAGCCGCCCCCGTCCCCGCCCCCATCCCGGGAAAGCCTGAGTAGCCGGTCTCAGGGCCCGGAGCGCCGGCGAGAGGCGCGGGCCGACCAGTGCGCCTGCGTCCCGTTCTGGGCTCGTCTCTCCCGCGGCTCCGAGAGCAGCGGCGCCGAATTGCGCCTGCGCGACCGCCTTCGCCTCCCGCAGGCGCGGGCCCTGCGTTCAATGGAGCGCTCATTCGCTCCCCTCGCTGCCTTTACCGTGTAATAGCCAAAGGAGAGGGTGATGACCGTGAACCAGAACAGACTGCCCCTCTGGAAGTAAGCCTCGTCGCCTGCCGCCTTCCCCATCGCTGCAGCACATCCCCGGAGTGCGCTGGGCACCGCTCGCTAGCTCGGAGGCGGGGCCGGGGCGGGGCCTCGGCCAGCGCCCCGCCCTCCTCCCTCCGGGGAGGAAGCAGATTCTGCGGGGTTGGCGGTCGGAAACTCCAAGGGCGATTGTTGCTTGATTCTGGCCTGGTGGGCTGGACCTCATTTGCAGGGTAGACCCCTCTCTCAGAGTCACTTTCCCGCGCTTAAGATAAAGGTGTTGGAAATATGTGGTGCTTTACGTGGAAGTCTACTAAACACGAGTCTAAGATTTGAACTTCAGCTCGGCCGTGCCCTGTGAGAAATAATGCTCTTCCTTTTCATTAGATGTCTGAAACCTTAGGGCACAGCAGCTATGAACAGGGGCTGTGGAGTAGATTGCCTGGGCTCTGCCACTGACTTTGCGTAAGCTTAGACTAGTTACTTAACCCTTCTATGCCTCAATTTAACTTCTCTTCCTCTCCACAAGTGACAGGGGTGGCTAAGTTTTTTATCCTCCAGGTATCCTCTATCGCCATCCCCATTATAACTTTAATCTCTCACCCCGTTATAATTTAGCTCTCTCCCCTCTACATGGATTAATGACCTAAATATTGAAAATAATGCAGAAAATATGGAGAAGAGTTTTACAACTTTTGAGCAAGTTATTAAAATTAAAAGCCATAGAGGGAAAGATTGAAAATTTAACGGCATCTAAATTTAAAACTTCATTCTTATGAAAGGCACCATAAAGTTGAAAGACCTGAAAGAAGGAATTCTTCAATATACAATGAGTGGCCAGATTATTATGACCACCTGACGTTTGTAGGCAAATTAGCCGTACACTGCATCGTATGGGATATGGAAGCTGAAGGTCTGGCCTGTTCGAACACCTTTGCTGTCTGCAGTTACCAAGATAAAACGTCTCCAGTTCGCACAGGAACCCAAGGATTGGACAGTCGAGCATTGGAAAAAAGTCATGTGGTCCGATGAATCATGTTTCCAGTTGCATCATGCAGATGGCAGAGTGAGAATTTCCCAGAAACAGCATGAAAGCATGCACCCCACATGCATGAGTACAACCCTTCAAGCTGGTGGGGGCAGTGTTATGGTTTGGGGCATGTTTTCCTGGCATGATTTGGGCCCTTTAATTAGTGTGGAACAAGGTCTGAATAGCACAACATACCTAAGTATTGTTGCTGATCAAGTTCATTCTATCATGTTGATGGCGTATCCCAATGGAAATGGCTTCTTCCAACAAGACAATGTGCCATGCCATGGTGCTCGTATTGTGCAGGAGTGGTTTTGAGAAGATGAGGGAGACTTTACCTTGCTTAGGTGGCCCCCACAATCACCAGATCTCAATCCAATTGAGCATTTGTGGGAAGAAGTTAAAAGAGCCATCAGGCAGCTGGTTCCATAACCATCAAATCTCACAGAACTGGACAGTGCTATTCATCAGGCATGGTGCCAGATTCCTCGCATCAACTTTCAACATCTCGTGGAGTCAATGCCAAGAAGAATCACCGCAGTATTGAAGGCAAAAGGTGGCCCAACGAAGTACTGATGGGGTGGTTATAATAATCTGGCCACTCAGTGTATATAATAGAGTAAAGGATATGAATTAGACATCCTTAAAAGAGAAAACATGAATGGCCAAGAAACATGAAAAGGTGTTCAACTGTAGGGAAATTTGGGATGTGCAAAATAAAGTAAAAATAAGATACTGTCTACTCTCCCCCTCCCCATTAAGATTGGCCTACAAGGTATCAAGACACACTATAAAGAACTATAATAAAAAGCATCTGGTATTTGACACACAAATCAAATCAGTGGAAATTATACTCCAGAGATAGACCTGACATTTATTTTATGATAAAGCTAACATTTCAAATTAAGGATGAAAGAATGATTATTCATTAAACTATTTTTGGATGATTGGTTATCTATTTGGGAAAAATATTTAAGACTCTACCCTCAACCCAACAGAAAAATGCAAATAATGCAGTAACATGAGGTACAGTGATAATAGTCCCTCTAGGGAAGTTCTGATGATGGAGAGTGGGATGTGCAAGTGCTGATACAGCAAAAACCCCACATTTTCCCAGGATCATGGAAGGGGAGAGTGATCTAAACAAACATGGAAATATGGATAGCATTGTGTGTCCAGAGAATTAGCAATGTATTGTTGCAAGAGGGAAAATGTGAAATTGAGGGAAGGAAGGGGAGGCTGAAAAGGCAGGTAGTTAGGTCCTGGTCATTAATGGCATTCATTGATTTGATCCCTTAGCCAAGGTGAGTCAGTGGCACGTTTTTTTTGTTTTTGTTTTTTACATCAGTGGAGTGAAAATGTTTGGTGTACATTGGATGGAGGTAAAATTGGAAGCAAGGAAGATGAAGGGTTGATAAAGGAAAATTATGGGAGTGGAGAAAAGGTTATGTTATTCATTCAGATATTCAAAAAATATTTCCAAGGATCTGTTTAGTGTCAGGCTCGATGCTAATGCTCTAGAGATAAATAAGATAAATGAACAAGACCAATGCAGTCCAGGTGTCAGGTTGATACAGTGTAGGTCTGATGACAAGCAAATCGATAGGGATTTACTAGAGGCAGCATAACTTAATGTTTTAATACACTGACCACTTTGACCTTCAAGTATGAGATCTTGCATTCAGAGGTGACAGAAATTCCTCAGGGCATTAAATCAACACATGAATGAAGGGGCAGAGATAATCTGGTAGTGTGTGTGGTAAAACTAGTGTGTGCTTGTCTAGCCTAAAAGTGTTCAAATTCAAATAATGATGATTAATGATGACAGTGATGGCGATGATTAGGTTTTATACAGGATTTTGGCCTATGGAACACTGAGTTTTTAAAATATGCCCTTTGAAGTGGTTAGTTTAGAGGTGGCATAAAGTAAAATTTCAATAAACATTAGCTATTCTTTTTACTACTGTTACTCTTTAATGAAATAAGTGCAGTGATAAGGGAGGATGAGGCACGCAAATGGCTAAAATTCACTCTGAGAAAATACAATTCAATGAACAGGCAATTTACACAATCATCTCAACCAAACTCAATGTGCTCAAAGCCAATTTGCTGAATCATCAGTTTGCAAAATTCATCAGATTTATGGAGTGTGACTTTAATAGGGATGTTAAATAGCTTTGTCAGACATGTTTACTTTTTGTCATGGAGCAACTTTTCTTTTATAGAAATATTTTGTGAATCCTTTAACGTCGTTTCTTGTTTTACTGACCTTTAGAATATTTAAAGGTGTGTGTTTTTTTAGGCATTTTCTCAGGTGGTATATTGTATTAGTTAGATTTAGCTATGGCTGTGAGAAAGTAAGCCCTTATTTTTCTCCCACAAATCCAGATGTTGACTTCCAGTAATGGGATTCCCATAGGGCCCTTCGGCCTGTTTCCAGTTTACTCCTACTCAGCTGTGCTTTGTGAGGAACCTTCCCAAGCATCCTCACTCCTGGTGAATAATGTTACTTTTTCTTGTGGAATATTGGTGCACATTGCTTACAATTTGACAGAGATAAACTTCTCATGAATAAACAGTATTTCATGATAGGGTAGGAGTGGAAGGAAGTGAAAATGCTTAATAATTTCCCTTTGAACACATATATCAAGAGAGAAAAGAGTATCACCTAGAGGCAAATGTAATGTCTTTGTAAAAATAAAAAATAAAAACAAAGAAAAAATGACCCAAATTTGGGTATGACAAACACAATATTTCTCATCTCTGCATACAACAATTGTGGAACACAGTAGAAGCTCAGAAATATTTATTGAATAAATGAATGGATGAAATACTGTTTCAAATATCTATATAGAAGAAAAATTTTACGTTTTTTAATTAGACAAACTTGAGGACTAACCAGAGTTTGGGGCATTTATGTTTAATTTTTAACATCACAAAAATGTCCTGGGTCCGGGTGAGGCCACGCACCCCTGGGTCCGGGTGAGGCTGGGTCCCGGGTCCGGTTGAGGCCGCGCGCCCCTGGGTCCGGGAAAGGCCATGTGCCCCTGCGTCCGGGTGAGGCTGGGTCCCGGACCCGGGTGAGGCCGCCTGCCCCTGGGTCTGGTTGAGGATGGATCCCGGGTCCGGGTGAGCCCCTCGCGCACCTGGGTCCGGGTGAGGCCACGCGCCCCTGGGTCCGAATGAGGCCACGCGCCCCGGGGCCCGGGTGATGCTGTGTCCCGGGTCCGGGTGAGGCCGCGCCCCTGGGTCCGGGTGAGACCAAACCAGAGGGAGTTGGACCTGCATTACCACCATTTGTCCACCATCCAGAACTGAAAAGTCAGTGCTGACATGTACACAAGGAACTGGTGGACATTGAAATTGGGTCTCAAAAGAACTGTTGGTCCAGAAAGAAACTCACTACAGACTGATTCATTTGCCTGTCAGCATAACTATTATTGCTCGTCTCACATTCGGTTCTTATAAGTATATTTCTAGTAACACATGATCTCACTCATCTAGGGGAAATGATGAACAACATAGACTGATGAACAAGAACAGAACCAGAAACAAGGAGGCATCGATCGGACTGTCGGGCCTCAGAGGGAGGATACGGGAGGGTGGGGGTAGGGGGGAGAGATCAACCAAAGGACTTGTGTGCATGCATACGAGCCTAACCAATGGTTAAGGACAACAGGGGGGTGGGGGCATCCGTGGGGAGGGGTGTGGGATGGGAATGGGGGGATGAGGACAAATATGTGACACCTTAATCAATAAAGAAATTTAAAAAAAAAGACCAAAACAAAAAAAAATCACAAAAATGATGGGGAAAATGAATTAAAAGTTCATGAGACCCAAAAATGGAGAATGTGTTTCCAAATCCTTGTAGAGGGGAGACCTGGGAGAAAAACACTTAAGGAAAACACAGCTACTCTACAGAACACCAAACTCTTAAAATCACCTGTTGCTATTGTTGCCTTTTTCTTTTTAACTAGATGATCATTTTAATCAAATTGCATGTTCATCAACTTGCTTTTGACTTAAGTATTTTTTTCTAAGGTAACCTGGAACTCGTCTTTGTAGCACCTGAAGCAGATGTATAGGCCAGGAAGTTTCTCAGTACCTGGAAACAGCCCAGCTTGATTAGAGAGCTGAGCCTTAGCAGGAGGCCACAGAGTTTCCAAGGTGAGGCTGAAAGGGCTGTAGTGGGCACGTCCTGAAACTCCCTCTCAGGCACCTCGCGAGTTCTGACTTCCCCTTGCTGATGGTAATTGGGAGTGAAAGCTTATTGAATTTTGGTTTGCTGAGAGCAGAGACTGCATTCACAGGGCTCAATACACACCTGGTTGTTATGCAAAGAGCCGGGGTCCAAGAAAACATCAGCTTTTTCTTGTGGATTCCAAAGAAATAAGCCGGAGGACTGGCCGTGAAAGAGAGTTTTATTATGACTTATGTGCCGACCAGTGGCGGCCGGCTGGTAAAGTTTTCCACAGCACAGGCTTTCTAAGTTCAGGGTCATATAGAGTACAGAAAACAAAAACGGTATGGGTGGTGTGTGGATGTGTGTGTGTGTGGGTGCTTGTGTGTAAGCTGTGTGAGATCAAAACGCTAGCTGTTTCTCTGTAGTTGTTTACAGTCTAGAAGCAGTTACTTTCTGGATGTACCGAGGAGCTGGCCAGGCTCCCAAGGTCTCACAGTCCACTTACAGACGGCCTTCATCAGATTCCCACAGTTTGGGAGGGGGCGTTGCAGCTTGGGAAGGGACCCATGTTCTCACATACCGTACACTCCACCCCAACATGGGTACCTTCTTTCTTCGCCCCCGTACAATCTCCCCCTTACAACTTCCGCATATATCCTGGGGAGGAAGGAGAATGGGTGAGACTTTGCATCTGTTTCTATAGCAACTATATACTAGTAGCATACAGCAAAGGAATAACAACAGGCTTACACGTACCAGAATCAGAGTATATAAAACTAATCGCCAGTCCCAAGACAACTTTCCAAACCATGCTGGGACAGGACCAGTTTGTTAGGTTGGCTGGGTTCGTTTTCCAAGGCAGCCCAGCAGTAGCAGAGAGGGGGCATCAACGAACACTCCACACAGTTTGAAACAGTGGATCGGAGAGCCGCTTCATCAGCATCTCACAAAACAGCTAGCCTGCACTGAACTAGGGAGAATAAGACAAATGTTTAGTCAGCACCAATAGAGGGAAATCAGTACACATACAGGCTGTTGCTCTCCTATACCATACCCTATGACTGGTGACATCCCCCTGCCCCCCACCCCCTGTCCTAGCATGCTAGCTGTGAGAGGAGCATTTGCATCTGCCAGATGGAAACAATGAAGGTCCCTACCCTGATACGTGTCCTAGGGTTATTTACTTGAATAGTAGGTGGCCATTTACCAGTATGGCAGGTTGTATAAGCACACCCTGTGCAAGCGCCTCCCCGCATGAGGCCAGGAGAGTGCACCAGTGGGTACCAGTTTGAGTTTTCCAGGGCCAGGGTAATACATTGACTTCAGGGTGTATGTCCTGGGGTGCTGACAACAACAGGTTATTCTTCATTCCCCAAGAGGGTCTTATCTTACCATCCTTGTTCAAACTTGCCCTCTCAGTGGGTTTGCCCATGTCTGCGGCAGCATCTGGAACATGCAGGTCGATCTGGTCGGCGCTTTTTATTCATTGTTAGTAGAGTCTTGGGGTCTGTCCTCGTAATGACCTTCCCTCAGTCTTCAGGGCATTTTTCAACAGTTCATTATAACGTCCTATCAGTCCAGCTCCTGTTGGATTATAAGGGAGGTGCAGTCACCATTCAATGTTGTGGCTCTCAGCCACAATTATTACAATGTCCTGTCATTGCTGGCAAGGGCCATAGATGCCACTCCACACATACAGACAAGCTGTTAACAAGCTGTAACATGTCAATCATTTTCAGTGGGAGGCCCAGGCTTTCGCTGTTGCCCTTTGACTCAAAGAACGCCACCTGCCGGTGTTTGGCAGCCAGCATTGCTTCCTTTTTCACCTTGCAGTCAGGAAAGAGAGATGGTGGTGATCAGGGGAGTGTTTCATCATATATAGCAAGTCAGACCAACAGAGAGTCTAAGAAAGATGCAACCCAGCTAGACCATCTGATCCAGGGCTTGGGGATGATTACGTGGCACCCTCATAGCCACTTCAACCCCTACAGGCATCCAGGAAGCTAGACTTTCTCCTCAGTCCCTCCAGGCTTCTGGCCACCACAGACTGGGAACCCCATTCTTTTTTTAAAATATATTTTATTGATTTATTACAGTGAGGAAGAGAGAGGGATAGAGAGTTAGAAACATCGATGAGAGAGAACATCGACCAGCTGCCTCCTGCACACCTCCTACTGGGGATGTGCCCACAATCAAGGTACATGCCCTTGACCGGAATCGAACCTGGGACCTTTCAGTCCGCAGGCCGACGCTCTATCCACTGAGCAAAACCGGTTTCGGCGGAACCCCATTCTTGACTGGGCTGTCTTTGTTCCAGCCTGAGACTAACTTAGTCTGTGCTGGAGAGAGTCAAGACTCACTGGCTTGTTCCTTCACCCAGGACTTGGAAAGTTCTTGCTTGCTGGACCAAAAGGAGGGAGAGAAGGATTCTTCCTGGAAAAGGGAATGGCTTCATGGATCAAGAAGAAGAACCGTCAGGGTATGGTGAGACGCAGTAAACCACCTGGGGCCAAGGGCCCACAGCCCTGGGACAAGCCTACATGGGCACAGGTGTCTGCCAGAGAAAATAGGCAGGCCCCTGTCCCCTTTCAAACAGGGAGCCCTGGAGCGGAGAAAACACAGAAGCAGGGAGACAAAGCTCTTGCCCTGATCCTGTGGTTTCTGGGACATGAAAAGAATGACAAGGCCTCTGGGAGTCAGCTTTTCACTGAGGATTCTCAGGGCCAGCGGGTCATTGCTCACAACTCCAGAGTTCCTTTCTGAGAGGTAGCCAGGGGTTAGGGCAGTTTCCTAACAGCCCTTAGGCTCAGTGCTAGGATAGGCTCACTCAGTTAAACCTGCAGCCTGATTCACTCCTTTCCCAGGACTCTGATGGTTATCAAGTTATCAGGCACCAAGTCTAACTATCTTTGAGGGTTTGGTTTTAAAAATGCTCCGGAGTTATGGAATGAAACTATTGTTGTTGAACATTATCTTTGTGTAAATAAAGCCGGTGGTGACACCTGTTGAGACAAAAAAATATATATGTATATATTACCATAACTTATACATTCCATTACCAAAACCGGGCATGTGCCCTTTTTCCAACTTAATTAGAATTCTTAATTCTTAGAAAACTTAACTTGTAGTGACATCTAAAAGCAAGTAATTAGCATTTCTTTAGATTGACAAATTTATGAATATATTTCATAAGTTCTAGAAATAGGTTTTTTTTCATTGGCAAATAGACTCACATTTTCAAGAGACCTACTTCAAATAAAGTACAAAATATACTTATTCACAGATTCAAATTTATTTGTTCTTACCAACTGTATGAAAATTTAAAGTTAATTATTACCCAAGCCATTTTATTGACAAATTTTGTAACAGAGTAACAGAAATAAATAACATGAACTTGTAAACCCAGGCAAAACAAACATGTATGTTATGTTAATAACTTTGAAAGACATTCACTAAACTTAAACCACTATTTGAATTCTTGGTGATTATTGCTTTCCTTTAGTGCATTGCTTAATTTCCTAGTGTCCTTGCCAACTTTTAAGAAGGCTGGAGATGAGGGAGGGTACTAGGCTTGGACAACTTCCACCACTTCAGTTTTAAAAGTGTCAGTTTTTGCCATCTCACATGGAGGTGGGGCAGTCACCCCTACTGCCCACACAGAGTTTGGGGGAGGCACCAATTCCTGCACTGTCCCCGGGACCACAGCATCCTCAGGGCCTCCAGAAGAATTTAGGCTGCTGAAAAGACCCATTTTCTTTTCTTTTTAAAGTATGTTTTTATTGATTTGAAAGAGAGAGAGAGGAAGGGAAAGGGAGAGAGAGAGAAACATCAATTGGCTAACTCCTGCACACCCTCTACTGGGGATGGAGCCTGCAACCCAGGCATGTGCCCTGATCAGGAACTGAACCAGTGATCTTTCGGTTCATGGGATGATGCTGAACCAACTGAGCCACTCTGGCAGGCAAAAGACCCATTGTCTTCATTTTCCTTTCATTTGCCAGTGGCAGCTTTCACACCACTGATTCCAGGACCAAAAACAGTCCTATTGGCTTTTCCAGGTGGTCCCCGACTGTCAATCAGGGTTGCCACCTGGGATTTCCCCCACTACATTCACATCACCTCCCATCCTGCCTCCACCTACTGGACTATGTGACTTGTTCTGCACAGAGCTGAGGTCTGAGAAAACCATCAGTGTGTTGCTTGCTGATTTTATTTTTTTATTTTTTATTTTTTTTTATGATTTCAGAGAGCAAGGGAGAGAGAAAGGTCAATGATGAGAATCATTGATTGGCTGCCTCCTGCACGCCACCTACTGGGGATCGAGCCCACAACCTGGGCATGTGCCCTGACCAGGAATCGATCCTGGGACCCTTTGGTCCGCAGGCCTAAGCTCTATCCACTGAGCCAAACCAGCTAGGGCTTGGCTGCTGATTTTAAAGAAATAAACCAGAGAACTGGCTGTGAAAAACACGGGTTTATTAGACTTATATGGACACCAGTGTGGCCTGCTGGTGAAGTTTTCCGCATCACAGGCTTTCACAGTTCATGGTTATATTGAGTCCAGAAAACAAAGCAAGCAGGTGTGGGCAGGCGCTGGGGTGTACTTGTGTGTAAACTGTGTGGGATCAAAATGCTGGCTGTTTCCCTGCAGTTTGCAGTCTGGGCTCACATAGTCACCAGACTCCCAAGGACCCACAGTCCACTTCCAGATGGCCTTCCTCATATTCCCCCCGGGTGGGAGGCTCACATACCATACACTGGTATATGTTATGGGATATTTTTCAAAAGCATTAAGGACTCGGTGGATATACCATGAAGCTAAGCTTAAAATAAGAATCTGAAGTAAGATTTTTAAAAAAGTTTTGATGACTTAAGGAAGAAGATTAACCATCAGGCTGGGCAATTTAGGGCCTTTGTTGATCTTTGCCAATGAGATTGAAATAATGGAGTAGGAACAGAGGCACTACTAACTGGAGTTGAGAGAAGAATGTAAAGCAAGGAATTGAAAGCCTGGTGGAAATGTGTTTTGGAAGCAGCTTGATAGAGGAGGCACAGGGAAGGTTGCCACCTGGTGTGAATTCAAGGTACTGAGAGAAAAAATAAAACCAAAAAATCTCACGTCAACTTTGGATTAGTTGGGGAGGGAAAAAAGCAGCCTAAATCAGTTTAGGTTGAACCTTATTTTGGTTTGCTCTCTTAGTCCCCAAACTCCTTCAACACTTCCAGCTTCGCACATGGCGCTCTCTCCTACTCAGAACACCTAGTGCTGCCCAAATGCACTGGCTGAGCTCTCAAGGCCTCGAACTCCTAGCAGCAGCCAGGACCCATCTACAGGCATGGCTCACAGGCCTCCCATGAGGTCATCTGCCCATCAAGTCTGTTCCTCGTGCTTATTCTTCATTTTGGTTGGGGAGGCATGATCTATGGTGGAATCAAGTCAGGAACTCCCTCTGCCTTCTTGAAATTGCAAAAGGACTTTTTTTTTTCATTTATTTTTTTGAGGTTTTATTGTTAGTATACTAGAGGCCCATTGCACGAAATTCGTGCAGGGGCGGGGGGTGTCCCTCAGCCCAGCCTGCACCCTCTTCAATCTGGGACATCCCTTTCACAATCCAGGACTGCTGGCTCCCAACTGCTCATCTGCCTGCCTTCCTGATTGCCCTAACTGCTTCTGCCTCCCAGCCTGATCACCCCCTTAAACACTCCTCTGCCAGCTAATTGATGCCTAACTGCTCCCCTGCCAGCCTGTTTGCCCCTAACTGCCCTCTCATGCAGACCTGGTCACCCCTAACTGCCCTCCCCTGCAGGCCCGGTCCCCCCCAACTGCTCTCCCCTGCAGGCCTCGGTCCCTTCCAACTGCCCTTCCCTGCAGGCTTGGTCGCCCACAACTGCCCTCCCTTGCAGGCCTGGTCCCTCCCAACTGCCCTCCCCTGCTGGCCATCTTGTGGCGGTCATCTTGTATCCACATGGGGGCAGCCATCTTGTGTGTTGGAGTGATGGTCAATCTGCATATTACTCTTTTATTAGACAGGATAGAGGCCTGGTGCATGGGTGGGGGCAAGCTGGTTTGCCCTGAAGGATTTCCTAGATCAGTGTGGGGGTTCCCTTGGGGCGTGGGGCAGCCTGAGCGAGGGGCCTGTGGTGGTTTTCAGGCTAGCCACGCCCCTCGGCAACCCAAGTGGAGGCCCTGGTATCTGGGGTTTATTTATCTTCTATAATTGAAACTTTGTAGCCTGGAGCAGAGCCAAGCCTTCTGCTTGTTCCGTGGCAGCAGCCATTTCTGTTGGGATTTATGTATCTTCTATAATTGAAACCTTGTAGCCTTAAGTGGAGGCCTGGGCTGGCCAGGGTGTGTGGAAAGCTTGGCTTCCTCCATTGCTGGGGGCAACCCTAGCCTCCTGCTCTTTACAGCTCCATGGCTTCCGCCATTTCTGTTTGGATTTATGTATCTTCTATCATTGAAACTTTGTCGCCTTGACTGGAGGCCTAAGCCGGCAAGAGCAGGTGGAAAGCTTGGCTTCCTCCATTGCCAGGGAAACCCAAGCCTCCCTCCTGCTCTCTGTGGCCGTAGCCATCTTGGTTGGGTTTATTTGCAAATTTGCTCCTGATTGGCTGGTGGACGTGGCTGGTGGGCGTGGCTGGTGGGTGTAGCTGAGTGATGGTTAATTTGCATATTATGCTTTTATCAGATAGGATAGGAAAGCAGGGGATTTTTACATTGATTTTATATCCTGCAACTTTCAGTTTTACACCATTGAGTATGATATAGGCTGGAGGTTTGTCATATATGGTCTTTATTATGTTGAGGTACTTTCCTTCTACTTTCCTTCTATACCCATCTTATTGAGTATCTTAATCATACCTGGATGTTGTATCATATCGAATGCTTTTTCTGCATCTATTGATAAGATCATATGACTTTTTATCCTTTGTTTTGTTACTGTGGTGTGTTACCCTGATTGATTGTATATGCTGAGCTATCCTTGTGCCCTTAGAATGAACCCCACTTAATCATGATGTGTTATTTTTTAAAATGTATTATTGCATTCCATTCCCTAGTATTTTGTTTAGGATTTTTGCATCTGCATTTGTCAGAGATATTGGTCTATAGTTTTCTTTCTCTGTGTTATTCTTGCCAGGTTTTGGTATGAGGGTTAGGTTGGCCTTATAAAATGTGATAAGAAATATTGCCTCTAGTTCAATTTTTTGGAAGATTTTCAGAAGAATAAGCATCAAATCTTTGAATATTTGGTAGAATTTACTAGTGAAGCCATCTGGTGCTGTACTTTTATTTTTGGCATGGTTTTTGGTGGTTGTTTCAATTTCCTCACTGTTTATCAGTCTGTTTAGAGTTTCCAATTCTTCATGGTCATTTTAGGAAGGTGATATATTTCTAGGAATGCATCCTTTATTCTTGATTATGTGGCAGATAGTCTTTCATAGTATGCTAGTGTGATCCTTTGTATATCTGTGATGTCTGTGATAACTTCCTCCCTTTCATTTTTGATTTTGTTTATTTGAGTCTTTTCTCTTTTTTTCCTTAGTGAGTGTAGCCAGGGGTTTGTCAATTTGATTCATCTTTTCAAAGAACTAGCACTTTGTATTAATTTTTTGTATAGACCTTTTGTTCTTTATTTTATTCAATTCTGCTCTAATTTTTATTATTTCCTTTCTTCATCTGACTTTGGGTTGAGTTTTTGTCTGGAAAATCTCTCCAGTGATGTCAGTGGGGTATTAAAATCCCCTACTATGACTGTATTAATGTCAATCTCTCCCTTAAAGTCCTCCAAGAGTTTTTGTTTTAATGTATTTGGGTGCTTCTATATTGGTTGGATATATGTTTACCAGGGTTATATTCTCTTGTTGGAACAATCCCTTTAGTATTATGTAGTGACCTTCTTTGGTTCTTATTATGATCTTTGTTTTGGAGTCTATTTTGTCAGATATAAGTATTGCTAACCTGCTAATTTTTCATTTCCATGTGCTTGGAAAATTTTTGCCATCCCTTCACTTTCATCCTGTATGAGTCTTTTGTTCTAAGGTGGGTCTCTTGTAGACAGCATATACACTGAGTAGCCAGATTATTATGATCTCTGAATGCATAATAATCTGGCCACTCAATGTTTGTGTGTGTGTGTGTGTGTGTGTGTGTGTGTGTGTGTGTATTTTAGAGGCCCGGTGCATGAATTCCTGCATGGGTGGGGTCCGGCCAGCCTGGCCAGGGTGAGGGGACATGGGCAGTTGGCTGGCCTACCTGCTGGTCGAACTCCTGGTCGAGGGGACAATTTGCATATTAGCCTTTTATTATATAGGAGATCATAATATCTGGCCACTCAGTGTATATGGGTCATGTTTGTTTGTTTTTTATCCATTTAGCTACTCTATGTTTTTTGATTGGAGCACTTAATCCATGTATATATAAGGTTATAATTGACTAGAGGTCCAGTGCATGGATTCGTGCACTGGTGGGGTCCCTCAGCCTGGCCTGTGGGGATCGGCCAAAACTGGCTCTCCAACATCCCCTGAGGGGTCCCAGAGTGCAAGAGGGCACTCTGCAAAGTTGCTGTCACTTGGGAGCTCCTGCATTGAGCGTCTGCCCCCTGGTGGTCAGTGCCTGGTTAGACAGTCGCTTAGGCTTTTATATATGTAGACTAGAGGCCCGGTGCACGAAATTCGTGCACGGAGGGGGGTTGTCCCTCAGCCCAGCCTGTACCCTCTCCAATCTCGGACCCCTCGAAGGATGTCCGACTGCCCGTTTAGGCCTGATCCCAAGGATCGGGCCTAAACGGGCAGTCGGACATCCCTCTCATAATCCAGGACTGCTGTCTCCCAACTGCTTGCCTGCCTGCCTTCCTGATTGCCCCTAACTGCTTCTGCCTGCCAGCCTGATCACCCCCTAATCACTCCCATGCCAGCCTGTTTGCCCCCAACTTCCCTCCTCTGCTGGCCTGGTCACCCCTAACTGCCCTCTCCTGCAGGGTTGATCACCTCCAACTGCCCTTCCTTGCAGGCCTGATCCCTCTCAACTGCCCTCCCTTGCAAGCCTGGTCCCTCTCAACTGCCCTCCCTTGCAGGCAGGGTGCCTCCCAACTACCCTCCCTTGCAGGCTGGGTGCCTCCCAACTGCCCTCTCCTGCTGGCCATCTTGTGGTGGCCATCTTGTGTCCACATGGGGGCAGGATCTTTGACCACATGGGGGCAGCTATATTGTGTGTTGCAGTGATGATCAATCTGCATAGTTCTCTTTTATTAGATAGGATAGAGGCCTGGTACAGGGGTGGGGGCCAGCTGGTTTGCCCTGAAGGGCGTCCCTGATCAGGGTGGGGTTCCCTTGGGGTGTGGGGCGGCCTGAGCGAGGGGCCTGTGGTGGTTTGCAGGTGGGCCACGCCCCCTGGGATGCAAGTGGAGACCCTGGTATCTGGAATTTATTTTCCTTCTACAACTGAAACTTTGTAGCCTGGAGCGGAGTCAAGCCTGGGGCTCCCTCCGAGGCCCGAATCCATTTGTGTTGGGGTTATAATTGAAACTTTGTTGCCTTGAGCGGGTGGGCCCGGCCAGGGTGTGCGGAAAGCTTTGCTACCCGTTGCTGGCGGCAACCCTGGCCTGCTCTCTCAAGCTCCATTCTGCCGCCATTTGTTTGAATTTGTTTACCTTCTATAATTGAAACTTTGTAGCTTGAGTGGAGGCTTAGGCCTGCAACGGCTGGCAGAAAGCTTGGCTTCCTCTGTTACCTACGGAACCTTGCTCTCTGTGGCTGTAGCCATCTTGGTTTGGGTTAATTTGCATACTCGCTCTGATTGGATGGTGGGCATGGCTTGTGGGCGTGGCTTGTGGGCGTGGCTTGTGGGTGTGTCAGAGGTATGGTCAATTTGCATATTTGTCTATTATTAGATTAGATAGGTACTTATTTATTGTATTTATTGCCATTTTTAGTCTTTATGCCTATGTTCCCTCTCTTCTTTTTCTTCTTACAACCATCTCTTTAGCATTTCTTGCAATGCTGGTTGGGTGGTAATAAAGTCCTTTAGCTTTTTGTGTGGTTTTATGTGTGTGTCTGGGAAGCTTTTTATTTCACCTTCAATTGTGAATGATAGCTTTGCTGGATAGAGTAGTCTTGGATTCAGATCCTTGCTTTTCATGATTTTGAATACTTCATGCCATTCACTTCTGGCTTATAGTGTTTCTGTTGAGAAATCAGCTGACAGCTTTATGGGAGCTCACTTTTAGGTAACTGACTGTCTTTCTTTGGCTGCCCTTAAGAATCTATCTTTGTCTTTAAAGTTTGCCATTTGAATTATGATGTATCTTGATGTGGGTCTTTTTGTCTTCATCTTTATTGGGACTTTCTGAACTTGTATGACATTTTCCTTCTCCAGGTTAGGAAGTTTCCTTTCATTATTTGTTCAAACATGTTCTTTCTCCTTTGCTCACACTCCTCTCCCTATGGTAGCCCAATTTGTGGGTATTGCTATGTTTCATGTTGTCCCAAAGTTCCCTTACACTATTCTTACTTTTTGTTTTTTAATTCTTTTTTGTTCTTGTTGCTCTGATTGGGTGTTTTTCCTACATTGTCTTCCAAATCACTGATTCTATCCTATGCTTCATCCAGCCTACTTTAAAATTTTTTTCAGTGTATTCTTAATGTCAGCTATGGTAATTTTCATTTCTGACTGGTTCTTATTCATGTTTTCTGTGTCATTTTTCATTCCAATATAGTTTCCACTAAGTATTTTGTAGTTACTGTTATGTTCCTTATAGTTCTCACTAAGTTCCTTTTAGCATCCTTATAACCATTACTTTGAACTCTATGTCTGATAAATGGCTTGCGTCCATTTCATTTGGATCTTTTTCTGGAGATTCCTTCTTTTCTTTAATTTAGGATTTGTTTCTTTGCCTCCCATTTTAATTGTCTCTTTGTATTTGTTTGTATTATTAGACGGAACTGCTATGATTCCAAATCTTTGTGGGATGTCCTTATGTAGTAAGTGTCCTGTGGGACCCAGTGGTGCAGTCTCTTTGATCTCCTGAGCTGGATGTTCTAGGAATGTGTCTTGTGTGGTTTATTTGAGCTGTCCAGATGTAATTGGGTCTTTGTTGTTGTTGTTAATCCTCATCTGAGGATATTTTTTTCATTGACTTTTAGAAAGAGTGAGAGGAAGAGAGGTGGAGGGGAGAGAAAGAGAGAGAGAAACATTGATTCAAGAGAGACACAATTGATTGGTTGCCTCCTCACATGCCCCAGCTGGGCATGTAACACAGGTACATGCCCTTGACTGGGAATCAGACCAGTGACCCTTTGTTCCATGGGACAACGCTCTAACCACTGAGCCAAACTGGACAGAACTGTAATTGGGTCTTGATTGTTGTTGTACCTTTTATTCTTGGGATCTTCCCTCAGGTTGGCTGACTATGAGGCTTAACCCTGAACACATTGTGCGGCTGTTTACTGGTTCTGACAGAACAAAACAAAACAAGAAACCAAACAACTGGGAGGCAGGGGGAACTGGAGAGAGATCAATGGGGGCAAAAGGAGACATATGACATATGTAACACTGTATGTAATACTTTAAACAATAAAGGATTTTTTTAAAAAGTAAGAAACAAATAAACAAAAACATTAAAAAACAACAACAACAAGCAAAAACATACAAAAGAACCAAACAACAACAGCAAAATCAATCACAAAGAAGAGAGAATCAGGAAAGAGAATAAGAATAAAATAAAATTAAATTAAAAACAACAAGAAGAAATAAGGTGAAGAAAAAATAATATGATGGAAAATAAGGGAGAGAGAAATAAGAATAAAGTATACAAAAAATGGTAGAAAAAAGGAAAAGAATTATGAAAGGAAAAAAAAGAAGTGAAAGAAGAAAAAGAAAAAATAGAGCAAACAACTGAAAGAGAAAAATAAGAGAAATGTAAGAAAAAGAGAAAAAATAATAACAAAACAATAAAAAAACATAATGAGAAAAAAAGTGGAGTTTGACATGGCAGAGTTTAGTGCCTGCTTGGATCTCCCTTTGGATCCTGCTCTTATGTTGTCTGAGACTGATAGCTTTCGATGCCAGTTCCTGGCCTCCTGGGAGGTACTTTGGTGCTAACCAATGTCAGAAGCTGTCCACATTGGACTCTTGACAACTTATGCATGTTGCAGAAGACCAAAGAAATACCAAGCACGCTTCCTAGAGAAAGGGAGGGACCCCGTTTATTAACACTAGTGGAATCCGGGAATAATTTCCAAATCAGAGTGAAGAAATACGAAGAGGACTTCACTTTTTATAACCTTCTGGGGTCTTTGTCTTGCAGATATGGTTCCGCCCCCTTTTGTGGGCTTACAGGATGATAGGACCACTGGATCTCCAGTGAGAGGGAGGTGCCTTGGGGGTCCCCAGGCCATATCCAATGATCTGTCCTGGGGCCAGCAATAACAACCCTCCCCCCACCCCAGGGCAGTGCATTGTTCACAGTTTTTATGGCCTGACACGCCTTGCAAGACCAGTTTCCTCCTCATTCAAAGCTTCAAATGATGCACAGTTTGTGGCTGCCTCCACTGTGCTTGCCTGCACATGGGAAGGACTACACTGCATTCCTAGGGTGGCTATTTAACACCACAGAGCCCAGGAGAAGGCCAGCAAATATCCCAAGGCACCTTGGGATCCACCTCCACCCCCACCCACCTCCGCCTGCCAGCCAGCGGTCAAACTTAGTCACTGAGAAGGCTGTTTCTGAAAGGGCTTTTGGCAGAATCAGGATGATAGGACCACTGGATCTCCTGTGAGAGGGAGGGTCCATTCAGATTCCAGGGTAGATGGTGGTTGTGTGCCCCTCTCCCAGAGCGACATGTTTGAGTCTGTACTAGAATATTTCCCTGACCTTGGCAGGGCAGAGGCCCTCTTAGGCAGGGCAGTGGGGTCTGCTAGAAGCTGGGAGTTTCTATCAGCTCTCTCCTGAGGAGGAAGTGACAGTCAGGGTCCTGGGAAAGTAGGGTAAGTGGTCCTGCCCCAAAGCCAGTCACTAATGCTCCCTGAGACTGCCCAGGCACAGCCTCTGCTGCTGCCTCCTCAGCCAGGGTCAAGATACAGGGTGGGGTGAGAAGGATTCTAGAAGGCGGGAAGAGCTGTATCTAGAGGGTGTGGTAATTTCCTTTTTCCAGGCTGCTGCTGTGGGGAGGGGCTTTCATTTCTCAGGAAAAATGGCTGCTATGATATGGGGGGTGGGTGAGATAATTAAGCACAGGTGGGTCAATATACAGGGTGTGGTGGGCAGGATACTAGAAGGTGGGGTGAGCTGTATCTAGAGGGTGTGGTAATTGCCTTTCCCCAGGCTGCTCCTGTGGGAAGGGGATTTCATTTCTCAGGAAAAATGGCTGCTATGATATGGAGATAGGGGGTGAGATAACCAAGCAATTTCCTGACCTGATAATTTTTACGTTGTTTATCAAACTTTACCTTTGATCTGCCGGTATGCATTGCTAAAGGGAAAATGTGTATTGAGAGTAAATAAAAAGCAAAAGGGACCCAGTCTCGGTGTGTCTCTTCAAGAAAGAGGCTCCCCCTAGCCCCCAATGCCTTCTAAATTCATATTTCTTGTATAGTATTTTCATTTGTGCGTCGGCCCCTCCTTCAGATCCTGACCCCCTCCTCGAAGGTCGCAGCAAGGTGACTCCAGTCCTCATCACCCTCCCTCTGCTGGAGCCCAGGGTGAGTCACTGCAAATGAAAATCCTGTGCTCTGATCCTTCAAAAAGAAGTGGTTTTGTTGCATTGTACCCCCATCTTACAAAGGATGCCTCAAGAAGTCGAATTATGGATTAATTTATTAAAAGCTGGCAACATACAAGGGAGCCATTCAGCACTCCAAACCTTGCAGCCCCAAACAGCTTGCCACATCTGGCTTATATTGGCAGAATATCACAAAAGTATCGATTACATCTTTGGGTCTGGAATAAGGAATCTGTTTGCACAAGCAGTTACAGAAGCGAAATTGAGCAAGTTAGTTATCTAAAGTATAGTTTTTGGGTCTATAGATCACTGAATCAACAGAAACATATTATCTGGGACCACCGGGGCAATTTAGAATAATTGTGCTGTCCAAATTCCGGGACCACTGAGTCAACCAGAATGCATTATCTGTAGCTACTGAGGCAATTTAGGATAATTGTGCTGTTCTGGTTTTCGGGACCACTGAGTCATCTGAAGCTCAGTTATCTGTGCTTCAGTAAACCAGTGAGATCACAATCAATGGAATATTCAAACCATCATCAATGGAGTATTGGGATAGCATACATAAGTTCAGAAAATCAAAATAACTTTCTATTGTTTTAGCAAACAAATAAGTACAGAACCCAAACAGCAGTTTCTACCTAAGATGATTGCTACCATACTTCAGTTTTGTCTCCAGCAGGTCCCATCTCTTCTTGGTGAATATAAGCCTCATCTCTTTTCACCACTAGATGCTACATGGCAGCTGTTCCCAGCTCTGGTGCTTTGGACTGGAAAGCCTGACCTGGGTGCAGGCCTCACTCCTCTCAGAGGAGCCCCCCGTAGCCAAGATATCACTCCACACCATTGGCCTGGCACCTGTGGGAACAGGGCCATCCTTCTCATGACCCTGCCCTTCCTACCAGTCTTGAGATGGTTTCTGCCCTTCCTTAAGAGTCTCCTCTTCAGTTAGTCTTCAGTTGGTAATTCAGGGTAATGCCCCCCAATTTATTTTTATTTCCAATTTGTGTTGGGAGGAGGTGCAAGAAAAACACACATACCCTGCCACCATATTGAAACTCTTGGCTTCCCCCCCACTTTATACCTCTGTTTCTCTCTATATATTTCTTTTTCTCTGTTTCTTATTTTTTTTTTTTTTAGTTTTTCTCATTTTTATTTATTTTTTTATTTCTTTATTGATTAAGGTGTCACATATTTGTCCTCATTCCCATTCCCATCCCACACCCCTCCCCACGGATGCCCCAACCCCCTGTTGAACTTAACCGTTGGATAGGCTCATATGCATGCACACAAGTCCTTTGGTTGATCTCTCCCCCCTCCTCCCAACCTCCCCTATCCTCCCTCTGAGGCCCGATAGTCCGATCGATGCCTCCTTGTTTCTGGTTCTGTTCTTGTTCCTCAGTCTATGTTGTTCATCATTTCCCCTAGATGAGTGAGATCATATGTCACTAGATATATACTTATAAGAACTGAATGTGAGACGAGCAATAATAGTTATGCTGACAGGCAAATGAATCAGTCTGTAGTGAGTTTCTTTCTGGACCAACAGTTCCTTTGAGACCCAATTTCAATGTCCACCAGTTCCTTATGTGTACATGTCAGCACTGACCCCTCAGCTCTGGATGGTGGACAAATGGTGGTAACGGAGGTCCGACTCCCTCTGGTTTGGTCTCGGCCGGACCCAGGGGCACGGCTTCACCCGGACTAAGGGGAACGTGGCCTCACCCAGACCCAGGGGCGGGGCCTCACCCGGGCCCGGGACCCAGCCTCACCCAGATGGATCCAGGGGCACACGGCCTCACCCGGACCCAGGATCCGGCTTCACCCGTACCCAGGGGTGCAAGGCCTC